>NC_138340.1:81061409-82290409 GCF_046562875.1 Panthera onca
AATGTATCAGATCTAGAGAGAGAGCGGAGTGAGATGGAGTGAGACCATGAAGAGCATTGTAGGTCTTACTGAAGATCTGGGGATGGTTACATAGGTGCTTAAAAGCCTGCTGAAGTGCCCCAGGAATAGGGGGACATGCTCAGATTTGCATCAGAAAAGCGTATTCTAACTGGAAAACAAATTGGGGAGGATACGAGTAGCTGTAAGGAGACTTCTAGAGGCAGTAAGTGCTGGAAGCTTGGAGTAAGGTGCAGGAGACATGAAGACAAGTGGAGAAATTCAAGAGAAATAGAAGTGATAAAATTAAGTTTAATGATGAAATGGACGTGAGAAGGTGAGGGGAGGGGCAATGTTGAAGATGACTGTGGTTTCTGAGTTGAACTGAATGGATGCTGCTACATTTCACTGGGAAGGGGGCCCTGAGAGTAAACACAAGAGACATTACACTCTGCTCCAGACATTTTCTATGTTAAAACCTAAATAAGCTGCTATAGATCGAATCATAGTTTCTATTACTCCCATATACACTGCTTAAGTTAGATCTTACTAAAGAGAAATAAATGAGTGGAAAGCATTGTGTTTTAGTGGAGAGTTCCAGCTTTTCAGCCCTGTGAGCTTTTAAGGTAGTCATTCCATGTCCCAGAGTTGCAGGGTCTTCATGTGAAAAATGAGACTTTTTGCTGTATAAAAATCTAATAAATGGGGCTGCCAGGGTGGCTCAGTGGTTATGCATTCTGATTCTTGATTTCGACTCAGGTCACGGTTTGTGAAATCGAGCCCCATGTCAGGCTCTGTACTGACAGCACAGAGCCTGCTTGGGGTGCTCTCTGTCCCTCTCTCTCTGCCCCTTCCTTGCTCTCACACTCTCTCAAAATAAATAAACTTTTAAGAAATCTAATCAATGTGCATGGATGAGTTTGGGACATTGTAAGTATTTATAAAACGTAAATCATTTTTACATCTATGAGTTAACAACATAATCATACTTGTTAAGCATAGCACAAGTTTATTATCAGACTTTACCTTCAGTCAGACTAAGAAGTCTTCCTAAGCTCACTTAACAAGAGCAAACCCATGGTAATGGTAGGACACTGTCTTAAGTTCCTGCCCTGGAGGGGGTTACCATCTCATTGGAGAAAAATAGACAACTTAAAAATAAAACACGCTGTATATAATTGAGAGCTTCAATGAGGAATGGGCTAGAAATCGGAGACAATGTTGAATGCGGGAGTTAGAGAGGGTTTCATGGAAGAGATGGGTGGTGGCCTAAAGGATGGCTATGAATTAGGTGGGTAAGGAGAAGGACATTTCTAAATTAGGGAAACAATGTGAACAGGGCTCATGAGCCCGGCAAGAGCCCAGGAGTTGCTGGTGAAGGCAGAGGGCTCATATCTGGATGCTCTGGAAAGTTGTTTGTTAGTGGAGTTGGCTTAACTATCACAGGCACTAAAGAAAGGTAGAGGAGTTTAGACTTGTCGGAAAAATGAACTATGGTGGATTTTGAGCTGAGAATATTCTTCCAAGAAAAAAACAATTGGGAGAACAGAGAGGCAAGTAAGAGAAAGTGGCAAAGGCATTGTGATAATGACTCCCATGAAGTCACAAGGGTCTGGGCTACAGCTAACAAGCAGGGGATGGGACGGATATTACAGGACATTTCAAAGAAAGAATTGATAAAACTCACTAGATTTTTCTCCCTTGCACCCTTCCGGAGACGACTGTAAAGTTTGAAGCCCTTGAGAGTGGTGAGAAGTGGGGAGGAAGCAAAAGTTGATCCCAGGAGGGACAATGTGGCAAATTCAACCCAATGATGCTGAATTAAATGTGGTGACTAGAAATACAAATGGAAACATCCATTTGACAGAAATATGAAGTTCAGAGCCCAGGGAAAGATAATAAACTTTGGAGGCATGAGCATAGAGGTGATAGGCAAAGCTGTAAAACTGGAGCAGTTCAACTTGGGAGAGCATTCAAAAGGAAAAGAAAGGATCCTTAAATTTAGTAGCAGATTGAGTGGAAATAGTTCTTAAAGGGACCATGAGGATATACTCAGGGGAGTTTAAGAAGAATCAGAAGAACGTGGTATCCAAGAGCAAGTAAGAATAGAATATCAAGGGGCGCCTGGGTGGCTCGGTCGGGTAAGTGTCCGACTTCGGCTCCGGTCATGATCTCGCGGTCTGTGAGTTCGAGCCCCGCGTCGGGCTCTGTGCTGACAGCTCAGAGCCTGGAGCCTGCTTCCGATTCTGTGTCTCCCTCTCTCTCTGCCCCTCCCCTGTTCACGCTCTGTCTCTCTCTGTCTCAAAAATAAATAAACGTTAAAAAAAAAAAAGAATAGAATATCAAGTAGGAAGAGGTGGCCATCAGTGACACACGCTATAGAGTAATGAAAAAAAAGTTTCACAATAAATTTGCTAGATTTTTCCATAAGGAGATAGTCAGTGACCTTCAAAAGAAAAGTTTCAGTAAGATACTGGAAATAAATAAAGCTTGTCTGGCCCCAGAGCCCATGGGCTTAACCAGTATATTAGTTCTACATTTAAAAAAAAATTTTTTTTAATGTTTATTTATTCGTGAGAGAGAGAGACACACACAGAGTGTGAGTAGGGGAGGGGCAGAGAGAGAGGGAGACACAGAATCCAAAGCAGGCTCCAGGCTCTGAGCTGTGGGCACAGAGCCCGACGCGGGGCTCAAACCCACAGACTGTGGATCATGACCTGAGCCAAGTCGGCGCTTAACCGACTGAGCCAGCCAGGCACCCCTATTAGTTCTACATTTTTATTGCTTGCCTAAGAGATACAGTCCTCGAAGAAATAGGAAGAGAGAATGCAGGAGTTCTTGAGAGAGGCTGAAAAGGAGAGGAAGATACCAAAATCAATTTCATAGCCCCTAATTTGAATCTGCCTCCTCCTGTTTACTAACCCCAGATCTAAAAATAACAGGTGGCTCAAGTAGCATGGGTTCTTGAAATGTCACCTGAGAAGGAGGGTAAGTCAACAGAAGGGCAGGTAACTCAAATCCACTGAGAAAAGAGCAGGGGGTGGGTGCTGCCACTGGAAGGCTCAGGTGTGACTTGGCTATTTTAAGTCGCAGTTTGAAGATGATCCATTCCCTCCTACCAGCCCTAATGACCTAGCAATACCACTGTCTTTAAAGATTAACTGCAACACTTTGGAAGCCAGATGGTTTTAGCCACAGCATGGACACTACTTAATGTTTGTGGGAAGTTTACAGGAAAAGTGATAAGCACGAGAAAGGGCAAAAAGATTGTGGAAGGATTGGGATAATGGAATGGGGTTAGAGGAGTCTCTACCTGTTTGCAGGTAAACAGATTTAGGGAGGGAGGATATTTTCAATGATAATCCCAACTATAACTTCAGAGAAAAGATATTTTGCTAAGAAAACCAAATAACTAAAGGTAGTATTCTGGGGGTTTGTCTTGGAGAAATATTCAAGGGAATTACAAGTTCATTTTTTTAAAGGAGGGATTTTTTTTTTTAACTTGCCTTGGTATTATTTATCTCCATTGTTACTTTCAGTTTTCTAGTAAGTTCTGAAAGACTTTTTACAGACATTTGTTTTGCTGAACATCATGCTAAAATTTTTCAGTCAGGTCAAGGAAACCTTAGACTTCTCTTACGTCACCATTTTCTCATGCATCATGTTGATACTTTGAACATCATTGCTGTTGCTTTACCAAATTTCTGCTGGTGTTTCAGGACAACAGAACATAAAATAATTTCTTCTGGGGCACCTGGGTGACTCAGTTGGTTGAGCGTCTGACTTCAGCTCAGGTCATGATCTCACAGTTCATGGGTTCGAGCCCCGTGTCAGCCTCTGTGCTGACAGCTCAGAGCCTGAAACCTGCTTCAGATTCTCTGTCTCCCTCTCTCTGCCCCTTCCCTGCTTGTGCGCGCTCTCTCTCTCTCTCTCTCTCTCTCTCTCAAAAATAAATAAATAAATAAATAAATAAAAATAATTTTGTTGGATGTAAACTATGGTACTATTGATTTTCACATACTGAATATGTTAATATTTGCACATTAAGACAATAAAATCTATTTCCATTTCCACTACAACAGAGAATAAAACTGTTTACAGAAATTCTGCATTCCAACTAAGGTTTCTCTGTTGTCAATCTTGTTGCCAAAATTTTATTAGAGAATTTGAGACTTGGCTGTACTTCACCCATATTGCTATCTATGGATTCTTAAGATTGCTTTAACAATTAAATAGAAGTCATTCTCCTTTGAGAAGGTGTTTTAAAAATTATAGGAAATTCCTTTTATTTGAAGGATGGTCCAAAGTCTTTAATGCTGTCAGTAGGCCTACTCAGAACACTGTAGTTGTTAGTATCATTACTAATTATGATTCTCAGCGAAAATAATAAATCCTTATTTTACCAAAAAATAGGATAACCATTTTCTTTTCTTTGTAATCCTCAAATCAAAATTTTACTATGAATTTGAAGGGAGCACAGATTATTTTTGGCTCACGTTTATCTATTTAAAACATAACAAAATTTAAGAAAATAGCAAACTATACTTCAATAGAGTCATCACCCAGCTTCAACTTTCATTCAACTATTATTGACTTATGAGCAACCTTATTTTTCAATAGCACCACTCACTCCTGCCCCCCCCCAATTTTGAAGGAATGCCCAGACATATCATTTCAACTGTAAATATTTTACTATGTATCTCTAAAAGAGAACTTTAAAAAATGTAACTATGATATCATTATCACACCTAAAAATTAATGACAGCTTCTTATTCAATATTTACTTAGTACTCAGTATTCAAATGTTCCTGTTTGTCTCATGAAACATATTATCATTTTTTTTTCAAATTAGGATACAAATCAATATAATTGGCTGGCACCTCTCTAAGTATTCTTTAACCTTGAGGTCTCCCCGTTTACCTTTTAAGATGAGGACTAAGACACAGAAAAGTTACATGATTTTCCCCACAGACACACTGTGGCTGAACCAGGATTGTACCAAAGTTTTCCATTTGTTCTCTGTCAAGGAAGAAATAAAGGCCATGTGGGGTGGCTTGTTGAAATTCTTCTATTACTAACTCTGTAATGTGCTTTCCACCCTAGTTCCAGAGCAGTATCATGAAGGATCTAGGTCACCTTATAAGGATACCTTACCTTTATCACGTTTGTTTGGGGTCAGAACCTGTGGTCTAAACACCTTATCCTCTCATTCAGACCCCAGTGTATTATAAGAAAATTAGAAGAAAAGAACATTGAATGACAGTATACATTCTTCATGGACAGATTAATGTTACCCAAAAATCCCAAAATGTTATAGTCATTTAGCATCCTACAATTTCCTAGTGTTAATTATTATCACCAAGGGGATTTTCTACTAAAAGATCTGGGATGCCTAAATTAAGTGCCCCCAGCTAGCTGCCAAATCAGTGGTCTTCTGACCTTTGCCTGCCATTAAAGACAACCAGGGTTCTCAGTAACATCTCAGCTCCAGCAGGAGATGATGGTTCTAGATCCAGTTCTAAATGCAGCCCTTACACCTATGAAATGAGTCAGTTGTACAAAACAGTTTCTAAGAGTCAGCCTCTCATTTCCACCCCCAAAATTCAACTTCCTTCTTTCAGTCATAGTTCAGTGTCTTCTTCATGAGGATCTCCCCCAGAGCAGGGTCTTCATGTCCCCTGGGAGATGGCCCACCCCTTGAGAGCCCCTCACCATACATAACTCATTCACATTCCTGGTACCAAAGTTCAGACCTCCTTTCTAGAGCCTGCTTTTTCTCTAACTCTTATCTGTAGGTCATGGGCTGTGACCCATGGGTGCTCTCTGTTCAGTTGAGCTGATCTATGCTTCCTCCCAGGTATATACCTACAAGTGGAATTGCTAGGTCATATGCTGACTCCATGTTCAACATTTTGAGAAATGGACATGTTTTCCACAGCATCTACATCATTTTACATTCCCACCAACAGTGTATGAAGGTTCAGATTTCTCCACATCCCTGCCAACACTTGTTATTGCTGTCTATTTTTTTTATCATAGCTGTCCTCGGGGGTATGAAGTTGTATTTCATTTTGGTTTTGATTTTCACTTCTCTAGTGACTAGTGATGTTGAACATCTTTTCATACACTTATCAGCCATTTATATATCTCCCCTGGAATATTCTCTACTTTTATCTAACACAGAAAAATAGGATAATAGAGGAATTTTTTTCCACCATAAAGACAGGGCCTTGGCTACCAAGGGAAATATAGGACACATTTTGAAATGGGCATTGCAAAACTTCTAGCTAAACACAGAAGGCCAGGGGCTTCAGCTATGTCATTAACTTGCAGAAGTTAAGATAAATAGACTTGTGTGTACATACAGCAACAGTACACACAGCCTTCCATAGCTTGAAACGGCTGTTCATATTTAGGGGTAATGGTAGGGATAGGATTATCTTGTATAGGTTGAGATGGTTTTGAAAGGTTTCCTCACTGAGAATACATTGTAATAGTGAACCAAAAGATTCTTGCCCTCTCTCGGTTTTGTGAGTGCATCAATGTGACCTAGTGCAACTGGGCTTTGACTTCCTGATTGGTAGGATAAGACGGTTGGCTATATTTACTTGTCCTAAATATTTTATGTATCTCTGAGAGTAAAGGAAACATCAACCAGGAGTGAAAAGGTTTTTTTAAAAATTCTGTATAGTTCATATCAAAGGGCTTTTTCTCCTGATGATGATGATGATGACAATGAGAATGTCACCGGTAGAGTAATCTTAAGGAAAAGAGCAGATATGAAGACTCTTAAATGTGTATAGAAAACTATTAAAAGGTGTGGAGACAATGTGGGGAAAGGTTCCTGGGGAGAGAAATGATGGAAACCATACAGTAACATTTTTTAACTTCATAGCAGTGGATGTTCAATTATTAAACAACACTTATGGAGCACTTACTATGTGCTGTAGATGGAGAGAAAATGTTATAAATTCAGAAAAGAAGCAAGGGGAGACATTTCAAGGATATGGAAAAGGAGAAATATGCTCTGGGGCCATTTTCCCTCCAACTCCAAGAAGCAGCAGCTGGTAGTGGCCGTCATTATAAGGAAGCTTCAGGAAAATGATGACACCTGCCGAGGGATTTCACCAAGACACTCACAGGTCTTGGTAAACACGAGCTAATTAATTTTCACAACACCCTTGTGAGGTGGGAAGTAGCATTTTCCTAGTTTTACAGATGGGGAAGTGTCAGCACATAAACATAAATGATTTGGCCCCTTTACAATAGTGAAGTTGTGACAGGGCTGGGAATAAGAAGTCCTGGAAATTCAACTTCCAGACCTTCATTTTTAACTTCTATTCCAATTCATCCCCTTAGTGAAAGTGTTTCCTTTTCCTGTAAAATAATATTGGATAATGTATTGACACTAGCTTTATGGATATATAATTACATAGTGTAGTTATTCCCAAGAATATAAAATCATCACACTGGAGACAGGGCCTTAGACTAAGTCCTCCAAGTTAACCCCCTCATTATTTATGTTAAATTATTCACCATGGACATAGGATTTACTAGTACCAGAGAAAAGATTAGTGCCATTCAATATCTTTACTCATGGTGGCCAACTTCAGTTTTAGTACATTCTCCACATGGGCTCCCACTGTTTCCTTTTCTGTGGAATGCCACAGAGTTGTACAAACTAAACATGTCATGGTTGGAAGTCCCCATAAAAGCTATCAACCCCAACAATGCCTTTGCCTCCTAAATCTTCTGTACAGTCTCTCCATTAAGTGGCTGCCCAGACTGTGATTAAACACAACCAACGTTCAGACAGCCAAAACCTGCTAGGCAGCTCATGCCACCTCTCAGCTGCCCAGAGTTCCTCTCCCCATTTGACAGCCATCAGATCACTGCCCCTTCCACAGCTGATCCCCAGTCCCTACCTACCCACCCTACAAGATGTCTCTTATTTGATTCTTCCTGGCCATATCAATTGCTATCAACTTACTATTCTTTCAGTAAACATTTATTAAGCCCACCATCTATGAGCGTCACCAACCATAAAAAGATAAATAAGGAGAAAAGGAGAACAAGCCAACAGAGGAAACTATACATAAATAAGCCCTCTTTTTAAAAAATTTTTAATGTTTATTTTTGAGAGAGAGAGAGAGAGAGAGAGAGAGATACAGAGGGCTGGTAGGGGAGAGACAGAGAGAGAGGGAGACACAGAATCCAAAGCAGGCTTCAGGCTCCGAGATGTCAGCACAGAGCCCGATGTGGGAGTTTAACTCATCATGACCTGAGCTGAAGTCAAACACTTAACTGACTGAGCCACCCAGGTGCCCCCCATAAATAAACACCCTTAATAAAAAGTGATAAAGGCTTTGATGGAGCGTTATAAAACATTAGCAGAACAAACATTACTTGCCTACCCTCTATGAGCACTAGAGATACGAAACAATATAGAGATTATTTCCTGCCCTTCAGAAGTTTATAGTCTGAAAGAAAGGAGAAGAATGTAAGTGTTGACTCGTTATTAGAATCCAAGTAAGGATGGGGTGCCTGGGTGGCTCAGTCCATTGAGCATCTGACTCTTGATTTCAGCTCAGGTCATAATCTCACGGTTTGTGAGTTTGAGCCTGATGTCAGGCTCTGTGCTGGTGGTGCAGAGCCTGCTTGGGATTCTCTCTCTCCCTCTCTCTCTGCCCCTCCCCTGCTTGTGCTCTCTCTCTCTCTGCCCTTCTCAAAACTAAATAAACTTAAAAAAATATTTTTAAAGAATCCAAGTAATGTTGTGCTATGGAAATATGATATTCCACTGTACTATTTGTAAGATGCTGCCACATGTGATCTGTTAGTAATTTTCATCATTAAGCATTAACTAAACTAAACGGCACAGCCACTGACTTGCACAACCCCGGGGGGGCATCTTCCCACTGCTTCCTGTCAAAACGGTAGCCCCTGGATACCAACTCTCTGCACCTACTAAGTGCTAGGCACTGGGCACTGAGGGGATAATGTTGAAAAAAGGTAATAATGCTGCTCCCTGGTAACTTACACTTTTGAGGAGGAGACAGACATTCAAGAAATACATATGCAAATAAATATACGACTACAATTGTGATAATAAATGCTATAAAAGTAAAAGAACAGCTTGCTGTTCTTGGAATAAACATGATTTTTAAAGGGATCCAAAAGATAATTTCTCTGTGAGGACCTGACGCAGCATCCAAGGCCTAAAGGACACATAAAGGGGAACCAGGCAGAGAGAGGAAGAACGTGCAGGCAGAAGGTGGGACAAAGTGTCATGAGCCCTGGGAACTGAGAGAAGGAACAGCACTCCAGAGTGGGTAGCCAGGATGCAGGGCTGGAGGATGCCCCCCCCCCCCCCCGCCTCAGACAGCACCTCATGGACCAAGGCGGAGTTTGCGGTGGAAAGTTAAATGTCATAGGAAGCGATAGGAGGATGTTAGGTAGTCTGCTGGGAGCTGAGGAGCAAGAGATGTAATGGAAAAATCAGTGTGTAGATGCTCAGTAAGCAAATATCAAATATCAAACCCTATGCATTTTCAGAATGGTGATTTTAGTGCTGGTTCGTGTCTTCTCTGTTTTCTCAACTTAATGTATGTGTTTTCAATTAGAAAATACACAGTCCTTGCTGGTGTTTGGTCTTTTGTCCTGCTCAAAACAAATAGCTCTCAGTCATGTGAGTAACAGTCTCTTAATGGCAAAAGTGTATGAATACATAAAACAAAACTTGCTTTGGCAAAGTGTTTCATCTCCCGGTCTCTGAATGTTCAGTCTCTTGAGCCTAGGGCACTGTTTGGATTTCCCGCCATCTAGTGTCTCTGAAAACATATGTTTATTTGTGCTTTGGAACAAGACACTCCCCAAAACCGTGCAAATGAGCAAATGTATTTCTGCTTCTGGATTGGGAGCATCTCTGTTTTGATTTTATTTATGCTGCATTTGAATGAATATAAAATAAGTCTGGGGCGCCTGGGTGGTGCAGTCGGTTAAGCGTCCGACTTCAGCCAGGTCACGATCTCGCGGTCTGTGAGTTCGAGCCCCGCGTCAGGCTCTGGGCTGATGGCTCGGAGCCTGGAGCCTGTTTCCGATTCTGTGTCTCCCTCTCTCTCTGCCCCTCCCCCGTTCATGCTCTGTCTCTCTCTGTCCCAAAAATAAATAAAAAACGTTGAAAAAAAAAATTTAAAAAAAAAAATAAATAAAATAAAAAAAAATAAAAAATAAAAAAAAATTAAAAAAAAAAATAAGTCTGGTCTCACTACCCTCTCTCTTTTCTCTATCCAGTTATCTAGGGTTTCATTGCTCTCCCTGATTTACACTTTGTCTTCTTAAGACTTTTGTTGTTGAGAATTCCTCACAAATGCGGTATGAAGTAGACCAGTAGGCCCACTGCACGAAAGTGTCTGATTGTAGGGCACACATAGGAGTTGAGGTTGAGCCCATATGCTGCTTTCCAAGTCACATATTGAGGGGTAGGGAGCAAATATAACTTAGCAACAGCCCTGGTATCACTCCACAATGTTTTCCATACAAAATTCAGGGCTTGCTGTCCCCCCTGAGGCTACTGGTTAGGATTCGTTTTAGTTTCTGTTTTAGTCTGTTTTTACAAGACGCAGAAAGATCCTCAGCCCAAAATATACTCTCAAGCTATCACAGTTCATTGCGGTCTGGTGTTGTTAATCAGAGTTTGCAGAGACTGTTGCAATAATGAACACTTTTTCTGAGAATACAAGTTAGGGGTGTACCTGTATTTTTGTTACACCCTTCCATGCACTTGCTCAAATACACCAGGACACATTTTCTTTTCCACCACAGCCTTCATTATAATTCTCTTTTTCTTCAAAGGTCTCAAGCCACTCGTTTCCGTTGGCATCAACCAGCTCCTTTTGACAAGCAGCAGACATGGGCGATAGATAATGTCTATATTGGGGACGGCTGCGTAGATATGTGCAGTGGCCATGGAAGGTGCATCCAAGGAAACTGTGTGTAAGTAGGCTTTGTTTTTCCTTCCTTGCATAGGAAGTTCCTGATTCACATTCCAGCCAGGAGATTTTGCCAAAACTGGATTTTTAATCACTCCGAAGCTGCCTTGGTTTACACATTTTTCTTGAAATCTGATACTGAGCTAACTATGGAGTCTGTGGACATTGTATCTATATCCTTGCTTAGAGATTAGGAACTGAACAACAGCTATCTTGTCCAGAGAAACATGAATTATAATTGACTGTGTTTTATTTCCTTCTGTGTTCCTGTGACACACCTGAGACCTGAAAAGGACAGGAGAGGTTCAGGAACTCAGTGTATTCTGAATGAAAATAATACGCCATAAGTATTTTTCTCACTTAGGTCTAAGCATATGTAATGATGTGCATGACTTGTGGTTGGATCGTATTCTCACATTGTTTGCATAAGAAGGTTTTTAATATATGTGCTGCCGAAGCGAGCACATAAGAAGGTTTTTAAATGCCTGTTTGATGGAGAGGCCTAGTATTTTACTTAGAGAGACTTAGCATCCTTGTAAGGATCTAAATAAAGTGTGTGTGTATGTGTATGTGTGAGAGAGAGAGAGAGAGAGAGAGTGTGTGTGTGTGTGTGTGTGTGTATGTGTGTGTGTGAGAGAGAGTGTGTGTATGTGTGAGAGAGTGTGTGTGTGTGTGTATGTGTGAGAGAGAGAGTGTGTGTGTGTATGTGTGTGTGTGAGAGAGAGAAAGTGTGTGTGTGTGTGTGTGTGTGTGTGTGTGTCTTATGTACCATATGTTTGGTTTTCAAAGATTTTGCTATTTGATGGGGTAGTAGACATGAAGATGTGAGGAGAGAATTTATACCCCCTTCTCCATTAACCCGCATGCCTGGGAGGTCTTTCCATCAATTAATGATTCCCCAGAGCCTCCAGCCCTATATTCATATTCCTTCCCCATTGAACAGGGAGGTCAGTCCTTTGGGCAGAGATGACAGATGCTACCCAAAGTACCCTCTGCTGTTTGGAACATGGCATCTTGGATTCCTAATTGGCCCAAAGCCTCTTTACAAAGACCAATTTCGTAAGTTATTAGGACCGACCAGTTCAGGTTGGCAGCCACAATTATTTATCAACTTTTTTAGAGCTGTGTCATGTAGAGACAGGACTTTAGTAAATTCCTTGAAGTTGCTTCTTTCCCTGTAAACCCAAGTCATTACTTTAGGTATGCCTAGAGGCAGTTATTCACAGATTATTTCTAACCTGATGCACTGTTCAGGAGAGCGGGTAAATTCTGGGCAGTTCTGTGAAGATAAGTAAGCTTTCATCGTCCTGGACTAGGAATAGCAGTTGGCCTCACTAATTTGAGAACACAACTGTGGTGGTTTTGCTTCATGTTGACTTTTCCTTTGTCTTTCTCCACACCCAGCTGTGATGAGCAATGGGGTGGCCTGTACTGTGATGAGCCCGAGACCTCCCTTCCAACCCAGCTCAAAGACAACTTCAATCGAGCTCCTTCCACCCAGAACTGGTTGACTGTGAATGGAGGGAAACTAAGTACCGTGTGTGGTGCCGTGGCTTCGGGAATGGCCCTCCATTTCAGCGGGGTGAGCATTTGGCAACCGGTTATTCATTTCTGCATCCTCTGAGTTTTCCCCAAAAGAACTGAGCGTCTTTCTAAAGTTTCATTGGCAAATCAAGATCCAGCATTAGACCCTCTCAATGCACAACAAACCTGATGTGAACTTGCAACTTTGCACAAATCAGAAAATACTATTTCCAACATTTTCCTATCACAAATCAACAGAGACCATTTAATTATGCAGGTAGTGTCAGCACAAGGCATATTTAAGTACACATTAGAAAAAGACTTCAATGTGGGAATGCAAGCTGGTGCAGCCACTCTGGAAAACAGTATGGAGGTTCCTCAGAAAACTAAACATAGAACTACCCTACGACCCAGCAATTGCACTACTAGGCAGTTATCCACGGAATACAGGTGTGCTGTTTTGAAGGGACACATGCACCCCCATGTTTATAGCAGCACTATCAACAATAGCCAAAGTATGGAAAGTCCCTCAATGGATGAATGGATAAAGAAGACATATATATATATATATATATATATATATATATATATATACACACACACACACACATACATACATACAATGGAGTATTACTCAGCAGTCAAAAAGAATGAAATCTTGCCATTTGCAACTATGTGGATGGAACTGGAGGGTATTATGCTAAGTGAAATGAGTCAGTCAGAGAAAGACAAAAATCATATGACTTCACTCATATGAGGACTTTAAGAGACAAAACCGATGAACATAAGGGAAGGGAAACAAAAATAATATAAAAACAGGGAGAGGGACAAAACAAAAGAGACTCATAAATATGGAGAACAAACTGAGGGTTACTGAAGGAGTTGTTGGGGGGGGATGGGCTAAATGGGTAGGGGGCATTAAGGAATCTACTCCTGAAATCACTGTTGCACTATATGCTACCTAATTTGAATGTAAATTTTAAAAAATTAAAAATAAAATTAAAAAATAAATAAAAATTAAAAGTTAAAAGGGAAAAAAAATCAATGAATTTTCATCCTGGGAGAGAATGCTTGTACAAAATTTGAGGGTCTTCCATCTGGGTGATGCTCTAATTGAAAACTCCTCAGCTTGCAACAGATTTGGGATTTAAGGAACCAAAACTCAGGAAGATGAACCTCAGCATTTCCTGAATTTATTAGCAAAAATTAATTCTTTCTATAAATTAGCCAAGGAAGAGTAATTGTCAGTAATGATTAGACATTTTTGTTTATAGCAGATTATTTTGTGAGTGACAACAGCAATGTTAGAAAATCTCTTTGAGAAATTTTATAGTCATTCTACCTTGCTGCCAGAGATAACTTGTATAAAAATAGAATCTTTAATATGATGATTAAAAAACGCTTCATAAGCAATTTAATTTTTTTATTCAATTTTTTATTTTTTTAAATTTACACCAAATTAGTTAGCATATAGTGCAACAATGATTTCAGGAGTAGATTCCTTAGTGCCCATTACCCATTTAGCTCATCCCCCCTCCCACAAACCCTCCAGTAACCCTCTGTTTGTTCTCCATATTTATGAGTCTCTTTTGTTTTGTCCCCCTCACTGTTTTTATATTATTTTTGTTTCCCTTCCCTTATGTTCATTTGTTTTGTCTCTTAAAGTCCTCATATGAGTGAAGTCATGATTTTTGTCTTTCTCTGGCTGACTAATTTCACTTAGCATAATACCCTCCAGTTCCATCCACGTAGTTGCAAATGGTAAGATTTCATTCTTTTTGATTGCCAAGTAATACTTCACTGTATATATACATACCACATCTTCTTTATCCATTCATCCATCGAGGGACATTTGGCTCTTTTCATACTTTGGCTCTTGTTGATAGTGCTGCTATAAACATAGGGGTGCATGTGTCCCTTCAAAACAGCACACCTGTATCCCTTGGATAAATACCTGGTAGTGTAATTGCTGGGTCGTAGGGTATTTCTATTTTTAGTTTTTTGAGGAACCTCCGTACTGTTTTCCAGAGTGGCTGCACCAGCTTGCATTCCCAAGCAATTTAATTTTTAAAAATTACAAATTCACTGTCAGGTCTTTATTTCCCTACAATTTCCTACCTTAGAATTTGCATTTGTGCCAATGAAGTATATCATTTATATTCATTGTGTTTTTTTTAACGTTTATTTTTGAGAGCAAGAGTGTGCACTAGCAGAGGAGGGGCAGAAAGAGAGGGAGACACAGAATCCGAAACAGGCTCCAGGCCCTGAGGTGTCAGCACAGATCCCAACGTGGAGCTTGAATCCACGAACGATGAGATCATGACCTGAGCCAACGTCAGGTGCTTAACCGACTGAGCCCCTATAATCAGTGTTTTAGTCAAGAGCAACAATATAGGGTCTCTGTGATCCTCAACACTGACTAAGAATGCAGTGTTGATAATACTCTTCTTGGCTTAAATACAACTCCAAGAGGCCTAGTTTTCCTCATATGTTCAACTAAGAGACATCTACCTATCTACATGAATAAATTAATGTAGATGACACTGAAATCAGCCAGAAAAGTTTAAATAAAAATCATTACAACTATTATCTCTAATTATAATTAAATTATATGAAATTCTTCAATGTGGTTATTGTTAAATTTCATATTAAAGTAATCATCTGAACAATGTTATTTTATTGGGGGGCCTGGGTGGTTCAGTTGGTTAAGTGTCCAGCTCTTGATTTTGGCTCAGGTCATGATCTCACAGTTCATGGGATCCAGCCCATGTCCAGTTCTGCACTGAGTGCAGAGCCTGCTTGTGCTCTCTCTCTCTCTCTCTGTCTCTGCCCTTCCCCTGCTCATGTTCTCTCTCGCGCGCGCGCACAAAATAAATAAATAAACATTTTTAAGTGCTAATTTATTAATAGCTGCTTTTGAAAAACCTAAAAATGCCTATGAATACCTGGAAATAGTTTAATAAAGACAGAATAGTTACTTTAATTTCAACTCTCATATTGCATATGAGAAAATATCCTTTGTAAGTAAGTTCTGATCCTGAAATTTCAAAGTTTAGCAAGTATTTGCTGAGTACCTACTGTGTGCCAGAGGCCATGCTGGGAGCTAGGGTAACAGGAGAAATGACACAAAAATTAGTATTACTATGCCATGCAACTTGTATTACAAAAGAAATATAAAACTGATGGAAGCCGGAGAAAACCTTAAGCTGCAGTTACGATTCTTTATCATTGTTGGATTCTGCTTTTCACCCTTAGGGTTGTAGTCGACTGTTAGTCACCGTGGATCTAAACCTCACTAATGCCGAGTTTATCCAGTTTTACTTCATGTACGGATGCCTGATTACACCAAATAACCGTAACCAAGGTGTTCTCCTGGAATATTCTGTCAATGGAGGCATTACCTGGAACCTGCTAATGGAGATTTTCTATGACCAATACAGTAAACCTGGGTTTGTATTCTGTTTTATCTTTAATAACTAGTATATCGAGCAATAATGCTTGTTAAGGCCTGCCAGCAGTCAGTCAGCAGGGGCTTCAGGGGACCTGGACAATACTCACTGGTAGAAGATGCTTCTGTGAGGCACCTGGTGGCTTATTCGGTTAAGTGCCTGACTCTTGGTGTCAGCTCAGGTCATGATCTCACGGTTCATGAGTTGGAGCCCAACATCAGGCTCTGTGCTGACAGCGTGGAGCCTGCCTAGGATTCTCTCTCTCACCCTCTGTCTCTGCATCTTCCCTGCTCACATACTCTCTCTCTCTCAAAATAAATAATAAACTTAAAAAAACTAAAATAAAAAAAAAATGATGCTTTGAAACTGACATGAAGATAAGATTTCTGCGCTGATAAATAGCTGGTTTGGGTTTTTATTTTAAGAATGACTAGTTTTAGGGGCACCTGGGTGGCTCAGTTAGTTAAGTGTCTGACTTTGGCTCAGGTCATGATCTCACAGCTCGTGAGTTCAAGCCCCACATGGGGCTCTGTGCTAACAGATCAGAGCCTGGAGCCTGCCTCAGATTCTGTGTCTCCCTCTCCCTCTGGCCCTCCCCTACTCACGCTCTGTCTCTCTTACTCTTTCTTTCTCTCTCTCTCTCTCTCTCTCTCTCTCAAAAATATAAACATTAAAAAAAATAATCATAAAGAAATAAAATAACAGAAGACCATGGGGGAGGGGAAGGGAAAAAAAAGAGAGGGAGGGGGCCAAACCATAAGAGACTCTTAAAAACTGAGAATAAACTAAGGGTTGATGGGGGCTGGGAGGGAAGGAAAAGTCAGTGATGGGCATTGAGGAGGGCACCTGTTGGGGTGAGCACTGGGTGTTGTATGGAAACCAATTTGATTTCATATTAAAAAAATAAAAAATAAAATAAAATAAAACCCTCACAATGGGCTTAATAAATGCAATGTAGGAATCATTTAAAAGATATATATTCTGGAAAGGCAAAAAGCAATTGGTGTGACCAATGAGAAAAGTCAAAAGAGTTTTTAAAAGTAAAAGAGCATATCTAATAAGGTGGAAGGAAGAGAAGAGAGAGAGAAAGAAGGTTGGAGGAGAGGAGAGAGCAGAGTAGAGGTTAGGGGAGGAAAGGGGAAAGGAGAAATATAGAATAATTAAACCCAGAAACGTAGAAGAATTAAAAGCACCAAAAAAGGAAGACAAAACATAGATAATCCCTCAGTGTATGGCAAACCAGGTATAGGCTAAAAATTAGGTAAAATAAAAACAATTAAAGAATCTTATAAATGATCATTTAAATTCAGTGTGTCCATTAACAATAGGTTCAGCTGTGAATGACAGAAACCCCCAAGTAACTTATAAGGTTTTTTTTTTCTTTCTCTCATATAAATTAGATCTGGAAGAAAATAGCCAAGGGCGGCTACAGTGGTTCCATAAGCACCAGAGACCCAGGTTCTTTCTACCTTATGTTTTTGCCACACTCAACACATGACCTCCATCTAGTCCAAAATGGCAACCCCAGCTCCTCCACCTTCCCACCAGCAGGAGGGAGGATGGGCAAGAAGGGTGTGCTGTCTCTCTTCGAGGACACTTCCTAACAGGTGCCCATACTTCCATTCACATTCCAGTAGCCAGAACTTAGTCACAGAAACACACCCAGATGCAAGGGAGTCTGGACATACTGTCTTTATTCTGGACAACTATTCACCTCACTATAAAGATGGGCTCCTATTATGAAGGAAGAAGGGGAAAATGGCAATTGAGGAAATGTCAGCCACAAGCAAAAGTTTTAAATCCTGCACTTACCTTAAAGTTGGACAGTAGTAAAGGAATTCAAATAGAAGCTAAGAGGAACACAGTGTAATAGCACACAAAAACGTGCTCATCTGTTAGTTAGTTAGAAGATAACAGATAAGCCAAGTAAACTATTTCCTTAGTCTTTTTGGAGAAAGGTATAAAGACTCTCAGGTATGAGTTCCTGAACATTTAGCATAATATGCAGGGAGAATGAAGTTAAGATAAACTTAACTTTAGTTCTCTGAAGGAGAAACAAATTGACTGAAGTAGTAACAGTGGTCATAATTTATTTAAACTTTCAACAGCTTTAGATAAATTTCTACTCCAAGGGTTTTCAAAACGTGGTCAAGGATTTATGAGAGAAAGGAAACTACATTAGAAATAGGAAAGAAAAGGGGTGCCTGGGTGGCTAAGATGGTTGAGCACTGGACTTTGGCTCATGATCTCGTGGTCCATGAGTTCAAGCCCCACATCGGGCTCTGTGCTGACAGCTCAGAGCCTGGAGCCTGCTTCAGATTCTGTGTCCCCCTCTCTCTCTGCCCCACCCCTGCTTGTGCTCTGTCTTTCTCTGTCTTTCAAAAATGAATAAACAGTAAAAAAAAAATTGGAAAGGAAAAAAAAGGTAAAGATCACTGCTCTGGGTAAATAAGTATGATTGTATGTCTCTCTAGGAACAGACACATTTCTGATATTATTTAATACACTTTAAAATGTTAAACATGCCAAATCAAAGCAGATAAGCTATAGGAAGATCATACAAGGTGAGGATACAAAAAGAGGGCAAGGAGAGGACAGATGAGCTTTGAAAGTGAGATGCATGAGGAAATAAACTTTGGAAAAGATCGCCTAAGCACGGATGGTCTCCAAACTGCCAGTAACTATACAAGCAAGGATCTAGGATTCACGGTCTACAATTTCCTTCCCTAAGACCAAGATCCACTAAGCTGTCTTGGCCCAAAGGGTACACAAAATGACGGACATAGTCAAAAAAGTATTTAAAATTCAAGTACTGAAAATCCAACCAAAAGGACCGCAGCATTGAATGGATCTTAATGCGTCCTCATCTGGAATACTGCCTACTATTCTGGTCCTAATCTCTCAACAAAGACATAAAAGAGAAAAGAGGAAGGAAAATAAAATCAACAAGGAAATAGTGTATAAATACAAACAAAACGGTGAACCCTCTTCAGTGTGAAAGACGAAAACTAAAGGGGCCACCATGAAAGTCCTCAACTTAAGGGTTCTTCACAGGATGGATTTGGGCTTATTGGCCCATCTTGGAACACTAACACTAAGAGGCAGCCCTTAAATATAAAGGGAGGTAGATTAGTATGGATAGAAAGATGGGAATTTATGCAGAGGAAAGTAAACCTCAGGAAATTATTTTCCCCAACAGACTTTATGGTTGTGAGTATAAGCTCAAAAGTGTTTGATATATTCTTGGGCTTTAAATGCGTAATTGTGATCATGTCTAGCTGGTTATGGTTCATATTGAAGCATGTAGTCATATTTGTCCATATCTGTTCTTGGTGACTGTGTTGGGGACAGCATGCTGGGCTTGTTACCCAATGGTTCTTACTCAGCATTTCTTAGTATAATGTCTTCAATAAAACATAAAGACAAAGTCAGTATTAAACCACATAAAGTAATTACATACAACCTGGTACCCTCAAGCTGAGAACCCAAATGTCCTGCCACATGTGTCTGAATTCAGTGTCTGAATTCTAAGCAAATTGCTGATACTCACAGGAGTAGAATGAAATCAAGGCACCAGGGGAAGGAAACTGATGAAACCAACCTCTAGGAGACAGAAAACAAAAGTTAGTATTGGCTTATGTCTACCAAAGTGCATATCTCTAGGCTTATAGATCCAGAGAGGCCCCTAGGCAAGCAGAAAACTGTAAAGTCCCTTTAAGGCCTGCCCAGGGACAATTAGAATAAGTAGATAGTTCCAGAATCCTTGAATTTGTTCACATTCTGTTTCCCCCATTTAGGGACTCCTGAACCTTCATAAGCTCAAACCAGTTTATCATGGTTTATAAAAATTACATTTTAAAAATGATTTTTAAAAATTAAAATAGGGGCGCCTGGGTGGCTCAGTCGGTTAAGCGTCCGACTTCAGCTCAGGTCACAATCTCACGGTCCGTGAGTTCGAGCCCCGCATCGGGCTCTAGGCTGATGGCTCAGAGCCTGGAGCCTGCTTCTGATTCTGTGTCTCCCTCTCTCTCTGCCCCTCCCCTGTTCATGCTCTGTCTCTCTCTGTCTCAAAAATAAATAAACGTTAAAAAAAAATTAAAAAAATAAATTAAAATAAATTTTGGGGCACCTGGGTGCCTCAGTTGGTTAAGCGCCCGACTTCAGCTCAGGTTGTGATTTCACCACTCATAGGTTGGAGCCCCGCGTTGGGCTCTGGGCTGACAGCTCAGAGCCTGGCGCCTACTTTGGATTCTGTGTCTCCTCTCTCTGGCCCTCCCCTGCACACACTCTCTCTCTCTCTCTCTCTCTGTCTCTCATTCTCTCTCAAAAATAAGTAAACATTAAAAAAATTAAAATAAACATTTAAATCAACTATTTAAATTAAGTTTTTAAATTTTATCTCCTGTCCTTCCCTCACCACCACGTGACGTGTAATATCTTACCTCTTGTTGTGAATCTTTTACTCGCATGAGACATTTGACAAGTTTGTTACCCCCCACTGCCATCATTTTCGTACAGATTCGTGAATATCCTTCTCCCTCCTGATGCTAAAGAGATTGCCACTCGCTTCCGCTGGTGGCAGCCAAGACATGACGGCCTGGATCAGAATGACTGGGCCATCGACAATGTCCTCATCTCGGGCTCTGCGGACCAGAGGACGGTCATGCTGGATACCTTCAGCAGTGCCCCTGTGCCCCAGCACGAGCGCTCCCCCGCAGACGCCGGCCCTGTCGGGAGAATTGCTTTTGACATGTTTATGGAGGATAAAACTGCAGGTACATTTATCACTAATGCTAAATACGAATCCAGCAGAAATGTAGCGTGGATTTGGGTCTTTTCAAAAAAAGTAGAATGTGAAGCTCTTACAGATTCTCAAATGGTATAGAAACAGTGAAAATGGTTTCACCCTTTTGTTTCTCTCAAAATTCCTGATCTACACTGGAACTAAATCTTCTTCCATTTAAGCAGCAAGTATGTTTTAATAAATAGCATCCTGTAATAATTCTTTTTTTTAAAGAGATTATTTGTTTCTTTGTTTCCTTGTTTCTCCTTTGGGTAGAAAGCCAGTATTTCCTAGTCATTTATTTTAATATCCAAAGACAAGTGTCTTGTTTTGCTACATGTTAGTTGCATTTGTGATGACATTTCATGTTTTAGAGAGTGTCTCAGGCCTTGCTTGTCACTGTTTCTTCTCAATAGTAGTAGAGCAGTGATCCTGATGACATAGAAAAAAAGATCTCTCCGTGCTAGGCTCATTTTTAATGTCTTGTTTTCTTTTCATTTCATAAAACTATTCTGGTATTTATTTATTTATTTATTTATTTATTTATTTATTTATTTAGAGGGTGCAACTGAGCAAGAGGTAGAGAGAAAGAATCTCATGAGGGGCAGAGAGAGAGAGAGAGGGAGAGAAAGAGAAGCAGGGCTCTCCTAAGCAGGGCTCCTGCTCACCCCAAGCAGGTCTCAAGCTCACCCCATGTGGGACTGGAACTCACAACCTATCTGATGATGACCTGAACCGAAGTCAGATGCTTAACGGCTGAGCCACCTAGACGCCCTGTTCTGGTCATCTTTTTAAAAAATGGTGACTTATATCAAGTTTGTGGCTTTGTCATGCCACATCCTTGGTAATACTACATAAAACATGGTATCTTCTGGTCAAGTAGTGATGTTTAATTATACGGCTCATGCCAACACTGCAAGTGTTATCTGAACAGTGAAAATAATTCTCTGAAGAAGGTTATTGAGAAGATTTACTTACACAGATCTGGTTCAGAACCTTGCTAAATTATTCATTTATTTTTTTCCCTGTGAAGTGATTTACATAAGTGAGTTTATGGCCAGAAAATAATTTAAACACTGCTTCTGTATGAATAAAAGCAAATACAGATTATTTTTTCAAGTACCTAAAATACCAATTTGCACTTCAGGCTTGATTGGTGATGTACAATTGAAGAATTGCAAAAATAGTTTTTTAGAAACTATAATATCTAATTACAGAAGTAGCTTCTGATATTTCAGAAGATATTGATGAGGTAGTGGATTAATGTAAAAACCTGCTTTTATCAGGATTGCAGAGTTCTAGCATAAACTATGTGCCCTAGAATAAACTGGAACTCAAATTTCTGTGCTCTTTGGCTCTGGAGTACTAGATGCATGATTAAATGTAGCTCCAAAATCCCATGAATTGGGATGGAATTTGGAATGAAAATTCACAGATAATGGCATTGTGGTAGCCATTTGAATCCCAGACATAAAATGCTTGTTCTGTACACATATGTTAATGCTCAGACAAACTCAAAAGGACACAGCATAGATGAAGGCTGAATTCCAATTGTTTGGTCTCTCCTCTGACTCCTCTGAGACCATCCAACTCTGTTACTTGCACAGTAGCCCCAAGCCTATGATTGTACCCATTCATCTCCAGTGAAAATGCTGGAGCTAAACAGGAAACTTTCAGAGAAACGCTGGACCTATAAAATCAAAGTGTATCATGAATTAAATGCAATTTATGGATATGTTCCTTCTTAAACTTTCTGGAATAAAATCATAATGTTAAAAATGCCTCTTCCAGGGGCACCTGGGTGGCTCAGTCAGTTGGGCATCCAGCTCTTGGTTTTGACTCAGACCATGATCTCACGGCTGGTGGGTTTGAGCCTCCATCCAGCTCCACCCTGATGGTGCAGAGCCTGCTTGGGATTCTCTCTCTCCCTCTCTCTACCCCTCCTCTGCTGTGCTCTCTCTGACTCAAAAATAAATTAATAAACTTTTTTAAAAAATACCCCTTCCTGGGGCGCCTGGGTGGCTCAGTTGGTTAAGCGTCCAACTTCGCCTCAGGTCATGATCTCACAGTCTGTGGTTTCGAGCCCCGCGTTGGGCTCTGTGCTGACGGCTCAGAGCCTGGAGCCTGCTTCGAATTCTGTGTCTCCCTCTCTCTCTGCCCCTCCCCTGCTCGTGCTCTGTCTCTCTCTGTCTCAAAAATAAATAAAACATTTAAAAAAAAAAAAAAAAAAAAAACCTTCCAGAAAAGAAAGGACATTGTGGACAGTTTGTGTGTGTGTGTGTGTGTGTGTGTGTGTGTGTGTGTGTGTGTGACTGAGAAAGAGAGGGAGAGACAACAGGATGTACTCAGCGCTAATCAAGTCATAGTCTTGTTGCCTAAGTTTTCCTTAGACATAAGCTTGTTTTTAGTCACTTCATTGAGGTATAATTGACATACAAAAAGCTGTTGATTTTAATGTATACAACTTGATGAGTTTGGAGATAATTATACACCACATCACCACAATCATGGCCATAAATTTATCAATCACCTCCTAACATTTCCTCTCACAGAACCCCCCTCCTTTTTGTTTAACCTTCTTAGCAAGTTTTTAAGTATACCGTACATTATTGGTAACTATAGGCCCTCTGTTGCACAATAGATCTCCGGAACTTATTTGCCTTGTATTCCTGAAACTTCATACCCCTTGACTGACATGTCTCCATTTCTCCTTCTCCTCAGCCCCTACTAACCACTATTCTACCCTCTGGTTCTATGAATTTGACTATCATAATTTTTTAATTACCCAGATGACACTGCCAGAATTTGATTAGAAGTAGCTAGCTCACTTCCCTGTCATATTACTAGAAATTCTTTGTCCTTCTTTAGAACCTGCCTGAAAGTTAAGTATCTATCAGAAAAGAATCAGTGTAGGGGTACTTGGATGACTCAGTCAGAAAAGCATGTGACTCTTGATCTTGGGGCCATAAGTTCAAGCCCACGTTGGGTGTAGAGATTACTAAAAAATAAACTTTAAAAAAAAATCAATACACATTTCCCTTTGCTTTTCATTTATAACACATACAATATACTTTTTTCTAAATGTAGACTTACCAGTATTGGACAGTAGGTATATCTCAACCTCCTAGGATCCATGTTCCTAAAATGATATGCTTACATTAGTGTTTTGCCTGTGGATTGTATGTAAGATAAGAGAGATTTCTACTGAAAATAGTACAAGATCTTGCTTAATGTGTAAATTTGCTTCAAGTAATTTTGTCATAAATTTGTCATAAAATTTATATTTTTTTAAGTGAATGAGCATTGGCTATTCCATGATGATTGCACAGTAGAAAGATTCTGTGACTCCCCTGATGGTGTCATGATTTGTGGCAGCCATGATGGAAGAGAAGTGTATGCAGTGACCCATGATCTGACTCCCACTGAAGGCTGGATCATGCAATTCAAGGTGAAAATGTTATGGTCTCAATTACATAAATACCTATACACTAGCAATATAAAAATGAAAAAAAAATTTTGAGGCAAAGATCATACAACATTTCATTGACTTAATATACACTTTGAAAAATAAAATGTAATGTTTAGGTAATATACATCTCTACTGTATATAACTTAATGATTAAAAATGATTAAAATTATTTCATTTCTGAATTATGCCAACATAAAACTTTCATAAGAGTAAATGCATTTCTGTCCAGGAATAAACAGAGCAAAATAGCGCAAAATAGTGATAATAAAAACGTAGGACGCTGAGTTAAGTTATCATATTTTAAATCATTATATGACTTAGCCAACTTCTTCCTTTAAGAGAAGATTAAAGCTATTATGGTTATAACTACCTTTTTTTTGTTGTTGTTTTCGCAAGACTATTGTAATGTTTCTGGAGAAAGAAAATTCTAGAAAATAAAGGCATGATTAGCATTAATGCCAGCATCGATTTTGGCCAAGATGTTGTGTCAACCAATTTATTTTATGTCATCCAATTTATTGTCTACCTCACTCCCACTGTATTAGCAACAAATGTTCCAGTATGCCTGTCTGGGGCAACAAAAGGTGCTGTGCCTTATTAAAAGTACCTTCTGTTATCACTTCATTGCATCTTACTTGTATTTGAAAGTGATGTATGGAGAGTCATAAATTGTACAACAAAACAGTAAACTTGGAGAAGCTGTTAGCAATCCTTCTTGGTCGAGCATCCTGCCAAATAGAAGTCCCAGACCATTAGCACAACAAACAACAATTTGTAAGAGTGGGCCCAGGCCTTCCAAGGCAATCAGCCAGCCATGGCAGAGCACAGCTTTCAGCTTCTCTCCAAACTCCCTGCACAATATATTTGGCACTTTCTATAATTTGTCATCTTGGGCAACCACGTCAACTACCCTGTCCATCAGCAGAATAAGTAATGATCCTGAAAATACAGAGTGGATGTGGTGTAACACCTATCAAGTGATCAGCACCTTTCTTGCTGCCAAGTCCTTAGAGCAGCAATATGTAATCTGGTTTTAATATTTTTCCAATCTTTCTTTTCTGTTCATTAGATTTCTGTTGGATGTAAAGTGTCTGAAAAAGTTGCCCAGAATCAAATTCATGTGCAGTATTCTACCGACTTTGGTGTGAGCTGGAATTATCTGGTCCCTCAGTGCTTACCTGCAGACCCAAAATGCTCTGGAAGTGTTTCTCAGCCATCAGTATTCTTTCCAACCAAAGGGTGGAAAAGGATCACCTACCCACTTCCTGAAAGCTTAGTGGGGAAGTAAGTAGAAAATTCAAATAAAGCCTGGTTCCAAGCATCCATAAGTCTATGAGGGACACTTGTTGAGCCTGAAATTATGTGTAATTGTGGGTAAAATGCTCTTACCCCCTAATTCTAAAAGTTCTCTAATCAATGACCTCCATGATGAACTGACTTGAGGAGACCTCAAGTTTAAATCCTCAGGCTTCTCAAGAAGGGCCTTGGCAAGCCCTTCCACTTTCCATGTTAATCTCTGAACATGGAGACACAGCAATAGCAATAGTCCTAGAGCCAGATGAAAAGGTATAGGCTACCTTATGGGTCTTGTAGACTGTGGTCCACCATGCATCATATGCTTTCCATATTACTGCCTGTCAATCCATAGATGAAGACACGAGCAAGTCCTAAGTGGTGATGCTATTTGTACAAAACCTAATTCTTCATGCTGTCTGTACAAGTGTGGTTTGTAGATCTCATTTTTCTGTTACATTCTGCACCTGCTGTGAAAAGTAATTAGCCTAGAGCAGTAGTGAGCCAAGATGATTAAACTATTCCCTGAAAAGTCTGTAGATAAGTTAATTTAAGCAATTCTAAAAGCTTTTCCTTTGTAAAATTAGGAAAAAAGATATATTGAAGAAAATGACAGGTGTACCTCCACCATATGAATCATAGAGACTGGCTAAATGAAAAACCTTCTTATGAAACAGAATTACGATATATGTCCAGCACATATAGAGCCTTTGAATAAGGTGCTTGCACTCAGCTTTTCCAGTGGCCCATAAATATCACCTACTACATGATCACTCACTGTTTCCTGGAACACATCTAAAGGTTTTAGTCTATTAATGTGCTAGGAGATTAGATCAGGATACTTTCAGCCACAGGTAACAGAAAACCCAATGCAAATGGACTCAATTAAAAGTGAAATGTATTATATCTGTAATGAAACAATCCAAAGTAACTGGATTCTAGGATTGATTCACATGCTCAAAAATGTCTTCAAGGACATTATTACTTACTACTCTTACAATGACTCTTTCTTTGCTCCTCCGTTCACACATTGGTGTAATATTCAGGCCTCATGAACATAGATGGCTTCCAGAAAACTGCAGCAGAATGCATCATTACCTATGTCCAATGGAAGAGAAACAGAGTTGCTTTTCTTTCAGAGCTGGAGTTACTACCTTCTTGTGTCCCATTGGCACAAATTAGCTCAAGAATGCCCATTCCTGAGTCAGTCAATAGCTAGGGGAGTTCCATTACTCCTATGACACACCAAGGGCGGAATGGGTGCTGGGGAGGGCCATGATATCACTGCCTCGTTTTACCCCTCTATTCCTCTCTCTTTTTTAATAATGATGTAAAACTTAAATTCAGTAAGATGCACACATCTTAGTAGTTCGGCACAATGAGTTCTTACCAATGTGTAACCTGTGGAACCACGCCATAAAACAAGATGCAGAACATTTACATCACCCCAGAAAGTCTCCTCGTGTACTTTGAACTCTTCACATCAAAATAGTGCAGGACATTCTGATATAAGGTTAATTGTGAGGTTTGTATTTTTCCCCAAAGACAGAGAAGAGCAATGATTAAATCAAAATCTTGGGGAAATTGCCCTTTCACATAACCCTTTCAAAATCGTTTTCTAATTAGCACAGCTGTTCTGAGAATATCGATTACCTTTGGGGATTCAGAAGTTGCTGTTTCCTGACCACCTGAGGGCTGTGTGTCTGCTGACGAGTCTCTGTGAAAGGCTTCACTCACCTTGTGTACAATTTCAGAAATGCAGTTAAATTGCGACACAACCACTGGACTCCAGTTCATAAGCAGCCTCATTTATGATAGTTACAGATTTGTATTTTAAAATGTTCCTATCGCTTGAAATAGAGATTCCACTGCATTTTCATTTTGTTGTACGAGTTTGCTCACATACTATAAAATTTTAATGAAACTGGCTTTAAAGTTCCATTACAGAAATAGATAATGGCGGTCAGAAAATGTTTTTTATTAACCCATTTCATACTGCCAGTGTCTTAAATGTTTTTTTTTCCTCTTCTGTACTGAACATACACATAGGAAAATGGACTTAAGTAAAGTTAACTTTTGTTCTCACTCCTTTGCTTCTGTGTTATCAATAGTCCAGTAAGATTGAGATTCTATCAGAAGTACTCAGATATGCAGTGGGCAATCGATAATTTCTACCTGGGCCCTGGATGCTTGGACAACTGCAGGGGCCACGGAGATTGCTTAAAGGAACAGTGCATCTGTGATCCTGGATACTCTGGGCCCAACTGCTACTTGACTCACACTCTGAAGGTAATGTTAATGCCCCAGAAGAAAGCATTTACTCACACCGCAGGTCGTGCCTGAAGAACCATTGTTAAGTGGGGGCCTAGTAAGTTATAACAGCGGTCTTTGGGTGCCCCAGTGAATAAATCCTTTGGCTGGCAACTGAAAATATCTCTTAGGTTTCTTAGATACAGAATATCAAGACCAAGCTCTACTACAATTTACTCAATTTATGAAATAAACCAGACTGTATTGATTAAAGAGCATAAATACTCTGCTTTTTTTTAAAAGACTCTTAATTTGAAACCAGCATTAAGTCTTCTTTACTTCACTTATTCAGTAGATGTGCCGTTTGAAGGAAGATGTTGATGTTATGAAGCAAATAACATAGATTCATTATCACAAAGAAACAAATTTTCAAAAATGACTAAACAGTAGCTGAATTTTTTTATTGAATTACAATTGACATACAATGTTATTTTAGTTTCAAGCGTGCAACATAGCGACTGGACAATTCTGACATGACTCAGTGCTCACCACAATAAGTGTGCTCACCATTATGTCACCATACAGCATTATTACAGTATTCTCATTACCTGCATTTTTGTTCAGAAAACTCAGTGTTCCAATTTGCTGACTGCTAAAATGTGGTTGTGTATTAAGAATAGAGAGGTCATTTTGGAAACTTTTGCTGTTACACTATTACTTAATATGCAAAGTAAATACAATTGCCCAACACAGTTCCCATATATGTGTTCTATTTCTGTGAACAAATACAGTACATTCATCGCTGCAATAACAGAAAAATGACTAAACCAAAAAAGCACAAGTGACTGAAATCAAACATGGAAGTGGCAAAAAAAAATGTAAACAAAACCTGTTCTGTCATTTTTTTTCTATAATACACCAACTTTGGAATTAATAAATTAATTGGAGCAATGCTCACTTGTATCTGAAAGTGTTGGTCAACAAATGAGATTATAACATGAGGAACCCAGCCATAGGTAATGAATGAAGTTTAAAAAAATTAGTTTCTTTCATGAACATTCAAATTTCATTAGTATTCCTCAGTTGGATAAGAAATTAATAAGTTTATATTACAAAATAATAGGTCTATATTATGAACTCTGGTCAAACTTTTCTAATAAGAGTTTACATGGTTAACAGTGCATGTCTTCTGACTCTTGTGTTCTTACCTGTAAACCTCCATTTTTAAAATTGTATTTATTTGCTGACATCAGTGAGGTGAAGTAGGACTGACACGTGATGTACTTGTCTTTCTAGAGATGACTATGTTCTGAGTCATTTAAATCATTTAAACTACATAGTAAGTACCAACTAGACAACTCCTCTAAAGAAATGAATAAGTAGTTTTTCTGTATAGTTACTGCCATTGCAACTGTAACAAATTGTTTCCATGATATATTTCTATCATGTAAAAAACCAAAAAACAAAAGAATTGTGCCTCAACCCAGTGCAAGACTATATTATGGACAAAATTAATAGAAACATCAAGATTTTTCATCATAGTTCACTATGATGTGAAGGGATGAAATAATTTTGCATAAAAATAGCCATAATGAACCCTAATATTTTATTTATCTACTCTTTTTGAAAAAATAGACTATTCCTACAAATATCATATAGCTTCACTCATGTGGAATTTAAGATACAAAACATGAACATAAGGGAAGGGAAGCAAAAATAAGATAAAAACAGGGAGGGGAACAAACCATAAGAGACTCTTAAATAGAACAAACTGAGGGTTGCTGGAGGGGTTTTGGATGGGGGGGATGGGCTAATTGGGCAAGGGGCATTAAGGAGGGCACTTCTTGTGATGAGCACTGAGTGTTATATGTATACAGGTGATGAATCACTGGATTCTACTCCTGAAAACGTTATTGCACTATATGTTAACTAACGTGGATGTAAACTTTTTAAAATTAATAAATTGAAAAGAAAAAAAGAAAAATAGACTATTCCTGGTTGTTGGTCATCCTTAATTAGGAGGATAAACTGGAGACCAAGAGCAAATATTTTGTTCTGGATTTTGAATACTTCTCGTCATCATCCTGAATCTTGACCCTGCTAAACGTAAAAACTGACTTCCAAGGTTGATTTTCTTTTGACCTCACACAAAAAATGTTGGTTTCAAATGCCCCTTCTTAACCATATAGACATGCCAAGTTCACACCATCATGGAAGCTCAAGGGTTCTGGTTGCTTAAAGCAGTCTCCAGAGTGTGGGGTACATACTCCTGGAGGAAAACAAGACAATCCATTGAAAAATGTTAGGAGGGGCACCTGGGTGGCTCAGTCAGTTAACTCTCTGACTGGATCTCAGCTCAGGTCTTGATCTCAGGGTCTTGAGTTCAAGCCCCACATTGGGCTCTGTGCTGGGCATGAAGCCTACTTAAAGAAAAAAAAATGTTAGGGAAAAAAATGCTAGAACGTGTGCTCTGTTTTATATTAGTCCTTTAAATTTTCATTTTTGTGCATGTTTCATAATCCATAATACCATAATTGTACTTTTATATGCAATATAAACAAATACACATATTTGGAGAGTATATGCTTAAGTAACTTCTCAAATAGGAGTGTTACTATAGTCAACTTGCAATTATTTTATTTTAAGATTCTTTCTAGACTTTAAATCCCAATGATCAAACATTATTTAAGCACTTTAAGTGAGCTTAATGTATGATGCACAAGAACATTGTAGACAGATCTTGTTTTTTGTAAATGCTTCAGAAAAGCATTAGAAATCAGCGCTTTTTTTAAGTCCAAGATGAAATTATATTGTCTACACCATTCCATAGTTACTGTCTGAAAATGTTATTTGTAACCACATCCCACTTATGTTTTTCCAGACGTTCCTGAAGGAACGCTTTGACAGTGAAGAAATCAAGCCTGATTTATGGATGTCTTTAGAAGGTGGAAGTACTTGCACTGAGTGTGGCATTCTTGCTGAGGACACTGCACTCTATTTTGGGGGATCCACTGTGAGACAAGCTATTACTCAAGATTTGGATCTCAGAGGGGCAAAGTAAGTCATTTTTTGTTATTTTTATAACAGCATAGCAAATTGGCCCCAAAATAAGGAACACACTTATGGAAGAAGTTATTACCCAGGACTTGAGTAGACTCTTTGTTCTAATTAACCATTCTGATGGATAATATGTGCTTGCATTCAGATTCCTGCAATACTGGGGGCGCATCGGTAGTGAGAACAACATGACCTCCTGCCATCGGCCCATCTGCCGGAAGGAAGGCGTGCTGTTGGACTACTCTACCGATGGAGGCACGTTTCAGGGGTGAAAGCCACACCTTGGAGCAGATTCCCAAATTACATCCAATGCCTCTCAGAACAGTTTCTGCAAAGCTTTGCTGACTTTGCAGTGAAAATAGTGAAAGTCACAAAGAGAAAGCTACAGATCTTAGTCACATTACACTTTCATACATGTGACTTGTGTGTTACACAAAACCTACCCATAAGGGTGTAAGAGAAAAGTCACATTAAAAATTTAAAAACAAAAATAGATGAAAATAATAATTTTTTTTAAAAAGCTCCAAACTTTATGAATAAAGAAAAACTTCTGTGTGTAACTGAAGCTTGATTATAAATGATACAATTAAGAAATAAATTTTATATGGTTTTCTAAGTAAGATCACTTTTAAAAACATTTTAAAGCATTTTTAAAAGCTTTTGTGTGAACAAGCATGTAATAAGTCTACAAAAAACCTACCGTGAAAGATGACAGTCTGAATTCATGAGGCTGTCAGAGGATATTTTAATAAAATTCTGTTTCATTATTTTGAAATAGCTGAAACCAGACCAAAAATAACATGAAGTCCTTAGAAAATCAGTTTTAGCAGATAGGTATCATTTTTATAACTAGCAGAGAGATAGATGGCCTTAACGTATTTTAGTGTATTCAAAGGTGTTTCCTTAAGTAATTTAAATATCCCACCTACAATCTTATCAATTGATAAGAGGAAAACTTATTAGTCCACAAAATAAAAATTGCCCAGAATTAAAATAGCTAAGTTAAAATTTTAAATTACTAGGTGTTCCTGTCCAGAAACATGCAAAACATGGATGTAGCTCATTATTTATGAAAAATAACGCACATAGCAATGTACAAAAAAATTTTAAGAGCAGAAAATACATAATTTTTACTTCAGCATGTTTCTTTTTGGCCAGATATTTCTAAATACCCTTCCCCTCATACATTTGGAAACAGTGGTAAACGCTTATCTTAAAGTCAGTGAAATCAATTCTCATTTCCTGGTTGAAGATTTCTTTGGGAAGCTTATGGTAGCTGCAGTATACTGTCACTTTGTGGAGGTTTTCCCAGATATGTTACTATGTTGGTGTATTTGTTACTATAGGAATAACTTGGACTTTGCTCCACGAGATGGATTACCAGAAATACATTTCTGTTAGACACGACTACATACTTCTTCCCGAGGACGCCCTTACCAACACAACTCGACTTCGCTGGTGGCAGCCTTTTGTGATCAGCAATGGCCTTGTAGTCTCTGGAGTGGAGCGTGCACAGTGGGCACTAGACAACATACTGATTGGCGGAGCAGAAATCAATCCCAGTCAACTGGTCGACACATTTGATGATGGTAAGAAACCAGACATTTGAAAGTCTTTTTTGTGAGCCTTTTGTCTGCTGTGTCTTTAGATGAGTTACTCCATAAAAAGCATTCAGAAGAGTACCTAGAACATATTCACTGCTCAACAGATGTTAGCTAGTATTTTACCCAGTGGCTTATGAATCTTCAAGATTAACTGTTTGTTGAAATGTCAACTGATGATTTAAAAAATTCTGTTAAAGACAAAATATCTAGCTCTGAATATAATTTGAAATTTCAAGATCCAAAATAATTCTAGTTTCTTTAGGAATTTCTGTACCACAGAGATGCACATTGCCTTGTTTTAAAAGTGTACCAAAAATTTTGTAATGGTGCGAGTCAGGCTAGCAATTACATTTTTTTAAGTTGGGTAATCATTATGCTAGCATTTAATAATATTTTCTAAATTTGATTAAATATCTTGTATTTATACATTATACCAATTAAATAAAAATCAATCTTAAAGGGTAAGCAAAAAGGCAGAGCACAGACATTTCAGTAACTTGACAATAAACCGATCCGTGCAAGAGAGTAACATGCCATATTGCTTCCAATTTACCTTAACAGAAGGCACTTCCCATGAAGAAAACTGGAGTTTTTACCCTAATGCAGTAAGGACAGCAGGATTCTGTGGCAACCCATCCTTCCACCTCTACTGGCCGAATAAAAAGAAGGACAAAACTCACAATGCTCTCTCCTCCAGAGAACTCATTATACAGCCAGGATATATGATGCAGTTTAAAGTAAGGGGAAGTGGCTCTTCAGAACAGAATATGGCATTACATATTTGGGGATGGAGGGCGGGAAGAATGCTTAGTTGTACAACTACAAGGAAATGATTGATTGTATTCATTAAAAGAGCCTTTATCTTATGAGTAAAAGAAGTGATTTTTAGCACAGGCCTTTATCAGATAGGATTATTTGAGCATCAATAAAATCAATTAGTATATTGGGACATAGCAAGAAATGTAACTGTATTATATTTCATATATGGAATCTTGAGTTGTTCCCAAGATCTTGGAAATGAAAAGCTCATATAGGTGCCTCTGCCTATTTCTCTCTCTCTTTCTCTCTCCTTCTCCCTCTTCCCACTCTCCCCACAGTTTCTGTACCTCTTTTCTCTTACTCTACACTGATTTCATATATCAAGCCACTTTGCTTCTTTATCTATCCTTTTCCATCATGTCTTTCTATTTTCTTTTTGTCTCTGACTTCCAAACACAAACATGTACTGTAGCCCAGCTGGAATGCCCCAAATCCTTAGATGTAAAAAGGACTCTCAAATCTTTTACATTGCATATTTTACTCATAAAGAAGTGTAGAAGGGAAGTCATAGAAGATAATTAATAGCCAGATAATCAGAGAGAAAGATAAAGCAACATCGATTAATGTCTTTCTCATTACCAAACACATTTAAAAAAATAATAAAAAGGGTATTACAGGGGCACCAAGGTGGTTCAGTTGGTTAAGCATCCGACTTTGGCCCAGGTCATAATCTCATGGTTCACGGGTTCAAGCCCTGCATAAGCTATTTGCTGTCAGCACGGAGCCTGCTTCAGATCCTCTGTCCCCCAGCTCTCTGCCCCTCCCCCACTCATGTGCACTTTCTCTCTCAAAAATAAATAAAATATTTTTTTAAAAAGGGTATTGCAGAAATACACTTTGTTACTAGATCATTTTAAAGACAGACATTGGTTGCTTATTTAAAGCATTTATTTAAATGTTTTAAAAAGATATCCTTATTTAAAAAGATGCCTTGCAATGATGGTTAATAGTAAGAGTCCTTTCTAGCAGAAATAAAAATGTATTCAGAGCCGGTAGGAGAGAGAAATGGGGAGTTATTGTTTAATGAGTGTAGAGCTTCAGGTTTACAATATTTAGAAGTTCAGATCTGTTGCAAAAGGAGGGGCATAGAGATATTCACTGTGTTCCTCAGTTTTATGTTGAACTTTCCTTCAGAGACTGAAGGGTGAGGCAGTCTCCCCAAATGCTACCACTCCCTTAGGACTATCCCTACCTTAGTGGCATGAAGGATGCTCAAATTTAAGTTGTACAACAGGTTGGTTTGATACATATGTATAGTACATATACTACACATACATACAAACATCAAATACATACATATATCAAATCAACATGTTGATATATATACATATATATACTATATGTATTTTATATATATGTAGTAATATGATTGCCATTATAGTGATAGTTAGCACCTCTGTCATGTCGTCATTTCTTTCCTGTGGTTGGAATAATTCACATCTTCCACTTCTGATGAATTATTTTCTAATCCACTTAATCAAATATAATCTCTCCTTCCTCTGAAGCACCACAGCATTTTAGTTGTATCTTTTATGATTTCTATTTCCATTATTGGAATATGCTTCTTATTTTCTCTCTCAGGCCAGGGCTGTTTTATTCATGAGTGTATGGCCTGAAATTTTTAGCACTAACCTTCCCCAGTATCAGCACTAAAAAAAAGGACATGTTGATTAAGTAGATGATTAGGACTTAAATTTAAATCACCAAGGTTTTATAGCACTTATGCATTATTAATGACTCAAACATTTAATTGCATATAATATGGAAAGCTTTAATTCATATGGAAATGTAAAAACCACAAGAATGAATATTAAGTAGTCAGAAATTGCTATTTTTAATTATAAATAGAAATTCACTAGTAGCATTAGGAAGTTAGAGTATCAGTGAAAATGTTTTGAACCAGTGATACTTTGAGTTTCTTTCCATTAATTCTCCAAATGTTACTTTACTTTTGGCCAAATTGTCTTTCCCAAATTTATGATTAATATGTTATTATATTAAGTAAATAGAAATAGTACTTTTGTTTATTTGTTTGTTTTACTACTTAGCCATGGGTATCATTCTGTTTGCAGCCAGCTCTGAATGGTGTGGAATGCCTTTTTCTTTTGGAGAGGCGTCTGACTCTCAGTCTGACCAGAACTGCCAACTTGGCAGATAGAAAACTTGGAAAACAATAGCATAATCCAGAAATATTAAAATTAGATAGATAGATGATAGATAGATAGATAGATAGATAGACAGATAGGAAGAAATGGGCCTGATCATTTCTTGTACAGAATCTTTTATGTCTTTGAGAAAACACTTTTCTCAAAGGTTAAGAGCTTGCTCTTTTTGTTATTGAAGTATAATTGACATACAATGTTATATTCGTTTCAGGTGTACAACCTAGCTGATATGACATTCTATACGTTACTCTGTGCTCACCACAATTAGAGTACTCATTATCTGTCACCTTAAAATGTTATTACAGTATTTTCACCTATTTCATCCATTCCTTCCACCCCTCTGGCAATCACCAGTTTGTTCTCTGTATTTATGAGTTTATTTCTATTTATTCGTTTTGTTTTTTAGATTACACAAATGAGTGAACTCATATGGTTATTGTCTTTCTGTGTCTGACCTCCTTCACTTAGCATAATACCCACTAGGTCCACCATGTTTTAACAAATGGCAAGATCTTATTCATTTTTATGGCTGAGTAATATCCCATTGTGTATATACCCCCTGTCTTTATCCATTCATCTATTTATGGATACTTGGGTTGCTTCTATATCTTGGCTATCATAAATAATGCTGCAATAAACATAGGGGTGCATATATCTTTTCGAGTTAATGTTTTCATTTTCTTTGGTAAATTCTTAGCAGTGGAATTACTGGATCATTGGTATTCCAATTTTTTATTTTTTTCGGGAAACTCCATATTGTTTTCCAGAGTGGCTGTACCGATTTACATTCTCACCAACTGTGCATAAGGGTTGCTTTTTCTCTACATCCTCACCAACACTTGCTATTTCTTATCTTTTTGATACTAGCTTTTCTGACTTGTGTGACATGATATCTGTCTCATTATGGTTTTATCTGTATTTCCCTAATGATTAGCAAATTTGAGCATCTTTTCATGTGTCTCTTGGCCATCATGTGTCTGTTCAGGTCCTCTGCCCATTTTTTAATCTTTTTTTTTTTTTTTTTTTTTTTGGTTTTGAGTTGCATAAGTTCTTTATGTATCTTGGGTGTTAACCGCTTTCTCAGATATATCATTTGCAAATATCTTCTCCCATTTAGTAGATTGCCTTTTTGTTATATTGATGATTTCCTTGATTGTGAAAAAGCTTTTTATTTTAGTGTAGTCTCGATAATGTATTTATTTTTACTTTTTCCCTTGCCTGAGGATATATATCCATAAATATGTCCTTAAGGCTGATGTCCAAGAGATTACTGCTTATGTTTTCTTTTAATGGTTCAGTCTCACATTTAGGTCTTTAATCCATTTGAATTTATTTTTGTATATGGTATAAGAAAGTGGTCCAGTTTCATTATTTGCATTTAGCTGTCCAGTTTTCCCAGCATCATTTGTTGAAGAGACTGTTTTTCCCCATTGTGTATTCTTGTCTCCTTTGTCATAGATTAATTGACCATATTAAGTGTGAGTTTATTTCTGGGTTCTCTGTACTAGTCCACTGATCTTTGTGTCTATTTCTATGCCAGTACCATACTGTTCTGATTACTACAGCTTTGTAGTATATTTTGAAATATGGAATTGTGATACCTCTAGTTTTGTGTTTCTTTCTCAAGAGTGCTTTGGTCTTGGGGTGTTTGGTAATTCCATACAAATTTTAGGATTTTTTTGTTCTAGTTCTGTGAAAAAATGCTATTGGTATTTTGATACAGATTACATTCAATTTATAGATTGCTTTGAGTAGTATGAACATTTTTAACAATGCTAATTCTTCTAGCCCATGAGCATGGTACATCTTTCCATTTGTTTACTTTATCTTCAGTTTCTTCCATCAGCGTCTTATAGTTTTAAGAATATAGATTTTTCACCTCCTTGATTAAATTTATTCCTGGGTATTGTTTTTTGTTGGTATAATTGTAAAGGGAATTGTCTCCCTCATTTCTCTTTCTGCTACTTTGCTATTAGTGTATAGAAATGCAACATATGGCTGCATATTAAATTTATACGCTGCAACTTCACTGAATTCATTTATCAGTTCTAATAGTTTTTCGGTGGAGTCTTTAGGGTTTTCTATTCATACTATCATGTCATCTGCAAAGAGTGACAGCTTTACTTTTCCTTCCCAATTTGGATGCCTTTTATTTTTTGTTCTTGTATGATTGCTACAGCTAGAACCTCCAATACTATGTTGAATAAGTGGTGAGAGAGGACATGCTTGTCTTGTTCCCAATCTTAGATGAAAAGCTCTGTTTTTCACCATTAAGTATGATGTTAGCTGTGAGTTTTTCACATATTGCCTTCATTATGTTGAGGTATGTTCCCTTTAAACCCACTTTGTTGAGAGTTTTTATCATGAACGGATGTTTAATTTTGTCAGATGCTTTTTCTGCATCTATTGAGATGATCATATGGTTCTATCATTTCTCTTGTTGATTCTATGTATCACATTGATTTGCAAATATTGAACTATCCTTGCATTTCTGAAACAAATTCCACTTGATCATGTTGAATGATTCTTTTAGTGTATTCCTGAAGTCAGTTTGCTAATATTTTGTTGAGGATTTGTGCATCTATGTTCATCCTGGCTCGCTCAGTCAGTGGAGCATACAACTCTTGATCTCAGGGTTTTGAGTTCGAGCGCCACATTGAGTGTAGCTTTCTTTTTCTGAATGGCCTTGTAGAATAAATTTGGAAGTTTTCCTTCCTCTTTTATTTTTTGGAATAGTTTGAGAAGAATAGGTATTAATTCTTTAAAAATTTGGTATAATTCACCTATAAAGCCATTTCGGGGGATTTTTGTTTGTTAGGAGTTTTTTGATTACTGATTCAGTTTTGTTACTAGTGATCAGTCTGTTCAAATTTCATCTTTCTTCCTGATTCAGTTTTGGAAGACTGTATGTTTCTAGGAATTTATTCATTTCTTCCAGGTTGTCCAATTTGTTGGCATCTAATTTTTCGTAGTATTATAATCTTTGTATTTCTGTGCTGTCGCTTGTTATTTCTCCCTTTTCATTTCTGATTTTATTTATTTGAGTCCTCTGTCTTTTTTTCTTGATGACACTAACTGAAGGTTTATAGATTTTATTTATCTTTTCAAGCAACTAGCTCTTGGTTAGAAATAGTACTTTTGGGGCACCTAGGTGGCTCAGTCATTAAGCTTCTGACTTCGGCTCAGGTCATGATCTCACAGTTGGTGACTTTGAGCCCCACTTCGGGTGAGCTTGAGCCCAGCTTTGGCTAAACATGAGCCCCAGGTGAGCCCTACCTCTCTCTCTCCCTCTCTCTCTCTCTCCCTCCCCCTCCCCCCCCTTCCTCTCCCTCTCCCTCTCCCTCTCTCTCTTACTTCCCCTCCTGGGATTCTCTCTGCCCCTACTCACTTTCTCCCTCTCTCTCTCTAAAAGAAAGAAAAAAAAAAAAAAAGAAGAAAGAAGTAGTACTTTTTTAAACCTTAATTCCCGGGGCACCTGGGTGCTGACAGCTCAGAGCCTGGAGCCTGTTTCGGATTCTGTGTCTCCCTCTTTCTCTGACCCTCCCCTGTTAATGCTCTCTCTCTCTCTCTGTCTCAAAAATAAATAAAACGTTAAAAAAAAATTTAAACCTTAATTCTCATCTTCACACAGAGTTGCATGTTTTTAACAGAACTCAAAAAATTGTATTGTTGGTGTTCAGTCAGGCTGCTCTGTAAAAGCTTCTCTGAATATTTGTTGATTATTTATTAGAGTTACAATTTAGAGAGAGGGAATTTCTAATTAGTGATAGGTGCTTAATCTTCCCTGTACATATTTGTTGTTTATGCTTGTTTTAGATTGTGGTGGGTTGTGAAGCTACTTCTTGTGGCGATCTTCATTCTGTGATGTTGGAGTACACTAAGGATGCAAGGTTTGTGAAATACTTTTTTACATTCCTCCAAACTTGAATACAACTTCAAATGGTTGTGTATTTTTAAAGCAACTATCTACAGAGGAGCAACCTTTTATATTAAAAGTATGGTTCATGGGTGCACCCGGGTGGCTCAGTCAGTTAAGCATCCGACTTCGGCTCAGGTCGCGGGCTCATGACTTGTGGGTTCAGTCCCTGTGCTACTAGCACAGAGCCTGTTTCTGAACCTCTGTCTCCCTCTCTCTGCTCCTCTCCCACTTGGACTCTCTCTCTCTCTCAAAAAATAAGTGAACATTTTTTTAAAAGGAAGAAATAATTACATTTCAAAAAAGTGTACTTTATGTTTATTTCCCATCTATTAATTTTATTTATATAAAATTTACATGTGTGTCTTATTTTCAAATTTTTCCTTCAAACCAAGAAAAACCGTTTTTCATACTAGGTTGGCTGCAAGCCAACAAACTTTTTTTATTTTAAAATAAGTAAGATAATACATTTGTCCTCAAGTAGAATTCTCTTTTATTCATGTTGCTCATTTTTAACCCACCTTAATGAGAATTTGAGTCAATAAAAGATCTAAATATGCTTCAACCAGAATCATGTGTCTTAAAGCATAGTGAAAGTCTGACACTGTGCAATTACCTTATTAGGGTGTTGATAACCCTGTCTCACGCCATCACTCTTGAAAATGAATTATGCAGGGTTAAGTTTGTGTAGACAGAGAATTTTGTCAGTCAACTCCGGGTATATTTCCAGTAATATACCAGAAGCCACTAGAATGCAGCACACTGCACGCTATTATTTTATTCTATTTTCTGTGAATATATTCTTGTGCTTGTAAAGAATTAGAATATATATTATATGAAATTATTTTTAATTTTCCTTTTCATTGTCTATATAAATATATACAGGAAGTACAGAACTTACATAAAAAATATCTCAATCTAAAGGCATCTGGTTGTTTCAGTCGGTTAAGTGTCCGACTCTTGATTTTGGCTCAGGTCGTGATCTCACAGTTGGTGGGTTCAAGCCCCTCATTGGGCTCTGTACTAACAATATGGAACCTGCTTGAGATTCTCTGTCTCCATCTGTTTGCCCCTCCCCACTCACCTGCTCGCGCTCTCTCTTTCTCTCTCTCAAAATAAATGAATAAACTTAAAAAAAAAAAAAAACTAAATTTAACCCAGCCCCAAAGTGTTACATTGACATTAGATAGGTCATACATTTCTCTTCCGAGTTGTCTAACGCAGCCTCTGTGGTCTCTTCAGGTCTGATTCCTGGCAGCTCGTGCAGAGCCAGTGCCTTCCTTCCTCTTCCAACAGCATTGGCTGCTCCCCCTTCCAGTTCCATGAAGCCACCATCTACAATGCTGTCAACAGCTCAAGCTGGAAGAGAGTCACCATTCAGCTGCCTGACCATGTCTCCTCCAGGTAAGTTGCATCCTAAGGTAAACTTTGTGGAATTATCTGGCAGTATAATTATCTATAGAGCTCATGCAGTGACCTGAAAACAACTGAGGCCAGAGATCTCATTACAGCTCTAGTAACCTCTCCCTCCTTTCACCAACCTATGTCCCAAAATGGCAGTTGCATGCCCCAAGAAGAACTAGGAAGAGATAGGATCTTTTTTGTAAATGGTACAGATCTCAAATTTTCTTTTGATAAAATAGCACAGCACATGCCAAACTCAGTCACAGGCCCCAAATCACAGACACTCACACAAAGATGTGGAGTTGGCACCATATCTTCGCCAGTGTTCTGTGATGCCAAGAGGCTGCACTGTTCATCCCATATACAGATACTGTCTGGGGTGTGCAGGGCTGGTCAGGCTACACAAAGCCACAGGATAAACATAACAGAGTGCCATCTTCCTAGAACAGTATTCATTTTACTCAAAGATCTGGAATGCAATATACCTCTCTAGGAAAAATGGACACAAATTTGTTAGGCAACAGAATAGGAAATTCACATAACACTTTCAGGGAAGGTACAAGCTCCCAGAATGGCACTCTGGGGTATATTCACAGAGTCCGAGGATTACAAGTTCATTCACCTCTACTTGGGTGCTTCAAGGAGAAGTCTGGGGAAGTCCTTTTCTCAGAAGTAGTCCCAGGGCTGGAGGCTGCACACTGCAAGGGAGAATAACAGCCGACTGAATCCCTTCTGCTCTCTGTGGGACTTTCAGTGCAACACAGTTCCGCTGGATCCAGAAGGGGGAAGAAGCTGAGAAGCAGAGCTGGGCGATTGACCACGTGTACATCGGAGAGGCTTGCCCCAAGCTCTGCAGTGGGCATGGGTACTGCACCACGGGTGCCGTCTGCATCTGCGATGAAAGCTTCCAAGGTCTGCATCCCAGCCTGTCATTTTTAACACAGGAGATGGTGAGGTTCTCCTCATCTCAGCATGTACCCAGAGGTCACTAGGAAATTGGTGAAAATGCCAGCCTGAGGGATTTGGGATGGGTGATACACTCTTTGATCACAGATATACTGATCTTTGGAATGAAGTATCAAGGATAATTTTCTGCTATGTTCCTTGAAATATTTTTTTTTTTTTACATTTATTTATTTTTGAGAGACAGAACATGAGTGGGCAGAGAGAGAGGGAGACACAGAATCCAAAGCAGGTTTCAGGCTCTGAGCTGTCAGCACAGAGCCCGATGCAGGGCTCGAACTCATGAACCACGAGATCATGACCTGAGCTGAAGTCAGACACTTAGCCGACTGAGCCATCCAGGTGCCTTGCTCCTTGAAGTATTTTTTTTAATGCAGAATTCTATAGCACCTCACATTCACCATCCTCCATATAACTCCCTGCCCCAACCCCCCCCCCCCCCGCAACACCTTATTTCCACTTCTGAGCCTCTCTCCTTCCTGGCCTAGCTGCCCATCCCTGGATACTTTGCCAATACTCTTTCTTTCTCAGTCTCTCCAACAGCAGCTGTCATAGTCCTCCCAAGATGTAGCTGATGAGTGAAGGTATTCTCTTTTCCAGGTCACTCTGTCACACACACACACACACACACACACACACACACACACAAAACCCATGACTCAAAAAAATACATTTTTATTGCTCGAGCTTCTAAAACCTGAGTTTACAGTTTGGGACAGAGTATCTACTCAACCCCTAACATCTTAGGAAATTGCCCTCTTGGCCTCATAGAAGGCATACAGCCTTCTTTCCTCTGATGCAATGTTTCCAACAGGTTTCTACTGTTACAAAGTTTACATAATTGGCATTATATTCTCAGAGCCTAATGCTTGGCCTATAGCAACACTCAATAAATCTTTTTTTAATGAATTCTTACATTGCCTTATATTTTACTGTTTACACAATGTCCACCAATTTATTCAGCAAAATCATTTAGTGCTTATAAGATCCCCATAAGTCAGCTATGTTTATATCATTATTCCCACTTTATAGGTAAAGAAACTGAGACTCAGAGAACTTAAGTGACTTGCCTAAGGTGACACAGCTAGTCAGTATCAGAAAGAAGACCATTACTCAGGTTGTTCTTTCCAGTCTCATAACTGAGAGATTTAGCCAACAAGGAGCAGAATTATCCATCTTCCCCAAGGGTACAATGTAAAAATCCACAGATCTGACTTCTGGAGTAGAATATATTTAGATTTCTTGGTTGATTCTATTTCCTTGCCTCCAAATGAAATGAGTATGATTTATGTAGACTGCTGCACATCTCTCACGTTAGAAATTATTTCACGGTCATCTTTTTCCTCTATTCTCATTACCAGCTCATTCCTCTATTCTCTGAGACCAGCTGGATCTGCCCATGCATTAGCTGGAGAATTTGAACTTTAGGCAAATGAACAAATCAGATGTCTCACAAGCAGTCCTAGATGTCTGGAATTTGCCTGCTCCCCTGATCCAGTAGAGCTATGACCTTTTAATTTGGAACTATTGCAGATGTTTAGGAAAGTTGTGCTGTTCAAATCAAGGGCAAATGCAAGCACACGCACATTTGCTAATGTACTGTCTCGAATGCCGGTATTTCAGCATAGTGGTCTCATACTTGCAGTCTATTCGCTATTCATTTATTTATCTCATCTTGTTATTGCATATTGTATATGTGCTTGTGTGAGCTGCTAGAATCCAACAATGAATAAAATGCAGACTGTGCTCTCAAGAATCAAGTATAGAGCTAGAAGAACAAGAATATGACTTATCCTATTTTCTGCTCCAGAGTTATACTAGGGAGAAAGAAATTAGGTTGGCCTCTCATGCCAGGGTGAGAACTCCCTAGCAAGACCCATCATTGGTAAACACAGGCGCGGCCAGATGCTGTTGGTATTTAAACAATAGACTTACGTGAACAATAAGTATATAAGCACCTACATAATTAAGTAAACATTGACTCAAAGGTAATGGGTTTTTTTTTCAAGAACACAAGCCAATAATTGATTAAAAACAAAAGAGAGAAACATTTATTTTGAGGAGTCTATATCTTCTTGGTATTTTGTCATTCTTACAGGAGGAAGAATGGATGAAACCTGAAACTGAATACTTGATCTTTAATGATTCTGCTTTCCATAGCTGATGTTTGCAATTATTCCCTTCCCTCTAGGTGATGATTGCTCTGTTTTCAGTCATGATCTTCCCAGTTATATTAAAGATAATTTCGAGTCAGCAAGAGTCACTGAGGCAAACTGGGAGACCATTCAAGGTGGAGGGATAGGAAGTGGCTGTGGGCAGCTGGCACCCTATGCCCATGGAGACTCACTGTATTTTAACGGCTGTCAGATAAGGCAAGCTGCCACCAAGCCTCTGGACCTCACTCGAGCAAGGTAACAAAACTCCTGTGTTCTGCTTCAGATATAGAATTGGTCACAAGACTGGCCACTTTCCACTGCCTGTTAGACTGAATCATGAACTTCATGGCACAGGTGTCACAAAGTGGTAGAAGCCAAAATGTCATTTGAATTTGGGATGAGGAAGCATTATGTGTTTCTACAACTCAGAATTCTGCTTTGCTTAAATTTATTGCAGAATTACCTTGTCTTTCTTCGCATGCCCTGGCCGAGTGGTGGTGACATAGGCATAAGCCAGAAGAAATGGCCAAATATAAAAAATTGATAAGTATATCAAATCAACATGTCGTATACCTTAAACCCACACAATGTTTGACGTCAATTATGTCTCCATAAAATTGAAAAAATAACTAAAATATGTTAAATTGGCTGAAGACAATCTACATAGATAATTTAATGTGGACTGTTTGCAAGTATGTAAATATAAATGTGTGTGCAAAGTAGATTTTGTAGTCAGGCAAACACATACCTGTAGTTAGCTTATGTAGTTTACAATAAATAGAAGTGGAGGCCCAATGGATGGATTATGGGGACTTTAAACGTTCACATGCTCCAAGAGCTGCTTATTAATGCAAAATAGAGTGCTCAGACACTGTGCAAATCAACCAGGAAAGTGACAGAGAAAAAGAGACCCCAGGAAGATTGGATTTCCTTCTCCACCTGGCCTCCACAGCTGTGCCACTTCCGCCAGTACAAACATGGCTTTTTGTCTGTGTAATTCAAAAAACAAAACAAAAAAGAAGATTCCAAGGCTTTATGAAGATTGCAAAGTATTAGACTAGAGTATTCACAGAATGCTGGAAAGCGTTCAGTAGCTACAAATATATTGGAAAACTGGGTGTTTGGTTATTAACCAAATGTAGATGTTTACTTAAGACTTTTCACTTTGGAAAACATTAGTAATGTATTTTCAGAGGCAGAAAGGTAAGTTTAGGTTCTTTCACTATGATAAACAATGAAAATGTAATTATTTTGGTAATCATGGAGATACCAAAATTTTGTTCACCCATCCCGTTCTTTCCTACCAAAAAGATGTACTTAATCTGGGGACAACCTGGTATTTCCTTGACCCCATCTACAGCTACAACTAGCTGCTTAATTAACAATTGCACACCATGTTGTACAAGCAAGTTTAATTCATGCCATTTATAAGTTTTGAGCCCACTGCTTTATTTCACCAGCTCCCCTAAGTGGGACTACTGTATTAATTGCTAGGACTCTGATTAGATATAGATTAGATATTAAACATAGATTTCCTATGTTTAAAAACTTATCTTCTAAGGGTAGGGATGCCTGTGCAATTGAAACAGAATAGCAGACATGGTCCTGAGCCGTGGACCATGTCTAACTCAGTTTTCCCTCCACTCTGATCTCCAGACATCTGTCCTAAAATAGACATGATGATTTATCCTTGCACAGATGCTATTCAGCTTGGAGCTATTTGTAAAAAACAAAAAAAAAAAGTGTAAATATTGTGGTTTTAGTCCTTGTCCTCTCTGTGTCCTCATGCCTACTTGGCCCCTATTACCTTTCAGAGAATAGACAATATTTTAGGACACAGAGCTTTGAAAGTCAAAATTGTTTTCTTTGCATAGAACACCAGCCTTCTAAGATTATCTCTCATATGTATGATGTAAAAGATAATATAAATAAATTTTATTGCTAATATGATTCAGTCATAAGACTAGATGCTTCTCTTTCTACTCTGTGACCTCAGAAATTATGGACTTTAGGATCAAGAAAGGTAAAAGAAAAAAAAAATTAGAAAGTATAAAACTTTGAATACCACCTGACGCTTGTTTCCCTGTGTTTTCAGCAAAATCATGTTTGTTTTGCAAATTGGGAGCACGTCACAGACAGACAGCTGCAACAGTGACCTGAGTGGCCCCCACGCCGTGGACAAGGCTGTGCTGCTGCAGTACAGTGTCAACAATGGGGTCACCTGGCACGTCATCGCACAGCACCAGCCCAAGGACTTCACACAGGCTCAGCGAGTGTCTTACAATGTCCCCCTGTAAGTGGCCTGAATGGAAAGGCATGGTCTCATGCGTGATCCCTGAGAATCACAGGGTCTGAGCTGGAAGTTTGGTGGAGTTACTGGAACAACAGCACAGAAGCAGGTGGTGGCACAGCCAAGACTAACCCAGACCCCCCGAAGTTGTGTCACCATTTTCTGTTAGGCAAGGAACTAGGTGCAACAGGGAATAGAGAATAACAACTAAATGCAAAGGCACTTTTTGTGTATTTCCCTTTCTCTAACCAGTATTTCTAGTCCTTTAGAAAGAAACATTGTTAATTTTCTGCCTACGCTCATTTGAAAGTTTTCTGAGGGTAGGCAACCATGTCACTTTTGCTTAGCCTTGTACCCCCAGCCTTTAGCACAGTGTCTGTCACACAGAAGCCATGTCACGTTTGTTGGCCGAAAACAGTGCTTTTCCAGGTACCAGTGGGGCACGGGGAAGCAGGGAGGGAGTTGTAACAGAATTACAAGTCCTTGAGGAGCCAAATCCTAGGACCTAAGCAAATCTGAATTCCATACCCTAAGTTTTGTTGATTTAGGCTAGCCTATTCTGTTTGAAATCTGCAAGTCACATACCAAGGAAGTTTTGTTTTCTAGCATTTAACCTCTTTGTCCTTCTGTGACCCAGGGAGGCCCGGATGAAAGGAGTTTTATTGCGCTGGTGGCAACCGCGCCACAATGGAACAGGTCACGATCAGTGGGCTTTGGACCATGTGGAGGTCGTCCTGTGAGTATCTGATGCGTAGCATCCCATGTCCCTTTCAGGAAGGTTTGAAATTCCTTTGATGTGGCATGCTCCTTAATTCAGTAACAACCGCTCCTAATGAGAAGCCCCCACAAGACTTTGGCCTACACTCTTCAGCAACTGCAATCTGTAGCTTAGGTCAACCTGAAATAGCCAAGTCCCAAATGCAGTTTAATGTACCTTAGACAACTTCAATGAGCAAAAGATTTATGTGTGCATTTGACAACATTCGTTAAATGGGATGAAACAAAAACCTCAGGGTAAATGGGAAACAGTGTCTTTGCCACATCTAGGTTGCCTTATAAAATGGCATGACGTCCCTCAGAAGGGAAGGGATCTGTACTGGTCAGTGTGCAGAGTGTTTCTGGCTGACGTGCCCAGTTACAAACACCTGTCCGAGCCACCGATGCCTGAGGTGGCCTTCAGTTTAGTGACGTGGTTGCGATTAGAGCAAGGCATTTGTGGTTTCAGATTCCTCCCGCCCCATCCCAGCCCCTTGCAAGCTGAGGGTGTCCCCCTGTGGCTTCTCCCAAAGAATAGCTGAGGGTGTCCCCCTGTGGCTTCTTCCATAGAATAGCTGAGGGTGTCCCCCTGTGGCTTCTCCCATAGAATAAAGCTGGCGCCGCTGTCCCCTTAGCCGGGTTGACTGTTGTGCAGAGAGATGATTGCTTTTTCTCTAACGATCTAGTTCCTGTAGAACTGGAACGGGAAAGCTTATGTCTCGACGTGTTCGGACTGATGGCTCCAAGTGGTTGGCAAGGAGAGGCGAATCTTCTCGGTAGATAGGTTCAAATGTTCATTCTGTTTACCAGATCAAAAATGAAATCAGCCCTTTGGCTGATTTCAGTCATTTTGAAAGCAAACGTAAATGATTAATTGGTAGGAAAACTACCAGATCTGTTTTCTTTCAATCATAGCCATGAGCTGAATTTTTCAGTCTTGACTTAGCCCTCGTCTTAGTTTTCACTGAGGCACCTGCTTGCATGGCATCCATTATCAACCCCCAAATCCAAGAGCAACCCAGTCCCTACACAAGTCCCCACTGTGCGCTCTGCTGCTTTGGACAACTTGCTGGGCTCTGCCTCCACAAGACAAAGTCGAAGTTTAAAATCACAGTCCATATTCATCTGGATCTATATATGAGGCTGATGTTTTACTTAGATATTGATTTCCTCAGACTACAGTATTCCAGGAGAATAGAACAAAACCTGGGCTCTAAAATGAACACATATATATGGTAAGGCCAGAGAGAGATGTCCAAATAGACCAAGAACCAATCCTAGAGCCTTTCTGCCCTAAATACTCTCCTTTCAGAGCAGCGCTTCTCAATCTGATTGAACATTAGAATCACTCAGGAGCTTTTGGAAGAAGCATCCCTCCAGATGGTTTGATTGAAATTGATCTGCAGTGGGACCTGAGCATCAGTCTTTTTAAAAGGCACCCCGAGTGATTCTAATAAACTGGTTGAGAATCCAATTTAGAGTCAATAAACACTTTGTATCTTTCAAGTCTCTTGCCAAGACGGTTTACATTAATAGGGCTTCGTGTGCCTGACAAAGCATTATCAACTCCGATGGAAACTTAAAAACTTGACAGTCCTCAAAAGAAAGCAGCGAATACTGCCCTTGGGGTAGACATGACAATCCTTAACATGTCATGTGTGTGAGTAGATTAGAGATTTCTTCTCCTGCCACCCAACCAAACAATTTCAGTTATCAGTTTTGGATTTCCGAGACATATCATCACCACAATACCCTCCCTTGAACAAAATTAAAGAGCAGGTGGGGTCAGCTGTGCAAATATACTCCTGTGGTGGGAAACAGCCCCTTTGCAACTTTGAAGCAAACTCTGTCCTTCCTTCCCTGTTGACCTGCTTCCTCAGAGTCTCTCAGAGCATCAGCAGGAAGCCTCACCACATAGCTCCCAAGGGACCCTCTTGAATACCTGGTGTTGGTGTTAATTTTTATAAGCAGCCACCGGCATCATGCTGTTACTACAAGAATCAAGTTTGGATTATAGGAAATCTATCATATCGATCATTTTTCTGGAGAAAGAATCTATGTGTAATGACTTCACTTTTATTCCATCTCCAGAATTTTAGTCCTCTGAAGAATTTATCACTTACCAGGCACCTGTCTGCTCTTACTCTGCATTATTCTTGCAGACTTTCCAGACACTAAAACATTTTGAATGAGTAAAGCGCATTTCCACATATGCACAGTGTTGCATGATTTGGACTTCATTCAGTGTCTTCTTTCAGTGAATGATTTAAAAATTATAATTCACACATATCACCAAATAATTTTATTTTTTTTATATCACACAGATAATTTTAAAAGGAAATGCTAGCTCTTTAATGACATTTCAAAATTTTGTTAAAAATAAAGGATATACTTTGCTTTCTTTCCTTTCTTTTTTTTGGAGAAAGAAACAGAAATTATATTTTCAGAACCATCTTTTTGATATTTTGCTTTTGTGTTAGGATTTAACATTTCTATACCACTGTCCCCTTCCATAGCACTTCTTTTCAGAAGAGTCAAAGGTTTTAAGGCATTCACTAACTAATATGCCCTTGATAGCTCTACAAAATAATCACTTTAAGTCATTCATTTGATGAGTTTAAAATAAAAAATAAAGTTCCAGAGAATTCAGAAAAATAAAACACGATAATTCTCCAAAGGGTCTTTCAACCAAATGAAGCACCAAGAAGCTAGCCAAGATTTGCTTCATGATTCACAAATATTACTAATTATAATTTTGCTACAGCAGATATATACTAGAAATAGAGAGGTAGAGGGGCGCCTGGGTGGCTCAGTCGGTTAAGTGTCCGACTTCAGCTCGGGTCATGATCTCACGGTTCGTGGGTTCGAGCCCTGCGTCGAGCACTGTGCTGACAGCCCAGAGCCTGGAGCCTGCTTTGGATTCTGTGTCTCCCTCTCTCTCTGCAACTCCCCCGCTCATGTACTTTTTCCCTCTCTCTCAAAATTTGGATAATAAAACATTTAAAAAATTTTAAAAAAAAGAAATAGGGAGGTAGAATACTCCCATAAATCCCTATTAATTCGAAATATCCTCGAATTCACCATACTTTTATATGATAACATTTAGTGATATAAACTAGCATTGCTAACTCCTCAAGTGTGGAAGAGAGAGGAGACTGGGGTGCAAATCTAAAGAGATACAAGCCCTATTTAACTGATGACTCCAAATATGGCTGCTAATATGTTTTTGCAACTAATGGTTGGAAAACCATTACATTTTTAGAACGTATTTTCTTTTCTGAGTGAACACTGGCCTTAATCTAACTTTATTACCATAGTTTTGCTTCTGTGCATGTGCACTAAGGACACATGCTAAAAATCCCTAGAAAGAAAAATTCCAGTCACGCATGGTATCTTGAAAATAACCTCAGTACTGCCCATATTAACTACAAAGGTACATAAATGAGTTTGATGAGAACAAATTCAGCACGTTTGAAAATATTTCAAGGTTTAGGAATGCATCCTAAATTGACAACATACATAACAAATGTTTAACCTAATGGGTTAATTCTAAAATACTCCATGTGGAAGGATTTGCGTTTCATAAATATAGATGTACAGAATGACAAGCCCCACATCATAAAAGAGTAAAAACACCATTTAGCACTTAACAAGCAAAGTCACTTATGCTTTATGCTTGTTTGAGAGTGAAATCTTTTCATTCTGGTGATGTTTTTCAGTAAAACCTGCCCATGAAAAGCTCTTCGTGAGAATTGGCCACTGCTATTCTGGCATAAAACAGATGTACTAAATTGACAGATGACTTCTTCCCAGCCTCACTAGCTTACCAAAAGGCCTTATTCTGTAAAGTCTGAGCAATATAGCAGAACACAGTCACTGACAACCATGTCAGAAACCTAATGTCTCTGAATTCACTTGCTAGTAGAGAACGTTCATTTTGCAGTAAATGTTTGTGAACACCCTTGGGCAGACCCCTCACAAGATCCATGCTGGTGGGGTTCTTCTTAGGATAAAAGAGAAATCTTGGTCTTAATCGTTTTTGTTGGGCACTCATCCTTTTATCCTAAGAATCTCCCTCACCCAACTCCGCATCTCATTCACACATCACATTTTTTTGTGTACGTGTCTAAGTCACAACCTGTCATGTGTATAATGAAGTGGGCCAATTTTTGCATGTGTACCTTGAAAGCAAATGGCTCGGTAAAGAGCCTTCGTGAATTGACTTACTAAAGAGTGAATAATTACCACATTTACTGGGAATGAAAACCAATATGTTGCTAACTATGGTCTTAAACGCATTTATCAGATTTCAATAATATGAGTACCATCATGACCCATCCCCTCATGCTATCCATTATCAAAATACTATCACATTTTTGGCACAAATGATTTTTGGAGATGAGCATAGTACATTTGTTGCAAAGCATATTTATCCTTTACTAATTTGACTGTGTTATCTGATGTAGAGGACTTCTGTATTTTTTAAAGCCCATTCCTTAATATATTCAGGAATAAGTATTTTCTAAAATGTAAATAACTGAAAAAAAACAGACAATAAATTAAGGTTAGTTATTAACTACTACTTTCCTATTTATACTTTATACACAACATTTATGCCAAATGTAGTACTAAGCTACATGTACCTTGACATATGGTTATGAGCAAATATTGCATGTTGCATTACATTAAAAAGTTAAATATATGTATATATCAGGTGTAGGAGAATAAGAAATAACTTCTTTAATTTTTATTTTCAAAAGAGATGAAAAATCCTATATTGCATCTAAACCTGATCAGACTTTTATGACTAATCACAGTGCTGCATGCATTGAAAGGCATTTTTTAACTTGTGTTATATTTCATTATTTGCTGTCATTGGTTTTCCACTAGAGTAAGGTAAGTCCTCTTACTAACTCTGGGTAATTGTCGCCTAATAGTCTCATCAGTGTTACCTACATTAACAAAAGTCTTGTCGAAGACCTTTGCAATTAAAAAAAGATCTGTGAAAACACAGTTATGTATGATATTGGGATATACTGGGACATTTGGAACCTAGATCATGTAAAGTCAGAGTTCAGCAAAATTGTGGTAGTTCTTTAGTGTATGTGCAATATTGGGCACAACAGCATAGACAGAGTGCTAATCAGCATTGCTTTATTGAGTAACAAATTCACTCTGTGCCTGAGACTGTATTAGAGAAATTAAAAACTAGAGATGAGTGTCAAAGACCTAGGGGCTCTGATTAAATGTAATGTCTCTCAAAAGATCTGTTGTGCTGGAGATGCGTGCGGGTACCTTGACTTTTTAATTCTGTTTTAAATTAATAAGTGAATTGGCAGGGGTGCCTGGGTGGTTCAGTCAATTGAGTGTCTGACTCTTGGTTTGAGCTCAGGTCATGATCTCATGGTTCACGAGTTTGAGCCCCACGACGGGCTCCGCGCTAGCAGTGTGAGACTTGCTTGGGATTCTCTCTCTCCCTCTCTCTCTCTGCCCCTCCCCTGCTCCCACTCTCTCTCTCTCTCAAAATAAATTAATAAACATTAAAAAATATTTTTAAAAAATAAGTGAATTGGCAGAAAGTAGTGGACCTATTCTTAATACTTGTGAGTTCTAGATCCTATCCTTAGGTAAGATTTGCCTTCTTTAATATGTAGTTACATTTGTCCTCCAGTGGTGATATTTTAAAACTTATGAAAGACGTTAAAATGGTTTTATCATTTATTAATCATCTGCATGTTATGCTAGGGGTTTTCACTTAATCCTTACAACTCCCTGAGGTACACATTATTAAATATTATTCTTCTTCCCTCTTAGCAGAGAAAATAAATACGAAATTTTCAACATTTGTGAGATATCTGAGCCTACACTTATCTATATGTAGCCTTCCTAAAAATGCAGGGTGTTGAAAATAAAATGTCCGGCATCCTCTACTCAGGGGAGTTTCATTGATTAGCTTGAACAGCGGCATCTCATCTTCTACTCACCAGTATTTCTCTAAAAGATGTGACAGTCCCCTGGATTCTTACTTTTGCATTCGTATAAGGTGTTAATTATTATATCATACGTTTTGATAATGAATAAATAAATGACTGATCAGTAAAAAAGCCTACATTTCTAGGATCTCAAATTACTTCTGCCAAGGCTCTATCTTCCCCATTTCTGTTGGAAAATCCATTAAAAATCAATTGAAATTTTTTTTCATAATAATTGATGACCTAACATAGCAGCTCCAGTGAAGAGTAACAGTTCAAAATAGCATAGAGTCTTTCTTGAAAGTTCTTGCAAGATCCATATTTCCTATGCAGAAACAGAGAAGGGTCTTATATTTCCATCTAAGTCTCTAAAGTCACTCGGCGATAGTGGAAATTTAAGTTAACGTTTCCAACATGCCACTGACATTCAGTCTCCCTTCTTTCAATGACTTACAAAGGAGAATTTAAAATTGGACCAAGTTCTATGCACAGCCACAGCAAATCAATATGCCAAGTAGCCTAGTTGATATGCCTTGGGATGAATATTACCTGCTTTCATTGTACTTAAAAATTTTTTAAATTACTTTCCCCTGTAATTGCAGTGGAAAAATAAATCTTTAAAGTTCCATCACACCAGTAATTATTTTGGTAATAAGGTTGTCTATAGCTATATATCTACATATATCAGAAACAAAAATAGGGGGTGCCTGGGTGGCTCAGTAGGTTAAGCATCCGACTCTTGATTTCACCTCAGGTCATGATCTCAGGTTGGTGAAGTCAAGCCCCACGTCAGGCTCTGCACTGAAGCCTGCTTGGGATTCTGTCTCTCCCCACCCCTCTCTCTCTCTCTGTCCCTCCCCCACTCTGTCTCTCTACCCCTACCCTATTATATAGAAAAGTTGCTTTAAAGCCATTAAACGTACACCTCAACTTTCATTAAAACTTTAATGTTCCTTTGTTCCCATATATTGCGGTCACTTTCATGTCAATCTAGATTGCATTGAGATAACTAAATATCTTGAGTGTTCTGAGTTTTCTTTTCCTATGTAAAATATCTTAACTATTTTAAATTATCTTTGAGTACCTTGTATCTTTAAACATGTTTACAACAGAATAATTTTCATTGCTTTAACTTTGCAGTTATTCTTTATAGTTAAAGAGTAATGATTTACAACAGGAATCCAATCAGTAAGTCACCAAAAGTTAAACAAACATGCCTTGACCACCCACGGGTGAGGCAGGAGTCTCAGTGCTGTGGTGTGGGGGTGGGAGGGAATGGGGGGCAAGCCACGACACTGACAGAACACAGTTAATCTCCATTCAAAGCAGAAAATGAGCACGATGAGGGTTCAAAGTAGGGGGGACATCCCTTCAGGGAGCAATAAATAAAATGTGATACTTGGAAAAAATGTAGAAATGCCAAGGCTCTATCTTTCCCATTGATGTAGGGGATTGGTCAGTGAGGCAGATGGAAGAGGTTCAGGGTGGCTCTGACTAGAGCAGTCTGTATGGGAACGTAGTGGAAGAAAGGACTTAACAGAGTAAGATTAAACCTGCAGAGAACTTGAAGTATCGGGCTAGGTTGGCTTAGATGTGGCTCCATAGACAAGAGGATTGCGAATGGCTTGTTCCAAGGTAGAGTCAGCATTTGAGGGAAAGTTTACAGAGTCTGGTGTGCAAAACACGCTGTATGTATGTGGAAAGATAGGCACAATGTATCAATGATACTTTCTCAGGATCTCGTGGTTTCTTTTCAGTGGTGTTTTTCCATAAAGGGAGAGAGTGAGAAGACTAGGTTAGCAGGCCACCATGATACCCAGGGGAAAGGCCACAAGATGACCTACTGTGCTGGGAAGAAGATGACCAGTGACAGTCCTGGTATTTTGTGACTAAAGAGGCGACAGGATTTTTTCTCCTGACACTTGACTAGTTCAAGACATTAACTCGTCGTCCTCTTTTTGTAACTGGACTTTACATAGGTAGCAATTAGTACTTATAGCAGATAATAAATAATAAAGTTAATAATATTTATTATAAAATTATTAAAAAACATAATAATATGTAATAATAAATTCACTTCATCCTTCAACCATGACACTGAAACTGGTCAACTTAGTTGATATATGTAACACTGTCACATCAGGGGAGAAAGGAAGGGTGGTAAAGTTACTGAAGATAAACCTCTTTTTGTGTGTGTTTTTCTCTACAGTGGCTTCAGAGTGTATTCTAGCTTCCATTCTATAGTGTCTAGCAGTTTGATAATACAGAAACCCAGAGTAGAAAGTTATTAGCACCTCAATACAAAATGTGTATATCAATGTGATGTCTATTTTTTTATCAGGTTTTCAGCACAGGTATTATTGCTTTTTGATTAAACATATCTGATGATACTGACTTTATGTATTTTCCTTTGAGACATTTTATTATAAATATTTTCTAATGATCAAACAACTATAAAATCATCATTTTAAAGGTTTCGGTATGTTACAAATGTTAATATGATATTACTTAATTGTAATATCTAGTATAATATACTAGGTAAAAAAGTATCATTTTACACCCTGGTATAGTGATCATTCATAACCCAAAACATGCCACTGAGTGCAAAATTGCCCCTTCCCTTCTCTTTACCCTAATTCAAGTTCATGTCATGTTGACCTTCATGGTGGAATCAGATCACACATGACATTATCCCACTCCAGATACATTTTATGTTTCCCTGAAATGAAGGAGGAAAAAACTTGGTGTCCACACAGTTTTTAAGAGACTCGGTAAATCTGGAAAATATCGATAGGCTCACATTTAAAAACCACATTTTGGGGGGTGCCTGGGTAGCTCAGTCAGTTAAGCGTCAGACTCCGGAGCAGGTCATGATCTCACAGTTCTGGGTTCAAGCCCCGCATCGGACTCTGTGCTGACAGACAGCTCAGAGCCTGGAGCCTGCTTTGGATTCTGTGTCTCCCTCTCTCTCTGCCCCTCCCCTGCTCCCACTCTGTCTCTCAAAAATAAATAAACATTAAAAAAAAATTTTAAAGCCACATTTTGATGCCACCTATAGATATGTTGTCACTCAGGTCAGCATGTGAAAGAAGTGTGGTTCTTTTTAGTGTGTTATAGATAACGATCCTTTTTAAAGCATATTTTCCATTCCAAAACTTTTAACCGCTGTCTCTACCAATATTGCGCAATTTCTTACCGACTCCCAAAATCCATCTTCCGTACTTTTAGCAGCTTCACGTATAATATGTATGTATGCATATGTGTACGTACATACGTGGAGGAAATATAGGACCCCTACACAATTACACATTTAATTACACCTTCTTGGTATTTATGATCTTTTTTCCAGTCAAGTGTCTTTCTTTTCCATAAGACCATGTTTATAGAGCCCAGATGCCTATTGTTTGCAGAAGACCATGAAATCCAACTTCCTGAGAAAAATTTGCTTTCTTTTGCCCCTGAGTCTAATCAAATAAGAAGTTCAACATGGATGGAACTGGAGAGTGTGATGCTAAGTGAAATAAGCCATACAGAGAAAGACAGATACCATATGGTTTCACTCTTATGTGGATCCTGAGAAACATAACAGAAACCCATGGGGGAGGGGAAGAAAAAAAAAAAAAAAAAAAAAGAGGTTAGAGTGGGAGAGAGCCAAAGCATAAGAGACTGTTAAAAACTGAGAACAAACTGAGGGTTGATGGGGGGTGGGAGGGAGGGCAGGGTGGGTGATGGGTATTGAGGAGGGCACCTTTTGGGATGAGCACTGGGTGTTGTATGGAAACCAATTTGACAGTAAATTTCATATATTAAAAAATAAAATAAAATAAAAAAAAAAAATAAGAAGTTCAAGCTGATTCAGCTGACAACTTTGTTTTTCCTTTGTTTGTTTTTGCTTTTTAAGCTTTAAATGAGAATGTTCGCTAAAGGAATCAAATTCTGTTTCCTACTTGTTAAAGATGTGTTTAAATAAGGTAGTGGGTACAGCACACACTTCCTCTCTAATGAAATCCACCCAAGTAGACAGTTTCAGAAAAAAGTCCAAGAATAAAATTCAAAAGCCAGAACAGTTTCATTCCACTTTCACTGTGAATCAAGAGAATTTACCATATTTTCCGGTTTGGAGCTCACTAGTGAACAGAAGGGGCTTTCTTCAAGGCCAAAGACAGTGAATACAGGCGTCAACCTTTAGTTATTCTGTCTTGGGGGAGTAATGTCAGCATGACCTATTAACCATGAGCATTTTCAAATAAGTGTCAGGCTAACGTAGAACATAGACTACATTGCGCTTTCAGTGATGGGACTTACGTGCTCTTTTTCCTTTCCCTCCCTGCCTCTATCCTTTCTGATGTTAAACAGCACTCGCAAACAAAATTACATGATGAATTTTTCACGACAACACGGGCTCAGGCACTTCTACAACAGAAGACGAAGGTCACTTAGACGATACCCATGAAGAATCAAAAAGTTTATTTTCCTTCCAACATGTGACGTGTTGCTTTCCCATTCTTTTAAAATCTCGCACTGCATCTGATATCAGGAAAATTCTGTGAAGGACTCGGTGATTAACGGAAAGCCCTTCTCAAGACCGAGTGCACACCACTTCCCCACACTGTGAACTAATGACAAGTGACTTATTTTCTCATAAGTAAATGTCTTCATGTTGCTGTGTCCGTGAAAATTGTGATCTGTTGTAATATCAGTTACAGTGGCAGTATTGAAAATAAGAAATAGTTTAACAGAAAGAAAAAAGTTTAAGCACAAAAATTTAAGAGATTTTATGTTTAAAATGGCATTTAGTACAGAATTTAACATTCTTGGTCACAAAGCTATTTAAGTGGACTGTACTTCAGCTATGTATCATGTTTTATATTATTAAATTATCATTGTTTGTTTTATGTATTATCTTCTACAGTATAACACATTGACACTGTATTTACTTGTTTTGTTGCAATATTTTGCTGCTGAATTTCAGGCTACTTATATTCTGCAGAAAATTCATTGAAATACCTACTCAAGAAGATAGTTGTAAAGATATTGTATCTCCTTTAATATACTCCTTAAAATGTATGTTGGTTTAGCGTTGTTTTGTGGATAAGAAAAATGCTTGACCTTGAAATATTTTCTACTTAAAAATTGTGGATGAAAACCCTATCTCCCACAAAGTTCCCAGCTCCTTGTCTAAAGATTTTTTTCAAGTGTTCTGTGGCTGATTTACTAACAGTGACTGCCATTTTGTGTCTGTGGTAACAAGAGTGATTTGTAAAACAGTGGATGTTTTCATTGTGTTCTCTTCGTGGATTGTTCTTCCTGCGGGTCATTCTCATACCTTCTGATGAAGTTGTACCAACACCAGCAACATTGTGATGGCCCTGTAGCCCTGAACTCTCAATTAACCTAACTGAAAGGTTGTACTCTAGGGTGAACCAAGCTAAAAGCCCATACTTAAATAAAAATTATGTCCATAAGCCACTTGAGGCTCATTTGTCTTTATTCATTTTTTTAATTAAATTTTGTGTCAGATTTGGAGAGCTGATCAATTTTGGAAAAAACGGTGTCAGATGTACTTACTGGTGTTTGGTTTCATCACTGTTAATAACAATTATGAAGCCACACTTTCAATTCAACCATGTTTCTCTTATTCTATTTCTATTAATCACTCTGTTTCTATTAATCACTCTGTAATTACTGTAAGAAAAGTCAGTAGAGAATTCTGAAAATTATTGAATTCCTGAGAAATGTTGTTAGCTGCTACATAAATACCTGGCTCATAATGAGCCCTCATGCATTCATTCAGCAAATATTTGTGGAATGCTTGCTATGTGGTAGGCACTTTGCTAAGTGTTGAGGATAAAAATGGTGATTGGGGCATTTTCCCTGCTTGTAATGTCTACCAAATAAAAAGCACTTTGGTACTGTTGAATTTGTTGATTTCCCAGAGGATTAAAAAATATCTAGGTAATAGAGTAATAGACGGCAATAGTGTTTCTCACTGGACAGGGAAATGATAAAGGATGATCTCTCTGAGAAGCTTAGCTAAACTTTATTTTAAGCCTAATATCAAATCCATTGTGAATCATTGCCTTGAGATACAGGTCTTCTTTTTTCTGCCAACCTAATTTAATATATGACTTATTTTACAATTTGGTGCACTATTTGACACATGATTGTCTGTAACTGTTGTATCTTAATTGTTGACTTCTCCTTTCTTGATTCACAAATTGTCTGCTGCTGGTTCCCCATTTGATGGCATTTTTGGTTCATTTTCTCATTGGTAGAAGGGGTTGAATTTTTCCCAAAGCTTTGTCTTTCCATGCCTTGTGTGTCTGCCATAGACCTACCAGGGGAGCAGGGCTAAGCTATTGTATAGCACTCCCAGTCACCTGTCTTCCTACTGTGAGAACAGGGCTGGAATCCCTTTCAGTCCATCACCTCAAAGTTTTAATAGTGTACATGGGGACTTGCATGTAATTGGCTTACTTAATTTGAAAATGTAGTCAGAATAGGACTTCAAGTATTGTTGGTTCAACTGACTTACCTTCCTAAAAGAAACAAAGTTTAATAATACCAGCGATTTAAAAATTTTGCATGGCCAAGTTTCCATGGTTTCTACACAGTTATCTCTTATTCACCATACATTCTAATGTAAATTATACTCAATATCTGAATCTTAGGGGTGCCTGGGTGTCTCAGTGGGTTAGGCGTCTGACTTTGGCTCAGGTCATGATCTCACAGTTTGTGGGTTCAAGTCCCGCATCTGGCTCTCTGCTGTTGGCACTGATCCCACTTCAGATCCTCTTTTCCCCTCTCTCTCTCTACCCCTCCCCCATTCACATTCTGTCTCTCTCAAAAATAAACGTTAAAAATTTTTTTAAATATATCTGATCTTAAATATAGTCAGTATCACAGATATCTTACCCTTTATCTAAGAAAGAACATGATATGTATATTACTTGGGAAATTCCCCAAATTGAGATGGTCACTCTTGTCCTTACATTTCAAGGTTAAAAAAAGTATAGGCAATCACTAAAATGTGTACCCATTCATTTTAATGTTTGCCAATCGAAATTTTTTGACAACAACTTGTAGTGCCTTTTTGTACTTTATCTTTTCAACTTCCCTATACATGGCAATTGCCACTTTTTAAATTTTTTTTAATGTTTTTATTTTATTTTTGAAAGAAAAAGAGCGTGAGTGGGGGAGGAGCAGAGAGCAAGAGAGAGACACAGAATCCAAAGCAGGCTCCAGGCTCTGAGCTGTCAGCACAGAGCCTGACGCAGGGCTCAAACCCACGAACCGTGAGATCATGACCTGAACCGAAGTCGGAGACCTAACTGACTAAGCCACCCAGACACTCCAGGAGTTGCCACTTTTAACACTAAATAATATGCCTTTTTCCTAGCTTACTTTTATAAAAAGATATGCACTATTTACTTGAGATGGGCATTTAGGATGTGTTTCAAGTAAAATTTGTTTTTCAAATATGTTTATTGGTTGGGGATAGGGTATCTAGATATCTTGGCATCAGGTTTCTATCATCCAGACAGAACACTGAAGCATTCCTCTCTTGAAAAAAAAACCTATAAATTGAAATTTGGGGAATTCTATAATGAACCAGCCAGAACACCTTGCTCACACAAATAGCTTCCAATCAACTTTTTTTTTACTCATGGTAGCTTTGTTATTCAGAAGTGGAGAAAGGATGGACTAGCCAACAAGTGGTACTAAGACAATTTGTTATTCAAGTGAAAAAACAGAACTAGATCCCTAGACATATTACACAAAAACAAACCCCAGGTAGATTAAAGACATATATGGCAGAAGTAAAACTTTACAATTTTTAGAAGAAAATATCATTATGGGATCACGAGAAGAAAGGATTTCTTGAACATTACATAAAACACACCATAAGAAAAGGATTGTAAGATTATGGTTTGACTAGATTCAGTTGTAAAACTTCTGCATAACAGAAGAGACCACAAAGTTTAAAAACCAGCCACTGAATGAGAGAAGATAGAGGCACAATTTACAGTCAATAAAGGATTAGACTCTAGAAAATGTAAAGAACTCATGCAAATAGATAATAGAAGGTAATAATGTGATTTGGGGGGGGGGGGGGCGCCTGGCTGGCTCAGTCAGTGGAGCGTGTGACTCTTGATCCCAGGGTTGTAAGTTCGAATCCCACATTGGGTGTAGAGAACATGGGATGGAGACCAAAAAAATACAGTATTGTACTATTTTTTTAAAAATAAAGTCTTTGAAAAGTAATAACGTAATTTTCTTTAAATTGAACATTTAAATCAAAAATTTACTGAAGGAAAAACTGGAATGACAGAAGATTAAAGCGTTCAACCTCACCAATAACCAGAAAAACATCATTTAAAACAAGAATGATGTCATACCTAATCAGGGAGGCAAAAATCATAATCCGAATATAGGGGTATTGAAAAGAAGAACTCTCATACACCGCTGGTTTATGTTGGGACAGCCTTGTTTTAAAATGTAGGCTTTATTATCCAGGTCTGGTGAGACCAGCAGGTCAGGATACAATTGCCATTGAGAAGACAGTTTGTTTTGGACAGCGCCCAGGAGGAAGGAGCATCCATACCACACAGGGGTCACATGGGGAGCATCAGGGTTGATGAAGAGGCAGAAGGAATGAGGGAAAGCATGGCCTGAGCCTTTGCTGTGGTCTCCCTGGGAAAGGCAAGGCAGGGTAAGCAGGCTTAGAACTGGCTAGTTTGAATGACTTCTGCAGGCTCTGTGTTTTAGGGACTGTTTCTAAGGCCCTGGAATGATCAGGGCAGAGTAATATTGCCTCCTGGAGGATAATTGCCAGAAAGAGGAGGCAGTTCAAGGAAGGGTGGTCCCTTTGTTAGTTTGCATGTGAAAGGGGTAATCCTTGGAGAGTTGTTTACTATCTCTAAGAATTGGCTAGCCCTAGGAGCGGAAGTCTCTCCTCTCTGTCAGTAAGGTGCCAGAGGTGAGGGCATCAAGAATACAGAAAATAGGGGTGCCTGGGTGACTCAGTCAAGTTAAGCATCCAACTTTGGCTCACATCATGATATCATGGTTCATGAGTGTGAGCCCCACATCAGGCTGTCTGCTGTCAGCACAGAACCTGCTTCAGATCCTCTGTCCCCCCTCTCTCTCTCTGCCCGCCCCCCCCCCACCGCCCTTCCCCTGCTCACACTCTCTGTCAAAAATTAAACAAAAGGAATACAGACATTAAGAAAATACAGTTAACACATCCGTTTTGTTTCTTAAATTCTCCATATGACTGAAGTTATATATCTTTCTCTCACTGACTTATTTCACTTAGCATAAAACGCTCTAGTTCCATCTGCGTTGTTGCAAATGGCAAGGTTTCATTCTTTTTGATGGCTGAGTAATATTCCATTGTGTATTTATACCACATCTTCTTTATCCATTCATCAGTCAATGGCCATTTAGGCTTTTTCCATAATTTGGCTATTGTTGATAGCGCTGCTATAAACATTGGGGTGCATGTGGGATTTAAGAAACAAAACAGATGAACATAAGGGAAGGAAAAATAAGATGAAAACAGAGGGAGGCAAACCATAAGAGACTCTTAAATACAGAGAACAATAAGGGTTGCTGGAGGGGAGGTGGATGGGGTGGGAGGATGGGCTAAATGGGTGACGGGCATTAAGGAGGGCACTTGTGGGGATGAGCACTGGCTGTTATATGTAAGTAATGAATCACTGAATTGTACTCCTGGAACCATTATTACACTATATGTTAACTAACTTGAATTTAAATAAGTTAAAATTTTTTTTTTAATTTTAAAAAATACAGCTAATACATCCCTGTAGAGAGCAGTGCAATATCAATAACATTGAATATGTTCACAATATCAGTAAGGTTGAATATGTACATACAACAGGACCCAGCTACTTGTAGGTATTTATCATAGAGAAACTCCCACATGTACACACGGAGAGATGTGTGCAAGAATGTTCATAAGTGCATTGCTTGTCATTGCAAATAATCAGAAACAGTCTGAGTGTCCATCAATAAGAAAATGGATAAATGGTGGTTTATTTGTAAATACTCTCTAATGTTAAAATGAACATGCCTATTAACAATAACAACAGGGGCGCCTGGGTGGCGCAGTCGGTTAAGCGTCCGACTTCAGCCAGGTCACGATCTCGCGGTCCGTGAGTTCGAGCCCCGCGTCAGGCTCTGGGCTGATGGCTCGGAGCCTGGAGCCTGTTTCCGATTCTGTGTCTCCCTCTCTCTCTGCCCCTCCCCCGTTCATGCTCTGTCTCTCTCTGTCCCAAAAATAAATAAATAAATAAATAAATAAATAAAAAAAAAAAAAAAAAAAAACAATAACAACAAAATAGTTGCAAGATTATATGCCATGATGCCATTTATCAGGTTTTAAATCTTGCAAACAAATAGAGTTGACTCTTGAACAACATGGGTTTGAACTGCATGGGTCCACTTAAATATAGATTATTTTCGGATAAATACAGTAAGGTACTTTAAATGTATCTTGCTTTCCTTATGATTTTCTCTCTTTTTTTTTTCTTTTGAGAGAGAGAGAGCGAGCAGGGAAGAGGTGCAGAGGAGAGAGAGAGAATCTTAAGCAGGCTCCATGCTCAGTGCAGAGCCCAACATAGGGTTCAGTCCCATGACCCTGGGATCATAACCTAAGTGGAAACCAAGAGTCAAACACTCAACCGAATGAGCCACCCAGGCACCCCTCCTTATGATTTTCTAAATAACATTTCCCCCCTCTGGCTTACTTTATCATAAGAATACAGTATATAAGATAAACAACATACAAAATATGTATTAATCAACTGTTAATGTTACAAGTAAGACATCCGGTCCACACGAGGCAATTAGTAGTTTGGTTTGGGAGGAACCAAAAGTTATACTCAGTTTTTCAACTGCACTGAGGTCGGTGCTTCTCACCCCCATGCTGTCCAAGGGTCAGCTGTACTATATGTTGCTTATGAATACATGCATATGTAGCAAAAATATAAAAATGTATGGGAATAGTAAATAAAAATTCATGACAGTGGTTTCTGCAGGCAGGGGAATAAGATCAGAGAGGGGTGTGTGGAAGATATCAACTCTACCTAAAATGTTTTTTTTTTCTATTTTAAAAGTCAAAATAAGGGGCGCCTGGGTGAGTCAGTCGGTTATGCATTCAGTCCGACTTCGGCTCAGATCATGATCTCATGGTTCATGGGTTCGAGCCCTGTCTTGGGCTCTGTGCGGACAGCTCAGAGCTTGGAGCCTGCTTTGGATTCTGTGTCTCCCTCTCTCTCTGCCCCTCCCCAGCTCACTCGTGTGCTCGCTGTCTTTCTCTCGCTCTCTCTCTCAAAAATAAACATTAAAAAATAGTCAAATAAGACACAGTAAAGTGTTCAGTTTTGAATGAGTCATGTGTATACAAAAGTGCGTTTTTATTATTTACTATTTTCATGTGAACATCTAAATGTTATAGCAAGAAAAGAAAAGAATAAACAGGATTTCTCAGGCAGATTCATTGGGGAGACACATTAGGGAATGAGAAATATGTGTAAAGACACAAAGGCAGGAACTAGCCTAGCTCCTTAGGGGGGGGTGGGGGGTGTCTCAGATCTTTTGAATTCGAGGAAGCGTTCACGGGGAGTAGCCCAGAGAGATGTAGGAGGGCTAGTCAGGAACGAGGGAGGGGAGGCAATTTCTCACATGGACAAAATTCAACTTTAACTAGGAGGCACCATGAAGCAGATGACCTTGGATCAGTCCATCCAACCAAGAGATGGGGAGTGGCTGGAGTCAGTTGAGGAAGGAACCTGGGACACTGGAATTAAGGGGTAAACCCGGGACAACAGCCGAGCTATAATTTTAAACTGTCTGAAAAGAATTTTACTAAGGATTCGTGCTTCCTTCTCCAGAGTACCTACAAACTGCTGCACATACAAAATAAAGTAGTGAATACAAAAAGCAACTATGCATTTATTTATTGAGCAGAAAAAAAAAAAAACAAAACCCAGCCGTTATTAAAAGAATGCCAGTCAGAGGTGAGCGGGTTTTGTCATTCATACTACATCTCCCGTTCAGTCCTTCGGGTGCTTATTAGAAATGAATTTCTACAGGTTTTTTGTTTTTAATCCAACATGATAGAAATTGATGCTCTCTTTATGACATGGGAGACCACACAGTGACGGTGGAAATGTCTGCCACTCTCCAGTGGCCTTATTACCTTATTTCAGTGTCTGGACCCACTGTCTAGAAATCATGCTACTACAGCAGAGAAAGAGAAGTTCAGTCGGAAAACATAACTTTTTACGGGGAGAGGACTACTGGTGGAATAATATATGGATATGTATGTGAATAACAAAAAGGCACAGAACTGTGCATAAGAAATACTGCTTCAATAAATCTGGAGACAGTAAACTTACACCAAAGGTAGTACAAGAATCCTTAATGTTACCATCCATCCACGGAAAGCAGACATATTGTGATAAGTTAGACACTTTTAAACACCTCTACACCTCAATAGAATCTAAACAAATTCTGTTTAAGAATCACTTTAACGGAAACTGGGACGCCTGGGTGGCTCATTCGATTAAGCATCCGACCACAGCTCAGGTCACAATCTGGTGGTTCGTGGGTTGCACTCTGTCTCCATCTCTCTCAAAAAAATGAATAAACATTTTAAAAAGTTTTTAAAAGAATCATTTTAAAAGAAACTAAACAACGGTCTTAAAGGCTAAAGAGGAAAACCAATCACTCCTGATTCTAATGTAGTTTCTCTCACATTCATACTTTAGATGATGTGAAGTTGATTCTTTGGTACACCCCTAAAATTTCTGACTGCAACATTTATGTTCTAGCACATTCCATGTTTGGAGTTTGGCAAAACCGCAAAGGAGGTCACTGTCTTAGGCGTCTCTCCCTAAGACACACCCCACACACCAGAATCTGGCCACACCCCCGCAACATAGAAAACCATCTTGGGTCCTAGTCCTACAGATGTTAACCAATTCTCACAAGGGAGAGCCAGAAAGGGCAACTCAGCTTTACTAAATGTCAGACACTGTGGTAGGCTTTGGTCTATCCATCTCACAAAAATTGTTACTATAGACTAACCTATAACTTTCCCCGAGGGATTTGTATTTTATTTATTATTTTTTTTAATGTTTATTTACTTTTGAGAGAGGGACAGACAGACCATGAGTAGGAGTGGAGCAGAGAGAGAGGGAGACACAGAATCTGCAACAGGCTCCAGGCTCTGAGCTGTCCACACAGAGCCTGACATGGGACTCAAACCTATGAACCATGAGGTCATGACTTGAGCCAGAGTCGGATCACTTAACTGACTGAGCCACCCAGGCGCCCTGGGATTTATATTTTAATAAGTAGTGTTAAACTTCCAGAAATGCTTCAAGATCCAAAAGAATGAGTGTTTTAATGGTGAAATTTCAGGCCTTTGTTTACGTGATTGAGGTAGATATTTTGGCAAAAATGCCATTAAAGTCTTCCACTTTGATAGGTCAGACAGCCTGTAAAACTGGACCTACAGATTAGTCTGCTGGACCTGTTTCAAACCCTGAGTTCATACAGATGCTCAGTATTTGATATTTTAAGTACCTACAGTGGCATATCTTCCTGGGCAAGTGAGCCTTTATATTCAAGAAAATAGACCTGATTCTCAGCTGAAAGAGACAGGGACTGTCTAAGCCAGAAATAAGCAATTACATGTATATATTATGCCCATTCTTTGGATGGCACTTTCTTCTCAAGGCCTTATTACCTCCATGCTGCTTGTGACCCGAGCAGGGCAGGTTTTGTAGGCCTAAGGCTCACAATTTGGTGGACCCCTTTAAGAAAAAGAACTCAAAATTTGAAATGCATAATTAGGTACCAATGTGAATATTTATTTAGAAAAGGAAAATAAATCACAACACGTTACAAACGTACAAATTTTTAAAAGCTGAGAAATATCATAAACTTGATCTGGAACTGCCAGACTTCATCCAGAAAAGACAGATCAGAAACACCAAGCTGTCATCTCATACATTAAGGTACAGAAACCGGGCAACTTTACACAGAGATGAACTCTCTATCGATATGAAGAACTAATAACTAAAATTGTTCTAAATTTGATGAAATCTATAAACCATAGATCCCAAAGGCTCAGCAAACTTCAAGCAGAATAAACACAGAGAAAACCACTCCACTGTACATCATAATTAAGTGGATAAAAACTGCTGATGAAGAGAAAAATCTCAACAATTCTTCCATTCTCAACCTAATACAAATTGTCCCACGCTGCTCTGAGTTCAATCTCTTCTTGCCTCGTTCGAAAACTCACTGGCAGGAACCGTGAAGAGCCTGAGGCTTTACCCTGCTCCTCACTAGCTCCCAGGTGAGCCTGCCACTGTTTCACAGATGCTGCTAGAAAACACAAGACTCCAGAGAGGCAATAATCTCTCTAATTCTTATAAAATCTAGCGATGGTCTTGCCCTTTCCGTCTTCTTACTGCTTCCTCTTCTGTTCTGTTGGTGTTGTTCGAGTCTTCACAGACTCTGCCTCTTCTACTTGAATTGCTACAATAGCCCGCCTCTGGTTCTCCTCTGCATCCACTCTGGTCCTTCGCAATCCATTCTTCAAGCAGCCACTAGATTGATCTTTTCAACATGCAGATATGTTCACGACACATCCTGCTCACAACTCCTCAAAGAGCTCACCCGACTCTTGGAACAGAACCAAAATTCATAATACGACCCACGAGGGCTTCTGTGATCTGACCCTGCCTTTCCCTCCAGCTTCATTTTATGCCTCCCTACTCTGTGCGCCCCACCCACGTGGCCCCCTCCAGCCCCCTTCTGTGCCCCCATGTGCCTTGCTGCTTGCAGGGACAGGGCTGTTGCGCATACAGGCCCCTCTCCACGTCACCTCCGCCTCTTTTTGTTGATGCTCCACTCTATCCCGATCTGAATTGGTTTTTTGTATTTAATTAAATGTGTTTATACATCTGGATTTTGTTGTGTTTGCCTTGAGAGCATTTATCCAAGTTTGCAGTTATACTATTATGAATGTGATTAACCAAACTCTGTCTTTCCCCCTCATTAGCCTATAAATTCCATGAGAGCACTTTACCATTGTATTCTCATTATCTGCCTCAGAGTGTTTAAAAACTGACCATTGTTGGGGCGCCTGGGTGACTCGTCAGTTAAACATCCAACTTCAGGTCATGATCTCACGGCTCATGAGTTCAAGCCCCGCAATGGTCAGCTGTGCTGACCTGACCAGCTCAGGACCTGGAGCCTGCTTCCGATTCTGTCTCTTCTCCTCCCCTGCTCACACTCTCTCTCTCTCTCTCTCAAATATAAAAAACATTTTAAAAACTATTTTTAAAAAACTGACCATTGTTAAAATAAATGAGTGCATAAGTACTTCTAAATATATTAAACTCTTTATTAGCCTTATGTCACTGGGCAAGTCACTTAATATTAGTCTGTCCATCTGTGATATGAGAGAAATAATACCTACTTATGAAACTACTGTGGGAATTAAATACATTTATGACATGTATAGCATATGATATATAGCTTGTAAAGTTATCACAGTTCTTCCTATCAACAAACACAATGCTTTCAAGTCAAAATACAAATGAGAAATTGAGAAAATATATCTGTAACATACATCACAGATAAAGAACTAATATCCCTACTATTAAACATATGAAAAGATGTTCAGCTTCACTCATTACAAGAAAAATTGTAAAGAAATCTCGCTGAGATACCATTTCTCACCTACCAAAATGGCAAAATTCGTTAGCTTGACAATGCAAGCTTGGAAAGACTTTGGAACACAAGGTTTCTCATACATTGCTGGTGGGAATGCAAACTGACATAACCCTCAAGGAGAGGACAATGGCAATAGTTCAGAAAACCACACGTGCATTTACCTATTTGACCCAGGGCACAATGACCCCACTTCTAAGAATTTACTCTGAAGATAGAGTTGCAAAAATATATATGAAAATGTATATGCACAAGGTTCTTCATTACAACATCATTTGTGACTGCAAAATATTGGAAAGTAATAAATGCCCTAACATAGGTGATTGTTTGAACAGCGTGGTGCATACACACAATAGACTACTATGTGGCTGTGAAAAAGGATGGAGAATAGCTCTGTGAAGTGATGCGGAGTGACTTCCATAAGATATTGTGAAGTGAACAAAGCTAAATACAAAAGAGCATATACAACTGCCATTTGTGTAAGAAAGAAGTGAAGGCAGGAACACACACATATATATGGGTCAGTTTTACACGAGAAACACGGAAAGGATAAGCCAGGAAAACATGAAGTTGATTACTCCCAGGAGATTGGAGGGAACGGGTGGCACAAAGGAGGGAAGACACTTCTCTGAGTTTACCGATTGTGTGGCTCTCTCCTTAGGGGTCATGTTAATGATCTGCAAGTTCAAAAACTTAAATCGCCACCAAGGATGGAAAAGGGGGGGTGGGGGAGATAAAACTGAAAGTAAACTCATCTCTAAACTAGAAATGAGCAGCATCTAACTGGCAAAGTTGTTATGACAGGAGTTAATATCTAGAAAGTGCTTAGAACAGCGCCTAGCCTTTATAAACCCTGGACAAGTGTTAATCAGTGTTCTGATACAATTGTTATAGCAGACACCCGGTGCTATTCCCAAAAGTACATCAGCACCACCTAGGGGCTTATGTCAGCCCCTAGTAAGGTGTATCTCGCCCCATTCCAGACCCACTGAATTAGAATCTGCATTCTTAAGTCAATCAGAGAAGACGGATATCACGTGATTTCACTCATAGGTGGAATTTGAGAAGCTTAACAGAGGATCATAGGGGAAGGGAAGGAAAAAGAAGATAAAAACAGGGAGGCAAACCCTAAGAGACTCTCAAATACAGAGAACAAACTGAGGGTTGATGAGGGTGGAGGGTGGGGTATGGGGAGGTGAGGTAAATGGGATGAGCACTGGGTGTCACATCAAGAGATGAGTCCCTAGGTTCTACTCCTGAAACCAAGACTACACTGTATGTTAACTTGTAACTTGAGAATAAATTTTTTTTTAAAAAGCTAATTGGTAAGACTACTATAAATGAAATTTGCCAAAATTCTTAAAGTAGAAAATAAATACTTTTAAAAGTTGAAAAAAACCTGCCTTTTTAACAAGATCCCCAGGTGATTCATATCTGCCTTCTAGTTGAAGTACTGGGCTCGCAGACATGCATGTGACCAGGTAATCTCATACAATGGCAATGGCCAAGTGTCAAATGTGTAACGCCAGAAATGCATGTCACAGGAACCCAGTTCCTCCTTAGTATGTCATTCTGTTAGGATTTATTCAGAGATATTCAAAGCCTGAAGAAAAGCAAAATTGGTTTTCCACATATGCCCAGATATCAGTGATTCCTCAGCACAGGACTCTGGTGCCCTTGAAGACAGCGCCCTCACGTGGAGTAGAGAGGACATTTCCAGTTCTTCCCCAGATGCCTGAAGGACAGCATCAGTCCTCTAAGGGGGATGCCTGGCCTCTGCTCTGGAGGTGGCTTCTGGCTGTCAGACACCAGTGGTGTCCCCAGGCACACTTTTCATCTTTTAAGACTGGCTGCCAGATAGCTAGCCCATCACTTGTGTCACCACACCGTGCACCTGCAGAAATGACCCTGGTGAACCAACTGTAACCCTTGCTATGACATAAAACCAGAGAAATCTTTTTATATGGAAATCATGTCTATCTCTCCCCTTCTAGGATTAGGCACTCGGGCTGTGGCGCTCTCTGGCATCTTAGTTGTTAGAAACTAAACACTTGCCCTCCTTTCTTCCCCCCTCCCTCTGTTCCTTCCTTCTTCTTTTATTCCTCTTTCACTCCCTTCCTTCTTCGTATCCATTCTACGTTTTCCACCCATGTATATTCCTTTCATCTAAATAGCATGTTTTTGGGGCAGCTGGGTGGCAGTCGGTTAAGTGTCGGGCTTCTGCCCAGGTCATGATCTCACGATTAGTGGGTAGTGGGTTTGAGCCCCATATCAGGCTCTGTGCTGCCAGGTTGGAGCCTGGTGCTGCTTCGGATTCTGTATCCCCCTCTCTCTCTCTGCCCCTCCCCTGCTGGCACTCTCTCTTTCTCAAAAATAAAACATTAAAAAAAACTAAATAACATGGGTTTTTTTGGTGTTTTTTTTTGTTGTTGTTGTTGTTTTTTTTTGCTTTATTTTTTAGACGGTGTTTTGTTGGGTTGCCTGGGTGGCTCAGTCGGTTAAGCTCAGGTCATGATCTCACAGATTGTGAGTTCGAGCCCCGCATCGGGCTCTGTGCTGACAGCTCGGAGTCTGGAGCCTGCTTCGATTCTGTGTCTCCCTCTCTCTCTGCCCCTACCCTGTTCGTGCTCTCTGTCTCTCATAAATGAATAAATGTTTTTAAAAAAATAAAGTAAAAGGTGTTTTGTAAATTCTAACTCCAATTCCTAAGAATCTGTCACGCAGGGCCTTGTTGCACCAGTCAGTATTTGCAAATAAAGTGTTAATCGAAGGCAGCTCACCAAAGCAGTTTTTTAAAAAAAAGATGGTCATTCTGCATTTCAATGTTCTTGTCAGCCTGAGTCTCCATAATCGTTGTATTTGAGGCTATATGTTAGGATGTTTTCATTTAAAAAATAATAAGCAATGTTTGAATACTATATAGTTTGTTTAGGGTGCTTACATCAGCCTCGACCCTCGGATTTTGTCTCTCATCCTAACTCTAAGCTACATGATCCCCTCTTGAGGAGTTCGTGGGCAGTGGGAAGGGAAAGTGGGGTGTCAGTTCCGGGGGGTGTCAGTTCTGTAACTTTTGTGGGCCGGTTGAGCAGGGCATTCATCGCCAAGCGCGCCCCAAAAGTTCTAGACGTTTGAGAGGAGCCCCCGGACTCGCGGGGTCCCCCCGGCGGAGGACCGCACGGGGCGGGGCGGGGCGGGCTCGGGTTGCGGGCGGCGCGCCGGGTGCCGCGGCCCCACAGCGGGGCGGCACCTCTCTCCGAGAGCCGCGCGGGGAAGCAGCGGCGCGGCGTCCAGGCGGCAGCGGCTCCGGACGCGGCGGGGCGGCGGCTCGGCCCTGGGCAGCGCGGGGCAGCGCCGGCCGGTGAGTGCGCGCGAGCGGGCGCGGGGCCGGAAGGAGAGGCGGCGGGCTCGGGGTCTGGGCGCTGCGGTGCGGGGCCGGGAAAGGCGGACGCGGAGGTCCGGGCGCTCCGGTGCGGGACCAGGAAGGGAGGGCGCAGGGTCCGGGCGCTCGGCCGCGGGGCGTGGAGGAGAGGCGCGGGGTGGGCAAGGGCGGACGCAGGGCCGGGAGGAGAGGCGCGGGCGAGCACAGAGCGCTGACGGCAGAGCCACAGGCCGACCCCCGCTGGGGCTCTCGGTGTCGCCGCCCCGCTGGCCGTGGTCTTCGCTGTCTCTCCAGCTTGCCTCTCTGTGTCTTTTTGGCTCTCACTGCTTCCTGAAACTAGCAGACATCAAATGAGACTTGCCCACACCTTGGCGGTCTCCAAGCCCTGACAGCATAAAATGTGAAGACGCGCTTTCCTCTGCAAACGTCTCCCTGAATCTTCCCGCGCTGCCTCGGCAGCACAGGCTTCTTCCTAGACATTTGCGTCCCTTTGGTTGTAGCCCAACCCTTGGCTCTTCACACCTTCCCGAGCGCGCTCCCATTGCTCCCCAGACACTCTCAGCCCCGCCGAGGCCAGCGTCAAGACGCCTTCTCGGGTCTAGTCTGTTTGTGTCCCCGTCGGTTTTTAAATCTCAGTGTTTCCTTTCGCCTTCTCGCCGGAGACCCGGCGCCGCCTGCGGTGAGGCGCGGTGGGGGCTGCCCCGTTCGGCCGCCCGGGTGCCCTGCGAGCGGAGCTGGGGTTTCGGGGGGCCGGGCCTCCCTTCAGCACCCGGCAAAGCCTGGCCCCTCTCCGCAGCTCCGTTGAAGGAATGAGCCTTACTGCTCTAAAATTTGGTAGTGGTGGCCTCCTGCCTAAAACTCGCTCCTGAACACCTGCCGTGGTGGGCGCACTGCCATAATAGTGGGCCTGATATTTCGGTCCCTTCAGGCTCCTGCCTTCTATTTAGGAAAGACCGTCGATCAGGAAATCGGTTTACTGCAAGTGACTGCCTCACGGAATGAGCTGTCCGGGCCAGGCGGGCGGGGGAAGCGTGCAGGGCCTTGTCGGTGGAGGTAGAGCTCGCCAGGGTCTGCCCGCTCTGAACGGAGCTGGCAAAGATTCTTTTCCTCACCGTGACAACTGTGTTATCAGCCTGGGGTCTACAGTTGTTAAATCACGAATGAAAACTTAACAAAAATGGCAGTTTGGTGTAGGGGGGACATGGGGATTCAGCTTTTTCTTATCTGAGAACTGAATGTATTAGCTATAAAATGCGTAGTCTAAGGTAAACTTGGAAATAAAAGGGCAAGTTGGAGTACGAAATAGGAAGAGCAAGCCTCTTTGAAATGAAATTTGGAATAAGGTTTTGCTAGACAATCCTTCTAATGACTGTAGTATTTCTTTGCATCCGAAGACTTTCAGGTGGGGGACCAGAGGCTGGAGAGAGACCTTCAAACTAATTTGCATGAGAAAAAAGCTTAGCGTGAGGAATTCGTAGGTAAGGTTGCTATGGCTGATACCTTAAGTGCCCTGCTGGAAAGCATTCTGGTCTGTTAGGTAACACCTGAAGCCCCAGTCCTGTTACGTAGCATTTCTTTTTTTTCTCACTTTAACTACTCTGAAACTATACAGAGTTACAAGTTCCTCATTAATTTATGAGCGATACCAAAGAATTGACTCAATCCAGTAAGTGACTTCTTCCCTGTAGGAGGCACTTTGCTGCAGAAGAATGGAAGATAGAGGAATTTTCCAGTGAAAGCCCCAGCAACAACAGTGGGCTGACTTGGCAGGTGTAGATGCAGGTTTGCGGTGCCTATTCAATTTAAATCAAAACCAGCTGAGTTTTCTAAGGCTGATGTCAGAGAGATGACTGCCTGTGTTTTCTTCTAGGAGTTTTATAGTTTCAGGTCTCACATTGAGGTCTTTGACCGATTTTGAGTGTATTGTGTGTGGTGTCACGCATGCTCCAGTTTCATTCTTTTGCATGTAGTTTTCCAACACCATTTGTTGAAGAGACTGTCTTTTCCCCTTTGTACATTCTTGCCTTCTCTGTTGTAGGTTGGCCACATAAGCGTAGGTTTATTTCTGGGCTCTCTACTGTGTTCCATTGATCTAGGTGTCTGTTTTTGTGCCAGTACCACACTGTTTTGATCCCTACAGCTTTATAGTATATCTTGAAACCTAGGAAAATCGGTTGAGTTTTCATCTTATTCTCTTTTTTTGATTTTTTTTTTAATGTTTATTTTTGAGAGAGAGGGAGGGGCAGAGAGAGACGGAGACACAATGCAGAACAGGCTCCAGGCTCTGATCGTGACCTGAGCCAAAGTGGGACCCTTAACCGACTGAGCCACCCAGGTGCCCTTCATCTTATTCTAAATGCTGTATTTGTCCCCCGGTAGCCCAATGATTTTGTAGTTTTTCTACCAATGCAGGAAGAAAATAAAAATCAATTAATTTATTGAATAAATGCAGGAAGAAAATAAATTAATGTATCAATTTCAAATAAAAGATTTTCCAGGAAATATAACTAAGAAGATATGTCCATTTTCCCCTAGTGTTTGCATTATCATTGAGTTAATAAACTTACAACCAACAACAGAAATAAGGAGATGATGATTTCCCTTTCCTTTGGTTTCAAACTAGTGAAATTGTGTACCAAAGAAGACAAAGTTAGTATGGATAAATATAGTTCTCTGGTGCTTCCCAAACTGTATTTCACTTAAGTTCATACTTTTGGAGAATAGATCCAATTTCATGAAATCCTTCAATTCTTCTTTTTGAAAGACCATTCCAGAGGCCAGTTTCATAAAATTTTTCATTGTAGAGACCAGAAGTCATCAACTGCATCATCTTTTCTTCATCTTCACCCTGGTAAACAACTGTATTCTCAGGAGGACTTTGGGGGGGTGACAGGTCTTTTTAAAAATCTGGCCAAAACTAAGGACTGTATCCCAGAAAAAACACACGCCATTCAAAATGTTGCATGTATTTCAGAGGAGTAAGCCCTCATTTTAGAATAGGGACACTGAATTAGAGGGTAGGCAGAGGGGGGTGGAAATGAAGCAAGGATAGGGGTCAGTCCACAAACTGAGTGGGTATAATTTACTTTACTTTGGAATGGAATAAATACCCGGCCTTTTTAAGTGTTCTGAAAGTAGGAAGTAATAATTGTATTATTTATAAAAGACTAAAGACAGGGTAGTCCTCTTAATTTTTTAGTTGATCAACATCAGCTTTTATCTTGAACGTTATGAATCTCATTTTTTAAAGTTTTTTTCTCATTAGTCTCAAGGAAAGTACTTCTGAAATTTTTCTTCCGGTACTGATGCCCCCATTCAGGGAAGATTCTCACTTACCAACTTTTGTAAACATGAATTGATGAGGATGGGAATGGTTGAGTTCAAAGTTTGAACTTGCTTTCTCACACACACATACTAGTGTTCGCCTTTGGGAAGGAGGTGTGTGTGTGTGTGTGTGTGTGTGTGTGTGTGTGTGTGTGTGTGTGTTGCATTGCATAATTACCATATTTAGTATAAACCACTGTGATAGCAGGAGTTGTATCTTGAGAGAGAGTTGGCTGGTATCAGGAATGTAATGGACAGCATTAAGAAACATTTTGGATATAATTTCTTTCAAAGAACAAACCAGCAACTGCTGGATTAACTTTCCTTTCTTCTGTCCTAGGGCCGAGGAGCGAGCTCTGCCTTCTCCAGCTCGCAGCACTACTAACCAAGGTTTCATTGAACTGCACCAGACCTCTCATCTGGGGACCCTGCCCCTGCCCTTCCCGCTGCACATTGGATTTGGGTAGGTAGAGGGCCACCTGGAACTAGTATAATGGGAAAGTGGGTCATAGGTAGTGTTGGATTTTACGTGGAGCACAGGACTTTGTAACATTTCCAGAGGCCTGAATTGTACACCACTATTTGGAAGAAAGGGTAAGTAAGAGAGATAATGCCAGGACCAGCACTGCTTACTCTGTCCTTTTAACTTGGATCAGGACTGGCCTAACTGATCCTTAGATAGGAATTCAGCAGCCTTGACCTCCCTTATTCTTGAGTGACAGCTGGGTGGTTGGTCACAACCCTGGAATGCCATCGATAGACCTTAATTGGCTGAGTAAATTGGTGGAGATCATGGTTTTAATCCAGGCTCTGCTCTTAACTAGGTGTGTGATCTTGGGCAAGTTAACAAGTAAATGAAATTCTTCGGACATTAATTTTTTTCTGTGTCATATAGGATCAGTGATTCTCAACTACTAAGGTATAATTCTATGCATTTGAATCACAGGGAGAGTTTATACATACACATACACACAAATACTGGATCAGAGATTCAGTTGAGTATGGATAAATGTAGTTCTCCAGTGCTTCCCAAACTGTATTTCACTTAAGTTCACGTGACCTTTTGGAGACTAGATCCAGTTTCATGAAATCCTTCAATTCTTCTTTTTGAAACACAGTTCCAGAGGCCAGTTTGAACTGGGTCAGGTCCAGATACCTCTCTTTCTTAAAAGTTCCCCCAACCCCCTACCAGGGAACACTAATGTCCAGTCAAGATTGAGAATCACTGGATTAAATAATCGCCAAGAATTGATTCTAAGATTGGGTTGCCTTAAGATAGAAAGCAGGCCCTCAAAATCCCCTTTATCCAGGGCCTGGCCCGGTATTACATACTCTCAGTGGTAAACAAGCCTAAACATGCCTTCCTAAGAAGCAGTCCACATCAGGCGATTTCAGTCTATTGAGGGAAGGTGCTGTGCCTAGGCACTAGGTCAGTGTTCCCACAATGCTTTGTGAGTCCTTAGCACCCGGTACATTTTGATGGACTGAACGAGGTGTAACTCTGCCTATCCAAGATGATTAGCTGTGCCTACAGGTCCCCAGAGACGATTATCTCTCTTCTCTGGATATCCATGCCAGTGTTCAATAGCCTATTGTAATTTTTTCCTAGAGGTGACTGTGACTGTAGGGGTATGGGAGAAAAGTGTCAGCAAGGGATAAAGATGATGACCTTGATCGTTGCTGAAATGTGAGCTTTCTGTGTCCAAACTGAGATAAAAAAGTGATCCTCACACCTTCTCAGGTAGTTGTAGACTATCAAGTTACCAGAACTGGGGTAGGAAAAAAAGAGCATATTGTTTACCTTAAGCATTTGTGGGACCCAGAGTTGTTGCCATTACATTGGCAGTTCTGTAGGTGTTCACACTTTGCAAATTATTCTTAAAGGAGCAACTCATTAAATTGTAATCCATGAAATTTATTTCTGTTTATCCTACTCTTTGTTTCCTCCTCCTGCGCTTCACATCCCAAAACACCTAGAAGAAAAATACAGTGTGTACGTGTGACTGTCAGATCAGTGAAAGAGAAATGGACATGAGTTGGCAAAAGATGGAAAGGCATTAAGGAGGAAATATAGAACAGGATAAGAAGGCCCACAGATTGCAAGGAGCAACACTTAATTTCTTTCTTTTCTCTCTGCTATTGGACTTCTAGTGGCTCCAAGTTTATTCTCAAGCTTTCTAAAACTTAGGCAAATCATTGTATTTCAACTGCTATGTGTTGGAAAATATGAGCTTGTGGCACATGATTCCAGAACGATCCCTGCCGTCTTCCAAACACAGCAGATAGAAGGGTGCCTCCATAGGTGAATTGGCAGCTTGGACATACTTGGTCTAATCCATCACTGGCCAATCCCAAGGCCTGAGTTAATTCAAACTAATGTCTTAGTTGGGGAATACATTTTTTTTTTTTCTGGAGTGGAAAGCTACCAGCACCAGAGTTCTTTACCTTTGTGCTGTAGAAGAACTGCCCTTACCAGGTGTCAAAAATTGAATGCAGACCTCCAGAACCAGCCCGGCCCCCACCTCTCCATCTACCTACAGCTGGTTGCATCACTGCCATTAAAAAGAAAAAACAAAAACAAAAACTTCTAGTATTAGGGTCATTTTTACATGTTTATTGCTGATCGTTATTCTCAAATATTTAATAATGGGCACATGCTATTTCATTATTTCATAACTTATTCTTTACCTACTTCTTAAATAACTTAAGATAGGAGTATATGTGGGCCACCTGACTGGCTCAGTTAGTGGAGCATGTGACTTCTTTTTTTTTTTTTTTTAATTTTTTTAACCTTTATTTATTTTTGAGACAGCATGAACAGGGGAGGGTCAGAGAAAGAGGGAGACACAGAATCGGAAACAGGCTCCAGGCTCCGAGCTGTCAGCACAGAGCCCGACATGGGGCTCGAACCCACGAACTGTGAGATCATGACGTGAGCCCAAGTCGGACGCTTACCCGACTGAGCCACCCAGGCGCCCCAGCATGTGACTTCTTGATCTCGAGGTTTATGAGTGCACGCCCCATGTTGGGTGTAGAGATTACTTAAAAATAAAATCTTAAGGGGTGCCTGGGTGGCTCAGTCGGTTATGCATCTGACTCTTGATTTTGGCTCAGGCCGTGATCTCAGGGTTTGTGAGATTGAGCCCCATGTGGGGCTCCGAGCTGATGGCACAGGGTCTGCTTGGGATTCTCTCTCTCTCACTCTCTCCCTCTCTCTCAAAATAAATAAACATTTAAAAATAAATAAAATAAAATCTTTAAAAAGATTGGAGTAAATGTACTAGAAAAAGATGGGTTTTGTCCTCATAACTTAAAACTTTAAGTAAAAAATTATTACTAAACTCAAATGCCCAGTTATATGTTTAAGCATTTTTCCTCCCACAAACCTATATTTTTAAATTTTATTTATTGGTTTTGACAGGGAAAGAGAGTGAACATAAGTGGGGAAGAGGCAGAGAGAGAGAGGGAGAGAGAGAATCCCAAGCAGGCTCTGCACAGTCAGCTCAGAGCCTGACACAGGACTCAGACTCATGAACCATGAGATCATGACCTGAGCCGAAATCACAAATCGGATGTTTAACCGACTGAGTCACCCAGGTGCCCTACACAAACCTAATTTTTGAAGTTAGCACTGTTAGGGTTGTTCTGGTCTTTAGGATTATCTTTAGCTTGCTCTTTAAATCCGTACTCCCTCAGAACAATTAAATGTCGCAAGATAATTAGAAATGATAAAATTTTCTTAACTAGTCCCTGCTTGAACACTTTTAACAACAGTCTCCAAAACTAGAAGGGATTTTTATTTCTTCCTTCCTTCCTTGAGTCATTCATTCAACAAATGTCCAATGAATTCCTGTTACATACCTGTCCTCATGTGGCTTTCATTCTCATGAAGGAAAAAGGGAAGACAGACAATGAAGTAAGGTACAGTGTCGGTCAGATGGTGATGAATGCTGTGGGTAAAAATAAAGCTGGGAAGAAGGTAGTGGAGAAGTTGGTGGGGCAGCTTTAAAGATAGGGTAGTTAGGCGAAAAAGCTTCACCTGAGGAAATGATGTTGCTCACAGACCGGAAGGTGGCGAAGGAGAAAGTTCTGAGCTCCCCAGGACAGGACCGTCCTAGCCAGCATCAAGGCCTTGAAGCAGGGATGTGCCTGGCACACAAGATAGCAGGGAGGTCCGAGTGGCCAGAGCAGAGTGACGAGGTGGGGAGTAGAAGGAAATGAAATCACAGAAAGCAGCGGTAGTGGGGCAGGAGCGTGGGAGAATGCTGAAGATCATATGGGATACTTACGGGGTGATCTGAAGGTGAGGTGTTTTACTCTTTAGTGAAACTCACAGCAGCCCTGTGATCTGTTTCTTCTATATTACACCCGCTGGATATTCTCCAGCTTTCCTTTCCTTACCAAATCAGCCCCTACCCATTCCTTCCTTCATGATCCCTTTCTCCCCAAGGCTGCCTGTGGAGTGGAATTCAGCCTCCCGTTCTCCTTGCTTCTTGCTCGGTACCCTGCAGGTAAGGCTTTTCCTTCCTTTTTAAAGAACGACCTACTAGTTGCTGATGAATAAAAACTGCCAGGTAATACCAAAACCAACAATCATGAGAGTAATCAATGAATTCATACAAAATGTATTGTGGTTTAGACTGTAGACCAGGCAGGAAGTGGTTGCACAGCTGGGAGGCTGAATTTAGCCTGCGTGTTTTGTTGGGCATGCACATTGTTCTATAAATATTTGTGTTGGCTTTCTAACATTTAAATCTTGATAAAGCTTTGTTAAGATGTAGTTTCAAGTTCTCTTAAAAATTGGATGTTCTATTTATATGGAGTTGGAAAATAGGCCAAACTAATCTGTGGTGATTTCACAGGTATCGCAGGGATTGACTAGGTAGGAGTGTGAGGAAAATTTCTGGGTGACGAAAAGTTTCTATTCATGGGGAGTATGGGTGGCTCAGTCAGTTAAGTGTCTGATGCTTGGTTTCAGCTCAGGTCATGAGTTCAAGCCCTGCATCGGCTCCTCACTGCGAGTACAGAGCCTGCTTGGGTTTTTTTTTTCTCTCTCTCTCTATCCTTCTCTCTCTGCCTTTCCTTGCTTGTGCACTTTCTGTCTCTCAAAATAAATAAATAAAACTAAAAATGCATATATATATATTACTGGGGCGCCTGGGTGGCTCAATCGGTTGAGCATCTGACTCTTGGTTTCGGCTCAGGTATGATCTCACAGTTCATGGGTTTGGGCCCCACATCGGACTCTGTGCTGATAGTGCGGAGGCTGATTGGGATTCTCTCTCTCCCTCTCTCTCTCTGCCCCTCCCCTGCTCGTGAGCTTGCTCACTCGCTCGCTCTCTCTCTCAAAATAAGATTATATATATATATATATATATATATATATATATATATATATATATATATGTTGTCAAATAAAAAGGTTCTATTCATATTAGTCTGAAGTGCATGGTAGAGCTCATTAAGCCATAAGCTCAAACTGTATGTGATTTGAACATAAATATAAAGAAAATTTTTTACTGGAAGCCAGTCTTCAGCAAGAGCTGAGTAAGGGCTGACAACTTTGGGTCGGCACGTGCTCTCTAGATCGGCACAGCCTCACCTAGTTCATTTCAGTCATTGCCGTGACCTACCTGACCCCTCGTGTGTGATTCCCACAGCAGACTCCTGGCAGTTTTGGTTTCAGCTATCAATGGGGAGCACATCTGTAGAGGGCCTGGTATGTTTAATTGACAGTGGAGAAAATGTGAAGCATGTAATAAAAACAAACCTGATAGCTTGTATCAGTCAAGCAACGTATCCACATCCATCTCTCAATTTTCAAACCTAGGGTTCTTAGCGGTCTCTGAACATGACTGTCACTTTTCCTTTAAATGCCAAAGGTCTCCTGTGTTTGCAAGATGCCTTCTCTGAGAAGATAACAGAAAGTCCCCTTTACTCCCATTATGAGCACTTAGAGCTAGCTTTTATGACATTTGCTACAAAAATAATAGTGTGTACTGTGTACATATGTGTACCATGTATCTATGCATTTTATGTTAAAATGTAATAGTGTGTAGTATTTTTCCTAGAAGGTACAGATAAAAATAAAATTACCCACAATTTCACCGTTTAAACATAATCTCTATTTACAGTTTTGTGATAAATACTTTTAAATCCTTCTCCATATGTCTATGCATTTTACATTAAAAAATGTGTTTGATTGGAAGTGCCTGGGTGGCTCAGTCAGTTACGCGTCCAACTCTTGATTTTAGCTTAGGTCATGATCCCAGGGTCGTGGGATCGTGCCCCGCACTGGTCTGAGAATGGAGCCTGCTTAAGATTCTCTCTCCCTCTGTCTCTCAAACAAAAAAAAAAAAAAAAAAGTGTCTGATTGATAAAATTTAACACACATCTGCTCATTTTGCAAAATGAAAAAAAAAAGGCTGTAAAATTGTACAAAGAATAGGAAGAACTCTGAAGAGAATGAGATAGATGTTTGGAGGCAGGTGATCGATGAAACAGACCTAAGGATCACTGCTAGAACCACCATGGGAACAAGAGTGACCTTTTGGAAAAGAGCTCAGGGCATGGGTTCAATAAGGACACAGCAGGCAGCAGCAGGGGGCCTTATTGCAGGAGATTAATGGAAATTCTTATGCATTCGTTAAAATGAGCCTGTGCTTCTAATATGAGTTTAGTGTTATAGATAAATCCTTTCTCTTCCTAGCACTTGGAAAGATGGGCCTTAGCCTGCAGGCCAGCTCTTACCTCCTCACCCTAACGTCAGGTGAGCAGTGAGTAAAGGCGAATGTGGTACACAAAGGCTCCTAATCACCATTTTGTTCAGGGGATGGTCCTGTGCTGGAAGCACTGGATATGTGATGGTGGATCAAACCCAGGAAAGTTAATCAAGTCTTTAATTTACAAATATAAACGTAAATGTAAAACTAAGAATAACCTCACATATGAAGCAGCATTAAAAAAAAAAGTTATTAATGCCAGGGGTGAGATCATTCATTTAAAATAGCTTTTTAAAAATCTGAGTACCCTCAGAATGATTAAAAAGATATTGTTTCTGTATAACAAAAACAGAATTCTTTTAAGAGGGAGCAATCAGAAAACAGACAAAGATCTCAAAAATTTTTTAAATGATTATAAAAAAAAAACTTATTAGAAGGACTAATAGATAAAGCTTAAGAAACCTAATAACACTGTATGTTAACTATACTGGAATTAAAAAAAAATGTTTAAGAAGTGCCTGGGTGGCTCAGTTGGTTGAGCGTCCAACTTTGGCTCAGATCATGATCTTGTGGTCTGTGGGTTCGAGCTCCGTGTCGGACTCTGTGCGGACAGCTCAGAGCCTGGAACCTGCTTAGGATTCCATGTCTTTCTCTCTCTCTCTGCCCCTCCAGTGCTCATGCTCTGTCCCTTTCTCAAAAATAAATAAAAAACATTAAAAATTAAAAAGTTTAAGAAACAATGCACAAAATGCACAACGAAATGTCAAAGAATACAGAATACAAATGCTAGAAAAGATGAAAAAACATAGAGGAACAGTCCAGTAAGTGCAATATCAGTCTATTGGAGCTCTAGAAAGAAAAAAACAAAACAAAAATGGAGGGAAAGAAATTGACAAAGAAATACCAGGAAAAAATTCCTGAGTTGAGGAAAAGTATGAGATAAAAAGGATCCATCAAGTGAATGGAAAAAAATATCTATACAAACATACAATCATAAAATTTCAGAGTCAAGGATATAGAGAGGCTCCTAAAACTTTCTAAAAAGAAACATGAAGTCACTTAAGATTGACATAAAGCTTCTCATCAGTGAACAGGATACTAAAATGTAATGAAGCAATGCCTTTAAAATGAGGGAAAATGATTTTGGACTTAAAGTTCTCTTGCCAATGAAATTATCAATTAAGTATGAGGATGATATGAAGACATTTTCAGACATTCAAAGACTCAGGCTTTTTACTTCCAACTACACTATCTGAATCAATTACCTAAGGATGTGCTCCATCAAAATGAGGGTAAAAAGTGAGAAGAAGGAAAATGTGGAATAGGAAAGAGTGTAACTCCCTAAGTGCAATTAAAATAAATACTAAGCTGGCCGATGTGTACCAGTCTTAGAAAGAAATTAATACAGATTAGGTCAAGTAGTGAGCTCCAAGAAGAATAACTTTAAGAAGAACTAAGTAATTCCATTTAATAGAACCAGTAATGAACAATTTTCGCATAGTTATAATGGACTTCTAGCAACATGAAGGACTAAGCTGACTCATACAGACCTCCCTTCAGTACAAACACACAAAAATAAAGGGTAAAACACAATTAAATGTTTAAACAGTAAACTTAAAGACTACCAGAAGAATGCATAAAAATGTTTTAATTTTTAAAAATTGTTTTAAGTTTACTTATTTATTTTTGAGAGAGCACAAGAGTGCGAGAGCATGCAGGGGAGGGGCAGAGAGAGAGAATCCCAAGGAGGCTCCACACGGAGCCCGATGCAGGGCTCGAACTCACAAACTGTGAGATCATGACCTGAGCCAAAACCAAGTGTCAGACATTTAACTGACTGAGCCGCCAGGTGCTCCATAGAAAAATGTTTTAAAACAGCAGTAAGTGCAGGCTTATACTCAGCACAACCCATCGGAGAGTCTCTGTGGGATATAGACCCCCAGGTGTAGGCATGGGGTTGTACATTCAAACCTGGAAAGAAGACATGGCCTCAGGCCTAAAGAAGTAGGGAACCACCCCTTCTCCCATTTAATATGAGCTCACTATTTTAAAAACCTCCTAACAACCCTAAGGGAGTATCACCAAACAAATGGAAGAATCTGCCTGGTAAACCAGTGGATTCTTCTTCCATTTTTACTTAAAGTTCAGAACTTCTTTTAAATTAAAATACCTGTGGCTCAAACCTAAGCACCAGTTGGAATTACTGAGCTTTTTTACTCCAAAGAAGATTCTTGTGAGCATTAAGGATCTTTCAAGTGTCTCAGTTGGAAAATAAATCTTATAGTTTATCAATTTATGGAGTCACAGCAGTTTAGTGCTAGAGAGGATTTGGTTGTTTAATGGAATTGAATAATTTTTCCATGGCAGAGTGGTTTTGATCAGTATTTCTATATCGAATAAAGTAGGATGGGAATAGAGTTCAATAACCAGAGGATGTGGACTCCTAATGGAGCCTAGAGCCTGCCCTTTGCGGTTCTATAACACCTGGTTCTTATTAACCTCTCCAGTTTCATCTTCCGTAACCACTCAGAATACAATTTCTGTGAACATTCTGTGTTAAATTTTTACCTTTCACTTCTCTGTGCAGAATCACCTGCCCTTGCTTTTGCCTTCTACCCATTATTCAAGAGCTGCTTCAAATCCAGTCTCCTCTCTGAAGCCTTCCTTGACCCTACTCTTGCTTTTTATGTGGTTGAAACCACCAGGCTTCATATGCAGCAAATCACAAGTGGGAATACATGCCTATAGTTAGTATATTTTAGATAAAATTAGATAAACATTTTGGCATGATTAATCTAACAGTCAATGAGGCAGCATTGCATAAGTGCATGGTTTCTGAAATCAGGAGACCTGAATGAAGCCCATCCTGGCTCTTCTTACTTCATCAGAATCCCAAATACATCATCTGAAAAAGGTGGATAATTCTTACCTCATGTGGATGCTGTAATTTTTTAACCTCACAGTCTCAGTGTTAAGTGCTGTAGTCATGCCCAGCTATTTTTGTGTATAAATAAGAGGCTGACATAAATGTCTACCATTTGTGTTATTTTAAGTCAACTAGTAGTTTTTATATACTCACTTTGTAAGTTACCCAGTACTTAAAATGAGTATTAACGTTGTTTAAAGGTGAACTTTTTTTTATTACCATCACACACAAACTCACACAGATCAAAGACAAAAAATCTCACTTGTAATAGCCAAAATTTGGGAGTAGCCAAAGCGTCTAATAATAAGGAAGACTGTTAACTAAATCATTGCATATATTAGAAAATATTATGTAGCCGTTAGAAATTATGCTTCTGAAGTTTATTGACCTGACAAAACGTTTATGATCATCATGTTAAGTATAAAAATTTTAATGCAAAACTATTAAGACCATATCCAGCCATGTAAATATACATTATACACGTACAAATAAATGCATTTATGGTATACATTTAATATGTACTATTCATGAGAAAAATGGAAAATTTCCCAATTTCCACTGTGCTCCTACACTTTATAATAAGGAAAAAAAAACCCACAAGATTTATATTATTCTCATTTCCTAAATGTTGATATTTCCTTGCCGACAGTCTCTTGCTCCCATTCCCAGAACTTTCTGTGTTCCCCTATATGCTCTATCATTTCATATGCTTCTACCCACCTGTAGGAAATCCTTAAAAGGATATAAAATGCTGCAGAGACATTAGACGACAAGGTTCCTGAGGGCATGTACCATAGCTTATTGATCTCTAAGAGTAGCCAACTTGGATATGACAGCCAAACATGGAGGTAGACTGTAGAATCATAATGAATGAATAGATGGAGGCTCAAGGCATTGAGAAATGGAGCCGGTAAAAGGAAATAAGTGTAACATTGATTAAAAAGGTAATAAGTATCTTCTGAATACCTTATTCTAAGTGCTTTATAATTCTTACATTAATCCTTAGTGCATCACTGTTAGGATTGGCTGGACAAATGATACAATATCCATATAATGGCATGTTATGCAGCTGTTCAAATAACAAAATAAAGGGACACCTGGGTGGCTTAGTTGGTTGAGCATCAAACTCTTGATTTCCTTCGTTGCTGCTAAGGTCATGATCCCAGGGTTGTGGGATTGAGTTCTGCGTCAGACTCCACCCTCAAGATTCATTCTCGCTCTCCCTCCCTCCCTCTTTCTCTCTCTCCCCCCGTCTCTCCCCCTCTTTCTCTCTCTCCCCCCTCCCTCCCTCCCTCCCACCCTCCCACCCTCCCTCTCTCCCTCTCCCCCCTCACCCACACATGCGCTTGTGTTCTCCCTAACACAAAACAGTGAGGAAGCTATTATATACTGATATAGAAAGATCACTAAGAGATGTTGTTAGTGGAAAAAGCTAGGTGTGAAACAGCGTTAAGCATGCTACCGATCATGAGAAGACTGTTTTTCATGTCTGCCTGTGTAAGATATTTCTGGAAAGACACAGGAAACTAAACACTGTGGTTGCTTCTGAGCAACGGAAGTGAGACAGCACTTCAATTTTTTTAATTTTTTTTTTTAACGTTTATTTATTTTTGAGACAGAGAGAGACAGCGCGTGGACAGGGGAGGGGCAGAGAGAGAGGGAGACAGAGAATCCGAAACAGGCTCCAGGCTCTGAGCTGTCAGCACAGAGCCCGACACAGGGCTCGAACTCACAGACCGCGAGATCATGACCTGAGCCGAAGTCAGACACTTAACCGACCGAGCCACCCAGGCGCCCCTCAATTTTTTTAATACATGACTTTTTGAGCCATGTGACTAGATTAGTGATTCAATAAGTAAAAATAGAGGAAAATCATTATCCCCATTTACAAATAAGTAACCTAAAATTGAAGGAAATTAGGTACCCTGTCCACAGTAGTCATCATAACAGTCGTACTTGGGGCACCTGGGTGGCTCGTTTGGTTGAGCAACTGACTCTTGATTTTGGCTCAGGTCGTGATCCCTGGGGTTGTGGCATTGCGTTGGATGCTATGCTGAGCATGGAGCCTGCTTAAGATTCTGTCTTTGCCCCTCTGATCCTCCCCCATGCATGCGCGCATGCTCTCTCTCAGTGTCTCTCAAATAAGATAAAATAATAGTAGTCATACTTATTGAACACTTACTATACGCCAGGCACCATGATAAGTGCTTTAGAAACATTTTCTAATTTATTCCTCTCAGATCTCTATTGAAGTTTTATTCTTTCAATATTATAGCTGAAGAATCTGAAGGAAGCAGAATTTATTTTCCAACCCAGGACACTTTTGGAAGTAATAATTACTCTGGGACAATAAGCATAAGCCAAGACATATGGTCACTCGACTTAGGGAAGTCAGATAACGTGCCAGATGTTCTATCATGATGGCAGAATCAGAACTGGAACAGTGGTCTGTGTGACTCCACAGCTTGTCCTCCTACCTGCCATTTACAGATAAGCAAATGAAGGCACAGAAAACTTATGTACCTCCCTCCCAAAAAAAACACACAGCTAAGTGCCACTTCCAGCCTCCAAACACAGTCCTTCTGAATCCAAAGCCTACCAGATGCTGCGTCTCTGGATAGAAATCTAATAATCTTTTGACAGAGGAATTTAAGAGGAGTGGGTAAAAATAAAAGAGGAAAAGGAGGGGCAGAGCCCCAAGCTAAGTACTCTGGCGACTTTGGCCCCCACCACTCAAGTACACCGGAGAGCAGTCAACAAACGTCTGGGAGCCTGCTGCATCCTGGGGTATATGCTACATGTTTCAGAGACAGTGGTCCTGGCCTCACAGAGCTCACAGTCTACATTCAGGACGAGCTTGCATAGATTTTAGGGTCTTTGGCTCTCCTTACATGCTGGCCACTGCAGTTAGTCAATGATTGTTAAGGAGGAAAAGCAGATACTATATACTGGTCCCAGAAGTATAGAGAAAAGGAAGCAACTTTTTCAAATCGCTTTCAGGAAAAGTCTGATAAAGTCATAAGTGAACATTTTTCTTCTGGACTGTAAGTCACAAAGTCTTTTTTATATGCTATGTCCATTATAGAAAAGTTTATGCCCTGGGAAGTATAGAAAGTTTTCATAATAAGTAACATTTATTTTTGTTGGTTATTCATGCTGATGCCCATAGAGAAATTATGTTGAAAGATATGGTGAGTTTGGGTATGTGGTTGCACCCTTGGAATGAAAAGGACAACTATAAGCATTAGAACTAATTAGATTATGTCATTAATTATATAGTTAGAGTTATGTAAGTTGATTACTTTGAATAGATGGATACCCTGAGACTGTCTCTCTTCTGATGCCTCCAATCCACAGTGAAGAATACTCATTCACTTTCACACTTAAAGAAAAGCACTATTGAGCTGGTGTGGGGGAGGTGTGGAGTGAGGGGTTATCTTAGTTTCAGACAACTGAATCCATTCTAGCTAAATCCAGAGATTTGATTGGCATTTTGAACAAACTTGCCAAATACAGTTCTCAGAATGTTGTCGCTGGAAATATTATTTAAGGATGAGGACACTAAGACTCAGAGAGGCAAATTGTTTTTCTATATTCATTTAACAAGCATTTTTGAGCCCTAAGTAGCCATCACTGAACAGAAATCAACAGTGTTGGGTTTCTGCTTACAGTCTAGTTTCCCACCAGGTTCACCAATCTCCCTCCATGAGCTCAAAACAATACACATTCCAGAATTACTGAAACACAGTCTCTAAAGGACCTAGAAGTCTGTGGTTTCAAGCTCCCTAGGTGACTCAGACATACTTCCAAGTGTGGAAACTCCTGATTTAGTTGGTCCTGTCATAACAGTATTGAATGGCTCAGACGCTCGAAATGCAGAACTAGGGCTGGAACTGACCCTGACCTCCATTTTGGAGCATCTTCCACAAAACCATAGTGAATCTCCGTTACCGGCAAGCAACTAATTCTTGCTTTTAGTTTGAAGTCAAAAATGTTGCTGCTGCCTTGTTATAGCTTGTATTATAAACATCTGTGCCTTTTAAATTTGGTGACGACTTTGAACAGGAAACAAGGTTTGTGTTTTGAGAGAGGTTTTGGAGAGGTTACCCCAACGTGAGTATGGATGGGTCTGTTTTCTCACCTACAAAAGGAAGGAGTTAAATTGGATCATCTTCAAGATTACTTTCAGATCTAGAAATCTATGATGAAAGATGTTCGAAACTGTTTTTAAATCCCTTCTTTCACAGTTGTGGAAAATGGGATTTGAACCCCTAGGTCATTTTGCTTTTCTGCAATGAGTATTTTTGTTGGAGGACCTGCCGGAAGGTTTGTCCCTTTAGACCGTCTTAGAAGTGACTTTTCTCATGTAAGGGTTTGGGTAGTTTTACAGCTTGGTGATTTATATTGCAATCAGCACACTGGAAGCTCATTATCTGTCAGATAAGGGTCTGGTCATTTGATCTGCTCATGCTGGTTCCTTGGTTTCTTTGCCACTCTTCTGATAAGGGGGCTATCGATAGCCTTCATGGCTTTAATTATTTAATCGTTATTGATGAGCATTAAAAGTTCCCCAAAAGGACAGCCTCTCTTTATAATACCCTCTTCTGTCCTTACCCTTCCCGGCACTCCTTTCCTTTCCCAGGTAAGAAAAAACTGCCAAACAGATATAGCTAGGAGACCTGTACTCTAGCCAGGGTCCTAACACCTCAAAAATACTTGAGAATCCCCTCTTGTCTGTGTCTCTTCCTAACCTACAGAGTGTTACAGTTGCCACATTTAGCAAAGAAAATAAAAGATACCCAAAGCTGAGATAAAGAATAAAAATGTAATGTAAGTATGCTCTATGCAATATTTGGAACATACACTAAAAAAATTTGTTGCTTGCTTGACATTGAAATTTAGATATCTTATATTTTATTTGGTAAACCTATAGAGAGTCATACCCTAATGCTTTCCTAAATCCGTCTAATGTTTTGAGATCTAACTTCCTTGGAGATTTGCTCCTAATTTAAACCCTGAATGAAATGCTTATAACAAATAAGACTGCATTTGCATGAAGCTTAGCAGGTGTTTCATGGCCTGCCTACACAAAACTCCCTCTTGTTTTGAGAACAGAAGAATAGAAAAACCTAAGCAAGATATTTTTCTGTTTTGTAATTTTTTATTGAAAATTTCAAAGACACCCATGAGCAAAGACAGTAATAGAATGTCTTGCACACAATTTATGTACACCTTGTTCAGTTTCGTTTGTTTGGGTGTGTGTATGTCTATTGCCATGCCATAAGTTGGTGGTTTTGAACTTCAGCTGTGCATTGGAGTCACCTGGAGAGCTTTTTAAATCCTCAGTCCCTGCCTGCCTCCCAGACCAATTAAATCAGAATGCCTGGTGGTAGAGTCAGATCAGACATCAATAGCCGCCCAGGTGATTCCAGTGAGCAGTCAGGGCTGAGAACCAATTCCCTAACTGAAAATGGCAAATTCAAGGAAGTATTTTTCCTGCTACATCATGTCCTAATATTTCAAATTCATCTCCAAAGTTATTTGGTACACTTTTCAGTAAGTATATTATATTATACCATGTTATATTCATTATGTTATGTTGGATATTAAGGCATAGCATACATTGTATTATAAAGATTACTTCTGAAAACATTTCATCTGGCTGTAATTGTATCACTGATTCATTATTAATTATTAATTCATAGTCCTTAAAGTGTATAATTGGCTTTTGTGTCCAAATATTTCTTTGTGGTTTTCTTATGTCTTTTTCATATGTATTTCTCTGTCCCTCTCAGATTTTAAACCAGTGGTTCTTTACTCATTAAAATAATCTTAGGATGCTTTTTTTTTTTTTAATGTCTCAGCCCCCTTCCTAGAGGCTCTGCTCTAATTGGTCTTGTATAGATCCCAGGATTTCTTGTCTGTTTTAAAAGCACCTGAGGAGATTTTGAGTTTAGGCAAAGTTGAAAGCCAATATTTTTTTATATGTCAAATACCCACCTACCCAATCATCTGAGTCTCCTGGGGAGCTTTTAAAACACACACATAATTGCCCTGATTGATAAAGTAGAAGGAATTTTGAGATTCCAGGACCAGGAGAAATGAGGCATTAACAAATGGCCTTCAGAGTAATGGGTGTAAATGAAGAATCCTGTCAGGGATAGCCAAAGGACTTTGGAGAATAAGGATAAGAAGATCTAATATTTTAGAAATATTTTATTTCATCTTCTGTGTTTCAGTGTAAGCCTATTCTGTTTCTCTGAAGTCTCAGAGAAGGCCATCACACATGGGTACAGCAAGGCATGACCACACTCACACATACTGAATGCCCATCGTCCAGGCCCCACCCCTGGAAATCCTAACTCAGGAGATTCAGAGGGAGGCCCTGACATCAGTACTTTCAGCCTTCCCCAGACCCTTGTGGTGAGTGGCTACGTTTGGTCCCACTAAGTGTACATGATGCAACAGCCTTAGATACGATCATCACAGTTCATCCCATTGACATCTGGGCAAATTGATTTTGGGGAACAGTAAAATCAATGATAAAACTGGGTTTTTGCAATAGGGAGAAAAAGCCTGATTCTTATTAGACCTCCCTCAGATCTACCTGGTCTTTTTCTCTTTGAGTGGCTCTATGAAGGAAGATATAACCTTTCTGAAATAGAAGAGAAGATGACTAAGGAGGAGGTGTACAGAAAAATTAATAATAATGATACATTTTAAAGCAGGCTTCATCTTCTATAATACGAAATAACAGGAAGCATGACCTATATTATCAACAGTCATGAACACCAATCCAAAGATCTTCCTCATTCATCAAATACTGAGTACCTGCTAAGACAGGGACTGAGCTAGACCCTTGACTTTCAAGGTATGGTCTCGGGAATTACAATTTAGAAGAGACCAATAATTATAATCAGTGGGAGAAAAGTGGAAAATTACACAAAGTAGTGAGTATTGACCCAGTCTTAGGGGAAACTTCAGACAAGCAGAGGACAAAACGAGGCTTTTGAAAGCTACAATGATTAGGGTTTAGGGAAAATGGGAAGAGAGTGAGGGGGAGAAAACAGCGTTTTCCAGAGTGAATGGAACTCTGCAGTGACACAAAGGCTTAAAGCAGTGCGGTGCGTTGTGTGAATTCCAGATGGTTCTACAAACTGTCCTGTCATGTTCTGGAGGAGTTGGGGCAGGTGGAAGGCAGAATGGTTGCACTGATCTAGGTCAGACTCCACTCATACACATCAGCCCAGTCGTTCTGGGATATTATGAGTTCCTAGAGTCGCCATAAAAAATTAGATGGCCAACCAGCCTTGCTAGCCTAAAGCAAAAAACATATGATTTTTGTCAGATTCTGCTGCAAAATCCTCTTTCTCCAGACTAATCTGTTCATGTCATCCTTATTGGTACTTGGTTGCATTTGCTGTTAGATTTCCTTTTTATTCTAGACTGTGGAATTTTTAACCTCCTTGGACACAGGCATTTGTTTTTGGATGATGTTTTGTGGGTGGTCACATGAACCTGAGTTCAGTGTGAATTGTAATTTCAGTTTGGTGAAAAACTTTGCATCACGCAGGAATTGTATTGACCCACCTCAAGAATTGCCCCACTCTCCTGTTGTTATCACATAGACACCTGACTGTTAACTCATGCCAACTCCCGTCTCCTCTGCTGTTAACTTCCTTCAGTTGGGAACATTGGCTTCCGTTGTTTTGTTGTTCACTTAATTTTCCATTATAAGGTGTACAATTGAAATATATAGACAAATACAAAGAGTCATGTAACAAACACCCATTTACATATTGCAAGACTTAATCAAATCTAAATGTTTTGCTCTATTTGCACCAATTCTTTTTACAAACTAAAACATTATAGATACAGTTAAAGTTCTGTCTCTTCTGAGTCTGACTCCCCTTGTCTCCAAAGGAAACACCATCCTGATCTTAGTGTTTATCATTGCCATTCATGGTTTTATACATTTTCTACATACATGTGTCCATAAACAACATGTAGTATTGCTTTATACTTTCTATTTTTTTAATTTTCTTTAACGTTTTTATTTATTTTTTAGACAGAGAGAGACAGAGCATGAATGGGGGAGGGTCAGAGAGAGAGGGAGACATAGAATCCGAAACAGGCTCCAGGCTCTGAGCTGTCAGCACAGAGCCCGACGTGGGGCTCGAGACATGGACTGTGAGATCATGACCTAAGCTGATCCTATGACCCTTAACTGACTGAGCCACCCAGGCACCTCGCTTTATACTTCTTAAAATTTTGTTTATATTATTGTACCCCTGAGGTATCTATCCGGGCCTTGCATTTTTATCGAAAATTAAGTTTTTGAGATTTATTGATGATGACACAAATAGATTTCACTTTTTAAAACTACTTTATAGCATTCAATATATGACTATACCAAAATTTATTTTTTATTGCATACCAGTAGACATTTGCATTTTTTTCTAATTTTTCAATATCATAAAGCTGCAGTAGACATCCTTGCACACGTTTCCATGCACACAAATATATTGGGTGTGTATATATATATATATATATATATATATATATATATATATATAAATCAACCATCGTAATTGTCTCACACATGACAGCATAATCATGTGTGAGTATTCTACCATTGCACTGATGTTTTCAACTTGTAACTTTTCACAGGAATTTTCCTCATGGAGATGTATAAGCTTCAGTTCTGAACCATAGGATAATTTAAGGAGTAATCAAATGTGAGTACAGAATTGGAGAGGAGGATAATATGCCTTCAAGAAACTTGGGTTCAATTTAAGGACTGATCTTGCCCCTTTTTCTGTTTCCTTGACATGTAAATGGGTCACTATCCCCCTTATATGGACTGAGAGCCAACTGAAGTATTTAGCCACTGAATTTAATGCGAGCTTTTGTTAGAAGTACACACATTACCAGTTATTGCCTTGGGAGGAAATAAGTCTCATATGTTTTCATAGTGATTTTAACTTCATTTATTTGCTGTTGCTAGGTACTCATCCATGTGTTAGGTGCTCTGGGTTGTCGAAAGATGAAGTCGTCAGAAGAATTTACAATCCCACGAAGAAGAGATGCTTAGGAACACAATCAGTAGGATTGTGGCATCTGAAATAGACTATTTTCTCCCTTAGTGACACTCAGGAAATGCTTGTCTCCTGCTGTTGATGAATAATTTCGGAGTACTATGGATCATGCTGAAGAAAATGAAATCCTTGCAGCAAGCCAGAGGTACTATGTGGAAAGGCCTATCTTCAGCCATCTGGTCCTCCAGGAAAGACTTCACAAGAAGGACAAGATTTCAGATTCCATCGGGGATAAGCTGAAACAGGCATTCACGTATGTTGTGTTTTAACTTTTTCCTTTACTCTGTCATTATGAGAGAAGCAAGGTCAAATGTATAAAGAAAATCTGGTGCAGTGGAGAAAAAACAAAAAGTGAGCACTCAGGATTTGCAGAACTGTCCACATGGTTCATTCAGGGATAGTATTTGATTGAACCCAGGCTTCATTATGTATTTCACCCTATTTGTTAAATTCTGATTATGCTTGCATCTGTTTAATGGTTTATTTAAACACCCGGCTTTCCCATACTCCAGCACCTTCCACACATCCACCTTTTGCCTTCGTCTCTCAGGAATGTTCCAAACTTTTTTTCCACTCTGATTTCTCCATTTGGCAACATCCTGAATCTACATCCCAACCTAGGCTGTCAAGGACAGCATCCTATGACTCTTTGTTTTGGAGACGCTTTCACAGCCATGTTGCAGGCCTGGGAACAGTAATACATGTGTGCCTCTCAATAGCTCCCAAGCTTCAAAACCAAACCATTCTAGACCCTTGGGACGACACCTCTGTGCTCTGTGTTCATGTAAGCTTCACAGAGACCCTCCGCTCTAAGTATGACCATCAGGAGAGTTTTAAAATGTATACCCTGGAGTCAGACTCTCCGAGTTTTAATCCTAGTCCCAACCACCTACTAGCTGTGTGCTTCAGTTTCCTGCTGTGTAAAATGGGGATAATAATAGGACTTACATCATAGAGTTACTGGGGATTAAAATCCATTAAGATATGCGAAGTGCAAGGCACGTGGCAAACAGTATATAAGCATAGCTATTGTTAATACCTTAATGTTCTAAAAAAAGAGTGTGGCATCTAATCTAATTTGTTTCGCTCAAACTCATGACTGTTGCCACAGTTGCCCCACATTTGCTTCCAGTATCTTCCTAAACCTGATAATCAGATGCTTTGGCCACTAAAGACATTATTATATAAAGTACCGTGCGTGGTGTAAGAGTACATTGTCCTTTGAATGGAATAAATTGCTTCCTTGTCACCAGGAGGACTTGGGGCTGCCAGAGTGAGGGACAGACTCATCTGTCCATGCTCTTATTCAGTGATGTCTTTGATGATGGACATAGAGTGGGAAAAGGACTGACCGTGGCCCAGAGCATATTCATGTATCAAAATTAATTGAACTACGTAGGGACTAAATGCAAAGCCTTGGTTTTATCCACCTAATCAAGACAACCAGACACAGAATCCACTACTATACTCCAGTAACAAATGGTGTTTTGAGTTTTCCTAATCAAAGATACTAAAGCACTTCAAATACATATTCATAAAGCTCATAACACATACATGTCCTTCATTTTATAAGGAAGGGGGAAACTAAATGGGTGGGCCTGCTGGTCAATGGCTCCACCTTCAAAAATTGACCGAAGCAGTAAGTAATTCCCCTACTTTGATTTACACCAACACAGAAAGTACATTTAGGATGTCATCTATTAAAATAATAGCTTCCAGGGTATCCCCATTATTTCAAAACTAAGTTTTTCTTATTTCTCATGGTAAGTTGTAGAGCATTATCATGGAGCCAATTCAGATGTTTCCATTAAAAAAAAAAAAAAAAAAGAAAAGGTTGCAAGAAGCTTTTGTTGTTTCTGATCTCCCCCAAGTGGCAAGGTCGCTCTTAGCACCAAATGTGAATTTGTCCCTATTGCGCCACAATATGAGGAAGGGAAGACACCGTGGTGTGAATTTGGTGGAAATGTTCGTCTTTTTTTTTTTTTTTTTTTTTTTTGGTCCTCCCAGATGTACTCCTAAGAAGATACGAAATATCATTTATATGTTCCTGCCCATAACTAAGTGGTTGCCCGCGTACAAATTCAAAGAGTATGTGTTGGGTGACTTGGTCTCAGGCATAAGCACAGGGGTACTTCAGCTTCCTCAAGGTCAGTAGGTATATTTATTTCTTTTTGTTGTTTCCCTTGCTGTTATCTCTTCAAACAATTGTTGACCCGTTTTCTGTTTAATTTCATTATGATTGCAAATTCATACTTTTATCATATCATTCTAAAGGAATTTCTCGGGGGCGCCTGGATGGCTCAGTCAGTTGAGTGTCCAGCTTCACCTCAGGTCATGGTCTCACAGTTTGAGTTAGGCCCTGCGTATCGCTGTCACCGCTATCAGTGCAAAGCCTGCTTTGGATCCTCTGTACTCCTTTCTCGCTGTCCCTCCCCACCGCTCATGGTCTCTCTCTAAAAGGAATAAACATTAAAAATAATAATAAAATAAAGGATTTTTTCAGAAATAATTAACCCTTTAAAATCCCAGAGATAGTAGTTGTAGAACGTAGTGATACTACTTTGCAGATCAGGACCTTTCGGAACTGACTGCACATGGCCTACTTCTTGCTAGGTTAATCAGTTATTCATTGAACACGTTGTTGGGGTTTTCTTTTTTAAGGTTCTTGACCTATAAATCCATATTCTAATTACAAGGGACTGGGATAGACTGAGTTCCTCTACGTTTGTGTGATTTTATATGTGATATAAGAATTTCAGAAAATGCTCATTTATTCATCTATTCACATGTTTATCAAGCATCTGCCTGACCCTCCTTTTCTGTATGAACTAACCATTTGATAAGGCAGAAAGACATCAAACAAATAAAAGCACATAAAAATTTGGGGGGTGCCTGAGTGGCTCAGTCATTTGAGTGTCCAACTTTTAATTTCAGCTCAGGTCATGATCCCAGGGTCATGGGATCGAGCCCTGCATCAGCATGGAGCCTGCTTAGGATTTTCTCTCTCTCCCTTTGCCCCTCTCCCTGCTCGTGTTCTTTCTGTCTCTAAAATTAAAATTAAAAAAAAATTAAAAGCGCATATAATTTTTTAATTACAAATGATGTTAAACACTCTGAAGGAAAATACAGAGTGCTGGAAGATAATAATAGGGGAACCTAACTTGAGTAGCTAAATCACAAAAAGTTCTTTAAGAGAGAGAGAGTTGAGCTGGGTCCTGAAGGATACTTGGGAGGCAGGTAAAGAATGAGAGGAAGTGCATTTGAGGCAGCAGGGATAGTATGTGTGAAGACACTTAGGAGAAGAATGGAGTATTTGAAGAAGCAACTGAAAAGCAGCTTGCTAGGGGTGTGGGGGGCTAGGGGACGGTGGCCAGCGAGGTGAGCAGCGGCAGGTCTACAGATCCTTGTTGGCCACTTTTTGGATTTCACTCTGAGGGCACTGAAAGCTATCACCATGCTTTCACTTGGGGTTTCTTTCTAAGAGATCACTGAGACTGCTTTGGGGGGGTGGATTTGGTTGGTGAGAGGAGCATCAGAAGGAAAGTAGGGAGACCAATAGAGGTGATAGTGACTCATTGTAGGCGAAAGGTGATAAAGGCTTGAACAGCTTCTAGGTCAGTTGCCAAGAATCTATTCCCTTCTTCAGTTTCACAAAAATTAATTAGCAAATGATCAATTGGTCAAAAGAAAAAAAAAATCACGTCCCCTAATGATCATTCAGCTGAATTTTTAATTTTCCAAGTGATTGATTTACCAAATCTTTTAAGCAAAAGCCTTAAACCAGTTTTAGGACATTTTTTCTCATCCATTTTGGCACCAGCACCCCAAAGACAGAGAAGGGGATGGGTTCAAAGGCAGAGGTGGGAGCAGGGAGGGGAACATCCAGGGGTTCAGCAGCGTTTGAAACAAGTGAAACTGACCTTTGGTCAATTCGGACAGATAAGGCCACAGGAAGTGATGCAATGAGCCCATGTAAACTAACACTTTGGAGAAATCCTCAGGATTGTGCCAGAAATTTATCTTTGACCTCTTACCCTCCTTCCATTTTGATCTAGGGTGGTGGCTATAAAAATGGAAAGAATTACAAATATATGTGCTATATTTTGTGGTAAAATTCAGCCAGATGGGCTGTTGGATTGATTTGGGGGAGAATAGGGAAACAAGGCATGTCAAGAATTACTTTAAGGTTTCTGGGCTGAAGAGTTAGATTGGATGTGAGGGCAGTGAGGAAGAAGGATGGTCAAGAATGTCTGAGATTTCTGGTTCCAGCATCTGAGGGCTGGAGGTGCCAATTGCAGACATAATAAAGACTGCAGGAGGAATGGATTTGAAGGGTAAGTTTGAACATGTTAAATTTGAAACACTTGGGAGATAGAGACATGGACAGTGCATGTTAATATTTAAAATACAGGCTCAAAAGAGAGGTGTGGGCTCCGATGTCAGTCTGGGGATCTTTGACATATGGGGAACATTTAAACCATGGCAGTAGACAAGGCCACCCAAGAAGAGAATGTGGAACAAAAGAGGAGGGAGCCAAGATCAAGCTTTGTCCAATATTGAAAACCAAATAAAGAAGGAGGAACCAGCAAAAGAGACTGAAAAAACATCTGGAAAGGAGAAAGGAGAACCAGGAGACTGTGGTATTGCAGAAAGGAAGACATAATTTCAAAACAAGGAATTATCCAGTAGGTCAAACACTAAGAGGTGTAAGTCATCCCACAATCAACTTTGTATGGAAAAGATATTTTTCTGCCCATCACTAGTCAATGAAGATGGATAAATATGAAAAACAAAATGTAGCACAGATAGAAATCCAAGAGATACTAAGTTAATTGCTTGTGGTTGATACATTATTAGTAAAAGGATTTTGTTAAGCATTGAATTAATTGATTCATTAATTTATCTCTAATTTATTTAAAGTCCCTCTGGGAGCACCCAGATGGCTCAGTCAGTTAAGCATCTGACTGTAGAGCTGGACTCAGGTCATGATTTCGGGTTCCTGAGATCGAGCCCCATGATGGACTCTGTGCTGACAGATTGGGATTTTGTCTCTCCCTCCCCCTCCCTCCCTCCCTCCCTCCCTCCCTCCCTCCTTCCCTCCCTCTCTCTCTCCCTCTCTCTCAAAATGAATAAACATTAAATAAATAAAGTCCCTCTAAAATGATGGTAAAGGAGAGGGAAATGGTGTAAACTAGCAAGGACAAAGAAAATGGGAGAGGAGACACTGTGGAGCAGGAAAAAAAAAGATGGCTAGTGAATGACAAGGGACAACGGAATTATCAGTGGAAGAAGCTGGTATTTCGGTGTGTGCCTTGGGAACGTTGGGAAATTGGCAGCGCTGAGTATTGTCTAAGGTGAGAGGCAGATGGCTAGAAGCAAGAGGATGGGTTGAAAGTCTGTATAATAATTAGCACACACATAGAGACCCAGGTGCCCACACCGGCACCATGCTGTGGATGGAAGGGTGAAAACCATGAAAGATGGTCAGGGGGAATTAAGTCCACACTGAGCTGTGCGCTAGTGAGGGTTCTTCCTTGCCCTGTGCACCTCAGAAGAGCCTCCAAGATCTTGCAGCCCAAAGTAAATGATGAGTTGCCCCCAGAGATAGTGACAATTGGGGGTTCCCCAACCAAGATGCCTACAGTTCATCCAATGGCACAGTAAAGCCCATCAATAAATGAACTGGCCAATGCACATGAGGCTTCAAGGAAGAAAACAAACAGAAAGAAGACCATTGGGTACATAATTAGTGGAGAAGGCAAAATAAAACATTTGTTCTGTAATATCCTCAGCAAGGTGTAAAAACAGATCGAATCCATAAGAACAGGATGTGATTTTAGAAAGGGCCTTCAGAGAACAACAAAGAGCTCATAGAAATTAACAACATAACTAGAATAAAATAGTCAAGAGCTGGAAGATAGAGGAAATCTCCTGGAAATAGAAGTAAACTATGAATACGTGAGCAGTAAGAAAGACAAGAACACCAGGGGATCAGGCCTGGTATTCCATCATCTACTGGCAGTTCCAGAAAGAAGAGGTTAAACATAAGAGACTATCGAAGAGTATTTTCAAAGTTGAAGTACATGAGTTTTCTGACTGAAAGAAACCACCCAGTACCCAGCAGAATAAATAAAAAATAAAATTAGACACACCATAATAAAATATCAGAAGACTGGAATAAATAGAAGATCTCAAAACTTTTTAAAAAGGAAAAAAAGTCACATAATAGTGATATAACAAAGAGGCTGAAAAAACAGAACAGAAAGCCTATAGTTTACATCTGAAACTGATAAATTAAGAATAACATGGGGTGCCTGGGTGGCTCAGTCAGTTGAGCGTCCAACTCTTGGTTTCGGCTCAGGTCATGATCCCAGAGTTGTGGGATCAAGCCCCACATTGGGCTTCATGCTGAGCGTAGGGCCTGCTTGGGACTCTGTTTCTGTCTCCCTCTGCCCCTCTCCCTCTCTCACTGTTGCTCTTTCTAAAATTAAAACAAACCACAACAATGCCAACACATGATTTACAGTAAGGTTTCTCAACCCCACACCATACTGGTAGCAGCCCCCCACCCTCAGTCAGTCATGATAATAAAACAAAAAATGTCTCCTGACATTGCCAGATGTCCCTTGGGGGGAAAAATCCTCTCAGTTAAGACCTGCTGATTTAGAGAGATGAGATAAATGGTAGAAAAACAGCTTGGGGCACCTGGGTGGCTCAGGCAGTTAAGCGTCCGACTTTGGCTCAGGTCATCATCTCGCGGTTCGTGAGTTCAAGCCCCACGTTGGCTCTATGCTGACAGCTCAGAGCCTGGAACCTACTTTAGATTCTGTGTGTGTCTCTCTCTGCCCCTCCACCACTCACACTCTGTCTCTCTCTTTCAAAAATAAATGTTTAAAAAAAAAGAAAGGCAAAAAGAAAAACAGCTAAGCAACTTGGAAGCCAGTGCCTCTGGGTAGCAGAACCTGGAGGCAAGGCAGAAGAGACTCGACTTTTCTTCAGAGCCATTTAGTACTGCTTGGGTTTTTAAACTATGGACATGTGTTCTTTTGAAATAAAAATTAGAACATAGAAATTTGGTTTTTTAAAAAAGACAACATTAAAATGACCATATTGTTACATGTGGAGGAGGGATGCTTCCCCAACTCTTCTCTTGCCAAAATTTTTTCTCCACAACATGACAATGCATGAAGTGAATTTTCTAGTTGTCCAGGATGTTTGGGTAAGGTCCCTGAGCTGAGAACAAAGGGTGTTTATTGTCTCCATATTCTGAATACCAGACCATCTATGCCAAACTGTAAGTGAATGACACCAAACTGTCTCTTTAGTGCATCACTTCAATAGGATATATGAGGGGACCAGGTATTATGATAATCGATTTGGAATGAGAATTTTCTAGGGAGAGGTGAAAGCACTGTTTCTCCTCCACTGAAAGTCGAGGAAGGAGGGACTGCAAGAGAACCACTCAGAGCACAGGACACATGTCCCCTCGAGTTTTGGGGGGTTGTTGCTAATTATTGCAAGAAAACAAAATCTACAGGTAAAAGGGTATACACCTCCCATGTAGGCAGAATGGAGAGCCGGTGGTCATGGCCTGCACTTCCAAAGTTTCTTGGGGTACAGGTGTCAGGCTTTCCCATTGGATAAGTGGGTGCCCCGGAAGGTCACCTGGCTTGGCTCATTTGGAAGGTACCTGCCCGAGACGACTGCCTACAGAGGAGCATATGGCAGCAGAGAGAACCTGGAAAAGGTGTAAGAACTGGAAGCTGGGAGTTCCTTATTGAAAAGGGATTCCCCCCCCCCCCCGAAAACACAAAAACACCCCATTAGAGAAGCAGCCAGCATTTGGCCATCAACACAGATTATAGCTACACCGGTCAAGTAAGACTATCTGCCCTCATCTGGATTGGGAAAGAACAAAACAGAAAAGATCCACCCCCTGGCAAAGAGATGACGAGGAAAATTGTCTCAGCCCAGGAGGAGGATTGGGATGGAATGATGGACAGGTGAAGACACATCTGCTTAAGTTAACATGGCTCTCACCTCTTCATCATACACAACTGAGAGAAAAGTGCCTATAGCCCTCTGGTTTCTAATCTCCCCATTTCTGTTTGGTTTTAATCCCACAGGGTTAGCCTTTGCGATGCTGGCTGCTGTGCCTCCGGTGTTTGGCCTGTACTCTTCATTTTATCCTGTTATAATGTATTGTTTTTTTGGAACCTCCAGACATGTATCCATAGGTAAGAGCTTAGCGTTGCTATTTTAGTACCGTTCTGTTTGGATCTCTGAGCTCTGCAGTGTGCCAAAGAAATAGTGTGTTTGTTACCAGAACCTCTGCTTAATAACTTTTGTTACTGCATACTGCCTTAGAAGAATACACTGCCCCCCCCCTCCAGATTTCTAGAACTAATAGCTTTCTTATGATCTTGGCGTAAAGGAAAAAGATAATTTTCTTGTGTAAAAAGAGCAAATTGTTGAAATTTGTGAGATCTTTAGCTCATAATACAATTTGCTTGTATCTGATTTTTCTTTTTGTTTATTAGTGGCATTGCATGTTCCCAATTTCTATGCACATATTGCATTTTCATCCTATTTTAGGCTCTGGATTGTACATGATTTTTCCCAGTGTATTTAGGATAAGATTTATACTGATTTTGTTAAGTGTTGTTGCTGCATGAGGCTGCCACCAGCAACACATACACAGTATTTCCAGTGGCTGGTGCCGGGTAAAAAATAGCCCCCACACCACCCCGAATTTAGCAGCTTAAAATACTTGTTTCATTATCTTGCATGGTTCCCATAGGTCAAGACTTGAGAAGTGCTCATCTGGGCAGTTCTGGCTCAGGGTCTGTGGTGCAGATTCAGAGGGGAAGCTTCTCTCCACGTGGTTTCCTAATTGAGCTCTCGCACACTCAGGGCCCCAGCACGCGCAACTATTACAGCCGTCAGCTGCATCACTGCATCACCGCATGTTCCCTGGCCTCAGAAGCCACACAGTATCACTTGGCCGCATTCTTTTCGCAACTAGCATGTCACAAGTCCATCCAGATTCAAGGAGAGAGGAATTAGCCTACCTCTTAATGGGCAAATGTCCAGGTTCTAGAAGAGTCCATGGGATAGAAGATATCATCGTGGTCATGTTTAGAGAATACGATCTGTACATACACAGCTTACACATAAACCAGGAGCAGAGGCTTAAGGAAAGCAGGGCAGTTTTACGTCAGTGATGAGTTAGTGACCTCACCTGTGTCTCCTTGCGTACCGGCCACAGCCATGTGAGATATGCTCAGCATGATTTCCCTAATGCTTCATCATTTTCAGGTCCGTTCGCTGTTATTAGCCTGATGATTGGTGGTGTGGCTGTTCGATTAGTACCAGATGATATAGTTATTCCAGGAGGGGTAAATGCAACCAATGGTACGGAAGCAAGAGATGCCTTGAGAGTGAAAGTCGCCATGTCCGTGACCTTACTTTCAGGAATCATCCAGGTAGTATTCACTGATAGAGAAATGGGCTGTCATTTGTTCATTTGATAGATACCTTTTAAGCCCTTGTGGCTGGTCTACGTGGTGGGCAAGGTCAGCCAGCCAAGTCCTGAGATCAGGGTTCCAAGCGTTCAGGAACACCACTCCCCTGCATGCCTTCCTTAAGGTGGTATATATTAGGAACTAGCAAGCTTCAGTTGCATACTTTAAAGATTCCAAAAAGCAAGAAAAGTTTAAAGCAGGACTGATTAGTAATTAGTAATCTCTTGTATGCTTGAAAGGAGCAGGAGGTGACCTTGACCAAACATGCCCCCAGTTCTGAAGAGCAGGGAAAATATGAGTGTGCCCCTCTGCTCTGTGGGGCTGCAAGCCACTGCAAACCTTCCCTTGTTTTCTGCATAACCACTGATTTGCGAACCACTTAACTGCTACAGATGCAAGGTTGCAGTGTTAGAAAATGGTCCAGAAAGAACTTGTGTATGTTTTCTGTTGGTTTTAACTTCCTGATCTATCACATGATTTATTTGTTTCTTTGTCATTAAAAAAAAAAAAGTTTTGCCTAGGTGTCTGTAGGTTTGGATTTGTGGCCATATATCTTACGGAGCCCCTGGTCCGTGGGTTTACCACCGCGGCTGCTGTGCACGTCTTCACCTCCATGTTAAAATACCTGTTTGGAGTTAAAACAAAGCGGTACAGTGGGATCTTTTCAGTGGTGTATGTAAGTAAGCTACTTCCTGACTTACTGCTACTTCTTTTTCCCCTCTGTATTTGCCCCTTCTCTTTTGTATCTCTTTTCCTTTCAAGGCTCACTTTTCTTTTTTCCAAGAATTAAAATAAAATGGAAAAGATTTCATTATTCTAAGACTTTTCTGAGAACCCTACAAGGGAAATTAAATCTTAAAGTCCCATTTTATTAATATGTGATACCTCACAAGGAATTTTTTATTAGATCTTTACTTGGTGACTGCCCCTTCACCTTAATTAGCTGAAGAGACCGCTTTTTCCTAGAACCAAATTGTGTTCTCTTTGGGAACTAACATGATTTAAAGGCATTATGCAAGAACACATCTCTCTGAAACTGCTTACTCTAGCAGGCAAAAAAAAAAAAAGTAAATCTATAAAAGATTTAACTAACACAATTACCCATTTAATCTAATAAAATATATGTAGACCCTTGCACCCAACTCAGAGAAAATATAAATTATTTGCAAGCACATAGGGAACAATGGTGAGAACTGATCATGTTGAAACTGATCACAAACTCTAAAAATTCAATTATTTTTTTCACACAGTGCAATATAATTAGCAACCAATAACTAAATACAGCTTTAAAACCCCCATACATTTGGGAACCAAAAATCCTGCTTCTAAATATTCCCTGAATAGGAAGAAATTATAAAATATTTAAAACCAAATGACAGTTAAGATACTACATATCAGAAGTTCTGAGATGCCGCTAAAGCTAGTCTTGCCCAGAAGGACCTATGGCCTTTGTGTAGGTATTTCTGTGCCTGTCAACATGCTGAGCATGGCAGTGGGTGAACAGAGATGGCCCTTGCCCTCTTAAAGCCCACAGTCCAAAGAGAAGATGGATAGTAAACCATTAATTGCATCAATATGTAATTAATTACAAATTGTGTTAAGTGTTACGAAAGTTGAATAGGGAGTCCAAGAAAGTCATTTTGAGAAAGTGACGTTTAAATTTATTCCTTGATTGATTAGGAATGGAATCAAGCTGTAAGAACATTCCCTGAATAACTAAAATCTTCGTTTCCCACAGTAGCTGATAACATGCTTCCTACTCTGAGATTTCTCTCAATGCCTCATCACAAAAGAAATAGAGCAGATAAGCACTGAGTGTGCCCTAGACATTGACAGGCAAGGTGTGGAGCCTGGACTCAGTGTAACCTACTCTCCCAGAGTCTGAGCATATTGGGGTGCTGAGGCTGCAACCCTCGGAGAAAATTAAGTGACTTTTCTAAGTCTCTGGGCTTCTTCCAAACTTCAGCACTCTCTTGCCTTCGAAGTGCAACTGATCCCTCTTTCATCTGCTAACGTGACTTCTTTCTCCCTCTTTCACCTCCAAAAGTCCTTTCTATGTATTTACCTTTGCATTATTTTGCTGATATCAACCCCTAATCCCTTCCGAATGCTCAGGACTCAGCTTAAGGGGTACTTTACTAAGTATGATAATACTACATTAAGCCAGAACCAAATCAAAAAAACACCAACTATAAGATTGTTGGAAGGGCACCTGAGTGGTTCAGGCAGTTGAACATCCGACTCTTGATTTTGGCCTGGGTTGTGATCCCAAGGTCAGGGGATCGAGCCCTGTGTCAGGCTCCGCACTGAGCATGGAACCTGCTTAAGAGTCTCTCTTTCTCTGCCCCTCTTCCCCACTTGTGCTCGCTCTCTCTCTCTCTAAAAAATAAAAGCTAAATAAGATTGTTGGATAAGAATTACAACCATAAAGCTGTATGACTGGGTAAAAATGCCTCCTAATTGGTGAGAGAGAGACATTTCAGTCTGAGAACTTTTAACTAGAAATGCACAATAAGGGGATGGCTGGTGTGAATTCGTGCACTAGTGTCTCTGTCTATTCAGGGGCCATTGCCTGATGTAAACATCCAGTGTTCGCTGTGTTACAGAGTACAGTTGCTGTGTTGCAGAATGTTAAAAACCTCAACGTGTGTTCCCTAGGCGTCGGGCTGATGGTTTTTGGTTTGCTGTTGGGTGGCAAGGAGTTTAATGAGAGATTTAAGGAGAAATTACCGGCACCTATTCCTTTAGAGTTCTTTGCGGTAAGTCAACTTTGGCCACAGGTGCCTAGTCATTTGGGTGAGGGATTGGGACAGGGGAGGAGCAAGGAAATTCTACCTTTTTTCCTCCCAGTTCTGCCAAGAGAAGGTTAGAATTTGTCAAGGGGAACTTTTACAAATATATGGACAACAAAGAAAATCTATTAGAGTATAGACAGGGATGATTTTTAAAATACAGATGAAAGCCATCCCTAAAAATTTTAATATGAATTACCTCGGAGTGATGAGATGATGGGAGATTTTTCTTCCTCAAAATTTTTATTGTCTGCTTATTTTATAATGAACACACATAACTTTAATCACGTGAAAAAATTAAGCTGTTTCTATTTTGAAAAGAGCAAGAGACCAAGGTTCCCATACTTTCTTGGTTCCTGGCACTCCTAGGCCAAAAGAAATACCTAGCAGTTCCATTTATTAAGTAGTTAGGTCCAAACAACTTAATACATATTTACATCTAACAACTTGGGAACTATTGTAAAAATAATGCACATGTATTGAAATACTATACATTCTATTACATTCTTAAATGACCACAGTTGTTTATTAATAATGTTACCTTACTGTTGGTTCCCTGCAGCAGCCACCAATGTGAGGGATGGCTGCCCACCCTGGCCAGACCTAATTGTCAACTGAATGGCCCACCCAGAAGGTTCTATAGCAACAGTTCTTCAAGATGAAGAAAATTGCTTTCTGTCCTTCTTTTATTTTTCTGTTGCACTTCAGTAAGGGTTGTATTTTACACACCGATTAAATCTATGTCCTGACCATCCAGGAAGGGCTCATGCACAGAGGCACTGTGACCCTGGCTGTAACTGAGATGGGAGAAGACCACTGAGGGGGGCTGGTGGACACCTCTAACCACAGTCGGTGCTGCCGATGTGGAAACAGGGTCAGCAGAAGGATTGTGGATCCAAACATCCATTTTGTAATGACACCCTGTCAGTATACTACCCTCATATACACTTTTCAGCATCCCTAGTTCATGCCATGTTAGCCAGAAACTCCTTTCAACTACAAAAGGCAAAGCCAGCTCCTGAAACGTTTTTTGGCTCTTTCTGTTCACAACTAGCCGAAGCAAAATAGAAAAGAACTCCAGACCACAAGGAAACTGTAGAGTCCATGTTAATTTTGTGGAGAAGAGCCATTAGGAGAAGTTAGAAATGCTGGAAGCTAACTATAATTCTTTTTAAACTGAAAGCTGAAAGGGGGAATAGATTTTGGCTTGGCTAACAAACTGAAACTCACTTTGGCAGTGGTTGAATTTTCATCTATAAAAGGCACCTTTGGATTTATGTCTGTTTTAGGTGGTGATGGGAACTGGCATTTCAGCTGGGTTTAACTTGCAAGAATCGTACAATGTGGATGTCGTCGGGACACTTCCTCTGGGGTAGGAGAACAGTTTTAAGTAACAGTGTGGCTTGAGTTATCAACAGATCTGTTATTGTTTCTAACTCTTGCTATAGTATTCTTACAATCAAAAATATCTCTTTTTTTCTACATACCAAATATCTGAAATTTTGGAGTGTTTTCCTTTGTAGTGTGTATGTGGGGTTTTTTTCTAATCATGGTAAACACACACACAACAGAAAATTTATCATTTTTGTCATTTTGAAGTATATAGTTTAGTATGTTAAGTATATTCACATTGTTGTGAAACAGATATCTCTATCTATATCCCATTTTGTTTATTCATTCATCCAACAATGGACATGGGTGTGCAAATATGTCTTCAAGACCCTACTTGCAGTTCTTTTGTATAAATACCCAGAGATGGGATTGCTGGATTGTATGATAGTTCTGTTTTTAACTTTTTGAGGAACTTCCGTGCTATTTTCCATAGTGGTTACACCATTTTACAATCCCACGACAATGGGATGCAGTGTTTTCTTTTGTTTCCTATTGTTTCGCACTTCCTGGTTTTTAAAATCTCTCCTTAGGCGGCATAGGAACTAAGAGCAAAAAGACCTAAATCTAGCCTGACACTTACTAGCTGTGTACCTTGGGCAAGTTGCGTCTCCTCTCATAGCCCCGGTCTCCTCCAGGTTAGCACAGCAATCAATGCCTGTCTTGAGGGTAACTGTGAAGCTACAGGAGCTAGTGCACATAAAACACCTGGAGCAGGGGCGCCTGGGTGGAGCAGTCGGTTAAGCATCCGACTTCAGCCAGGTCACGATCTTGCGGTCCGTGAGTTCGAGCCCCGCGTCAGGCTCTGGGCTGATGGCTCGGAGCCTGGAGCCTGTTTCCGATTCTGTGTCTCCCTCTCTCTCTGCCCCTCCCCCGTTCATGCTCTGTCTCTCTCTGTCCCAAAAATAAATAAAAAACGTTGAAAAAAAAAATTAAAAAAAAAACACCTGGAGCACACCTGGAAAGTATTTAAGACATGTTAACTGGAAGTTCTGTGGCTCTTTATTTCAACAAATTTTCTAGTTTCAAATGATATATGCTTTGTCATTAATATTCTTTTGTCTAACTCTATATTTAAAAATGTGTACTATTCTTGGGGCGCCTGGGTGGCTCAGTAGGTTGAGCGTCCGATTCTTTGCTTCGGCTCAGGTCATGATCTCGTGGTTCGTGAGATCAAGTCCCATATCGGGCTCTGTGCTAACTGTGCTAATCCTGCTCGGGATTCTGTCTCCCTCTCTCTATTCCTCTGCTGCTAGCTTGTTCTCTCTCTCTGTCCCTCTAAATAAATAAATAAACACTCAAAATTTTTTTACTATTCTCTTTATATTTGAAGACACTAGAGTAACTATGAGCTTCTCCTCACCTCACTCGGTTCCTCTCTGACATGCTCTGGCTATCTCTGCATCTCTCTGTGTGTCTCTGTCTGTCTCTTGTACTGTCTCTTTCCCTTGCCACCTCGTTTCCAGATGAGCAGAGTCAGATGCCCAGGTGCTGGGCATTGATGAACCTGGCCTTGCCTCTGGTACCATCTAAGAATCTCCTGGGAGGCACAGAGGTAGAGGCTGCTCTTCAAGCCAGAGTTCACCCCCAACACCCAGAGCAAGTGTTGAAGGAGGTAGCACGCAGTACACTTCAGAACAATGGATTGCGGTCATGAACATGTCACTTACGATTCCCTGTAAAGGTATAACCAAGTAGTAACACTTGGTTTTCCATTTGGACTTATAACTTATAAAATACTTTCATACCCACCACCTCCGCTGGTGCCCACAATAACACTATTGACATATGTCCCCTCCCCGTTTTATAAGGTAAGAAAGTTCACTGATTTAGCATCTGTTTATTGAGTGCCTAGTATGTGCCAGGGACACAGCCATTAAAAACAAAAGTAGCCACACAAGCAAAAAAGTGTCTGTCCTCATGGAGCTTATATTATCCAGGGGAACAGGGGAAAGGGATACAGAGAATAAACAGTGAGAAGTGCTGTGAAGACAAGAGAGGCCAGGTAAGGGATGGGAGGGGCTCAGGTGACTGTGTGAGGTAGGCTATCAGAGAAGGCAACATTTGAGAGACACCGGTGAGTCCTAGCCTGGACCCAGAATGCCGTCATCCAGTACTCAGTTGTTGGCCGTTTCTGTTACCTCACACCTGGGTCTCTAACATAATTAGTCATGTGATAAACATTAGTCTTCAACTAGATCCAATACATAATTCTATTCAGTAACTAATCAAATAATTTGATTACATGTGAATTCTACCCAAGACATTCCTTTCCCTATTGCATTGTACCCAAATATGTTGCTTTTCCTCCATGTGTGAGAGCCATATTTTAAAGGAAGAACAGGTTTTACCTTTTCTAAAACTTGGCCACCCTTTCTGGAACTTCGTCCAAAACCAAGCAGAAAACAAAGAATGCTTCTCTGACTATGTATCTACATATCCCAGTACTGTTTCAGTTATCTGTGAGTCTTACTGCTGGATAATACTCCGAAACGAAGTCTTAAAACAACATCCGGTTATTTGCTCACAATTCACAACCTAGGTAGGGCAGCTGGGTGGCTCTGCTCGGGGCCTGTCATGCAGCTGCAGATGTCTGAAGGTGTGCCTGGTGCCAGAGGCTCCACGAGGGCTTCACTCACGTTCTGATACCTCAGGTGGAGGGCTGCAGTGGCGGACAGCTGGCTGCCCTCTTCTCCCCACGTGGTGACTCCGGCAGGGTAGCCAGAGTCTTTCACATGGTGGCTCAGGGAAACAAGACAGAAAAGCAGGAGGTGCCGAGCTGCTAAACGCACTCATATAGTGTCACTGGAACCACATCCAGTTGGTCGAAACCAATCACAAATCCAGCCCAGACTGACCAGAAGAGAAACAGATTCCTCCTCTACATGGGGGGAGCAGCTCCCACAAGTATGGGAGGAATGGTTGGTGGCCATATTTGAAAGCAAACTACCACATTTATCTATACACGCACAGTACAGTGTCCAGAAAGTGACAGTTGACTCTTTTTGCTTTTTTAATGTTTATTTTTGAGAGAGAGAATGAGCAGGGGAGGGACAGAAAGAGAAGGGGACAAAGGATCCAAAGCAGGCTCCATGCTGACAACAGAGAGCCCGACGCGGGGCTCGAATTCACAAACCATGAGATCATGACCTGAGCTGAAGTTGGACGCTTAACCGACTGAACCACCCAGGCACCCCGACAGTTGACTCTTAAAGATCCCAGCCATGGCAATGTATCCTGTTTCTTGGTTTACTTTCCTTAACTCATTCCAGAATATGTTCTTTTCTCATATTCTTATTCTGCAATCCCAAATCTGCTACAAGGTCTTCCCTCTTGGCTAATGCTTCTATAGCAAAGTGTAAGGGAAAGACAGTAAGTTTTATAGTCAGAGCTCCTGGGTTTGACTCCCTCCTCCATCTTGGGCAAATTATTTAACATCTGCAAGGATCCATTTCTTTCCACCTATAAATTAGGATAATAATGGCATCTATCTAACAGGATTGTTGTAAGGACAGATAACATAGGTCAAGTATATGGCACGTAACATAGGCTTAGTATACATTCAGGTTTTTTTTTTTTCCTTCTCTCCCTTCTTTCCCTCCCAGAACCTGAGACACCACCCCCTTCATCACTAGGATATGACACAATAAGAGAAATAGTTGCAGGGAGGCAGGTTCCCATGTTTTTTGTGGTACTTGGTGGATGAGCCATTTGACCTTGGACAAGTTGCTTAGTTTCACTATGCCTCATTTTCTTCATCTGTAAATGGGGAATATAGTGGTGCCTAGCTCACAGGGCTAGCAGAGATAAATAAGCACAGAACTTGGCAGAGAGGCAGCACCTAAATAAATCATGGCTATTGTAAAAAAAAAAAAAAAAAAAAGAATATAGTACATGAATTAATTGTTATTTAGACCAATGCCTTGAATTGGATCAGGTGCCTCTGAAAACCTCTGTCGCCCCCTCCCCCCATTCCATTCTGGGGAATCCCTATTCTGTTCCTTTACGACAAGGGTTCCAAACTGTAAGAATGGACCACAAAAACTGGGTTCTCCACTGCCCCCTCCAATTACCCAGGACTCCCAGGTGAGTCCCAAGGAGTATAATCTTCCGTTGCTCTTTTTTCATGTTAGAGACTCACCTGAAGGGGGCCTAGAAAGCAGAGTCCTTACTTGAAATAACAAGGGGGAACAGTCTGAATAGTCGTTCTCCTCTCAGATGGCCCTTGTTGAGCACCCTCCCTGAGCTCAGACTTGGGTTCAAATGTCTTGTGCCATCTGAGCACTTCGCTGACCCTCTCTTCCTGTTCCATGTCTTACTTACACCTGCCATACAGGGTGTCATGAGGTATGAGGTTACTCCTTTTCTAAATAAAACGGCATCTGATGTCTCCTGATAACCCATTCAGGTAGAAAGCTGGTACTCTAGGGTTGGGGCCTAAAAAGAACCTGTGTGTGTCAAAGAGGGCGCTCCTTTTTGCCAAAGCAGAGCAAACAAGTATCCAAGCATTGATCGCCTCATTTGCAGATGATGCCCTTTTGAAATGCTCCCCTCTAGTTGCATGTTTTTTCCCAGTGGTCACAACGCTCAGGTTAAAGTCAGCTTGACCTTTCAGGCTACTACCTCCAGCCAACCCGGACACCAGCCTCTTCCACCTCGTGTACGTGGATGCCATCGCCATAGCCATTGTTGGATTTTCAGTGACCATCTCAATGGCCAAGACCTTGGCAAATAAACATGGCTACCAGGTGGATGGCAATCAGGTAAAGATCATTAATTCCCTGCAGATACTTCATTGTGGTATAATCATCCTGCTATGCTACATAAGGCAAATGAATTGGATTTCTCTATCTTGATAGAAAAACTTCTAGTTTGATGATGTATTTATTCAACACTACATTTTTTTTTTCATTATTTATGTGCATTAGATCATCAGAACACTGAGGTACAGAGTCCTACCTCATGTTACAGCTAGGGGTCTTGTTAGGAAGATGAAATCTCTGATCGGAGGCTCTCAGTTTGCCACACTCTGACAGACATTGGCCCTGTTTTTAAAGCTCACAGCCTGAGAAGCAAATGTTGTTCTAGAACCGTTCTACTCTACAGGAAGACTTCTCTTTGTTCATTAAACTTGGAACATATGATTCATCACTCAAACTCCACATTATATTCTTTGCCACCTCCTTTTATAACTATCTACTGACTCACTATCTACAGATAAGGTATTTAATCTGAATACCATAAGCCATAATTTTGGCATGACGATGACTATTTTAACACACCATACATTTCTAAGAGAAGATTATATGCTCCGCGTTCACACAAGACACAGTGATCCAACTAGGAAGACAGGACGTATCCCTGAGAGCAGGACTCACTCACTGGTCCTAGGAGGACACTGTGGCATGTGTCAAAGAGCAAGAGATTGAGCATTTAAAAGATGCCAATGGTTCTATACACCAGTAAATTTCTCGTAACAAAAATATTTTGTCCCTTGCTGCAGTTTTCTTTAAAAAAAACAAACCATTTTTAGTGTAGGAGAGTGTGTTTGGCAAAGAGGGGACTAGGTAGTGACTGCAGCTTTTATCTCTGACAGAACAAGAACTCTGTTTTTCTCCCACCTTATTCAATAATCCCTATTTTAAACTCATGCCCAACAAACTCTTGTATCTAGAAAAAGAATGAAGAGACAGCTTCTACTGTTGAAAATGTGTATTAAATGGGCCATCATGCCTTTTTTCCTGAAGAATGACTGACCTCGTGTGTGCTTTGTTTCCCCCTGGAAAAGGAGCTCATTGCCCTGGGACTGTGCAATTCCATTGGCTCACTCTTCCAGACTTTCTCAATTTCATGCTCCTTATCTCGAAGCCTTGTTCAAGAGGGGACTGGAGGGAAGACACAGGTGTGTATGCAACTGGCCTCTGAGGACTGGTGATTTGGGGTGGTAAACTTTAAAATTTTTTTTAACTTTATTTACTTTGAAAGAGAGTGAGAGAGCTGGGCAAGGGTGGAGGGAGGGAGGGAGGGAGGGAGAGAGAGAGAGAGAGAGAGAGAGAGAGAGAGAGAGAGAGAGAGAGAATTCCAAGCAGACTCCACACTGCCAGCATGCCACCACGGGGCCCAATCCCAGGAACCATGAGATCATGACCTTAGCCAAAATCCAGAGTTGGATACTTAACCCACTAAGCCACCTAGGCGCCCCTGGGATGATAAACTTTAATCCCTTGATCCTATTCTGAACCCCAGCAAAGCTTTTCTGTCTGAAGATTGATGCTCCAGTGAGCTGTGTAGTGAATCAGAGAAAGGCATGAATGATTGAAGCAAATCCCAAGAACTGAATCTGTAGGAAAGAGGTATATTCTCCGGTTAAATTGAAAATTCTACAACACCACTAGCTGCTACCAGTAAACCTCAAAGTTCACGCATAGGATGTTGTCATGAAAGCCTGGGACTGGGTATGGTCAGGATGCCATTAGTGCATCCAATAGAACCTTCTGTAGTGACAGAAGTGTCCACTGTTTTGCACCATCCAATATGACAGCCACAAACCACCTGTGGCCCTTGAGCACTTGATACGTGAGAAATGCAACCAAGACCTGAATTTTTTAATTGTACTTAATTTTTATTTTAAAAACGTAATGGCTACATGTGGTTGGTGGCTACTACATTGGGCAGGAGAGTCTCATTTGACTGTTGTGGGTCTCGAGTCAGCACCATTATCTCCTTTCCCTCGCCCCTGGCAAGGGCATTTTTACCAGGGTATTTAATCATTTCAGCCTCTGTATAGAAGCTCTAAGAGAGGGGCACCTGGGTGGCTCAGTTGGTTGAGTGTTTTGACTCTTTATTTCGGCTCAGGTCATGATTTCATGGTCATGGGATCCACTAAGTGTGGAGCTTGGGATTCTCTCTCTCTCTCTCTCTCTCTCTCTCTCTCTCTCTCTCCCTCTCTCCCTCCCTCCCTCCCTCCCTCCCTCCCTCTGCCCCTCTTTCCTGCTCGTGCTCTCTCTCTTAAAAAAAAAAAAAGTAAATAAAAAATAAAAGGTATAAGAGAAACTGAACTTCATAAAGGGAATGGGAAGGAATATTGGTGTATGTAATGGTTTTGATGACTTGTTTGAACCCATATTTTCTTGATCTTCCTGCAGTGATTATCAAAACACTAAGATCACCTCTGCCCCACCTCTTATTCATGTCTCCTAAAAGCCCCTTCTGTGTGTCTTCTCTCGTTCAGCTTGCAGGTTGTTTGGCCTCACTAATGATTCTGCTGGTCATATTAGCCACCGGGTTCCTCTTCGAATCATTGCCCCAGGTGTGTAGCTTAGATGTGGGGTGATCTTTTTCCATGTGTAGGGATTTTTCTATTTTATTTGTTTGCATTTCTGTGACTGTCTCGTGGGTTTTTACTGTAACCCTAGCAGGGTGGTGTGAGAAAGGCCAAGGCTGGAGCCAGGATCCTGCTCCACAGTCTACAGTTCTGCCCCACAATCTGGGATCTTGGGAAAGCCATCTCAACATCTCTGGGTGTCTGTTTCCTTATCTGCAAAGTGGGGGTTTGGACTGATTAATCTCCAAGGTCCCTTCTCTCTTTGATCTTCTGTGACCTTATACTTCCATTAAAAATCTGAGATGGCCTTCACTCCTAAGACATTTGTTTGCTGATCTATTTAATCTAGTAGAGATCAGGAATGATACAGAGTGGAGAAAATCATAACCTAGGAAGACCAGGAGTGAACTAATTCCTTGAGTACCAAGTTTAATTCTGAACCTCTTGACCACCATGCAGGTTTGCTACTAGGATATATGCCTGGTTTTCCAAGGCCCATTTTAGCTAACCAAGTCCTGAAAATCCAGGTGTTCATGGCTCCAAACGTACCATCACTGCTGCGTGGGAAGTGAGTGGGGAGAGGATGTGGGGAGGGCAGCAGGAGGACAGTGAGGAGCCAGCAAAGGGGGCTCTGTGGACACAAGAAGAGAGGCACGCATCATGTGCTCTGTTTCAGGCTGTGCTGTCGGCCATTGTGATTGTCAACCTGAAAGGAATGTTCATGCAATTCTCAGATCTCCCCTTTTTCTGGAGAACGAGCAAAATAGAACTGGTAAGTAACACAGGTGATTGTTAGGTTAATATGTCATACAACATGTGGATGATGCTGATAAAAATGTGAGAAAGCTACGTTAGTGAAGTTATTGTATGTAGTATCAAGTTAGGCAAGGTTAGGTACTATGTGTATGTGTGAGGGGAGAGAGAGACACTTAGGAAATTTTTACCATGATTCTACATAAATCTTTCTGTCTTTTGTTTAGACCATTTGGCTGACCACTTTTGTTTCCTCCTTGTTCCTGGGATTGGACTATGGTTTGATTACAGCTGTGATCATCGCTCTGCTGACTGTGATTTACAGAACCCAGAGGTGAGTGTACAAATTGGGATGGATGTGGGTTGTCCTGCCTGAAATTGTGGTGTTGACTTTAAATATATCCTGTTTGTCGACAGATGCCATTAGACTGTAAGTATCTTGATTGTGGAGGTAATGTTCCCGGAGTCCAGTATCAGGCGTATAGGGTGTATTCTCTGCAAGCTTGTTGAGGGAATCCACCCAGAAAAACAGCTAACATTTGTATTATGTATTCTGACTCACACAGTATTTGTGCATACCTGCTAAGAACACCAGAGTATTGTAGCAAGACCATGGAGTGTCAAATCAAAGACCTTGAGCCATATTCTGGCTTTGCCAATCCCTCTGACATTGAACAACTCACTCCACTAGGCCTCAATTTCTCATCCACACAACAGTGGAAATAAGCCTCGTACATTGGATATAATAAGGTAATATGAGGTACTCAAATAGTATCTGTCATCATTACAGTACCCAATTTGAGCCACCTTGTCCTATAAAAAGAGGAGGACTCTCCAAAAATAATGTTTAAAATCTATTCAAACCAAACTGAAGAAAAGTTCTAGGCTAATTTGAGATTTTTCATTTTCTCCCCACACCTTCAGCTGACTACCACCCCCATGGGTCAGAGCCTCTTACGGGAGACAAAAAGAAAAACTCCTCCCCTACTTAAGAATAAGAGTAGGAAGATAGTTGTGTCTACTCGGTGGATGAGAATTTGAGTTGCACATTCCTTGGCATAGCTTGAACTTTGCACAGTTCCCTTTTGCCCCCATCTTTAAATGCCCAAGTCTTTTGTCCTAACCCGATGGGGGGGGGGGGGGTGGGGGGTGTGTGTACGGTCTGTGTAGTGTGAGGTATATGTGCTGTGTATGTGTGTGTCGTGTACGTTCGGGGCAGGGTGTGAGGGCCTGGATGGCACTGGGATTGTGATACGTATGAACCCTCTGCAAAGGTACCATACAAGGATCAAGTGCCCCTGAGTTCACTAGCAAGTCCCTACGTGACATGTAAACATGCCAGACCTCATGGTTGAACCACATACGGGGGCCTCAACACACTGGTATTTTAATACACTTTCTCTCTCTTCAGTCCCAGCTACAAAGTGCTTGGACAGCTTCCTGACACTGACGTGTATATTGATATAGATGCATATGAGGAGGTAGGACATTTTTCTGTCATTTTAAATGGTTGTAAGTATGTCATGTGATCAGCTGACTATTATTTTTATGTAGGGCAAAAAGTTGGGGGCTGGAAAAGAAGGAAGTGTAGTAGTCAGAGTGAAAAGCTTGCACTTCAGGGCACGTGTTTGACTCAGTCGCTTTGGCATCCGACTCTTGGTTTTGGCTCAGGTGATGATCTCACAGTTCATGGGACCGAGCCCCTGTCAGGTTCTGCACTGACAGCACAGAGCCTACTGGCGATTCTCTCTCTCTCAAAATAAATAAATATTTTTAATGTTATCAAAGAAATATGACAATGTGTATTTTCAAGGCTTTCTTCTCAGAACTCCTTCCTCTACGTGGGATAGTGACAGAATTTTATCTGAACACCATAAGAGGGCCTTTTGTGACTTTTGTGTTGATTTTCAGGTTGGAGGAGGGAGTAGGTGCAGTTTGACTCTGAAATATTTCCATGTGTTAAATTTGCTCACATTTTCTTTCTCAGGTGAAAGAAATTCCTGGAATAAAAATATTCCAAATCAATGCCCCAATTTATTATGCAAATAGCGACTTATATAGCAATGCTTTAAAAAGAAAGGTGAGTCATGAGAAATGGATTATTTTTGAGGGGACCTGTGGATTGACAGGGGTGTGAGGGACACTCAAATGTCTTCATATGCCTTTTACACTATATCATTCTCTCCCTTTCTCTCTTTATTGTGGTAGAATACCCAGAAAATTTACCATTTTTGGTAAATTTACCATTCAGCACATGGAATTGAGTACATTCACACTATTGTGTACCCAACACCACCAGTCATTCTTGTTTATCATATACATATACTACCTTCTCAAAAAAAATTTAAGAAAAAGAGTGAAAAAATATTTTTAGGTTTCCTACTCTTCAGATCATGTGGGTTCCTCTGGTCATGGTTAGAACTTCACTCCACACTGCCCAATATACAGAATATCTCCCCGTCAACCCACATAGTCTCTTAAATATAAGAATCTGAGAGTAAGTTTGAAAAATGTTACTTTAAACATTCTCTTCAATACTTTGGCGTACTCACTGCTGCATCCTGCTAAATATACACAGGAATAAGGAAAGTTACTCATGCTCCTTTAATGAGAGTGACTCAGTTCACAATGTCTGAGGGAAAGGTAGAAGTGGGGGGATTACTTGGCATAGAAAACAGTCAGATGGGGAGTCTGAAGATTAATTGCATTTGGTGGGTTCCTGGGAGCCAAGACATGATTTCGCATATATTGTTCTTCCGTAAAGACTGGAGTGAACCCAGCGCTCATAATGGGAGCAAGAAGAAAGGCCATGAAGAAGTATGCTAAGGAAGTTGGAAATGCAAATATGGCCAATGCAACTTCTGTCAAAGTGGTGAGTGGTCTCTTCATTGTAATTCTCCCTCCTCTTAATCTGCACCACCCCCCACCTTTATTCACGATGGAAGCCTTAACACAACAGGAAGCCCCTAAAATAGGAAAGCTTAGAAACAATCTAAGTATCCTCTATATTATTAAAGATATGTAATAAAGTCAGCCATGTGTGAACACTTCTGAAAAAAGTAAGGATATGAGCCCTGGAAAACATTTGTTTAAATTAAGATCACACAGTACCTTAATAAATTTTTACCATGGGTGCTTCATATAGATTTATTCAGCTGACAGTAAAAAAACAAACAAACAAACAAACAAAACCCACACACCTCAAAGGCTGGATTTTGCTATTCAAGCCTTATGGTAACTCACGGTCATGCTGAAGTTCATGGAACTATTTTAGAAGTGGGGAGAAAATGGCTATGATGACAAAGGAGAGTGGATTTCATTGGACAGAAACAAGAGGAGGAAGAGACGAAAAGAAACTGAACTAACACTGAATAACATATGTTACACATCCTTTTTCTGTCACATTGCAAGGCTAGGATGTGGCAGTCATTTTAGACAAGGTTTGGTAGAGTCAGTAGCTTGACAATATAGGGACTCATTTTCCCCTATAAATGAATGTGAGCTGTTCATAGACTTCTGGTTTGGTGTAACTGTTCACAGGATGCAGAAGTAGATGGAGAAGATGCCACGAAGCCTGAAGAAGAGGATGACGAAGTAAAATACCCCCCAATAGTCATCAAGAGCACATTTCCTGAAGAAATGCAAAGATTTATGCCCCCAGGGGATAACATCCACACCATCATTCTGGATTTTACACAAGTCAATTTTATTGACTCTGTTGGCGTAAAAACTCTGGCCGGGGTAAGCATCATCTTAAATGAGTGGTTTTCGTATCTCTGTTGCCATCAGTAAAATGAGAGTTGAACTAGGGTCCCTTTTCAACTCTTAAAATTCTTCTTTGTTGTTGCTTTTTTCCACTTTTGATGGTGGAAAATTTCAGAACTATACAAAAGTAAGGAGCATTGTGTAACGAAGCCCCATGTAACTATCACTCAGCTTCGACAGTTCATCAGTTAATGGTCAGTCGTGTTTCATTCAGCCCACACCCGCTTTCCACTGCTTTTACTTTAAAGCACATCCCAGTCATCAGTCACCTCTTGGTGAATATTTCAGGATACGGCTCTACAGAGGATTCTTCTAAAAATCAGTAACTTTATTCCACCTACATAAAATTTAACAAGAGTTCCTTGAGAACCCTCATGATCACTGTCCATGTAAAAATTATATACAAAATTAGTTTTAAATGATTAGCTCAAAAATGCATAATTTTTTAAAATGCATAATTACGAGGCCCAGTAGCTCAAGCGAATGAACTAGTGTCTTGTATCAGAAGATACATATTGGTAGAAAGAGACTTGCATCTGGCACGGAGTCAAGAGAAACTAAACTTTATTTCAACATTATTACAGATTGTAAAAGAATATGGAGATGTCGGTATTTATGTGTATTTAGCAGGATGCAGCGGTGAGTACATTTCTAGAATGGGGAGAAGCTTTAACACTTTAGTTTTGTTTCTCCTTTTTTAATAGCATTTTAAAAGTTTGGAAAGATTGGGGCGCCTGGGTGGCTCAGTTGGTTAAGCGACCAACTTTGGCTCAGGTCATGATCTCACAGCTTGTGAGTTCAAGCCCCGCATCGGGCTCTGTGCTAACAGCTCAGAGCCTGGAGCCTGCTTCAGATTCTGTGTCTCCCTTTCTCTCTTTCTCTCTCTCTCTCTGCCTCCCTTGCTTGCTCTCTCTCTCTCTCAAAAATAAACAATAAAAAAAAAAAGTTGGGGAAGATTTTCTCTTAATTTTTGTTTTTGGCAAAAATGAAAATTATTCTGAAAATCACTCTAAAGCTAGCTTTGAAATTAGCCACTTCCAGGCACCCCTTTCACTGGGCCATTGTGGCAGGCCTCCTGACCTGGATGTGGAATGAAGGAGCGTATAAACCACTGTTCTGGGCTGGTACATTTAATGATTATTTAAAGGCTGCCTTAAACATAGTTCTATAAAATCATTTAGGTTTTTCCATACAATGCCTGCTATTTTTGCTTTATATTAAATTTTGGTTGAAACCAAAAAGTGCTTGAAAATGAAATCTACATAGACATCGCTTTTCACCTGCCAGATGGGCAAAAAGGAAAGATGTCTGCAAACATGCTCTGTAGGCACCCTGTGGGACAGCAAGTGCTCATAGACACTACTGCCGGGAGTGCAAAATGGAACAGCCTCTGTGGAGGTCAGGGCGGCATGATCTTTCCCAACTGCAAATGCACTTAACCTTTAACCCAGCACTTCCAGCAACGTGCTGCATGTATTCAAAATGACACATGTACGTGGTTGATCAACTGTAAGCAGTTGTAGAAACTGGTTACTGTCTATAGAATAAAGGACTGGAAAAACCTTAAGCATCAAAGAAAAGGACCAGTTCAATAAACTCGGGTATATCCACATGATAGAGTATCATGTAGTGGTAAAAAAAAAAAAAAAAAAAGTAAAAAATATCCAGAATAATCTATATATAATGTTAAAAAGATACTTTGGGGTAAGAAAAAGGGGAAAATAAGAATATATATATTTGTATTTACCTATATCTGCATAAAGAAATACTGAAAGAAAATGCGAGAAAGTAGTTTCCTGCAACTGGGGTGTGATATCACGGGGACAGGGATTGGAGTGACACTTTTTACTCTATCACTGTAGTATTTAAACTACCTAAGAGTGTTAATTTTTTTAATGTTAGACACCGATACCCAAAGTGTGGGCTAATTTTCCTTTCTTCTTTTATAGCACAAGTTGTGAATGACCTCACTCAAAATCGATTCTTTGAAAATCCTGCCTTGAAGGAGCTGCTGTTCTACAGCATTCATGATGCAGTTTTAGGCAGCCAGCTTCGGGAGGCGCTTGCCGAGCAAGAAGCCACCGCCGCCCCTCCGCAGGAGGACTCAGAACCCAACGCCACTCCAGAAGCTTAGAGGAGGAACCCAGCTGGGATGGGGTACGAGCCTCTGGGAGATTACTCACTTACACATTTTAAGTACTAGACACTAGACATCCCCCCGCTAAGGGTAAATGCTAGTAGTCAAGGTTTGATTTGGAGGGTGAATGACGCACATAGCAAGATGTATCTTACTTGTTTTTTTTTTTAATTGAATTATTTCAAAGATAAATTGTCCCTCTTGCCTGCATTTACTGTGCAGTGACATTCCTGTTACCCTTTAGTGTTACCTTTATAAGCCGAGCGTTCCAGAAGTTATTTCCTTTAATTGCTTTACGTACCAATCATATATGCTTTCACCAGATGGGTAGCATCCTTACTTTGGTACTTGCTGGTGTACAGACTTTCTGTAATCAGAGCTAACTAATAGAAGGGGCACACCCTCAGTTTTCTAGAAGTTCTTTAAAAATAACCTTTTATTACTAAAGAAGCATTATGAGTGCAATAAAAAGAATAGAAAAAATAAACTAAAAACATTATATTGCTACCATTCAAAGATTATCACTAACACCTTAAGGCATATCCTTCCAGATCTTTTTCTGTGCATATATACTTACATTTTTTAACCAGAGTAAGATCATATTCTACATAGTGCTCTGTAAGTCATTTTTCAGTCAACAATCCTTGTTTCCTCATCTGGAATACTTTTACCTCAGATCATATTCAGGTTTCCCCAGTTGTCCTCAAATTTATACTTGGTCTGTCCAGACTAGTATCCATTCTGTGACCTACCACTACAACTGGTCATGTCCCTTCAAGTCCCTTAAGTCTATCTTAATCCAGTACAGTCCCTTTTATGACATTGAGTTGTTGAAGAGAGACTGGGGCAGTTGTCCTGTAGAATCCCCATTTTGTTCTTTCAAGGTGTTATATCGCTTGTCCCTTTATTTCCTGAATTACCTGTAATCTAAAAGTTTTATCTAAAAGCTTCATGGATTTGAATAAAACATTTTTTTTTTTTTGCTGGAATATATCCTAGATGAGACACATGCTTTAAATCTCATCACATCAGAAAACACATAATATCTAGTTGACCTACCACTAAATGATGCCGATAGCCTCATCCCCCACTTACGTTTTCTCCATTGTGACTTGTGAGTTTTCTATCTGGTTTTCCTTTGGCAGCGAATGAATGCCCAGTTCCCATTAGCCATTCACCCAGAGGTTTTAACAGTGATAATCCTTGCTTAAATCAATAATTTTATTAAGGCTTGAGATTTTTTTTTCCATTTCTCTCATTTCTTCAGCATTTATTAGTTGGTGTTTCTTTGTAAACTACAGCTATTCCTCCTCAACCTGAGCTATTTGGTCATCCTTAAATACAATCCTTTCTTAGTGGAAAGGCAGGTTAAATGCTTTATTTTTTCCATTTAACTATCAACTTCAAAGTAAGGAGCTGGTTTAACGGGCAATGACATAGTAGGCTCTTTTACATTTCTCTTTTTTTCAGTGTAATCATAGGCTCGTGTATTTTTACAGTTTTAATGTTCCTCAGTCCATTATAATAATTCTTTTTGGTGCTCATTTGTCACTACTGTGACCAGTAGGCGCCCCTAGAACTTCTGTTGCTGCTAATAGTAAAGTAACCTTAAAGACCATGTATTTAAGAAAGCTAATTTCTTGATATAACTTAGTATCTTCCTTGGAAGTCCATAATAGTTATCAGTTAATTCTTATCAGACCCAGGGGGGGTAAGCCTATGAATGAGTAAAATGCCTATTTCAGGCAGTCTTCATAGTTGTTCAAGTGGGGGGAGAACTTTAAGCCAATTCGTCATCAAAAAGGTCTTGCTCTTGTAGTTCTAAGTACTACCTCACTCCAAATCAAAGCACAAGTATTAGCCAACCTGCCTAAAGCCTCCTCTGCTGAGATTTCCTGCTAACAGTCCGTTTTTCAAGTATGTTTTCTTACTGACTTCTTTTTAGTTTTCATAAAGAAAACACTGCCAGGAGAAAAGTGGGCAGATCCCAGGAAAGAGTCGTGTTAGCATGGGTCTAACTCCATCCAAACCCTATGGTTTGTTTGCTTTAACTCTCAGATTTTGCAGTGACTTTACTAATTTAAAGTGGACCACCTCCTTTCTAATCAGTACTTAATGGAGATCTAGAAAGAAATGAGATTTTCACCCAGCCATTTCCTTTGCAATCATCACACGCAAGATCAGATACATCTGCATTCTGATACAGACTGCCTTCTGAAGGAGCATGTAGTTGTAGCACCTCAGCTTTAGTGGAAGCTTTTGTACGAGGGCCTGCACCATTTCCGCCACTAATGCAGAACTTAAAGATTCTAAACAATGTTATAAAATACTTCATTGCATTGACTTTAGCACCCGTCTTCATCAAATGCTTTACATACAGAAATTCACATCCTAGCTGTTGATAGATTGAAAGTAGGGTACAAAAAATAGTATTTATCTGTATTTACAGATTTGTATTTAACTTTTCTGTTCCTTAATTTTCAACCTATTTTGAATAGATTTTTACCATGTACATAAAAAGCACTGAAGTCTTAAGGAAAGTTTTTTGTTTGTTTCAGCGAGCCTCTGAGGATGTAAGAATGCATTTCAAAATGTTTTATCTATATGTAAATATGTTGGAATGTTTTACTTAAAATTATTTAATATAGTAGAAAATTTCCTGACCTTTTTTACTTTAAGTTTGCCTCTTCGTTCTTCTTTCTGGAGCTCAATAGCCAGTAGCTTGTGCTTCCTATGTGTCTCAAACCCTGGTTCAAATTCAGTCTCACTGCCCTGTCAAAATGAGCATAATCCACAATGATAGATCTAGGGACTTGGTTGGTCTTATTTTATGGCAATATGGGAGAGCCCTGTCTTCAGGAAGGTCCCATATAGAGAAGTTGTCTTTCTAAAATCCTACATGATAGGATAGTGGTTGATTTCTATCTCATGGATGGATGGAATATGTAAACAATTGTGAACCAGGGCCCAGAAAATTAATTCATGTCATAGATATGGACTCTGTATAATGGCAGCTTATAGTGGGATCCCATTTGCCAGTCCCATCTGCAGTGGGACTCAGAGTAACAAGGATATGAATCCTCTGCAAGCCCTGGGAGTTCACTTTATAGTTTTCAGGTAACCCCTAAAACCCTTATAGTTTTCAGGTAACTCCGTGTGGTTTGATCCTGTATTCTTACCTACTTAACAGAGAAAGGAGGTACCTGCCTCCAAAGGTACATTTTGAGAAAATGAGTCTTCCCTGGTGTGTGCATGGAGTGGGTAACAAACCCAAAGAATCTGCCCTGGAATGGGTAGGTGTGTTTTTCTGTGTTTTGGGGGATGTGGGGATGGGGTGGCGTATGCCCTTGCGGAGGCTGAGGGAGAGGGAAGGGAGTATGTAATGTGGTAGGGAAGGCTTGATCTGTTACGTCTGCCCCTTTAAAGATATTAATCAACTTAAAATTATCAGATCACACAAAACTTCCTTGGTGTGAGCCTGTGCGCTTTGAGTGTAAAAACTGCTGTTGGTCCTTTTTAGTGTACCTTTCAGGAATGCTTTTAGGAGTCCATATATTTAGATTTGTGATAATATGGTTTGAGTGTAGATAAAAGTTGGGTTGAGAAGTGACAGAAGTACCTACCTTAATTCTCCAAATAGCCAACCAAAATGCATGGGAGGGTTTTGAAACCGCTCAAATCCCAACAACAGAATGTTCAAGAACTTAGCATTGTAGCAGGTAACCTGCCTGCTTATGGACTTGGGTTTAATGAAGCCTGAGCATCTCAAAAATTTATCTGCCTTTGAGAAAAAAGGCACACCAGGCTCTTCATTCACTTTATGTTAACAGATGACCTGAGCTTTGTGGAAATTACATTTTTACAAATCCATCACATTTGTACAGTGTTTTTTAAAAGTATTTTCTAAAGAGCACTACAGCATTTTTCTAGAGTCATCAACTCTGTGTTTTATCAGCACTGATTTATTTATGACATACACGTGTGCCCATACACACGCATATACACATGTATACGTACACACACGTATTTTAGGTGGAGGGGGTTACCAACGAGTGTGTATTTTATCTTTTAAAATGGGATACAAAGATGCTAATCTAGATACAGTTGGGCAGAAACACCCAAATTTTTCAAATAATTGTCGGTTTGATGTGTGGTCAGTTAGATTTTCAGCATGTAACTGAGATGTCAAGATTCTCCAGAGTCTAGAATATGTTAGTCCTGAGTGAGCTCAAGACATCCTCCAGTGTGAGTCATCTCAAATTGGTGCATAGAAGTATGTGGCTATGTGAAAACATGGTAAGACTTCAAACAGCGTGATCTAAATGCTTGTTTCTCAAAATATTACAAAAACATACATCTTCAGTTATTTACCTGAGTATTTTATTATATGCATAACACCTAGAAAGGGTTCATCCTATTTCATACCTCACGAGAGACCAGGGCAGGCTTGGAAAAATTTTTCTTACCAATTTCGCAAAAAAGAAAAATGGAAGACAGAAAAGAATGCTGGTTGGATTTTATGAATGAAGAGCTTTCATTTTTCTCTTTGAAAATGTTCATATTTTAAATACTTCAACTCAATACTCAAAGCATTACATTGTCCACTTTTTCTTTGAATTAAAATGTATCCAGCTCTTGCTATTTTGCATTACTTATGAACATTGAACTGCAATAAAAACAGTCTTTATGGTGCCTGGGTCTCAGTATTTGGGCGGGGAGGATAACTGTGGTGCAAGACAAGAGGGGATTTGGTGGCGGCTGAACAAGAAAGAATTTTAAAGGGATGTGCTGAGGATCCTAATTCGATTTTATTTTTAGAAATACCTCACTTCACCAGAAGTCTAACAGGAATTTTACTGAAATTTTAAACCATTAATTTACAAGATGAAGTATTTCTCTTTATGAAACCAATGGTGTATATATTTTTCTTTCTGCTTTACTGCTTCACTGGCCATTAAAATCACTAATTCTTGATTAACTTGAAATTGAAATCAACTCAAATGGCAAAGCAAAACCTAAGACATCAGATGCTTCTTCCACTTTAAAAAAAGTTTGGCCAAAGTGGTATTATTTATTTGATGTGGTAGGAAAAAAACAACATGTAAACACATGTGGTCCTGTGCCTAGATGGGCTATTGTGATGAGGGGCAGAAGAGCAGGAAGGTGAGGAACACAGGCGACAGAGCCGACACACCTGGACGTTCAATCCCAGCTCCAAGTCAATCAGGTAGGAAAGCTTTGCAGGCATTACATCAACATGCATGAGACCCGCCTCACCGCGTGGGAGGATACAATCGGCACCCATACAGCCCACAGGCCAGCATATGCCAAGAACATACGTGGTCTAAGCAAGCACTTGAGGAGATGGGACCCTTAAATGGTAGCACTTCAAAAACAGTCAACAGACACTGTAATAAGCATTTCTGCCAAATGACATCAGATATCACCTTTCACTGTACTACAGAAAAAAGACATCTGAAAAAAGCATACAATTTTGAAATGATTTATTTTTACGTGTTTAATGGTTATTAACAAGTCTATTTAATAAGGTTAGGATTCCAATGAAAAGTGTTTTCGTGAAAGTCTTCAGGGGTCAGTTGTATGTCATATAGCGGGGAGTAGCACTGAATTTGGCATAAGACTTAATGACCTTATTTACAGCCTCCAGGAAATCCTTCTCAGTAGCAATTTTTCGCCGTGCTCTGATAGCAAACATACCAGCTTCTGTGCATACACTTCTAATCTCAGCACCTTTCGAACAAAAAGAAAACAACAGGCTTATTAAAGCAGCCTGAACACACAGACCGGCAAGTACAGTAAGCAAGACCTTTTCACCTACCAGTGCTATTTGGACACAGTCGTGCTAACAGTTCAAATCTGATATCTCTTTCCACGCTCATTGAGCGAGCGTGGATCTTAAAAATATGAGTCCGACCCTAAAAATAGGGGAATTAATAAATATTAAAATGGAAAGACATCACGAAATTTCAAGAATCCCTTCTCTAAAACGAAATGATTTTCTTACCTCTAGATCAGGTAAGCTAAATTCAATCTTTCTGTCCAATCTCCCTGGCCTCATCAGTGCTGGATCCAAAGTGTCAGGTCTGTTAGTGGCCATCAGCACTTTAATGTTACCTCGAGGATCAAAACCGTCCAGTTGATTGATCAGTTCCAGCATCGTTCTCTGCACTTCGTTGTCTCCTCCAGCACCATCATCAAAACGAGCCCCTGGGAAGACGAAAAATAAGCTCTTCGTGTCCACTCAGGACAGCACTATGTGTAACCCAGAAGTATTACAGATCTCAAGTCAGGTACTCCAGCTCAAGTGAACGTCTCACTTTTAAGCATATTCTGTAAGAACAGCCTACTTTACCGGAAAACTAAATTAGAAGGTGAATCTTTGAAAAGGACTCCTCATAGATATTTAAAAGGGGCTCCTTTCAAGTATTTTTTAAGTCCTCTTTGAGGAATTTTGTTTTTTAAATCACTCAAGAACACCTCCATTTCTAACACCATATACATCTGGATAAGGCAACAGAATCCATGCAAACTTTAGCACTCCAATGGTGTCTGACTGTATGTAAGAAACTGTCATACTCTAAGTTTCTCCAAACTGTCCTTAAAAATACAGCTACATCCATAATACAGTAGAACTGTACAGCTTACATCACGCTGATTTAGATGTGTTAGAGTACTCTAGATTGTCAATCTCTCATTTCAACCAACATAGCAAAAAAAAAAAAAAAAAAAAAGGCCTCCAAATATATATTTTCCTTTTTAAGTTGTATAAATACATATTGTTGTATTAAGGTATTATGTACACTATATAAAACAAAAAAATTGGAAAACTTTTAAATGAGATTAAAAGTATGAAGAAAAATTCTAGATTTTCTTCCTGCACACTAATACTATTTGATACACAGTCTACTTTGGACACTACCTCTTCAGAGCATCCTGACATCATCATAAGGCTTATTCCAAAAATTCTATAAAGGAAACTTCAGAGTCACAACACTAAATCGATACACTGTGGTCACATTATGGCTGGCCCTTGAAGACATTAACCACAGAAGCATCCAAACTCAACAACACTCATCTGTCTAAAAACAAGACTCGGGGTAACCTAACTGCAGTCCCCAAACAGCATTACAGGGTGCAACTATATTTTCAAGTCATTTTTGTCACTAAGTTCATTAACTGAAACATATGCCAATTCCTCCAGCTATTAAGAATGATTACTCTCAAAGACTATTGTAACAGTTCAGGCCTCCAGAAGAGTAGCTTTCAAGGTCTATCTCATTTATGACTTACTTCAAACCAAACACCCATAAAATTAACAAGGTATGAATTATCATTCCCTTTATAAGGCAAGTGAACAGAGTCTCAGAGTTAGAATAACCTGTCCAGATCCCACAGCTAATATTTTATTTCATCAAATCGACGAAGCCAACAAGAACATTCTTTTAGGTATACTTCATGAAAAACCACCACCAATTATGCCCCAAAGCTTTCTGATCACATTAAGTGAAGCTGTATCCTAAGTTGAGAGTTGTTAAAGTGTGAAAACAAGGGTCATGTGAATGAAATTAGGAAAAGTACAAAGATAAAGACTTGGAGAAATAGCAATGCTCTGTTTCTTTTTTCCTAATAATGTATCTCTACTGGTTATTAGATCTGTAGCTCCGACACGCCAGAGCTCATACAAGAGCTGGAATTAAAATTTTGTAAAAGATTAACGTATCAAGAGAACTCTACACATATTACTTTAAAACACTCACGAAACCCAATCCTACAGTAGTACTCTAATATACTGCCCATACCTCCAATAGCATCAATTTCATCAAAGAAGATAAGGCAGGCTTTTTTTGTTCTGGCCATTTCAAAGAGCTCCCGAACCATTCGAGCCCCCTAATGAGAAAAATAATTTAATTCAGAGTTGGTTTAAAAAAACTTTTAAGTACAGTAAGAAATTATGCTTCAAACCTTTCAATATTCCTAACAGTGTTCTCAACTATTATTACCAAAAGCTTTTTCAAAAAAAAAATGAAATTTGTTACCTATTCCATCATATTAATCTCATTAGCTTCAAAACAGTATTAATTTCATGATTCTTTACCTATTAAATAGCCAATAACTTCCAGACTTGAAGAGATCAAATTAACAGTTAAATGTACCATTTCAATCAGTTAAACTTGAGGAAATAAAAAATGGCACCTGATTTATCACTTGGCATTTCTGATCACCAATTTTAATTTGTAAGTTTTGATCAAGGAATAAAATTATACCTTAACTAATACAGCTCCTTTACTAATTCTTATTCTAAGTATATGAGTTGTTAATGCTTCAGATGCAATATGTACAGCCCTAGACTTCCTCTCTAATGAGAACATATATACACATGTATACGTATGTGTGTGTCACACATATACAGACAACTATGTTCTTTCTCAGTAGAATATGAAACGTTGCCTCTGAAATAAAAGTACACTTTTAAATGCACAATTCACCACGTTTCTGGGGTCTTACACACCAAGTCTGTAGAAAAGGTCCCAGCATACTGATTAAAAATTTTAAGCAGTTTAGTTCCAGTGACCACAAGGAAAGGCTGGTGGCTTCTGAACTACTAATTACAAACCATCAATCAAAAAAATTTCAAGTCTCAGTCCTTCAATGTGGAATTGATGAGGGAGTGCGGGGCAAGCTGAGGGCAAAGTATAGGCTAACAGCAACCCCCACCTCCCGGTGGACTATGTGTAGTAACCCTCGGACACTCCTCGCTACCCAAGAACAAAGGAAAAGGATTTAAGTGCTTGCCATGGTAATGTGGGAAATGAAAGCAAATGAAAAATTAAATTCCCTTACTGCCTACAGCCCATAGACAAGTCCTTGAAACCAGCAGAGTGACCTCCCTCTAGGAGCTCAGCTGCCTAGATGTACTTTGCTAGGAGCAAAAGTGAATCTTGGCTTAACAATATCCCAACCTCAAGGATCCTGTAAGTCTACTTCCTTTATCTCAACTGCCCCAAGATAAATAATGGCAATCATACTTCAAGCTTATGGCCCCCCGATATACATTTAAAGGGTCTCATGACTGAGGTTTTATTAAACAGTAATAAATGGTGTTTCCCTAACAACAGCTAACCTCTCATGGTCTTGGAAACCTTATTTCCAAAATGCCAGAGACTTACTCTATCCCTGACCGCCCCCAACCTGAGGATATATAATGAGTTACCCATCACAACCCCAGTGCAGCTCTTCCTGCCCACAGGTCTTGTCCCCACCTTTCTGCACCAAAGATGTCTTCAAGAATTCTTTCTTGGTCGTCAGCTCTGGACCCCACAAACCCCATCACCCCAAAACTTCATCAGAACTGCTATTCCACATTATAAATCTTTCATGGGGCTACATATGTTTTGATCAATTTACTTTACCTCACCAACGTACTTCTGTACAAGTTCAGATCCAATAACTCGAATGAAGCAAGCATCTGTCCTGTTAGCAACTGCCCGAGCACAGAGTGTCTTGCCTGTACCCGGTGGGCCAAAGAGCAGCACACCCTTGGGAGGCTCAATGCCAAGGTTAACAAACCTCTCCGGCTGTGAGGGAGACAGGATTTTTACATTTATTACTTAGGTATGATAAAAACAAAACTACTTCTATATCATATTTAAATCAAAATTATTGACTCCATAATCAATATACTTAATAAGAATTTTACTTATTCTAAGACATAAGATCTAAACTAGACTCATATCAATACATAATGCTGAACAGCTTTTAAAGGTATTTCTCCTTAACAATACATTTTTCCCTCTAATTTAAAAAAAAGTACTGTTTTAAAAAACAAAAGAATTATGGTATTTAATATTCTAGTTTTCCATTATCCTCCTCAGCTTAATTTAATTTCCTCTTGGTATCATTAAAACACATGGTTCCTTCTACAATAACTTATATTTAACATCTTGCTAAAGGTTACACCTCAAACTCCTGTCACTCAAAATAGCAGATCTTTCTGCTTAGAGTAGGCCTGACCACTTGATTTGCTTTCTCTCCTGGGACATACTAATTCACCACTCCTCTATCTTCTACCCCCTCACTAAGGAAAATATAAAATTTTTAAAGCTATCTAATGACAGGCAATTTAAGTGCACAGACTCAGCCACTTACATGAAGTAATGGGGTTTCAACTACTTCTCGAAGTTTCTCAATCTGTTCTTTACAGCCACCCACGTCACTGTATGTGACATCAGGTTTTTCCTCCACCTAAGGATGAAAATGTAGAACGTAAAAAGCCACAGGCTTTTGAATACTAGTTCAAATGTTCTATCCAGTAGAGCAGACCCAATACCCTAAAAGGAAAATCAGACTCCTAACAAGTAAGAATTTTAACAAAAATGGAATACATTGTCCAGTGTCCTAGAACCACTTGCTGTTATTACTTGCTATGATAACCAGTAAAAGAGACAAACCAGAAAAAGAAAGACTGATAAAGACTTTCTCATCTGAAAAACTGCTTAAAACATTTTCGCAGCTCTTCAGTATATGCCCACATATTGACAGGTTTCTAGTCAATATTTCTAGTCAGCCTTTGAGATGGATGCAACTGTATTCAAAGTCATGTCATTCCTCTTCCCTCCCGCATTTTCTTACCTGCATCATGGTAACTGTTGGGTCAATCTTGGGAGGCAGCGGAATGTGAATTTGATACTTATTTCTGTCCACACTAAAGAGATAAAAAAATATCCTCACTCAATACATTCAAAAAATTTACTAAGTTAATTACATGTATCGTATATAACTTCCTTAATCCTAACTATCCTAGAGCAAGTTCTTCCTCTCCTTACACCATGTTACTTTCAACAGACTGGCAAACTCAACTCTAAAATCCTGCACTTCTTTGAGTATGACATTTAAAGCCATTCACAAAAAGCCCCAGTGGGGGTGGGAGAAAGGAGGTGGGTGGGAGGTCAGGAAGCTGATGCAGAAGAAAGGATGTCCAACTGTAGTACTCTACTGCACAGTATCCCTGTATTCCGTGGCACCCAGCCCATTCATTCAAAAGAAAGCCAAGGATGTGAATGTGACATGGTATCTTTAACGAAAGCAGAGTATAAGCAGAATCTTACCCAACTCTCATCCCTTCTTCAATGTCAGTAGGTGCCACCTGATCACTAAGGTCCACCACAAACTTGGCAAACTGCTTCACGTTGATAATGTACTTTGGGTCCTCCGAATCAGCATTGATGATCTTTGTACACCTAACAGAGCAAAAGGCTTGATTAAAGAACCTAAACCACTAATAATGAATTCAAGTAACTGGATTCTGTCCTGGGCAAGCAGTAAACTGATGAGCAGGTGTAAATGAGAACTGCAGAAATTAGGCCACTATTAAAGATCTTTTTCTATGGAGTATGCACAACCCCAAGGGTCCACTCCACTTTAGCTAAACTGGAAAATTTTCAAAAGATACACTGCCCTAGAAAAGTAAACCCAAATATTTCAACATTAAGAAGTTCTCTACGGGCGCCTAGGTGGATCAGTCGATTAAGCATCCAACTTCGGCTCAGGTCATGATCTCAGTTTGTGAGTTCGGGCCCTGCATCAGGCTCTGTGCTGACAGCTCGGAGCCTGGAGCCTGCTTCAGATTCTGTGTCTTCCTTTCTCTCTCTGCCCCGCCCCTGCTCACGCTCTATCTTTCTCTCTCAAAAATAAAATTTAATTAAAACAGTTTTTTTTTTTAAGTTCTCTAATTTTTTTTAAAGTCTATTTATTTATTTTGTGAGAGAGAGAGAGAGAAAGAGAGAGAGCAAGTGGGGAAGGAATAGAAAGAAAGAGAGAATCTCAAGCAGGCTCTGCACCACCAGTGCAGAGCCCACTGTGGGGCCCGAACTCACAAATCACCTGATCATGACCTGAGCCGAAGTCGGACACTTAACCCACTGAGCCACCCAGGTGCCCCAATAAGTTCACTAATTTGATTTTCTTAACTATGTTTGTTTATTTGTAATACTCTTCTATATCTTAAGTTACTCTCCATTTTATTTTCCCATTGGAAAGACAGTCATTTTACATCAAGTTAAGTAATGTGTTTTCATTCTTTCCTGAGTTTATACTTCAAATCCATTTTTATCATTGTTGCTATTTTTAACTTAAATGTATTTTAATTTCTTTTTCTGTGTGACATGGTGAAGGCAAATCTGTAATACCATGTACATAATAATAGCAAGTAGTCTAGGGCGCCTGGGTGGCTCAGTTGGTTGAGAGTCTGACTCTTGATTTCAGCTCAGGTCATGATCTCAGAGTTGTGAGATCGAGACCGGTATCAGGCTCTGCACTGTACATGGAGCCTGCTTGAGATTCTCTCTCCCTTTTCCCTTACACAGGCAGGTGCTCTCTCTCTCCCTCTTTCTCAAAAAAAAAAAAAAAAAAGACTCAAAGATAAAGTTAAGAAAATCTCACAAAAGTAGACCAAAAAGACCAAAAACAAACAAATAAAAAAAAAAAACAAAAAAAACGCAGGAGAGAAAGATTAGCATATTAGTGGAGATATCCAGGAGGCCCAATTTCCAAAGAATAGAAGTCTGAAGTCTGGAACAGAGGACCAAGAACATGGGAAATCAGTAAGCAATAGTTTCAAGAAAAACCACCACCGTGAAGGGCAGGAGAGCCCAGCACCGTGGATGAAATGGATCAGTACTGAGGCACGTAGTCATGAAAGTTCAGAACCACGAGAACAAGGAGACCCTATGACTTTCAGATGAAAAACAGGTCACATGTACGGGACTGGGAATCAGAACAGCTTCAGACCAACAATACCAGGAGCTGGAGGACAATGGAATGCTGCCTTCAAAATTCTGAAGAAGGAACTTTATATCAGCCAAGACCTTTTCAGACATACGTAGTCTCCAAATATGACATCCCAAAAAAAGAAAAGAAAAAAAAAAAAGGGGGGGAGAAAAAAAAAAAGGGAAAAAAAAAAAAAAGGAAAAAAAAAGAAAAAAAAAAAAAACAACAAATATGACATCCCAACTGACCTCTTTCAGGAAGCTACCAGAGAACAGAGCCCACCTAATGCGGGTGTAAGTAAACCAAAAAGACAAACTCATGGTACATAAACAACAGGAGAGAGGCAAAGGGAACCTGCAGGGAAAGAGGTCACAGGATGGTTGTGATTTTGTAGGTGGAAAGGGCCACCAGTAGTGCACTGAAGCAGGTTGGCAAGTGCTGGGAAAGACTTCTTCAGGAAAACGGACCAGAGAGAATCCTGGTGCAGAGGACACACCCGAGGCATATGTGAGAAAAAACCTGATGGACTTAACAAATCTGAAGACCAATTTAGTTGAGTATTTATATACATAGAAAACCAGGCAAATAAGAAAACGAGATGGTTATGACAAGAAAAATAAAAACTGGTACAAGAAAGAAAAAGCGATCAGTTTATTTACTACTTGCCTCTTTATAAATAGCACTACTTAGCCACAGTTGTGAAATCAATGAATACTGATCTAACCAAATTTTTAATGTAATTAAGGATGTAGGATAGGAAAAGTATCCTATCCTATTGGGATGATGACAGAGGAAACAAAATGAAATCCTCAGGCCAAGAGATGATATCTAAAGCTAAAAAAATAATCAAGATGTAATCTACAATACACAAGATTTTGCATTGTCCATAAGAATCATGAAGGTAGAAATCAAAATAACCAGCTAAAAATTTTGAAAATAGGTGTCTCTAGGGAAGAGGAATTGGGAAAGACAACTATTGTTACAGAATTATTTAACTCCTTAAAACCATGATAGAACTGAAAAATAAACCAAAATAAATGGGAAAGACAGAAAAAGGGAGTAAGGGATAAAGGAAAAGAGGAAAGGAAAAATAACCTTTACCATATTAAAGAGATAAAATGAAAATAAAATTTCCAATGATTAGAATAAAACACAAAAGAATACAATCTTGAATTGGGCTAAGGCTTCTTGAGCAACATTCAAACCCAAAAGGTATAATGAAAATGTTTACATATTTTATTTGCCTCCTAAAAACTTTAAACATTAGTACAACAAAAAGTAGCAACAAGTTAAAAGTCAAGCGACAGAATGGGAAAAAAATATTTGTAGCATATTAAAGAAAAGATAAATACGTACAATATGTAAAGTGCTCCTAAAATTCACAAGAAACAAACCAATAGAACAAAATATGAATGGACAGAAAAATACAAATGTCTAATAAGTATAAGAAGCAGCTATCACACCAGTAATCAGCACAATGCAAATTAAGATGAGATTTTTTCCCCCACATGGCAAAAGTGTAAAAATTGATGATCACATATCTTATATTGATCAGGCAAACAGGCATTTGCCTCAAAACCTCATGTTAAGGAGTATGAACTGGTCAAATCACCTTTTTCCAGATTTTCAAAACTGTAAATCCCTTTGACCTCATAATTCCACTGCTAATAAGCTATACTAAGAAATAAATGCACACACAGAGAAATATTTAACATGAACATTCAACGTAGCACCATGAAGAATCACAGAAATTGTAAACAGACCAACATCTACAGAATATTACATAATTTTTAGAAACCAAGAGAAACCAGAAATAGAGGTACTAGAAAAAAAAAAAAAATCAGGATATGTTTCTTTGCATGCAAATAAAATATATACATGAAGACATAGGACGACTAAGAGGACCAAACTATTTTCAGTTGTAGCTGAAGAAGGGGCAGTGGGACAGTGAAGATGGGAAGGAAGGTTCTCATGTCTTCATCTGCTCTTTCTGTATCATTTGAATTTTTATATGATTATGTCTTTACCTACTTCTTGAATAATTATTGAAGGCATAAAATTTAATCCCAGATACTTCTGGAGAAAGCTTTATTTATGCAGAATGTGGAATAAAAAACTTTTATGAACTATTGCATTATACCCCGGATTCTAAAAAGTGCTTGAGCGTACAGATAAGAATAAATTTTCAAGGAGTGCTATGCATACCTCGCAACCTGCAAAGGCTGTTCACTCTGCAGTGTTTGCTTATCTGCAGCCAAATCCCAGAGTGCTGGTGGGGCCAGGCCAGTATCAGATTCTTTGATACCTACATAAAGAAGGATAACAAAGGTTCACTGAAATGTTATGCATCACCTTGAAGCAAGCTTCCGCAGCCTCAGCACCAATGACGTTTTGGACTGAATACGTGGCAGTGGGGAGTGTCCTGTGTGTTACAGTCGGCAGCATCCCTGGCCTCTAGCCACTGGATGCCACCAGCACCACCTCTCCTTCAAGTCACGAGAATCAAGAGTATCTCCAGTCACTGCCAAATGTCCTGGGGGAAGGGGATGCTGGGGCAAAATCACCCCAGTTGAAAAACACTGCCCTAAAGTAGTCACAAGCCAAAATCCAACACCATATTTGACAAATACTATGAAACTTCACCACTCAAGTTTCCAACTCATGAGCAGAAAAGTTTCCAACTACTGGGCAATAGCCCACTTACTTAAGCAATACCATGTGAGACCACATTTTTATTCGCTAAAAAATGTTTACTTGTTTATTAGAGTTTACTGAACTTGTCTCTGACCAATAGAAACATTACTTGCTTAAAGGATGATGTTGTTGCTTAACTGCTTAAGCATTATATTTGGTTGTAAAAGGTAGTGAAAGATTACTAAAGGAGATCCAATTTCTTAACAGACAGGAAGGATAATTTTTTTTGTCTATAATTCACGAAGGAATAACATCTGTATTTAAACTCCTTAGATGTAATTAACACATTACATTTAAAGATAAGAGACAAGAATAATGAAATACACACCAGTAAGCTCATTGATCTTCTTGAGAAGTTGTTGAATGTCATCTTCAACCTGCTTTATCTGCCTAGAGTAAGTGCTCTGACCCTAGGAGATAAAAATCACTGTAATTAGAATATCAAGACATCAACAATTTATGAAACTGCAGACAGAAACTTTTAACAGTTACAATCTCAATAGCTATTATTGTCCCAATGCTTGTGACGTGGAAATAGAGAGAGTATATCATTTTCAGAAGTATTCCCAAACTAATATTTTTGCCCAAAGACACAATGCACTATTATGCAAGGTAACAAATGAAAATCATGCTTGAAATTAACCCAACTACAAGCCCTAAACATTGAAACTTTCTATTTCAGATCTAATTCAGGTACATACATTTTAAATATAGTAAACATTTGTCTAAGTTATTTCAAATATCTTTCAATATAGCACCACACTTAATTACAAATAGTATAAAAATGTATGCGCTTTGACATGCTAAATATTTGCTCTCTGATCTAATCTGGAGAGAAACTGTGGTATGTAACTTTTTTCAGTGAGGATTACTATACACTGCCAGACGTTCTCTTCTAAATATTTTGGGAGGCTACTACCAACAATAGTTCTTTCAACATAAAACATCTATACTTGGTAGACATTGAAAACGACTTACGTAAGTTTTCAGCAAGGCAATATCCCCCTCATCCAGAGCTAAAATAAGAGAGAATACATGAGATTCAAAAAGAGGAAAGTAGAGCTAACAATTCTCTTCTGTTCAATTTACATTCAGTAACTGAGTGAGAAAAACTATGCAAAGTTGTAATGATATAAATACAACCAACAACAAGTTCCTGGACTCCAGGAACTTTTAACTAATTGGGTGAAGGCAGAATTTTACAAAGTATATAACACAGCTGCTGAAGAGTCTCAAAGGGATGTGACACAAAAACAGGAAGCCCAAAGAACAGAGTTTGAGAATCAAAACGACCTGGGTGCTAGCAACCTGGGTGCAATTGCAACGTCATGCAATTGCCAGGTAATGTTGGAAAACCCACTTTAAGCATCAGTTTTGTCATCTTTGAGAAACAGAGATAACCATAATTTTACCCTCACAATGTTGCTTTAAAGGTCAGATAAGATATGGATGAAGAAGCACCTAAAACTCTATACACGTTAATCATAATTATATGCAAGGAATAAATCTAGTAATACATTTACAGAATGATGGCATACCCAGAGAAATGCACAGATGAGATATTAAACCTCTGTGACTCAGTTTTCCACCAGGTGCCTGAGTAGCTCTGAGGTCTGCAGTATCCTAAAACACTTTCAAGGCAAACAGTAGAGTGTGGGATGAAAGTAAAGAGAAAATCTCTTTGGTGGGGGGGAGGTGGAAAAGAAGAAAAAAAAGTGCTAGGAGAGGTTGAAGTTGTTTAGGAAGGGAAGAGAGAAAAAGGGAAAAACAACAACAACAACAAAAACACTGCAAGAAGATTTTTTAAGTAGCCTGTCAGGAACAAAAGAAGAAAAGAGCATAAAGATGGAACTAAAAGGGGAAGAAATCCTGTGAGCTCCGTGTGCGTATCACCTGCACTGTGAGAAGTGCCAAGTGGCGGTGTTCTCTACAGAGAGTAATTTCACATTTTCAAAATTACAACTCCACTTCCAACATTCACCCTCCCGCTTGTGTTTGTGTCTGTGATAAGGTACACGAACAAGGTTATTCACTGCTCTAGAATGGCCACCAGATTGAAAGACACCTACATGTGCATCACTAAGGATTAATTATATGTATTACTACTCACCCAAAAAAGTGGGATACTATGCAGATGCAGACAGGCAGACAGCACTGACTCCTTACATATAACGATATGAACTTATCCCTAAGACACATTAAAATCCGAAAATGTATATATACAATTCGCTACATTTTATGAAAGAACAAACCCTTGATATGCACAGAAAATGTCTAGAAAGATAACGCAAAATGGCAACACTAGTTGCCTCGGTGGATCATGAATGCACGCCTGGGGCCAAGGACCACTTTTTCAATGTGTCTTTTTTTTTTTTTTTTTTTTTTGAGACAGAGAGAGACAGAGCATGAAGAGGGGAGGGGCAGAGAGAGAGGGAGACACAGAATCTGAAACAGGCTCCAGGCTCTGAGCTGTCAGCACAGAGCCCGACGCGGGGCTTGAACTCACCGACTGTGAGATCATGACCTGAGCCGAAGTCGGACGCCCAACCGACCGAGCCACCCAGGCGCCCCTCAATGTGTCTTTTTTTATACATTTAGTGTTTTGAATCACATGAATAAATTACGTAGTCAAAGAAATGTTTTTTTGTTTTTTTTTTTTAAGGAAAATTACTTCTCAGGATCCTGACTACACAGTGACAGCACCAAGCCATCCCACTTGAGGGGGAGGAGGGGCAGAAAGAGGATACAGGTGACCAAGCACCACCAGGCAGGGAAACTTTTCAAGGCCTGCAAGACCAAGCAGGGTGAGTAACTTCATCAGGACCTGAGCTGAACATGAATAAAAATGTCGATCAGCGAGAGATGAATACAGAACTTGGAGTAGCATGAGGGACACAGAAGAGGCAGCCAGGGTAAGCCGGCTGCCGCCCCCGACGAAATCATCGGGGGCACAAAAGGGACACAGGGCCGAGTGGCGAGCGGGACTCCAGCCTCTCCTCCGGGGCCAAGCCTGGCCCTGCTCCGGCCCGGAGCTCCTGCCTATGTCAACTGACCTCGGATGGGCTTGTCGTCCTTCTCATCCTCTTTGGTTTTCCGCTGATCGGCACCGAGGTAATCCGGCATTTTAGGAGCTCCAAAGGCCTCAGCTCTTAGGTGATTACACAGCACCTCTCTCGCTTCCGGTGGTGCCGCTCTTTCCTTTCCTCACCGGAAGTAAGCTGAGCTCTACGGATCCTTTTACTCTGCGCACGAGAACCGGAAGGGAGCCCTGGGGGAGGCGGGCTCGTGTCCTGCTCCCGGTTCCGTGGTCCAGGAAGAATTCCCTGTGGGAGGGGAACACGGGTGGTCCCTGGCCCCTCACCATGGGGAGACTCCCTGAGCGACGGCCTTTTAAGACCAACCGTGGCTCAGTCCTGACTTTAAATCCTGATTTAGTCATTCATTTACTGTTCACTCTTGGGTAACTTCGTTACTCTCTCTGCTTTAATTTTTCCTTTGCCTCGCAGCATTGTGGAGGCTTTAAACAACTAGTGTTTTCAAAGTATCTGGCATATTAGATACGCATTAAGTAGTGGCTAGATCTACGAATACAGTGAAGAGATATGGAAGTTGTTCCTTAATTTGATGTTAGCGTGGGATGAGGAGATGAAGAGTTTCAATTTTTGAGCCTCCTGCCAAAGAAGAGTGGTGCCTCAGATACAGGAAAGTCCGGGAAAAGAGCAGGTTTTGAAATAAATTCGTTTAGGAGGTAAACAGGAATTGATAAATAACTGTAGAATTTGGAAATGAAAAGTCGGACCCGTCTTTGCGTTAAAGGACTCAGTGCATAGTGGAGAGACAACCTACTGGATGGGGAAAGTATTTGCACGTCATATATCTGGTAAGGGATTAATATCCTGAGTATATGAAGAACTACCAATCAACAAGAAAACAACCCCATTTTATTTTTTCAACCTTTATTTTTAAGAGAGAGAGTGTGAGCGGGTGAGGGGCAGAGAGAGAGAGAATCTGAAGCAGGCTCCAGGCTCTGAGCTGTCAACACAGAGTCTGATAAGTGGCTCAAACTCACAAACCATGAAATCATTACCCGAGCTCGAAGTCCGAGGCTTAACCGGTTGAGCCACCCAGGTGCCCCAGAAAACAGCCCCATTTTAAAAATAGGTCATTGTAAGACCAGATGGGGTGGGGGGGGGGGGGGGGGCGGGGCGGAGAATGGATGAGGCAGGTGTGAGAATAAAATTAAGAAAGTGGAGTCAGGTTACTTTGAGTCTTAGAGCCTGTTTTAACAAGTGGTTGCATTAATAAAGAAAGGGGTTGGGAAACCTGGGTGGCTTAGTTGGTGAAGCAACCCACCTGGGCTGAAGTCATCATCTCACAGTTTGTGATTTTGAGCCCTGTATCAGGTGGGCTCTCTCCTGTCAGGGCTCTAGCCCAGAGTCTGCTTTGGATCCTTTGCGTCCCTCTCTCTCTCTACCCCTCCCCTGCTCTCTCTCAAAAAAAAAAAAAAAAAAATATATATATATATATATATATTTTTTTTTTTTTTTTTTTAAGCAAGGGGTCAGGGATAGCTTTAGGGGGAGTTGATTATCTTAGTTTTTGAAATGTCAATTGTGAAGTGACAATTTTGTCATGGGGTAGATAACGGGACAAATCAATGGATTTAACTGAAAATGTAATTCATAGAGAATAATTCTCTAACTTCCGGCGCTCTTTCCCAAAGGGTAGCACATCAAGTCTTTTATTTTGTGCAACCTATTCCAGATACTGGGGACGGGGAGGGGGAGGGCGGGGTGGGGGGGAAGCTTAGTGTGGAGGGGATGTGTGTGAATCTTCATCGACTGGTTTTCTTTTGCTAGTTCTTGCTTTTGACCGTAAGAAGGAATCATAATAAGCGTACAGTGGATTTTATTATACATTAAACAATTAAGTTCCAGAGTTCTGTAATTGGTAATATCTTAGAAGAAAAAAAAAACAAAAACAAAAACAAAAAATCTCATGCTTTTAGAACAGGGTAAAAAGATTGCCGGCCTTCCAGTAGAAGCTAACACTGAGGAGGTGTTCTTTGCCAAACGTTACAAGGATTAAACGAGACAACGCAGGTAAATTACTGAGTAATATCGCAACAAATACAGGCTGCCATTATTATTTATATAAGTGCAAGTATATTATAGGTATATGTACAAAATTCTCTATAGATGTATATAGACTACAATAATTGTTCCCAATATTAATGCATAGATATCTTTTCATTTTTTATTTATATAAGTAGAGCTACTTGAGAAGTTAGTGGTTAGTCTCGGGCAAATAGTGATTTAAAAATAAAAATAGCATAGTAGGAACTGCTTCAGAAAATTATGCTCCACGTATCGCACCTAGGGGAATAAAGTAATCCATTTCGCCGCGGAACTGAGGAGTCTAGGAACCTTTCTTTTGTGAGTCTTGGTCCCCAGCCGGATCCGTGTCATTAGAGTAACTAGGCTGCCGCACACGTTGGCGCGGTGTGTGCGGGTGGAATTGGCCTCCGCACCGCGAAAGATCCATCCCGGAAGTAGTTATTGGTCGTCTCCATGCGCCGGTTCCTGGGCGTCGTAGAGCCAAGGCGCGAGGCTCGGACCCAGAGGTAGAGCCGGAGGGGACGCTAAGCGCCCCCGGCCCAGGACGCTAACCGCTGCGCCTGCGGGGCCGGCCCCGGCGCCATCATGCTGCTCCTGCCGAGCGCTGCGGACGGCCAGGGCACCGCCATCACCCACGCTCTGACCTCTGGTACGTGCCCACTCAACCCCGGCTCGTCCCCTCTTAGCCGCCCCTGCCTCCGCCCTCCACCTGCGCGACCCCGAAATCTCTCCCTTCTTGTCCCTGGTGCCTGGCACCCGGACGCGTGGGCCATGACGAGTGACTTTGCTCCAGGCAAAAGAAATCCTTCTCCAGACTGGAAGAAGGGAGGGGGCGTCTTCTTTCTGCCCCGACAGTTCTTCCTCCTTTCGCCGCTGCTGACTCATGGATCGGGCAGAGCAGTTCGGGGCCGAACCGTCTAGTAGCCTAAAAAGGTTCTTGTAAGCATCTCCTTGCCTAGGTCAAGAGATTGCCCGCAGCGAGCTCCCACGTGCCTCGCGTCGTACAAAGCCTTGCTGCTGGTGCTGTTAAACATCTTTCTCCCTCTCTGTGTTAGTACCTTCTTTGATTTTTAAATGTCAAAGCTTAGAGACTGCTCCTCATACTCAAAACCTCAGTATGAAAAGACCTTTGCCGGTGATGCTGCTAAGATTTGTGTAGACAGACTTTGAAAGAGTCATTGAGAGTTGACTGCTTCTGTAGTTTCTTAAATTTATAGCCCAGGACAGTCGTGGGTATGGTAAACTTAGTCTCTAGTTTCAGCCATCCACGTTAATTACCATAGCCACTTATAGAGACAGTTGTTGGATTTTGATCCTATCTCTTGGCACGTGTTGTGTTCTGCTTGCGGAAGTCTCTGTGATCTTAAACTAAAAGGAAAGGCTTGAAAGGTGATGTCCTTAAAAGCCACACCCATACCAGACAGCTAGTACATCTTGAACATAGTGTTTGAATCCTCTCCTGTGTATGGTACAGGAAATCTTAATTTCCCAAACCAACTAAAGCATGAAAAATAAGTTATTTTTAGAAAATTGTGGCCATTAGGTACAATGGGAAACAACATTTGAGTTACTTATTGCTGGACAGGGCAAAGTCTTTTGCTTTTGCGTGGACTATGAAGTTAAAGTGTTCAGGGGTTTTTTCCCCTGACTCAGATGACCTTTTTTGAGTCGTTAATGTACAAATGTGCAGTGATTTATCTTCGTAAAACCTTACTTTGATTCAAGAGGTTGTGATTTTCAAAGTGGTTTCAAATATGGTTTTTCATTCAGTCTTCCAAGGAGCCATAGAAGATAAATATTGTTCCCATATTACGGTTGAAGACATCTCTGACTCATTGCACGTAGTTGCTAATTGTCAGACTTAGACTAAACCCAGAGCTTTTGATATCAGATCCAGAGCTTTTACCCTATAGCATAGCTGTGTTAAACCTCTTTAGCTGCTTGGAGAATTGTCTTCCAGAATCATTGCTAGTGAGTTCTTAAAATTTTTAAAAGCTGAATTCAAGGTTTTAGTTAAAATATTTTGAGTTGTTTTTAGAAAAATTTTTTGATGAGGTTAGTATTTTGGAGACAGTTTATCATTTATTGTTTTATTACAGTTATTGGTCTAACAGTAAAGCAGTTGGCAGCAGTTCTCCCTGTTCCTCGCCTTCCTCTCATACCTTCAGAAACGTATTGATTTATTGTTGACGTTGCTGAATGCTTTGTCAGATAACTGAAAGAGGTGGATTGAATACTCTGAATACTAGGAAATGATTATTGCCAACCCTCATGTTAACTGGATTGCAGGCATACCTTGTTTTATGGCATTTTACTTGATTGTGCTTCAGTGATACTGCATTTTTTACAAATTGAAGGTTTATGGTAACCCTGTGTTGAGCAAATCCATCAGCACAATTTCTCCAGCAGTATTTGCTTACTTTGGGTCTCTGTCACATTTTGGTAATACAGTATCTCAGACTTTTTCATTGTTGTTTGTCATGGTGATCAGTGATTATGACTAGCTGACAGCCTGGATGATGGTTACCATTTTTGGGCAATAAAGTATTTTTCAATTAAGGTATGTCCATTGTTTCTTAGACGTTATATTACTATACTCTTAATAGACTATAGCATAGCGTAAACAGAACTTTTATATGCATTGAGGAACCAAAAAACATATTTGATTCACTTTTTTGCAGTATTTTTGCTTTATTGTGGTGGTATGGAACCAAACCTGCACTATCTCCCAAGTATCCCGTACTGCAATTATTTCCTTAGTTGATGGTTTTAAAATTACATTCTGATGCTATCACTGTTTTGATCTTATTTATTGCCTTGAAATAGATTTATTCCATGCAATACATTGAAGCCTCTCTTAACGCTTTCAATCACAGCCTCAACACTCTGTCAAGTTGAACCTGTGGGAAGATGGTTTGAAGCTTTTGTTAAGAGGAGAAACAGGAATGCTTCTGCCTCTTTTCAGGAACTGGAGGATAAGAAAGAGTTATCAGAGGAATCGGAAGATGAAGAATTGCAGTTAGAAGAGTTTCCCATGTTGAAAACACTTGATCCCAAAGACTGGAAGGTACTTAATATCTGAATCTTTTGTTCAGTCAGATGCTTTGTTAGGCATAGGCAGTTTTCCCACAAGTTTTCTGTCAGTAAACCGTTTTAAGATGCTTCAGCAAGAGAACCATAATTGAGCACCTGTCTATTGTTAAGCTCTGAGTGAGATGGCCATAAGATACTGTCTCTGCTGGAAAAATCCAGGAAGTTTTCACAGAAAACATGTTTGAACTGGCCTTAAAAGAATGAGTAGCAGTTTGTGAAGCAGAGAAGGGAACAAAAGGTGATCTGGGCAGAAGGAATAGATCTGCAAAGACACAAAGGAGTAAAGAAGTATACTGCCTCTTCAGGGATTAGTGAGAGTAGAGTAGGATGCTTGAAGGATTGGTGGTGAGAATTTAGTCCTGAAACAGTCTAGACCAGATTCTTTTGTAGCGTCCTTTTTATGCCATACTAAGGAAGGAACTCAGATTTTATTTTCAGGGCAGTAGGAAATCATCAAAAGTTTCTGAGCTAATTTTAGCAAAGTAATTCTCTTGGCAGTACAGAAAATTATTTGAAGAGGGAGGACAGGGCTGGAGGGGAAGTGAATGGTTTGCTATTGTAGGTCAAGTGCAATAATCCAAGCCTGCAGATGCATACTTGAGCTAAATTGTGGCCGAGCTTTGAGGAAGAGGCGCCACTGGCTTTTTTTTTTGGAGGTAGACTTGGTAGAGCTTGGTGACCTTGGCTGTGCCGTATAAGAGACGGAGATGTACTCAGAAGACCTCTGAGCATTCCAGGTTGAATGACCTGCCAGTGTCTGATATCAGTCACTAACACTGGGATGCAGGAAAAAGGAAGTTTTTGAGGGAATGTGGTGTTTGTGTTCAAGTTTGGCTATGTCATAATTGAGGTTCTAATATACTGGTGAAGTTTTCTAGTAGATGGTTAGAAATTGGTCTGTGACTCTGAAAGAGAATAGAGCCAACAACTTTTGCAAGTTGTTGGCAAGTCTTAGGTGGTAGTTGAAGCTGTGGGGAATTGAATGACATCAGTCAAAGAGAAGAATATAGACAAATAGGTATCATAAAGCCCTATTAAGTAGAGAACTAGTATAATATTTAAATATATATATATATATATATATATATATATATATATATACACACTATGGAATTAGAGTGCCAGAATTCAAATCTGGCTCTGCCCATTTAATGTGGTGGGACCTTGGGAAAGTTACTTGAGAAGTCTGTTTCCTACGGTGAGATTGCTAACACCTCAAAGGAGTTTAGTGAGGATTAACGCAATGATGCGTGTAAAACACTTAACTTATCGCTTGACATAGGATAAATAATAGTGGATAATTTCTCTCTCCTCGATTGTAGGATTAAATAAGATAAAGAGTATGTGTAAAGCACTTAGAAAAGTAAGTGCTGAGAATGTTAGCTGGTTCACATATTGTCATTATTGATTTAAAAAAAAAAGGACTGAACATTGTGGAGCATGAATATTTAAGGTGTGGGCAGAGGAGAAGCAGCAAAGGATACTAAGAAGGGTGAAAGAAGTAGAAAGAAAACAAAAAGACATTTGTTAGTTCCACAAAGGTTTATTAAACATCAGGCACTAGACTTCCAGAAACTAAGAGAGGAAGAAGTCTCAAGAAGAAAAACACAGTCACCAGTGTCACTGCTTTGGAAGTCATCACATAACACGAATAATGATAAAAACCTACTGGGTTTGGCAAATGAAGCTTAGGAGACCACACTGAAAGCCATTCCAATAAAAAGGTTGGGATGGCGAGCGATTATAGTTGGGTTGTAGGAGACCACAGTGCAAAATACTCTTTTTCATAGCTGAGTTGTAAAGAAAATAAGAGAAAATAGTAACTTGAGGGAAAAGCAGGGTCAGGAGAAGATAGAACTGGGGACCGTTGAGGTCTACAAGAGAGAAAAGAAAGAATGAAGAAAGTCTTTGGTATAGAAAAGAATAGATGATATGACAACAGGTAGCAGGGTTCATACATTTTGTTCAGTTGGTTGTTTCTTTTCAACAAACAGGATCAAGCATCTTCTATGTGTCAGACCCTGTTCTGGGTGCTGAGAAGTCAACTGAACAAGACAGTATCACTGCTCCCACATAGCTTGTATTCTAATGAGACAGGCAATAAGTAAACAACCAAAGATGTGGCCACCAAATGCTGGGCAAAGAAGTAGAACAGGATGATGTGATAGAGTGTCCATATGACTGCTTTAGAGTGAGTAGGTGGGGAAGGCCTGTGCAGTTGACATTTAAGATAAAACCTGAATGACACATAAAGATCCACAAGAATGCCATTCCAGGCAGAGATCTTGTGTGGGGGCAGAAAGAAGTTCGAAGTGCCAGGAACTGAAGGAGGCAAATAGGTGGTACAGAGTGGATAGGGGGTGTGAGGAGGTAAGGAGCAATAGTCACTGGAAAGCCAGTGGAGAGTTTGAAGCAATGACAATTTTTAAATACTTCAGGGGGAACAAGAAGGAGCAGAGATGGGCAGAGAAGGTTGTCTGTTTTAAATAAGGTGATAACATTTAAGCTGAGGCTGAAGGATGAGAAGATGGCAGCCACATGAAGAAGGGGGAATGTGCCAGGCTGGGGGGAGGAAGAGCTCGGTATCTGCAGTGAACTGCAGCACCAGTCTTGTATTTGGAAGTGAGTGATCGAGGTAGAGAGAGACAAGCCAGGAATAGTGAGAAATGGAGGTGCTTAGTGCATCTGGAGCTCAGAAGAGACGTCTGTGCTCCAGTGAACTGGGGAGTCATAAGTGTATTCTAGCCCTGGCACTGAATCGAATCACTTTGAACTGAAATGTAGAGAGAGACAAAAGAAACCCCAGAACTGAGCTTTGCAGGTCATAGAGAAGCCAGTAAAAGTGGCTGAAAAAAGTTACTGGAAGGTGGGAAGAAAACAGAGTGAATGCACAGAAACACTAAAGAAAGATAATATTTTAAGGAATGAGTCAGCTGTGCTGCCACTGGGAGCTGAAGTCAAGTGAGGGCAGATGAGTGGTCTTGGATTTGGTACCTGGAAATTGATACTGAAGAGAGCAGCCTCATTGTGCCGGGGGTGGGAGTGGGTGGAACAGAACCAAACTGGAGTGGTTTGAAAATGAATGCGAAAGGAGGTAAAATGTGTGGACACCTTTTTCAAGAAGTTTAATGTTGACGGACAGCAGAGAGATGGAGAGAGTGGTAACTGGAAAGGGGGTCATGGATGTGTTTTTAAGGATGAGAACTAACAGCATCTTTTTATACAGATGAAGATAATCCACTTGAAGCTTGGGAGATCCCTGAAAGATGCTAGTATTTGAGGAGACGTAGAGAAGACAGTGCTCAGAACCAAGAGGAGGGGTGGAGTAGTTTGTCTCAGAAGGACAGACTTCTTCAGTTGTGAATGGAGGAAAAGGGGAAAGATGTATGGTTGCAGGTAGGGTAGTACAAAGATTGAGTAGGAATTTGAGTAGGATCATTTACATCTTATATTTAACTGGGAGGCAGGGCTGTTGATAAGAGGGTGGAGAAGGATCTGTGAGGGTTGAGGAGAGACTAGAGAAATAGTAACCTTAGGGAGTGGAAAGGTAAACCAGTTGGAATGATGGCCAGGCGTAATGAAAAAGCCCATCCACATGAACTTTGTAGTCCTGAATTTGAAGGGAAACCAGTCAGCTCTATTTAACTTTTTTCTCCCGTGTTTCATGCCCCCAACTCCCTTTTCCCCCCTCTCAGTTCTCCAGTACTAGACTCACCCTTTGAGTTCTGTAGGGAACCTTCACTCCAGTTGCTGCTTCAACTTGTCAGTTTGCAAGGATGTTAACGACAGCAGGTACTTCCTCTCCAGAGAAGCCTCATCTCTCAGTTTCTCAAAATTTCCATCCAGCCTACCTTTGCTCTGCACAGCTCCTGGTCCTATCCTTTCATTGTCCTGGCCCAACGCTGTGGGGCTGTGATAGTGCTTCCCTCAGTTCTGAAATCTCTTGATTTAAGGATGGCCATAGGATATTACTAGGTGTTAGGAGAAAAATGGGCTCAGTCGTCAAGTAAGTTAAGAAAATGCTGGGTTTTGCAGGTTTCTGTTTGGTTGGTTTTTTTTAATTGCAAGACTTCTCAGAGCCTTTGATTTATATGCATACAAATCATCAAGAAGGCTGTATCACAATACACATTTCCCAGACTTACATACCACAGAATCCATTATATATAGAATGTCTCCTATTATGGGATTCTCACTTTGGGAAGCACTAAAATGGGTGCCAGCACAAGGGATATCAGCTCCATTTCACACTTGACTTCCTTTTGTGTCTTTATCAGAACCAAGATCATTATGCAGTACTTGGACTTGGCCATGTAAGATACAAAGCTACACAGAGACAGATCAAAGCAGCTCGTAAGTACCTAGTTCTTTTGAAATAATCCAGTATCTGGTATAGGAAATGTTAATCCTTTTGAAAAGATCTGCATGATCATATTCTGTAGCCATAAATCTAGATTCAACAGCATTTGTCATATGGTCATAACAATGTATAACCCATAGTCTGCTTTACCTTCAGAACCAGAAAGCAATCAATCTCATGCATGGACAGAAGGTGGGTGGGTGTGTTTGTGACCAAGATAAAGAACATTCTTCTAAAAGCAACCTTTTAAAAATTAATATTTCACTTCCTTTCAGTAATACAGCCAGCTGTATTTAGTGGAAGCTGCCTTGTTAGGTTTTCTGATATTATTTTGTGGTTTGGGGTTACATTTTTGTTGATCCCACCTGTCTTTTCTGTCCAAAAAAGAATTATCTGATGTTTCACTGTTTTTTTTCATTGACAAGATGAAAAATTTCAGGGAATTGTAGGAGCCTAGTCTTCATGTGCCTTATAAAACACCATCCCGGGGCGCCTGGGTGGCTCAGTTGGTTAGGCGACCAACTTCGGCGCAGGTCATGATCTCATGGTTTGTGGGTTCGAACCCCGTGTTGTGCTCTGTGCTGACCACTCAGAGCCTGGAGCCTGATTCAGATTCTGTGTCTCCCCCTCTCCTGCCCCTCCCCTGCTCACGCTCTGTCTCTCTGTCTCTCAATAATAACGTTAAAAAAAAAAAAATTTAAAAACACCATCCCATAGTGCCCTACACACCATTCGGTTCTCTTGGCTAGTAAAGTTTGATGAAAGAGGTGAAGGTGATTAGTTTTCTGTGTTCTATCTTAGGAGAATGTTCTGCCCTCCACTCTAGAGAATGGATATTAAGGTCAGAGGAGGTAAGATGCGGCCATATGGGAAAGGAGTTAGGGAGTCAAGACCAGTCAAGAGGAGAAAGTATTACACTTGGAGGAAGGTCGCTGAATGAGACCCATCTCAATTTGAAAAATACTAGTTGAGACTAGGTATAGTTGATAAACTTAAAATTTTCCCCACTAATTGTTATGGTTAGGAAAATCACAAGAAACATTTTTAACAAGGTGAAGGAATTTATGAGATTATTTCAGATCTGTTATTCAGTTTCTTAAAGAACTGGCATGGTTTTAGACTAAGCATATGTTAATGCATATGAATAGTCATTGCAGTATACATAAATGCCAGGGAAGTTCATTTGCCATGGAAAAATATTTGCAAAGTCTTGCTATATGAAAGAACAGCATACAAATACCAAATGAGTCTTGATACATATAAATATGTGAAAGAATTAGAAGTGATTTAGAACTGTGAAAATAATTGGTATTGTAAGGTGAAGGAATTGTTTTTTTTCTGTAAAGATAAAAAATGTACAACTAACTATGGGCTGTGTGGGTGGCTCAGTTGGTTAAGCGTCCGACTTTGGCTCATGTCATGATCTCATGGTTCATGATTTCGAGCCCCACGTTGGGCTCTGTGCTGAAAGCTCAGAGCCTGTACCTTGCTTTGGATTCTGTGTTTCCCTCTCTCTCTGTCCCTCCCCTGCTCATACTCTATCCCAAAAATAAATAAACATTAAAAAAAAGTTTTTTAATGTACAATAAACTGTAAAAGAAACATTCCTTTGTTTCTAAGCCCATTCTTTTTATTGGCATAATAGAAATGAATTTTTGAATACTCTGTAGCCTGAAATTTTTCAACCCCGGTGAACAGATTGTTAACATTAAGTATAATTATAATTCACTCTCTGCCACTGTGTTGAATATTCTCAGTATTTATTCAAAAGGAAACTCATTCTCTTACCTCTGTCATTATAAAATAGACAGCGACTGCTTTACTGCTTTCTGAAATCTAGTCCAAAGGTAAAAATGCAGAGTTAGTGGTTACAAATATATAATTATTAGGACAGACAAACCTCATAAAAATGTAAGTTTTAATGCATTTGGGATCCTTAGAGTTCTTACATCCTATTACATACACATAAAAGTTTTATTTTTGTTTAATGTATTTTGAATTGCTAAAATGAAAATTAAGTTAGTTAAGGGTCAATAAAGTGAGTCTTTTTTTCCTTCTGTGCATTATCTGAAAAGAATAAATCACTTCAAAAGTTGAACGATGGGTTAAGAGGAAGTATTTGAATACTAAAAGTGGTGTTTCAATTGCTTGCATAATTTTGAAGTAAAATTGCCATACTGGCCTGTAGGTTTGATATTCTTTGCATGGAAATGGTCTTTGGTGATTTGAATTTTCCAACTCTAATACTTCTGGTTCAAAATATTTCTGATATTTTAAACTGAAGCTGTTCTATGTTATGCTTCTTAAAGATTAAAAATCCTATTCGGAGACATTTATAATGATAGCAGTATGAGTGTATAATGAAAAACCTTTTTGCAGTGTACCCTCAAAACATCCTAGAAACTGTCTTCTTCAGTGGGAGAAGGGGGGGTGTATCTTTGAAATTTCAGTAAACAACTGCTGCTTCCAAATTACCCTTGTTTGTATTTTAGACCATGTTATTTGGCCTCCTAGTTTTAAAATTGAGTAACATCTTTTGCTCCCTCCACAAGACAGTATAGGACAATCTTGGGACTCCCTACTGCACATGGATTAGGCAGAAAGCTCCATGAAGAAAAAAACTAGCGCAACATAAGAGGAGACTGTCCAACAGAAAATTGAGATATCACCTCTCTTAGACTGTATCATAAGATTCAAAAGGAAACAAGTATCTACTACATGTTGTCAGTAAGATATGAAGACACTGCTTTTGTGTGGGGGTGGGGGGTGTAGGCATTGAAGAAAGAGACTAGGGGAAGATAAGCAGAATTGCCTGGAAACTGAAAACATGAAAGCAGAATTCAGAATTAGAAAGACTGACATACAATTAGACAAACAGTAAAGCAAAGGACAACCTTGAGGAATGTTCCCAAATTCAGAGGGGAAGAATAAAGAGATGCCTGATTTCTAAAGTCAGAATAAATGTAACAGAAACCGTAATTGCAAATAAAGAAGGAAACTTACCCTTTTTATAAAAAAATACATCTTGGGGTTGAGAGTGTTTGCAGGCATGTGACTTAGGTTTCACTGTTCAGCACATTTCCTTTGAAATTCAAGTATGAGTTAGGCTGTGCTGCACAGAATCCATTTTGCCAGCAAATGTGGAAGAGCACTGCAAAGCTTGTGGCTTTCGCCCTACACCCGGGCTGTGGAAGTAGCCTGTGCTGTTTCCCTAGTGCCCCACAGTTGTGGATCATCACACCTCTGAACTGTCCGTTATGATTTGATCATAATTCCTAGCTACATAACTTCCAAGCCCGAGTCTGACTCTTAACAGATTTTGTGAGCTGTCTAATAACTTTTAATAAATTCCTTTTCTGCTTAAACCGGCTAGAAGACAAAAATGCCTCTTCTGGAGTATTAGTGGAGAAATTGATAATATACTTGACTATAAAAAAAAGTTGGAGTTCAAAAAAACAAAAATGTATTTGTCAGTTTTTGAAGCCCTGCTGTATATGTAGAAATCACTAAGTTTATTATGCCCAAAGAAAGATTTGTATTAAAGTGTTTATAGCAACCTTACTCACAATATCCAAAAACTGGAAACCACTCAAATGTTCACCAAGCAGGATCACGGATAAGCAAACTGCTGTATATTCATACAGTAAATTAGTACTTAGTAGTTAAAAAAAAAAAGAACAGATTACTAAGATATGCAAGAATGGTGATGAATCTCAAAACATTGGTTGAGCAGAAGTCAGATACAAAGATCTACTCTGTGATTCCACTTACATGAAGTTCAAGAGCATGCAAAAGTAGTCTATGGTGAAGGAAATTAGGTAGCAGGGCATGAGAGTTGGCTGGAAAAGGGTAAAGGGAACTCTGGGTGATAGAAATGGTCTGTATTTTCTTTGGTGGTAGTTACAAGGTAGATACAATTGTCAAAACTCATTGAATACTTAAAATCTGAGCCTTTTATTCTATGTAAATTTTATTTTAATTCCATAAAAGATGTGATTTAACAAAACAAAAAAGGTCAGTCACTTGGGAAATCAGATATACTCTTTGGGGCCTAAAGAGGGAAAAATAAAATAGGCATTCAATTCAAGGGTTTAAAAGACTAGCACTAAGGAACATGGAGGAAAAAATGGATTTATAAGAAAAAAGAAAAATAAAACCATTACAGAAGATATTTTTAATTGAGACCACTATTAAATAGATTCAAAAATTTTGATAAAATGAACTTTTCTGAAATTGAGGAAAAAAATTTTAAAAAGTATGAAAGAAATACCTCTTGGACACTAGGGTGGCTCAGTCAGTTGAGCCTCCAACTCTTTCTTGATTTAGGCTTAGGTGATGATCGCAGAGTCGTGGGATCAAGCCCTGCGTCAGGCTCCATGCTGAGTGTGGAGTCTGCTTAAGATTCTCTCTCTCCTTCTGCCCTTATCCCCTGCTTCCTCTTTCTCTCTCTAAAAAAAAAAAAAAAAAAGAAAGAAAGAGGAAGGAAGGGAGACACCTAAAAAATGTTTTTAGGAGTATCTGGCTGGCTCAGTTAGAAGAGCATACAACTCGATCTCAGGGCCGTGAGTTTGAGGCCCCATATTATGTTGTAGAGATTACTGAAAAAATAAAAACACGTTTTTAGACCCAGGTAATTTTTCAGATGAATTATTCCAAATGTTTAAGGAATTAAAAACTGTCATGATGAATTAAAAACTGTTTTGGGAAACCCATGGGGGAGGGGAAGGAAAAAAAAAAAAAAAGAGGTTAGAGTGGGAGAGAGCCAAAGCATAAGAGACTCTTAAAAACTGAGAACAAACTGAGGGTTGATGGGGGGTGGGAGGGAGGGGAGGGTGGGTGATGGGTATTGAGGAGGGCATCTTTTGGGATGAGCACTGGGTGTTGTATGGAAACCAATTTGACAATAAATTTCATATATTGAAAAAAAAATAAATAAAAACTGTTTTGGAACAGTTATTTTGTGAAGTTAATGTAATCCTGGTATGAAAACCTGGCATAAAAAGACAATTATGTAGACAGTAAAAAAAATCGTGGTTGCCTGGGGTTGGGAGAGTAGGGAGGGATGAATAGGGCAAGCACAGGATTTTTAGGGCAGTGGAAATTCTATAAAATATTGCAGTGATGGATACATGTTATGATACATTTGTCCAAACCCATAGAATGTACACCACCAAGAGTGAACAGCAATGTAAACTATGAACTTTGGGTGATTATGATGTATCATTGTAGGTTCATCAGTTGTAACAGTTCGTCACCTCTGATGCCTGATGGTGGTAACAGAGGAGGGGGAGGCTATGCATGTAGAGAGGGCATGTAAGAAGTCTCTGTGCCATTCTCTCACTTGTACTGTAAAGCTAAAACTGCTCTAAAAAATTGCCTTAAAAATAATAAATAAAATGTTAATACCTGACAAGGAGAGACTTAATAAAACTACAGACAGATCTCATCCATGAATGTAATATAAAACCAAAAAATGCCAGTTAAAATAATAGCTAATTGAACTCAACAGCGCATTTAAAGAATAATACCCAGGTAGAGGTAGGATTTCCCTTAGGAATCCAACTTAGGAAATATATTAATATAGTTAAATCTATTTATGGTTTAGATAATATGTGATTTCCTCTAGGGAAAACGTATAAAACACAATAACCATTCCTTTTTGATAAATAGAACTTTGCAAAGAAATACAGCTAATTTTCTATTTTGGTAAATATTTCATACCCACAGCTAACAAACTTAACCATGTGGTTTTGGTGATATTACCAGTAAAATCCCTGGGAGAAGCTAACCTGCCTATTATTTTTTTATGCTATTAGGAGTATGGTTTAGTGAGTTAAGATTAAATAAGAGGGCTATTAGAAGAAAAGAAATAATTATAGATAATACAGGATCTACCTAGAAAACCAAAAGAGGGTTGCGTCAGGTGGCTAGATGTAGGAGAAATACGCAGAAATAATATAATTTTTTGGACGTTACCATCAAATATATAGAAGGGTATAGTCATTTTAAAGATGATCCCAGGGCAAGAATAGGTAACCAGAAACAAACCCTGGTAAAATTTACCATGGTAAAGGAGATATCATACATCACGGGAGAAGGGAAGGATTATTCAGTGTAATTAGGACTTCAAAAACATGAATGGTTTAGATATTAACTTGAATATGTTAAAATTATAATTAAAAAAAGAATTTAAAAATGTTCTAACTGTAGAAAATATTAATGAAACTAGAAAATACATTAAAATTGTTGATAATGAAGTGCCTTCTAAGTTTATAAGTACTCAGAAAAAATTATAAAAGAAATGATCAGTAAATATAAATGAAAATGACTGATCTGTATATTGTACATATATAAATTATATGTAAGTATACATATATATAACATGTACACATGTTCTTTTTATTTATGTAAAACTTCTATTTTGAGGATTCCACACCCCCCCCCCCCCATAGGTTCTCGTTAGGTTAGTTGGCAGTGAAAGTCTCCCATCTCAAGAAGTAGAAGTTGTACATATACATAAATCGTGTGTGTGTGTGTGTCATAAACATACACATGTATACGTAGGTGTGATTTATATGTATTATATATATCACAGAAACAAGTTATATTAAAAAATAAATATAAATGGAATATAAAAAATGTATATCACAGACACAATGACAACAGTATTTATAGAAAAGCATTTTAGAAGCAAATATAGTAGGCAATCACTTTTGAATTTAAAGCTGAGGTATTACATTAAGAAAATTGAGCTTTGCTGAACAGGAATAGAACAGGAGGGAATTTGGGGGGGGGGGGGTCTCAGGTTTTCATTGTAAAATTTAAAATGTAGAAAACACTTAAGACAAAATTATTTTTAAAGAATTTTATTGATCACTCTTAAAGCATTCTTCTCTATTAATAACTGAGCACTTTCCATTATAAACAGAAGTTATGAGTTTAAGGGAAATGAAAACTTGTTTTAAAACACTCTTTTGTTTCAAATCCTATATTTTTTTAAACCTTTATCTGATGTAACACTAAGTAATAGGTAGCTTGTGATGTTCATGGGGGATGTACAGAGAGGAAACTTTCCCCCCCAAAAAGACTTTTTAAAACATAAGTGTAGGGGCACTTGGGTGGCTCAGTTGGTTAAGCGTCCGACTTCGGCTCAGGTACTTGATCTCATGGTTTGTGAGTTCGAGCCCCGCGTTGGGCTCTGTGCTGACAGCTCAGAGCCTGGAGCCTGCTTTGGATTCTGTGTCTCCCTCTCTCTGCTCCGCCCCTGCTCATGCTCGCTTGCTTGCTGTCTCTCAGAAATAAAGAAACATTAAAAAAATAAAAAGTAAAAAAACAAGTGTAATAACAGCAGTTGGAAAAAGCATTTGCATCAAGCATTGGACAGAAGCCTGATTTGCTGGGGACTTTTGGATGGGTTGAAAGAGTCATGGTTACTTAACCTCTCTTTGCCTCAATTTCCTCTTCCATAAAATGGAGAAAATAATAGCACTTTCTTCATTGGGTTATTAGGAAGATTAACTGATGAATAGTGCTAGTATATGTTAAGTGTTCAACAGATGTTAACAGCTAGCCATAACCTAGTAAAGTGAATCAAACAAAGAAGAGAAACCAGAACCTCTCCTTCCTCTATAGATGAAGGATGAAAGATAGAACCAAAAATATTGTTGAGCCCAGCAATAATCGTAGGTTTAAATAATTAATACCCATTGCTGGTGAGGCTGTGGTGAAATACATGTTCACATAAGAGTATGAAGTGGCCTAACATTTAGAAAGGAACTTGTTCCTACATTTTCACTCACTAATGTCATCTCTGTAAATACATCCTCAGAAGAAAGAATCCTGAATATGTACAAATACATCTCTACAAAATGATTAAAATTGGCATTACTTATAATAGTGAAAAATTGGAAGCAATTTAAATATCCAGCAATAGAGAAATAAATTATGATAAATCTATTTGAAATACTTTACTGAGCAATCATTAAAAATTTTTCGAAGGGGCACCTGGCTGGCTAAGTTGGTAGAACATCTGACTCTTGATCTCAGGGTCGTGAGGTCAAGCCCCATGTTGGACATGGAGCCCACTTTAAAAAACGAAAATTGGGGCGCCTGGGTGGCTCAGTCGATTAGGTATCCAACTTCAGCTCAGGTCATGATCTCACAGTTCCGGGTTCGAGCTCCGCATCGGGTTCTGTGCTGACAGCTCGGAGCCTGGAGCCTGCTTCAGATTCTGTGACTCCCTTTCTCTCTCTGCCCCTCCCCTGCTCATGCTCTGTCTCTCTCTGTCTCTCAAAAAATAAATAAACGTTAAAAAGTTTAAAAAAAAAAAAAAGAAAGAAAATTGTTTTTTTGAAGTTTGTAACAACAGAAAATGCAAATGTGTAATGTTAGCTTGAAAAAATCAGACTGTAAATTGGTATATAATGTTACAATTATACCTAGTTTTTTTTAAACATGTTTAAGGAAAAAGATCTGCGTGAAAATATGTCAAAAATGTTAGCAGTAATTGTCTTTGGGTGTTGGCATTTTGGCCAGTCCTTAAAATAATTCCTTCTTTTTCTATGATTTCCACATGTAACAAGTTTATATTTTACCATAGCATAAAATATTTTAAAATTGATATTATGATTTTACAAATGGCTCTGTGTAGCTCATGTTTTTTTATTTTTTTATTGAAGTATAGTTGACGTACAGCATTATATTAGTTTCAGGTGTACAGCATACACCTGAGTGGTTCAGCATTTATATACATTACAAAATGCTTGCCATAAGTGTACTTACACTCTGTTACCATACAAACTTAATGCAATATTTTGACTCTGTCCCCTGTGCTGTACATTTCATCTCAATGACTTATTTATTTTATAACTGGAAATTTGTACCTCTTAATTCTCTTTACCTATTTCACCAATTACCCAACCCTCTGACCCTCCCTTTTAACAATCACCAGTTCACTATATTTATGAGTCTTTGGGTGGGGGAAGGTTTGTTTGTCCCTCTGTTTTTTAGAGTCCACATATAAGTGAAACCATATAGTATTTATTTTTGTCTCACTTAGTGTCACTTAGCATGATACCTGGAGGTCTGTCTATGTTGTTGCAAATGGCAAGATCTCATTCTTTGTTATGGCTGAGTGATATTCCATTATATATATGTTCCACATCTTCTTTATTCAATCATCTATAGATGGACACTTAGGTTGCTTCCATATCTTGCTATTATAAATAATGCTGCAGTAAACATAGGGGCACATATATCTTTTTGAATGAATGTGTTTGTTTTGGTTTGGGTTGTTTTGTTTTGTTTTTTCAAATAAATATCCAGAAATGGAATTGCTGGGTCATGTGATATTTCTGTTTTAATTTTTTTAAGAACCTCCATACTATTTTTCGTAGTTGCTAACACCCTATTATATTTATAACCCCAATACCCTATTATATTTATAAGCCCAATTTATAACCCTACCAACAGTGCATGAAGATTCCCTTTTCTCCGTATTCTCGCCAAAGCTTAGTTCTTGTCTTTTTGATAGTAGCCATTCTGACTGGTGTGAGCTGGTGTCTCATTGTGGTTTTGATTTGCATTTCCCTGATGATTAGTGATGCTGAGCATCATTTCAAGTGTCTGTTGGCCATCTGTATATCCTTTTTAGAAAGATGTCTGTTCAGGTCCTCTGCCCATTTTTTAATCAAATTATTTGGATTTTTTGCTATTGAGTTGTATGAGTTCTTTGTGTTTTGAATATTAACCCCTTATCAGACATGTCATTTGCAAATGTCTTCTGTTCAGCAGGTTGCCTGTTTGTTTTCTTGGTTGTTTCCTTCACTGAGCAGAAGGATTTTATTTTGGTGTAGGTTACAAGTGTTTATTTTTGCTTTTATTATCCTTGCCTAGGGAGGCACATCCAGAAAAATATTGCTAAGGCCAATGTCCAAGACATTACTCTTAGGTATTTTATGGTTTCACATCTCATACTTCAGTTTTTAATCCATTTTGAATTTATTTTTGTGTATGGAGTATTCTTTAACATGTAGCTGTTCACTTGTCGTAACACCATTTATTGAAGAGGCTGTCTTTTCCTATTGTGTATGCTTGCCTCCTTTGTTATATGTTAATTGACCATATATATGTGGATTTATCTCTGGGCTGTCTGTTCCATTGATCTATGTGTCTGTTTATGTGCCAGTACCATACTGTTTTCAGTACTATAGCTTTGTGGTATAGTTTGAAATCTGGGATTGTGATACCTCCAGGTATCAAAAGAACCAAAGATTTGCTTTGGTTCTTCAGAATCTTTTTTGGTTGCATACAAATTTTAGGATTATTCTAGTTCTGTGAAAAACACTATTGATAGGGATGATAGGGATTGATAGGGATTGCATTGAATCTGCAGATTTCTTTGGGTAGTTATGCACATTTTTAACAATTGTTCTCCCAATCTTTGAGTATGCTATATTTTTACATTTATTTGTGTCATCTTAAGTTTCTTTCGTCAGTGTCTTACATTTTTAAGAGTACAGGTCTTGCAACTCCTTGGTTAAATTTGTTCCTAGGTGTTTCACCTACAGTTGTAAATGAGATTGTTTTATTAATTTTTCTTTCTGCTAGTTATTATATAGACATGCAGTTGATTTCTGTGTATTGATTTTTGTATCCTGCAACTTCACTGAATTCATTCATTCTAATTTCTTGGGGGTGGTGTCTTTAGGGTTTTCTATGTATAATATCGTGTCATCTGCAAATAGTGACAGTTTTACTACTTTCTAATTTGAATGGCTTTTCTTTTTCTTGCCCAATTGCTGTGACTAGGACTTCCAGTACAATGTTGAGAGTAAAAGAGGCAAGAAATAGGCATCCTCACCTTGTCCTGAAATTAGAGAAAACGCTTTTAGCTTTTCACCATTGAGTATGATGTTAGGTGTGGGTTTGTCATATATGGCCTTTATTAAGTTGAGGTATGTTCTTTCTGTACCTACTTTATTGAGAGTTCTTATCATTAATAGATGTTGAATTTTGTCAAATGTTTTTTCCACATGTATTGAGGTGATCATATGATTTTTATCCTTCATTGTTAATATGGTGTATCATGTTGATTGATTTGCAGTTATTGAACCGTTGTTACATTCCTTGACTAAATCTCACTTGATCATGGTGTATGATCCTTTGAATATATTGTTGAATTTGGTTTCTTAATATTTATTGAAGATTTTTGGCGTCTGTATTCATTAGGGATACTGGTTTGTAATTTTGGTTTTTTTGTAGTGTCTTTGGTTTTGGTATTGGGGTAATGCTGGCCTCATAGGATGAATTTGGAACCATTCCTTCCTCTTCTGTTTTTGACAAAGATAGGTATTAACTCTTTTTCAAGTGTTTGATAGAATTCTCCTATGAAGCCATCTGATCCTCAACTTTTGTTTGTTAGGGGTTTTTTGGTTACTGATTCAATTTCATTACTAGTAATCAGTCTGTTCAGACTTTTTTCTTTTTTCTGATTGAGTCTTGGAAGATTGTATGTTTCTAGGGATTTATCCATTTCTTCCAGGTTATCCAATTTGTTGGTGTATAATTTTTCATTCCTTTGTATTTTTGTGATGTCAGTTGTAGCTTATCTGTTTTCATTTCAAGTTTTATTCATTGGAATATTCTTTGTCTTAATGACTGTAGTAAAGGTTCATCAGTTTTATCAAAGAACCATCTCCTAGTTTCATTGATTTTTTTTTCTTTTTTTTTTTCAGTCTCGCTATTTCAGTATTTTCACTATGATCTTTATTATTTCCTTCCTTCTAGTAACTTCAGGTTTTGTTTGTTCTTTTGCTAGTTCTTTTTCTTTCAGGTATAAGGTTAGATTGTTTGAGTTTGTTTTTTTTTTTTTTTTCTTTCTTGAGGTACGCCTGTATTGCTGTAAACTTCCCTCTTAGAACTGCTTTTGCCATGTCCCAGAGTTTTTAGACCATTGCATTTTCATTTTTATTTGTCTCAAGGTAATGTTTTGACCCGCTGATTCAGTAGCATGTTGTTTAGCTTCCATATGTTTGCTTTTTCCTGTTTTTTTCCCGTGATTCTAGTTTCATAATGTTGTGGTTGTAATAGATGCTTGTATGATTACTATGTTCTTAAATTTATTGAGACTTGTTTTATGGCCTAACATGAAATCTATCCTAGAGAATGTTTCATGTGCACTTGAGAAGAATGTGTATTCTGCTGTTGGATGCAGTGTTCTGTTTGTATCTGTTAAGTACATCTGGTCTAATGTGTTGTCAAAGCCACTGTTTCCTTACTAATTTTCTATTGGATATTCTATCCTTTGATGTAAGTGGGGTGTTAAAGGCTACTCTGATTATTGTGTATTACCGTCCATTTCTTTTTTTATAACCATTAATTTTTCTATATCCTTAGGTGCTTCTCTGTTAGGTGTATAGATAATTACAATTCGTATAGCCTCTCATGGATTGATCTCTTTATCATTAAGTAATGCTTTGTTTTGTTTCTAGTTACAGCCTATTTTAAAGTCTGTTTCATCTGGTAGAGTATTGCTAGTCCAACTTTTTTTTCCTGCTTCCATTTGCATGGACTATCTTTTTCCATCACTTCACTTTTAGTCTGTATATGTCTTTATGTCTGAAGTGAGTCTCTTGTAGACATCATGTTCTTACATAGAGGGGTCTTGTTTTATCCATTCAGCTACTCTGTCTTTTTTGGCATATTTAGACCATTTACATTTTAAGCAATTATTTTTTTTTAATGTTTATTTATTTATTTTGAGAGAGAGAGAGAGTGCATGGGTGGGTCAGGGCAGAGAGAGCGAGAGAGAGAACCCCAAGCAGGCTCTGTGCTATTAGCATGGAACCTGATGCAGGGCTCGATCCCATGAAAAGTGAGATCATGACCTGAGCCAAAATCAGGAGTCAGATGCTTAACTGACTGAGGCACCCCCATTTTAAGCAATTATTAATAGGTATGTACTTATTACCATTTTGCCAATTGCTTGCTGGGTTTTGTTTTGTTTGGGGGGTTTTTTGTAGCTCTTGTCTTTTTTTTTTTATTCTTCTCATGCTCTCTACCCTCATGATGTGATGACTTTCTTTAGAGCTATGCTTGGATTCCTTTATTTTTTTTTTTGTGCCTATTAAAGTTTTATGGTGTGTGGTTACCATGAAGTTCATATATAACATCAGTCTATATTAAGTTGATAGTTGCTTAAGTTCAAGTACTTTTTACATTTTTTTGTTTTGTGTATCTGTTGACTGATTTTTGTAGATAGTTGATTTTCCTACTTTTGTCTTTTTACCTCCTTACTAGCATTATAAGTGATTGAACTACTATCTTCACTGTATGTTTGCTTTTACCAGTGAAGTGTTCCTCTCACCATGTTCTTCTCTTATTCTTTTCACTTAAAGAATTCCCTTTAACATTTCTTGTACAGCTGCTTGAGTGGTCATCAAGTCCTTCAGCTTTTGTTTGTCTTGCAAACTCTTTCTCTCTCCTTCCATTCTGAATGATAACCTTGCTGGGTACAGTTCTCTTGGTTATAGGTTTTGTTGTTGTTGTTTTCCCCTCAGCAATGTGAATGTGTCACCACTCGCTTCTGGTCTGCAAAATTTCTGCTGAAAAGTCAGCCTTATAGGGTTCCCCTTGTATGTAGCTGTTTGCTTCTTCTCTTACTGCTTTTAAGATTCTCTGTTCATCTTTAATTTTTACCATTTTAATTACTGTGTGTTGGGAAGGACCTCCTGGGTTTCATCTTGTTTGGGGCTCCCTTTATGTCCTGGAGCTGGTCTCTATTTCCTTACAGGTTGGGGAAGTTTGCAGCCATTATTTCTTCAAATAAGTTTTCTGCCCCATCTCCCCTTTCCTGTGACCCCTATAATATAGATGTTCTTATACTTGATGTTGTTGGAGAAGTCCCTTAACATATCCTCATTTTTTAAGTTCTTTCTTTCTTTTTGCTGTTGAGCTTGGTTGCTTTCCATTACCCTGTCTTCTCGATCACTGATCTGTTCTGCATCCTCTAATCAGGCATTGATTCCCTCGAGCTTGTTTTTCATATTTTCTGTCTCTTTGTTGAAGTACTCACAGTATCATTCACTCTTCCCTCCAATCTTTATGGCTATTACTTGGAGCCTTTAATCAGGTTGAATGCTCATTTCCATTTTGTTTAGCTCTTTTTCTTGGATTTTGTCTTGATCTTTCATTTGGATCGTATTCCTGTCTCCTCATTTTGTCTGACTCTGTGTTTGTGTCTGTGTGTTAGGTCAGCTCCTTCTCCTGCTCTTGAGAGTAGTGGCTTTATATAAAAGGTGTCCTGTGGTGCCCAGTAGTGCGATTCCCACCTGGTCACCAGAACCAGTCCCTCCAGGAATGATTTCTGTGGGGGTTGTGTGCACTCTCCCGTTGTGACTGGTCCAGCACTACTGTGGGTGTGGTGCATTGACAGGCAAGGCTTCCTCCAACATAGCTGGCTTAAGGGTCAGGCTACAAACTGTGGCAGGTGTGTTGATGAATAGGGCTTCCCCCCTCTTCTGTCCATAGTTGCTTTTGAGAGGCACTAGTTCTAACCAGGGCTGCCCACCAAGTATGGTGGGATGGCTGCCACATTGGATGGGCGCCTTTGGGTGGGGTGTTTCTGCAGGGAACATGAGGTGGGACAAGAGTGTTAGCAAGGCAGATGGAGAGTGTCACAACTGGCTCCCACCAGCATCGGGACCGCTAGGCTGAAGGAGGGAAGGGAAATGGCACCTGCCAGCACTTTTCGTTCTGGAGAAAATTCCTATGGAATTTTCTGCTTCTCTGGCACATACTGTATAATTAGTAAATCTCTGTCACATATAAATAACCCAGGCACTTTCAAACTGCTGCCTCTGTGCTGGGTCTTAGAGCAAGTGATATGGCGTGTTTGCCCTTTAAAAGCAGAGTCTCAGGATAGCCTTCCAGCTCCTGGAGTGAAGTAAGCCCTGCTGACTTTCAAAGCCAGATGTTAATGGGGGCTTCTCTTCCCTGTGTAGAGAACCTCAGGGCAAGGGTGCCCAGTGGGGACTAGATCCCTTTACTCCCCAGGGAGGACCTCTGCACCTGTGAATTCCTTCCTGCTTAAGGGTTGCCACCCCAGGGATTTGGTTCCCAGCCGCACCTCTTCCCCTCTTATCAACGTGGCTTTCTCTTTACGTCTTTAGCTATGGAAAAGCTGTTCTGTTAGTCTTCAGGTCCTTTTCAGAGTGAGTTTCACTGTGTGCAGTTGCAGCCTTGATGGGTTCGTGGGAGAAGATGAGCTCAGGATCCTCCTACGCCGCCATCTTCCCAAGCTCCTCATCTTTATTTTTAGTTTTTATGCATAAAGTGACAAACTGTCTAAATCTGGCTTGTTTTGTAGATAAAGCAATGGTTTTAAAACATCACCCAGACAAACGGAAAGCAGCTGGTGAACCAATCAAAGAAGGAGATAATGACTACTTCACTTGCATAACTAAAGGTAAGAAAATACCTTAGGGTCAGGAATTTGTAATGGTGGTGATCATTAAGTGCTAGGATTGGATTTCTAGTGTATATACTGTAGTTAATTTAAGTATACCATGACATTTTTTTTTTTTTTAATTTTTTTTTTTTAACGTTTATTTATTTTTGAGACAGAGAGAGACAAAGCATGAACGGGGGAGGGTCAGAGAGAGAGGGAGACACAGAATCCGAAGCAGGCTCCAGGCTCTGAGCCATCAGCCCAAAGCCCGACGCGGGGCTCGAACTCACAGACCGCGAGATCGTGACCTGAGTTGAAGTCGGACGCTTAACCGACTGAGCCACCCAGGCGCCCCATACCATGACATTTAAAAACACTTTCGGTTATATCTGGTTGTTTCTGATAACCCACCCCAGAACCTTACTCCCAAAGCGAGGTTCTCTCAACCAGCAGCATCAGCAGCACCTGGCAGCTTATCAGGAATGCAGAAACCAGGTCCCCACCCCAGGTCCGCTGACAGTCCGTGTATTAACGAGATCTTCTGGGGATTCTTATATGAGAAACTCCTCCTGCAGTCATTTCATCCTAAGTGTTCTCTAACAAGAATGCTAAGTTATTTCTCCGTTTCAGATACTTTGTAGGACTAAATTGTCCTCAGATGTTTTGCTAATTTAAATCCAAAAGTTGATTGTATCCTGCTGTGGGACTCAAGATGACGTTCATTGCTCTTTACATAGCCATATGTTCGTTAAGCAAATTAATATAGATTGTTACCATATCTAAGTGTGTGTTGTTAGGTGTGATTTTACATTTTGATGATAACTTTTTAAAATCGTGTACACCCCTTTCAGACTTACTCTTTTGGGCCTACTCTTACGTAGTGCTCAAGATGCTAGATGCTAAAGGTTCTTTGTTTTTGTTTTTGTTTTTGTTTTTTTTACAACCTTGGACTCTAACAGTTAATTTTCTAGCTATTTCTATTTCCTTGGAGTCATGCATTCTTAAGGGATGAGTATTTAACCACTGTTTTGTCACTTGCCTTCCAGAAGAGGTACTGAAAGAAGTTATGAAGTCAGAATTTATCCAGTAGCACTAGTGGTATCATTACCTACATTCAATCTTTTCCTTCCCACAAACACACAAAATTTTTAAATATGAAAAATAACCTTTTTAAAAAAATGTTTATTATTGAGAGACAGAGAGACACAGAGTGTGAGCAGGGGAGGGGTAGAGAGAGGGGGAGACACAGAATCCAAAGCAGGCTCCAGGCTCTGAGCGGTCAGCACAGAGCCCGAGGGGCTCGAACTCACGAACTGTGAGATTGTGACCTGAGCCAAAGTTGGTCAGCTAACCGAATGAGCCACCCAAGCACCCCGAAAAATAACTTTTTTTTTAAAGGAAGGGGATTTTTTTCTCACAGAGAAAAAATGTAGCATCATAGTAATGTGACCTTACCATTTTTTCCTCAGCTTATGAAATGTTATCTGATCCAGTGAAAAGACGGGCATTCAACAGTGTAGATCCTACTTTTGATAACTCAGTTCCTTCTAAAAGTGAAGCAAAGGACAATTTCTTCGAAGTGTTTTCCCCAGTGTTTGAACGGAATTCTAGGTGAGTTAAGGGATCCCCTTGTGATCAGAATGCTATATTGGCCCGCTTCATGTAATCTTCCAGGTTTCTGCATTTTTCCCCTGATAAAAGTTTTGTTCTCTTTGTCCTTCTCTACAGTATTGAGCCCCTCTGGTGAATGTACTGCTCTCATTTATTTTGCTCTCTGAACAGAAGTTCTGCCTTTTTTCTTTTTTTTTTAATGTTTATTTATTTTTGAGACAGGAGTGACAGAGCATGAGCGGGGGAGGAGGGGCAGAGAGAGAGGGAGACACAGAGTTAGAAGCAGGCTCCAGGTTCTGAGCATTTAGTACAGAGCCTGATGTGGGCCTCGAACTCACAAGCTGTGAGATCATGACCTGGGCTAAAGTCAGACACTCAACCAACTGAGCCACCCAGGCACCCCAGAAGTTCTGCCTTTTGATGGTGAAATTCCTTTACACCTCATAGGATATTTTTCTTTTTGATTTCCTTTGTGGGAAAGAACAGTAACTGACTTTATGTAGTGTGATATTTTACTTAAGTGATAGTAATTTCCCATTCTTTTGCTTCCCTTTTACTGATGGGTACATACTCTTTCTGGCCCCTTATCATCTGATAAAGCTTTTGTTCTTTTGGAACTGTTTTCTTGGAGCATTTCATTATCATAAAGTTCTCTGACAAAGGATGAGATATCTTTTTTTTTTTCTCTCTTTTGGTGATTTTTTTTTTTTTAATGTTTATTTATTTTTGAGAGAGAGAGCACAAGCAGGGGAGGGGCAGAGAGAGAGGGAGACACAGAATCCGAAACAGGCTCCAGGCTCTGAGCTGTCAGCACAGAGCCCAATGCAGGGCTCGAACTCACGAGCTGTGAGGTCATGACCTGAGCTGAAGTCAGACACTGAGCCACCCAGGTGCCCCAAAGATGAGATATCTTTAATGTTACTGTATTTGTAATTTATTTCATCGAAGTCCGTTTTTAAATGGTGTATATCAATATTCTGTGTTTTTTGGTTTCATCTGCACCGGAGGGTTTCCTTAGAGCACAGTGTGGCTGCATGTTGGAATCACCTGGAGAGGCTAAAAAACTCCTGATGGCTGTGTTCCACTTGGAGAAATTTTAATTTAATTGTGATTTCAGTTTAATTAGTTTGGAATGCCTGTAGGGTATTTAAATACTCCCCGGTGATTCTAATGTGCAGCCAGGCTTAAGACCCACTTCATTGGCTTAGTGCAACTTAAATATTTTCTCCATCCCCTCTCCTCATTTTTTTTTTTTAAACTTTTTTTTTTTAACGTTTATTTATTTTTGAGGCAGAGAGAGACAGAGCGTGAATGCGGGGAGGGTCAGAGAGAGAGGGAGACACAGAATCAGAAGCAGGCTCCAGGTTCTGAGCTGTCAGCACAGAGCCCGACGCGGGGCTCGAACTCACGGACCGTGAGATCACGACCTGAGCCGAAGTTGGGCGCTTAACCGACTGAGCCACCCAGGCGCCCCGCTCCTCATTTTTTTATAATAGTGTTGAAGGTGGTAAAAACAAAATGGTGTAATACATTTTGTTGTGGAATGGTTTCATAGAGTAGAAAACATGGGTCAGTAACAGCCCACAGAATCCTTTCCAAGATGATGGATGAGCTGCTTTAGAAGTCCTGACTCTTAGTGGGGATGGTCATGGCAATGAGAGGGTGGGAATCTTCCCTCTATATTAACATTTTTAAAAATCTGGGGGGCGCACAGGTGGCTCATTTGGTTGAGTGCTTGACTCTTGATTTTGGCTCAGGTCATGATGCCACAGTCCTGAGTTGGGCTCCCTATTGAGTGTGGAGCCTGCTTAAGATTCTCTCTCCCTCTGCCCCTCTCCCCCGCTCACACTCTTACTCTCTAAGAAAAAAAAATGTGAGCCTGCAGGTTGCTTCTGTGCTGCCTGTTTAGAGGCAGGAGTACGTGAGCTTGGGAAAGGGGGCACTGCCTGTTTTTCCTAGCTAGTATGGCAGCTGCCACAAGCCTGTAATTTGTAGAACTGAAGACAACCTGATGGTGAGAACATCGTTCCATTGTTTTCCCCAACCCCATCTACCCTTGTCCTCTCTCCCTGCTCCTGTATTGTTCGACACCTCACTGCTGATCTTCCAGCCCCATTTCTTAGTCACAGGGGATGTAGAGGATTTATAAAAAAATGTTTTTTAATAAATTAGTTTGTCTGTTGACCTTTGTACAGATTTTGAATTGAATTTTTGTCTTTTATTATTTCAGATGGTCAAATAAAAAAAATGTTCCTAAACTTGGTGATATGAATTCATCATTTGAAGATGTAGATGCATTTTATTCTTTCTGGTAAGTGAATACACCGTTCCTATGATGCTGTCATTTTTTAAAAGGATAAGTATGCAATAAATACTTGATTTTTCATAAATTTATTGAAAAATAGAATCACAGAACAAAAGCACTCTATTCAGAAGTAATCATAATAGTTTTCACATACTGCTGTAATCTACGTGATATTTAGGCTTCTATGATTTTTAAAATCTGTTTTCTAATCATCACATTTCTAGATATCAAGCATACTATTAAGGAGCCATTTGATTTCAGTAAAAATGAAAATATTTTCATTTGTCTTGCTATTAAAAATACTTGAATACACAAGGAAGGCAGTGCTTTTTTGTCTCTGATTCACTAATGTTTAATGAACACAATAAATACTCATGGCCAATTTGTATTACATTTGCTATATTTTCTGATTAAGTATCTGGTAAATGAAAACATGAAATTATTGTGAAACAAAAATAACCAAATTTAGCTCTACCAGTTGTAGTTGCTTTTCCCTTCAGAGGATACAAATCAGAGATACAATAGCCACTATGAGGGCTGCCTTAAGGCGTGACAGACTAGGAAAGGAGAAAGTAGGGAGAACTTAAACAAGTTCCAGGCAAGAGAAAAAGCTAATGGAGAGATGGTAGGGAGGCGTGATTTTAGTTTAGGGGTGAGGAGTATACTTTTAGATTTTCATACCAAATCAGTGTCATTTAACAAAGAGGAAGAAGACGACTTGAGCATAGTGTTAGGTCCACCATGTGAGGGGCGCTGTCTGCAAGACAACCTTGCCTTTAATGTTTCTTAGCACTATATGCACCTAACTTAATCTTACAAGGAAGATTTTTATTTGTTAGCTTGATTTTTTTTTTTTAATTTCTATTTTAGGTATAATTTTGATTCTTGGAGAGAATTTTCTTATTTAGATGAAGAAGAAAAAGAAAAAGCAGAATGGTATGTATGTAAGTCACTAATAAAGGAAAATAGTTATTTGTGATGACGTAAAAATATACTACATATATTTTTTTGTATAAATTTCTCTTTGTGTATCATTTTTTGAGTTGAGTGTTTTGAGATCCCATCTCACAAGTTAAACTAGATGGGGCCACATGGTTAGGGTATGTTAACAAATGACCAACGAATATAATTGTCACAAAAGCTCAGTTCAGCAAATTATTTTTCTTCTGTTTGCATAACTGGTTTAATTTTAGTTTTCTTTGTGTGTGTAGGGAAATACCTTCGACATGAATATTCTAAAAAAGCCAACAAAAATTAATACTAAGTAGAATCACCCTTTAATGTTAATATCAGACATTATTTACACATAAATTTATAAAATACTACATTTTCCAGTCATACCATCTATAACCAATACTTTGTTTCCAATATTTTAAGTCGTGATGAGAGGAGATGGATTGAAAAGCAGAACAGAGCAACAAGGGCACAAAGAAAAAAAGAAGAAATGAATAGGATAAGAACATTAGTTGGTAAGTATAATTAGTATTTTTAAAAAGGTTCTTTGGGGGCGCCTGCCTGGGTGGTTCAGTCAGTTGATTCTGGGTCAGGTCATGATCCAGGGTCGTGGATCAAGCCCTGTGTCACACTCCGTGCTGAGCATGAAGCCTGCTTAAGAGTCTCTCTTTCCCTCTGACCCTGTTCCCTGCTCACAGGTGTGCACTCTCCCAAAATCAGTCAATTAATTTAAAAGGATCTTTAGTTAAATGTTAGAAATTGAATTAGAAATTGAAAAAATTAACTTTTTTTTCTGGTAGACAATGCATATAGCTGTGATCCAAGGATAAAAAAATTTAAGGAAGAAGAAAAAGCCAAGAAAGAAGCAGAAAAGAAAGCAAAAGCAGAAGCAAAACGGAAGGAGCAAGAAGCTAAAGAAAAAGTAAGGTGACATTTGATGAAGCTAGACTTCAAATTGTTCATAAAATCTTTAATCTTCAGATCTCCTTTAAAAACTATAATCTTGACGTAGAGAATTAGGTGCGACTGTGCGTAAATCTTGGTAAGTTGGTACCATTGATAATTACAGGGATATTCTTTACCAGCAAATTCTTACTAAGCAAAAACATGTCGTATACATTCCTTTAATACTATGCTTATTTCTAATGTTTCTATTTTATATTTTTAATAAATGTAGAAAGAACTTTACCAGCTGCTTTTCTCAGTTTAACCTTCCATCTTCAATAAGTTGACATGTCACATTTTTTCCTAATTTATTAAAAGATTGAATTTGTAAAACAAGGTTACAGACATTTAGAAATCCTAATTTTCTTATTAAAATAATTTTATTTTCCATTAAAGCAAAGACAAGCTGAATTGGAAGCTGCTCGGTTAGCTAAAGAGAAAGAAGAGGAGGAAGTTAGACAACAAGCATTACTGGCAAAGAAGGAAAAAGATATCCAGAAAAAAGCCATTAAGAAGGAAAGGCAAAAACTTCGAAACTCATGCAAGGTGCGTCAGACTGTGATTGAACCAACACTAGGTAACAAGTAAATCCAATTGCTAATTAAACTTAAGAATATTTCTTTTTTATATTATGTAAATATAATTAAACTGGTGTACACATTTTATCTCATTTAAACATCTCTTAAATCCTTAAAATGCTTTTAAATTCGTGTTTTTTTTTTTAATTTCACGTGCAACTGTGATCAAGGCTTTTTTTTTTAACATAGCCATCATGCTGTTTTCAAACCCCCAAAAGTCTTGTTTGATATTCTAATAGTCCATATTCATATATTTTTGGTTATCCCAACAATGTCTTTGTATAGTTGGTTTATTCAAATTAGGATCCAAATAAGACCATTTCAAAGGCTTTAGTGTATGTCTCCTATTGTGTCTGTAACAGGTCCCCATATATTTTAATATATGCCATTCTGAATCTTCAGTTGATAACATAATTGAAATTACTCTGCCCTGTCAGCAGGCTGTGAAAAAGGTTTAACCAGAATACAAACACAGGTGGTCTTTTCAGGCTTCTGGTTGGTGAGAGGAAAGTCTAAATAGAAAAAAATGAAATGTTTTCCTCGGATTTCACCAAGAAAATTGTTTTGAGAAGGATGCAGTGTATCATGGTAGTAAAGGGTATGGGCTGAGAGCAAGCTGCCTAGCTTTGAAGTCATTCTTCACTTAACACTTACTATCTATGGGCCCTCAGGAGGTTACGTCAGCCCCTTTGTGCCTTAGTTTCCTCACCTACACATTAGCTGAATTGGTACCTAGTAATAGTGTTATGATGTTTAAATGAGAACATTCCCATGCAGTATGTAGCATATTTGGCATATAATGAGAAATCAGTAAAAAATTTAAAGAGGCTAATTAGAAAATAGAAAGCTTGAATAGTTCTTCGAGATGATGCATAAACGAGGGTAAAAGTTCTGGTGTTACATGACTTTGTTTTTATTGCTCCTTTCCAGGAGTTCATGTATTCATTCATCATATATCTGGTGAGTGCTTACTATGTGCAAGCAGTCATAATTGATGTAGATCTAATGATCATACAGTCCTCGCCTTCCAGAAATCTGGTTAATGGTGGAGAATGACAAGGGAACAGGCATTTCAAACACTTTATCTTACTAGGATGAGGAAGGACCAAAAAACAGGTAGTCAAGGGAGGTTTTCTGGATCTAGTAGGATTCATCCAGGTGAAGTAGTATGTGTATGGGGTCAGAGATGAGAGAGGTCAGGGAGCATTGAGAGAAAGCAGAGATCCATGAAGTGCGGTTTAATGAAGCAAAGGCCACCGAAGAGGTAAGGAGCCAGGTCTTGAAGGATGTTCTGTGTCTTGCTAGTTCGTATCTGCTCCTGAGTTGGTTTCGGTCAGGATGCTGAGGGAAGGCTTGAGGCAGAAACAGTTGGGAGTCTTTTGCTATAATCCAGGTGAGAATATTGTGCCTTTCAGAGAGGGTGGGAATAGAATAAGGTGAATGAAATGAGCCAGTATTTGGGAGGCAGGACAGGCTGCTGCCTAGGTGATACTGATTGTGTGCTGGAGGGAGGTAGTATTAGTACAGGAGTATTTACATGTGTTCCAGTGTCTTGCATGGGTGGATGCTGGTGGATGCTGGTATAATTCAATGAAACAGAAAATAAAGGAGGAAAAGCTGAAAGGAAATGAAGAGTTCAGTTTATAGCCCTTTCCACCTCTGCCAGTTGACTTCAGATTAGGGCATGTTGAGTGCACTGAGATGCTCAAATGGAAATTCTGAGTGGGTGGTTGGGTGTACAAGTCTGGAGTTCTGGGATCACGGTCTTCTCTATCTCAGTGGCACTAGGAGCCGTGTGAGTAGATCACCCAGAGAGAGGGCTGAGAGGGAGGAGGGTGGGGGATGCAAACACCCAAATTTAGGTACTGAAAGAGGAAGAAGAGCCCGAGGAGTGATGCAGACAGGTAGGAAGAAAATCAGTAGTGCTTTTTGGATGCTAGGGAAGGGTCAGCAGTAAAAGCATTGGGACCTTAGTGAGAGCCAGACTGCGTGCATTAAGGAAGCAAGGAGAAGTAAGGAATGGGAGACATTGGGCATAATCCTTAATCATAATTTTTCTAATATCTCCTGTTCCTTAACACATTACATTATCTTTTTAATTTCACATTTAAAATGTCTAGCAAACGTTACAGTTGAGCACACAGAAGATAGAATAGGCAGCCTAACAAAGAGAACATTGAGTACTCATACAGAATTTGATTCGTAGGTGGTTCTGAGGAATCCTTCTTTTATAACATCCAGAGATCTTCCACACCATCACCTTTTTTCTGTTTTGCTTCTCCATCGTCTTGGTAAAAGCATTTTTACTGCTAGCTGGTCAGGGGAGAGCCCTGGGAGTGTGGTTGTTAATGTTCAGAAGGCCATACGTTCACTTGAGGTATCTCTTGAGAACTTAATGCTCTGCTTATTGTGTTTATGGACATATCGTTCAGTGTCAGTAGATAAAAGATGAAAATGTTTGTGCTTGTGCTTCTAGACCTGGAATCACTTCTCTGACAATGAGGCAGAGCGGGTTAAAATGATGGAAGAAGTGGAAAAACTTTGTGATCGGCTTGAACTAGCAAGGTATAACCATAGGAGGGCTGTTGCAGTCTTTTCTTGGGCTTTGGATAAAGTTTCATCCCTTTTTTTCCTTTAGCTTACAGTGCTTGAATGAAACACTCACATCATCTACAAAAGAAGTAGGAAAGGCTGCTCTGGAAAAACAGGTAATAGAAGAACGCGTCCCTTCTACTTGTATTTAGCGTTTAGTTCTGCTTACAATATTGCTTTCACCTCAGGATTTCCCCACCTTACATAGAAGTTACTAATAAAGGCAAAGAATCTCATTTCTCTTTGTGTCCCTCAGTATGTGTTACTTCTAGTAAGCGCTTTTGTTATTTTAAATTGGACTTTGTCTGTATAGTTGTTACCATGTATAGTGCTTGAGTTGTGTATCTAGCACGTTAATAATTGTTTGACTATTCCTTGAGCATTTTTGTAGGACATTAACATTTAGAACCAAAAGAGATGTTTGTTCTGTCTAGTGTATACCTTTTATGGTACAGATGAGGAAACAGGCCCAGAAATACAATTTAATGCAGTAAGTATTAGTACCTACAATATACAGCACTATGCCTAAGTAGTTTGGAGAAATGCTTAATGCTGTTGCTGCCACAAAGGAGTTCAGGAAACTACACTGAGGAAAAAAGGCCTGAGGACCAAAAGATGGAGGATCTGCAGTAGGTGCTGTAGGTTAAATAGGAAGTGCCCAGTACAGGGCAGAGTGGTCAGGGAAGGTTCAGTGAAGGGTTTGAGCCAGCCTTGGAAGATGGACAGGGTGAAGATGAAGGTCAGAGGAACGCATGAAAAACCATATCACATGGGAGAGACATGGGAGATGGTTAGAAAAAGTAGAGCCAAATTAAGCAGGTTTGTAATACCATGATGCCTGATTTCCATTACTGCAGAGGTCTGAGTAGCAAAGAGTTAACATAGTATTAGTCTGGCGTTTGTAGGCAGGATGTGCCACGTAAGTGTGACTAGTTACAGGACTGGCGCCAGAAGGACTTGGGACTGTGAGGGATGATGGGAGTCACTGGAATCGCTGGCACTGGGGTGAATGGTTCTAAGGGGTGGAAGGAGGGAAATGAGTTACAGATGACCGACCCCAAGAGAGCCGTTAACAGAGCAAGAAGGCCACGTAAAGGTTTTCTTTTTTGTCTGTGCATGTCTAAAGGTAGACTGGAAGGAACGTTGTTAAGGGTGGAACTTGAAGATAACACAGGCCACTTTCTATGCCTTTACCTTCTTGTAGAAAATAAAGGATATTCTCTTCTGAAAAGAGTGGGGATGAGCTTGAAGAGAGGTGTGAAATGGCTTGTGGGTGAAATAACCCAGTGTCCATAGACTCGACAAGTAGTGTCCAAAGCAAACAGAAGTCACACAGTATGAATACAGGGCAGGGCAGGCTGTGCTTGGTTCTTGACTCCTCAAGCAGAGCTCTGCAGCCCAGAAGCCGGAGTGAGGCAAAGCCAAAATGAAAAGCTGATGGCTGGTTTTGGGGTTGGCTCGGGAGGTGTCGTCGGTCATTGTCAGGATAGTGAGATGTGAGAATTGCAGGGAGAGTAGCTAGATGCTTTAAGTCTTTGACTTACCTATGATACTTGTGTAGATAGAAGAAATAAATGAGCAAATCAGAAAAGAGAAAGAGGAAGCTGAGGCTCGAATGCGACAAGCGTCTAAGAATGCAGAGAAATCAACTGGTGGGAGTGGAAATGGTAGTAAAAACTGGTCAGAAGATGATCTGCAATTACTAATTAAAGCTGTGAACCTCTTCCCTGCTGGAACAAATTCAAGGTACTGGTTTTAATGAAACTTGTCTTGAGCATGTATACTAGGGCCTGGGGAGAATGCAGACAAGCACCCAGAGAGCACTGGTTAGAGCAGAAACTTCCAGGGAATGCTGGAGTCTAAATTTTGTGCCACAGTAGAAAGTGTGAAAAGCAGGGTGTATTTTGAACCTGCCGGTTTTTTTCAGTTCACACCAACTCACATACATGTATGGATGCCATACAGTGGACGCTTCACCAATTTTTCAAGAACTTAAAGATCGTGAGACATAAACCGTGACTCTCATGTTGGCTTATTCCATTGTGGCTAGTACTAGGGACTAGGTTTTTGCATTCTGAAGTTTTCTCTTACAGCCTTAATCCTTCTTTCTGGCTTCCCACCTCAAACCAGAACTTACTGCAGAGTCTGAGTTTAGAACTCAAAAGAAGACTTATAGATCCAGCCTCCTTTCTATAGTTGAGGAAACTAAAGCTGTTGGCAGAGAATGATTTCTCTCTTTACGCGTCCAAATGGCAGTATACACAAATGTGTGATTTTCTCTTGGTTTGTACACAGAATCTGTAAGGTTTTATACAGACTTGAAGCCAAGATTATATACAGTTGGTTTAAACATACGAAAAGCAAAAGGTGTAATCCAGGTAATAGTAAGGAGACTACCAATTTAGAGTGAATTCTGTAGATATTATAGCTAACTTGTATACATTACAAACATAGGGATCATTCTGGCTTTTATTTGGGGGTTTTTCCCTCTTAAATTTATTACATTGGTGTCTCTAGATGGGAGGTTATTGCTAATTACATGAACATCCATTCTTCTTCTGGAGTCAAGAGAACCGCCAAAGATGTTATTGGCAAAGCAAAGAGTCTTCAGAAACTTGGTGAGTTTTGCAAAATCAATACGTTTGCTACCTCAAATGCATTTTTCAAAAATCTGTGCAATTTAATGACTGAATGAGGTGACCTGCAATAAGTTTTTTTCATTTCTCAGACCCTCATCAAAAAGATGACATAAACAAAAAGGCATTTGATAAATTTAAAAAAGAACATGGAGTGGTGCCTCAAGCAGACAACGCAACACCTTCGGAACGGTTTGAAGGTAAATTTTGTTTTTCTTTAAGTAGAAACTGCTAGCCCTGTACCTACACTATGTGAAGACAGACAAAATGTAGGGGTCTGTGTTCAGAATAATTAGAAAATAAAATGTTTAGCAGACTAGAAGATGGACAGCAAGCATTTTCAGGACATTCATATAACTGAAAATTACAGTTCTTCCGTTTCAGAGGCCATTAGGGAAGGAGCTGGGTTTCTTTTGTTTACCAGATTTTACAAAGCAGTATTAAAGGATGTGGGGACAGCTGAAATTTGAATACGCTCTATGGACTAGGTAATAGTATTTTATCAAGGTTAATTTCCTGATTGGGGAAAATACACTATAATTATGACAGAAAATGTCCTTGTTTGTAAGGAAAAAGCTAAGAAGGGGCATCATGTCTGCAACTTACGTGGTTCAGAATAAATTATGTCTGAGATATACAGAGAAAATGCAGGCATGGTAAAAATGTTTACATTTGGGGAATCTGGGTGGCATATACAGGGATTCTTTGTTCTTCTGAAATTATTTCAAAATATTAAAACATATTAGGGTGCTGACATTGTCTTAGGTGTTCTACCTAATTTGATTAACCTGGACCAGTGTTTCAGACTCCAAATTATGACCCCCTAAGTGGGTCATGAATAGAAAATATCAGAGAGCATTACACCTCTTACATAAGTGTAAACAAAGTTGTGAAACTTTTGTTCATGTATATACATTTGGGATGTGACTTGTTTTCTTACGGTGAGTGGCTGACAAAGTTGGAAAAAGTTCTATTTCACTTCGTGCATTTTTGAGCCACTAATCTTGAATATGCTTTCCGGATCAGTTCCAAATGCATGTTTTGGGATTAACTGATAACTCAATGTGATAACCTACCTCTGTCCTCTAAGAGTCCCACTTTTACTAATCTGGTATATTATCCCAAAATTTCAGTTTGAAAATACTAGAAGAGGCTTATCACACTGTGTTATAAAAATCAGAGGTGATTTTTTTTTGGGGGGGTGTCTAGGCCGGGCATTATTTAGGCTCTTTTAAGTAACAAAAGCAAGTTACAAAACACTTGGAAGGCACTTCTAAAGGGGTTTATTCTCCTCCTTTTATGCCCTCCATCTTTTTTCCAAGAGAGAAATCCATGGTGTTAAATGTGGGCTTCAGACCAATGAAAGGAAATTCCACTGAGGGCTTCCCTGGAATTTGAAAGCGGACTACATCCAGGTTTTTAACTATTTAACATTTTCCTACAAATGGGATGTGTAATACTTACAATCTTAGATAGACCTATATTTGTTTCTGATACATGTTGAGAGGTCTTGTCAAGCATAAAGGGGTTAGTTTAGTAGAGGTTCTTATTAGCATTGGTTCTGCAAGAAATGTGTTGAAAATGCCACACTGGAACACAGAATCTAATGTCACCTTGCCTCTACACTGAAACTTTGGGCACTTGGCTTAATTTTCCTAGGCTCTTTCTTCCAGTGTAAACTGAAAATGTTTTTCAGGGTCTCATCGGCCTAAAAGTTTAACTGTCAGGCAGCTTCCTTATGATTTATCATTTACACTTGTGTTTTTGAACCAGTCTGGTAAGATTATTAGGTTGGAAGAGATCAGCATTATAATAGGTATTTCTGATTTACTTAAAAAAAAGCCTCGAGAGATTTTTGGGGATGTGAGCTATATCTCCGAGTTTTTTTCTCTTATTTAATACTTGAGAGGCTTTTATGTGTGTCATCTCTAAAAATCTGTTCAAAATTACCACAGATCTGAATGGCCACTTACCAAGATACCTGTGCACCAAAAGATTTATCTGGAAAGGTGTTGCAACAGAATTTTCTATCAGGATGAGATTTATCAAATAAAAATTTTTCTTAAACAGGTCCATGCACAGATTTTACCCCTTGGACAACAGAAGAACAGAAACTTCTGGAGCAGGCTTTGAAAACGTACCCAGTAAATACACCTGAAAGATGGGAGAAAATAGCAGAAGCAGTGCCTGGCAGGACAAAGAAGGACTGCATGAAGCGATATAAGGTAGTAGATATTTAGAGTTTACAAATTCCGTTACCATTTATTTGTGTGTGTGTGTGATGTCACCACCACAGTAGTTGTGAGGGTCAGTATTACAAGAAAGCTTTCCAACTCTGGCGGTTGGTAAAATCAGCCTTTTCAGTGGTAATCATAATATACAGATTTCCCCAATTTCAATGTTTTACATACTTCTGCCAAACTAAACACCAGAAAAGTATGCAAATTCTGACAATTTCTAACACCTTTCTCCCTTCCTAGGAACTCGTCGAGATGGTAAAAGCAAAGAAAGCTGCCCAAGAGCAAGTGCTGAATGCAAGTAGAGCCAAGAAATGACAATCTTTGTTGTGTGTGCATTTTTATAATAAAACTGAAAATATTGTACAAATTTTCATTCTTAAAATTCTATTTCAAGTGATAATTTCAAAGTGTGCTATCTGCCATTCGCTGTGGTGGTCTTACAGCCTTTCAAAGTCTGATGCAGTATTTCAGTCAAATTTTCAAGTATATTTTTTTTCTCGAGGGACTGGTAGCTCAAAACTTGCAGATCTGTTAGCTTTATAAATATATATGGTCGAAATATGTTGATTAGGAGCATTTTAATCATGAAGCCAGCACATGTTACTGCGAATCTGGTTAAACTCTGGCAGTTGCTCAATGGGACCTAAGGATTAGAAGACAAACAGTTAAAACTGAATAAAAGACAAGTACTTAGCCATTAGGCACCCTGTACTTCAAAGAAAAGGAGCCAGGCTTACCAACAGCAGCAAGAGCTGGACTCTTATCATAAATATATTTGGTGCACACTTCTTGGATTATCTCTGCATTTACAGCCTGAAATAGAGAAGATAACTAGCATTCGGAGCTTTTCATAGTAAAGACACATTCTGTACCTGGAACTTTTTAGAACTAAAGCAGGAATTTAGGACACCTATTTTCAGCTTTGTCACAAGGAACTTTTGTACAAGCCTCACAGTGTCTAAACACTACTTACATCAATTCTTGCTTCAAGCTCAGGGATGGGAATTCTTCTGTTATAGCATAACATTTGCCTGCCAATATCTTCACAGATTGGAGTGGAACCTGTTTACAAGAGGAGGAAACACGTAGGTACTGGAATATTGATCAACCATATGAAAATAGAACTTAGGTCTTTATTCTTACCATCAAGTTGCAACAACATGTTTGTTTTCAGAAGATTTTTGGCTCGTGCAACTTCGCTTTCTGTTACACTTGTGCAGAGTCGCATCCTAAAACCAAATCAAAATGTCAAGTAGTTTGAAAATGACTTGAGTTAATGACTTAAAGACACTATATGTATTATTCCACAACATACACATAATTAGGATTTCAACTTAGTGAAAAGTTATTAATGATCCCAATAGCTACACAAAACCTAAAATAATACTGATGCTTTTTTTTAACTTTTTTTTTTAAATGTTTATTTATTTTTGAGACAGCGTGAGCAGGGGATGGGTAGAGAGAGGGAGACACAGAATCCGAAGCAGGCTCCAGGCTCTGAGCCATCAGCGCAGAGCCCAACACGGGGCTCGAACTCACAGAGTCGGACGCTTAACCAACTGAGCCACCCAGGCGCCCCTATTTAGTCTTCTCTTGACTAAATGCTAGTATCACCATCAAAACTAGTCAACAGTGTAAAAACATGAATTCTAGGGATGCCTGGGTGCCCTAGTTGGTCACGTGTCCAACTCTTGATTTCAGCACAGGTCATGATCTCATGGTTTGTGAGACAGCCCTGTGTTGGGCTCTGTGCTGACATTGATGCGGAGCCTGCTTTGATTCTTTCCCTCTTTCTGCCTCTCCCCTGCTCGCTCTCACTCTCTCAAAATAAATACGTAAACTTAAAAACAGTGTGAATTCTAAACAAGATTTATTTTCTCACCATTCTTTCTGAACAACATGTAGCATATCTGCAATGGTGGCCGGTTCACAAACCATATAGATGCCCCATAATCCTGTATCTGTGTAGGACGTGTTGAAAGACTGGAAGCTGTGACAGAGGTTGCCGTGACAGGTGAGCTGGGCCAGCTTACTAGATAGATTCTGTAACGAAAAAAATTGTCCAAGAGAACTGTAGGTATACGTGCCCAAATTACCAGAAAGCAAAATGAGTTCTGTGGCAAATAGTGAATGCCCTGAGAGGCTGTGTCTCTGTTTTATCTAGCAGCATCTCAATATGAAGTTAAAATTCAATGAGACTAAGAACAATACTTCTCTCACCAGCCCAGTGTACCCCCAGAGAAATTCACAATGTAAAAGCAATGAATCCTTGTAATTAACATAGCAGCTGCACCAATTCTAAAATAATTCATTCCCGTTACCAACCCAATTTGTAGGGCTCCTTGCTGTGTATGCTTAAAGATTTCAAATTCTATTGCATGTGAAGCCTACGATGTTTATATGAAGTATATTTTGTTGAAATCTTTGAGTACAAACATACTTTATATTTTGAAGTAATTTCAGACAGAAAAGGTACAAAAACAGTATGAGGAATTCCTTTACCCAAATTCTCTTAACAACTGTTATTTTACCATGTTTGCTTTATCCTTCTCTTTAACATATTTTTTCAACTGTTTGAGAGATGTGATGTTTTGTGTACACTTCTAAAACCCAAGGACATTAACATCAAAACAATTATTAAAACTAGAATATTAGCACTAATAATGGTACTATTAGTGAATTCTATCCTCCTTCAAATTTTGCTAATTATCCGACTTACATACTTAGGGCACACACAAAAATCTTTCCCAGCCCAGGATGCACTCCAGGATCAGTCTGTATTTTAAAAGTCCATTCACAAGACAGAGTTCTGCCTTGACATTTATTATGGAAAATTATTCATAAAATCACTTACCATTCCTCCTCCAAAAGAGCGATCCCAGTTGCCAATCAGTGTGTTTGCAACCATGAGACATATTGTATCTGGATGTGCCCAACCAACAGCCTCAACAGCTATTGCGAGATGTGCCAAAGGCATCTTGTCATCCCTCACTCGAATCTAGTTAAAACAAAGCACAACTCTAGTGAAGACTGCCTGTGTATAGGGGCGCCTGGATGCCTCAGTCATTAAGCGTTCGACTCTTGGTTTCAGCCCAGGTCATGATCTCAGTTTGGGAGATTGAGCCCCACGTCAGGCTCTGTGCTGACAGTGCGGAGCCTGCTTGGGATTCCCTCCCCCTCTCTGCCCCTGCCCTAATTATAATTACACCCTCTCTTTCTCAAAATAAACTTGGGGGAAAAAAAAAAAAAGACTGCCACTGTGTAACAGGCTTAACAGGAAAGAAACACATCATGCCTCATTACATTGAACAGTCTAATCCAGAAAAATTTCTTGAGTTCTGGAAAGAAAACTTCACCAAAAGATCTGCAATTGAAATACTACAGGGGCATCTGGGTGGCTTAGTCAGTTGAGTGTCTCACTCTTGACTTTGACTCAGGTGATGATCTCAGTTTGTGCATTCTGCATTCTCTCTCTCTCCTCTCTGCCCACACCCCCACCCCACATGTGCATGTTTGCTCTCAAACACTTAAAAACAAAACAAACAAAAAAACCCCACATACATAGCCACCAGATGGTTACCTGGTCAAAAAGGACTGCATTATTTCACTGGCAGAAATCAGGAACATTCTAATTTCTAATCGTGACACAACAGTCTATTTTCTAACAGGGACACAAAGCTTATTTTTGTCCTACCAATGCTATAGTTCTATGCATTTGCCAACATCAGACCACTTTTGATAGATTTCCTTCGAGCACCATCCCTAATGTGGCAAACTAGGCTTCCGAACGAGATTTATGGCTACAGCTGACAACTAGCTGATTCTCTGCAAGTTCTGGCTCTAACAGCTACTCCCAGAAGTGTACTGTGGGCAGAACTTAATGAAGAATAAACCTGATGTGAAAATCAAAATTTGGGGAGTTTTAAAAATAGAAACACTTTTATAGCTCACAATACATAACTGGGCACAGTGTCAAAGAAAAAGCACAAAAAGACCAAATTATCACATTCCCCTCAAAACCTTGTTTCCTTATTAGGAAAGTAAGTGGTTAAATAATATGGAATATAAGCAAATGAATCCATCCCTTTCCCTTTTTCTATGTTTCAATTTAAGCCTCTGGTTTCTTCCATTTTACTCCTGTTAAAAATAAGCACATTTTGTATACTCATTCATAAACACAACCCAAGAAACCCAAAGGGCTAAATACTAGCTAAGGAGGCTTGCCCTACCTCACTTCCTGTGAATTTGCAGGGAGGCAGAGCTGGTATTTCTCCTTTGTGTGTGGACAAAGAGTCACCAAAATGAAACTTGGCTAACTCAAGCAGTTCATCATGGGAAACTCCTAAATTGAAGGAAAATATTTCATAGATCTAGTAGCAGTACAATCTACAGCAGACCAATAACTGCCAAACTTTACAATAAGCTCAAGGTGGTATCATGTGATCAAAGTTACACAAGATCTACTCGCACTCACTGAAAGCCACTTCAGAGTGAGCTGACAGCACACTTGCCCTGCTGTTACAGGCTTGGGGTTGCACAGCTTTCTCAGTCTGTAGAACAATTAACATACCAACAAATTCACAGCTGAGGATAAGAAAACAGCTGGAAAATACATTCTATATAAAATCCTGTTACATTAAGTTACTCACGGTCCTAGAATGCAAACTAGCAAAAAGTCCCCTTTTCAATAATTTTTGTAAAGTAGAAAAGAATATAAACATGAGCTCTAATTTAAAGAAGGCTGGGTACATAAATACGCTTTGTTCTCTGAGCTCTGCTATCAGAATGCAGCAGTCAAAATTCAAAAGAATTTCATCTAAATTTCTGAATAAATCCAGAGCTATCCAAATATTCACTGCTGGCCATCCAAAACTTAAGGATTACTTAGATTCTAGGGGCACCTGGGTGGCTCAGTTGGTTAAGCATCTGACTTCGGCTCAGATCATAATCTCACAGGTGATGGGTTTGAGCCCCACCTCAGATGAACGCTGCTTCTCTCTCTCTCTCTGTCCCCCCCTCCCCATCATGGGATTCTCTCTTTCCCTCTTCTCTCTCCGCCCCTCACTCACCTGGATCCTCTACCTCGCTCAAAAAAAAACCAAACAAACAAAAAAAAAACACGTTACTAATCCAAACTCATGACCCAAACAGATTCAATGAAGGATTCTTAAACACAAGGATAAACTTAGGAAACAAACTTAGACATGTGCAAGTGCTTTTACAAATGCTGTCATGTTATTTATATGAAACATTCCTTTAGAATGTAAAAGCACAACTTGCACCCATTATTTTCCAAACAAATCTGTGGTATAAAACAAGACCATGTGTTTTCAGAAGCACTGTCTAGGAGAGCCACCTCGGATACCAATCCAGACACTAACAAAACAACGGGAAACCCTGGTGGTCCAAGAATGACAACCAGAGAGTGAAAAACCATGAACACGCACACAGTTCTCAGCACCTGGTAACACCAACTTCCACTGCTTTATTAACTTCACCTACTGCCCTCCTGATTAGACATTCCAGATAGCTCCTGCTCCCACACCTTTACTTCTCCTCATACAGAAGGCAGGGGAGCCAGTAAATTTTTTAATGAAGCTAGGTCTGGTCTTTTTCATTGATTTTAAGATGCCATTGTTTGTAACGCTCATCATAACTTATGTACTAAAAAGACAAAATACTAATTAATACAGGACAAGCCATTAACTCTACTTCAGCAAGGTTGAAATGAGCCTATGAATTACAAAAAAAAAAAAAAAAAAAAAAAAAAAAACCCCGTTGTGTCCATGTGCCAACGACCATGGCAGAGACCTCCCAGTGTGGTCATTGAGGCCTAAGTCTTCCTGTTCCGAGGCAGTTTCAAATGTGGACCCCCAGTCGGCACCATCCATTTTAGAAACAGTTACACAAGAGAATTTCAGAGTGCACTGACGGCTATTACAAAGGTAATGCGATTTAGCTTCAGAGCCTAATGAATAAACTGTTAAAGGTATTTAACCCTCATTTTCATTTTCTCCATCATTCCCAAGTAATTAGTTCACAAGTCTAACTAGGGCAACTAGAATTTTAATTTATTGTCATTTCTCAAGACAAAAATTAAATTTACACAAAAGAAAACTCCATCTATCTTTGTTTTGCCCTAAAAAGACAAAGTGAAAACAAAACTGGAAACCAATAAAATGTACCGTTTGCCTAAATTCAGACTGCCACGAAATCCAGCAGAATCTAACGTAAATTTTCTTTCATTCACTGGCTTCAAACATCCCCAAGGAAGCCTTGCCCTGAAGCCACTCACATAGTTGGATTCCCTTTAAACACTCTCAGCTCCCTGCACAGTTCCCCTTCTCAGTAATTAGTAGAGCTACTGAATGAACAAATCAAAGAATGAACAACATAACATATCCAATTCATGCCTGACCGAGGATGAAGTTGGTTCTCAAGAAATAATTTAAAATCTCAAGAGATTCCCATACTCTAGTACACTATCTTTCAAATGTCATTATCTACCAGTTCGCTCATGTGCCCTTTCCTTGCAAGTTATGTGTGTACACTCATATCTGTAAGTTTTTCTGTTTTTTTAATAGGTTTTTTTAACCTCCTCTTCTACTGAAGAGAAGAAAGTCTATTTCCAGTGCTCCACATTACCTTTAAATAGCACACTCAACAATTTGCTCTTTAAATAAAAAACCCCAGGACCTCTCCCAACAGGATCAAACTAGTAAGTGCATCATTCTATGACTGTGTTTAAAACAGTTACAGAAATTTATTTACTTATTTTTTATTTAGATTCAAGTTAGTTAACATATATGTGTGTGTGTATGTATGTATACATACATATACATATATACACTATATATATACACTATATATATAGTGTGTATATATATATAGTGTAGTATTGGTTTCAGGAGTAGAATTTTGTGATTCATCATTCAGTTACAGAAATGTAAATCGACTAACCTCCAGCAGCAGCAAGTACTATTCTTGGCCCCTTATAATGTGTGGTTATGTAATCCACCAAGTCCTTACGATTTATAGATCTGTAATGGAGAAAGAAAAGCAATATAAAAGGAAACTAAAAAGCACAGATCTTTATATAATATACCTGAAATTAAGTTGGACCTTAAAAATACTCTAAGTTAAATGCAGTCAGAAATAGGATACAGACAACAAGTATCAACAAAAGATGAAGAATTTCAACTTTCCTGTATCAAGAACAAAGAGCCGATACCGTCACTTGTTATTTCAGTACTATCCAAGAGCCCAGACACCTGGGAGTTAGATGGGGCCAAAATGTAGCTAACTACAATTTCATTCAGATTATCAAGAGGAAACATTACGTTTTGAAATATTTCTGAATTTTCAAAACTCATCATTTTTTCTCCAAAAAAATCTTGAGAATTATACCTACTTGATGTTTTCAGTTGGACCCAAAATAGTCCGTCCAAGTGCAGTATTTTGATAAGCTGTGGCATGAAGATAATCAAAAACAACTTCCTGTAAATTGGTTTCAACTTCCTGCATCTCCCTAAGGATGACTCCACGTTCACGTTCAATCTCTGCTTCTCCCAATGTACTGTTTTGTATTATATCAGCAAGAATTTCTACAGCTAATTAAAAATAAAACAAGAAGAAACACGAAGAGTCTTAATTTTCAATATTAAGATCTATTAAACTAGCATCAGAAACCATGATACTGACCATCATCATTCAATTTTGACTAAATGATTAAGCCAGGAAGAAACAAATTTACTCCCATTAAAATTAAAAATATAAAATATAAACCCCTGTGGTAAAGAACTTGGGGAAAATTCCTAAATTTATCTGAGGTCTCCACAACACTTGTAATGACTCTACCACTTCAAACATGACCCAAGTGTATAGTGTTCTGTATGAAAATATTAAAAAGTAGAAAATTTTCTGTATAAAAACATCTAGGTAGGTACAGAGGATCCACAGCGCCCAAATATTTGCTACCCCAGTCCCCACAGCAATGATGCTGCTATACAAACAAGCCAGTACATGCCATAATCTAACAGAGATGGAAAGTTAACATGTGAAGAAAAGGATAGGTATCCCAAAAAAGATACCTATTGCTATCAAAGGATTAAGTGACCCTTGGGAAAAAGTGATTAAGCCCTCAAATTATTCATATAAGAATGACCCTAATTTGCAAAAAGCCCAAAGTGAACTCAAGGATGCTATATGATGCTATAAAACTACACACTTCTCCAAAAAGGAAAAACCTAACCTATTTGTACAGGGGCAGGGTGCCTGGATGGCTCAGTTGGTTAAGTGTCCGACTTCGGCTCAGGTCATGATCTCGCGGTTCATAAGTTCGAGCCCCTTGTCGGGTTCTGTGCTGACAGCTCACAACCTGGAGCCTGCCTCATATTCTTGTCTCCCTCTCTTTCTGCCCCTCCCCTGCTCACGCTCTCTTTCAAAAATAAACATTAAAAAAAATAGCAATAATTAAAAAAAAAAAGAATTCATACAGGGGCACCTGGGTGGTTCAGTTGGTCAAGTGTCCAATTCTTGGTTTCAGCTCAGGTCATGATCTCAAAGTTTATAGGTTCAAGCCCCACATCTGGTTCAGTGGTATCAGTGGGGAGCCTACTTGGGACTCTCTCTTTCCCTGTCTCCGACCCTCCCCTTCTCACGTGCTCTCAATAGTAAATAAACTTAAAAAAAAAAAAAAAAAAAGAACTAGTACATAGTTGCAATCACAATCTAAATTTTAACAAATATAAAACATGAATAATCTTTAGTTTCTTTTTTTTTACTCTACTGCAAACTTTTGTTCCTTGTTTAGATTCGCTTTAAGGGGCCTTGTCTCCAAAGCAATTATGTTCGAGTATCAATGACCTCCTATAATGAACTACCAGTAGATTGCCCAACATGCTGAAACAGATTGCTAGACCAAAGCAAGCCGGTTGCAGAGATCATGACCAAAGGGAAAAAATATAAAACCAAATAAAAAACTCTGTCCACATAAGAACCAAAAGCCATGACGGGTGATGAAAAGGCCAAAGACAGATAGAAGGATAAGGAATCCCGTGTGAAGACTCTCTTGTAATACGGGATTGGTAGTCTAGACAGTATTTGCTCAAGTGGAAGTTCGTATTTCCTGGAGCTTATGTTTAATTAGAATCTTTCTTTTTAATGTATATTTAATATTATGTGTATTAACGGGCGCCTGGGTGGCTCAGTCAGTTAAGCATCCGACTTCGGCTCAGGTCATAATCTCCCGGTTCATTAGTTCAAGACCTGCATTAGCGTCTGTGCTGACAGCTCAGAGCCTGGAGCCTGCTTCAGATTCTGTGTCTCCCTCTCTCTCTCTGCCCCTCCCCCACTCACACTCATTCGCACTCTCTCTCAAAAATAGACATTTAAAAAAAATTTTGTTAATATATTATGTGTATTAGTATTGCAATACATGTATTCAATTTGTAATACAGTGGGACACCTGGATGGCTCAGTTCGTAAATCACCTGACTCTTGGTTTTGGCCCAGGTTATGATTTCAGGGTTCATGAGTTCAAACTCCGAGTCAGGCTCCATGCTGCTGGTACAGAGACTGCTTGGGATTCTCATTCTCATTCTCTCTCTCTCTCTCTCTCTCTCTCTCTCTCTCTCCCTCACTCCCTCCCTCCCTCCCCCTCCCCTAGCCATGCTCCAATTCTCTCTCTCAAAATAAATAAACTTAAAAAAAATCTGTAATACACCTATATTGATGTATAATCAAGGGGCACCTGGGTAGTTCAGTTGGTTAAATGTCCAACTCTTGATTTCGGCTCAGGTCATGATCCCACGGTTCATGAGTTGGAGCCCTGAGCTTGGGATTCTCTCTCTCTGCCCCTCCCCTACTCATAATCACACATTCTTGCTCTCAAAATAAACTTAAGAAAAAAAAAAAAAAACACTTAAAACAAAATGGGAAGGTATCAATAAACATTTTTCCAAAGATGACAGATGGCCAAAAAGCATAAGAAAAGATGCTCAACATCATTCATCATCAGGGAAACGCCAATCAAAACCACAATGAGATAACACCTTACACCTATCAGAATCACTATTAACAAAAAAGACAAAGTAACAAGTACTGACAAGGATATGAAGAAAGGGAAACCTTTGTGTACTGTTGGTGGGACTGTAAATTGGTGCAATTACTTTGTAGAAGTATGGAGGTTCCTTAAAAAAAACTAAAAATAAAAGATACTAGAAGACCCAGCAATTCCACTTCTAGGTATTTATCCAAAGAAAATGAAAACACTAACTCAGAAAGATATATGCACCCCCATGTTTACTGCAGCATATTATTTATAATAGCCAAGATATGGAAACAACCTCTGTGTCCATCAGTGGAAGAATGGATAAAGAAACTGTGGAATGGAATATTCTATAATGGACTATTATTCAACCACAAAAAAAGAATGAAATCTTGTCAGCTGCTACAAGGATGGACTTACAGGGCATCATGCAAAATGAAGTGAGACAGAAAAAGACAAATACCTCAGACAAAAAGACAAATCTTCTGCATGTGGAATCCAAACAAAACAGAACAAGTTCAGATACAGAGAACACATCAGTGGGTGCCAGATGCAACCAGGAGAAATGTGCGAACTGTTTTCTTAGGTGTTTTTTAATTCTAAGTTGAATTTTTAAAAAATTAATAGAAAGGAAAATAACAAAGAAGTATACTCCAAGATGAAGAACTAAAATGTGCAAACGCAGTAAAGATAAGAGAGTTTTGTTTAAAAAAAAAAAAAAAAGGCCCAGTAGGAACGCCTGGGTGGCTCAGTCAGTTAAGCGTCCAGCTTTGGCTCAGGTCATGATCTCAGGGTTCAGGAGTTCAAGCCCCATGTTGGACTCTGTGCTGACAGCTCAGAGCCTGGAGCCTGCTTCAGATTCTGTGTCTCCCTCTCTCTCTACCCCTCCCCCACTCTCACCCTCCCCTTCAAAAATAAACATTTAAAAAAATAAATAAAAATTTTAAAAGGCCCAGTAGTCCACAGTGATAAAGTGAGAGGGGAAAAAAGTAGGCAGTAAACTGGATACAACTAAAAATATTTCCCTACACAGGAATGGCTCTGGAGAAAAACTTTTTTTTTTTTTTTTTTTTTGAGAGAAAAAGCACAAGAAGAAAGGACAGAGGGGGAGTGGGGAAAAAAGAGGGAAAGATATAGAGTGAGGTAGAGGGAGAGGGATTTTTAGCCCCTTGTTACTACAGCCAATTAACAACTATAATATACAGAACATCAGAGACTGTCAGAGGGAGGGAGGGAGGGAGAGAGAGGGAGGGAGGGAGAGAGAGGGAGGGAGGGAGGGAGAAGGAGGGAGGGAGAAGGAGGGGGGAGAAGGGGGGGAGGGAGGAGGGAGAGGGAGGAGGGAGAGGGAGGAGAGGGAGGAGGGGAGAGGGAGGAGGGGGGGAGAGGGAGGAGGAGGGGGGGAGAGGGAGGAGGAGGGGGGAGAGGGAGGAGGAGGGGGGAGGGGGAGGAGGAGGGAGGAGGGGGGGAGAGGGAGGAGGAGGGGGGGAGGGGGAGGAGGAGGGGGGGAGGGGGAGGAGGGGGGGGGAGAGGGAGGAGGAGGGGGGGAGGGGGAGGAGGAGGGGGGGAGGGGGAGGAGGAGGGGGGGAGGGGGAGGAGGAGGGGGGGAGGGGGAGGAGGAGGGGGGAGAGGGAGGAGGAGGGGGGGAGGGGGAGGAGGAGGGGGGGAGGGGGAGGAGGAGGGGGGGAGGGGGAGGAGGAGGGGGGGAGGGGGAGGAGGAGGGGGGAGGGGGAGGAGGAGGGGGGAGGGGGGAGGGGGGAGGGGGGGAGGGGGGAGGGGGGGAGGGGGAGGGGGGAGGGGGGAGGGGGGGAGGGGGGAGGGGGGAGGGGGAGGGGGGGAGGGGGAGGGGGAGGGGGGAGGGGGGAGGGGGAGGGGGAGGGGGAGGGAGGGAGGGAGGGAATGAATATCCTAAGCGGGCTCCATACCAAGCATGAAGCCCAATATGAGATTCAATCCCATAACCCTGAGATCATGACCTGAGCCAAAAGCAAAAGTCAGACACTCAACTGACTAAGCCAGGTTGGCACAAGTCTTGCAGCCTACAACTGTTTGATATCATTTGTCATATTTGGAGGAAAAAATAGGTACCCCCCTCCCCCACATAGAGTTTGATTCATTTTTTCACATTTCTGGGGGTTTCACAACAGACATAATAAAACCAGTACTAGGTTATTTTTGAACTCTTGTGAAAATTACCTATCTGCAGTGTACATAATAACAATACCTCTTGGCAAATCTTTAGAGAATGCTTTGGCATAATATACAGTCTGCTCTCTGGAGGTATAGGCGTTGAGATGAGCACCCATGTTTTCAATCTCAAGTTCCAGATCTAACTGGGATCTCTTTTTGGTGCCCTGAAACAGAAAAGAAAATTATGATACCTTCCTTTATCTCTCATCTATTCTAAGGACTTCAGGCAATGAATATGAGGACATAAGCCATGTCAGTTTCATGCAAGGACCAAATCTGATTCCTAAAGTGCATCAGTGGTGTATACTTTCAGATGACCCTGACATCAACTCTACAGAACAACTGTCAGTATTTCAGGTAATTATTCTGGAAAGAAGAAAAGATTAAAATAAATAAATTATACTATACTACTGAAGTAGTTCTCCTTCCCTTAGAATGAGATATTGTGCCTAATGGCTCTTAAAGAAAATGCTTTTTTATAAAGTCTTACAACTTACCTTGAAAGCCATATGCTCCAAAAAGTGAGCTGTGCCATTATTCTTCTCATTTTCATACCGACTTCCGGCATCAATCCAGAGCCCAACCTGAATACAATCAAGAAAAAATTAAGTAAAACATCACTTTCTTTCTTCTGGGGGGACAGAGGTATAGAGGGAGCAGTCTCCTTCCCTTTTTTTTTTTTTAAACAAATGCTTTCCAGTCTTAGCACTAAAGTTTTCTTGACTTGAGTGGATTGACAACACATTCCTAAGAACTAGGAGATTTAAAAATGTTGATGATCAGTCTACCGGTGAGTGCTAAAATACTACTTGCCAGTTTCATGGAGGACCCAGATTTTTAGCCCCTTGTTACTACAGCCAATTAACAACTATAATATATAGAAGAACATCAGAGACTGTCAGAAAAATCTAGGTTCAAATCCTGGCTCTGTCATGTATTAGCTGTGTAACTTGAACAAAACCATTTAACTTCTCTGAACTTGACCCTTAATTGTAAAAAGGGTGTGTTGGTGCCTACTACAAAGAACTATTTTAAAAATCAAATAGAGGACACCTGGCTGGCTCAGTCAGTGGAGCATCTGACTACTGATCTTGGGGTTGTAAGTTTCAGCCCCACGTTGGATGTAGCAATTACTTTAAAAAAAAAAGTTTAAAAATTAAAGATCACATAAGACAATATATGCAAAAACAGTTGGCACAGAGTAGCCTAGAGAAGGTACTTCTTTCATTATCAACACTACTAACAACAAACAACACAACTGGCTGCAGGAACCAGATGCAGACCCTTAAACAAAGTACATATGCATCCAGTATGGAAGTATCACTGGAAGAAAGATTCACAAATGAGAGTCACCTGTCAAGGCCAAAGAACTGCCCCTATTTTTCAACCACCATCCAACAAAAAGCTTAGATTAAAATAAACAGCTGCCCTTTCCTAAGTGCCTAACAACTAAACAGTGGTTGCTGGAATCACTTACTGTGCATGTTGAGAGCCCAGAGTCTTCAGAGGCCACTCTGAGTCCGTTGTCCAAACGTGTTACTCGCGTTTCAGGAACATTCAGAACAACCTGTGTAGCAGCCTGTGTATTTCTCCATCTGTTCCCTCCAAAATATAATGACTGGTTGGGGGTGAAGGAGTGGGAGAGAGGAAGCAAAACACATCACTATTCTGATTTTAACTTTTGTTCCAATGAGACCCACCCCTTTGCTTGGCTTAGGAACTTTCCTTAACCACTCTCCTAAAGCCAGCAACAAGCCTGCAAACATGCCTTCGCCTTAGGGAAAACAAGCAGTTATTATCATTACACAGAGAGAAACTGTTTTTACTTCAGTACCTCTCCTAGAAAAGCTTAATATTCATTATAGAGGAAACGGGACAGGGGAGACAATGAAGGGAGAGAAAACTGTAAAAATATGTATACACTATAAAGGAATGAGATTTAGGTTTTCACTGTTCAAGAAAAGCAATAAGCTTTGGAAAAGGTAGGAAAACAGAAGATAGGAAGAAGGGCAGATGCTCAAGATCTACCGTGGTTGAAAGATTTGTTGACTACGGACCATTCTCCTGTCGGCAATTTTTCTTTTCCTTTAAACACACGTTAAAGTCCCTGCCACATACCTTGGAGAAAGCTAGAGGTTATCATGAGAAAAATATATACACAGACAAAACTTTCCTTTGGCTACTCCGGGGTTCGCAGGAAGCACAGCTGAGGATGAAACTCGGCCTTAGACAAAAAGAACTCTCGTCTCACTTTTTAATTTCTCCCCATTTGCAACCACTGTGCTTTTAGTAACCAACACGCACTCTTTACGACTCCTGGGCAACTGCCGGGAAAGGCGCCAGCAACCGGTGTCATCCCACGGTTCACTAGCAGGTCACGCGCGGCGGGTGACCAAGGCCAGCTCATCCCCAGCGGGCATTCAGCATCCCCTGCCCCCTGGTTCCCCACGCGCCGTGGGGGTGTGGGGCGCCGACTCCGCCGCTGGGCCGGGGGCCCGTGACTCAGCTCCGCCGCGCGGGGTCCGGCGGCAAAGGCCGTGTCTCAAGCGACACCCAGACAAGTGGAAAGAAGCTCACCCTCCTGGCAGCGCCTCCAACCAGAAGCCTCTCCGTGAAACCCCAAAGCCGCCGCCGGGCCGCAGGCAACAGCACCCACCTGGCCGCCGCTGCCGCCATCTCGGTTGGGGACGGGGAGGATATGCTTCCGGGGTCGTGACCTGATGTCCCAAAGTAGGTGGGCTCCACCTTGTGGCCAAGATGGAAATGACACTCTTCGAAGCGGTCACGGAAGAAACAGAGCTGGGCTTTGTGCTGAGCTGTAAGCCCCTAATAACACGAATTAGGGAGTCTGTAGGAGTTTCCTGTATTCTCAGTTACTTAGATCGCCTACGGAGTGCGAGACACAAATGTGGAGGCGTTAAAGGTAACCTGGTGAGACCTATTATCCCATTGATGGCTACAATTGATTGGATAAAGTGGAATAGGATCCAGAACTCACTGTCCTTAAGGAAGCATCTATTGGGAGAGACCAGCGTACTGAGAGGAGGGAAGGATGTGCCATTGTTGACCCTTAGTCCCTCTTTTTTTTTTTTTTTCCTCTATGCTTTTTTTTTTAATTTTATTTTTTATTTTTTTTAACTTACATCTAAATTACTTAGCATATAGTGCAATACTGATTTCAGGAGTAGATTCCTTAGTGCCCTTACCCATTTAGCCCATCCCGCCTCCCACAACCCCTCCAGTAACCCTCTGTTTGTTCTCCATATTTATCAGTCTCTTCTGTTTTGTCCCCCTCCCTGTTTTTATATTGTTTTTGTTTCCCTTTCCTTATGTTCATCTGTTTTGTCTCTTAAAATCCTCATATGAGTGAAGTCATATGATTTTTGTCTTTCTCTGACTGACTCATTTCACTTAGCGTAATACCCTCCAGTTCCATCCACATAGCTGCAAATGGCAAGATTTCATTCTTTTTCATGGCCGAGTAATACTCCATTGCGTATATATACCACATCTTCTTTGTCCATTCATCCATCGAGGGACATTTGGTCTCTTTCCATACTTTGGCTATTGTTGATAGTGCTGCTATAAACATGGGGGTGCATGTGTCCCTTCAAAACAGCACACCTGTATCCCATGGATAAATGCCTAGTAGTGCAATTGCTGGGTCATAGGGTAGTTCTATTTTTAGTTTTTTGAGGAACCTCCATACTGTTTTCCAGAGTGGCTGCACCAGCTTGCATTCCCACCAACAATGCAAAAGAGATCCTCTTTCTCCTCATCCTTGTCAACATCTGTTGTTGCCTGAGTTGTTAATGATAGCCATTCTGACAGGTGTAAGGTGGTATCTCATTGTGGTTTTGATTTGTATTTCCCTGATGATGAGTGATGTTGAGCATTTTTTCATGTGTCGGTTGGCCATCTGGATGTCTTCTTTGGAGAAGTGTCTATTCATGTCTTTTCCCCATTTCTTCACTGGATTGTTTGTTTTTTGGGTGTTGAGTTTGTTAAGTTCTTTATAGATTTTGGATACTAACCCTTTATCTGATATGTTGTTTGCAAATATCTTCTCCCATTCTGTCGGTTGCCTTTTAGTTTTGCTAATTGTTTCCTTCTCTGTGCAGAAGCTTTTTATTTTTGATGCGGTACCAGTAGTTCATTTTTGCTTTTGTTTCCCTTGCCTCTGGAGACATGTTGAGTAAGAAGTTGCTGTGGCCAAGATCACAGAGGTTTTTGCCTGCTTTCTCCTCGAGGATTTTGATGGCTTCCTGTCTTGCATTTAGGTCTTTCATCCATTTTGAGGTTTTTTTTGTGTGTGTGTGTCTGGTGTAAGAAAGTGGTCCAGGTTCATTCTTCTGCATGTTGCTGTCCAGTTTTCCCAGCACCACTTGCTGAAAGACTGTCTTTATTCCATTGGATATTCTTTCCTGCTTTGTCAAAGATTAGTTGGCCATACATTGTGGGTCCATTTCTGGGTTCTCTATTCTGTTCCATTGATCTGAGTGTCTGTTCTTGTGCCAGTACCATACTGTCTTGATGATTTCAGCTTTGTAGTATAGCTTGAAGTCTGGGATTGTGATGCCTCCTGCTTTGGTTTTCTTTTTCAAGATTGCTTTGGCTATTCGGGGTTTTTTCTAGTTCCATACAATTTTAGGATTATTTGTTCTAGCTCTGTGAAGAATGCTGGTGTTACTTTGATAGGGATTGCATTGAATATGTAGATTGCTTTGGGTAGTATCGACATTTTAACAATATTTGTTCTTCCTATCCAGGAGCATGGAATCTTTTTCCATTTTTTTGTGTCTTCTTCGATTTCTTTCATAAGCTTTCTATAGTTTTCAGTGTATAGATTTTTCACCTCTTTGGTCAGATTTATTCCTAGGTATTTTATGGGTTTTGGTGCAACTGTAAATGGGATCGATTCCTTGATTTTTCTTTCTGTCACTTCATTGTTCTTAAACACTTCACTGTCTGGTTCATTTCATTCCATAGAGATCGTTCTTGGTGAAGCCACTAATTGCTTAAAGACAGGTGCGTCTCAGACCTTATCTTACAGAATCTTGCAGAATTTGACATGGTAGGTCTCTTTGAAATTTTCTTATTGTATCTTAGAGGCCTTCCTCCTTTTCCTACTACTTTCCTCTTTACTTTCTTGGACAACTCTTTATTCACAGATCTCTTAATGAGACTAAAAGTAATAAGCACTGTTCTAACTGTGCTATTCTTATGCTCATTTTATATCTGTAAAATGTAGAAATTGTGGTAAAATAACTTGCCTGAGGTCACCATGCTAACAAGAGGCTGTCTGGCTCCAAAGCCTGTGTTCTTTAGAAAAAAGTTTTAGTGTTTATTTATTCCAGAGAGAGACATAAAGACAGAGCATGAGCGGTGGTGGCAGGGGTGGGTGTACACACACACACACACACACACACACACAGAGAGAGAGAGAGAGAGAGAGAGAGAATCCAAAGCAGGCTCCAGGCTGCTGTCAGTACAGAGTCTGACATGGTACTCGAACCCATGAACCACGAGATCATGACCTGAGCTGAAGTCAGATACTTAACCAACTGAGCCACCCAAGTGCCCCACAGCAAAGCTGGTGTTCTTAAATACCACAATATTTTGTCTGAAAAGTTGGTATTCCCCATGGTTGTGGACGTGGACCCCTTCTACTGCACACTCTCCCTAATGGTTTTACTTCTTCATAAGGACTTCCCTGTCTAGCCACCCGCGACTTTCTCTTGAGCTCCAGTCCCTCTTAACCATTCAATGACTAGAAAACTATAATTGAATATTCTATTGACATTTCAATATCAACTTGTCCAAAATACAATTCACTGTCTTGTCCTAAGTCTTTTCCTGTATATCCAATGCAAAACAGCCAAGGAGACCTCCAATCACCTAGACATCCAAACCAGAAACCTGAATTTCATCATCAGCTCCTCTCTTTTTTTCCACCCTCTACATCCAACTGATGTACTCCGATCCTGCGTCTTGAATTTGTTCTAGCCCCATTGTCACAGTTTTTCACATTGTTGTCCAATGGATCTTCTTAAAATGCAACTGTTAGCATGACTATCCCATTATGAAAAATCCTCCAGTAACTCCATGGTCAGGATAAAGTGAAGGCTCCTTAGCATGGCAGATAGGACCCTTCAGGATCTGACTCCCACTTATCTTTCTAGACTCACTTCTGCCATCTACCCTCTCTGCTAGGATTCACAGCTTCAACCCATAGGCTCTATTACATAATAAGGACAACCAAGGTTATTTCTTCATATTTCCAAAACAAACGTGTGGTAACGTTAATAAAGAAATACAAACATGCATGTATATATACAAAAATATTTAGGTATAATCACAGGAAACACCTGGGAAATGTTAGCACATTTTAACTTAAAATTAATTTGGAATGTCAGGGAAAATGACAGAAATAAAGGCCTCCAAAGTTTTCCTCTTTTTCTTATAAAAGAAATGAGAAAACTCATTTAAAAAATTGTCGGAAACAACATTTTCAGAACTCTAGAAAGTAAACAAAGGCTTGACGTAATCTGGGGAGCTTTTATTTCATGAAAACAGCTAAACTTCAAGAAGAGTGAGCTTTATAGTATTTTAACTTGTTTTATCCTGAACCGCTTCCCCATATCTTCACGGTAATCTTGGAAAGCCACATCCCACAACCACGATGAAAATCAGCAGCCTGGCATGGCAGAATTGGATTCAAGCTCCTTCGAGGCCCCGAACCCAGAGAATTGGAATTATTTGACCTATCCTGTGGTTCCTTGGAAGATCTCACTTGCAAGTTTGTCTTTGTTTGACTTGACTCAGAGCAAAAGGTCTTTTTCTGGGCGTATTGTCAAAAATATCTAGAGGTAGTTGTTTCACTTTGTGGCTGCCTGGGGGTGGTAGATAACAACAGGGGCAAACAATAGCTAAAACAAAAAGCTTAAAAGGAAAAGCTAAGGCCTGAGATATCTATAGACGCTTTGAAAAGCTCAGACATATCCCTGGGACCTTTCCAAGGCCATACACATGTGTACAACTATGTACATACCTGGAGATGTACACCTGCCCAGGAAAGACCTGAAAAAGACTTAAACCCTCCTCTCTGACCTTGAGGCTCCGTATGAGCAGGAAGTGAAGACTAAGGCATAGATGTCAACCGTCTAGCTAAACATTGATGGTATGCCCCACACAGAGCTCCTCAACAAAGTCAGAGGGGATGCCTGGCTCGTGAGTTTGAGCCCACGTTGGATGCAGAGATTACTAAAATAAGTAACCTTTAAAAATAAATAAAAATATAAACAAACAAACACAAAAACTGGGAAAGTCATTGTTTCTAGGCTTTTAATGAAGTATCTGTTCAGTCATTACCTGACCTTTAAGCTAACCAGGCAGACTTCAGCCATCACACATGACTTTAAGTAATTCATTCAGAAAACAAACAAAAGCAAACAGCAACAACAAAGCCTGGGACGGGAGTAGAATCAGATATTCACAATTGACACTATATTATTTTAAAAGTCCAGTTATCAGGAGTGCCTGGGTGGCTCAGTTGGTTGGGCATCAAATTCAGCTCAGGTCATGATCTCCCAGTTGGTGGGTTCGAGCCCACATCAGGCTCTGTGCTGACAGCTCAGAGCCTGGAGCCTGCTTTAAATTCTGTGTCCCCTCCTCTCTCTGACCCTCCCATGCTCATGCTCTGTCTCACTCTGTCTCTCAACAATAAATAAATGTTAAAAAAAATTTTTTTAATACAAAAAAAAAGTTGAGTTATCAACCAAAAATTATAAGATAAGAAAATATGGTCATACTCAGAGGGAAAAAATCAATAGACAATGTCCCCACAGCGGGGGGCAGTGGGGGACCTGGGTGGCTCCATTGGTTGAGCATCAGGTCATGATCTCATGGTTCATGGGTTCAAGCCCCTATCAGTCTCTGTGCTGACAGCTCAGAAGCTGGAGGTTGCTTCAGATTCTGTGTCTCCTTCTCTCTCTGCCCTTCACCCACTTGTGCTCTCTCTCTCTCTTTCTCTCTCTCTGTCTCAAAAATAAATAAACATTTAAAAAAAGGTAAAAAAGAAAAGAAAAGAGAAGGTCCCATGGAAGGCTAGACATTGGACTTGACAAAGGCTTTTAAAATAAGCCATTTAGGGGCACCTGGGTGGCTCAGTCGGTTGAGCATCCAACTTCGGCTGAGGTCATGATCTCGCAGTCTGTGAGTTCGAGCCCCGCATCGGGCTCTGTGCTGATGGCTCAGAGCCTGGAGCCTGCTTCGGATTCTGTGTCTCCCTCTCTCTCTGACCCTCCCCCGCTCATGCTCTGTCTCTCTCTCTCTGTCAAAAATAAATAAAACATTAAAAAAAATAAAATAAGCCATTTAAAAATGTTCTCAGAACTAAGGGAAACAATGCCAATAAATAAATAAATAAATAAATAAATAAATAAATAAGGATGATGGCTCACCAAATACAGAATATCAATAAAAAGACAGAAATCATTATTTTTTAAAAAAAAATCACAGATCTGAAATTGAAAAATGCAATAACTGAAATGAAAAAATTCACTAGAGGGGTTCAAAAGCAGACACGAACTGGTAGGAAGAAAGAATCAGAGGACTGAGGATAGGTCAACTGAGATGATCAGTCTGGAGAATTAAAAAAGAATAAAGTAAAATGAACACAGCCTCAAAATCCTATGGATACCCTCAACCATACCAATGTACACATGTCCGCGAGTCCCAGAGACAGAGTACAGAGAGAAAGGGGCAAAAAGAACCTTTGAAGAAATCAAAGGTTTGATACTGTTTGATGAAAAACAGTGATCTATGTATCCAAAGAGCTCAACAAATTCCAAGTAAGATAAGCTCAAAGAGACCCATACCTAGAAAAACAAAGGAAACCTCAAAAGCAGCAAAAGAAAAGCAATTTATCACATATGCTTGATCTTCAGTAAGATTAGTAGCTGATTTCCCATCAGAAACCACAGAGGCCAGAACATACTCAAAGTGCTGAAAGGAAAAGATTGGGCCAAGAATTCTATATCCAGTGAAATGATCTTTCAAAAATAAAGGAAAGTAATCTGAAAGTGAAATTAAGAAAATAATTCCTTATTTATTTAAGAGAGAGAGAGAGAGAGAGAGAGAGAGACCACACACAAGCTGGGGAGAGGGGCAGGAGGAGAGAGAGAGAATCCCAAGCAGGGTCCATGCCCAGAATGGAGTCCAATACAGGACTCCATTTGATCCCATGACCCTGCAACCATGACCTGAGCTGAAATCAAGAGTCAGATAGTCCAACTGAGCTACCCAAGTGCCCCAATAATTCCATTTTTTAAGAGAAACAAGGAATATAATACTTAGGGGAAAAGTTAGCAAAGGAGTATAAACTTATACTCTGAAAACTATAGAACATTATTGAAAGAAACTAAAGAGGATCTATATAAATGAAAAGACATCTTATGTTCATGTATCAGAAGACTTAATGTTGTGAAGATGGCAGTATTCCCCCAAGTGGATCTATAGATTCAGTGAGATCCAGATCGGAATCTCAGCTAGATTCTCTGTGTAACTTTACAAGCTGGTCCTCAAATTCATATGAAAATTCAAAGGACCCTGGATAGCCAAAACAATCTTGAAAAAAGAGGAATGAAGTTAAAGGATTCCCACACATCCAAGTTTTAAAACATACTACAAAGCAACAATAATCAAGTAGTGTGGTATTAGCATAAGAACAGACAGTGGAATAGAATTAGGAATCTAGAAATAAACCCTCATGTTTACGGGCAATTTATTTTTGACAAGGGTGCCCAAACAACTCAAAAGAAAAACAATAGTCCTTTCAACAAATAGTGATGAGTCAATTAGACACCCACATGCAGAATGAAGTTGGACCTCCCATCTCATACCATATATAAAAATTAACTCAAAATGGATCAAAGATGTAAGCCAAAAAAAACTATAAAACTCTTAGAAGAAAACACAGGTATAAATCTTCATGACCTTAGATTTGGCATTGAATTTTTTTAATTTTTTTAATTTTTAAATTTTTTTTACATTTATTTATTTTTGAGAGACAGAGCACAAGCAGGGGAGGGCCAGAGAGAGAAAGAGACACAGAATCTTAAGCAGCCTCCAGGCTCTGAGCAGTTGGTCAGCACAGAGCCTGATGGGGGGCTCAAACCCACAAGTCATGAGATCATGACCTGAGCCGAAGTTGGGCACTCGACCAACTGAGCCACCCGGGTGCCCCGGCATTGAATTTTTTAGATATGACACCTACAGTATAAGCAACAAAGGAATAAACATAAATTGGACTTCATCAAGTTAAAAACTTTTGTGCTTCACAGAATCAATGGAGTGAGTGGAGATTCAAGCTCTGAAAGTGAGCAGGATCCAAAGAAGGACCAGGATGTCAAGGGCACCTGCCACCACTGGGAGCTTGGTGTTTGCAATACTCTTAAGCTCTCCAATGGCCACTTCTGCTGCATGTATTTTCTTTACTACCCCTATTCTCCCTCAAAAATCAAAGTCAAAGTCAAAACCCTAAGGACCACTTTACCTCCACTAGGATGCTTAAATAAAAGACAATAAAAAGTGTTGGTGAGGATGTGGAGAAATTAGAACCCTCATGCACTGCTGATGGGAATGTAAAATGGTACAGCCACTTTTGAAAACAATCTGGTAGTTCCTCAAAAAGTTAAACATAGAGCTACCATTTAACCCAGCGATTCTACTCCAAGATATATACCCAAGAGAAATGAAAGCATGTCCACTTGTATGCTAATACCCATAGCAGAATGAGTCATCATAGCCGAACAGTGGAAACAACCCACATGTTCTTCCATTAATGAAATATTAAATAAAACTTGGTATATCCATACAACAGAATATTATTCAGCAGTAAAATGAATGAAGGACTGATCCAGGCTACCACATGGATGAACCTTGAAAACACTATGTTAAGTGAAAGCAGCCATTCCATTTATATGAAATGCCTATAGAGAAACAAAGTACATTAGTGGCTGTCTAGGCTTGGGGTTAATGGGAGGATTGGAGGTTGGCAACTAATGGGTAGGGGGTTTATTTTTTGAGGTGATTAAAATATTCTGGGACTAGTGGTGACTGTGGCACAACTTTATGAATATACTGAAAACCATTCAACTGTACACTTTAAGTGGATGAATTCTATGGCATGTGAAATTCTATCTCAATAAATCCATTACCAAAAGTTGGACAACGGATTTGAACAGATATTTTTCCCAAAAGCAGATATACAAACAGCCAATAAGCACATGAAGATGCTCAATATTATGAGCCATCAGGAAAATGTAAGTCAAAGCTATAATAAGGTACTATTTCACACATGCCAAAATGGCTACAATGAAAAAGACAGTAACAAGTGTTGATGAAGTTATGGAAAAATTGCACCCCTCAACATTGCTGATGGGAATGTAAAATGGTACAACCATTGAGGAAAACAGTTGATCAGTTCTTCAAAAGGTAAAACATAGAATTACCACTTGACCCAGCAATTCCACTACTAGGTAGCTATATATACCCCAGAAATGAAAGAATACGTCCACACAAAAAATTATACAGAAATGTTCATAATGGCATTATTCATAGTAGCCTAAAAGTGAAAATGATCCAAATGTCCACTAACTGATGAATGGATCAACAAAATGTGGCATACCTGTACAATGGAATATTGTTCAGTGACAAAAAGGAATTAAGTATTGGGGTGCCTGGCTGGGTCAGTCAGTAGAGCATGTGACTCTTTATCTCAGGGCTGTGAGTTCAAGCCCCATGTTGAGCACAGAGCTTACTTTAAAAAAATGAAGTGCAGGGGCGCCTGGGTGGCTCAGTCGGTTGAGCCTCCGACTTCAGCTCAGGTCACGATCTTGCGGTCCGCGAGTTCGAGCCCCGCGTCGGGCTCTGGGCTGATGGCTCGCTCAGAGCCTGGAGCTTGCTTCCGATTCTGTGTCTCCCTCTCTCTCTGCCCCTCCCCCGTTCATGCTGTGTCTCTCTCTGTCTCAAAAATAAATAAACGTTAAAAAAAAAATTAAAAAAAAAAAATGAAGTGCTGATACATGTTACAATGGGGATGTTTGAAAACTTTACGCTATGAGAGAAGCTAGCCACAAAAGGCCACATATTATATGTTCCATTTATATGAAACATCCAGAACAGGAAATCCAAAGAAACAGAAAGTAGATTAGTGTTTACTAGGGGCTGAGGGCAGGGAGGAATAGGGAATTACTGCTAATAGTTACGGGTTTCATTAGGGGTGATAAACATTTTCTGGAAACAGTGGCGATGGTTGTATGACAGTATACTAAAATCCATTTAATGTTACATTTTAAAAAGATAAATTCTATTGTATATAAATTATATCTCAATTTTTTTAAATACCCCAAATCCCACTATCCAAAAATTATCACCATTAACATTAGGATAACATTTCAGATACCTTTTTAATGTGTATATGTACCTAGAAAGGTAAGATGGATGGATAGATGGAAGAATGGATCAGCACATAGCTATGGTGACCGAATACTTAATCTTTAAGAGAATGGGATAATACAACAAATGCTATATTTATTAACAGTGTCTGGATATCTTCCCTTTGTCCCCACTCCCCATCCTTTCCCACTCTATTCTGTGCTTTAGGGAGCTGCCCTGCAGATAGCTTGATTCCTCCGGTTTTTAGCTGGGTTTAGCCAATGAGAGTCACAGCAGGATACACAAGCCTAGAGAAGCGAGGGAGGTGCCTTCATCTCTCAGCTTCTTCCCTGGGACTTGATGCATCTCTCTGCCAAGGGCATGGCCCCTTATACAGCTATCCTCTGGGTTCTAGTGGCCTCTCCTTCCTCTTCTACCTTCGAGGCTAAGTGGGGACAGATCTCTGCAGTTGCTAGTTCTGGAATGCTGCATTTCCCCTTGTTGATTTCTCTATACCCTGCCCCTACATTTGTAAATAGACCCCTTATTAAACTCTCTTCAAATCACCCCATTTGAATAAGTCAGAAAGTAGACTGATAGCAAGTTTTAAATGTGTGTTAATCAGTATTAGGATAAATGAGCAGACAATTGGTATTTATTACATTGTATTAGGATGGCAGATGATTTCATAGTATTATTGTCAGTATTTAATTTTATTTTTGAGAGAGTATGTGCCCATGCATACGCATGAACAGGGAAGGGACAGAGAGAGAAGAAGAGAGAATCTCAAGCCCAAGCAGCAATCTCTTCACTGACAGCCCACGGTCCATTGCGGGGCTCAATCTCGTGACTCTGGGATCATGATCTGAGCTGAAATCAAGAGTCGGAGGCTTAACCACATGAGCCACCCAGGTGCCCCAGTTGTTGCTATTTTGGTTGTTTTGAAACTTTCATCGTGGATGTCCTGTTCCTTTCATTCTTTTATGTGTGAAAATGTCCACTTTTGCCTTTACACTTGAATAATTTATCTGGGCCTAATATTCTTGGGTAACATTTTCATTTTCTCAGAATTTATATACATAGCTCCATTATTTTCTTGAGTTGAATATTGCCTTGGAGAAGTCTGAGGCTAACCAGATTTTTTACCACCCTTAAATATGGCTTGCTTTTTCTGTTTGAATACCTAAAAAATCATTTTATTCTTGAAGCTTAACAACTGAACTAGAGTATGTCTTAATGTTGAGTAATTTTTGTGTTGAGTGATTTTTATCAAAATTTCAAGAAACACAATATGTTCTTTCAATCTGTGGATTTAGTTCTTCCCTCATTTTAGGAAAATTCTCTTTCAATATACCTGGCATTCCATTCAGTGGGTTCTTTATTCAGGGGTAGAAGTTATCCCTATGCTGAATTACTTCAACCGTCTTCCATATTTGTTGGCATCTCTCTAATTTCCTGAAGCTTTGTCATTTTTTCTTTATCTTTTATGATTATCTCACACCAGAAACACCCACATCCATCTGCCCAACTAATTTTTTGCATAGACACATAAGGAATTCAATGGTCAAAAGATAGCCTTCTCCACAAATGGTTCTGGAGCAACTGGATATTCCTAGGCCTACGCCTCACACCCTCTGTAAAAATTAATTCAAAATGAGTCATAGACTTAAATGTAAAACTATATATTTTTTAGAAAAACGCATAGGATAAAATCTTTGGGATGGAAGGCTAGAGAAAGAGATTATAGCCTTGACACCAGAAGCATAATCCATACAAGAAAAAAGGCATAAACTGAACTTCATCAAAATAAAAACTTTTGCTCTGCAAAAGACACTGCTAGAGGATGGAAAGACAAGATTTAGAGCAAACATTTGCAAGCCATACATGCAACAAACAACTGGTGTCTACAATATATAAATGACTCTCAAAATAGTAAAAACAAACAAAAACAATTAAAAATGGGCAAGAGACATGAACAGATACTTCAATGAAGATGAAATACAAATGGCAAAAAAGCACATGAAAAGATCAACATCATTAGCCATGGGAGAAACGTAAATTAAAATCATGACATATCACTACACATGTAGCAGAAAGGCTGAAGTAAAAACTAGCATAACACTATATGTTGGTGAGGATGCAGAGAAACAAGATTTCTTATACATTGTGGATGGAAATGTAAAATTCAAGAGTGGTACAGTCACTATGGAAAATAGCTCGGCAGGTTGTTTTTTTTCAAATAAAATTAAATATATGCTTACCCTACAACCCAGCAATTGCAATCTTGGGCATTTATCCCAGGGAGATGAAAACAACCACATGGTTATTAATAGCAGCTTTATTTGTGATAGCCCCAAACTGGAAACAACCTAGATTTCCTTCAACAGATAAATGGTTAAACAATTAAATGGTTAAACAGAAGTACATCCATACTATGGAATATTACTCAGTACTAAAAAGAAATGAACTCTTAATAAATGTAATGACATGCACAGACGTCAAAAGAATTATGCCAGTCTTAAAAGTTCCATACTATTTTATTCCATTTATATACGTTCTTTTTTTTTAATGTTTATTTATTTTGAGAGACAGCAAGCGTGAGATGGGGAAGGGCAGAGAGAGAGAGAGGAGAGACTCTCAGTCGGCGGAGAGAGTATCTAAATCAGGCTCAGTGCTGAGGGCGGACTCAGGGTTCGATCTCACAAACCATGAGATCATGACCTGAGCCAAAATCAAGAGTTGGACGCTCAAATGACTGAGCCACCCAGACGCTCCTGATTTCTTACAACTGAATGTGAATCTACAATCATCTCAAAATAAAAGTGTGAATTAAAAAAAAAGTGAAATTATATTTCCAAAAGAATTTTTTTTTATTATGAGTGGGAAGAGTACTGCTTTCTGTTTATTGATCATCATGTATCACAGTCACACACATGTGTGCGCACACACATGCACACACACCGGTCACAGATTCTTATACAAATTGAAATGGGAAGAGAAATTCAGAATTGTTCATTTGGCCATAACTAATAAAGTAATAAAAGGAACTGCAAATGAATTGGAGCAAAAAAAAAAAAAATCTTGGCATGTTTCACGAAGCTTTCCTGATCTGGCCTTTTCTACAATGGCCCCCTGGTGACGAGGGAGTGATTAGTGTGCTATGAGATGTGTAATGTGACAATTTGAGTGGCTCCCTGCATCTGGCTGTGGGGCTGGCAGCCTTTGTGCCCAGTCTGGACTCATTGAAGTGTTTCAGTTTTATTTCTTTTTGTCTCTTGCCTCTTAATGAGGCTATAGTGAGTGAGAAGTAGGCCCTGAGTTGAATATATAATTGCCATGGGAATTGAGGCCACAATCAGTCCCTGGGAATGTGGCTCATAGCCCCCACATGTCTATTGTCAAAGTCCTTTTCTATGTTCTGAATGTTTCTGAGTTTGAGTGAGCATGTGTATGTGTGCCTGTGCATGTAATGCTTATAGGTTAGCTGATTTGTCCTTGAGGGCAGAAGCAGAAGAAAATGTAGGGCACTGTACACAAGCAACTTTACATCCTTCAAACTTCTGGTTAGTGCTTATTAGCTAAGAATCAATGATAATCAAGTAGGGGAGAAGAAAAGTAGTTTCTGAAAAATCTGAACTCCCACTTACCCCCATGCAGCCCACCATATCTCCAAGTCCAGCAGTTTTGACACTAGCAAGATCTGATTTTCTGTCTTCTTCTCCTTAATTTCCTCTTGACCTAGAGGACCCCAAATTGTGAGGATTTTTCCACACCCATGGGTATTTCTAGGATCCTTAAAATCATTAATTTGCCTCTGCATTTTGTTCTTCTCTTTGTCCCCCCTCCTGTGCTCCTTGATTCATACCAGGTTGATGTATACTGAACATTTCTGCCCCTGGTTTCTATTCATTCCACAAACCTTCCTGAAGACTCTGTGTTCCCCTTAGTGGAGACCAATGGTAACTTCTAGACAAATGTTTTCTCTAGATGTCTCCAGTGGTACCCTTAGGATAGACTTACACTCATTAAATCTTTAAGAGAAGAGTCCAAGGGGTTTGGTAAAGAGGGGAAGAGAAAGATAGAGTCTAGATTCGAATTTAATGTGGGAAGAGATTCAATAATGATCTCAAAACAAATTTGCAAGAATACCAAATATCAAAATCACCTTGGTCCCAAGATGCTCTTCTTCAGATATTGGTATAAGATTCTTACAAAAGTAGACTGACCCTATTTACATTTACTCGGTTTTCTGGTATCTGAGAAAAGCACAGATTCAGAAGTTTAGGGATGATGATTTCCCAGTTAACTTAGATTTCCAGGAAGAGAATATAGTCATGTCAGTTTGATGACCTATCTACCTGAATCTCCTGTATGCACCCCTCCCTTCTTACCCCTGGCTGATTTCCCCAAATTTGGGTAGAGATACTGAAGTAGAAATTTAATGATAAAGGTAGTTTTAAAAATTCCTACAAATCCATAAGCTGCAGTTAAACTTAACTGATCTTCTGTAATAGATCTCTTTTCAGTTTCAGTTTGTGGTAGGTGGAATTCTAAGATGACCCCCTAACGACCCGGGCCCCGGTATAATCCCTTCCCCATGGAATCTCATTCCTGTGATTAGGTTTTCTCAAATGGCCTCAGTGAAGGGATCTTTCATGTGGAATTAAGTACCTGGTCAGTTGAGCTTAAGTTCATCAAATAGTCCTGGGAGGACTTTACTTAGTCAGGTGAGCCCTTTAAAAGGGTCTAGAAGTAAGAGATTCTCTGGCAGGCTCTGAAGCAGCAAGCCGCCAGAAGGTCTATAGTCTCAAGGAAATGAAGTCTTCCAACAACTGTGGGGTCTTGGAAGAAGCCCCTGAACCTCACGATGAAACCCCAGCCTTGACTGTGGAGACAGCCTTGTGAGACCCTGGAGTAGAGAGCTCAGGTAAGCCAGCTCAGTTTCCTCACCCACGGAAGCCGAGATAACATATGCATGATGTAAGCACTGAGCTTGTGTGTTTTGCAGCAGTATTAAATGAACATGCCATTTAATCTCCAGAGGTTGGGCTGGCTGCTCAGAGTGGCTGTTTTGTTCTCTTCCATCACTGTCAGTTTTTTTTCGGTAGGCCTTGCCAACTAACACAAATAGGAAAAAAAAAGTACCCTTAACACCAGGCCCTAAGTCTATATTTTGCACATTACAAACAAAAAGAGGGGAAATAGCATAACTAAAAATTCTTACCTCTATCTCCAATCAAGATATAAAACTTTAGGGACACCTGGGTGGATTAAGCATCCAACTTCAGCTCTGGTCATGATCTCACAGTTTGTGGGTTCGATCCCTGCATTGGGGTCTGTGCTGACAACTCAGAGCCTAGAGCCTACTTCAGATTCTGTCTTCCTCTTTCTCTGACCTCCCTCGTTTGCACTCCGTCTCTTTCTCTCTCAAAGATAAACATTAAAACACATTAAAAACAAAAGATGTAAAACTTTGCCCATCACAGGCCATTCATTACCAAATTCTGTTGATTCTACCTCCAAAATCTATCCGGAGCCCATCTTTTTCTTTCAGTCCCCATTCCACCCTCCTCTACGCCACCATCACTGCAGCCCAGACAGCTACCATCTGGCCTCCATGTGGGTCCCAGCATCTTCCCTTTCCTTCTTCTACACACTCTTTGCCAGGCCCAAGTGATAATAAAATATGGGCGAGGATTGTGTCCCTTCGCTTCTTAAAACGCTTTAGTAGTTTCCTGTTGTCTTTAGGACAAAATCCAAAAGGATCTAGACTCTCCCCCAAGTAATATTGATCGACTTTTCCTCACAATTCTCCCAGCCCTGTTGATCTTCTTTTCCTTCATGCACACATGGTCGGTGGAACCTGGAATCCCTTATTTGGCTAACTCGTACGCCTCTATTAATTCTTAGCTTAGAAGGGACTTCAGAGAAGCCTCCCCAGACACTCTGTAGCAAAGGCTATTGATGCTCTGTTTACATCACCTGCACCCAAGTAGTGCACCCATCCCTTAGCCTCTGCAGGTGTGGCTGCTGCTAACTGCTCACACCTGCCCCCGTTCCAGAGCACTGCATTCAGCCCATGAACACTGCCCTGCTGAAAGATGCCTGGGCGGTTATTCTGTCCCCAGAGAGCAACCTTCACTAACCATCAGCTGATGTGGGGTAAGACCATTCAGCCCCCTTGCCTGTGAGTGGGACAAATTTGGCCCTGCAGTTAATGCTCCAGAGCTCTCGGCGAGACCAGACTGCGGCTAGAGTTCTCCTGAAACCCCAAACTTCCCAGATTTCCCCTCTCCCTGTTTCAGTCCCTTACAGGTTTGTCCTGAGCGCACTCCCTCAATGAAGGATTTGTGCAAGCATCCTTTCAGTAGGCTCTGCTTCCAGAGAACCTGCACCAGGACGCCCACAATAGAAATGACCTTCCCCATTACTGCTGCACATAGACCCTCTTTGCCTTCATTGCACGATAGCAATTTTATATTTGTGGGTTTATTTATTTTGTTTCCCTATTAGCCATGAGCTCTGTGAGGGTGGGGACCATGCCTGTTTCATCCACCCTGTATCCCCAGCAGTAGTACTTTGCCCTGTACCATGGTTGGGGGGGTGGTGCTAGTAAGTTGTTGAATGGATGAACGAATGTGTGACTTTGGCGTCCTTCTCTCAAGATCAGCACAGCTGGCAGTGGACGTAATGCTTACATTGTGTCTTGGACCGTGACTTGCAAGTTGTGTGGGGCTCCTTTACATGTTTTTAAGTGGAAGCGTTTGGAAAACCAATCTCCATTAACTTAGATTCTTCCTCATGTGAAGAATGAGTAGGAGGAGGAAAAAAAGGAGAAAATAGTTTGGTCAAGTGGTGGGTGGTGTTTCTTTATTCACCTTGGAGTATTGAGACACTGAGGTTTGGGGCAAGAGCCACTCGCTCAGGGCACAAAACAAGTGAAAGTCTTAATTATGAACTGAATCAAAGGCTCTAACACCTGTGTTTCTTTCCTCCTACTTATTTCCTTTCCCTCTCAAGCTACTGATTAAATCATCTTGCGCTACACAGAAGTAAAGGTTTGCTCAACTTCTTTGCTTGAGTCAATGTCAAAACTAGGTATAAGCCTTAGAATATGTTAGTCTTTTGAAATACCATCAGTCCACCTATTTTATTGGGAATCTATGATGTGTTGAGCATTGATCTCACCATGACTAAAAAGGAGATTAACTGGAGATTTTGTTTCATTGTTTTTGGTTGTTATTGAATGCCGAGTAAGGCAGGACTAAGGAGCTCCATTAAACTGTTTTGTGTCTGGGACAGTCATCAGTGGATTTTTATTAATGACAAACTTATTTCCTGCTTTATTTTTCTTTCTTTTATGTTTTAAGTTTATTTATCTTTTTTTTTTAATTTTTTTTTTTCAACGTTTTTTTATTTATTTTTGGGACAGAGAGAGACAGAGCATGAACGGGGGAGGGGCAGAGAGAGAGGGAGACACAGAATCGGAAACAGGCTCCAGGCTCCGAGCCATCGGCCCAGAGCCTGACGCGGGACTCGAACTCACGGACCGCGAGATCGTGACCTGGCTGAAGTCGGAGGCTTAACCGACTGCGCCACCCAGGCGCCCCTAAGTTTATTTATCTTGAGACAGCAAGAGAACATGAGCTGGGGAGGGGCAGAGAGAGAGGTGAGAGAGAATCCCAAGCAGGCTCCTTGCTGGCATGCAGAGCCCTACGTAGGGCTCCATGCCACGAACTGTGAGATCAGGACCTGAGCAGAGATTAAGAGTTGGATGCTCAACCAACTGAGCCACCCAGATGCCCCTCATTGAAGCACATTCACATACACTATTTCAGTTTCTTCTTGCAACATACCTGTGTATTAGTGAGATAGTATAAATACCCCCATTTCATGGATGTGGAATCCAGATTTCTAAGTGTTTGCCCAAGCTCATATAAGTAGTGAGGAAGAGATCTGTGACAAGAAACTAAAGCTGTAAGCTTATTTTTTTTTTCAATGTTTATTTATTTTGAGAGCAAGCATAAGAAGGGGAGGGGCAGAGAGAGAGAGAGAGAGAGAGAGAATGAATCCCAAGTAGGCTCCATGCTATCAGTGAACCATGAGATCATGACCTGAGCCAAAATCAAGATCAAATAAATGCTTAACTGATTGAGCTGCTCAGATGTCGCTACAGCTTTAATCTCAGGGATCCTCTACTTCTACGTGGACTGGGTAGAGGGTGGGAGGTTTGCTCTGGGGGCAGATGGTCCTTCCTCCAGCAACTGCTGAGTCGGTCAGGTGGCACAGGAGCTGTGGGTTGGATGAGAGCTGTGGTTCTCACCCTGTGCCCCTCAGAAAAGTAGTCTGGTGTTAACAAGGTGCACTGCCCCTGACATCAATGTGTCTTTGCTGATCCTGATAGTAAGCTATTTGATAGAATGTTCTCCGTTTCCAGTTTTCTCCAGGAACTCTCTTCTGAAACCTGTCAAAATGCATGAACCAACAGCAAGCACAGATGATAGTTTAATAGCAAAAAGAAAAAAAAAAATGTTCTTAGGCAATGGTCTCCTGTTGATTTGTATCAAATCCTTGGATCTCCTGCTGGCCCAGATTTATATTCAGCTGATGGGATTAAATGTACGTGTGTTTCAAGGACTACAACTTGATCCTCTCCATCTCCCTCAAACTCCCCCTTAGCCCCAGAGTTTACAGTGACTTTTCATCTTCAGGAGGAAATCCCACCTTGATAGCAGGGGCCACAGGACTCCCACCACTGTCCCCTCTCCTGTCCCCTCTCCTGTGCCTTCCCACTTCACTTTTTTGGGTCTTCACTTTCTTTAGTCCTGCAGTACATGGATTTGCACAGTCCATGGCACACAGCCCACCTCAGACCTCTGTCTTTGCTTAAACCGTCCCTGCTGCCTCAGTCCTTCCTCTCCAATCTGTGCCCTTCCTTCAAGGTGCAGTTCGGGGCTCAGGCTGGGCTACAGACCCCTCCTGTGGGCTCTGTACACCCTGTGCTGCTACCTATCCTATTATGCTGAGTTAAAAAAATTTTTTTGATGTCAGCAGTGTTTTTCCTTGCTTCCTTTTTATTTTTTTTAAATTTTATTTTAGAGACTGAATACATAAATGCATGGGGGAGAGGGGCAGAGGGAGAGAGAGGATCTTTTTTTTAAAATTTTTACTTTTATTTATTCATTTTTAAATTTATATCCAAATTAGTTAGCATATAGTGCAACAATGATTTCAGGAGTAGATTCTTAGTGCCCCTCACCCATTTAGCCCATCCCCCCTCCCACAACCCCTCCAGTAACCCTCTGTTTGTTCTCCATATTTATGAGTCTCTTCTGTTTTGTCCCCCTCCCTGTTTTTATATTATTTTGCTTTCCCTTCCCTTATGTTCATCTGTTTTGTCTCTTAAAGTCCTCATATGAGTGAAGTCATGATTTTTGTCTTTCTCTAATTTCACTTAGCATAACACCCTCCAGTTCCATCCACGTAGTTGCAAATGGCAAGGTTTCATTCTTTTTGCTGAGTAATACTCCACTGTATATATACACCACATCTTCTTTATCCATTCATCCATCGAGGGACATTTGGGCTCTTTCCATACTTTGGCTCTTGTTGATAGTGCTGCTATAAACATGGGGGTGCATGTGTCCCTTCGAAACAACATACCTGTATCCCTTGGATAAATACCTAATAGTGTAATTGCTGGGTTGTGGGGTAGTTCTATTTTTAGTGTTCTGAGGAACCTCCATACTGTTTTCCACAGTGCCTGCACCAGCTTGCATTCCCACTAAGTTAAAATTTTTAATTTTCATTTATTTTTTAATTTGCAATACGTACATGTGGTCCAAAATTCTAAAGAAAGTAAATCCTATGCCTCCTCTTTACCCTGTCCCCTGGCCACACCTCTCCCTTCTACAGAGGCCACCTATGGCCTTTGAGAACTTGACCAGTATACGAAAACAAACATATATACTGATCTTCTTTGTCTCTTTCTTCCTCCCTTCTTTCTTGCACAAATCTCAGCATATTATATACAACTTTGAGCTCCTGTGTTTTCTTTTTTTTTTAATACTTATTTATGGTCTTCCACTGAGGCCACCTATGGCCTTTGAGAATTTGACCAATATATGAAAAAAAACATATATACTGATCTTTCTCTCTTTCTTTCCCCCTCTTTCTTGCACAAATCTCAGCATATTATATACAACTTTGAGCTCCTGTGTTTTTTTAATACTTATTTATGAATGAACTAATGATTTTACTTTTTAAGTAATCTCTACACCCAATGTAAGGCTTGAACTTACAACCCTGAGATAGTCTCCTGCTTTACCAACTGAGACAGCTAGGTGCCCCTTCAGCTCCCATGTTTTTTAAACAGCTTAGCTCCGTGATTGTCCTATAGCACTATATAAATATATTCATTTTAAGTGTACAAGTACAGGGGCACCTGAGTGGTTCAGTCCGTTGAGTGTCTGACTTGAGATTTTTGGCCCAGGTCATGATATTGGGGTTTGTGGGATCATACCCCCTTGTCAGGCTCTGTGCTGACTTAAGTAAGGAGCCTGCTTGGGATTCTCTTTGCCTCTCTCTCTGCCTTTCCACCCCCCTCAAAATAAATAAATTTAGGGGTGCCTAGATGGCTCAGTCAGTTAGGCATCTGACTTCTGCTCAGGTCATGACCTTGGGGTTCTTGAATTCAAGCCCTGCGTTAGGCTCTGTGGTGACAGCTAAGAGCCCAGAGCCTGCTTCAGATTCTGTGTCTCCCTCTCTCTGCCCCTCTCTCGCTCACACTCTGTCTCTCGCTGTCTCAAAAATAAACACTAAAATAAATTAATTAAATAATAAACTAAAATAAATCTACGACAGAGGATTCCACTGAATTGGTATCCCATTTATTTAACTCCTACCTAACTGATGGAAGATTTATTTCTACTTTCATGCTGTTGCAAACAAGCCTACGGTAGATGACTGCAAGTAAACATCCATTTGTATGTACCATGCTACACAGGCATTATCTCCTTGCCACTCTGTCCTAGCTTAGGCTCCAGGTTCTTCTGGGACAGGGATTGATGCTCTATGCATTTCTGAATTTACCTGCTTTTAGCAGGGCCTAGCACGTGGTAGGTATGCAGTTACAGTTGGTCGGACTGAAGGTACCGTACCAGGAATAAGCTGGTCTATGTATGCTTTGCCACCTGCACAGGTCTAAGGACCACTAGACGTGCAGGCCTTTAAGGGTCTGTTGGGTTAGTCTCTTTGTTCTCGTGCTCCCCTCTTCCATTCTCCATCCCTGTCTACCCTGATCTGTTTACCTGGGAGCTGAGCCTTAGCAACAGCATCCCTGCCACTGGCTTCCCATGGGGTTCATCCAGCAGGAGGTACTGCCAAGGGGGTAGAGAGTGGGAGAAAGGGAAGACGGAGGTCCTTTCCTGCTCAGCAGCTATGGTTCCAGCAGTGGCTGTGTCTTCCTCCAGAGGCGGGGGAGGGAGGATGGTGGTGGGCTACAGCTCCCTCCATGGCTCCATCTCTCCCAGCGCCCACAACTATCTTCTCTCTCCCTTCAAGGCCAGGGTAGTAAGAGCCCCACCATGAGCCCCGGGTGCTTCCTCCTCCCTTTTTGGATCTCTTAACCCTGCCCACATCCCTCTAAATCGTCTTGCCATGACATGATCTTCAGGTACATCCTGTGCATGGGAACGCTGTTTTCTGCCAGTACCTTCACCGAGAAAGGGCCCCTTCTGAACTTGAGATTTAACCATTCTAAGCCTTGATGGAGAATTTTTCAACTGCTTTTTGAAATAAAATGAGCTGGCTACACAGGCAGTCAAACCATAACTGATCCCCTAAAGCTTCATAACAATTGTAATAAAGAAGGGTTGAAAAGACAAAAGCGCGCGCGCGCGCGCACACACACACACACACACACACACACACACACACACACACAAACACACACGCCTCCCTTGTTCTGTGATTCCTTGGCCAGCATCAGCATTTGTGATTCAGCCTTGGAATGTTTGATAAAAATATGCACAGGGTTTAAAGAATGTTTCAATGGCTTCTGCCTAGAGGTTCTTTTCACTTATTGAAGCAGCAGATAGGAACTGAAAAAAATAGAGCAAGCAAATAAGACCAGCAAGATTTTGTGTGAATTAAGCAGTCTTCTGCATTATACGTTCCTTATAATGTATACAAATAGTGTTTTCAACGTGTGCATTTCTTGAATAGCTGTTCATTAGTGGCTATGAATTGCGTTTTTTATATCTATGGGTTGGCCTCCAACCAATTAAGTTGAAAATAGGGTTTTTTTCCCCATGATTAATCACTGCCTGAAGAATCTTCAGGGCATTGAGATTGATTCTTTGCACTTGGAGTTGTACGGATATCTTGTTTCAAGCAAAACATAATGGCTGCAGATTGCAGCGTTGCTCGTTAGCAAAGCTCATGCTTTTGAAATTGGTGATTAGGATTTTCCTTCAGGGAGAATCAGGCTGCAAAGTCTTCACACACAGATTTTGCTTGCAGACATTAGCTACCAAGCGTTTGAAGAGACCCACAAAAAGTCGGCCTGTCATTTTGTCTCTGGTCAGCCTGCTTCTAAGCTAGCTGAAATTTTCTCAGGCATAAAAAATTAGTTTGAATGATGCATGAAATCCTTTCCTAACCTGAAAAATAAAGGGATGAGGGGAATGACAAAATGACTCATTTATTTGCTTCAAATAAATGAAAATTCCTTTGGGAAAACAGGCTATGCACGTGTGCATTTGCACATACATACATAGGGAGTACAGGTGCTTGGTCATCAACTCTATGTAGAGACTTTTCCTTTAAAGCTAGTAGTCACATGGGATTATATTTAATATGTTTGTTTTTAGACTATTTTCTTGTGCTTATCTCACATCAAATCTTATATGTATATTCTTAGTGTTTTCATTTAGAATAGCATTTACATAGCAACAATATAATGCCTTTAATTTTAATCAGATGGGACACAATTCATGCATTATACTGATATACTCCTTCCTGGTTGACTAGAGACAGGACATTTTCCTAGAAAAATATGCCAATATTATGGTTTTAAACCTCACCTGGTCACTTGGTCATCTTCTATATTGGTGTTTTGGGGGCCCCTAACACTTAAGTATGTTGAGCTTTATCGGGTGCCTATGACCAACTTGCTGCCTATGGTAATATGGGAATATGGTTGTGTTTCTATGGAGAACTAGGCCAGGTTATTGTTATTGTAAAACTGATATTTTTATATGCACAACTAAGAGTTACTCAGTTCACGTGGGAGTTGGCCGTTTCCCACAAAATGTTAGTCCCTGCAATAAGGTGGTGAGCAGCTAATTCGATCACAGCCAGTTTACAGATGTGGAAATTGAGGCTCTGAGAAGATCACATAGCTTGTAAGAAATCAAGATGAGATGCTAAAAAGAACCCAGAGCTCTGACCAAATTCTGTACTTTATGGACCACGCCCCATCCTAAGTCTTCACTTTCATGAGCTGTCTAAGGAATTTCTCCAAACAACCTCAGTCTTGTTATGGTGACGAAGGCATCTCTTTATTTAAAATAATGAAGAAAAACTTGTTTAGGGAGATTCTCCATAAGCTATCTTTCTGCTTCTGCATTAGAAGCTCAGTATAGAGGGGTGCCTGGGTGGCTCAGTCAGTTGAGTGTCTGGCTTCAGCTTAGGTCATGATCTCATGGTTCATGAGTTCGAGCCCTGCAACAGGCTCACTGCTTTCAGTGCAGAGCCTGCTTCGGATCCTCGGGCCTCCTCTCTTTCTGCCCCTCCCCTGCTTGTTCATATTCTCTCTTTCAAAAATGAATAAACATTCATATATTAAAAAATCAGCATGGAAGTGGGAATAAATAGCCTTTAGTAGCATAGCACAAGTTACTTGACATGCTAGTCCTCAAGAAAAACCAATGTTATTTAAATCACGGACATTTTCAACAACCTCTAAGTGGTCTTTACTAAGTATATGTCCCACTATCTCCCTTCCTTGAATTATGTTAATACAAGAATTTTCTGAGGAAGATAACATTGGCCTCGTTTTACAGATTCATGTAAACCGATGTCACCGGGTAAAGGTAAGAAAACCCAGTCTTTGTGACAAGTCCTCTTAGTGAGGACTTGCAGAAGTCTGAGAGCAGTAGAGGGCAAGAGAAATGTCAAGATAGCAGTCAGGACTCCAGAAGGAAGAACTAGAATAGTTTTTCTCAATACTGATTAGAACCAGCAGCAAAGCCCCCTGATGGTGAAATGGTCAGTTTGCAGTCTGTGACTTAACTCTGCTGGCTGAATCCAAGCCATCAGGAAGCCCATTAGCATATGGACTATTTGTGGATATGGCTCTAAAACCCCGTAACACCACCATTCCTTGAGGCTCCATCCCACAGAGCTGAAGCCCTCTCTGTGGAATCGGTTTTCTGTTCTTTGTAGGAATAGTAAAAATCAGCTTAGTGCTCACTGTTTACTACTGTTTTTCCCTTTAATGCTGTCGTTAACTTAGCCCGTTAATTACCCAGATTACTTTTTGTAATTTTTTTAGGTTTATTTTTATTTTTGACACAGAGAGCGAGAGCGAGCTAGGGAGGGGCAGAGAGAGAGGGAGACACCGAATCCGAAGCAGGCTCCAGGCTCTGAGCTGTCAGCACAGAGCCTGATGCGGGGCTTGAACTCAAAAACCACAAGATCATGACCTGGGCCGAACTGACTGAGCCACCTGGGCAACTTACTTTAAAAAACAGCAACTAGTAAACTTTCCAGTCACATTTTTGTTTTTAGTCAATCACTTATTTAAAAAAAATTTTTTTTTACTGTTTATTTTTTGAGAGAGAGAGATGGACAGAGAGAGAGGGAGACAGAAGATTGGAAGTGGGCTCCACACTGACAGCAGAAAGCTCAATGTGGGGCTTGAACTCAAGAACTGTGAGATCATAACCTGGGCCAAAGTGAGATGCTCAACCAACTGAGCCACCCAGGTGCCCCTGTTTTGTTGTTGTTGTTGTTGTTTTTGTTTTTTTTGTTGTTGTTGTTAAGTAATCTCTGTACCCAACGTGGGACTCAAAGTCCCAACCCTGGGATCAAGAGTCTCATGCTCTACCGACTGAACCAGCCAGGCACCCCTCACTTACTCATTTTTTGGATGTCTACTGTATGCCGGGGGCTTTGCTAGATCCCCTTGGGATCCCTTGTTGACATGGAGCCTGTTTTCATGGAGTTCACACTCCAGTCAGGGAGACACATATTCTCAAATGGCCAAGCACACAAATGTAAAACTGGAATTGTGTCACGTGCTGGGAAGGAGAGGTGGACAGTGCCTTAAGTCCCCGCTGAATGGAAACTTGGCATATTCAGGTGGGTCGGGAAAGTCTCCTCTGAGGAATGGGCCTCTGAGCCCAGGAAGGAGAAGCAGCCTGTGGACTGTGATGTCGGCTAAGGTCATAACATAGGCTGTGTTGGAAGGGAGAAGGACTAGGAGTCCGAGGGAGCCACAGCAGCCAGTATGAGGCTCACAGGGTCTAGTGGGCCAGGTAAGGAGCTTGTCATTGTAAGAGATAGCAGGCCCAAATTTGTGTCTTTACAAAACACAAATGTATGTTTGTGCTCTATGTATAAAGTGGATGGGAGCATGTCAGAGTGGGTGCTGGTAGACCAGCAAGGTGACTATCGCACTAGTCCACGGAAGGGCTAATTGTGTTCAGAAGAGGCTAATTTTAAACTGGGAGTTGGAAAGCTTGTCTCAGGGGTCTCCTACCCCAGCTTGTTCAGGCACTGTTCTCTGTCTTCCTTTACTTCTCTCTTCTCCCGGACTTTTCCCCCAGGTCACTCCCAGCACAATAGATCGAATGCATTAAGGAATAAAGGAATGGACACAAGTTTAGCTATGGTGTCATTCCGCCTATAACAGAACCTGTTAAACTGTGGAGCGGCGCCGTATGAAAAGAACTAGTACAGGTTACCAGTGTTGATGGCTTTGTATTTAATATTGCTCCTGTTCCATAAACCACCAGATAATACATTTTCTGATGAATTACAAAATTCGTTTCTTGAGACGTACCCTGTTAAAATGGTCCCCTGAGTCCTAGGAATATTAGTAGCCCCTCTTTCTCCTTTGTGTGTATATTGGGTAGGACACATGGTCCAGACAGGTTGCCTGGTTTGAAACTGCTTTTGTTTACCTCACAAGCATCCCTCACAGGGCTGTTAGGAGAATTAAATAGGCTAATATGCACTAAAGCTCTTAGTATAGAGTCTGGTACGTAAGAAGTGCTCAGTCATTTCTATTTTTTCCTCCAAACATTGTTTCCTATAAACACCTGAGTTCTCTTTAAGCTACAAGTATTAAAGTGTACAAATGTTAGCAGTGTGTATCTCTTTTTTTTTTTTAATTTTTTTTTTAATGTTTATTTATTTTTGACAGAGACAGAAGGCAAGGGGGTTAGGGGCAGAGAGAGAGGGAGACACAGAAGCAGAAGCAGGCTTCAGGCTCTGAGCTGTCAGCACAGAGCCCCACGTGGGGCTCAAACTCACAAGCTGTGAGATCATGACCTGAGATGAAGTCGGACGCTCAACCGACTGAGCCACCCAGGTGCCCCTAGCAGTGCGTATTTCTTGATGCTGGGATAGATGATGATTTTATCTGCTTCTTTATGCCTCACTGTATTTTTCTCAGTTTCTAAAGTGAACATGAATTATTTTTATCATAAAATATTTTTTCTTGGGGTGCCTTGATTTTTGGCTCAGGTCATGATCCCAGGGTTGTGGGATGAAGTCCCACATTGGGCTCTGTACTGAGTGTGGAGCCTGCTTGGGATTCTCCCTCCCTCCCTCTCTTTCTCTCTCCCCCTCTGCCCCTCTCCCCTGCCTATGCTCTCTTAAAACAACATCAATCAAAAAAAAACTTTCTTGTCTTCCTTGTAACTTACATTATTGCCAATGGCAGTTAGAAAAGTTAGAGATACCATTCTCTATAACGACACACAGTGCTGGAAGCCTCCCCAGATGCCTCATCAGGAAGAGAGGGTGACCAAATCCAGTGATTTGCTGGGTCAGAACCCGGCACACCTCTGGGGCAGTGTTGACAAAACAGCACCAGCCATGCCCGCTTATTACTTTTCAGCTCCTAATATAGTCAACAACCAACTGACAGCTGTGTGGTGTTTTGTTTTGTTTTGTTTCTAAAGAATTTGTGCTATTACAACACTAATCTACCATCTAAACTGAAGCTGTCTTCAGTGAACGGATTAATGTGAAGAGTAGCCACTCTCCAGCTTTTTGATACATGAACATTTGAGATGAACTCAGAGCTCCACAGAAGTGGTAACTTGCCAGCATCCTAACATCTGCAGGCTCCATACCATTTGCAAGGACAAAAGGTCGAAGGCTAACTGGATCTGACACACTCCACAGGAACCCTCAGTTAAAGGCTTTGATATAATAGTTTCACTGTCCTGGTGTATCTACCACTATGAATAGGCCAGAGGAATGAACCGCATTCAGGAGGTAGGCCCGATAACTGGGCTGGGCCATCCATGAGTTACAAGAACATATGTTGGGTGAAAGGAGGATCTGGAAGGCAGGACATGCTATCCAGGCCAGGTGAAGGAAGGTCGAGCTGCAAGTAAGACGTCGGACTATCCCAAGGCCTGGGAGTCACAACAGGTGGTACTTGCAAATTCAGGCGGTGGGGAGGCTTGTTAGCTGGTGGTAGGACCACATCGTGGGAGCAGCCCGGTGAGCAGTGCTGTTGTCTTTGATCCTCCCTGTGGAGGAGGAGCTGTGGGGGCTGGGAGTCTGACAGGAGGGTTCCCAAGAGACAGACTTGGTACTGGGTGGAGCAGCAAAGCTCAGGCCCACAGGAGCAGGGCATAGGTCTACATCGCAAAGTAGAAGGGGTGAGGGGGTATGGGCAGGAAAACTAGCTCCTGGAAAGGGTTGACATCGAGGTCTGGATTGGCATAAACACTGGCCCAGAGTTGAGCCGTTTGGTGGGAAGCAGGGGCTGGAGCAAGTGTGGGGTGGCCTCAGACTTGAGTGAGGGGAGGGATAACATAGTTGGCGACCAGATAGTACCTTATAGTCCTAAAAGCATCAACTGCATGCTGAGTACCTACTGTGTGTCAGATACTGCACTGGGATTTTGCATACACTATTACTAACCTCAAAACACTTCTGGGAGGTAGGTGTAATTATTTCTATTTTATAAATGAGGAAATTGGGGCTCAGAGGACACATAATAGCTCAAGGTCACAGCATTAAGAAGAGGCAAGCTGAGGTCTACCTAAGGCCAAACCCACAATCCTTCTACCCCATGAATAAACCTATGACTAATGTTAAAACAGTGACTTTTTTTAAACTTTATTTATTTTGAGAGACCAAGAAAATGTGAGCAGGGGAGGGGCAGAGAGAGAGAGGGAGAGAAGAAGAATCCCAAGCAGGCTCTGCACGGTCAGTGAGGAGCCTGATGCAGAGCTCAAACTCACAAACCATGAGATCATGACCTGAGCTGAAATCAAGAGTCAGATGCTTAATCAACTGAGACACCCAGGTGCCCCTGTGATTTTTTTTTTTTTTTTTTTTAATTCCTGGAAAAGTCCAAGCATCAAGCTGGTAGTATCAATAGCCTGTAATTTCATATTGAAGTAACCAGGAATTGTCATTATGCTGAGAAAACATGAACACTTTTTTTTTTTTAAGTTTGTATATTTGAGAGTGAGAATCCAAAGTAGGCTCTGCAGAGCCCGACATAGGGCTTGATCCCACCAACTGTGAGATCGTGACCAAAATCAAGAGTTGATGCTTAATCAACCGAGTCACCCAGGTGCCCCAGAAAACATGAACACTTCTAGAATGACAGGACCTTGTAGTAGCTTTGACATTCTTGCTGACCATTTTGCTAATTCTGTGGAAACCCTGCAAATTAACATCAGGTGGTAGCCATTGGAGCCCTTACACAAAATTAGAGTAGTTCAGAAAGAAAGATTAAACCTCGAATGTTAAAGCAAATTGTCAACAGGAACAGGAATCCTGGTGGGAGGGTTTCTGTTCAAAGGCTGCTGAGCTATTGAGGCCCTGCCCTACTCCTTCCCACCAAAAAACTAGTCATATCATTGCCTACTCTAGTCAAATGCACAAAGATGAGCAATGAGCAGTAAAAGGCTCTCTATCAATTATAATTCTGAATTCCAGTAACTGTTTCAGAATTGTAGCACTACCTCATTGCAACTTTATTTCCCCAGCACTAGGGGGAATGAAGCAGGGAGAGGACAGTGAGGCCTCATGGCGTTAAGATCACCAGGCCCAAACCTGTGGTCTGGCCAAATCAGGTTGATTGACTGCATGCAGGCAGGGGAGACCTCAAACAAGAGGGGAGAAGGAAGCCTTTTGTAAGGTTTAGCTTCCTTCTGAAGGATTCCAAGGAGTAAAGGAAGCTCACATCCGCTCTGCATTGGGTGCCACTTCTGCGGTGGTTTTAAGAAAAGCAAGAGTATCCTATGTGCTCACTCCTACGTGGAACATGGAAACTTAATGGAGGACCATGCAGGAAGGGAAGGGGAAAAAATAGTTTCAAACAGAGAGGAAGGCAAACCATAAGAGACTCTTGAATGCGGAGAACAAGCTGAGGGTTGATGGGGGAGGCGGGGGAGGGGGGAAATGGGTGATGGGCACTGAGGAGGGCACTTGTTGGGATGACCACTGGGTGTTGTATGTAAGCGATGAATCATGGAAATCTCCTGAAACCAAGAGCGTACTGTATATACTGTATGTTGGCTAACTTGATAATAAATTATATATATATATATATGCATATGTAAATATAAAACCTGTTTAAAGTATTAAAAAATACAAAGTCTGATAAAAGAATGAAGAATCAGCATGTCTGGAAAAAAATATACAAAAGCAGGAGTAAACCAGGTGTTGGGTGCTGCCCTGAGGGGAGGTGGTTTAGCAATTGGGAATCCCTCCTAAGAGATGGGAATAATCAAATGGGATGGGGCATCATTGGAAAGAAAGCAGTAACCATTCAAAGTTGGTGGGGAAGGGTAGGTTGTGGCATTTTACATCTGCTTCAGCGCTTCCTATTGACTTTGCAGCTGTCTTTATCTGTGTTCATCCTCCCAGCCTGATTTACAGCAGGGCCGGGGCACCTGTGGCTCAGTGGGTTAGACGTCCAATTTCAGCTCAGGTCACGATGTCACGGTTCGTGGGTTCGGGCCCCACATTGGGCTCTGTGCTGACAGCTCAGAGCCTGGCTCAGATTCTGTGTCTCCCTCTCTCTCTGCCCCTCCCCCCACCTCTTTCTCTCAAAAATAAACATTAAAAATAGATATCCATTAATGTTTAAAAAAAATGGGCTGCTTTTTTTTTTTTTTTTTTCAGTTGGAGCCGGTTTTTCATCTTTTAATTCTAGACAGTTCTTACTCTTTCAATAGGATGGGAGGAGAACATGAGGAACATTGAGTGGATCCCTTAGCCCTCCAGCTGGCCCTCCTGCATTCTGTGACCTCTTAACCTTGGTTTTGGATCTTTGATCATCATTGATGCCTGTGACCCTCAGGTGCTCCCTCTGAGCAGCTGGAGTGTTCTATGTATAACTAATAAATTGCCTCTTCAGCATCGTCCTGACAACAGTGTTCATGGGCAATAGTTAGAATCCCTGCCCAAAAGCTTGCTGAAGCTGCTCCTGCAGCCTGCTGCCTTTGCACAGAGATCTAATGTATGAGTGTGCCGAGAGTGTCCTTTTTCTCCCCCCCCCCCCGCCCCGTCCACTCCCCCTCCTCTTAGTGTGGTTTTTCTTCCTCTGTATCTCAAGATGCTGGTGTCTGTCTCTCTCCCCTCAAAGGATTTTAGTTACGTATTTATTTTTATTTTAATGTTGGTTTTTTGAGAGAGAGAGAGCATGCGAGTGGAGGAGGATCAGAGAAAGGGAGACACAGAATCCGAAGCAGGCTCCAGGCTCTGAGCTGTCCACACAGAGCCTGACATGGGGCTTGAACTCATGGACTGCGAGATCATGACCTGATTGGATGTTCAACCAACTGAGCCACCCAGGCTCAGTCTCTCCCTTCAAAGGATTTTTGATTTTTTATTTTAATATAATTTTAATATAATTTTTAATTTATTTTTCATTTTAATATAATTTATTGTCAAGTTGGCTAACATACAGTGTATACAGTGTGCTCTGGGTTTTGGGGGTAGATTCCCGTGATTCATCGCTTAATACAACACCCAGTGCTCATCCCAACAAATGCCTTCCTCAATGCCCATCACCCATTTTCCTCTCTCCCCCACCCTCAACCCATCAACCCTCAGTTCTCTGTATTTAAGAGTCTCTTATGGTTTGCCTCCCTCTCTGTTTGAAACTATTTTTTCCCCTGCCCTTCCCCCATGGTCTTCTGTTAAATTTCTCAAGTTCCACATATGAGTGAAAACATGTTTATCTGTCCTTCTCTGACTGACTTATTTTACTTGGCATAATACCTTCCAGTTCCATCCACGTTGCTGCAAATGGCAGGATTTCATTCTCATTGCCAAGTAATATTCCATTGTATATATAAACCACATCTTCTTTATCCATTCATCAGTTGATGGGCATTTGGGCTCTTTCCATAATTTGTCTATTGTTAAAAGCGCTGCTATAAACATTGGGGTACATGTGCCCCTATGAATCAGCACTCCTGTGTCCTTTGGATAAACTTCAAAGGATTTTGTAAATTGAACAGCTGACAAACAATATTATACTAGTTTCAGGTGTGCAACAGTGATTCGCTATTTAGATCTGTTACAAAGCGGGACTGACACAGTAAGTCTGGTTACCATCTGTTGCCGTACAAAGTGTTACAATATTATTGACTCTTCCCAGTGCTGTGCATTACATCCCCATGATAAACTTTGTCACTTGAATTTATCTGCTGATTCAGGCAACCCTTCCCCCTCAAATTCATACCTGATTCCTATAGAAAGGGTATGGGAGTAAAATAGCTAAACAGCAATTTTAGCAAAACACTTCCAGACTTTGGGGTCTAAGCGACATGTCCTTGGTGCAGGAGCAGAAATCCAGCTTGGGAAAGCAGGCATGAGGGGAGGATTCGCTACATATCTTCCGATGTTTGGGAGCGACTGGGAAATGGAAAGGAAAGAATATTGGTAAGGTGACCACTCTTCATCCATCTCTTCAAAACTATGTCCAATACTTCTGCATTTTTTACCGCCTTTGATTTCCACAGTTATTGTTGCTTCCATTTTCACAAATGAGAAAAATGAGGCTTGGAGAGTGTCAAGAATGTGCTGAAGTGATAGGTGGTCGATCTGGGGATCGTGGCGCAAATCCAGTGCTGTGCTGGTGAGAGGTTTAACTACTGGATCTCTCGAGAAACAGAATCCCTGGTTTGTAGCATTTGCTGATTTCTCTGGTGTCAATGCTCCGATCAGGGTGGATTCCAAACTACCAACATGATGCTCTTAAACACAGAGTTGAGAAGAGGTGTGTGTAACTTGCAAGTTATAGGAGTCAATCCAGTATACCACTTTATTACTCCCGATGCACACTCTCCTATCTGCATTCCAGGATCAGACTTAGTCTCCACAGAGCAGAGGATGCTAATGACTAGATATTTAAAACCCAGACTGTTCTCAGATGGTGGACTCCCAACCCTAGCTCAGAGGCTCCGAGGTAACAGGTTGTAAGAGAAGGAGATCCCTACACTCATTGAGGGCTTCCAAGGCTTACTGCACATCAGAATCACTAGAAAACTCGTTAATGTACAGATTATTGAGAACATAGCATAGGGGTTAAAAGTGCAGACTCTGGAGCCAGGCAGCTTATATTCAGGTCTGGCTCTGCCCCTGACTAGCTGGGTGACCTTGAGCAAATTCCTTAACCTCTCTTTGCCTCAGTTTCTTCATTGATAAATGGTGATGATAACAATATTTACCTCACAGGGTTGTTGAGCAGGTTAAATGAGTATATATTTGTCAAGTGCTTGCAAGAGTGCCCAGAACACAGTAAATGCTACTGTGTAAAGTATTAGTTGTTATTATTACTGACACTTATGCTGGGTGAGGCTCATCTGCCTGTATTTTAAAAATACTTGCCAATGATTTTTATGCAGTCTTGTGGGCTTGTTTATAGACATCACTGAAGTGAAGTCTATTATTCTTGCCCTTGAGGAGTTGAGTAGCTTCTTTTAGGAGCCAAGACTAGGCCAAGAGTGAATCTGACTCTTCTTGCAAATCTGGAACAATCCATAAACCCTAAATTCACTGTGCTTGCCTTCGAAATCCTCTCATAGTCTCTATCCTTCCATAGAAGATCCAGTTTGCAGGATATTATACAGATGGTGTTTACTTAAATAATCCTAATTCACAATGGATTTCATTGTAACAATGGCACAGAACATGACAGAGGCTGTGAGTTAATGTGAATTTCCACAAAGCATTCTAATTTCTACTAATGTTTCCCTCAATGTACATTTACATGTATATGGTAAACCTAGATTTCATTTTTGGCCTAGATCCATGCGGGGAGTCCTTGGGGCTCTAACTCTGCTCTCTCTAACTTTAAGAATTAAAACAGGGGCTCCAGGGTGGCTCAGTTAAGCTTTTGACTCTTGATTTCGGCTCAGGTCCTGATCTTGTGGTTCATGAGATCAAGCCCCACGTCAGTCTCTGTGCTAATGGCTCAGAGCCTGCTTGGTATTCTCTCTCTCCCTCTCTCTCTGCTCCTCCCCCACTCACGCACACACTCTCTTTCTCTAAATAAAAAGTAAACATTTAAAAGCTTAAAAAAAAAAACCCAGTAGTATGAGGGTTAACCATCAGCCATTAATGCCAGGAAACTGCACGTAGATAGTACGTAGTGCTATGCACCTAGATGATAAATAGATATTACATGATGGCAGAGCCTCTGCTTTTCTACAATGGAAATTATAGAAATCTTGAATTTTGGAAACAAGGATTACATTTTTTCATTACCCCCAAAGGCAATTGTTAATTGCTGAGTAGTATTTATTAATCAATATAATGTCACATTAGCATTATAAAAAGGAGGCAAGAAGATAGTCTAATGATTAGATCCCTCCATCTAACAGAAATGGGCCTGATTCTTGCTTCCACATCTTATTAACCTTGTGCCTTCAGGAAAGTTAGTCTCTCTACATGTAAACTTTCCTCCTCTCTAAGAAGAGTGTAATAATGCCTAGTGTCTGAGTTTGTTATGAAGATCAAATGAGAAATAGAATGTACTTAGCATAATATTTGGCACATGGAAAATGTACAAAATTGTACCTTAAAACAGCTGAGCCTGAAATGTGAAATTCTAAACCAGCATAGATATACAGTTAAAAAAAAAATAGCAAAGGAGGGGCGCCTGGGTGGCTCAGTCGGTTGGGCAGCCGACTCCAGCTCAGGTCATGATCTCGCGTTCTGTGAGTTTGAGCCCCACATCGGGCTCTGTGCTGAGAGCTCTCTGCTTCTGATTCTGTGTCTCCCTCTCTCTGCCCCTTCCCTGCTTGCTCTCTGTCTCTCTCTCAAAAATAATAAACACTAAAAAAAAAAAAAATAGCAAAGGAATACACAGAGATGATTACATAGTAAAGAGTGCTGCATGATCAAAGACACATTGTAAATTAACAGCAGTCTCTATGAGAAGTCTAATTCCATGGTTTTTCGAGGTGTGTGGAAATGACAACCTCATTTCCATTTCAAGGAGGTTTTCTGAGTGGGTTTGGCCTTTGTGCTTTGTGCATCAGGAAAATGCACGATCTACCTGGAGCATTCAAGGGGTTGGGGGAGGGTATTTTTTAATGTCTAAGAAGGAAAAATGAGTGTGGACAGTTTTGAGTTGTTATCCAGAATGGTCTGTGAGGACAGGGTTGTTAACTAGCTACCATGAAATTCTAAAGTCGGAGCCTCTGCTGAGAGGCACGCAAGGACACAGAGCTGACAAATCGTGTGTGGCTGCCTGCCATCCGCCCCAGTTAAGAGCTTCTAATCAGCAGACTGCTGTGCAAGGTAGCTCGTACTGTTAACTCCACTCAGAAACTGACTTTGAAGCAAGGTCAAGAGAGATGCCAAATTGCATGTACGATGAGCATCTGAGTATAGCCTTGAATTAAATCATCACACAAATCAGCCGCCTCTTTTTCTCCAGGGCTCTGGATGTCTTGCTGAAACATGAGTTCCCTGTCCTCTTGTACTTTACCTCCATCCCTCTCCACTTCCCACCCCACGCCCAGCCCCAAGAAGGCGCTTCAGAATTCAGGGAGTAATCAATTTCTATTTTATCTAGTCTACAGATATAATAGGAGTGTGGGCTGTATGCCAACCACAGGTGCTAGAGGTATAAATATGGATCGGAGTATGTGTAAAGGAGTAGCCCACGTTCTGGTTTCAGGAGACAGAAATGGAAACAAACAGTCGCACTATAATAACCACTTTCATGGTTCTCTGAAAGCACCAAGGTCAGAGACAACCATTCTGCTTTGGGAAGGTGGGAGATTTTCTCAAAGGTGGTGATTCTTGATTTGAGTGTGAGGGATAAGCCTGAGGGCTCAGAGTGTGAGGCTGGGAGGACCATTCCCAGCAGAAGTAGTAACGCGTGTGCAAGCTCGTGTGTGTGTGTGTGTGTGTGTGTGTGTGTGTGCACTTGCCTTGGAGAACATGTGGACCAGAAGCCTGGAGAGAGATTGTGATAGCAGGAATGTGTGAATGTGAAGTTCAAAGGTAAGACATGTTTGGCTCCAGCTCCGATTTTTCGATCTGAAGGGATCTTTGTGATCATGGTGGCTCAGGGTGGTCAGTGACTTGATCGTGGCAGGACCAGAAGCAATCTCTCCCAACACTAGGTCTCTGCTCCTTTCTCCAACCATGTCCCTAGCTCCAGCCAGGCAAATTATTCCTATAAAGCTCAGAAATTGGGTCTCTCGGGCACCTGGGTGGCTCAGTCAGTTGGGTGTCCGACTTCGGCTCAGGTCATGACCTCACAGTTAGTGAGTCTGAGCCCCGCGTCGGGCTCTGTGCTGACAGCTCAGAACCTGCTTCAGATTCTGTGTCTCCCTCTTGCTCTGCCCCTTCCCTGCTCATGCTCTGTCTCTCAAAAAGAAATATTAAAAAAAAAAATTAATTGGGTCTCAGAGTTCAATCTGGAAGTCACAATATAGGGTTTAGATATATGTGTCTACTCATTTGTCAGGTTAGTAGATCATCAATATTTTATAGACATTGTTATCAGACTTTCAGAGACTGTTTAAAGAAGACTGTGTTAGTTTTCCATGGCTGCTGTAACAAATGACCATAAACTTGGTGGTGTGTACAAATTTATTTTCTTCTAGTTCTGGAGGCCAAAAGCCAAAATCCGTTTCACTGGGCTAAGGTGAAGGTTTCACAGGACTGGTTCCTTCTAGAGTCTGCCTGCATTCCTTGGCTCTGGCTATGTCACTCCAATCTCCGCTGCTGTTGTCACGTTGCTGCCTTCTTTCTTTGAGCTTCTTGCTTCCCTCTTATAAGGGAAGGGCCCTTACAATTATATTTAGGGCCCACTTAGATAATCTGGCTAACCTCCCAATTTTAGATCCTTAATTTAATCACATCTATAAAGTCTCTTTTGCCACATAAGGTAGCACTCACAGATTCTGGGGATTTGGAGGCAGATTTTTTAGGGAGAAGAGAGGATTGTTCACTTTACTACAGGTAGTATTCTTCATCCCTGAATTGGAAGCATGCAGACAATACATACCTGTCTGCAGCTGGGGACTTGGGAATTGAGGGGTAGGTGGGAAGGGCTGGGACAAGGAACCCTTATTGGGTTACTGAGTCCATGGAGAATCAGATACCAGAGGGATTGGTCTAATCTTTGTGGGGAAGAAGGCAATCGTTTTTCTCCCTCTGTCCATAATAAATGCCATCCAAGTTGGATGACCCTTGTACTGGAAATATGTTGGGCAATTTAAAAAGGATTAGAAAACTGAAATTCTTGTTTGCTGAGTCACTGATGGCAGAGCCACATGACTGGCTGAGCACTGGGAATAAACTGTTTGAATGTGGAAATACTGAAGGATCAGTTTCTTTTCTTTTCTTTCCTTTTTTTTTTTTTTTTTTTTTTTTATGCTTACTTTTGAGAGAGAGAGAGAGAGAGAGCATGTGCATGGGGAAGGGGCAGAGAGAGGCAGTCAGAAGACCTGAAGTGGGGTCCCCACTGACAGCAGAGAGCCCGATGTGGGGCTTGAAATAACAAATCATGAGATCATGACCCGAGCTGAAGTTGGATGCTTAACCAACTGAGCCACCCAGGCACCCTTGAAGGTTCATTGTTTCTGATGGTAGATTGGCACATGCTGTAGTCTGAGAGCATAACTATCCATAGACGCCGGTCAGGGGTGGAGGGACCCTGCATGTGAGAGCCCACGCTGGCTCCTTTTGCTGCATTTCTCTCCAAGTGTTCCATGGAGACATGTGCTCTTGGAGCCCAATCTCCATCCTTGACCACTCTCCAGGCACCCAGGAATTGGAGTCCTGCCAAAATGGTCTCAAGCCTGCCTTCAGGGCCAGCAGCAACCTCTCCCCCATGACTGTCCTCATGAGGTCCGGCAGCACACTATTGTGTGCACCCCAAAGCCTGGGGGTGGCTCTCTGTTGGTCATGGATGGGACTCAGACACGGGGAAGGGTCCACATGGATAAGCTGCAGGCCATCACAGTACAGGACAAAAGCTTGAAGCCAATGTCCTGAACCAGTTGCCAACTCTCCCCGAGTGTGCTCCTGGGTCTAGCAGAGAGTTCTGAAGAAGCAAAGAACTCTAAAGAACCCGGGCTTCCTCATCCTTACGAAGGTGTATTTTGTTAAGGTAGGAGGATTGAATATCTTTTACTTAACAGTTTGTCAGTCTGATGTATAACCTTTTTTTTTTTTTTTTAACGTTTATTTATTTATTTTGAGAGCCAGTGTGAGTGAGCTGGGGAGGGGCAGAGACAGAGGGAGAGGGAGAGAGAGAATCCCAAGCAGGCTCTGCACTGTCCTTGCAGAGTCCAACGCAGGGAATGAACCCATGCACAACAAGATCGTGACCTGTGCCAAAATCAAGAGTTGTACTCTTAATCCACTGAGCCACCCAGGCACCCCTGATGTATAACTTTTCAATAATAAGATATGTAGGATGTGTGCCTTGTTAATCCTCTTGCCTTGGGCTCTGCACGTGTTAGGGGCAGGGCTGGCCAGACCTATGCTCACTGCTACCAGTAGCAATGTGGAAGTGAGAGGTGTGCCCACATAGCACAAAGCAGCACAAGGAAAGCACCATGATAGGAAGTAATCATGTCAAGTTCTCTGGGCACTCAAGGGAATGCAAAAAGTTCAATGAATCCCTCAAGTCATTAGGAAAGTCTCTATTTCAGGGCCTCAACCTTCAAAAGATAGGGTGTTTAGTTAGCTGGGGTGAGGGAGATAAATGAGATTTAATGCCTCCCGTGTTAACTGTCAGGTTTTGGTGTTTAGATTTTGGAATATGTTTGATTCTTTATTCTGAGTTATAATCTTTTGTTGTAACTGTGTAATTCAGCTCCATGGGAACTAAAAATAATGTTAACAAAAAACCTAAACCAAAAAAATAAGTGATTTTTCATAACCAGTGTGCCCCCATGAAGACTTCACTCAGGGGATCTGGGTGGCTCAGTCGGTTAACTGTCTGACTCTTGATTTTGGCTGGAGTCCTAGTCTCCCGGGTCATGAGTTCGAGTCCTGAATCAGGCTCCATGCTGACAGGTTGGAGTTTATTTGGGACTCTCTCTCTTCCTCTTTCTTTGCCCCTCCCCTACTCATGTTTCTCTCTCTTTCTCTCTCTCTCTCTCTTTCTCAAAATAAATAAACTTAAAAAATTAAAAAGACTTCAGTCAAATAATATTCTGTGAACCACTTAGGTATGAAGGGATTCTTTTTCACTGAAGAAAACCATAGCAGGTTGACCAATTTCTTGTTAACTTATCAGGGATTTCTCCCAACCTAATTAACGTGAGGATTAAAAGCTGTTAAAATCAGTTATTCAACACTGATACCATTTTAAAAGCTAAAACTAGTGTTTTAAATGAACAAATTCAAGTATAAAAGCTCAAAAAACGCTCTGAAATCTAAAATTCTTCTTAAGCACAAAATACATAATGATTGCATAATGATTGCTTTGGTTCCCTTTTTTTTTTTTTAAGTAATCTCTAGGCTGAACATGAGGTTTGAACTCATGGCCCTGAGATTGAGTCACATGCTGTGCCTACTGATTCAGTCAGGCCCACCTCACCTGTTGCTGTGTTTTTGTTTTTTTTTTTAAATCTCTAGTTTCATGATTTTTTTATTAAAAAATTTTTTTTAATGTTTATTTACTTTTGAGAGAGAGAGAGAGAGAGAGAGAGAGAGAGAGAGAGAGAGGTGTGAGTGGGGGAGGGGCATAGAGAGGGAGGCACAGAATCCAAAGCAGGCCCCAGGCTCTGAGCTGTCAGCACAGAGCCCAACATGGGGCTTGAACTCACGAACTGTGAGATCATGACCTGAGCTGAAGCCAGACGCTTAACCGACTGAGTCACCCAGGTGCCCCTTATGATTTTTTTTAAATGTTTATTTTTGAGAGAGAGAGAGAGAGAAAGAACAAGGGGCAGAGAGAAAGGGAGACACAGAATCTGAAACAGGCTCCAGGTTCCAACCTGTCAAGGCAGAGCCCAATGTGGGCTCAAACTCACAAATCATGACCTGAGCTGAAGTTGGACACTTAACCTACTGAGCCACCCAGGTGCCCCAAATTTCATGATTAAAAGTAGCATGCTAACTTGTACTATCTCAGCGCTATTCTTGGAGGCACAGAATTTTCCAGGTGGAATAGATCGTGATAATAGTGGCAGACTAACCCCTCTGCTCTTGGAGTTCTCCCCTGTATTTTTTTGTGGTGCTAATCCACAGAAAATGCTATTTCTCAGAAGAACTTAGTTTACTTGGGGCTTAGATTTTACATTTTGAAGATCATACTCTGAATCTTTCAGATTAAAAAAAATAAATAAACTGGCCAGCTACCAGTAAGAGGGATGTTACTTTCCACACAACTAAAATACCATAATATTTGGGTAGTCTCTTTTCTAGTGGGATAAATGCTAAATCAAAGTATGATCTCATAACTATAGTGTGTGAACTTACTTGTAAGAAGGCAAAGAAGCTAAATTTTTAGTGATTGCTTTGGATCTGCTGCCTTCTCCAGTTGCCACTATCACCCTCTAATTGAGAGACCTGCAGTGGTCTCCAATTTTTATTGTGAATGCCAAACAAAAATCTCATGTGTATTTTATAATGTGCTTCTGTACGGATACATATTCATTATGAAACTCAAGATCAGAAAGCAGAAAAGATGAGATTTAAAAACCTAAGAAGAAGTTCTTTTTTCTTGCATACTCACTGGGCTGGGGCAACCCACTTTGGAAGCTGTTGCTGTAAGTTGACATCATTTGACTCAAAGAATTTCCTCTAGGCTGCTATTTCTGCTTTTAAAAAGAAGAAACATTTGGAGAATTTTTACTTAACTGTCCCTTCCCTTTAGGTAGAACATAGCCTTGACTCTACCTTGTTTGTTTATTTTGACAGAGAGCATGAGCAAGGGAGGGGCAGAGAGAGAGAATCCCAAGCAGGCTCCATGCTGCCAGTGTGCAGTCCAATGTGGGAATCAATCCCACCAACTGCCAGATCATGACCTGAGCCAAAATCCAAGAGTCAGATGCCTAACCCACTGAGCCACCCAGGTTCCCCTTGCCTTTTTTTCTTCTAGACCATCTCAGGTACTAAGAGACTAGGGGCAGAAAAGAAAGGTAACATAGAGGTCAGCAAACTTTTTTGGTGAAGGATCAGATAGTAACTATTTTAGGCTTAGTGGGTCCAATGTCTCTGGCACAAGTACTCAGCTCTGCCCTTGTAGTGCAAAAGCAGTTAGACAATATGTAAATGATTGAATGTTGTTGTGGAAAAATAAAACTTTATGGGCACTGCAAATTTTACATAATTTTCAGATGTCACAAAGTATTTTTCTTTAAAAAAATTTTTTTTATGTTTGTTTTAGAGAGGGGGGGGAGGGAGGGACAGGGAGAGAGGGACCCACAGAATCTGAAACAGGCTCCAGGCTCCTAGCTGTCAGCACGAAGCCCGATGTGGGGCTCGAACCCATGCACCATGAAATCATGACCTGAGCCAAAGTCAGACACTTAACTGACTGAGCCACCCAGGCGCCCCCAAATATTTTTCTTTTGATTCCCAACTCCCTCTGCCCACCATGTAACCATTCTTAGCTCACAGGCCATATGAAAATAGGTGCAACCTCAAACTGTAAAACTGCAGGAAGAAAACAGGACCTTGGACTTGGCAGTAGTTTCTTAGATAGGACACCAAAAGCACAGGCAACAAAAGCAAAAAGACAAATGAGACTATCTCAAATTTGTGCATCAATGACAGAGAGTGAAAAGGCAATCTACAGAGTTGTAGAAAGTATTTGCAAGTCATACATCTGATAAGGGGTTAATAATCCAGACTACATGAAGAATCCTATCTCTCAACAATGAAAAATAAAATAATTAAAATTGGGCAAAGGAATTGAATAGATATTCCCCAAAGAGGGTATACAAATGGCCAAGTATACAAACAAGATGTTTGGCATTCCTAAGCATCAGAAAACTGTTAATAAAAACCACAATGAGCTATCACATCAAACCCATTAGGATGGCTACTACCAACCAGAAAATCACAAATGTTGGTGAGGACGTGGAGATATTGGAACCCTTGTGCGGTATTGGTGCGGTTGTAAAATGACGCAGCCACTACAGGAACAGTATGGAGGATCCTCAAAATAGTAAAAATAGGACTGCCAGATCATATGGCATTACTGCTTCTGGGTACATATCTAAAAGAATGATAGCAGGGTTTGAAGAGACATTTGAGCATCCATGTTTACAGCATCACTATTCACAATTACCAAGAGGGCAACCCAAGTGTCCATGAGTGGATGAATGGATAAATAAGATGTGGTAAATAAATACAATGAGATATTATTCAGTCTTAAAAAGGAAGAAAATCCCATCACACACTACAACATGGATGAACCTTGAGGACATTATGCCAAGTGAAATAAGCCAGTCACAAAAAAGATCATTACTGGATGATTCCACTTATGTGAGTTATTTAAATAGTCAAATACACATAAACAGAAAGGAGATACTGGTTTTCAGGGCCTAGGGATAGGGGGAAAGGGGAGCATTGTTTAATGGGTTTCAGAGTTTCAGAGTTTAACGGGTTTACAGAGTTTCAGATATGCAAGATGAAAAAGTTCCGGAGATCTGTTTGCCCAATAATGTGAATACACTTAACACTACTGAACTATGCCCTTAACATAAAAATGGTTAAGATACTAAATGTTAAGGGTATTTTTTACTGCAATAGAAAAAGAGAAAACCAAGGGCGTCTGGGTGGCTCAGTTGGTTGGGCGTCCAACTTCAGCTCAGGTCATGATCTCATGAGTTCCAGCCCCACACCCAGCTCGCTGCTGTCAGTGCAGAGGCCATTACAGATCTTCTGTCTCTCTCTCAAATGTTTTTTTTTTTTTTTTTTTTAATCTTGATACTGTGATTCCTTCTTCATTAAAAAAAAAAGCAAGAGAAAACCTAATGCTATAATATAATGAATGTTGAGAATTTTGCATTCTGAAAAATAGTTTGAATCGAAAATAAAACATCTGGCCTTCAGGCCAAATTTTGCTGACCCTTGGCCTAAACGCATTTCAACTCCCCCTATAGGCACCCTGTCCTGTCTTCATGCATTTTTCCTTGAAACTATGTATGTACGTATGTATATATGTTTATTTTTGAGAGAGAGAAAGAGAGTGTGAGCAGGGAAGGGACAGAGAAAGAGGGAGACACAGAATCCAAAGCAGGCTCCAGGTCTGAGCTGTCAGCACAGAGCTCGAGGCAGGGCTCGAACCCACGAACCGTGAGATCACGACCTGAGCTCAAGTAGGACGCTTAAGTGACTGAGCCACCCAGGTACCCCTCAAAGCTTTTTTAAATAAAATCTTCAAATATTATAATGCAAGTGGCCGTACAGCCTCAGAGTAGGGAGTCTGGGGAGGTAAGATGGGTAGTTTCCAAGAACAAAGAGTTCATGGCAGGGTGTCCATTAGAATTTAGTTACCCAACGTCTTTCTTGCTATTTGGAGTTATCTATGGATTTTTTTTTTTTTTTTTAATGTTTTGAGAGAGAGTGCAAGCAGGGGTGCGGCAGAGGGAGGGGGACAGAGGACCCATAGCAGGCTCTGCGTTGACAGCCTGATGTGGAGCTTGAACTCACAAACTGTGAGATCACGGCCTGAGCCAAAGTCAGAGGATCAACCAATTGAGCCCCCAGGTGCCCTGAGTATCTATAGGTTCCTAATGATCATGAAAACAGTCTTTAGTTTGACTGGAGGTGAAAGCAGGTGTTAACTGGATTCCACAGGTGCTGCTATAAATATGTACTGAATTAAAGTCTTCTAGTAACTAGTTTTTTAGTGCTCCGAGTATTTAGGCCTGGAGCAAGGAGGCCCCACTTAAAAAAAAAAATTTTTTTTTAATGTTTATTTTTGAGAGCGAGAAAGACAAAGTGTAAGCAGGGGAAGGGCAGAGAGAGAAGGAGACACAGAATCCGAAGCAGGATCCAGGCTCTGAGCTGTCAGCACAGAGCCTGACATGGAGCTCAAACTCACAAACCAAGATATCATGACCTGAGCTGAAGTCACGCTCAACCAACTGAGCCACCCAGGAGCCCGAAGGAGGCCTCACTTTAAAGATGAAAGAGCTATTATGCTGAAATTGTTTTATATGTGACTTTTTCAAAGTAAGTAGCACCTAACGTTTTGTGAAGTATTAAAATAATTAGTAGCAGTCTCCAGAAAAGTTATATTGGCCATTAGCCATGCATAGAGAACCGTTTCCTAATTTTCTTTTTTTACAGCTTTAATTAACATTTAAAAACTAAGTAATTTTTTTAAAGACTTTATTTTCAAGTAATCTCTACAACCAATGAAGGGCTACAAACTACAACACAGAAATCAAGAGTCGCATGCTCTACTGGCTGAGCCAGCCAGGTGCCTCTAAAAATTAAGTAATGTTAAAAATCAAAATTCAACTGAGTAGATTTTAAAGATATTATTGGCTTTATTCAGTGAATCATGAATTGGGCAGCATCACATCTAGCAGATAGAAAGGACTTCTAAGGGGCTGTACAAAATGAAAGACTTTTATGGGCAGGAGGTGTTGTTAAAATCCGACTTCTGTGCTCTGGAGCTGAAATATAACTTGAAGACAGAGTTTGGGGATAAGAGCACCAATGGTTTTATTACTTTGCCAGGCAAAGGAGTCTGCTGTAGGCTAATGCCTTCAACACTGCAGACCCGCCTGGGGTAAAAGACTGAGGGGTTTCAAAGTGAAATATAGCATCTAAATGGTTTCCATAGGTATCTGGTATGAGCCTCCAGCCATGCTCATTGTATTCTAGCTAGCATCAAACCAGCACTGGCCACGGGAGCCACTCCTCGAGGTTAGCAAGATGTCAACACCTTTACTGAGTTCCCGGAACAAAGGATTCTACAGAAAAACAAGTGAAGGGGAGGGAGAGGGCTCAAGAATAAGGAAGAGAAAAACACGTACAGTTTAAAGTCAAGCCAAAGTCTGGGATTGTGATGCCTCCTGCTTTGGTCTTCTTCTTCAAAATTACTTTGGCTATTCGGGGCCTTTTGTGGTTCCATATGAATTTTAGGATTGCTTGTTCTAGTTTTGAGAAGAATGCTGGTGCAATTTTGATTGGGATTGCATTGAATGTGTAGATAGCTTTGGGTAGTATTGACATTTTGACAATATTTATTCTTCCAATCCATGAGCAGGGAATGTCTTTCCATTTCTTTATATCTTCTTCAATTACCTGCATAAGCTTTCTATAGTTTTCAGCATACAGATCTTTTACATCTTTGGTTAGATTTATTCCTAGGTATTTTATGCTTCTTGGTGCAATTGTGAATGGGATCAGTTTCTTCATTTGTCTTTCTGTTGCTTCATTGTTAGTGTATAAGAATGCAACTGATTTCTGCACATTGATTTTGTATCCTGCAACTTTGCTGAATTCATGTATCAGTTCTAGCAGACTTTTGGTGGAGTCTATCGGATTTTCCATGTATAATATCATGTCATCTGCAAAAAGCGAAAGCTTGACTTCATCTTTGCCAATTTTGATGCCTTTGATTTCCTTTTGTTGTCTGATTGCTGATGCTAGAACTTCCAGCACTATATTAAACAGCAGCGGTGACAGTGGGCATCCCTGTCGTGTTCCTGATCTCAGGGAAAAAGCTCTCAGTTTTTCCCCGTTGAGGATGATGTTAGCTGTGATGCTAAGTGAAATAAGCCATACAGAGAAAGACAGATACCATATGGTTTCACTCTTATGTGGATCCTGAGAAACATAACAGAAACCCATGGGGGAGGGGAAGGAAAAAAAAAAAAAAAAAAAAAAAAGAGGTTAGAGTGGGAGAGAGCCAAAGCATTAGAGACTGTTAAAAACTGAGAACAAACTGAGGGTTGATGGGGGGTGGGAGGGAGGGCAGGGTGGGTGATGGGTATTGAGGAGGGCACCTTTTGGGATGAGCACTGGGTGTTGTATGGAAACCAATTTGACAGTAAATTTCATATATTAAAAAATAAAAAAAAAAAGTTTTATAATTTAAAAAAAAAAAAAATAAAGTCAAGCCTTGCTGAAGCATTAGTGTGACCGTCTTAATTTCCATTCGTCTTTATGTGTCTATAGGGGTTTCAAAGAAGTTACACAAGGAAAAAGTGGATCGTTGTGTCAAGGTCCCTTTCCTTTAGGTGATGGCAGGTTCTATTAAGGTGGATGATCTTAATAGTGCTGACCAGGAGATTCCTGGTTGGTTTAAGATCCCATTTCTGAGAGGCAAAAAAACGAATTCTCAGTTTGGCTATGTGAAGCTTAGCATGAGTGACTCCATCTGGGGCCTGATGTCTTGTTGTTAACAGTAACAATTTAGAAGACAAATAGTTATCATTATGTGCAAAGTGCCTGACTTCCTAGGGGCGGACAAATAAAACTCGTTCAGCAAGTCAAGATCTAAAATTAAGCCATGAGTTAAAATGCAGAGGGTGCAGTGTTCATTTTGCCCTATCCTGGGAAGCAGGGCTAACAAGAAATTTTGCCTGGAGTAATATAAATTGTTACACTAATCATCTTCTTTTGGTCTAGAAAAAAATCCAACCATTAAGCTTTAGAAGTTGAGCTGACAGAGACTGCAACACAATCCATAAAGTTTATGTAGTATTCCAGGAGTTAAGCAAGCATTAACACTACTCCTTAATTAATACAGCTTCAATTACCATTTCAATGTTGTGGTAAAAGACTGTTCGTTCCTCTTAGATTCCACTGATTTACAGAGAGGTGCTTACCTGTCCTCAAGGGAAAACACCTTGTGAACAGTTGTCTCTTCATAGTATCTGTAAGTATATGTAGAGAAGAGTTAGCAAGTGAACGTTTCCAATTGCTTCTTAAGCATAGTAAGCAAATGCAGCACATGAGCCTAGACAGTATTCTAGTTCAGAGGGGGGGAAAGGGGGTTTATAAAGACATTCTTGGGACAATCCTAGAAACTTGAATATGGACTGAATATTGAATGGCATCAAGGAATTGTTTTCTCAGGTGTGCTAATGGTATTCTAATTCTGGAGCAAATGTCCTTATTCTTAGGGGCAGGCTGAAGTATTTAGGGGTGACAAGTTTTGATGTCTGCAACTTATTCAAATGGGTATAACAAAAAGGCATATCTATTTTCTGTATATTTGGACATCTTCATAACAAAATGTGAGGGGAACAACAAGCTTCTTTTTACGTTCCTTAGCCAGAAGCACTGTGAAGAACCTCGGAGCATAACTTTAACTCACAATTTTGGTTTGTAGCTCTGTTCCTTTCCTTTCGCACCTCAGGTACCAGCTTCTGAATGCAGTCTGAGCTCCACCCAGGCACAACCAGCTCTAAATCACACTTCAGGCAGTAACATTTGGGAACTGTGCAAGCTCGGTTGAGGAAATAAAAGTCCACACCTGACATTATCCGTGTATTCCTACAGCATTACAGGTGCACTTTCACTTGCATATAGTAAAGTAATTTGGTTTGCATTTTCCAGCAGTCCTATCTGCATTTGGGCCCTGTGTGGTGTTTCTTCCCCAGCATGCCATGCCACCCCACCCCGCCCCTCAAGTCCTGGAGGACCATGGACACAAACAGAAGACTCTGAATGAAGCAATCTTTTTGCCCAACCACCTGCTGTTGAATTGTTTCAACCTGATTTCAACCTGTTTATAAATTACTTCTTGAAACAGCTAATATCATCCTGTAGTTTAAATAGAAAATCCTGGGAGAAACTCAGAATCACAGTTTCATGCTCTTTAGTCATCAACTAGAGAGCGTAAAAAAAAAAAAAAAAAAAAAAAAAAGACAAGAACTGTGTGTGCCAGTAGGCTGTGACATCGCTTTAAAAAGTAATGAGCACACCGTGACCAGGCAGTACTGCCATTAATATTCAACACCTCTTGTACAACACACTTCAAATTAGTTTCTTCGCTTCCAGGCTCATGGCACCATCGGTTGTAAGTATGCTGCTACCAAGTGCTTGTCTACTACAATCGCAACGGCTGTGAGATGCCACCTAAATCCCATTTAGTCTCAGCAATTAGGGCCGGTGTCTAGGAACGTGTTCATGCATCTGAAAGTTAGCTATTGATTTAGGTCAGGGTAACCAATCCTGTATAAAAAAAGGCTTCTGCAGAGTGGTCGAGAGGTGCGGGCCGGCCGAGGGGGCGCTAAGCGCGGGCCCCGCGGCGCCTCCTTTACCAAGATGGCCTCGGCGCTGGGGTCCACGGGCGCGGCCATCTTGTAAAGGCCAGAGCGGCGGCCCGTAGGGGGCTACCGCTGGCAGAGCTGCCAGATTCGAAGGTCACAACGAGTGAGCGAGCAGCCCACGTGGGGCGAACTTCGTCTCGATCTGTGGGTACAGCTCGCCCCCGGGATGGCGAGGCGACGAGCGCTGAGGCGCTGCCTGCAGCTGTTGGCGCCCTCGGCAGAGCCGGCGCGCCGGGGCCGGGGGCGGCGGAACCCAGGCGCCGGCCGCCGCGGCCCCTCCCTCCGCGCGGGGGTGCTGTGCCCGGGGGCGCTGTGGCCCGCAGCCCTGGAGCAGCGGCAGCGGCGGCGGCGCGCGCGCCCAGCCGCCCCCCGCGCCAGGTGAGCCCGCCCCCTTGCCGCCTCGAGCTGTAGCTCCCCGAGCTCCGCTCTCCCGCCCGCGTATCTTTTTCGCGGCTCGCTTCCCCCTCGGCCTCTGGGTGGGGCAGCCAGCACACCCCGGCCTGGGGCCGTTTGGACTGCTCGGCGAAGTGGAGCGCGCAGTGGGTGGGATTACCGGGGCCGAGCCCTGCCTCGTCCTGGAGATGCTGTACTTGTGAGCGGCAGGCGTTCGTTTGAATTTCTGCACCTCTAGAGTTGCGGAGCCCGCGTCTCAAGCTGCCTGGGTGAAGAGCCACATTATTATTTTTTTTTTTTTCTCTTGGGAAAGTAGCCGTCTCTGGGACTTGTTTTAGATCCCATCTTCTCTTCAAATCACCAGGTCACATCTTCGCTGATCGAAATACATGTGGGTGTATTTTCTGTGGCTGTATGTAAATGAATGGGTCGACAGCATTCTTAGAGCAACTTATTTCTGCCTCATATAGGGTGTTTATCTTTTAAAACTTCATTCCAACAGGTTTCTTTGCTTTTGTCTTGAAAATGAACCACGAATGGAATAGCAGAAGAAAGGAGCAAGGTGGGGTGGGGTGGTGGAAGCTGGTGCTTTCTGAGTTTTCTGTTCTGTGATTGTTTCTTAAGTTGGGTATTATTGCGGGCGGTCCCCGCCCCCGGTATAGAACTCGCTGGGGCGCTGATAGTTGAGATAAATATGCTTCCTCGGGCTACGATCTGATATCAACACGGCAACCGAACCTGGAGAATATTAAGAGAATGAGAAAAGTTAACCTTTAAAAAGTCATTTAGTTCTTGTCCTTGCCTTTACTGTTATAATATGACTCACCTCCTTTACTTGGGCTGAGCATGAAGTGTTTGCTATTTGATAATTCTGAGTAATTTATTGAGAGTCACTCCTGAGGTACAACTCTCTGAAAATTAAACAGTTTCAATCTCTTTAAAAGTGGATATCTAGCATTTCTATTTATATTTTAGTGTTTTTGATTTAGCCTCGGACATCAATACCATTTAGAAAGAAATTACGTAATCTTTAAAAGGAAAAGATTACCCATATCCCACAATAGTTTGATGTTGTTGCAAGAAAACATCAGGTCTGTGAGAGAAATTAGGGCAAGTGTATTTAAGAGAGATTGACTTCACTTAAGACTGTTTTGGGTTAACTGAAAATATAGTCCCAATTTTCAGAAATTTTTTGTTAGATTCTGCAGGCTTTCCTGCTGCAAGAATTTCGGTAAGTCTCCAAAAGAGGAAAAATACTTAATGTATTTCTCATACCTTGTTTTCACTCACAATTCCAAGTTAAGTTGTACCGATTTCATATTGCAAAACTTAATTTTTAAAGTAGTCCAAGGATAATTGTATGAAGGACCTTTTAATGTAAGCATTCCATCGTAGGGTTTTGGTTATGTTTTAGTTGATAGAGTCATCCTCATGTTTGAAAACGGTATTATTTATGTTCCTTTGGTGTTTGTGAGTTTGGGAAACTGAGGGGGAACATTTTGTCTCTGTTGGGAAAGATACTATTTGCCTTTGATTTTGGTGTTTCATTCTGCTTTTTCTTTGTAGTGGTAGATGGCTGTGGATGTGGTGGGTTTTTCCATGCCATTCTACTCTTTATGTAAATAAGATATGGCTATAGCTGGGAGGCTGTGTTCATCTGGCATTTTAGATTGAAAAGCACACAAGTAAAAAGTGTTAGCATTGAAGAAGTATTTGGGAGCCATATTCGCACATAAGTAATGGTTAATGAGCGAGCATCTTTATGCTGAAGGCCTGTGAGAGCATGTATAAAAGTGGCATTAAAGAAAAATCCCTCGTTAATTCTAGCATAAGGCCCAAGTAATAAACCATTCTAACTGCTATAATACTGAAGAATTCTACCTATCTCTGCCTGCCTATCTCTTTATAGTTAGTGCTTTGCGGGACTTGTCTTTTGAATTTACAACTATTTATTGTGTATTTAAATATCTTATTAATAGACTTTTGTGATAGATTATGTATGAACTCCTATGACCCCAGGGTCGGTTTGGTTATGTCAGAAATAGTCTTTTGCCAACTCAGGTGGTTAAATAATGTATTATAAGTATTATAACTATGACTTACAAAGCCCTTTCACGTACTTATGTATTTTTAGTTTAATTTAATAGACCTACAGTGTGTGAAATTATTAACGTTGTTCTACAGATGATGCAAACAGGAAACTGAGAGCTGGGAAGTTTTAGTGGTTTCCCAAGGTCCCTTAGCACAGCAGCTCTGGCCTTCTGTAGTAGTATCCACTGCTGCCTCTTGTCAGAAAGGTGTGCTAATGAAGCCAAGGTAGAGTGGTGTTGCTCAGCAAGCTCTGGTCAGCGTCACAGCCACAGATTGTACCCCTAAACCTATTGTTTGTGAATGGTCAGTATCACTGGTTAAAGAGGCCCAGGACTGGCTTATAGATGGATCAGCATAAATTCACAAGTGTGTTTGAGAAATAACTCAGTATGTACCTGTTAGCTAAAACAATCCATTTTTTCCCTTGAAGGCAGCAGATTTTCATGTTTATCTTATTTGGGGGTCTTCCCAGATTAAGGAATAGTAACACGTTGACCGAAAGGAAGTGCCCGTACACCTCTATGCTCTTCTGAAATCTCTCTTATTTCTGAAAGTAAAGTTGTCAGAATAAAGAAACACCAAGCTTCCTGATTGTTCCTGGCACTCCTTACCCTGGTCAGATGCTTGTTTGCTTTGCTTACAAGACTGATGCTAGGACATCTGGACAACACACAGTAATTGGTTTGGAAAGTTTTCTGTAGTTCTTCAAACTACAAAGATGTTTGTTCTCTTTTTAAGTTACTGTGTTCATTCCTTTGGCTTGTTTGGAGAGTTTGTGAAAAGAAGTACTGTGCGTTTATTCAGAATATGGTGCTATTATATGGTTGAAGTAACTAAGGACAGTTAAAAAGTTTCTAGACTCCCTTTTTAAAAAACTTAAGGCCCGTTTATCTGTTTATGAGCTAAACTAAGTAAAATATCCTGCATGAGGTGAAATGTGTCCTTTATCTTCTTATTCTGATCATTGCTCTTCTGATCCAAGTGTTGTTAAATATAATTACGATGAGAGCATGGCTCATAAGTAGTCCAGGTTCTATCACCAGGCAGAGCTGGAGCCTCTGAATGTCATGTCACTCTCCAGCCTGACTTGCTTCACCTGTGAAGTAAAGGGGTTCACACAGTGATGAACTTGAGTCATGGGATGTTCAAGTTAGAAAGGACTGAAGTGTGTACCTCGTGTTTAATTTACAGATTTCCTGTTTCTACTCTTGCAAGAGTTTTTAGCCAATCATGATAACCACAAAGCCAAAACTTCAAAATTAGGCTTCACCATTTCACAGAGATATACTTTAACATTCTTGGATGGAAGTTGATTCCTCTGTCATTCTTTGCCCATATGGTGTCTCAGTTTTTTTTGTTTTTTTTTTTTTTTTAATTTTTTTTTTTTTTTTAACATTTATTTATTTTTGAGACAGAGAGAGACAGAGCATGAACAGGGGAGGGTCAGAGAGAGAGGGAGACACAGAATCGGAAGCAGGCTCCAGGCTCTGAGCCATCAGCCCAGAGTCCGATGCGGGGCTCGAACTCACGGACCGTGAGATCGTGACCTGAGCCGAAGTCGGCCGCTCAACCGACTGAGCCACCCAGGCGCCCCATGGTGTCTCAGTTTTATGTGTAGATGAATTGTTCGTTGTATACACATGTTGTATATGTGCTGTTCTCAGCTTGTTTTTTAACTGGCAAATATGAATGCTGGTAGACACGTTTGAATAAATCACAATGAAGAGTTTGACAACCTTTTGATGTTGTCAGCAATATTCTCTTGGTTAAGCATGAATATGTAGACCTTTGTAATTCCTTTTTGCTTAGCTGCCTAAATATCTTAAAATCATATTTTATAATAATGGTTATCTCCAATTTACTATAAACTGCTCACATTTTAGTTTTATTTATTTTTGATAGAGACAGAGCACAAGTGGGGAGGGGCAGAGAGATAAGGAGACACAGAATCCGAAGCAGGCTCCAGGCTCCGAGCTGTCAGCACAGAGCCCGACGCCAGGCTCGAACTCACAAACCGCGAGATCATGACCTGAGCTGAAGTTGGACACTTAACCGACTGAGCCACCCAGGTGCCCCAACTGCTCACATTTTAGCAAGTCTTATTGAAGACCTAACTATGCATTTATATGGTACCCCGAGGCTGTAGAGTGACCATTCCTCCAGGTTTTCCTGAGACTGAGGAAGTTCAGGATGTAGGACTCTCCGTGCTGAAACTGGGAAAGCCCTGGGCACGCTAGATACATTGATCCCCATGCCTGAAGTTGTCTTCATGGAACTTGATTAACAATTCTTCTTGGTTGGAAGGGTAAGATGCTAGGTGGTTATATGCTGGATGGACTCAAAGACATCTTTTCAAGGCAAGGAAAAGCTCTTCAAGGCCTCATGTGTAGTTTCTGTTTATATGGCTGAAGTATAGAACTATATAAAAACACTTCATTATTTGTTCTTCACAGTGTAACTTTATATATTTAAAAAATATTTTTTAATGTTTGTTCCTTTTTGGGGGGGGAGGGGCAGAGAGAGAGGGAGACACAGAATCCCAAGCAGGCTCCAGGCTCTGAGCTGTCAGCACAGAGCCCGATGTGGGGCTCTAACCCAAAAGCTGTGAGATCATGACCTGAGCCGAAGTCAGACGGTTAACTGACTGAGACACCCAGGCGCCCACACAGTGTAACTTTAAATGAGAACAGTTCAGTAATTAAATGGGTCACATCATTTGAAATCCTCTCCCTGTAAAATTAAAAGGGCAGTTAATATTTATAAGGGAACTTATCAGGGAACTACTAAGTGCTTTTGACTTTGAAAGGGACAAAAAAGGACAATGTTGAAAGCAAAAAAAGGCTAGCCTGTCTGTGAGCCTTTAACTGTTAGCTATAGGTTGCTAACTTTGAAACTGGTATCTGTTCTAGATAAATTTATTGGATTTTCCTTGCAGATCCAGCATGGTGAGTGGAAAGAGCATGGACTTTGGAATCTGATTCAACTTGGGTTGGATCTCCAGGTCTAGCTGTTAACCAGCTTTTTCACTTTATGCAAACTGTTAAACTCTGTAAACCTTTTGTGACATCACCTTTAACATAAGGATCGAATGTTATGTTATGCTGGGAATGTTGTGAGGATCAAACACGATAACGAATACATTTAAAGTGGCACATAGTAAGTGCACATAGTAAGTATGGCGATAAACAGTAGCGGTCATGTCTGCTGCTCGGGGTACCCACGTTTGGATTAGGAAGGCTGTATTACGAAGGATTGTGTTTTCATAGCTTCCCTGAACTTTGCAGCTATGGTTATTGTCTCAGTTGGGATTCGTTCGGGGAGGCCTAGAGTTGGAAAGTCCAGACTTGTTATGGGGGGCCCCCGAAGTCGTTTTAGACCTCTGTGCCATTCCCAGGAATCGCCATCATATTCATGGCTCACAGTGGCTCCAGCCAGCAAGATGCAGGAAGAATCAAAAATAATGTCTCCCTTTCCCTTAAGGAGACTCCCAGAGCATCACGTGAGACTTCTTTTTGCTTGAATCACAAAATGTCGTTAATATGGCTGATCCCTAGTTGGAAAGGTGGGAAAGGTAGCCATTTAGGTGGCGCAGAGCTAGTAACCATAAGTGAAACCGAGGCTCTGTTACTGAAGAGAAAGGGGGGAAGGGGACTAGATTTTATGGTAGGCATCTTCTAGTCTTTACCGCTAGGTCACAACTTTACCAGCATAGAACTCAAGACTTCAGGAATTTCCTGGGATTTTTCAGTTTTTCTTTCTCTAATTAGTAGTGGGAATGCCCTCTGTTGGCTTTTTGTCTCACTGTCCTTTGGTTACTTTTGCTTCTCCTATAATTTTGATTTTATAATTTTGTTTTCAAAAACAATTAACTCTGCCCTAGTGAAGAGTAATTAGGCAATTAAACTCCGGTTCTTCATTTATTCATTCAATAAATATTATTGGGCACTCCTTATGTGTAGGCTACTTTGGGTTACAATAGGCAATGTGAATCACCACTGACTGTGTTTCCTTTTCTTTTGGTTTGGCTTCCTGGGAGCACAGAGTCAAATTTGTGACTCAGCTGGACTGAATACAAGTCTGTGACCTATCAACCTTTGTCCTTAGCATTGTGGTCTTCCCTGTCCTTGTGCTGTGTGGTCATCTTGGGGATTATGCGCCCCCCCCCCCCCCCCAACTTGTAGTGTGGGACAGGGAGGAAGAGTAGGCTTTATTGTTGGCAGTTGCTAGGCTAGCATTAATTCAGGGGTGTCAGAAAGTCCCTTTGGTCCTTCTTAGATGCCTGTCCTACCTCTATGCCAATGACTAATTCGAAGCAGCAGTTCTTAACCCTGCCTATATTGGAATCACCCACAGAGTTTTTAAAAACTATCTGGGGAACTCCCACCTGACATTTTAATTCAGTAGCTTCAAGTATAGTTTAAATTTTTTTTAAATGTTTATTTATATTTAAGAGAGAGAGCACAAGTGGGGGAGGGGCAGAGAGAGAGGGAGACAGAATCCGAAGCAGGCTCCAGGCTCCAAGCTGTCAGCACAGAGCCCAACGTGGGGCTCAAATTCATGAGCTGTGAGATCATGACCAGAGCCAAAGTCGGATCCCCAGCTGACTGAGCCACCTGGGTGCCCCAACTCAGGTATAGTTTAACAGCCTTCATAGGTAATTCTGATGTGTAGCCAGCCTTGAGAATCCCAGGGTGAAGGCTTTGTACTCAGGTGGCTTGGAAATACTTAGGTAACAACGTGGGACTCCTCTCTATCAGTTATACTGGAGATCACATCCTTTCTTAATAACCTGTTTTGACCACCAGAAGGGGACGTGGCAGAGCACTGAGATTAGTCATCACTTGGGTAAGAGATACAAGACGCTGAATTGCTTTGGGGGACATTTAGCCAAAGTTGGCCATGCTTGCTTATTTTACGGGCTCCTATGGTGGGAAGTCCTTTGAGCCAAAGAATTCTCGTAAATGGGGCTCAAGCTCTGGGGAAGGTGCTGATTGTAGATGTGGCCACTGTTAGTATTATGAGTTTGCACATTTTTCTCCCTGGGGCAGGAAAGAGAGATAAGGAGGGTGAGGTGGAGAGGATTATTATTTTCAGAGCTAGGACACTATTCAAGGTTTATGAAAAGTCTTCTGGTAAATCCAGAGAGTTGCTGAGGCCATAAGGGGCTATGGGATTGCATAGGAATCCTTTGGAGAACCGTGGTTTCATTTTTGTTCTGAGTTGTATGAATTCCAGGAAGACCGGGACTTATTTTTACTCAAATATAAGAACAAACACACGTTCCAGAGTTTCATTTCAGTTTATTCATGCCATTACTCTCTGCTCTCATATCTTATAAGTGCAGAAATTTAAAAATCGAATATGTATTCCACTAAAGTGCTTAGAATATAAGATAGTGGCTTACCGTTATTGAGGGCTTATTGCGTGCCAGACACTAGGCTATGGTTTATGTACATTTTGTCCAGTATCACAGTGAATGGGCACCAGACAAGGAAACTGTAAGAGTCAGAGATGACAAACTAGGAAGTATTTATTTTAAAATGTTTTAAATTTTTTATGTTCCTTTTCCTAGTAATGTGGTTTTTCCTGGTAACTGATGCATGTATATTTAATTTAAAACATTTTTTTTTAATGTTTATTTATTTTATTTATTTATTTTTTTTAATTTTTTTTTCAACGGTTTTTATTTATTTTTGGGACAGAGAGAGACAGAGCATGAACGGGGGAGGGGCAGAGAGAGAGGGAGACACAGAATCGGAAACAGGCTCCAGGCTCCGAGCCATCAGCCCAGAGCCTGACGCGGGGCTCGAACTCACGGACCGCGAGATCGTGACCTGGCTGAAGTCGGACGCTTAACTGACTGCGCCACCCAGGCGCCCCAATGTTTGTTTATTTTTGAGAGAGAGAGACAGAGCATGAGCGGAGAGGGGCAGAGAGAGAGGGAGACAGAGAATCCAAAGCAGGCTCCAGGCTCTGAGCTGTCAGCACAGAGCCCAATGCAGGGCTCGAACCCACGAGCTGTGAGATCATGACTCAGCCGAAGTTGGATGCTTAACCAACTGAGCCACCCAGGCACCCCAAGTATATTTTAATTATATCCATTTTTTATGTGCTTTTATAATTTGCTACCTACTTCCTAGTATTCTGAAAATATACTGGGTTGAACTTACAGAATTTCAAAGTTCCTTTGAACTTGATTCTGTTAGTTGACCTCTCAGGGATGTCATATGATGCCACTTTGAACCTGATGTTACACTGTCAGGAGATGGGCTGAGCAGGGTCTGACCTCAGTAGTGCCCTGGGCCTTGCCTCCTTGTAAAAACCCCCACTAGTGGTTTGGTTTTTGTCATTAACCTTTTTATCTCCGTTTTTGGCATCCCTGATCCTGGGGTCACAGAACTTCCTGTGTGAACCACGTGGCATACAGGGAAAAGTATTCCTTACCAGTTGAATTTGGGCCAGTTCTTATGGAAATGCCTTATACTAAAAACTACAGTTTTCAGTATTCATAGCTGACACTTCTGTAAACCTGTTTCTCCAAAATCTATATGGTTGCTTATGATGTTTTTTCCCCCCTAAAGGATTCTGAATGCTTGGAGGTTAGAGGCTTGTATTGTCCACCATACCTGGAAAGCTAGAATTTGGACATAGTAGACATTCACACCATGTTTGGTAAATGACTCTAAGAATGATTTAAGTATATAGGCCCTTACAAATTATATCTGAAATCTTATTATAAGGTTGGAAATCTAATGGCTGTTTGATTATCAGATTTGTTGTGAAATCTCTCCTGAAAGATTTTAAGCTCTAAATAATCTCCTGGTCTGCTTGATAAACCCATGAAACTACACTTTCTCCAAGGAGCTAACCTTGCTGTTCTCAGATGAAAAATGCTGTGCTTATTCCTTGCTGACCCAGCCTGGGAAGGTGGCTGCATCTGAGCTAACTTTAGAGGGGAACCTCCTAGCAGGGAGGAGAACTTGGGAGGGGCACGTGGCTTGGTAGTAGCCACGCTAGAGGGGACAGCTCTTTTGTGGCTTTGAGCAGGCTCTCTGGTGCAGCCACCGGCTGTTAGAATCAGGGAGGTAGAAGGGGCCTGACGGGTGTGGCCCAGGCCTCTCATTTTACAGATGGAGAAAGTGAATCTCAATGATAGTGACTTTTTAAGTGTTAAAGAATTCAGGAATGCCTGGGTGGCTCGGCCAGTTAAACATCTGACTGTTGATCTTGGCTCAGGTCATGATCTGGTTCGTGAGTTCGAGCCCTGAGTTGGGGCTCCTCTCTGGTGTCATGGAGCCTGCTTGGGATTTTCTCTCTCCTTCTCTCTGCTCCTCCTCCTCCTCTCTGCTCTCTCTCACTTGCTCTCTCAGAATAAATAAACTTTAAAAAAGAAAAAATAAATATTACACAATTCAGTGCAGTCTCGACTTACTATGGTTTGACTTTTGGTTTTTCAACTTCATGATGATGCAAAAGCCATACATATTCAGTAGAAACCACACTTTGAATTTTGAATTGTTCCAAGGTAATGTTCATGGTATGATCCTGGCAGTACCCAGGCTCCCAGTCAGGCCTATGATCACAAGGGTGGCCAGTCGACACACTTAGAGCCATTCTGTCCCCACACGACCATTCTGTTTTCACTTTAAGCAGTCAATAAATACATGAGCTGTTCAGCCCTTTATTCCAAAACCGGCTTTGTGTTACATGATGTAGCCCAGCTGTAGACTAAGTGTTCTGAGCACATGCAAGGTAGGCCTGTGATGTTGGGTAGGTTAGGTGTGTTGGATGCATTTTTGATCTGAGTTAGTTCCAGCTTCAGGATGGGTTTATCAGGATTCACCCTGTTGTAAGTCAAGAAAGCTCAGTACAGTAAAAGCTGGAATCAGAACTGAAGTCAGAAGTAAAAGAGAGTGCTTTCCCCCTCAGTCCCCTTCCTTTCTATCCAGGAGCTATGAAGACCAGTTTCTCCATTCCTGTTCTTTATGGGTTATACTTTAAAAAACAAAAAGCTTTCTTTTTGCATAATTGATGGAGAGAGAGACAGGGGAGAGAGAGGCCACATTTGAAAGAATATTTTTGTTCAAATCTTGGCTTAAGGAACAGTAAATGAGCACTTAAGGTCATATAACAGATTTAGGATGTACTTCTTAGTTTCTTAACCATCAAGTTAGTCTTTCCTCCCCACCAGCCCCAACCTTTTCAATTAAGTAATTATATCATACAGGTGTCACTGATTATAACAGATGACGGCGCTTATTTGCGTTATTTTTAAGAAATTGAGGTGATAACCGTGTTGTTTCATTAAACATACCTCTTTATGCATGCTTTCTCAATTTGCCATAACATGCCGTTTTAGTATGATTATCCTAAGGATTCCAGTTGTATTACTGTAGGTGGTATTTTAATTTTTTTTAATGTTTATTTATTTTTGGAGAGACAGAGTGTGAGCAGGGGAGGGTGGAGAGAGAGAAGACAGAATCTGAAGCAGGCTCTGGGCTCTGAGCTGTCCGCACAGAGCCCGACGCGGGGCTCTAACTCAACAGCTGTGAGATCATGACCTGAGCCGAAGTCAGACTCCCAACTGACTGAGACACCCAGGCGCCCTTGTAGGTGGTATTTTAAAATGGGCTTATAGTCTTGGCGTGCCTGGGTGGCTCGGTCTGTTAAGCGTCCGACTTCGGCTCAGGTCATGCTCTCATGGCTCAAGCCCCGCATCAGACTCTCTGCTGTCAGCGTGGAGCCTGCTTGGGATCCTCTGTCCCCTTTATCTCTGCCCCTCCCCCCCCGCCCCCCCACTCTCTGTCTCTCTTGCTTTCTCTCTCTCTCTCACAAAAATAAACATTAAAAAAAATAAAATGGGCTTTGGTCTTAAGCTGCCTTGTTTATTGTTTCCAATTCTCACCTTGTTTATTGTTTCTAATTCTAATCAAAGCTTTGCTTTCTAATACATTTTTTAAAGTTTGAGAGAGAGCATGTGAGCGAACGTCTTTTTTTAAAATATTTATTTACTAGAGGGGTGCCTGGGTGCCTCTGTTGGTTAAACGTCCCACTCTTTATTTGGCTCAGGTCATGATCTCACAGTTCATGGGATTGAGCCCTGCGTTGGGCTTCGTGCTGACATCGTGGAGCCTACTTGGGGTTCTCTCTCTCCCTCACTCTCTCTCAAAATAAATAAACATTAAAAAACCCTTTGCTTTCTTATTTACATATTGGAAAAAATGTCTTGTAGAGGAGGCACCTATAGTGTGCATATTTTAGTGACTTAAAATCTTCTAATAGCTTATGAAATGACTTTTAGTTCAGTATTTTGAATTGTCTCAGATAGCAAAGATTTTCAGAGCCTTTGGTGTTCTGTGATCAAGAACATTTGTTGTCCTTGACTGGTTTTGAAGGGAGAACATGTTCTCTACTTTGTACCTCAGAAGAGTCAGGTGTGTTCCACACTCATTCGTCTCAAAATTGTTTGTTCTGAGTCTTGGTGCTTTTGTTAAGGTAGAATTTCTTTGTGAATTACTTGTGTCAAATGACAAAAATAACACAATTTCATAACAAATTCAATGTCTTTAAGGGAAGAAAAAATCCATGGATCTGGGGAGTACAGTGCTTCAGGAGTCGTGGAGCACTCTTTCTGAGACATTTTTTGCAATAGTCCATTTTATAGGGCACAGAAGAGGTGATGTGGAAACAGTGCGTGATTGGGAAGGAGGTCGGGATTTTCTTACAAGGCTAGCAGGTCCTGTTTTTAGGGTAAGGTAAGCTAGCTAAGCTGAGTTGGAGGATTGTGGCTGATGTGCGTTAGGATTCTCTGATGGGTTTCCTGTAAGTGCAGGCTGACTTGAGTTTAGATTTGTGGGCCAGGCCACCTGGGCAGCCTCCATTCTGTGGATCCTGATGTGTGAATTAACTTTATCATTTGTTGAAGTATTGAAGTAACTTTTCTGTCTATAATCAGATGAACACTTTATAAGACAGATTTGAAGTGTTTTTTTTTTTTAAACACAATACTTTGATTATTATAAAGGGTAAGGAAACTTAGACTTTTTATAAAAATAATTTTTTTTTTTTTTAAAGTAGGTTCCACACCCAGCATCTGAGGGCTTGAACGTGCAACCCTGAGATCAAGACCTGAGCTGAGATCAAGGGTTGGATGCCTAACTGACTTAACCATCCAGGTGCCCCCCAAATACTTTTTTTTTAACATAAAGTTTTTAAGGAAAGAAAGATTTTAGGACTCTTTTTAAATCTATCTAGAATTCTGAAGTGTTATTTTTCATTTTGAAAAACAACTCAATTGGATCAAAAGTTTCTGGTTATCACATGATTTACTTTTCTACTGAACGTAACAATTTGTATTTGGATAGTGGTTGGAGATACTGCTCCATGACGTCATTGCTTCTCATTACTGTCCTTCAAGGGGATATTTAGGAGTTCTCTTTAATAGGTGCTGAAGCCCACGTTTAGAGAGGTTAGGTTACTTTACCTGTGCTAATATCTCTGTAGTTAGTGGTAAAACTGGAGTCCTTTTACACTCCTAACTAATGTTCTTTTCACTTGTGTGAAGGTAAATTATTTGGTGTGGTATATAGATTTATCCTATATATACATCTATCTAAATGGACACATGTATGCACATATATATTCTGTTATTAAAAGTTGTCATAACTTGTTTTAGTGTGCTCCCAGGTATTGTATATTAAGTTATTTGCTTTGCTTTCTTAGCTTTTTAGTGAAACTGGTTGTTAAGTCAACAAAGTGAGTAAAAGAAAGTCCTAGAAAACAAACAATGTGGTAATTTCTTTGTTAACGTATGTGGTGCACATACCTCCCACAGAACATTCTCCCTTTCATTAGCCAGTGTACTTCTCACTCTTGGACATATCTACCCTCCCACCAGACTCCGATAGGCATGTGGGGGTTAATACCAGTCTCAAGGGAAGCCTGTATTGCATGTGAAGGATGGAAACAGTTTAATTTAATTTATGGAAGCCCTTTGCAGACATTTCAGTGAATTGAAATAGTTTCATTAGCTATGTTATCTAGCATTGCACTAAAAGGACCCTTTTCTTCACTATAGATAGGACCACAGATATAAAATTGTGGATTTCCTGTTATTTTTAGATATCTGAAAATACAGTTCTGAATGTTTTCCAGATTTAGTGTCAGCATCTTTGTTGGTATGTAATGGATAGTCACTCAATTAATATTTATTAAATGTCACCTTTAGGAATAATGATTTGCAATGTCATGATTTAGGAGTATGTTGAAATCCCAAATGTACATTGTACTAATGTAATTTTTTTTCTTCAGTTTTTAAAATGATAATGCATTCACTTCTAGGCAGCTGGCAAATCTTAAATGTCAAAGAAAGAAAGGGTAAAACATTTGCTTTTGAAATAGAGAGTTCTTGTTTTTTGAAAGCGTTTTACCCATGTGTGCAGTTATTGAAATAAAATATTTGTACTTGGCACACTTGTCTTCACCAAATGTCACAGTTCAGATCTCTCTTTGGTTAGAGACATTGGGGTAAGTTCCTCTCCTGTTAAGTAGGCACTTAATCTTCAGAGAAATGTGGAGAATGTAGTTGATAATTACTAGATAGAATTTATGTTGTCCTTTTTGTAACACATTATTCTTTACTATGAAGCTGTGGAGGCCTCTTTTTAATATTTAGTTTTGAGAGAGAGTAAGAACAGAGTATGAGTGGGGCAGGGACAGAAAGAGGTTTACCCCAGAATCTGAAGTAGGCTCCAGGCTCTGAGCTGTCCACACAGAGCCTGACATGGGGCTTGAACTCATGCACCGCAAGATCGTGACCTTGAGCCGAAGTCGGATGCTCAACCGACTAGCCACCCAGGCTCCCCACAAATTGTTCTTTAAAGAAGAGCATTTATATTAAAAAAATTTTTTTTAACGTTTATTTATTTTTGGGACAGAGAGAGACAGAGCATGAACAGGGGAGGGGCAGAGAGAGAGGGAGACACAGAATCGGAAACAGGCTCCAGGCTCTGAGCCATCAGCCCAGAGCCCGAGGAGGGGCTCGAACTCAACGGACCGCGAGATCGTGACCTGAGCTGAAGTCGGACGCTCAACCGACTGAGCTACCCAGGCACCCCGAAGAGCATTTATATTTTATATTAGTTGTCATAGGGCTTTGTTTAAATTTGCTTCTGGATTCTAGCTTTTTAGTCCAAATTTAGCTATTGGTCACAAAGTTAGTTGTTCACAGAGGAAAGGAGGGTCCACAAATTAATTGTGGTTCTGATTATATTTAATTACCAAGGTTAATGTTTTGCTCCTCTTCCAGAATTTATATTTCCATGTAAAAACTGGTGTATTTCATCAATGTCAAGACAGACATTTTATGCACATTTGAACACCACTGATAGCAGGTTATATCATATGATGTGTGACATTATAATTGATATTGTTACTTTCTTAGTGGCACATAAAATAACAGTGTACCTTACCATTCATTCATGGTACCTAAAATTGGATGAAAATTAGCATAATGTAAATAATGCTGATGGTGTAAACTTCACCCAGTTTTGAACTCATGAGTTCACACATCTCCTTTCACTTACTGTTGGCCAGAGATCAAGGCTGAATTTTTACTTACATTGTTAAATTTGGAGAGAGATCTATAACCAGAAATAATGAGGAGATTTGCTATGTTTAATTAAGGAAACTCCAGTCTGGATATGTTAAGGGGTTTGTCTGAGTTTGCAAAGCTGAGGGCTAGTGACTGGCAGGGCCATACTTAGAACCTGCTCATCTTCAGTCCTAGTTTTCCCATCATTTTATCTTTGGTGTTTAGAGATGACTGTTGTAAGATTGTCACCGTCCACTACATAGTGACCAGAAGACAGATTTGATGAGGAGCCTTCTCACATGACCCAGCTCTCAGGCAGGCTCCATACATCTCCACTGGCCGAGGCTCACTTTGTCACTGGAGCACCTGTTGATAGACCTTGTCACTTTGCATGTTCACTGAATGGACTGCCAGTACTTTTCCTCCAGGTGAACAAGTCCAGATTGTGATAGTTCAGGTTTCCATGTCCTGTTTTTTTCTTATCGTTTCACACTCACAGTGCATAGTGTGAAATGGCACAACATAGCACCAACATTTTGTGTTGCTTGAACACTTTCACGGTAGTACATAATCCTGGGGATATATCTCTGAGTACTCAATATTTTAAAAATCATGCTCAAAGGCCCTGTGATAGCAATAGGTGGCCCGAGGTAGGAACATGATGCATTTGAGAAAGATTAAGGCTTGTGTTTGAAGTAGGGGAGAGTGTGGGCAGGGCTAGAAACACCTTCATAGACCATCTTCCCGACCTTTGCCCTCATTCTGAGAACCAAGGCAATCTTCTGTTTTTCTGTTTTATTTATCAGATTTGCTTTTAAAAATGTCATTTCTGAAGACTGGATTTTGTGTGTGTTGGGGTGAAGGGCGTGTTGAGAGAGGATGGCTTTTTGCGAGAAAACTATTAACAGAATTGATTGGGGTGAGAGCCTGAGTGGATGGGAGGAAAGAAAATGGGGACACATGAAAAGACAACTTTGAGAAAATTTGTTGTTCAGGTTTAAGCAGATCAGTGAACCCATTTTTCACTTTCATTTTACTCCCGGGTCCCTGAAAACCTCTCTGTTCTCTTACCTTCGCTTTTATCACCCCCAAAGCAACCTGGGTCCCAGGGTCATCATTTCCATTTGGTGTCCGTGAGTACTTCTGCTTGGATTCTTTCCTGTTGTCTCAAACCCTTTTGCAAGCTCACTGGGTCATAATTCCACCTTCTCTTATGTACTCCAAACACTAGCTTTCCCCTAAATCCTTTACTCAGTTATTGGTGCTGTCGTTTCTGGATCCTGCCCCCTCCCCTTTTTTTTTTTTTTTTTTTTTTTTTTTTTAACCTATCCCCCACCCTGCCTTACAAATGGTCTGAAGTTCGGGACCTTTTAGAGACTCAGGTCTTACTGATTCATCCTCTTATCTCTTGGATTTATTCGGTTCTTTCTCTTCTCACTGTCACTGCCTTCTCATCTTTTGAGAGGGCTGCTCTCTACCTCTTGGTGTTTCAGTTAGAAATGGGGATTATCCTACCTACCCTGAAATTTTGCCAGGAGCGTTAATTTAAATGAAATGTGCCAAACATGTAACAGCGTGCTTTGCTACTACTGGATTTTCTGGGCTGCCCATTCCTACTCACAAGTTTATCTCCCTGGCTCCAGTGTTTAGCCACAGCCTTTTGTTTTTATCCTGCTGTGGGTTATCTCCTTTTTAAGCTCCTTCAATTTTCTTTTTCCTTCTTTTTTTTTTCTCTTAAGCCTTGGCTCGCTTCCACTCTAACCTCTTTTTTTTTCCTTCCCCTCCCCCATGGGTTTCTGTTAAGTTTCTCAGGATCCACATAAGAGTGAAAACATATGGTATCTGTCTTTCTCTGTATGGCTTATTTCCCTTAGCATCACACTCTCCAGTTCCATCCACATTGCTACAAAGCGCCATATTTCGTTCTTTCTCATTGCCACGTAGTACTCCATTGTGTATATAAACCACAATTTCTTTCTCCATTCATCAGTTGATGGACATTTAGGCTCTTTCCATAATTTGGCTATTGTTGAGAGTGCTGCTATAAACATTGGGGTACAAGTGCCCCTATGCATCAGTACTCCTGTATCCCTTGGGTAAATTCCTAGCAGTGCTATTGCTGGGTCATAGGGTAGGTCTATTTTTAATTTTGTGAGGAACCTCCACACTGTTTTCCAGAGTGGCTGCACCAGTTTGCATTCCCACCAACAGTGCAAGAGGGTTCCCGTTTCTCCACATCCTCTCCAGCATCTATAGTCTCCTGATTTGTTCATTTTGGCCACTCTGACTGGTGTGAGGTGATATCTGAGTGTGGTTTTGATTTGTATTTCCCTGATGAGGAGTAACATTGAGCATCTTTTCATGTGCCTGTTGGCCATCCAGATGTCTTCTTTAGAGAAGTGTCTATTCATGTTTTCTGCCCATTTCTTCACTGGGTTATTTGTTTTTCGGGTGTGGAGTTTGGTGAGCTCTTTATAGATTTTGGATACTAGCCCTTTGTCCGATATGTCATTTGCAAATATCTTTTCCCATTCCGTTGGTTGCCTTTTAGTTTTTGTTTGCTGTTTCCTTTGCTGTGCAGAAGCTTTTTATCTTCATAAGGTCCCAGTAGTTCATTTTTGCTTTTAATTCCCTTACCTTTGGGGATGTGTCAAGTAAGAAATTGCTATGACTGAGGTCAGAGAGGTCTTTTCCTTTCTCCTCTAGGGTTTTGATGGTTTCCTGTCTCACATTAAGGTCCTTTATCCATTTTGAGTTTATTTTTGTGAATGGTGTGAGAAAGTGGTCTAGTTTCAACCTTCTGCATGTTGCTGTCCAGTTCTCCCAGCACCATTTGTTAAAGAGACTGTCTTTTTTCCATTGGATGTTCTTTCCTGCTTTGTCAAAGATGAGTTGGCCATATGTTTGTGGGTCTAGTTCTGGGGTTTCTATTCTATTCCATTGGTCTATGTGTCTGTTTTTGTGCCAATACCATGCTGTCTTGATGATTACAGCTTTGTAGTAGAGGCTAAAGTCTGGGATTGTGATGCCTCCTGCTTTGGTCTTCTTCTTCAAAATTACTTTGGCTATTCGCGGGGCCAGGTCCCAGATCTAATCCCATCCTTCATACCTTTACTGTTGGCTCTCACAAGCCTCCCTTACTTCTTACATCCACATTGGATGGCTGGATGTTGTCCCAAAACCCCGTTTTGGCTTTGCTTTTGTGGTTTTTGAGTCAGAGGGCTCATTTCTCCTTTCTCCTTATCCTCTAATTGTTTAAAACAATGAGCCAAAATGGGGCACTTGGGTGGCTAAGTCAGTTAAGCTTCTGACTTTGGCTCAAGTCATGATCTGAGCTCGTGAGTTTGAGCCCCGTGTCAGGCTCTGTGCTGACAGCTCAGAGCCTGGAGCCTGCTTCAGATTCTGTGTCTCCCTCTCTCTCTCTGCCCCTCCCCCACTCATGCTCTGTCGCTGTCTTTCAAAAATAAATAAACGTTAAAAATAAAACATTGGGCCAAAAATTTATTACATAGTTGGGAGCAATATTATGTATGTATTTATATGTACATGTATATATACACATATGTGTAAATGTGTTTATATAAATATGCACATATCTCACAAGCCGATTTTCATCACAAAGGGCAGGTGGCATCAGGTCAGCTCTGCCATCCCTTAGACATACTACTCTTGGGGAAATAAAAGTCTCCCAACTTGGTGTGTTTGCGTCTGTTAAATGTATTGGGGTTCAAATGGACGGTATTTGCCCTAGTGCTTTGTAAAGTCCTGGGCCTGAACTTAATTATGACCCAGGTAGAGCACTTCTTTGAGAAGAACTGAGATAACTCACCCAGATTTTTTGCTTTCGGATGGAATTTAAGGAATTTAGGTATATGGCCAGTTAGCAGGATTAGGGAAAAAAGAATTATCATTTGGTGGGTGGCAGTCCCTTTATGTACATTATGTCATTTGATCCTTTGAACCCCCATGAGATAAGTAGGTATTTTACAGGCGAGAATATTGAGGACTAGAGAGAGGTGGGTGGTTGCCCAGATCTAAAGCTTGTTAGGCTCTCCTAGCAGTCAGGCTCTGCAGCAGACAGTGGGCGGCTGAGCAACCAACCGTGTGTGCTTCAGCTTTTGTCAGCCCTAGTTTCTTTTCTTAACACCCATTATTGTCCAGGCCAGAGACTATTTTACTGTAGATGGTTTGGGAAAAAGTTTTAGTTCAGCATACATGTTCATCCTAGTGTTTATGTTCTTTCCCTTTCTCTCCTGGATGGTATTTCTGTGTAAACATCATTGTGGCCATAAAAATATTTGGCTTTCTGTTGTGCTTATTTTCTCAGGGGTTATGAAGTGTATTATGTGTATGCAGTGCATTTAAACTAGACAGAAAGCAAATGTTTGTTTAGTGGAATAGGAAAGAAATGAAATTCATGGCATATATGTGCATATTCTTTTTTTTTTTTTTTTAAGTTTATTTATTTATTTTGAGAGAAAGAGTGTGTGAGTGGGGGAGGAGCAGAGAGGGAGGGAGGGAGAGGGAGAGGGAATCCCAAACAGGGTCCACACTGTCAGTGCAGAGCCCAACATGGGGCTCGAACTCATGAACTGTGAGATCATAACCTGAGCCAAAATCAAGAGTTGGAAGCTTAACTGACTGAGCCACCCAGGTGCCCCAATAAATGCTTATTCTTTAAAAAAAATTTTTTTATGTTTATTTTGAGAGAGAGAACAAGTGAGCAGAGGGAGGGGCAGAGAGAGATGGAGAGAGGGAGGATCACAAGCAGGCTCCGCACGTCACAATGCCCAGCCTCACGCAGGGCTCAAACTCATGTGAGGTCATGAGCTCAGCCGAAATCAAGAGCCGGAGGCTTAACCGACTGAGCACCCCTAAATGCATATTCTTAATATATTATCACTTCTATGTATCTGGAGTTCTATATAGATCAAAATCAAGGATTTCGCTTCCTTGAGTCTGGGGGCAGTGGTGGTGGTAGTGGGAATGTCAGCTGCAACAGCTAGCATTTGTAGACCTGTTACCATGTATGTATATGTGTTACATTTGTTATATACATGTTACATGCATGTTTCTAAGGGCTTCGCTTGTATTAGCTTTTTAAAACCTCTCCATAAACCTCAGAGATGGTGGTATTATTATCTCCATTTTATAAATGAGGAAATCGAAGCACAGAGAGGGTAGGAAACTTACCTAAGGTCATACAGCTAGGATACATACTACACTGTCTTGGCAGTTCTCAATCTGAGTTAATTCAAATTTGTATTGTTAACCACTTAAATACATGACTGAAATGTTTCTCCATTACTGTTATTGTTTCCTTTCCTGGGGCTTGAACTCAGTGTGCTTTTTTAGGGGCACTGGTAATTATTTTCAAAGTAAAATTATTTTTTTAAGGTTTTTAAAAGATTATTTTCAAAGCAAAAATGACCAGGCCTCGCGGAGTTCTATATAAATCACTGGAATTACTGAGTTATACTCAAGGAACTAAGGCAGTCCTTCTCACTATGTATTATTAACAATAGTATTTTTAAAATTCAGGTATGAAAATGTTACACATTCAGGAAGGTTCTTCAATTCTGTAAGATATTGAAATGGAAAAATTCATGTGTTTAAATGCTGGCTGGTGGAGTACTGCTTTCAGTTACAGCAGATATGGAATATCTAAATGGTTTGTCAAGAAAAGATAAAGCAAACATTTTTTCCTATTTAGCAAGCAGTAATTCTGGATTCAGAAGTGGTATTTTGCAGGAAGAAAGTTTGCGTTGACAGAGACAGAATGTTCTTGTAAGTTTGAGAAAATTTTTATTAGCTAAGAAATACTGTGGATGCTGTGTAATGAGTCTTAATGCCTTTATGTTAAAGTCAGTATTCCCTCCGCCCCCCCCCCCCTTTTTTGTTTTTTAGCTCTGAAAAGGACATGGATGAAAATGAAAGCAACCAATCTCTGATGACAAGCAGCCAGTATCCTAAAGAAGCAGTAAGAAAACGCCAAAATTCAGCACGGAGTTCTGTAGGAAGTGATTCTTCTAGGTTTTCCAGGAAAAGTTTCAAATTGGATTACAGACTAGAAGAAGATGTAACTAAATCAAAGAAAGGAAAGGATGGCAGATTTGTCAACCCTTGGCCAACTTGGAAAAATCTCTCTATTCCAAATGTTCTTAGATGGCTGATAATGGAGAAAGATCACAGCAGTGTTCCGTGTTCCAAAGAGGTAGCGTTTGGTTTTTCTGGGGGGCTCTTATTATCACTTAATTTTGCTGTGAATTGTATCATGACACTCAAGTTAGTTAATTGAGCTCCTTTTATATGATAAGGCATAGGGCTAAGTTCTGAGAAGAAAAAGTGAATAAGGTGTCCTCAAGTTCATAACTTAGCAACAAAGTATGTATATGAATAACCACTCTGATCTGGTGGCAATTGGGGTAGGAATAGAGTGCTTTTGAAGTACAGGATGAATGGATAAATAAGATGTGATATACATACATAACACATACAGTCAGTGGAATACTACTCAGCAGTGGAAAAGAATGAAATCTTGCCATTTGCAACAACGTGGATGGAACTGGAGGGTATTATGCGAAGTGAAATAAGTCAGTCAGAGAAAGACAGGTATCATATGTGCTCACTCATGTGGAATTTGAGAAACTTAACAGAAGACCGTGGGAGAAGGGAAGAAAAAAAATAGTTACAAACTGAGAGGGAGGCAAACCATAAGAGATTCTTAAATACAAAGAACAAACTGAGGGTTGATGGGGGAGGGAAGGGGGGAATGGGCATTGAGGAGGGCACTTGTTGGGATGAGCACTGGGTGTTGTACGTAAGCGATAAGTCAAGGGAATCTACTCCCAAAGCCAAGAGCACACTGTATACTCTGTATGTTAGCCAACTTGACAATTAAAAAAAAAAAAAAAGTACAGGAAAGGAAGCGGTGGATCCGAGCTGGTAGGGCTGGAGATGGCTTCTCAGAGGAGGCAATTTGATATTTGATCCGGGCCTAAAAAGATAAAAAGTATTTTGGCAGTGGTTTTCAGGTGGATGATGGCATGAACAAGGTCATGGAGGTGAGAATGTGCATGGCATGTCCCATCAAGTAGTAACCTGATGTGTGTTTGCCCAGAGTGCTTGGCGTCCTTGGACACGGCCGCTAAAACTGTGAAAGGAATCTTCGGATAACCTTTCCAGACCTTAAAAAATTGGCAGTAGGTCACTGACCTTTAAATAAATGATATTTACCTAGGGTGAAACTTTATTTTTTTTTTAAGTTTAGTTTCTTATTTTGAGAGAGAGAGCATTCATGTGCAGGGGAGGGGCAGAGAGAGAGAGAGAGAGGGGAGAAAGAGAATCCCAAGTAGACTCCGTGCTGTCAGCACAGAGCCTGATGCGGGGCTTGAACTCACAAACTGTGAGATCATGACCTGAGCCGAGATCAAGAGTGGGAGGTTTAACCGACTGAGCCACCCAGGTGCCCCTTTAGGATGAAACTAACATTTGGCATACAGTTTATTAGATCAGTGTGATTACATTTGGCAGGGAGTGGGTGGCTCCCAATTGCAAGAGCTGTTTCTTGCCCCCTCTTTTTTCTTATTTTCTTGCTTCTCTCTACCACCTGTCTCCTTTGGCTTCTCTTTTCTACCAACCTCTGTCCTACAAGGCTTTGGAGGAAGTGGAGAGAGAGAGAGAGAGAGAGAGAGAGAGGAAGAGAGAGAGAGAGAACTTGATGTTGGGAGTGGGGGACAAGATGAAAAGAGGGGGGGGCATCCTTGAAGGCTTGATCTGCAGTGGGAAAGACAACAGGGGGAGTGGCTGCTTGTGGTGGTGGTGGTAGATCCTTGGGTAAGCGTGTCTTTTTCTTTTTAAGGACATGGGATTTAAAAACGGTATTAACACTTTGATGCTAAGGAGTGTTCACAGTATTAATCCTAGTTAACAGAGTTGATTAATATGATTAATGCTTTTCTAACACCTTGTTAGAATGAGGCAGGCAGGGCATTAATAGATAAAACCGTATTACGTGTTTCAGCTTTGAGGCCGGGAGGAACAAGAAGCCTCCCCCCACTTGTTTTTTCCTTCTGAAGAAGCCATATGAAGAGCAACATGGAAGGGTGTTGTGAAGAGGAGGGGTAGGGCAGGGGGCTACCTGTTTGGGGTAAATTTCCTACTGGTTTTGAGCCACAGCTTCTAAAACTGCAGAGGCAAGCAGTGGTAATTTTAGATTTGTTTCATTTCATATGGGAAGTGAGCGATCACACGAAGGCAGAAATACATCTGTGTGTTCTAAGGATTTGGAGATATTCTAGAAACTGGGTTGAATGAGAACTTGCCAGGCTAGTGGTTCTGAAGCTCTTTTCCACCCTGGCTCCTTTTGAATGTCTGATGAAAGCTGTACACCTTATGTGGACATAAACACATTGCCTTTTACTGTAATTTCAGTGAGTTCATGGATTCTCTCAAGCCCTTCCTCATTCATTCACTCATCCATTCACTCATCCATTCATTTAGTTACTACTTATTTATTTAACATTTTTTAATGTTTATTTTTGAGAGAGAATGAGAGACTGAGCATAAGTGGGGGAGGGGCAGAGAGAGAGAGGGAGATACAGAATCCGAAGCTGTCAGCACAGAGCCTGACACAGGGCTCAAACCCAGGGACTGTGAGATCATGACCTGAGCCGAAGTTGGACGCTTAACTGACTGGGCCACCTAGGCACCCCTCATTTAGTTACTATTTATTGAGCACCTGCTGTGTGAGCACACAGTTCTGGGCAGTAGAGGGAGACCCTTGGACAAAGCAGAAAGACACTGTGGCATTCTTGGACCTTGGGTTCAGTGGAAGAGAGAAATAGTAAACAAATGGGTAAAATATGTATTAAAATAGGACTAGTGCTTTGAAGAATAACAAAGCAGAGAAAGGAATTAGGGTGGAGATGGGAACTACATTCTTTAATGAAGTGTGAACTTTTTTTTAAAGGCAGAATTGTTTAATTGAAGTATGGTTGACATATAATATTAGTTTGAAATGTGTGACACAGTGATCTGACAGTTATATACATTACTCAGCGCTCACCATGATAAGTGTAGTTACCCTCTGTTACAGTACAAAATTATTACAGAGGGCGCCTGGTGGCTCAGTTGGTTAAGCGTCTGACTTCAGCTCAGCTCATGATCTCACGGTGCCTGAGTTCGAGCCCCACGTCATGCTCTGTGTGGACAGCTCGGAGCCTGGAGCCTGCTTCAGATTCTGTGTCTCCCTCTCTCTCTGCCCCTCCTCTGCTCATGCTCTCTCTCTCTAAAATAAACATTAAGAAACTTTAAAAAAATTATTATGATATTATTGACAGTATTCCCTATGTTGTACTTTTCATTTCTGTGACTTAGTTTATTTTATAACTGGAAGTTTGTACCTCTCAATCCCCTTCACCCATTTCACCCAGTACCCTACACACACCCCTTCTGACAAGCCAGTTTGTTCTCTGTGTGTAGGAGTCTTTCTTTTTTAAATTTACTTGTTTGTTCACGTTTTTTAGATTCCACATAAGGTGAAATCATATGGTGTTTGTCTTTCTCTGTCTAACTTATTTCACATAGTGCCCTCAAGGTCCATCCATGTTATCATTCTTTTTTATGGAGGAGCGATATTCCATGGTGTGTATATATACCACATCTTCTTTAACCATTCATCCATTTTTTTTAAGCCAGAGTTTATTCTTACTTAAAACTAAGAGTCTTTAAAATACCCAAAGCCAGAAGAATTTCCAGGTTTGAGATGGTATCACAGTCAGGTGATGGCTGCTGCTGCTTCTTTTTCTAAAGCCGCAGAAGGATCCTGGGCAATTTTTCTTGAAAATGTTTCTGGTCTGAAAGCTGATGCCTAGTTTGCTTCATACATCAATCCAGTGAGGAAGAAAAGCACAGTGCCAGTAACAGTCATCATTGCGAGAGAAACACATCTAGGTTCCCCCTCGTTTCCACATACAGCTAAGAACTAGATCAGATGCATGTTGACTTTTCTTATTTTCATATGTAACTAAAGCTCCATGTTTAATCCCTTTACATTGGCAAAATTATTAACTTTTACCAACTTTTAAATATGATAGTCTTCCACATTTTCCAGAAAACCACCCCCCAAACATGAAGAATACCTGCTTCAGATGATTGGGTCCATTCAGAATGTAATCAGATTCTGGAAATTGTTTTTGTTAGACATTGGGGGGCTAAAGTGTAGTGAAATAAAACTTCAAATTATTGTTTTGGAAGGAGACAGGATAATATACACATAGGGTTATAATTACTATATATTAGGCAGTTTATATCATTATAACATATATCATATAACATATGTTAATATGTTATAATGATATAACCTGTAATTTACAGGTCTAAGTAAAATAAAAATTGGTCATTAACAAAGCTAAACCATTTAGTTGGCTATTCAGAAAATCATTTCTTTAACTTGGACCATTTCTGATACTTGCCTTTTCTGGGCAGCATGCCAGTTCATAGGCTTCATGCTGTTGAGACGCTGTCATTGCTTTGGGTTGTTGGAAAGCTCAGTGACTTTGTCTGGTTATTGTTGATTATAGTTACCAGAGTCCAGGGTGGGGGAGGGGGAAGAGACAGTTGGAGAATTTCAAAGAAGGAGGGAGGCAGAATGTCCTGAGGTTCACTGGTTGGAGGAGGCTGTCCTTACCAGTCACTACTATAGAAGTGACTAAGGGACGGTCACATTGGAGTATGAGACAGACATGGAACTGAGAAAACGCATCCTGGACTGGTAGGAAAAGTGGGATACCCGGAGTCTAGAAACCAGGCTCAGGTTCAGGATACCTCACTGAGTACTTGACTTTATTTCTAACAGATCCTCAAGGCACTTTTTTTTTTTTGCGGGGGGGGGGGGGGGGGCTTGTTTTGTTTTGTTTTGTTTTTTTGTCCATAAGGTTAGGATAAGACAGTTTAGTCCCTAAGATTTTGAGGTTCACATGACACACGAAAGTACTTTGAAAATATAATATACTCTTTAGATGTAAAATATGGAAGAATAGAGTGGTGCCCTTTGAAAAAATGAAAAACATCAATTCTATTTCTGCTGTAGTATGCTAACATGTTGCTTTTTTATCTTTATAAAAATTACATGTATACAGAGTTTCTAAGAAGTCATGGTGCTGAAAGGCTTATTAGACAAATACTGTTCCTCTAACCAGCCCCTGTAACCTGTCCCCCCTCTCTGGAGGCAACAGCTTACAGACCTTTAAGTTGTTTCCTTGGGAGCTTACCTTCATCTTTTATTTATTTTAACTTTATTGTAGTAAGAACACTTAACACGAGATCTACCCTCTTAATTTTTTTTTGAAAATAGTTATTTTTGAGAGAGAGCGGGGGAGGGGCAGAGAATTTCAAGCAGGCTCTGCACTGTCAGCATAGGGGCCAATGTGGGGCTCAATACTATGAACCATGAGATCGTGACTTGAGCCAAAATCAAGAGCAGACTCTCAACTGAGCCCCCCCAGATGCCCTACCCTCTTGAATTTTTAAGTGTGCAAAACATTATTGGTGACTGTAGGCACCGTGTTGTAACAAGCAAGTCTCTAGGGCTTATTCATCGTGCTCAACTGAAACTTTAGGCCTGGCAATAGAAACTGCACATTTCCCTCTCGTCCCAGCCTCTGGTAACCATCATTCCACTTTTTGATTCGGTGAATTTAACTACTTAGATATTAACGTGTGGAACCAAGCAGTGTTTCTGTGTTCCTTCATGTTTAGTGTCAAATTTAACTCCCTCTGTACCCCTCCCCGTCTCTCTCCCACAGGCCTGACCTCTTTATATGCTACGGTGACTGTATCACTGTGACGAACCCAGTCATGGACCGTAGCCATGTCTCCTTTCTTAATATGCTCTTTCCCCCCGAGGTTAGCAATGCCTCATTTTTCACCTGCTTAACTTTGTATGTATTTATGACTGATTATTTCCCTCCTTCTCATTCCTTCTCAACAGCTTTCCTGAGGAGAGACTGTAAGCTGGTTTCTTAGCACTGGGTTCTTTCTGGGCTGACAGCCCTCCCGCTTCTCTGCAAGCTTCCATTCTGGAGTCTCCCTTCACCACCATCCTGGACCCCACTGCCTCTTCAGTGCTGGCTCTGTCTTCTGCACCCCACTTGTTCCTTTTTCTTGAACAGGTTCTATTTTGGTGGAGCACCTTTTTTTTTTTTTAATGTTTGTTTATTCTGGGGACAGAGAGCTCATGGGCGGGGAAGGGGCAGAGAGGGAGGGAGACAGAGGGTCCGAAGCAGGCTCCACGCTGACACCAGAAAGCCCAGTGCCGGCCTCCAACTGATGAACTGTGAGATCACAACCTGAGCTGAAGTTGAACACTTAACAAACTGAGCCGCCCAGGCACCCTGGTGGAGCACATTCTTAATCAGTTTCCTGAGAAAAGGGTGCATAGAAAGTCAGGTTTTTGAGAACTTGATTGTCTGAAGTATCTTTATTATAATTTTTTTTTTGCCATTTTTAAGTTGTAGTTGACACACGATGTTTATTAGTTCCAGGTGTACAATACAGTGATTTGACAACTCTATATGTTATGCTGTGCTCTCATATCATTGTGTAATACCTTACATTATACCTTTTGTTCCTGTGATTTATTCCATAACTGGAAGCCTGAATCTCCTTTTCTCCTTTACCCATTTTGCCCATCCTCCCAACCCTCTCCCCTCTGGAAATCATCAGTTTGTTCTCTGTATTTATGGGTCTGTTACTGCTTTTTGTTTGTTTATTCATTTGTTTTTTAGATTCTACATATAAAGAAATCATGTGATAGATGGCTTTCTCTGACTTACTTAGCATAATACCCTCTGGGTTCATCCATGTTGTAAATGGCAAGATCTCTCTTTTCTAAGGTTGATTAATAATCCATTATATATATACACTTAATATATATATGTATTATATATGTGTACATGTATGTATATAAATATAATATGTATCCTACATTTTAATTATCTGTTTATCGACACTTAGGTTGCTTCCGTTTCTTGGCTATTGTAAATACTGCAGTAAACATAGGGGTGCATATATCTTTACAAATTCATGTTTTCATTTTCTTTGGGTATATACCCAGTAGTGGTGTTACTAGATTGTATGATATTTCTATTTTTAATTTTTTAAACAACCTCCACACTGTTTTCCACAGTGCATCAATTTACATTGCCACCAACAGTGTATGAGCATTCTCTTTTTTCCAAATCCTTGCCAGTGTTTTTTATTTTTTCTTTTCTTTTCTTTTCTTTCTTTCTCTTTCTTTCTTTCTTTCTTTCTTTCTTTCTTTCTTTCTTTTTATTTTTATTTTTTAAGTAATCTCTACAGTATGGGGCTCAAATCTACAACCCGGAGATCAAAAGTCACATGCTCCCCTGACTGAGCCAATCAGGCGCCTCTTGTTATTTCTTGTCTTTTTCATTTTTTTTTTTACATTTTTTTTTTAATGTTTATTTATTTTTGAGAGAGAGAGACACACAGACAGAGCGCAAGTGGGAAGGGGCATAGAGAGAGGGAGACACAGAATCCAAAGCAGACTCCAGGCTCTGAGCTGTCAGCACAGAGCCCGATGCGGGGCTCGAACCCACAAACTGTGAGTCATACCTGAGCTGAAGTCAGATGCTCAACCAACTAAGCCACTCAGGCGCCCCTTGTCTTTTTCATTTTAACCATTCTCACAGGTGTGAGGTGATATCTCACTGTGATTTGATTTGTATTTCCCTGACGATTAGTGATGAGCATCTTTTCATGTGTCTGCTGGTATCTGTATGTCTTTGGAAAAATGTCTATTCAGATTCTCAGCCCATTTTTAAATTGGATTATTTTCTTGGTGTTGAGCTGTATTCTTATATATTTTGGATATTAACCCTTTGTCAGATATATCATTTGCAAATATCTCTTCCCATTCCATAGGTTGCCTTTTCATTTTGTTGATGGTTTTCTTCACTGTGGAAAAACTTTGTTATTTTGGTTTAGTCCCAGTAGTGTATTTTTACTTTTCTTACCCTTGCCTGAGGAGACACATTTAGAAAAATGTTGCTAAGGCAGATGTCCAAGAGATTACTGCCTATATTTTCTTCTAGTTTTATGATTTCAGGTCTCACAGTTAGGTCTTTAATCCATTTTGAATTTATTTTTGTGTCTGGTGGAAGAAAGTGGTCCAGTTTCTTTCTTTTCCATGTAGCTGTCCAGTTTTTCCAACACCATTTGTTGAAGAGACTTTCTTTTCTGCATTGTATATTTTTGTCTCCTTGGTCATACATTAATTGACCATATAAGTGTGGGTTTATTTCTTGGCTCTGCTATTCTGTTCTCTTGCTCTGTGTGTCTGTTTAGTGCCAGTGCTATACCGTTGTGAGTGCTGCAGCTTTGTAGTTTATCTTGAAAGCTGTTCCCATCTGTGCTGTCAAGGTGGAGGGCAAATGTTAACCGGGGTGTTCACTTGCCTCTCAGACCCAGAACATTCCGGTATTTACCCACTGTTTGGCCAGAGTAGTTAGGGACTGGCTCCTTTAAATTCTAGTTGTCCTTTTCACCCTGTTTCTGTGCCCCATGCTCCCCTCCCTCAGTACCATCCCTCCCTCCCACTGCAGTCCACAGTGAGCAGGGTGGGAGTTCCCTTCATGACTGTGTCTCCCTCTCTCTTGCTGTTCTCTGTGTGGTCCCTCTTTCATTGTGCAGAAGCTGTTGGGTCAGCCCTCAGTTCTTTGGGAGGAATTGCTCTAAAAATAGGTGTAGATTTGGGATGGCCCTGGAGGAGGTAACCATTCTTGGACCAGAACTGTGTTTCTGTTCTCATTCTTATTGGTAGTATGGGTATAGAATTTTTGTTTGGAAACCGTTTTCTCTCAGAATTTCAAAGTATTATCTCCATGACATTCTTTGTAGTATTGCTGTAGAGAAGTTCAGTGCCAGTCTTGAACCTTTGTATGCCCTGTATTTCCCCTGTAGAAACTTTGAGGATCATCTCTTTTTTGAAACTTATCCCAAGTTGTGTTTTACTTATTGATCATGCTCGATGCCTCGTGATGTGAACTTTCAGATGTGAAAGTTTGTTTCTTTCAGTTCTAGGAAAATTTGAGTATTCTTTGAAAATTTCCTTTCCTCATCCTTTTAATTTATGAAACAACTACTAATTAGGTTGTGGATCACCTAGATCAGTCCTCTGTAGTTTTCTTTTTCCTGTATTTCCTCATTTTTTTTGCATTCTCACAGATTTCCTGACAATAAATTCATTTTTAAATACTTTAGTATGTGTTTCAGAGTTTTAAGAGGTAGTGACAATGTCAAAATTTGAGTTTCTTTAAAAAAGAAAATACAAATACCTTATGATCTTAACTATGCATAGAAATAGGACTGTGTCTAAAGATAGCATAATGTTAACAGTGGTTATAATCTCTGCAAACAGATGTATGGATGGCTGCTCTTCTTTATATTTTACTGGATTTTCCAAACATTTTATGAAAGGTATTTTCTTTTATAATCAAGGAGAAGTTTGAAAATATTAAGCCATTCTGATGGATCTAGTACGCCTGCTACACACAGCATGGCAAAAATATAAAACATTACCATTGATAATTGAGGTATTTTGGTAACATCCATCTCTGTTCCGTGTTCACATAATATCAGCAAAATAAATGTGAAAAAGAAAAATAGTTTTTATTTAAATCAGAGTTGCAAAGCAAAACTGTGAATTTCCTCAGTAAAAAGATACTTTCAGTCGGAAGAAAAGGCTTAACTAAATTCTTTAAACATAATTATTTTTAAAAACATTTTAGCAGATTTGCATCATCTCTCATGCGCACACATATTCTTAAAATTATTATTAAGAATATGGGTTTCATTGTTTTAAAGTTAATGAGTAAAAGTTATGCCATGGAGAAAGCTATGGTTTAATGAAAAGGTAGGGTCTTTAGAGCCAGGAAGACCTCAGTTCCACTCCTGAGTGAGCGTGCATGCGCTTGCTGTGTGCCCTGGGCAACCTTCTTAGTGATCCCTCCCCCTCCGTCTGGGTATCTGTAAAATGGCAGTGACATTCCTTCATTAGAGTTAGATGACAGAACCCACCTATGGCATCTGGCAAAGAATAGTGGTTGAATGAATGTTAGGATTTTTCCCTTTCCCAAAGAAAAGTAAATATTAACTAGTATCCTGGTTAATTATGCGCCTAGGGATTTTCCCAGTTGCAGCTTTAAAAAGGAAGGCCAGCCAAGAAAGTCCTAACCTAGTAAAGAAAATGCCAAGTGAGTGCTTGGTTTCTTCAAATAAGAATTTCCCTACCCCCATCTACGTGCTTTTTTTTAACTTTAATAAAATCTTAAATAATAATAAAGTAATCTCTATACCCAACATGGGGCTCAAACTTAAAACCCTGAAATCAGTATTCACATGCCCTACCAACTGAGCCAACCAAGTGCCCCTCTAACTGCTTTTTCAAACTCTGATTATCAGGGGGTGCCTGGCTGGCTCATGCCAGGCGGTAGAACAGGTGACTCTTGATCTCAGGGTCATGAGTTCAAGCCCCATGTTGGACATGGAGCCTGCTTAAAAAAAATTGTGAAAACACCAACTCTGATTAGGACAAAGTTATTTTTTCTTTTTTTGAATCTCAGTTGTTGACTGATTATTATGGGACATAGTGTTAGAGATCAGATTCTTTAAGGTGCTCTTTTGTAATGGGCTGAGAAACCATATGGCGTGCAGAAACATGGTGTGATTGCTTAATTCAGATGTCTTGTCAGTACTTTGCTTTTTTAAAAAAAAAAACAGCTTAGGTGAGCTATAATTCACATACTCTACAGCTGACCTGTTTTAAATGTACAGTTCAGTGGTTTTCAGTACACTCCGAGTTGTGCAACCATTCCCACATTTAATACATTTTCATTACCCCAAAAAGAAACCTCATGTCCTTACTCAGCAGCTCCTAGTTCTCTTACCCTCCTGCATCCCCTGGAAATCACGCATCTATCTTCTGTCTCTACGGACTTGCCTCTTGTGGACATTTCATATAAATAGGATCATACAGTCTGTGGTCTTTGGTGACTGGCTTCTTTCAGCACTTTACCTGTCAATCTTCTGTTTGGAGAGCAAGGTGAGGCAGCCAGAGGTGCTCTGCTAAAGGTTTAGTCAGAAGATACTGTGGCTTTTAAAACTTAGAGCAAAAGGGCACCTGAGTAGCTCAGTTGGTTAGGCATTCGACTTCGGCTCAGGTCATGATCTTGTGGTTCGGGAGTTTGAGCCCACATACCGGGCTCTGTGCTGACAGCTCAGAGCCTGGAGCCTGCTCTGGATTGTATGTCTCCCTCTCTCTCTGCCCCTCCCCTGCCTGCACGCACGCTCGCTCTCTCTTCAAAAATAAGCATAAAAAATTTTTTTTAATTAATAAAAAAAAAAACTTAGAGCAAAAAAGAGGTGCAGCTGTTTTCAGGGAATTTTATTACAGATATTTTGATGCACTATTTAAACATGATGCTGCTTAAGATTTTTTAAATGGTTTTAATAACAATTCAAGTTCCACATATTGAAAAAATGCAATTGAATGAGTTTTGACTTGTTTATATATTCATGAAAAGATCACAGGATGATGTACATCCTGTCATCTCCAATAGTTGCCTTGTATCCCTAGTAATCCATCTCATATCCCTGGGCTGGTACTTGTGGCTTTTTTTTTTTTTTAATATGTATTAAATGAGAAAATTAGGACTGACTTAGGAGTCCGTGGGGGGAGATAGTATGTGTGGAGGCTAGCGGGCTGACCTTGTGTGACTGTCATCACTATTTGTTTTCTCCTCTGTAAAATAGCATTAGTTAACAGGAGCTACCTGCAGTATTATGGTTGGTCCTAAGTTAAACATTTTTAATGAAGTAGTTAGTATGGCAACTAACACTCCATAAGTGATAGCTCTTGTTAGTGTTATTTTGTGTTATACTAAAGTACTTGACATATTGGATGATTCATCACCATTGCTACTATGTGCCTAGTGTGACGCCTAATACTCAGATACTCAGTTTATATTAATTCTCTCCCTTTTCCCTCATTGTTGATAAGTATACCACATGACATTTGTTATTGTTCAGTAGCCCTAACTCCTACCAACTTTGAGAACAGATCTGAAAAATTTCCACTCATTCATCCAACAGATTTTGTCGAGCACATGATGTGTTTGTCCCTGCACTGTGCATTGCGCCCCGTGGATGGTTCCAAGTTGAGTAAGACGTGAGATACATCCTGTATACGCCCATCCAGGGTTTGGGCAGAATATCCATGGATGGTGCATGAACAGAGTGGGGTGGAAGTTGAGTGGCTGGAGTGATTGTCCTGGTCTGTGGAGACTTGGTGTTGGCCCCGTGAAGGGTATGTAGTTAAAGGTCTCAAAGGGATCAGAGGGAATGCATTTTAACCTGAGAAATGGGTTCAGTATTGTGCAGGGCTCCCGAGCTCTATCTGGGAGCAGGAATCAGTCCCAGTGTCGGTGGGGCACAGCCCTGCAGGAGTTGGGTGAGACACAGCTGGAGAGGAAGACTGGGGGAATCCACCCCAGGCTTCCTCCTGGGCCGAGGAGGGGAGTCATGTTTTGTCAGTCAGTAGAGAGCCTGTAAAGATGTTCCAGAAAGGGAGACAGTTGTATGGTAAGTAGACTATTTTTGAGGTGGCTCTGGTGTATGGATTGAGTTTGACAGTAAGACAGTTTAGTGATCAAGGAAACGGGTAAAAATACAGAGTTGGTGCCTGATTGTTTGTCCAGGTTGTGGTTTCTTTCCCCTTCCGGAATACTTGCAGAGTGTTTACGGTGTGCCAGCTGCTCCTGATGTGGTTGGTCCCCACCACAATGAAGTGTAGGTACAATTATACTCCTTTTTCAGATGGGGAAACTAAGGGTTAGGGTGGCTTAGAGGGTGTTTGCATTGCCCTCCACCTCTGCTGCTCCTTCTCTTCCCCTGTCGGGACCCTTTTCCCATTCAGACCATCTCTGTGACCTCAGCTTTCCTTCCCTGGCATCTCCCCCCATTCCCTCTCTTGCCTCCACCTCCCTGCGGTCCCCTTTGTTCAGTCTTCATCTGTCATGGCAGCTGTTGTGACCACACTCCAGGTCGTCATTTGCATTCCAGAATGTTTTCTCTAAACATAAATTGGGACAAATCTTTTTTTTTTTTAAGATACTTCCTGTCTGGCATTCAAGGCTTTTATTGTGTTCTCATCCTTCATAGATTGTCGCCTGTCCCCAAATGCCACTTTTGTTCCTGTTTGGCTCTTTGCCTTTGCTTGGGCATTTTCTCCACCTAAAATGACCTCCTTCCTTTTCTCTGCATCATGAACTTCTTGTCAATTGGTCAGGAAACTCACACAGATTACTGTGTCGCCTTAGGCGACTGGACTCTTTATTCCTTCTTATTGGGCTGTAGTGTGTCTTGTATTTTACGTAATTATCCAATACCAGACTTGTTAAAACTGATTTGCTGCAACTTACAAAAATCCACGTAGCGGTAAAAAACAGATGAACAGAGAAGAGCAAAAGGACTCTTAGGGTAGAGAAATAAAGCCAAGTATAAAGTTAGTATAGAAACATGTGCTGTCATGCCCTGCACAATGTTGGAAGTAGCTTTTTCCCAACTTCCTGGTGCAAAGAGGGAAGCATGAACTGTTATGAGTTTTCCCAGTGGCCAGATGAATAAGGCCAGTTGCTCTGGTGAAGAACTTTTCCTGATACTGAGGATTGAGAGAAATGTTTCTGAGGTGAGTGAGAAGGTGGGGAAGGAGGTTGGAGATATACTGAGTCTTAAAGACCTCTCTCCAGTACATACACAGCCAGGTTCATGAGGCGTCTTCCTGTAAATGACCTTGATACAGCGGTAGAGCATAATACTAAAGCACAACTTAGAAAACAGTTTTATAAAAGCCAGGACTGTGACCCTAAAACAGAGCTTCTGTAAGGATAAAATGGAGAATAACCAAAGAAGTAATGCTTCTGTTTTGTTCTGGTTACTGTTTTACATCTATTTACCCCCAAAAGCAGTCACCTTCTCATAGGCAGGGACCATGTTCTGCTTTGGTTTGATCCGAAGGAGAAAACCTTATGGGTGAGGAATGAGGAGAGCCGTCCGTGACTGGGGTTTGCTCAGTGCTCTGCTTCGAGTTCTGTGTGCTCAGATTCATATCTGAGATACAAGGTCTACCAATAAATGGCTGTAAGTTTTCTTTACTCTGTCCAGGAGCCCACCTGTTTCTGACACCATTTTTAGCAGCAAATGCACCAGCCAAGTAAAGGGGCAGAGTGACTGCAGCTAGGCTACAGTTTTGCTTCCAGCACTTACAGAAGAGAGCTTCTAAAATTTTAAATGAATTCAGCAATGCTTGAAGTTGCACATTTAATTTTCCCTTTTTGTACTGCATCTGAGACTAAGACGACCTGATACTGTCATGATTACTGAGTCAGATTTGGAAAGAGGTATGCATTTTCATGCAAAAGGCAAAAATAGCAAATTTATTGAATGAGGTCATTTCTCCCCAAATAGCCCTTCTCTCTATAATCAGAGTCCAAATATGTTGTGATACCTTTTATCCCCCCCACTAACAGCTGCTTTTCTCCCTTTCTTTCTGTGCATAGGAACTTGATAAAGAGCTTCCAGTGCTGAGGCCGTATTTTATCGATGACCCCGAAGAAGCTGGGGTGCGGGAAGCTGGCCTCAGAGTCACATGGCTGGGACATGCGACAGTCATGGTGGAAATGGACGAGCTCATATTTCTCACAGACCCTGTCTTTAGCTCCCGTGCATCACCGTCGCAGCACATGGGTCCGAAGCGGTTCCGTCGTCCCCCGTGCACCATAGGTGAACTCCCCCCGATAGATGCTGTCCTTATCAGTCACAACCACTATGACCACCTGGACTACAATTCTGTCATCGCTCTGAATGAACGATTTGGTCAGGAGTTGCGATGGTTTGTGCCTTTGGGTCTCCTCGACTGGATGCAGAAGTGCGGCTGTGAGAATGTGATCGAGCTGGACTGGTGGGAGGAGAATTGTGTCCCCGGACACGATAAGGTCACCTTTGTCTTTACGCCTTCCCAGCACTGGTGCAAAAGGACTCTCGTGGATGACAACAAGGTTCTGTGGGGCAGCTGGTCTGTCTTGGGGCCTTGGAGCCGATTTTTTTTTGCAGGAGACACTGGCTATTGCCCTGCCTTTGAAGAGATAGGAAAAAGGTTTGGACCTTTTGACCTTGCAGCTATTCCCATCGGAGCATATGAACCAAGGTATGTGCACTTCCCAGGATGGCAGCCCTGCTACGTAATAAGTGGCCTCAACTCTGAAGTAGTTGAGTTTGTGGTCATTTGTGATCTCCTTTCTGATTTTGCTGGTGGACTTTTGGTGGTGGTGGCTGTTATTGGGGGGTGGTGGGTCAGATTCAATTAAATTTCTTTTGAAAGCGTTTCAATCATAGCATTAAGTAATTACTCAGAATCAGAAATTATATCACCCAGAAAGATGGACCAAGGTTTAAAGAATTGCCATAACCTAGCTACAAGTTGGCATTCGGTTCTGACTTAAGTTGAACCTACCAGCCAGTAATCAAACCTAGCTCACATTCTTCACATGGAGGACATGCTACATAACTACCTTTCACTTCACATCTGGTGTGCACCTGTCCCCAGCCTGTAGCCCTCCTGTGTTTGGCAGAGAAAAGGCGAGGAAAGCTAGCAATCAGTCCCTTGCAATGGTGTTACTTCAGTCTGTACTGAAGTTAATGTGGCAGTGACCCCACGGCATGCCCCTCGCCCACAGTCAGAGCAGTTTAAAGGTCACACTCGCACTGGAGACCGAGGAGACCCAGCCCTGCCTGTGTTCTATTTCATCTTGTCTAAGGAAAAGGGAAGCGACTTCAAAGAATTCAGTTAGATTTCAGCTAACTGGGTGACAGGAACAAGTTAAACACTAAAGTACATGCACAGATACAGAATTGTATGTATTATGGCATTTTATTTCAGCAATCCTACAAGCAGTAAAACACTAGTTCAAAAATGAATTGAGCAAATCCGATGATTAGTTTCCATCTGATTTTGTTACATGTATTTAACTTGTAAGGTTCACTAAAAACCATTTCTTCACTGTCTTTATGAATGCTTGCTTCTTTCTCCCTCTTTTTTTTCTAGTTTAAGAGGCTGGACACTTTTACCTTATTTTAAAATATTATGAATCTGTAGTAGTGCTTGAACTACACTTTTCCACTATAATTCTAATGAAATCTCTCAAAACATCCTGTTTTCAAACCAATTTCATATAGTATTGATCTTTCCTCAGTATATGTTCCTACTGTATTAGAATATCTCATTTGTAATTATGAAAACTCTTCTTGTGTCACAGTATATAAAGATCATATATATGGGATGGTAGAATGTGTACGGATTAACTACACAAATTCACTCACAGAATTCCCTCTTCCTGCTGCACTAGCTGTCTTAAGATGGGTGAAAGCCAGGAGGGCAGAATTTGCTCTAAGAGAATTAAAGTGTGGTAGCCTCTACTGTGTAATCCATTGCTCTGGTCAGTACTGACAGGTTTAGAAATAAGGTTACCAACAACTTCAGAGTACTCTCTAAATGTGAAATGATTACACCAAGACGGCTTTCAGTAGTAGACCTGTAACGTTCGTACTTACATTATAGTATGGTCTATGTATTCCATCCAGGTCGGTTAGGAAGTTTTGTGTGTTTTGTTTCGTTTTGTTTTCAAGTAGGCTTCACACCCAGAGCAGAGTCCAATGCAGGGCTTGAATTCACGACTCTGAGATCACGACCTGAGCTGATTCAAGAGTCAGATGCCTAACTCACTAAGCCAGCCAGGCACATCCCCACCCACTGTTTTTTTTTTTTTTTAAAGTAAGCTCTACACCCAATGTGGGGCTTGAACTCATGACCCTGATGTGAAGAACTGCATGCTGAGCTAGCCAGGTGCCCAGGATGTTTTTATTGTAACTTTCACACCAAAATAAAAACTTTACATTTATTTCAGGTAGACGTGAAGGTGGAAAGCAAATCCCTTTGATTTGTTGTAGGAATTAAAAAAAAAAAAAATCAACAGAAACACCAAAAACTGTTTTGATCCTGCCCCGAATTCCGAGTGTCAGGAAATAGGGCAGAATAGTACTTCTCTAGTCTGCTGTTGAGGAGAACACAGTGGCTTTGTTCCTAGGCTCCCAGGAGGCCCAGCAGCTCCTAACAGTAAATAACAGCCCTTTAGCTGTTGGAGATGGATAGCTTTTCCATGCTGTGTTGACTAAAATCCAGAAGCACCTGTGTCAGATCCATGTCCATGAGTCTTAACTGCAGCAGAGCTGGCAGTAGCAGAGCTGAGATCCACATTCCCAGCAGCTGGTCGAGCTGGGAGGGGTCCCCGTGCAGGCCACTGCCTCCTGAACCCCACTTTCACAGGCATTCGGCAGGCTTACACTGTTTCCACACTCTCTTTGTTCAGTCCCCAGCGTGTACCCTGTGCTTGCTCAATCCTACACCTCAGTGTTCAGCTGTAGGATGCTCAAATAAAATCCTTGAATGGTAATTGGGGTTTTTTTGCTCCCAGTTTTTCAATTTTATACCCTAATTTTTGCTTTTTGCTTCATGCATTAAAATCGGTTTCAGCAATTTAGGTTCTTCTGAATTGCACTTTTGGTTTCTAGTCATTTATCCATTATCCAGTTTCTTTGATTCATATCAAGATTGCAAAATACCTTTTTAACGATTAAGACCTACCTTTAGAATAAATCATCAGTAAAATCAAATACACATGAAACAACATCTTACCTTTCAAAGGGGAGTTTTGCTTGAGACTTAGCTGTGGCGTCACTGGGTTTGTGCAAGTAAGATTTTTGCTTTTTTTCCAGCAGGAAAGTGGGCTCAAAACAGATGTTTTTGCCTAATGTCTTACTCCTGTGCATAACCTTAAAGGTTGATTAGATGAAGTAGTAATTATAACTTAGTGCACATTTCAAAGGCCAGAATTAATAAATTGCTGTTTTATCAGGTGGTTTATGAAATACCAGCATATAGACCCAGAAGAAGCTGTAAGGATTCACATCGATGTTCAGACAAAGAAATCTGTGGCAATTCACTGGGGAACTTTTGCCTTAGCAAATGAGGTGAGTTTGTGATAAAAGTAACTTCCGTTATGTGTTTGACCTGAGAGGATCCTGGGATCAGCACACCTTGCAGTGTGTTCAGAGATCAGACAAGAATGAGAACCTGCACAGTCCTCAAATGAATTAAGGGGGTAAACCACATTAGTTAAACCGTATTCATATACAGTGAAAAAAAAAAAACCACCTCATTACATGCTGTTCTTTTGGAAGCATGGGTTTATATAACTAAAACAGGTATAATCTTGGAAAATAGAAAAATGAATCATGTCTTCCCTCTCAAGGGGGCTTTTGTTACAGCAGATGTAAGCTGTATACATAACTCTAAAATGTGTTGAAAGGACTGACTGCTTCATGGTGAAATAAAGTGCTCTCAAGAGTCACATGTTTGATTTGGAGGGATCAGGGAGGGCTTTATGGGAGAGGTGACATCTGAATGTGGCTGTGAGAAGGCATTTCAAGAGGAGTAAGGGGCAGAGCATAGACTTAGAGGCAGCAAGTGAGGGGAACAGTGAGTGTATGGATGTGATGTGGAGGACAACGGGGGAAGTGAGGCTGGACAGCCTGGAATTTTCAGGAATGTTATTCATCCAGTAAACAGTGAGTGTCTGCTCTGTGCCAGGCAATGGATAAATGGTGGCTTTATTCCTAGACTGATTTTTTCCTCAGCAAAAAACGTTTTCTCTTTTCTTGGATCTGGGGCCTGTCCTAAGTAAAAAATTAGAAGTGGATGGGCAAGGGGCACCTGGTTAGCTCAGTCGATTAAGCATCCAACTCTTTTTTTTTTTTTTTTTTGCGTTTTTTTTTTATTTTTTAATATATGAAATTTACTGTCAAATTGGTTTCCATACAACACCCAGTGCTCATCCCAAAAGGTGCCCTCCTCAATACCCATCACCCACCCTGCCCTCCCTCCCACCCCCCATCAACCCTCAGTTTGTTCTCAGTTTTTAACAGTCTCTTATGCTTTGGCTCTCTCCCACTCTAACCTCTTTTTTTTTTTTCCTTCCCCTCCCCCATGGGTTTCTGTTATGTTTCTCAGGATCCACATAAGAGTGAAACCATATGGTATCTGTCTTTCTCTGTATGGCTTATTTCACTTAGCATCACACTCTCCAGTTCCATCCATGTTGCTACAAAAGGCCATATTTCATTTTTTCTCATTGCCACGTAGTATTCCATTGTGTATATAAACCACAATTTCTTTATCCATTCATCAGTTGATGGACATTTAGGCTCTTTCCATAATTTGGCTATTGTGGAGAGTGCCGCTATAAACATTGGGGTACAGGTGCCCCTATGCATCAGTACTCCTGTATCCCTTGGATAAATTCCTAGCAGTGCTATTGCTGGGTCATAGGGTAGGTCTATTTTTAATTTTCTGAGGAACCTCCACACTGCTTTCCAGAGCGGCTGCACCAATTTGCATTCCCACCAACAGTGCAAGAGGGTTCCTGTTTCTCCACATCCTCTCCAGCATCTATAGTCTCCTGATTTCTTCATTTTGGCCACTCTGACTGGCGTGAGGTGGTATCTGAGTGTGGTTTTGATTTGTATTTCCCTGATAAGGAGCGACGTTGAACATCTTTTCATGTGCCTGTTGGCCATCCGGATGTCTTCTTTAGAGAAGTGTCTATTCATGTTTTCTGCCCATTTCTTCACTGGGTTATTTGTTTTTCGGGTGTGGAGTTTGATGAGCTCTTTATAGATTTTGGATACTAGCCCTTTGTCCGATGTGTCATTTGCAAATATCTTTTCCCATTCCGTTGGTTGCCTTTTAGTTTTGTTGGTTGTTTCCTTTGCTGTGCAGAAGCTTTTTATCTTCATAAGGTCCCAGTAATTCACTTTTGCTTTTAATTCCCTTGCCTTTGGGGATGTGTCGAGTAAGAGATTGCTACGGCTGAGGTCAGAGAGGTCTTTTCCTGCTTTCTCCTCTAAGGTTTTGATGGTTTCCTGTCTCACATTCAGGTCCTTTATCCATTTTGAGTTTATTTTTGTGAATGGTGTGAGAAAGTGGTCTAGTTTCAACCTTCTGCATGTTGCTGTCCAGTTCTCCCAGCACCATTTGTTAAAGAGACTGTCTTTTTTCCATTGGATGTTCTTTCCTGCTTTGTCAAAGATGAGTTGGCCATACGTTTGTGGGTCTAGTTCTGGGGTTTCTATTCTATTCCATTGGTCTATGTGTCTGTTTTTATGCCAATACCATGCTATCTTGATGATGACAGCTTTGTAGTAGAGGCTAAAGTCTGGGATTGTGATGCCTCCTGCTTTGGTCTTCTTCTTCAAAATTACTTTGGCTATTCGGGGCCTTTTGTGGTTCCATATGAATTTTAGGATTTAAGCATCCAACTCTTGATTTCGGCTCAGGTCATGATCCCAGGGTTGTGAGATTGAGCCCCACGTTGGGCTTTGTGCTGTGTGGAGGCTGCTTAGGATTCTCTCTCCCATCTTCCCCCCCACCCCGCCTTTCTTCCCCGCTTTCCGCTTGCAAACACTCTTTCTCTCTCAAAAGAAAAAAAAAAGTTGAACTTGGCTTCTCCTACTTTGCTTTGTGTGGCCTCTTCCACATCCCAGGGCCTCTCTGCAGGAACCCTGTGATTTCAGGCTGTTCTAGGCACTCCCTCTGCCTGATTTCTGGCCTGCCGTCTCCCTAAGTTGTATCTTTTTCTGTAGTTACCTAAAACACTGCCTGCCCACCCCTACTGCCCCCAGTTAGGATTCCCGTCCCATGATGCAGCAACCCTGAGCCACGCTAGGGGGAGATGGAATGGAGCAAATAAATGAATGACCACAGGGCCAGGGGAGGATGAAGGGGAACAGGAGTATGTGTGTGTATTTGAAAAGGAAATTGGATACTGCTTCCCAGTGGCATACCATACTATTCAGTGGCAATTTCTTATTCTATGTGTATATAACTGTGTATGTTCATTCCATACCCATAGATATGTATTCCATATATGACATACACAGAGCCTTAGATGAAGTAATAGTATTTTTTCAAACCCATTCAAAAAGAGGAATCACGGATGACTCCCTAGGTTTTTAACTTAACGGGGAAGATGCTCATGGTCTTTACTGAGATGGGGAAGATAAGGAAAAGGTAGAAAACCTCAGACTTCATTAGTTATTCAGCTTTCAAGAATTATTCCTGTTATAAATCTAACCTCCATCTTTATTTCTTAATGAAACCTACAACTCCGTAAGTCCTAGCAATTTAGAATGTGTTCACATTCTGACATGAGTTGCATAAACCTGACAACTATGAATTTGTTAAATTACAAAGACTACAGAATTTTTGGATGTTTACCCTATGAGTAAACACTTTAAAATGATTTGCATAAAAGTAGTTATAATAGCTGCTTACTATAAGCTGACCAAGGATGTCCTTAACCTGGCAACACTTAAAAAAATTGTGTACATATAGCAACATCTAATTATCTAGGGAATTATGAGTCAATTTCCTACATGATGTTATGTAAGTACTAAAACTTCACGCACTCGTTTTGGTGGAAACATTTCAGGCATTACATAAGATATGCTACCTTTTAACCTATTGGAGATCATAAAACAGTGACCCTTTAAAAGGGAATTAGAGTTGTCTCAGCTGGTTACCTAGCCCTTAATAGAATCAGAGTGTTGGGTGCTTCTTCCACCACTTAACTCTTACCTCTGATCTGCTGTCTTGCTTGATTCATAGTTGTTGTATGGCTGTGGGGCATTTTTACCTCCCTTGTGGGACTAAAGTGCTAGCATGAGCCACTTAGAAGGGTTTTTTTTGTTTTGTTTTGTTTTTTTTGTTTTATTGAGAGAGCGAGCCAGCATGGAAGGGACAGAGAGGGAGAGAGAGAGAGTCCTAACCAGACTCAACGCTGTCAGTGCAGAGCCTGACTCGGTGCTCAATCCCACAAACCCTGAGCTGAAATCAAGTCAGATGCTTAACCGACTGAGCCATCCAAGTGCCCCACAGCTTTTCTAATTGAAATTGAGAAAAAAAGAATCTTTGAATAAAGGAAAAAAATAGGAAACAAGGGGAAATGGGGGAAATGCTACCAGATTTTGTTCTCTGGGCCCCTCTTATACTCTGTAGACTACAGTGTCAATATTTGCCTAGGGATTTGAGGGTGACAACCTTCTAGGAGCCAAAAATCTTTCTCCAGCATTTGCTTATACTCTTATAATCTAAGCTTCCATATTCTTTATTAAAAAAACCTTTTTTTAATGTTATTTTTGAGAGCATGAGCGAGCGTGAGTAGAGGAGGGGCAGAGAGGGAGACACAGAATCTGAAGCAGGCTCCAGGATCTGAGCTGTCAGCACAGACCCTGGCGTGGGGCTCAGAGTCACAGACTGTGAGATTATGACTTCAGCCAGTTGGATGCTTAACCAACTGAGCCACCCAGGTGCTCCCTAAACTTCCATATTCTTAAAAAATGTTGGTAGTATCTAATTCTGTAATACTATCTTTGGCATTGATTCCATTTAGACTGGAATTTCATGTAGTGAAAGGGTCATCAGGTTTCATGCAATCTAGTGATGTTCAATCTAAGTTGGCACCAAATTTGACATTCATGGTATTTGGACAGATAATATATTTCTGTTAATGACTATATTAGAAAATGTGATTGGCTCATTTGCTAATGCTTGAATAAAAAGACATTATTTTAAGTAGGCATATGTTGGTTATTTTAGTTTCAACTCTCATTTGAAATAACCCCCCAATATATGCAAGGTTAATCCTTTTCCATTGTTTTCTGTGTGCCCTCTGCCAGCATTACTTAGAGCCCCCAGTGAAACTGAGTGAGGCTCTAGGAAGATATGGACTTAAGACTGAAGATTTTTTTGTCTTGAAGCATGGAGAATCCAGATACCTCCATACTGACGATGAAAACTCTGAATGAATGTGAGCACGTGAGCTTTTAGTGAAAAAGGTATCCTCTAAGCTTCTAGGAAAGACTAAGAAATTCATGAATATTAGGATGTTTTACATTTGTAAACCACTTCTATAAGTTTGTGTTGTATGTTTTGTGTGACGGCTTGCTTGCTACTCCAAATGCCAGTTCATATAAAGAAGAGTTCAGAGGTGGGTCATTTAAATACTGAATTGGCAGAGGGGAATTTGAATCCTGTCTCAATGGTAGAAGCATTGAAATGGAATTTTTTTTAAAGGATTATGCTTTAGTGGTAGAATTTGGAAGTTAGGAAAACTGATTTTAAAGTCTTCTTTCTGTTCTTCTGGTGAAGGGCCTTCTACAGGTTAAGTCTATCTACCTAGATGGTTTGAGGCTGCACATCTAAACTTCTTAACTCACATTAGAGTAAGTGATGGAATGGACACCCACCTGCTTACAGCATTTCTTGTTCTATCCACATTAGCTTATATGCCAAATGTTGAATGATTTATTTTTTTAAGTATAAAACCACAGGAGATTGGGCTAAGTTACCATTTTTAAAGACATCATTGTTTCAAAGAGGAATAATATATTCTGTTGCACATCCCCAGTCCCCAAATCAGAAGCTGCCTGAGTTGGGCAGAGGAAGGGAGAGTGTGGTTATGAGGACATGATTGATGACATTTTCTATTTTTAATCTACAAGTCAGACCTGCTGAGCACAAAGATCACTGCAAGGAAATAGTATTTTACAAAGATAAATGCAGATCTTAAAATGTTAACAATTCCTTCTATATTCTCTTTTCTTTCCACCTACTCATCCCTCCCCCCCCCCCCCCGTTTCTTAGCTCCAACCCTCGATGTATCAATAAGATTTATAAATAATTTATGTTTTACATGATTCAGAGGTCTTATATTTTTATATTAAATGACCCATACGCACAATTCTGCTTTTACTAAGCTAGCACGGAATACTAGCAGTTTAAAAGTAATTCTGGGAATTAGGTGACCTGAGTTAGGTCCCGTAAGGGCCCTGGGATTGCTTGATTGCTCTGAACATTCCTCAGAGCCAATGAGGTACATTAGAGGCCCATCCCATCTTCCTGCTCCCCAGTCTCAGTGAAATAAATTTCATTCGCAGAATAATCAAAGTAGGTTTTTTACAGCATATGCTAAACGGGCACTATTCTATTTTCACATACACATCTATGCACGCCACCTGTTAGCCACTTAATTGGAATTTTAATCCTGCTTCCACCACGGTTTTCTGTGTATCCTGCCACAAGTCACCTACACTCACTGTGCCTCAGTTTCCTCATGTGCAACAAGAGGATAATTTTGACCTACCTCCAAAAAAATGTGAATAGTGATTTTTTTAAAAAGCACTTTGAAAATATAAGGGAGAAAATTATTTCTTAAGACCTCACTGCCTACTAGAGATCTGAAAGCTAAAACTAGGCTCTTGCTTTTGGTCGCGTATCGTTCCCATTGCAGATTCAAGCATCTGTACCTAGGACATGAAACACTGAGGATTAACAACTTCAGCTCATTTTGTAAATTTGGGGAGTAATAGCCAAAATAAATGTAAATGATCTTCATCAAAATTTAGCATTTTTTATCTTACAAAGATGCAAATCTGTCAGGGGGAAATGTGTATATAATGTGTGTGAATGTATGTGATTTGGAGGCACTAAAGCACAAAAAATTTCCCCGTAAGATAACCTTCAGGAAAACAAAAACTGAACCACCATAAACCTTTCCCTCCGAAGGAACATTCTAGCAAGCAGATGGGAATGGAGAAGTTAGGTTGATGGTGGATTAGCTTTGGGGCCTGGTGCCCTGACACTGGCTGTGTTCACGCAGTCACCCTCCTTCTGTTGCACGCTGCATTCAACGCGCATCTCTTGCCTCTGCTCTCTGAAGCAGACCAAGCTCATCTTAATTTGCTCCATGAATGGCCTTAACATCATTTCTGTATTCATGTGCACTGTGTAACCGCGGGGCTCTGAGCACTTTAAATTATGTTCTAGTTCCACTGAATTAGGCCTGCCTCCTCACAAGCTTTAATTTTTATTACCATTCACATTATTTCTGTGTTGACATTTTGTTAAGTACATCGAGCTTCAGATCTCCTTGTACAGTCTCGTTCTATTGAGTGATTTCCATTGTCTCACTTAGCTACATTTGTACGTTTATGTACAAAACAAAACCAAATTTTGAAAAGCCAGATGCACTCTTTAGCCTCTATTCAGTCTAACCTCTGCGGTAATACCTTTTACTCGATCTTATTTGATCAGTTTTATTTTGCTCTTTGATTGGCACCCATTCGAACATGGGAGATTTGATTGAGGATTCCTTCTCCTGGGGAACCCCTTGATGTTCCTCCCTGCCTGGAGGGTGGGATCACCCAGTGGGGGGCAATACTGAGAAAAGCCAAGATATGCCATGATCTGCACCAACCTAGATCCGTTTGTGTATTTTCACATTTCAGACCTAATGCTCTGATCTCCAGGAAATGGGATGATCTATTCAAACTAAAAACAGAGGAAAGAAGATGTGGGGTTTTAGAATCCAGTGCTGCCAAAGCACATTAAAGCCAAATCCTAGTTTTTATCATGTGCACACTTTGATTTTCACTAACGAAGGCAGATTTTTAAAAAAATCGTTATAAAGAAATGTGCCTTTCAGGGAATTAGTACTTTTATTCATCAGTGATGCAAACCTAAGTAGTGTTCTTAGCATATACACATTACTGCTATAGCCACCTGGGAACTTCCATGTTTTCACCTTAATACTGAATCCTTTTTCTACTATAAAAGTAATTCTTCCAAGTTTGATTTCTATATTGGGATAAGCCTGAAAATACACATTTTTCTGTTTGAGGATCTGTGACTTCCTATGGAAATCCACATATTTACGAATGAACTTAAAGTACTCGTACGGCTTTGCCTTAACTACCTGGAGTAGGAAAACTTCTGCTTGCATACTGGTTTACTTAATACTAAGCATGGTGATGGTTATGAACTTGAACATTATAAAACCTGGCTGAATGGAAATCTATTAAGTTGTTACAATAGCTTATGGAATAAAAATTTACAATATGTGAAAATCTCTAAAATATGGATGAAAATGAATAAAGTACTATCAAGAGAAAATGTGTATGAACTCTTTTCCTTTTTATTTAAAAAATTATAAAACTTATGCTCATAGTAAAATTCAGACAATTGAAGGGTAAACATAGAAAAGACCTTTCCTCAGTCCCATCTTGGTATCATTCTAGAAAATATTCTCTCTGGATGGAAGCATAAATTGTTCATTTAAAAAACACATGCCTGTTTCATGGATGCCTTTCCACATGAGCACATTCAGACTTGCTTATTTCTTCTAAGATTAGGTAAGTGACTTAACCAGTTGCCTGTGGATGGACATTTGATTATACACGGCATCTTCACAGGCTGGTGTGCTGAGTGGGAGTGGTAAGGACAGGGAGAGTTTTCACCAACTCAGACTAAACTCTAATGCTGGGAACAGACTTCTGGAAGCATGTGGTATGGCTGGGCTGGGGGGTGGCCTCAAAGGCTCAGGAACTCTACCATGAGAACAAGGTCATTCCTGCGGCAGCCCCGACGAACTAATTAATCACACACTAATGGGGTCTCAGACAAGTAACTGCACATCACTTCTAAGGGCAGGTTAGCTTACACGTAAAAAAGAAAACTGTCATGTCACGTAGAGGAAATAATTGAAGTAAACTCCACAAACAGCAAAATAAAAAGACATGCTTTCAGAACAAGCTCTTCATTTGGTATCAATAAAATGGTTCAAAATAAACCAGAAGACCATGGCAAGTTATGTTGTGTTAATGTTGAAATGTTGTGTTAATGAGGAAATTACCATTTAAATTCAGCAGGTGAAAAGAATTTCAGCTCCCTTGGTAAGGAAGATGAAAAATAGGACCAATTAGAATTTTGGTAATACTGTTACCTTTTCCTTCACGTCTGCATCATGGTGATCAACTAAAGCTCTCATTTTCTGGGCACATTCTTCTCCGTATAACAGGAAAAACAGTGAACCTTTAGGGAAAGTAGGCTGCATAGCTGAACAGCCTTCTTTTTTGCAGCAGTTATTTATATTCTGAAATAGCGTAAGAACCCGAAGAAGGATCTCCTTTGCCACATGGCCATCATAAAGGGAAAGAAATGATGAATCCACCTGAAATAGGAAACAATGACTATTATTTTTTAAATTTTTGAAAATATTTTTCATGTATATTTTCCCACTTGAAAACTACACTGAATACATTTAAAAAAATCTTGTCATAGAAAATTATCCCTAAAATCACCTAACATAAATGTAAACTCTTAATGCACCCCTATACTGTATACCAATGGAAAAAAAGAGTCTTCATAGTTTTAGCTGAAAAATTCTGTTTTCTTAGAGTCCTAGATTGTAGTCATTTGGAAAAACACCCATATCCTTTTTAAGGTCCAAGTTTCCTCACGGGAGCTCATCAACTCCCCAGACATTTGCTGCCCACTGCACACTGTGGGCATGGGCATGGGGCACATGGATGAGGTCACTGTCACAGGTTCCCTCCTTTACAGGAGTTGACGCCTGTTTGCTATCAGTACCGCCTTTGCTTTCTTCAGAACACTTATCACAGCTTTTAGTGATCTTGTTTTGTTACATATTTTTGTCTCTTCTCACAAGCTCCACGAGGACAGGCACCATGCCACACGCGCCCACTGGTGTGTCCTGGCACTCAGCCCGGCATCTGGCACATCCTGGGGACTAGGTAGGTGAAGACTAGTGTTTCAGTGGATGTGAAGATACATGCGAACACAAGTAGGTCAAGTATAGGAGACGTGATGACATACTGGTACCCCAAAATGGACAGGCAGAACGATTATAATTTATATAACAATATGTCAGGGAGAACTTTTCCAAAATGATTTTTAAAAGGAAAATATGTTCATTACAGAAAATTTAGGAAATTCATATATAGGCAAAAAGAACCAAATAAAAAAAAAATCTGTTAACATGTTGAGATAAATCTTTCTAGGCCAAATCTATATATTTGTATACTTATAAAACAAATATGTAAACTACTTACTTGGGCACCAAGTAGTCCTTCTGCCATGGCTGGATTTTCAGATAAATTCACAAGCAGCTTCAAAACTTGAACCTGAAATAAGAATAATACTGGTTTGTTTCAGACCAGTGAGCATGGATTTTCCCTTCCCGGCAATACTGCCCTCTCACTGCAGTCACATTCTAAAGTCCTGCCTGGGCTTCCGGGTCTGGCTCAAATCCTTTGCCCCACAGAGCCCTCTCTGCGTGCATCTTGTGAGGGCCTCTCTCCTCTTCCACACCTGGCACACTCCGGAAGCACTTCTCACACAGCAGGCTTATTTAAACCTTACTTTTTCATGTACATCGTCAGGGAAGAGATCCTGAATGTCTCATTGCCTACCCAACCCCCAACCCATGGTAATAAACTTAACATCTGTTACATAAATGAGCTTTATTATGATTACTGGTAAGTGAAATACGATCTTTGGAACAAAAAGAGAATCTCTCAAAGCTTGATTTATTTCTATTTAAAGTATGAAAATCTTGGAGCAGTTCAGTTACCAAGACTAGATAAAAATATGGCCCTTTTCTTTTTAGTAGGTTACTATGAACCTTTGAGCTGATCTTTTTTTATATGAAAAATATGTTAAAATCTTTCAAATAGGCAGTGATAAAAATAATCAGCAAACAAATGTTAACTTCTAGCAGACTAGCTAGAATATCGGCATTCCCATCACTTATAACTGGTCAGTATAGTAGACCCCCTATCTGCAAGGGATACATTCCAAGACCCCCAGCACATGCCTAAAATCATGGACAGTATCAAACCCTATATATACTATGTTTTTTCCTACACATACATACCTAGGATAGTTTAATTTACAAATTAGGCAAAGTAATAGATTATCAATAGTTAATAGAATTCCAGTAATGTGCTATAACAAGTGAATGTGATCTCTCAACATATCGTTCGAATTTTAGTATTTGTGAAGTGAGCACTCTCAGAGGATATTGTTCTGTGCTCATCCTTATTTTTTTAATGTTTATTTTTGAGAGAGAAAGAGAGCAAGTGCAAGTGGGGAAGGAGCAGAGGGAGAATCCCACTGACAGTGCAGAGCCTGATGTGGGGCTCGAACTCACGAACCATGAGATCATGACCCGAGCCAAAGTCAAGAGTCAGATGCTTAACTGAGCGAGCCACCCAGGTGCCCCTCACCCTTCTTATGAGGTAAGGTGACAAAATGAAGTGAGGTGAATGACACAGGCATTTTGATTATTTGGCTACTAGTGACGTTCTGATGGTAAGTCAGAAGGATCATCCACGTCCCAAATGTGGTTGACAGCAGATAACGAACTACGGAAAGTGAAACCACAGATAAGGGGGGACTACTGTAAAAACATCATCAAATACAATTCCTATTTATAAACAACAGTCATATAAAGCTATACTTTGTAAAAGACACCTGAAATTACACAAAGTGAGGAGTGGGGAGTGGCGAAGGTGCTCCCCACCAGACCTGGGAGGGAACTTATATCTTTATTTGAGAAGACTTTTTTTTTTTTTTTGAGAGCACAAGCCAGGGAGGGGAGAGCAAGGGGGACAGAGGATCTGAAGTGGGCTCTGCGCTGACAACAGCGAGCCAGATGTGGGGCCTGAACTCATGAACCATGAGAGATCAACACCTGAGCTGAAGTCGGAAGCTTAACCAACTGAGCCACCCAGGAGCCCAGGAGACTTTTTTTTTTTTTTTTTTTTACATAGGCACTCTGTGTTTCTATAGAACATTTTGAAAAAGTGATAGAAAAGAAAGCACAAAGGAAAAGGAAATTCACCCATATTTCCGTGACTAGAAACAATCACTATTAAGTTTTGGTATTTTCTTTCTGGTCTTTTTATATACCTATCCTATCTATGCACATATTCCTTTGATTATGTTGTACATACTAATTTGTTAAAGAGGATAAAACGGTTTGCTTAATTTTATTTATCAACTATTTAAAAAATTTTTAAATGTTTATTTTGAAAGAGAGAGAGAGAATCCCAGGCAGGCTCCATGCTCAGCGTGGAGCCTGATCCCCCAACTGCAGACGACTGAGGCACCCAGGCGCCCCCACCACTGTGCTTTTATAAAAGACCTACATAATTAGTACCTGTTTCTCTATCCAAAAGAAATCCAAAGAGGATTTTCGCTTTTACAAAAAAAAAAGGCAAAAAATGAAAACAGGGTTGGGTGCTTGTTTTGCAGCCAGCATTAGTGGGGGCATCATGCACCCCGGAGCTCCTCTCGGCATCTCAGCATCAAGCAGCCATAGCTTTGAACTGTGCCTGTGAGCATCTGCGCTTTATCTTGATTTATTTTGTGCATCTGTGAGCAAGATTTGTTCCACGCTATCAGAAAAGCCTGAGAGAGGTTTTTTTCTTGGGTCTGGGACCACTCAAAACTTTTTCCATATGAATTAATGCTAAGTGCTGCTTCGCGTCATGCCATTTTGGCTTATGAAAAGATTTACAGGAATGCCCTACTTTCAGATAGCAGGGGAGACCTGTGTTTGTATTTTGGTTTGAACCATGTTAAGCTCTTTCTCTTATCACGTGTGCCCTCTTGTGGTGACTCCATGACATTTCTTTCAAGCCATTAGTTCTTTGCTCTCACTGGAGATTTAACAAACACAGGGTTTATTTATGTTAATCTTCCATTACTTATACTTGGTTAGGAATCACTGCTGTACCCAAAAGATTATTATAGGATGGTCAGACCTCTTATTAAAAATAAGATTTCTAGGGGCGCTTGGGTGGCTCAAGCGGAGCAGCACTCTTGATCTTGGCTCAGGTCATGCCCCTGCATTAGGCTCCATGCTGAGAGTGTGGAGCCTGCTTAAGATTCTCTCTGTCTCCCCACCCCTCTCCCCCACTCATGTGCTCTCTCTAAAAAATAAATGAGAAAAAAATTAAGTAAAAGATTTCTAAAAATAAGTTTTCATTTTGGTGGTTATTTACTAAGAAAATACCTAAAACGGGTACATTTTCTCACAAGTGGATTATTGTCCATTAGCAGCTCATTTGTAAGTTGGAACTTTGCATTCACTTTTTATGGAAAAATGATGTTATAATTGGGGTCAGGTTCCCAGACAGACCAAAAAAGCAAATTTTCTATCCCAGAAATGCTGTACTAGGCAATGGAATGGAAAAACAAAACAAAAATAGAACATACTATTGTGGTGTGAGTCACCTTCTAAAAAAGTCATAAAGTATATTAAAACACAGACCATGTCTGAGACAGATCCATACAGCCCCAAGGCCAGACTCGCCTGGCTTGAAACTCAGCGTTTCTCCTGAGGTTTTGGGTAAAGCAGCTGCAGACTGGGGAGAGGAGATCTGTCCTATATTTGTGATGCTACTGGGAACAGGGAAGGGTTTCCATGGCGCCTCAGAGGCTGGAAGTTACCTTGCTCCCCTGGGGAAAGAGATGTCGATGGGTGCTTATGTTTTGGAAACTGCGTATGAATGGAGCATACTGCAAAAATACTGCTAATAAGATTATTACATTTAATGTTCAGTGCCTTTGGTAAATCTTAGACCAGATCCAAATAAGTCTGGCTACTGGCAATGTGGAAAGTCTGGAACAAATTTTAAAAGGACTGTAGTGAGGCTCTCCTCATCACATTTGATAACCTCAGACATAAGGGTTATGATGATGTTGAATATTTGAGGTATGGCTTCAGTGATGTTGAATATTTGGGGTATGGCTTCACGTTTAGTCCTTCTAAAATGCTCATGTTTTTCTTTCAACCGTGCCAGAGAACATTGACCAATATAGTAAAACGCTGATGAATGACCGACCCAACTAATTGGAACCTTTGATTAGTCTACCTTCTGTTTTTATGCTGTTTCTCAAAGAATGGCACTTGAGAAAAATGCCCACTAATATGAGGGGTTTACTCAAGTTACTTTCATGGGGTGTTTCCTGAGATCCTACTTAATTCAGGTTAGTCTCTGTTACCTCCTACCATCTATACAACTGGTCAAAATCAAGCACCGAGACATCTATTACTAATTTAAAAGTGGTTTTCAAAAGATTTTTCAGCAAATAATGTCTAAATCAAAAAAATGTTTCTAACCCCAGGCTAAGCAAAAATTCAATCAACCAGCATTAACTCAGAGACTCATTTTACTCAATTATGTATAATTATACCTGGTGGTGGGGGGAGCCACCCATGTCACCTCAGTAAAAGGCAAACTGGTTTTCAGAAAATCAAACAAATGTCAATCTATGGATAAGTGAAATAACAGATTTTCACAAATTAATTTTAAAATTGAATATTTGGGGATAAACATAATTAACTTTCTTGGGTCCATGAAAAGCCTTTTAATAAACTTTCAATTCCAGGGACGCCTGGGTGGCTCAGTCAGTTAAGTGTCTGACTTCGTCTCAGGTCATGATCTCGCAGCTCATGGTTTCAAGCCCCGCATTGGGCTCTGTGCTGACAGCTCAGAGCCTGCAGCCTGCTTTGGATTCTGTGTCTCCCTCTCTCTCTGCCTCTCCCCCGCTTGCACTCTGTCTCTCTCTCAAAACTAAACAAACTTAAAAAAAAATAAAAATAAAAAACTTTCAATCCGAGTCTTAATAAACTTGATGCAATAGTTCCTTGCACTTCCAAGTCATAACCGTTTCATTCGTACCTTGGTACTTCCGTTTCCTGTAAGCAACACATGGAACAGGTCTGTGATGTAATTGTGAAGCATGTGCTGGTGGTCGTTTGTAACTGTCATGTTTGTTAACAATCTCAGTCCAGCCAGCTGCACAGCAGAGTCCAGGGGACCAGAGAGGACATCCTTACAAACTTGATTGATGTATACCTAGGGGGAAAGAAGTGAGCATCTTAATTCTCCAAAAGTCTGTCTGTTAAATAGTAACTTTTCTGCCCAGTGGAGCAGGGCAGTTGTTCAGGATGAGACTGGCTCCTCAGAAAAGACATTTCTATCCAGCCCTTGAACTTGGGCAACTTTTTTGATTTTTAAAGCTACCTTGGGGTAGCTTTTTTGTTAATGCCAGGCAATGTGCGAGCATTTTACAAATATACCTGACTTAATCCAGAAGAGGATGGCCATTTTACAGATAAGGACAAGTCCTCAAGGAACTTGGATCCCCAGCCCAATATCAAGCCAGCTGGTAGGGGAGCAATGTCCAATTCCAGAGACCATGCTCTCAACACCAGTGGTCTCTCAATTATTGGGGGCCTCCCAACTCAGTCTACCTTTCTGTGTTAACTGGTCTAGGCACACTAGGACCAAGGAGGAAGACATGTCTGGCCATTTGGCATCAAGGTAAGTATCTTAACAACAGGACCCTATCCTTACGAAGTAAAGAATAGAGGAAACAGTGAAAGAATTTTTCTCTAAGGTTAGTTCTATCAAAAGGAGAGGGAAAACTCTTTGGCCCAGTTTTCTTATTTACCTAGTTTATGCATACGAATTCCTCCTTCCTGATACTGTTAACTGCCACTGGCAAAACAAAATGCAAACAGTACAGGAGTACTATTTCACACGTGACAGAATTGAACCCACCGGTGATGGAAAGTTTTCTGAAACTGTTTTCTATTTCTGGCCAGGATCTTTCCAGCTTGGAAAAACTAGGTCTCACAGATAATTACTATTCACTTAACTAAAAACTCCACCAGAAGTTCTAACTGCTAAAGAAAAAAAAATTCCTAATATGAAATGCTAAGAAATTATCAATTGTCCCATAAGCCAATTCTAAGTTTTTTAAAAAACCGAAGGTATCCATGGTACCATAGAAACTAGAGTAATGGCAGTAAAGTAAAGAGAGACTAGATTTTTAGTCTTGTTTCAGATCTGATATAAGTCACCTGGCTCTCTTTGGCCAGAATTTCATCACATACCTACCCATCCTTAGAAAAAAAAAGGGGGGGGACATTTCTTTAGCTCTTTATAAATCATATATCTTCATAAGAGGCTGATGTCTTTCAAAGCATTTCCTAAAATGCATTGAGCATTTTTCTTTTTTTTAATGTTTATTTATTTTTGAGAGAGACAGTGCACAAGCAGGGAAGGGGCAGAGAGAGAGACAAGGAATCTGAAGTAGGCTCCAGGCTCTGAGCATAGAGCCTGACCTGGGGCTCAGACTTGTGAACCACAAGATCATGACCTCACCCGAAGTCAGATGCTTAACCAACTGAGCCACCCAGGTGCCCCAATATTATTTTCTCTGAGTCTTTTCACCGGTTCAATTTTAGCAACAAGATCACCAGATGGGCCACCTTGGTTATTCCTGGAGCTGTGCCCACCTCCCCTTGCTCCTTTCTCTTGGAATTCCCTCCCTCCCCAACTCTGCTTCTAGAAACCAGACATTCTTCAGAGCCAGGTTGTACTCTACCTTTTACAAAACTTTTGGATGAGATCTCGTCCTTCTATGTACTCAACAATGTTTTACTTACATTTTTCCTTTAAGTACTTCATGTTCTGCCCTGCATCATGCCTGTTTATGGAGTTGCCTTCTCTCTCCTAGCTTTCTTAAAACAAGAGTTAATTGTGTTCATTTCTAAACTCTGTACCACAAAGCAGGAGCTCAATGAATGCAGAAAAAACAGAAGTTTCTAATTTATTTTATCTTTCTGCTGATATTATCAGACTCTGAACAGTTTCCTTTACCACACTTGGATTAAAACGAACCCCAGGAGTGCCTGGGTGGCCCAGCTGGTTGAGCGTCTGACTTCAGCTCAGGTCATGATCTCACAGCTCGTGAGTTCAAGCCCCACGTCGGGCTCTGGTGCTGACAGCTTGGAGCCTGGAGCCTGCTTCGGATTCTGTGTCTCCCTCTCTCTCTGCCCCTAACGCACTAGCATTCTGTCTCTCAAAAATAAATAAACATAAAAAAAAAAAAAAAAAACGAACCCCAAACTCAAAAGCATAAGGCACCTCTTACTGCCTGGTTCAGATTCCTCCTTCCTCTGCCTTATTCTCCATAAAAAATTGGCAGAGGACCTGAATACATATTTTTCCAAAAGATACACATATGGTCAATAGATAAATGAAAAGATGCTCAATATCACTAATCTTCTGGGAAATCACTAATCTTCTGGGAAATACAAATCAAAACCACAGTGAGGTCATATCTCATACCCAGAATGGCTACTGTCAAAAAAAAATGTCTTGGCAAGGATGTGGAGAAAAGGGAATCCTGTGCACTGCTGGTGGGAATGTAAATGGTACAGCCACTATGGAACGCAGTATGGAGAGTCCTCCAAATATTAAATATACAACCACCATACGATCTAGCAATTCCAGTTCTGGGCATTTATCTGAAAACGGCAAAAAGAATAATTTGAAAAGACATATGTACCCACTATGTTCACTGCAGCATTATTCTTAACAGCCAAGACACAGAAATAACCTGTGGTGACAGGTGAATGAATAAAGCACATGTGGTCTATATACAATCGAATATTATTCAGCCATAAAAAGGAAGGAAATCCTGCCATTAGCAACCAATGGATAGACCTTGAGAACATTATGCTAAGTGACATGACAGAAAAAGACAAATACTGAAGGTATCTTTTATATGTAGAATCTAAAAAAGCTGAACTCACAGAATTAGAGTAGCGTGGTGGTTGCCAGGGGCTAAGGGATGAAGGAAATGGGGAGATTTTGGTCAAAAGGCACAAGCTTCTAGGTATAAGACGAGTAAGTTCTGGGAGCTGATGGATAACAGGGTGACTATGCTGTATTATATACTTGAAAGGTGCTGAGAGAGTAGATCTTAAATGTTCTCACCACACACACACACAAAAGGTAATTATGTGAAGTGATGGAGGTCCTAGGTAACACCATAGAAGACTCACACATTTGTGATTTCAGCTAACTTACCTTTATCTTCACTTGATTTTCAACATTCACACTCAGGTTATTCAGTGCATTTAAAGCCTTCTCTTTAATACTGTGGTTGGGATTGTTGATTTTGCTTCCAATGATTGGAATACCACCCAATTCACGAATAATGACCTAAGAGGGAAAAAAACGAGGACCATCACTTCAATATGCACCCCCTTCATCAAACTTTTTGCATCTACAAATACAAATAAAAATTAATGACCCTTTGGGAATACCTTTCCTATGCACAATCTGTATTTCTTATTTTACTTATTTATTTATTGTTGAGAGAGAGTGAGACAGAGGGTCCAAAGCAGGCTCTGTGCTGAGAGCAAAGAGCCCAGTGCAGGGCTCAAACCCACGAACCGCGAGATCACAACCTGAGCTGAAGTCGGAATCTTAACTGACTGAACCACCCAGGTACCCTTGTAATTCTTATTTAAAAAAAAAATTATTAAATTTTATTAAAATTAAATTTCCATAAGTTTATAGGTAAGAAAATAGATTGGAAATAAATTACGATACATAGTTATTTAAAAACTAGAGCTTGGAGATATACAATGAAGATTTGCAGAGCTACTTAAATGATCTCAAAGCAATTTACAAATGATTTTCCTCTGAAATAAGTTCTGGGACTTTCCTATTATAGGCAAATTTGGAAAAGTGTTATGCTTTGCTAAACTGTATTCTTTGGAACACAAATCCCTCAAGATATTAATAGATGTTCCATTAAGAAAAAAAAAGGTTTCGGGGCGCCTGGGTGGCGCAGTCGGTTAAGCGTCCGACTTCAGCCAGGTCACGATCTCGCGGTCCGTGAGTTCGAGCCCCGCGTCAGGCTCTGGGCTGATGGCTCGGAGCCTGGAGCCTGTTTCCGATTCTGTGTCTCCCTCTCTCTCTGCGCCTCCCCCGTTCATGCTATGTCTCTCTCTGTCCCAAAAATAAATAAAAAAAGTTGGAAAAAAAAAAAATTAAAAAAAAAAAAAAAAAGAAAAAAAAAGGTTTCATGGTTAATTTTGAGAAACTCTGTGTATATTAAGTGCAAACATTTCTTTATTGTGAAGCATTCATATATTCATCATGTGCACTGGGAATCTCCAAGAGGGACCATTCAATATAGCATTTCCATGAACTGTACACAAAATAGAGGGAAGAGTGGGGTCAGAGGAAACACCTGTCAACACCTGGAAGACTTGGGAGTTCCACGCAATTTGGGAAATGATACCCAAATTTCTGAAGAAATAATAATCTGGGGGATTTCTCACCATCAGTTGCAACACTATGCTACTACTATGCGCCTTTGTCCTCAACATTAAAAGATGCATTAACTGCTTCTATTCTTACAAGAAAAGTAAGCTGAACATTACTCCTGTTGGGCCAAAACATGCCCTTCTATGAGAAAAAGAACAAAAGAGTATCTTGCCATCATCCATTTTTTACCAACAGCCCCAAGCCCTACTCTACTGTCCAGAGTGGGCTCAGCACTGGGAGAAAAAGAAACCCCCTGTGCAATCCAGGTTCTTCCCAAAGAACTGCGATTACTAGAAAACAGATTTTTGTTTGTTTGTTTTAACTATCCTACTAAAGTAGATGAAGGCACTGTAATTTACGACCAGGGGCACCAACTTCCATTAGCCAAGAAAACACTCGTTCAAGCAGTGGCTACAGACACACTCTTCAAGCTACAGTTTGTTTCAGAGAGATATGAAACAATGGCATCAGAAACAGCACTATATAGGCATGCTAATAGTCACCATCTGTTGTTTTTGTTTGTGTGACGCTCCCCCCTGCCCGGGGGGCAGACAGAGCACCTCTTTTCTCCCATTTAGCCTCCGATGGGACGGCTGGGCGAACGTGCTCACACCCACCACATCCATCCCCTGCTGTCTGGCCGTGAGATGCTCACGTGAGTCAAGCCTTGCTACCCATGGCCCGGGGAGCCTTATTAGCACAGCACCTGACCCTGGCTGAGCAATTCCACCTTTCAGGGATGGAGGCTTGGGTGGCCAGTGGCTTTCTTTCCATCCTGTGAAGAAAACTTTTTTGTGGCCAAAGAGGTAAAAAACCAATATACAAAAAGAAGCAGGGATAAGCACAGCCAAAAGATGGAGGGAGGGAGAGCTCTGATAATGCATTCCGGAACCTTAAACATTTCCACTTGTGCCTGAAGCCAGTGCTATTCTTGGATGTCCAAGTTAACTGAGCTCAGTGTTTTCCTTTTTGGTTTAAAATAATTTAAGCTGGGGGCGCCTGGGTGGCTCAGTCATTTGAACGTCCCACTTTGGCTCAGGTCATGATCTCATGGTTCGTGGGTTCGAGCCCCGTGTCAGGCTCTGTGCTAACAACTCAGCCTGGACCCTGCTTCGGATTCTGTGTCTCCCTCTCTCTCTGTCCCTCCCCCACTCATGCTGTCTCAGTCTCTCTCTCTCTCAAAAATAAATAAATATTAAAAAATTTTTTTAAATAATTTAAGCTGGGTTCTGTCACTTGCAACTGAAAGAATATGAGTAATCAACAAATATTTTTATATCTCCCTATAAATCTCAAAAGTTTTACAGTAAACCTTATCATGCTGGAAAAAACTTGACTGAAATAGAGTGTAAATTCAACATAGTTTTCATGACAAAGTTAATGAAAGGCATTAGTTAAAAACCATTCCAATTTTTTTTTTTTTTTTTTTTTTACTTTTTCTCCGTGGCAGTAATAGAGAGAAGGTAACATTCAAATTGAGCTAGAGAGACTTAGTGTTACCAAGTCGCTATTGGTAGAAGGTAACATTGGTTAGTGGTTGTTAGCAATCAAGGGCCCACCTGCATCAGAACCACCCCCACAAGACTTACATATAATAGAAGGCATGTACTTCAATGTTAGATGTTTTCACTTTTCAACTACAACAAGGTTGAGTTTCAAATAATTTAAAAAGCCATGCAATACTAAATGTGGTGTAGATAACATTTATCTACTAACCAATGTGATGCCTGTGATGAACTTCAAGGGGACCTCAAATCCCAGTAACACTATGTCACTATTAGGATGTGCTTTTCAGGAGCAAACATTATGCTGTAGGGATACATCCCCACACCGTATATATGAGGAAAGTGAGGCTCTGGGATTAAGTACCTTATCAGGGTCACAATTACTGCTAGGGTGTAAGAATGGGAGGCACCCATTCTGAGACTAGATACTTACTTGGTTAGCTGAAAAGGCTGCATTGTTACCCAGAGTGACCAAAGCTCTTTCGATAATTATAGGATCATCAGTGGACTCAAGCAGGTAGAGGAGTTTCTGAAGCTGGTCAACATTTAGTATATCATCGTATGAACCATCGGTTAAATCTTCTGCAGAAGAACAAGGTTATTTAAAACTCTTTAAAATCAATAGGAGATTAAAGGATTTTTATTTTTATTATTTTGAGAAAGAAGAAAGTGAGGGGAGGGAGGGAGGGAGGGAGGGAATCTTAAGCAGGCTCCATGCCCAGTGTGGAGCCTGACATGGGGCTCAATCCCACAACCCTGGGATCATGATCCGAGACAAAATCAAGAGTCAGATGCCTAACCGACTGAAACCCCCTCCCCCCAAGTGCCCCTAGATAATATTTTTAAACAATATTGAATGCATACTCTGATGCCAGGCACAGTTTTAAGCATGTCATCTACTTTATCTCATTTAATGTTCCAGTAACCTTTGGAAGAAGATACCATTATAATTCTCAATTTACAGATGGTAAACTGAGGCTTACAGACATTAAGAAATTAGCCAACGGTCACTTGGTATTTCTTTCTTAGTAAGGCACTGCATGCTGAAACATTTTCTACTTCCTTTAAAAATCAGGTACACCTGTCCAATGGAACACTTGCCTAGAGGCATAGATTATTGAAGGAAAAGGGTTTGCATTAAGCAGATGTTTTCTGATCACAATTTTAAGAATACCTCAGGCTGGAGACAAAGTTATGGGAGTAAGCCAATCATGCTGCTAGTGCGGCATTTTTGTTTGGTTGGGATTCTAGATGCTAGAATAACAGTCTTGCTGGGGACAAGGACAAAAGCAAAGCTCTTGTTTTGAGTAGAGCTAGAGCAGCTGAATACTGGATCTGGTCAGTGACTTTTAGAATTTATCGCTCTATCTTAAAAGAAACCCACAACTATATTTACAGAAATTACCACAGGAAGAATAGAAACCATTTTATAACACCATCATTGTGTGTTCGTTCCTGAAAAATGAACCTATGATTACAGGTTAGACAGTAGACATGTCCACAATTCACTGCCAGGGGAGGGGCAGCCTACAATAGTTGCTATATGATGTCATATCTGTGCCTTTAAAAAAATATATTTATTTTGAAAGAGAAAGAGAGGGAGACAGAGGATCCAAAGCAGCCTCTATGCTGATAGGACAGAGCCCGATGCGGGGCTTGAACTCATGAACTATGAGATCATGACCGGAGCAGAAGTTGGAAGCTTAACTGAGCCACCCAGAAGCCCCTGTGCCTTTTCGTTTTTAAAATAGATACCAAATTATTAAAGATGGTTATCTTTGGGTGTTGGATTTTGAATGACTTGTTTTCTATCCTGTGCTTAGGAATACTTTTTTTTCTTTTTCGCAATAAATATGTATCACTCCTGTAATGTAAATTAAGTACAGTAAAACCTTGGATTGCAAGTAACTTGTTCTGAGAGTGTTCTGCAAGATGAGCAAACATTTCTAATACATTCTAACTTGATAAAAGAGCAATGTCTTGCAATGCAAGCAGTGTGTGATGCCGAATGTCACATGATCACAACTGAGCCAATGGTGTTCTCTGTCTCTCACTGCAGGATTGTGGGTGATCATCTCCCATGTTCAGATGCTCAGCCTCAGGCTGCGGTGTTTGGCAGAAATCAGTGAATTTTCAGAACACTGGAAGGTGCTCACAACTGGCACTAGTGTATTTTTTGTCGCTTCAAAGCGCCTGTGGACAGTCCTTCACTTTTCTGTATTAAGAGTAAGCTTAGGAATGCTTGCTTCATTCTAGGTCAGGCTGCCTGCAGATGTAGACCCTGTCCTCTGCTGCCTTACATTGCCGGTTACATTAAATACAGTATATGACCAGAGTTTATTAATACTGTACTATAGTCAACATCCATGCGAGCGTATACAATGGCCCCATGCAGAAAAATGTCAGAAAAAAGGTGGTAAGGAGATGATTACTTTTGAAGAAGGAAATCTCACACTGGGAAGTATGAAGGAGGTGTGCAAGTGGCCAAAATTCAAGAAGTCAAAATTCAAGAGGTGGCCGAGATTTTATAAGAAGCCGATGTCTGCATCTCGTCTGCAGAGGAGGAGGAGGAGAAAGAGGCAGAGGAATCCCTCACTTCAAATGCAATTAGGGAGATATGTCAAATGTGGGAAACTGCAAAATTTTGTAGAAAATCACCACCCAAATAAGGCTGTAGCAGTGTGAGCAATGAATCTGTTTAATGACAGTGCAATGTCACATTTCCGCAAAATCCTCAAAAGGAGGCAAAAGCAAGTGTCATTGGCTAGGTTCCTTGTTAAAGTTGCATGAAAAAAGGATTCTACAGAGCCAGTAGACAGCAGTGACTCTGTTAGTGATCATGAAACTCATTCTCCACAGTAATCCTCCTCTCATCTCCCTCACACCAGCCACGAAGGTTGTCAAAGGTAAGTGCAGGTTAATTAATTTATTTTTCTTTATATTTTGTATTTTATTATTTTGCATTATATTACAGTTTTGTAATCATTTTTATATGAATATCTTTCGGTTGTGGAATGAATCATCTGAGTTTCCATTATTCCTTATGGGCAAATTCTCTTTGATATACAAATGCTTTGGATAAAAGCATGTTTCCAGAACGAATTATGCTCTCAAACCAAGGTTTTATATACTGTATAATGTCACATATATAGAATCTAAAAACAAACAAAAAATGAGTTAATCAATAGAGATTGGGGTTGCTGGAGGCAGGCGAAGGGGGAGTGTAAAATGGATGAAGGTGGTCAGAGTACAAACTGAGTTTAAGATAAATCAGTCTTAGGCATGTAATGTACAGCTTGGTGACTACAGTTAGCAATACTGTATCGTATATTTGAAAGTTGCTAAGAGAGTACATCTTAAAAGTTCTCATCTCAACAAAAAAATCTGTAACTTTTTGAGGTGAGAGATGTTAACTAAACTTACTGTGATTGTTCGGCAATATGTACAAATACATAAATCAAATACATCAAATTGAATCAAATATATATACCATATATTTGATATCAAATACATACATATCAAATCATTATACTGTATACCTATCACTAGTACAAAGTTACATGTGAATTATATCTCAATTAAAACAAAAAAGATCATCTTCTGAAATCTAAGGTTGATGCTAAAAAAATGGGTACTTCTCAAGTCTTCTTCAAAAATAAAGGTGAGTAGCTTCAGGAAGAAGGGGCCATGAGCAACTTATTTTGTAAATTGCCTGACCTAAGGTAATGGTGACTTTGGAAACTGGTAAAATTAAGTTTAAAAGTAACACTATCCACGTTTACCAGGTTAAGAAGGTATCTGAAGTCCAGGCCACCAGACCAATTACCTATATGGAAATCTCTCAAGGACAACAAATTAGGCTGTAAGTAAAGGTAAATAAAGATCTTTAAAAAAAAATTGTTTTCCTTTGTGCCAAAAGGAACTACACTTTCCCTCTATTCTGTTTTCTTAAGAGTGTTTCCTTGAGCAAAGTGGTAAAGCTGACCCTGGAACAAGGCAGGCGCTAGGAATGCCAATGCCTGAGAAGTTGAAAATCCATGTATAACTTTGGACTCCCCAAAACTTAACTACTAACAACCTGCCATTAACTGGAAGCCTTACCGAAAACAGTCATTTAACATATATTCTGTATGCTCTAGGTCTTATATGCTGTATTCTCATAATAAAGAAAATCATAAGAAAAATACATTTTCAGAATTGTACATATATTTACTGAAGAAAATCTGCTTGTAAGTAAACCTGCACAGTTCAAACCCTGGTTGTTCAAGAGTCAGCTATAACTGTAAATCCTCTGTCTCTTTGACATAAATGAACATCTTTTTAAAGGCTAAGTAACCCTCTTGTCAGTTTACAATGCAACAAAGTGTTTCTTAGAGGCTTTGGGACTATCTGTTTGAAATGTAAGCATCAAGAAAGATGAAGCCCTGATCTCTGAGTTTAGCCTTGGCACCTAGCTCCCTGTTGTCACCTCTTGTTTATCCTAAAGATACTGAGAAGTCTTATTTTTCCTCTGGATAAAGGCAATTAGCTAACACAAATAGCCACCTCAATTACTAGTGAATATACGATGAACTATGTGTAGCAAATGGTGTTGTCAAGTCCGCTTAAGGACATGTTAATCTTGCCAACAGGCAGGTAATATGAAATAGATTTTTATCTGCCTGGGTACATAAAAGAGTGAGCACTCTTTTTCAATCCCATTAGCAGATTGCCTGTGACGACTCGGCAATCTAGTTTAATGCTTATTCAACAATAAAACTCTTTAGTTCTTTTGTCTATTTGTAGAGAGGAATTTCTTAGTTGGTAGTTTTACTTTTAATTATTTCTGTAACAGCGTCCATGACCTGAAATATTCCTCCAGAACACTCAGCAAATCCTCAGAATCCCGAATGCACCAATCAACTTTTGGATGGCAATTTAACCACACACTTTGTTCACCAGGAGGGTACCCTCCCATGCAGACAACTGTTTCAACTGATATATACACCTGTGTCTGTACTTCCAGGATCTCTCTGCAACTTTGTGTATGAACCAGTGACATCAAGGTACCTCCCCTCGGAGGCTGGGCCGAATGCAGGCAGAGATAATCCTCAAGGGTTCCTTCTTCCAGGGCAAGTCCAAGCACAATTTCATCATCTACCGCTCCAAGGCCAGCAAAACCCGGGCCACAGTAGGGACAATCCCTTTGGTAACACAGAGTCCGGGAGCAAGCTTTAACGTGAGGAATAATCGACATGCTTTTGAGAAACCTAATCAACCCTCCGCTGTGACGCCGCACTCAAGCAGGAAAATCGGGGCAACTTTTCATCCCACGATTTTGAACCAAATGGAGGCAAGGGGCGGCTCAGAACCCTACCCGCACCCAGTCAAGCGGACGATCCGCCCTCTGCACCTGCGGTTCTCGACCTTGTACTTCTCACGAATCTCCCTCCCGCTCTCCCTCCTCCAGCTCGGCTCCTTTCTCTGCAAGCACGGGAGAGCCACGAGCGCCAGCAGTCTTCAACCCGCACCCTCGGGATAACACCGAGGCCCCGCCGGCCGTCCCCGGCCACCTGCTGGGCACCCCTGCGGCCTCACCTGCGGAGCGCGAGGGACGCAGCCTAAGCCCGCGGTCGCCTTGCCGCTGGCCCCGCGTGAGCTTGTAAATGCAGTAGCAGGCGCCGGCCCCGAGGACCAGGCCCGCCGCCACCCAGCCCACGTGCCGGGAGCGGCCCATGCTACAGCTGGGGCTGAGGCGCAGCGCTGGGCCTGGCGCAGGAGGCTCCGAAGCAAGCGGGTCGCGCCGCCACCCCAGCGCCAGCCGAAGGACGAGAAAGGAAATGGGGCTTGAGCTCCGCCTCCCGGAAACGGCCCTGCTAAAATAGTAAAACCGCCCACTCCGGCCCCGAAGCGTCCAGGCCGCTCGGCAGAGGAGGGGCGGGGGGCAGGGCTATGTGAAGGGCCGCAAGGACTGCGCGTCTCCCAGGGGGCGCACTGGGGTCCGCCGCTGTCCGGAGGCGGGCTGGCCCTCGCTTCGGCCCGGGCCCCGCCCCACCAGGGCCGAAGCCCGCCTCCTTCCCGGCTGCCCCGGGCGGTAGGGGCGTGGAACTTCGGGTGCAGCCCCGGCCCCTCCCCCCCCACCTCTCCCGCGGTTGCCGGGGCAACGCCGGGACGCGCTAGCCCTTAGCTCGGGCTCCGCGCCTGATACGCGAGGCGCGGAAAGCAGGCGGGGAGTTTCAGTGGGGCCTGTGGTCATGGCCTCGCTACGCACTGCCAACTCCCGGCTGAGGAACTACTTCAAAGAGAACTACATTCCTCAGGTCTGCGAGGTACTGGAGCCACGTGGCGGCGGAGTTACCAGAGGGGAGAAACCGAAGATATCTGGGAGGAGCTGGGGTTTAGCCGCAGAGGGAGCGGAGGGATTCTGGGGCGGAAAGGGACAGGATGAGGTTAGCCTTGAGCAGGGTGGCGATCTGGGCTGAAGATCAGAAAGGAGAGGACAGAGGGAGGTGATGGTGGCTGAAAGGGGGGAATGGGTGACCTAACTCGGGGAGAAAGTACAGGGTTCCGGAGCAGAAACCCCAAACTCCAAACTTTAAGGTTTGGGCGCATGGGGCGCGAGAGGGGCCTGAGGACAAGAGAAGTGCGAAAGCAGTGCCCTAGAAACAGAGGAGGAATATCCGAAGAGTGTGGCTTTATGAAGAGAGAGGGCAATAGTGCCACCTAAGGTGAGGTATAGTGGATTTGGCACACGGTGAGCCTGGGGTTTCAATGGAGTGGTGAAGGCAGAAGATAGAGACCTCTCGACGGAAGGTAGCCGGCCCTTTGTGAGGGGAAAGACCCCACCACCGGGATTGCCTTAAACAGCAGACTGTTCCCTACCCCCACCATTATAACAGGAAGGGAGGAAGGAGGACAGGAGAGGGTGGATAGGTTTTGTAGTTTTGGGGGTAGGAAGCCAAGAAAGTTCTCTGGTGACTTCCATTTTCTCTATAAATATTTGGTAAGATATTTGCTAAGAATTATATGTTTGGGTGGAGTTGGAGGCTGCAGAAGGGGTTTTGAGCAGAAATAAAGTATGTGGAGAATGACAGGGAGAGAGGTCTAGCTAGGGAAGGAAAGAACCAGGCAGTATTGAGAGGCCCGCTTGGGATAATAACTCCTATACAGTTGGGAGTGCAATTTGGTACAGCCTTTTTGGATGGTAATTTAGACATATTGTTGATCAAACATTTCATTTCTAGGGATCCACTCTAGAGGTATACTCTCACATGTACCCAGAAAGCTGTCCAAGGATATTCATTATAGTGAAAATCATAAAGAACTTATATATGAATGAGAGAATGGGCTAGTATATAAAGTATATGTGTACCTTTTCAAAACAAAAGCCATCCAAGACACATTTAAAAAGAAGGGGGAAAAAATGCAAGTTGTCCCAGAAGTGTCTACAATTGACTCTACTCATATATTTATGTGTCCATATCTATCTACAGTTAAAACAATAACGCATGCATAGAACATATTGCAACACTATTGACAGCAAATGTTTGTTTTAGGAGAGAACCCTAATTTTTTGTTCTATATAGATCTGTATTGTTTTAGTTTTTTTCTGATGAGTTTGATTCATGTTTTACTTCAATTATATTTAAAATATCTGGAGAGCATGGTACTCATCTTCCCCATTGTGTGATTTTTCTTAAGCAGCAGTCAGTAAACCACATGTAGATACAGCAATAAGAGTTGATTTCAACCAGGATAGGTGTTTGCCAGGCATATAGTATGGAAGGGCAGTGGCAAAGGAACTAAGCTTTTCAGAGTGCCTGATGGGCCAAGGAACTGGGTGGGAAATGAGAGTAGGATGTGAGATTGATCTATGGGCAGAAAGTGAAGGTTCCTAAGGAGTGAAGAGGTGTAAAGGGAGTAATTGAGTGAGGGAACTGGAAAAGTAGGAGGTAGGGATCAGGAAGTGGAATATTTGTATTTAAGATTTAGGGCAGAGTGATGACTCAGTCCAGGTTGGCTGTGGAGTAGGTAGCAGAAGTGGACTTGAGTTGAGGGTCAGGGAACATCAGGGAAGTGATAGCCTCTCCTCATCTTGCTCTCCACTTGCCATAACACTCAGAAGCTGCCAGAGTAATCCCTGGCTCCTCCTTTGGGTAAAAGCATCCTTTGCTCACCAGCCTACCAGGTTGCTTTGCTCCCAGAAGAAAGAGGCCCTCAGAAGTGCCCTTGGCCTAAGGTGACATTCTCATGACTCTCAGGAGTCCTTCACTCACTTCTGCTACCATGTTACCAATAGGCGCAAGAGAGCAGTTTTCTGGGGGCTCACACTCCCACCTTAACTTGGTTAACCCACTAACCCCAGGAGACTATTAGGATAAATCTCATTGTGCCTTATATTCCTGCACAGCTATTCATCTAATCCAATTTGCCAGGACTGGCTATTTTCCAAAACCCATCTTCTACAAGCTTTGGAATGTGTGTGTGTGTGTGTGTGTGTGTATACACACACACACACACACACACACACACACACACACACATACACACACATATTATCATGGATTCTCTGTGTATTTAACCTCTTCTGAACTTCACCTACCTATCCTAAATAAAACCTGGATATCATTTCCCTGAAAACCCTCGCATGGAAGCTGATTTAAAACAAACAAAACAAACAAAACAAAACAAAACAAAACAAAAAACAAAACCCCTGCTTCACTTACTGGGCTACTGATTCTAATTGATGACGGTTTTCATCAGTTTTAGAAAATTGTGGATCATTTCAAACAATGCTTCTACCCAGTTCTCTCTACTCCTTCTGGGACTCCAATCATAAATATGTTAGGTTTGGTTTTTTTGTTCTGTTTTGTTTTTTCCCTATTTTTCTCTTTGTACTTGTTTGGATATTTTTCACTGATTGTCTTTAAGTTTATTGATTCCGTTTTATGCTGTGTCCAGTCTACTGTTAAATATATCAAATGAGTTTTTAATTTCAAACAGTGTGTTTTCCAGTTTTAGAATGTCAGTCTTTTTTTATACATTCCAATCAAAATTCTGCATCTTTTCATCCATTTTGTCTACCATTTCCTGCTTTCATTAATATGTTGTTATTTTAAAATCATTGTTAAGATGAACAACTTAGAAGTCTCACGGAATGGGGTGATTGTTTGAAACTGGGTTATGGGTACACAGGGGTTCATTATACTCTTGTTTACTTTCTCTGTGTTTGAAGTTTTCTATAATAAGAAGTTACAAGAGAGTAATGGCTGGGTGTTTTTTTCTCATAATGTATGTAACTAGGGATGGATGGAATAATAGGTTTCATTTGGCTGTATAGTCATTTTCTATTTGCTGTATCAATTATCCATTGCTATGTAATACAACTATAAAACTTAGTGACTTAAAACAGCAGGAATCATTTTGTTTGCTCAAAAATCTGAATTCTGATAAGGTTTTTCAGTTTTTCTCTGCTCCATGTGGTACCATCTGGGGTGATGGACAGGGGTTAAAGGTCCACTTTTATTTTTTAATTTAATTTAATTTAATTTAATTTAATTTAGTGTGTGTGTGTGTGTGTGTGTGTGTGTGTGTGTGTGTTTGCCACTGTGCAGACTATCCCCAGCAAGCCCATGGGCATAGAGACTTTCTCTGATTACCTGCCTCCAAGCCATTATTGCTGTGGGACATGAGACAATGATGGCCCTTGAAGTTATCAAGGCAGTAGATAAGAAGTCATCCCCTGCCAGCAAGGTCCCAAGTCAATGGTATTGAAGCATGTCCTCTAAGATCCACTTTTAAGATGGTTTGCTCACATGCCTGGCCAGCTGGTGCTGGGTGTTGGCTGGGAGTTCAGCTATGTCTGTGAGCCGGGAGGCTTGGTTTCTCCATATGGGCCTCTTCATGAGCTGCTTGGACGCCCGCACAGTATGGTGGCTCAGTTCTAAGAGCAAATGTTTCTAAAGAGAACCAGGTATGTTCAATTCAAGTTCATTAGGTAACTTATTTTTTTTGAGCAACAGATTAGGCTCTTGACACCAGCCAGCCTTTTTTTCTTAGGGGATGGTAAGTGTGGTAAGCTAAGGAGGGTACATTAGATCATTCCATCAGCAAATATTTGCTGGGCATCTACCATGTGTTAGTAGAAAATACCTCAATGGCTTTAGCCACTTGCAGCTGTGAATTTGAAGCTGTTTCTAGCCCAAACTTTTCTCCTGCATTCTCTGTGCATTTGTCTATTTGGGTGTCCTATAAATACATACATTAAAGAAATAAAAATAAATAGGTGAAGTTAATTTAAAAAATTGTTAATGCTTATTTATTTTTGAGAGAGATTGTGAGTGGAAGAGGTGCAGAGAGAGCTGGGACAGAGGATCTGAAGCAAGCTCCGCCCTGACAGCAGAGAGCCTGATGCAGGGCTCGACCCACAAACTGTGGGATCCTGACCTGCGCTGAAGTCAGACCCTCAGCTGACTGAGCTAGCCCCGGTGAAGTTAATTTTAATATATTTTAGAAAAACAATCTGTCCAGAATATTATCATTTCAACATGGACTCAATGTGAAATCACATTATGTCTTAGAATTGGATGTGTATTTTACACTTACGTCCCATCTCAATTTGGACCACCATGTCTGAAGTACTCAGTAGCCATGTGTAAATAGTAGCTACTATATTGGACAATGCAGGTCTAGAATGTATTTACATATTTAATAAATCAAGGAAAATTACCCCGACCCAGAAGTGATCACTGTGTCTCTAAGTAAGTTTGTTCTTTTCAAGAGCACAAAGCTTCTGGAACTTCAGGGAGAGTCTGAGTGGCACAGTGAGGGTAGAGGGGCTATAATGGCCAGTCAGCTTGGTGACTTACAACGATCAGTGGAGTCACACATAGGACAGCTATTCTCACATACACCAAAGGAAATTGATGTCTAGGTTCAAATCTTCAAGAATCACCATAATTAGATTTTATTGTGAAAATGAAAGAAGTGATGAGAGCATTCTATCAACTGAATGTTGGGTCTCCCCAAATTCATCTGTTGAAACCTAATGTTCCATGTGATAGTATTTGGAGGTGGGGACTTTGTCAGTGATTAAGTCATGAGGCAGAGCCCTCATGAGTGGGATCAGTTCCCTTATAACAGATGCCCCACAGAAATCCCTTGCCCACCTATGATGTGAGGGCACTATGAGAAGATGGCCGTCTATGAACCAGGAATCAGCTCTCACCAGGCACAGGATCTTCTTGTACTTTGATCTTGGACTTCCCAGCCTCTAGAAATAAATTTCTGTTGTTTGTAAGTCACCCAATCCATGGTGTTGTATTACAGAAGCCCTAATGGACTAGGAGACTAGGTCATGGACTAACTGTTGAAATGACTTATTTGTTTTAAATCACAAAACGCTCTATATCTGTAGCTGAGAAGGTCTCTAGGGGAGACTGGGGGACATGAATGGAGATTCAACAAGTGGCCTTGCTTCTGTCTTTCTGAATTTATCATTCCTTTGGGGTTCTCTCTTTGGACACTGATATATCTGCCTCCCTAATCCTATCTAAATGAAGTCTGTCCCAATAAAGGACAAGTAAAGTGTATGCAAAATCAAAGATGGCTAGTGTCTTTGTCTGCTTGGGCTGCCATAACAAAGTACCATTACACTGGGTGGCTTAAACCACAGAACTTTGTTTTCTCACAGTTTTGGAGGCTGAAAGTCTGAGACCAGTGTGCCAGCATGGTGAGGTTCTGGTGATGGCCTTCATCCTGGCTTGCAGGTGGCTGTCTTCTCACTGTGTCTTCACATGGCAGAGACAGAGAGCAAGTTGTCTGGTGTCTCTTTTTATAACAGTGCTAATCCCATCATGAGGACCCAACTCTCACAACCTTACCTAACCCTAATTACCACCCAAAGGCCCCATCTCCAAATATCATCACAACGAAGACATGAATTTTGAGGGAACACAATTAGCCCGTAGTGGCTAGTAAATGTAAGAAAATTAACCCCACTGACAAAAACAAAATGTAGATGAAATGAATTACTGTTTTCCACCTGTCAAATCAAAAATTTTATTATTCTCTGTGTTGGCAAGGTAAAATGGACACTCACATTGGCTGTTAATAAGAGTGTAAATTGATAAGACGTTTTTAGAAAGCAATTTTGAGATATGTATGAAGAGCTTCAAGACGCACCTTCTGATTCTATATTCTTCTAGAAATCTATCCTGAAAAAATAGAGATGAAGATATGTACATTTCATCATTATTAATAAAAATTAATATTATATCCTATAATTTTTAATACTGGGAAAAAGAAATAACCCAAATGGCCAACCATTTAGAAATTATTAAACATTTATGGTACTACTTTTTTTCTTCTTCTTTTAAAAAAAATTTTTTAATCTTTATTTTTGAGAGAGAGAGAGAGAGAGAGAGACATAGAATCTGAACCAGGCTCCAGGCTCTGAGCTGTCAGCACAGAGCCTGATGCAAGGCTCAAACTCACAGATCGTGAGATCATGACCTGAGCCGAAGTCAGACATTTAACCAACAGAGCCACCCAGGCACCCCGGTACTATTTTTTGCAATAGATTATCAACCAACCTCAGTACATGATGGTTTGAGAATTTTGGGGAGACATGGAAAAATGTTCACAACATAATGACCAGCCAAGGAAAAAAAAAGATATACAAAAAAAAAAAGAATATACACCAATATATAATCCTGATTTTAATGTGTACAATTATCATTTTAAAATTTAATTTGTTAAAAATATATGCACTGAGGAAAGAAACTAAAATTTTTCTTAGAGGTTATTTCTGGTTGGCAGGATGATGGTTGAGTTGTATTTTCTTCTTTGTATTTTCTCTGAATTTTCCAAATTGCATAGATCACATGTTATTTTTATAGTCAGAAAAAAATGTTCATATATTAACTGAAATGCTGGTCTAACTGTAGTAAAAATGCCCCCTTTTTTGCTTTCCCATACTATTAGCAAATAAACTAGAAAGCAATAAAGAAAACACAGGGAGCATAAAAGCGTTTATTACTGGGAAGTGCTGGTTTCTCATCCCAGGTACAGCTGGTTGGCCTGTTGCAGACCTGCGTCTGGTCTCCCTGGATTGAGCGCCCTTTTGCCTCAGGCCACGTACATGAGGTCTCCTGGATACCCCATTTCCTAGATGGGCCAGTCTCTGTCCCAGCTAGCACTGTCATAAAACCCTCTTCCTCAGGTTCGGTTTCCAGATAGCCCTGTGTGTGCCTAATTGCATACTGACAGATTTCCAAAGGTTTGGTTTTGTTTGGTTTTGTTAGCAGAATCCCAGGGTTCTAACGACTCCTACAAGGAACACTGTATAGCTGGAGAAAGGGCATCGGGAAGAAGAGAGCTCGTCTTCTTCCCCTTATACACTCACCCTACAACATCAAAGAGCAGCTCTGCTTTTATCTGGATATATTTTGGGATTCCCATGAGGTTGTTTTGGGTTTTTTTTAAGATTTTTTTTTTCTGACTAAAAAAAAAAATGTATTTGAAATCACTGTGACCAATCACCATAGTTCTGTCAGGAAAATGGTCTCTTCCTTCATGGTTCATGTTCTCATGTGTCTTTTCTTTCCCTCATGGGCAACCAGTATCTAATATGGCTTCCATGCAAACCTACATGTATTGTTTGTGCAAGAGGTACAAACATCGAGATACAGAATGGCTGTGGGTTTTGTTTTTTTAGACCATGGAGTCAAGTACTTTGTAAACTTTAATTTTAGGTTTGAAGTAAATGAACTAATTGATCAAATACTTGGAAATCTGTGCAATAAGAGATTTACTCTCTACATACTATTTTTAATTCAGGAAAAATATATTTTAGAAATTCCACGTTTTTAAAAAACATCTGCATGTGGACACTCAGAGCCTGCACCTAGATAGAATTGTGGGAAAACTGAGTATTGTCTTCTGATTTCTCACTCACTAGATTCTCTCTCTGAGATAGTTCTTAGAATTCTGAAATACTTCATCCCACTACTGTTGGAATCTCCTTCCTTGGAAATATTCCTTACAAAAGACATTTGTATTTTAAAAGGTATTAAGATAGCAATACACAATGAAGCCTTATTATTTTTGAGAGAGCGAGAGAGAGAGAGAGAGCACAAGCGGGGAAGGCAAGAAAGGGAGGGAGACACAGAACCAGAACACAGGTTCTGAGCTGTCAGTACAGAACCTGATGCGGGGCTCGAACCCACAGACCGTGAGGTCATGACGTGAGCCGAAATCGGATACTCAACTGACTGAGCCACCCAGTGGCCCCAACATTGGCAATAATATTTAGAAATCCATTTCTTCTTCAATTTTCTACTAGGCAGAAGTCAGCATGGTCCCAGGATGGGTGAGATACTATGGGTATAGTGTCTACCAAATTAGTAAACAGCTGTACATAGCAATTGTCTCTGAGAGCAGAGAAGTGCTCTGCAAATTGTTAGCTCAGATTTCGGTTTAACATTTAGTTTGCAAAACTAGATATTCCCAGCAGAGGGCGTATTTAAGTTACAAATCAAAATTTTTTTTGCAAAGTTTTCTATTTTTAGAAATAAGTGTGTTTTTTTTATTTTTATGATTTTTATTCATCTTTTATGCTTTATATTTCTTTCATGATAGCTTCCAATTTGTATTTTGAGAATATTGCATTTATTTCTAAATTACATAGATTCTGTTACCGGGGATTTTTTTTTTTTTTTTTTTGGAGTTTATTTATTTTTGAGAGATAGAGACAGAGTGTGAACAGGGGAGGAGCAGAGAGAGAGGGAGACACAGAACTCAAAGCAGGCTCCAGGCTCTAAACTGTCAGCACAGAGCCTGATGCGGGGCTGGAACTCACGAACTGTGAGATCATGACCTGAGCTGAAGTCGGATGCTCAACTGACTGAGCCACCCAGGCGCCCCTGGGGATTTTTTTTAGGAACTAATTGCTGCAAATATTTACTAGAGATGCAAGAATCAGGAATTATTGAATATGGAGCAAGAGACCGCCAGCCAATGCAGGAGAGAAGGAACTGATCTATTAACTCCTTTTACTGGACCTTGGGGATAGACGTATCTTTTGAGGGCAGTTGTTTGCTGCGTTCCCTTAGCCCAGTCAGCCAACTCACAGATGCATTTCCAGAGGCAAATTTGTGGAACACTTAAATAACCAAAAAGTATACAATGATTATTTCTCCAGTAACAGTTTACTTATTTAGGGATTAAACAGCTGGTGACCACCAGCAGGTATCAGAATCCATTGTCTTGCTCTCACCTCACGGAGACTGGGTCTCCTCACATGTCCCACCTGCCTTAAAACCCCTCAGGTTCTAGTGTTGAGGGACATCTTCTCTCGCTGATGTTCCTCCTGAATGGCTGAAGCCAGCTGACCCTTTTAAATAATCTTCAGTATACTTTGAGTTATAGAGTTTCTAAAATAAAAAATTGACACCTTCTATTTAAATGTCAAGAAGACACAGAAACTCTTTTGTTCTCAAATTGTTAACTTAGTAACTTCTGTAGAAACTGATTAAGAGTTCCCCTCCAATGACACAATAGCATGCCAACTCCATTTCTACCATAATGGGATGGCAAGAATTTGTGAGATGTCACTTGGAGCTTGTTTGCAAGGGGAGGGAGCTAGAAGCGACTTTGAACAGAGACTTAAACCTTATTCCTAAGAAAAGGGGTTTCTGTAACTGTGTGATTCTGACATTGCATTTTTATTTTTTTTTATTTTTTTATTTTTTAATGTTTATTTTAGAGAGAGAGAGAGAATGGGGGATGGGCAGAGAGAGAGGGAGACAGATTTGAAGCGGGCTCTGCGCTGACAGCAGAGAGCCTGATGTGGGGCTCAGACCCACAAACTGCGAGATTGTGACCTGAGCCAAAGTCCGACGCTCAACCGACTGAGTCACCCAGGCGCCCCTGACATTGCATTTTTAAAAGCAGTCTCATCTTGGGGTGCCTGAGTGACTCAGTTGGTTGAATGTCAGTCTCTAGATTTTGGCTCAGGTCATGATCCCAGGGTCGTGGGATCAAGCCCCATGTGGGGGTCCCCACTGGACATGGTGTCTGCTTAAGATTCTCTCTCTCTCTCTCTCTCTCTCTCTCTCTCTTTCTCTCTCTCCCCCTCTCCCTCTGCCCTTTCCCCACTCATGCACATACATGCTCTCTCTCTCTTTCTCTAAAAATTAAATGAAAAATTAAAAATAAATAAATAAATAAAAATAAAAGCAATCTCATCTAAAACAAATAAGGTGAAAACTATATGTTGATTTTTCTACCATTAATTTAAAAGAAGAATGTCTTTCTAGTTTGCATAAAAATAAAATATTTCAAGGGGAGCATGGGTGGCTCAGTCAGTTTAAGGGTCTGACTCTTGATTTCGGCTCAGGTTATGATCCCAGGGTCCTGGGATGGAGCCCCATGTGGGGCTATGCGCTGGGTGTGGAGCCTGCTTAAGATTCTTTCTCTCTCTCTCTCTCTTTTCTCTCCCCCTCCCTTCCCTGAACGTGTTCTCAGCATGCACTCTCTCTCTTTAAAATAATAAAAAAAAAAATGAATAAGGGAACAACCAAATAATAAATGAATGAATGAATGAATGAATGAATAAATAAATAAATAAATAAATATTTCCAGATAGTTAACGTGAAAAAACCCCTCGAGTTCTGGAGGAAGATATACATGCAAACAATTTTGCATGAGTGCAATGCTATGGGCACGGGAGGAGCCCTGTGTTTGTAGTTTAAAAACCTTCTCACTTTATGTACCACCTGGCCCTACTTTGCCTCATCTGTGAAATCCAGAAATAAGAACATAACCTCTAAAAGTCAAGGTCAACTCTAGTGGGATTTTGGGAAGCAAAATGAACTGTGACTCTCTGATGTTTGGCTGTCTGCGACATTTGGCCATGTGACTGGTCTTGCTGGGGTTTGCTTCTGAATGGCCTAGAGAAGTCTAGAGGAGAGAGGAAGACCCTGTCCCAGGTCCCAGTATAAAATTCTGGCTATGTCTGCTTCTCTCTCATCAGAACCCTTTACTCCAGCCAAACTGGTCTCTGCCCCTGAGGTGTTGCTCTTGCCAAGAGAAAGACCCTATTTGCAAACCATCTGCTCAGTACTTGCTACCTGGAAGTTTCTCCCACTGCCCAGGGCCTCACAAGGCTTTTGTAATCACTTTATCTCTGTACTGGGGAAGCAATTGATTTTTGCATTGCTACTTAGGCCCTTAGTATATTTTACTATATTTATCTGCAGTATCTGGAAAGTCAAATAAGTCTTGCTCCCTTGAGTATCTAAGTGTCTCATAGATAATTACTACTTTGCTATTTATATTTAAACTATTGTTCTATCAAGTTCTCTCTCCTAATCCTTTCCCCCAAATGTATTTGTTCTAATCTCTTCCATCAGGCTTGGTATAAAGTCAATCTCTCTGTCATCACACTGGCCTCTGAATGGTACAAGGGAATAGTTTTGAATTTCTTTTCTCTTTGGTCAAGTATTTGGCTCTACAGGAGGTGATGATTATCAGTGAATGGCTTGTTACCATAATCATCTATGGAGTGTTTATTTTATACTAGAAACTATTCAAAATACTTTTCATATATTAGCTCATTTAATTCTCATGATAGACCTATGATATGTGTACCTTTATGATATGTATAGGGAAGGAAATAAGAACAGAGAAGTAATTGTCAGAGCTTCCCCACTGGGAGATTGCAGATCCAGAATTTACAGCTAGTGGAACCCAAGCACTGCATTATCTTGCTCCTGGAAAGATGGATGGTAGTTGAAAGGAGTAGAAACAATGGTCCTGGATAAACCCATGTTTGTCATCAGTCCCCATACATCTTTCAGAATATTTGAGAAAGACTGGGGACTGAGTTAGACAGAGCCAAAAGCAAGTGGAAGATTGCACAATTATTTTGTGAAAATACAAGCTTCAGAAAGCCAATTTAGATCTTTTTAAGTCATGGTGTTTTTTGTCCTTGATTGTGTAAGTTTTTACTTAGAAACCTAGCAATAATAATTGCTAATTAATAATAATTAATGTGTTTTTGACAGCCAAACATTCATCTTGTGGGAATTTTGCATAATTTTGCCTCTGCAAAACTAATGGTTTTGCAATTTTTATTTTCATTGGGCGGAAAAAAAGCTAGTGATTCACTAATTATGTTTTCTTATTGGCAGATAGCTATACGCTGTTTACACATTAATATATAAAGCCTTAGCCTATTTTATTTTGCCCAGTGGGAAACTGAACAATGAGATATCTTGTGCAAAAAGTGAACATTTGAACTATGCTAGTTCCATATGCCTTTATTATCATTCCAGAGACTTTTCCTCTCAACTTGATTTGACTTCTGCAAGATAACTTTTCAGGAGAAGTAGTTTCCTAATCTGTGGAACGTAGAAATATAAAGAAGTAATTTTTTGTATTCATTAATCAGATCCCAACTTTCTTAAAAATCACCTCAAGGCACCAATCCTCAGACTTCAGTGTGTAGAGGAATCACCTGGGGAGCTCATCATAATGCAGCTTCCCAGGCCCCATCTTCAGAGACCAATTCACTCCCCAGGTGATTCCAATGCAGATATCCTCAGGATGCCAGAATGGAATGCAGGATGTGGTAAGTGCGGAATGGAGAAACTCAGCACTCTGGGGACTCAGGCACAGCAGTGCCAGAAAGCAGATGGGCCTTTCATGGGACTATTCAGGGAGCTGTCTGAAGTCTGGCTTCCACGTAATAGAAGACTTCCGGCCTTGGGTAACAGAATGCTATTCATATCCATCTTGCAACTGTGGTGAGAATCACTGACCTCCTGTGCAATTATATTCTGTAGGTCTAGGGGAGAAAGAAGTCAGTCAGCAGATGGCTAAGTGCTCACTGTGAACATCTGGGGTGGGGCTCGGTCAGGAGGCAGAGCTGGAGAAGGAGAGACATGTAGGTCTAACCACTTTGCCGTAGTCTTGAGGGCTGGGTTCTCAGCCTGCAGCCTGCACACTAAAAGGGGGACATGGAGCTAATTGCAAAGGGAGAACTATGTTGTGCAGGGTCCAGTCAGGGGAAATTATCCAATTTCTTCCTTCTGGAAGAACACTATGAGAACTGCTAAGAGACTAAGGCAGGACTTCCAGGCCTGGATCTGCTGACACTTGGTCCATGGAGGTGGGAAGATCCCTGCATGACCCAGTGGGTGAAATTACTTTGTTCACAAGTGAGTGAGCAGGAAAAAAGCCAGTGAGAATAGGCCCTCTGTAAAAGAACGGCCTCTCCACCTCCACCCCCAGTCCTGCCCCATGCACACTAGACCCTGCCTGCAGGCAGTGAACCAAAATGGCAAAGAGAAATGTCTAAGGAGGATTCCAGGTGGTTTCTGTGGGATGTGTGCTGTAAACTGTTTTCTCTGCCTCAAATGGAGAAATATTCTCCATTTTGGGAAAACTCAATGTGGAAAGTAAGATGGCAACAGCTTTCTGAGTTCATATATGTACTTTAATTTTTTTTTTTTAATGTTTATTTATTTTGGAGAGAGAGAGAGACAGAATGCGAGTGCGGGAGGTGCAGAGAGAAAGGGAGACACAGAATCCGAAGCAGGCTGCAGGCTCTGAGCTGTCAGCACAGAACCCGACGTGGGTTCAAACCCACAAACCCAAGATCATGACCTGAGCCGAAGTCGGACGCTTAACCGACTGAGCCACACAGGCGCCCCTCATATATGTACTTTAAATATCCAGATCCAGTAAGCCATTTGTTTCCCACCTTTGTGAACTATGCTACAAGCTTGCTTTCTTTCTTCTTTCTTTTTCTTTCTTTCTTTCTTTCTTCCTTTCTTTCTTTCTTTCTTTCTTTCTTTCTTTCTTTCTTTCTTTTTTAAGTTTTATTTATTTAAGTAATCTCTACACCCAATGTGGGGCTTGAACTCACAACTCCAAGATCAAGAGTCACATGCTCTTCCAAATGAGCCAGCCAGGGGCCCCATAAGCTATAATTTTTCAAATATATGTTCTGTAGATGTTGTGAATGATAAAATACAAATTTTTTAAAAAGACTCTTTGAATTTGTAATAGATTTTGAGGGTGGATTTTCTCAATAACTTTTGTGGTTGGGTCTGAAGAGATTTTTGACGTTAAAAAGGAGGACTTCATACTAAAAAGGGGTAGACACCACTGATCAAAATATCACAACTGTGTCTTCAATTTGACTCCAAAATACCGCCCATCGAATGTAAAACACTGAGCAGCAACTCCATTGTGTCATTTACAATGGATTTTTTTTTAAGTAGTAAAGGTGAAACTTCATTTGTTAGACTTTTAACAAAATATGAACACTGGATAAATAAAGGAGTGTCTATAAGGTACGCTTATTTAAAAAACTGTCACATTGGGGTGCCTAGGTGGCTCAGTTGGTTGAGCATTTCACTTCAGCTCAGGTCATGATCTCATGGTTTGTGAGTTTGACCCTCACATCTGGCTCTCTACTGGTAGAAAAGAGTCTGCTTTGGTCCTCTATCCCCTTCTCTCTCTACCCCTTCCCACCTCTTGCTCTCTTTCTCAAAAATAAATAAAAATATATTTTAAAAAAAACCTATCACTTTATTTGATTCTGTAATTGTAGGAGAGAAACCTATTTGTTGCTTAGTAAGAACATGCACATCCAGGGGTGCCTGGGGGGCTCAGTTGATTAAGTGTCCAACTTTGACTTAGGTCATGGTCTCACAGTTTGTTGGTTCGAGCCCCACATCCCGCTCTGTGCTGATGGCTCAGAGCCTGGAGCTTGGTTTAGATTCTGTGTCTCCCCCACCCCTCTTTGCCCCTCCCCCACTAGTGCTCTGTCTCTGTCTTTCAAAATAAATAAATGTTAAAAAAAAAAAAAAAAGAACATGCACATCCAGAAAGAGTGATTCTGTTTCATTTTCCCTAGGCTCTGTTATGTGGCCTACTTACTACATGTCCTGAGGATCCGCTGAAATATTTACAGAAAATGATCATTACTATAATGGAAAATGGTCTCGAAAGTCTTCTCTGGTGAGTATTGTTTTGCTTTATGGTAGGGAGATATTTTATTCTGAATGTAAAACACTCACTATAGAGTACCAAAAGAAGTCTTCTAATCTCAGGATGGTTAAGGAATCCCTCCATAGGCTTTTTTAAAATGTTTATTTCTTTTTGAGAGAGAGAGAGAGAGAGAGAGAGAGACAGAGAGAGAGAGACAGAGTGCGAGTGGGGCAGGGGAAGAGAGAGAGGGAGACACAGAATCCAAAGCAGCTCCAGGCTCTGAGCTGTCAGCACAGAGCCTGACGTGGGGCTCGAACTCACAGACCGTAAGATCATGACCTAAGGCCAAGTCAGACACTTAGCTGACTGAGGCACCCAGACGCCCCCTTTCATAGGCTTTTAAGTCTGAAAGACTTCAATAGGAACAATTTCCCCACTGGTTCTTAACTTGAGAAATATAGCCCTCTCTCATCAATAATGTGCTTGTAGGGCAGTTATTTCAAGTTGGGGATGAGGAAAAAGAGGCATACTCTCTTGGGGGGCACAGCAAAATCTGGAGGAGGGGGTGGTTGACAAAGTCCTGCAGTAGGTTTTGATATACTTCTCCCAAGGGGAGGTGTCTCCTCCTTCCCCTCCCTTCAACTCCACCCATAGAATCATGGATTCAAATCACTGATTTAATTATGGAACTAACTACTATGAAATGAAATGTTTGACTGTGTTTTATGATTTTATCAAAGGGATATGTGCATTGATCCATCAATGAGGCCAAAAATTCGGAGGTTGTCTGAAACTTACATGGAACAACTTTTTGGACTGGATGATCAACTGGTCAGTATTAGTAATCAGACATTCTAAAATATACATCCCAAGTTTTGAGGGAAGTTCTCAAATAGATTTTAGATTTTATAAGATGTATGAGGTCAAACTGTTTTTGAATTGGGGACACTCAGAGAAGTGAAGGAATATCACCCCCCCCAACACCCTGCACACAGCCACATTCATAGTAAACTTCCCAAATTTCCAGAAGTATTTAACAGACATTTATTCTTCCTCTTCTGATAAAATCTTTCTATTATATTTTTCCCATTCCTCTTTCTCCTTCTCCTCTCCTCTTGCATCTTTATAATGATAAAACCAACATTATGGAAAGCTTTAAATGAGGATATTGTCCTTCCTTTCTAATCTGCTTCCTTCTGTATTCTATCCCTTCTCCATTCTCTTTGCCATCTGCCCAGGGATTATGCTCATAAAGATATGGCCAAACAACGAGAGCTAACTTAAAAGCCAGACCGATCGTTAAAGAAAGGAACAACCAGCTCTAACAGCTGGTTTTGATCCTGTACAGAGGGCAAGGAAGTAATTCAGGACACGGAGACTTTTAGAACAAAGACTGTGTATCTGAGAGAAGCTAAAATAGCAAAAGGCATGTGGGGAGAGAAATGCCAACACAAATTACATGTGTGTGGGGCCTTGTGTGATACCTCCAGATCCCAGGCTGGTGTCTTGGTAAACGCAGGCAGGGCTTGGGAGCTGCTGGTGAACTTGGGCGCCAAAAAGTGAAATCGAAGCCTGGGTCAAGGTGGATGCTGAGAGCCAGGATCAATCTGAAGCATAATTTGGAAGGCTGGGTGGAGGGTCACACTGGATCCTACTCAGTGGTCTGCATCAGAGAGACAGAAATAGAGGGACAGGATATTTCTGCCAAGACTGGGATGATTCTGAGTACCAATACAATGGGAAGAACCCACATGTCCAATCCTAGCTGATCTGTGTTGTGGTGTCTGGGTGTCTTAATGACTTCACTTTATCAGCCATAGAACTTTATCTACTATGAAGTGCAGGTGTCTGCAAACTGTGTTCTCGGAGATGTTTGGGGGCCACCTCAGTAGCTGAGGGGGAGCTCCAGGGGGTGGGGATTCAGGGTCTTTCACCCCCACCTTACACTCTAGAACAATTCCACTTTGAATATAATGTCATATGAAAAATGCTTAAACATCATTGCTAAAAGATACTAAAATTATTAAAAACCACTGACGCAGAGGGGTGAACCTCGTCAATATTTTGAAAGTGATTTTGTAAAATACAATCAGATTATGTTCAATATCTAGCCAGAAGCCTAGAGAGAATCTTTTAAAGAATTGCACAGAATTCTGAGACACCATAGCAACTTTAAACCTAAAGTTTTATTAGAAAAAGAATTCTCAGAGATATTTCATGATGTTGAAAGTGCAAAGGATAAAATACAGGGAGCTCATGCACATTTAGAAAGGAGGATGACAATTCATACGTATAGAAAAGATGTCTTGCTTCATTTTATAAAGTAGGAAAAGTAGAAACTAGATGTGACTTCGCAAAAGGTAAATCTCTAGGTGCCTATGATTGCTTTGTTAGAGGGCTCAGCCGAGATTGAATATGCATTAATTCATTTCTCCTTCACCCTCAGAGGAAAATGAAAAATTCTTTTTTTTTTTTTACAAAGGATAAGACACTTTAATCCTTAAAGTTTCCAGTATTTTATTTTATTTTATTTTATTTATTTTTAACATTTATTTATTTTTGAGACAGAGAGAGACAGAGCATGAACAGGGGAGGGGCAGAGGGAGAGGGAGACACAGAATCTGAAACAGGCTCCAGGCTCTGAGCTGTCAGCACAGAGCTCGACGCGGGGCTCGAACTCACGGACCGTGAGATCATGGCCTGAGCCAAAGTCGGACGCTCAACCGACTGAGCCACCCAGGTGCCCCAAGTTTCCAGTATTTTAAATTATAGTATACTAAATAAATATCAGCTTTGCTTTTTTCCCCCATTTTTCTTTCCTATAGTTTCATATACAGCTATAATCACTGATGAGCGTTTTTAATGTTTTGACAAAACATTTAAAATATACATATTTTTTAATGTTTATTTATTTTTGAGAGAAAGAGAAACAGAGTGTGAGTGGGGGAGGGGCACAGATTGAGGGAGACACACAATCCGAAGCAGCCTCCAGGCTCTGAGCTGTCAGGACAGAGCCTGATGTGGGGTTCGAACCCACAAACTGTGAGATTATAACCTGAGCCCAAATCAGATGCTTAACCGACTGAGCCACCCAGGGGCCCTGACAAAACATTTTAAAGATCACAAACAATTGTAATCTTTCCCATTATTAAGATTGCTTTGTAGGGGGACCTGGGTGGCTCAGTGATTAAAACAGCCAACTTTGGCTCAAATCATGATTTCCCGTTAGTGAGTTGGAGCCTCGCTCACATCAGACTCTGAGCTGCTCAGAGTCTGGAGACTGCTTTGGATTCTGTGTCTCCCTCTCTCTCTAACCCTCCCCTGCTCATACTCTGTCTCTCTTTCTCTCAAAAATAAATAATAAACATTAAAAAATTTAAAAAAAAAGATTGCTTTGTATTGTCTCAGCATGCTTCTGTCTCCACACTGTTCTGCCTATTTATAACAAAGTATTTGTTTCTATTTGTGCAAACAGAGAAAATTGAATACAGGAAACTGTGAGCAAGCCACATTGTTAGAGAAAAAGTAGGAACTGCTCTCATAATAGTAAATAGAAAGACAGTTTAACTATGTGTTCCAAGATGAAAGAATCAACCATTGTCAGGAGGAAACTAACTTCACAGACTTGATTCTCATTTCTTAAGAAATTAAATCTCCAGATGGGTACTGATTACAAGAAGAAAAGACTTCTATAATATTAAAAAAAATCTTTTTATCATGGAAAATTTTAAACATAACACACAAGCAGAACACCATAATGATTCCTCATCATCTAGCTTAAATGACAGTCAACATTTTGCCAATCTTGTTAATTATCTCCCCTTGTCCTTTTTTTTGCTGAAGTATTGGAAAGCAAATCCCAGGAGTTATATTATTTTACCAGTAAATACATCAGTGTGCATCTCTAACAAAAAATGACATTTTTAGGGAACATAGCACAGTGCCATTATGTATGTAATGAAATTAGCAGTAATTTCTGAACATCGCATAGTGCAGATTATATTCAGATATATATATTCCATATTCAGTCCATATTCGAGTTTCCCAAATTGTCTCAAAAATACCTTTTTAAACATGACTCTGTCAAATCAAAATCCATATGGAGTTCACATTGCACTTGGGTATCATATATTTAATACTTCTTGTAATAAACTTATTTCCCATGCCACTCATTTACTGAGGAAAACATCATTTGTCCTGTAAAATGTCCCACATTCTCATTGTTTCCTCTGGCATCATTTCATTTGTTCTATTTCTTGTATTTCCTTCAAGTTTGTAGTTAGATCCACAAACTTGATATTCAGGTTCTTTTTTTCCCCTTTTTTTCTCTTGGGGACAAGAATAACTACATGGGGAAGGGTGGTTCTTCCTAGTGCATCACATGGGGGTGCACCCAGAAGTGTGGCAGACCCACTTTTTATCAATCTTGATTCTTCTAGGCATTAACATAATTGCTTATTAGTTTCATCTTACAATACACGCATAATGTTTTTGGAATAACGATACTACAAGATCACTAACAATAAAACTACTGAATGTAGTTTACGAAAAGTATGCAATTCAAAAGAGTTATGCAATTCTTTTTGCCTTTAAGATGTATATATCCTATCAAATATTTTCAATAAAAATACTTTTTTTGTTACCCCAGATACTTATTTTTTTGTGTGTGCCGATGGCCATCTTTTTTTCTCTTTGATATAATTATGCTTTTCCAATTATGTATAACATTACTGGCAATAAAAACAATAAACGATACAACAAAATGAGTGTTCAAAGAATCAAAACAATAAAATGAGTGTTCAGAGAAGTATTGCTTCTATTCCTGCCTTTTTCTCCTCCCTATTCCATCCCTGTTTCTAAGTATCCAATGTTAGTAGGTTTTGGTTTATTTATTTAGTTTTTCCATTGTTTCTTTTTGAAAATTATGAGCACATACATTGTATTCTTCTCCCATCAACTTCTTACATTGAAGTAGCAGACTGTGTGTCGCTTTTTCTCACTTAATGTGTCCTAGAGATCACTCCCTTTTAAAATGATGCTATGGCTTTTAAAATGATGGTATCATAGGGAGCACTGTGTAACAAAATCCTAAAATCTAAATGAAAGATGTGGACTTAAAAGTCTTACTGATGTAACAAAGTTTAACTATGAAAAGGAGACTTAACCTTATGACCCCAGTGGCTAGGTTTTAACCTTTTGGGAGAGGCCAGCAGATCCTATGCCTCAAACAAAAATCAACTGGTCAATAACCACACCCTCTACCCTTCCTGGTTTGCAAAAGTATCCTTTTCCTTTTAAAATTTGGTAGATTACTCTTCCCTGAGAAGGCATCAAACTAAGTATTACAGTAACCTGGAAGGAATAGAAATAATGAAGATATGAACTGGATTCATGTTGTTTACTTTAGGATAAATTTAAGTGTAAGGTAAGTAATAATAGTTAATGATAGAGCATTTTTGTATGTTTGTCCACTATGTGTGGCAGCTGAGAGTTCTAAAGAACATTTTTATAAGTTTAAATTGTTTCAGGGGCGCCTGGGTGGCTCAATCGGTTAAGCGTCCGACTTCAGCGTGGGTCATGATCTCACAGTCCATGAGTTCGAACCCCACATCGGGCTCCACACTGACAGCTTGAAGCCTGGAGCCTGCTTTAGATTCTGTGTCTTGCTCTCTCTATGCCCCTCCCCTGCCTGCACTCTGTCTCTCTGTCTCTCTCAAAAATAAAATAAAAACATAAAAAAAAAATTAAAAAAAAAAATGTTTCAGGGACTTTCTTAAAATTTGTAATAAACATTTACATGTTTAAGGAAAACTGATTTTTCAAAGTTGTATTTATTTAAATGTGTTTATTAACACTTAGAGCCCTAAAGTACAAATATCAATCAGTGTCTGTCTCCAGGCACAAGAGCCCAGTGGGCATTAAAGAATCTTTCAATAATTTGCAGAAGATAAAAATAATAAGAAAATTACTCATCATGAAAAATCCAACACTTTACCCACATCATGGTACTGTTATAGACACCACTCACTTTTGCATTAAAGACATGGTTTCATTTTAGTATTTTTGTTATTACTATTAACTTTTCCAGCCCATGAGTAATAAAAATATCAGAACTGGGAGGGATTTGAAGTAATGCCTTCAACACATATTTATAAACCCTGTTTGGGATGTCATAACAAAATTCTACAGACTGGGTTGTGGTTATCAACAACAGAAGTCTGTTTCTCCCAGTTCTAGAGGCTGGGAGGTCCAAGATGAAGGTGCTGGCAGATTTCGTGTCTACTGAGAACCCAGTTCCTAGTTCATAAACTGCCATCTTCTTGCTGTTACTTCATATGGCAGAAGGGGTGAAGGAACTCCCTGGAGTCTCTTTTATAAAGGCACTAATCCAGGGTGCCTGGGTGGCTCAGTTGGTTAAACGTCCAACTCTTGATTTCGGGTCAGGTCATGATCTCATGGTTGGTGACGCTGGCAGTATGGAGCCTGCTTGGGATTCTCTCTCTCTCTCCCTCTCTCTGTCCCTCTCCTGCTCATGTTTTGCCTCTCAAAATAAATGAATAAACTTAAAAAGAAAAAAAATATAAAGGTACTAACCCCATTCATAAGGGCTCTACCCTCAGGAGCTGGTCTCCAAAAGGCCCTACCTCCAAATATTATCACACTGGAGATTAGGTTTCAACATATGAATTTTAGGAGATGCAAACATTCAATCTATAGCAAATCCCATACTATTTTGTTAGCATTCTACGATGATGCTATGTGGGATATTAATGAATTCATGAATGAAGTAAAGACATGTACTTTAAAATATGATGAGGGCACCTGGGTGGCTCAGTTGGTTAAGCATCTAACTTCGGCTCAGGTCATGATCTCATAGTTCGTGAGTTCCAGCCCCACGTCAGTCTCTGTGCTTACAGCTCAGAGCCTGGAGCCTGCTTTGGATTCTGTGTCTCCCTCCTTCTTTCTGCCCTCCCCAACTTGTGCTCTGTCTCTCTCTCTCTCAAAAATAAACATTAAAAAATTTTTTAAAAATATGATGACATGTTATGATAATTTAATACATAATTCCTTGATTCTTGGATTAACTGAGCAAAAAATGGAATTGTTTACCAGAAGAAAAATTTTGTTATACTAAAAACCAAAAATTATAATATGAAGTTAATTATTTACCTTTATTTTTTGTTTGGTTCTTATCAGAGTCCTAATATTATATTAAGTATTTCAAATATCACAGAAATAAAACTTTTTTTTCCCTATTGGCATTATTTGAATGCATTAGTTTTCTCATATATCATAAATAGATAGTATCTAACAAAGTTAAAAATTAATGGGGACCAATTACTACTAACATTAAAGAGCCATAAATTGAGTATGTTTGTAAGTTAGCATTCATGGTTTGTAATGGTATTTCTTTTTTTTTTCTTTTTTTCATTACAAAATTTTCCAGGTCTCACCAGCCTGGGGTACAAGTAGAGCAATGTTGATAGTAATATTCCAAATTTCACTGCCTCTAGTCCCTAGCTCACAATTGCAGGAGGTTGGTTTCCCTCAAAATTCCAACCAGTTCTATCTGGGAATCCCAAAGCTGTCCCGTGTGAATTCAAGAATTCCTCTTAAGGTCTCTGTCTCAAGCCTGTTGGGCTGCCTGAAGGTGAAGCCGTAGTGTGGGTGTTCTTGACCTGAGAGCTCTGAAGTCTAACTGAGGTGGAGCTCTAGTCTTTTTCCACCACAAATCCTTAAAATGCCAAAACAGTGCTCCTTTCTCTGTTGCTCTACTCAGACCATACCTAGAGGTCACACTGTTTGAAAGAGATACTTTTATAAAGACCTCGAATAAGTCAAGCTTGCACTTTAAGACTCATTCCACAAGCGTTTTACCTGCCAAAATGGTACCACCATGTGCCAAGAACTTAAAACTTCCATGCTCCCACTAGCTTTAGAATGAAATGCCTCTTGATAAAATTTTAAGTGGAGGGATTACATTATTTCAAAATTTGGCATCATGTAAGATGTTTGTAATATTTTTATCACATTATTTCAGATTTTCAAAACTTAAAGTTACACAAAATTGGATGCCACTGTGCTGTGGGTGCCACACGGAAGTGGAGGAAATGCCTTCTCTCATTTTGTCTTGTACAGAAGTGCCTCAGAGGAGCAGTTTGTTTGGGTTTTGCCTCCAGTCTCTTCTTCCTTAAAGCTCAGACCTCCAATCCATGGGGCTGTGACAGGAGCTATGCAGCGCCCTGTCCCCACTCCCCACTTCTATCATTCTTCCAGATGATAGAAGAAAACTCTCATCAAAACAAATTCACAACAAAAATATTTGAATTGACTTCTAGAACTTTCTCTGTAAAAATACATTAAAGATACCCAGAAAAGTGAATTCATCAGATTTAGCCAGAGACTATGCCTTATTTGCCCTTCATAGTCATTAAATGTTGAAAAATATGTAAAAGGAGAATGAAAAAAAAAGTTTCATATAAAGTTTAATGAAGAGTTTCATATAAACCGAGTCATCAGTGCTAACACATGACCCTTGTTTAGACCCTAGTTTGAACAAACTATTTAAGATGTTTGAGGGAATAGTTCCAGAGATTTGGATATGGAGTGGGTATTAGATGATATTAAGCAATTATTGTTAATTGTCCAAGGTGGGATAATGGAATTGTGGTTGTGAAGAAAATGTGACTATACTTTAGAAATAGACAGTAAAATTTTTGGTTTATATACTTTATATACTACAAAGAGAAAAAGCAAGTATGGCAAAATGTTGACAATGTTAAATGTAGACTAGGGGGTGGTAGGTATTTATTCTAATTCTCTGTACATTTGAATTTTTTTACATAAAATATTTTTAAGACTATTTAAAAATTTTTATTTTTTTTAATTTTTAAAAATTAAAATTTAAAAAATAAAAATTTTTAAATAAAATTTTTAAATAAAAAACATTAAAAATTTTTTAAATATTTATTTTTGAGAGAGAGAGAGAGAGAGAGAGAGTGCAAGCAGGGGAGGGGTAGAGAGAGGGAGACACAGAATCCAAAGCAGGCTCCAGGTTCTTAGCTGTCAGCATAGAGCCTGATATGGGGCTTGAACTCACAAATCACGACATCATGACCTGAGCTGAAGTATGACATTTAACTGACTGAACCATTGAAGCGCCACTTTTTAAAACTATTTTTAAGACTTGAGTTGTATTATGCTATATGCAGTATCTTTTTAAAAAGGGATCAATATTCTATTTTACTTCTTTTATTTTTCTTCCAAGCTATACAAAATGTTTCCTTGAAACTAGTGTGTTAAGTTGAATGTACTTTCATTGAATCATATTGTATTTCATTGGAACTCAGTTTAAAACAGAGAGCCTTAACATGAGGGATAAGACATATTCTCAGTAGTAATAGTGACTCATCATAGGAATAATTCCTATGGAGGTGGAGAGTGAGCATGAGTATTTTACAAAATTTCATAGGAGATTCTAACATTCCGCCCTTTAACTTTCAAAACCATCTCTCATGGCAGAATTTTTTCTTTTATTTCCAGACTCAAAGCTAATCTTATAACTGGACTCTTAGAAATTGTGTGGCGGTCCACCTTTTTTCTCTCCTCCTTCTCTTCTGTTATTACTCAAAAGTGTGTGTGTAGAGGACCTTGTGGGAAATTGGTGGACGTGGTCTGTGAGGGCCTGGAAACAGAGTTCTCACTCTGAGGCCCTCTATACCAATGTCAATTACTTTTTTCCAGCAACTTCCCCACAGTCATTGCTTGAATCCTTTACTCTCCATTTTTAGAAGCCAGATGGCAGGGAATTGGCAGTTTTCCAAGGAAGTAGGTTAGTCCATATAATATTTGTTGAGCTCCTACTCTGTGCAATCCTATCAGCTGGAATAAAAAAAGTGAGAGAAAGACTATTTTCTAGTCACTAGCAGCTAACCAAGATATGACAGCTATGCAGAGTAGAAAGCAGTGGGGAAGATGGTGGAGTAGCAGGACCCTGAGCTCACTGAGTCAACAGTTACATGTATTGCAACTGACTTTGAAAGTGACCTGAAGACTGGCAGAACAGATCTTCTACCGCTATTTGCAGAGAGAAGTCTGCAAAAAAGGATAGGAGGGGTAGAGATGTGGTTGGGAACCAAACCCCTGGTGTCACTAACTACAAATGGGAGCGACACCACAAGCACAGAGGAGTGATGGGATCAGACCCCACACTAGGGCATCCTTGGCCCTGGGGACCCACATTGAGAAGATGAGTCCTTATAGCATCTGGCTTTGAAAATCAGTGGGACTTCACTCTGAGAGCTTGAAAAATCAGCAGAGCTTGGGCTGCCGAGGTGGCTCAGTCACTTAAGTGTCTGACTCTTGATTTCAACTCAGGCTATGATTCACAGTTCATGAGTTTGAGTCCCGCATCAGGCTATTTGCTGACAACATGGAACCTGCTTGGGATTCTCTTGCTCTTTCTCTCTCTGCCCTTCCAAAGCTCGTGCTCTCTCTCTCTTTCTCAAAATAAATAAACTTAAAAAAAATCACCAGGGCTTAACTCTCGAAAGCTGGATGGCAATAGCAAGCCAAGCCTCTGCCCTTAAAGAGCCAGGATACTAAGTGACTCTCTGGAGACACAGCACAGAAGCAGCAATTTGAAAAGTGCCTGGGCAGCACCTGGGTGTCTCAGTCAGTTAAGCCTCTGACTTCAAGCCCTGCATCGGGCTCTGTACTGACAGCTCAGAGCCTGGAGCCTGCTTCAGATTCTGTGTCCCACACTCTCTCTGCCCCTCCCTTGCTCATGCTCTGTCTCTCTCTCAAGAATAAATAAAACATTAAAAAATAAATTAATTAAAATAAATAAACATTAAAAAATCTTTCTAATAAAAAAATACAAAATAAAAGTGCTTGGGGTATACATGAAGAAGATTTATTGACTAATTTGAGGTCATGTGTTGGAAGAGCAGAGATCTGCAGGAGAGTTCCTTGGGAGGAAAAGTTCTTTTTCTTGTCCTTCCTCAGCCTAGATAGTTGCATGCTTGTGGGAGTCAGTCCTAACACTCACCAGCCAGCCCTGGAATTTCTTTCAGCCCTGCCCCATCCAACTCACCTGCCTTGGCAGGTGTCCCACCACACCTGGCAGGAAGCCCTGGCTAGAACCAGCACCTCTCCAAAGTGACTCCTGCCCTGCAGAGGTGGGGAGATGACCCCACACATGACCCCATCTGCAGTCTGTGCACAGGAAACAAGTCCTGCCCATCAGTACACCCACAGCTGTCACAGCAACTAATTGCAGATAGTCAGGCTGAGGGCCAGTCCCACCGACCAGCATGCCCACAGCAATCAAGACTCAGCCACAATAGGAGGACACATGCAGCCCACACAACAGTCACCCTAGAGCACTTGGTTCTGGTAACCAAGGGGGGACTGAACTACAATGCACCACAGGACCCCATCTACACAACGTCACTACTTTCAAGACCAATAGCCATAGCTGACCTACCTAATACATAGAAACAGACACAGAGACAAAATGGGGGGACAGAAGAATAAGTCCCAACTGATAGAATAAGACAGGGATGCCTGGGTGGCTCAGTCGGTTAAGTGTCTGACTCTTGGTTTTGGCTCAGGTCATGATCTCACAGTTCGTGAGTTTGAGCCCCACATTCGGCTCCATGCTGTCAGCATGGAGCCTGCCTGGGATTTTCTCTCTCCCTCTCTCTCTGCTCCTCCTCTGCTCTCTCTGTCTCTCAAAATAAATAAACTTAAAAAAAAAAAAAAGAATAAGACAAAACCACAGAAAAAGAGCTAAACAAAATGGAGGTAGACAATATACTTAATAAAGACCAAAGTAATGATCATTAGATACTCATGGATACTCATTAGAGAGAGGAGTGGATAAACTCAATGAGAACTTCAACAGATATAGAAAATATAAAAAATAGCCAGTCAGAGCTGAATTAGGCAATAGTTGAGATGAAAAATACACTAGAGGGAATCAATAGCAGGTTAGATGATGCAGAAGAATGGATCAGCAAACCAATCAGCTAAATAGCAAAAGAGAAAAGAATAATAAAAATGGGAATAGGTTCAGGGACACCTGTGACATCATCAAATATAGTTACATTTGGATTACAGGGATCTCAGAAGAAAAAGAAGAGAGAGAGAAGGGGGCAGAAAATGTATTTGAATCATAGCTGAAAACTTACCTAACCTGGGGAAGGAAACAGACATCTAGGTCTGGGAGGCAAAGAAAACCCCAAATAAGATGAACCCAAGGAAGCCCACACCAAGACACATAAGAATTAAAATGGCCAAAAAAAAAAAAAAAAAAAAAAAAAAAAAAAAAAAAAATCTTAAAGCAGCAAGAAAAAGCAAACAGTTACATGCCAGAAAAAAGCCCCACAAGGCTAGCAGGTGATTTTTCAGCAGAAACTTTGCAAACCAGAAGGGAATAGCATGATATATTCAAAATGCTGAAAGGAAAAAACCCTACAATCAAGAATACTAATGTTATCATTAATTGAAAGAGAGATATAAGGTACCCAGACAAACAAAAGTTAAAGGAGTTCATCACCACTAAACCAGCTTACAAAAAATGTAAAAATGAATGCTTTACTTGGAAAGAAAAGACCATACCTAGAATTAAGAAAATTAGGAAGGGAAAAAATTTCACTGGTAAAGGCAAACATACAGTAAAGACAGCAGATTAATCACTTATAAAGCCAATATAGAGTTTAAAACACAAAAGTAGTAAAATCAATTATATCTACAACAATTAGGAGATACACAAAATAAAAAGATATAGACTATAATATGACATACATAAAACATGAAGGGCAAGTAAAAATTTAGTGCTTTTAAAATGTGTTCAAACTGAGGGTTGATGGGGGGTGGGAGGGAGGGCAGGGTGGGTGATGGGTATTGAGGAGGGCACCTTTTGGGATGAGCACTGGGTGTTGTATGGAAACCAATTTGACAGTAAATTTCATATATTAAAAAATAAAAAATAAATAAAAAAAAAATTAAAAAAAAAAAATGTGTTCAAACTTAAGTGTCCATCTACTTTACATAGACTGCTATATACATAGGATGTTATATATGAACCCCATGGTGACCACAATCCAAAAACCTGTAGTAGATGCAAAAGAAATAAAGAGAAAAGAATCCAAGCATAACACTGAAGAAAGCCATTGAGCCACAAGGAAAGAGAGCAAGAGAAGAGAGGAATAAAGAATAACTATAAAAACAACCAGAAAACAATGAACAAAATGGCAATAAGTACATATCTACTACTCATTACTTTAAATGTAAATGGACTAAATGATCCAATAAAAAAGCGTAGGGTATGGATGGATGGATAAAAAATGGATAAAATGGATAAAACAGAATGGATGAAAAAAAAAAGCAAAAAACAAAACAAGACCCATCAATATGCTGCCAACAAGGGACTCACTTTAGACCTAAAGATACATATACACTAAAAGTAAAGGGATGGAAAAAGCTATTCCATGCAAATGGAAGTGGAAAAAAAAAGCCAGGGTAGCAATATTTATACAGACAAAATGGACTTTAAAACAAAGCCCACAACATCAAAAAGAAGGGTATCATATAATGATAAAGGGATCAATCCAACAAGAGAATGCAATTGCAAATATCTATGCACACAACATAGGAGCACCTAAATACATAAAGCAAATATTAACAGACATAAAAAGAGGCTGATAGAGGGGCGCCTGGGTGGCTCAGTCGGTAAAGCGGCCGACTTCGGCTCAGGTCATGATCTCGCGGTCCGTGAGTTCGAGCCCCGCGTCCGGCTCTGTGCTGACAGCTCAGAGCCTGGAGCCTGTTTCAGATGTTGTGTCTCCCTCTCTCTGACCCTCCCCCGTTCATGCTCTGTCTCTCTCTGTCTCAAAAATAAATAAACGTTAAAAAAAAAAATTTAAAAAAGGAGGCTGATGGTAATACAATAACAATAGGGGAATTTAACACCCCATTTTTATCAATTAACAGAGCATCCAGATAGGAAATAGGAAACAGTGGCTTTAAACAATACATTAGGCCAGGTGAACTTAAGAGATATACACAGAACATTCCATCCAAAACCAGCAGAATATGCACTCTTTTCAAATATACACAGAATGTTCTCTAGGATAGATAACATGGTGGGCCATAAGACAAGTGTCAATAAGTTTAAGAAGACTGAAATCATATTAAGCATGTTTTCCAACCACAATGGCATGAAACTAGAAATCCATTACAAGAAAAAAAACTGGAAAAAATACAAACACACGGAGGCTAAACAATAGACTACTAAACAACCAACAGGGCAAAGAAGAAATCAAACTGGAAATCAAAAAAATTGACAGAAACAAATAAAAATGGAAACAATGGTGCAAAATCTTTGGGACACAGCAAAAGTAGTTTAAGAGAAACGTTTATATAATGTAGGCCTACCTCAAGAAACAAACAAACAAAATTCAAATAATTTAACCTTATACCAAAAAGAAAAAAAAAAAAAAAAAAAAGAACAAACAAACCAAAGTTAGTAGACAGAAGGAAATAATAAAGATTAGAGTGGAAATGAATGAGGTGTGCCCGGATGGCTCAGTCAGTTGAGCATCTGACTCTTGATTTTGGCTTAGCTTATGATCACAGGGTCATGGGATTGAGCCCCACATCAGGGCTCTACACTGAGTGTGAAGTCTGCTTAGGATTCTCTCTCTCCCTCTGCCACCCCCCTCCCCTACTCATGTGTGCTCTCTCTCTTTCTCCAAAAAAAAAAAAAAAAAAGAGGGGAAATAAATGACAGAGACTAAAAAATAATAGGAAAGATCAATGAAGCCAAGAGCTGGTTCTTTGAAATGATAAACAAAATTGATAAACCTTTAGTCAGACTTATCAAGAAAAAGAGGATGTAAATAAATATTTTTTTTTTTTTTTAGAAATGAAAGAAGAGAAAGAACAACAAACACAGAAATACAAAAGATTATAAGGGAATACTGTAAAAATTATATGCCAACAAATTGGACAGCCTAGAAGAAATGAGTAAATTCCTAGAAACATACAACCAAAACTGAATCAGGAAAAAAATAGAAATTTTGAACAGACCAATTACTAGTAATAAAATTGAATCAGTAATATAAAACCAAAACCAAAACCAAAACAAAACCAAAACAAAACAAAAAATCTCCCAACAAACAAAAGTCCAGGACTAGATGGCTTTACAGGCAAATTCTACCAAACATTTTAAGAAGAGTTAATACCTATCCTTCTTAAACTATTCTAAAGAATAGAAAATGAAGGAATGCTTTAAATTCATTCTGTGTGTCCAGCATTACCCTGATACCAAAACCAGACACAGATGCTACAAAAAGAGAAAATGACAGGCCAATATCCCTGGTGAACATACATGCTAAAATCCTTAACAGAATATTAGCAAACCAAATACTACATCAAAGGGATCAGTCACCACAATCAAGTGGGATTTATTCCAGGGATGCAACCTTTGCAAATCAATCAAAATGATACATCACATTAACAAGAAGGATTAAAACCCACATGATTATCTCAATAGACGCAGAAGTATTTGACAAAATACACATCTATGCATGATAAAACTCTCAACAAAGTGAGTATACAGGAAACATACCTCAACATAATAAAGGCCATATATGAAAAACCCACAGCTAACATCATACTCAATGGTGAAAACTGAAGGCCTTTCCTCTAAGACAAGGCAGAAGACAAGGATGTCCACTTTCACTACTTTTATTCAACAGAGTACTGGAAGTCCTAGCCATGGCAATCAGAAAACAAGAAGAAATAAAAGGCATCCAGATTGGTGAGGAAGGAGTAAAATTGTCATTGTTTGCAGATGACATGATACTATATACAGAAAACCCCAACATTCCACCAAAAAACTATCAGGACTAATAATGAATACACCAAAGTTGCAGCATAGAAAATCAATATACAGAAACTTGTTGCATTTTTATACACTAATAACAATGTAGCAGAAAGAAATTAAAAAAAAAACACAACTTCACTTACAATTGTATCAAAAGAATACATTACCTAGGAATAAACTTAACCAAGGAGGTGAAAGACCTATACTCTGAAAACTACAAGACCTTGATGAAAGAAATTAAAGATGACATACATGGAAGGACATACTACGCTTATGGATTGGAAGACTTAATGTTGTTAAAATATCCATAATACCTAAAGCAATCTACAGATTCAATGCAATCTCTGTTAAAATACAAATAGCATTTTTTACAAAACTAGAATAATACTAAAATTTGTATGGAGCCACAAAAGACCCTGGATAGCCAAAGCAATCTTGGGAAAGAACAAAGCTAGAGGTATCACGATCTCAGATTTTAGGATATACTACAAAGCTATTATAGCCAAAATAGTATGGTACTTGCACAAAAATAGACACATAGATCAAGGGACTAGGATAGAGATCCCAGAAATAAACCCACACTTACATTGTCAATTAATCTATGACAAAGTAGGCAGGAATATACAATGGGGAAAAGACAGTCTCTTCAACAAATGGTGTTAGGAAACCAAATACTTACAGCTAAAAGAATGCTACTGAACCACTTTCCTACACCATTCACAAAAATAAACTCAAAATTAATTAAAAACCTTAATGTGAGACTTCAAATCATAAAACTCCTAAGAGAAAACCTAGGCAATAATCTCTCAGACATCAGCCTTAGCAACATATGTATGGTTATGTCTCCTCAAGCAAGAAAAATAAAAGCAAAAATAAATTATTAGCAGTATACCAAAATAAAAAGGTTTTGCACAACAAAGGGAACTAACAACAAGATGAAAAGACCACTACTGAATGGGAGAAGGTATTTGCAAATGATATATCTGATAAGGGCTTAATATCTAAAATATACAAAGAACTTATATAACTCAACACCAAAACCCCACAAATAACCTAATTAAAATGGGCAGAGAACCTGAATAGACATTTTTCTAAACAAGACATATAGATGGCCAGCAGACGTTTGAAAAGATGCTCAACATCACTCATTATCAGGGAAATACAAATGAAAACCACAATGAGATCACGTCATCAATCAGAATGGCCAGCTAGGAAAGCAAGAAAGAAAGAGGAAGAAAGAGAAAGAAAGAGAAAGAAAGAAAGAAAGAAAGAAAGACACAACAAAAGAAAAAAAAGAAAGAAAGAAAAAGAAAGAAAGAAAGAAAGACACAACAAAAGAAAAGAAAGAAAGAAAGAAAGAAAGAAAGAAAGAAAGAAAGAAAAAATAACAAGTATTGGTGAGGATGTGAAGAAAAAGGATTCCTTGTATACTGTTGGTGAGAATGTGAACTGGTACAACTAATACGGAAAACAATATGAAGTTTCCTCAAAAAATTAAAAATAGAAACCCCATATAACCTATTAATTCCACTTTTGGTATTTGTTTGAAGAAAATGAAAACACAAATTGAAAAAGATATGTGTACCCCTGTGTTTACTGCAGCATTTTTTACAATAGCCAAGATATGGGAGCAACCCAAGTGTCTATCAATAGATAAATGGATAAAGAAAAGGTGGTATACAACGGTATATTATCCAGCCATTAGAAAGAATGAAATCTTACCATTTGCAAAAACATAGATGGTATGATGTTAAGTGAAATAAGTTAGACAGAGAAAGACAGATGCCATATGATTTCACTTACATGTGGACTCAAAAACAAATGAACAAACAAAAAAATGGAAACAGACTCATACATACAGAGGACAAACTGATGGTTACCAGAGATGAGGTGGGTGAGAAATACATGAAATGGCAAAGGGGATTAAGAGATACAAAGTTTTAGTTAAAAAATCAATAAGTCATGGAGAGGAAAAGTATAGCATCGGGAATCTAGTCAATAATATTGTAAAAAAAATTGTATGATGACAGATGTTTACTAAACTAGTTGTGGTAACCATTGAGTAATGTACAGAATTTTTAAATCACTTTGTTATATACCTGAAACTAATATAACAGTGTATGTCAACTATATTTCAACAACAATAATTAATAAATAAATAATACATTAAAATATTTCAACCCACTCCCCCCCCCCCCCCCGAAAGTAGAAAGCAAGTTGCTAAAGCAACAGTGAAAACGTTGAGCAGTGGAAGCAGAATCATGTGACCAAACATATGGGCACAGGCCAGAGGTGCTGCAGTGGAGTAAAGCCGTGCCCAGCCCCGCGTGGGGGATGGGGCATTACTGAGCTTGAGTCTTTGCTGAGGCCAGTACCTCAGAGCAATCTCTTAAAGCTATTTTCCCTGTGGAGAAAACAGGAGGATGCCAACAATGAGGAAAAATCATAGCTATTTTCATTTTATTAGTGTTTTTGTGTGTTTTGTTTTTAGTCAGAACAGTATCTGTGAAATTAAAATAAGAATTCAGGGCAAGAAACTCTTTAAAAAGGAATATGAGGATGACAGACTCTTCCAGCATAATAAGTCATGAATTAATGAGGACTTCAACTTCTTTCAACAATAGAATAGAAAGAACTAGAAAGAACACTTTTATGCTGGTTTAAAGAGTGGATCATTAGAAAGGAAACCCTGGGCACCTGGGTGGCTCAGTGGGTTGGGCGTCTGACTTCGGACCAGGTCATGATCTCACAGTCCGTGAGTTTGGCCCTGCGTTGGGCTCTGTGCTGACAGCTCAGAGCCTGGAGCCTGCTTTGGATTCTGTGTCTCCCTCTCTCTCTATCCCTCTCCTGCTCATGCTCTTTCTCTGTCTCAAAAATAAATAAAAACATTAAAAAAAAAAAAAAAAAAAGGAAACTCAAGTTCAAGTCTTACTGGCTGAATTATAATTCGATCATGTAATATACTCATTTTTTAATGAATGATGCCATTTATTGTAGATATTTATATATTACTTCCCAGGTTATATCTTCTAAAGAAAAGTTTAATCTTAGTAAATTTAGGGGCTAACAGCAGAACAGAAAGATTGTATTGTAGATGAAATTTGTCTTTTTTTCTGTCACCTCATTCCTTTCCTGGTTTTATCCACCCTGCTGTGATATCCCCAATACTCTTACTTTACTCATCTGAATTCCTTTCCCTTATGAAAATCAGAATTTAGTAAAGAATGATTCCAATGATTTATGTTCCCCCTCACCATAAGCAAACTTTGCGTATAATCTCCATCAAACTGAGGGTTTCCAAATGTCTTTGAACATCAGGCAGAATATTGGCCGGGATGGGGGGGGGAGCAAGGGGCCTTTGTTGTATGCCTAAAATAAATCCATGATTGAGGAGGAGAACATTTGTCTTTGAAAAGTGGAATTAAGAATCCTGGGCAGTTTGTATAGATTTGAACCAAGCTTATCTCTATACCAAACAGACGTGGCCACATGTTTATTTATATGGCAAACAAGGTGACGATAACATGAGAAAAAATAACCCCATTTGCACTTCATAGTAGCCATGTACATATAACAAATGTGTTAATATAATATTATCTTTGCTCATTAAAGGAGATACAGAAAGTACAGATAATTTCAGGAATCCTCACATAGGTGTTCAACACACATGTCAGTCAATGTGTGTTATTGTGAATAGTAGCAAGTAATAAATTTGCACCTCTTTCAGTATATTCTGAAATCTTAATTTATATGGTTTTCCTATGCCTGTTTGGTGAGGCATTCTGGTAAGCTTTTTATTTTTTCTTTCTTTCTTTTTTTTTTTTTTAAAGAAAATTTCATTTTATATTCTTGAGAAGGCAAAATCATTCAGTTTAATAGTGACCTACAACTCTATACTATTATCAATACAGCTGACAATAATAATACCTTAGACTTACTTAAAAATGCTTTAATATTTTAAAAAATGTTTATTTTTGAGACAGAGACAGAGCGTGAGGGGGGGAGGGGCTGAGAGAAAGGGAGACAGAATCTGAAGGAGGCTCCAGGCACTGAGCTGTCAGCACAGAACCCAATGCGGGGCTCGAACTCATGAACCGTGAGACCATGACCTGAGCCGAAGTTGGAAACTTAAACAACTGAGCCACCCAGGCACCACTTAAAATGCTTTAAAGTAAATACAATATAATGGGAAAATTTTAAGCTGCAATTTTAACTTAAAAAAATAGATAATATAACATTCCAAAAAGTGTATATGGTATATAGTTCTTCCAGTCCATTCCTGTCTCCTTACTGCCCAAGGCAACCATTGCTCTCATTTTCTTGTGTAGCTTCTGGAGTTAGCCTTTGGATTCCATTCATTTCTAATATTTGTTGTTTCATTCATTCTTTTATTTATTTATTTATTTATTTATTTATTTATTTATTTATTTATTTTAGATGACTCCAGAATTGATGATAAAAGCATGTACTTTTTATACTGGACATTTAGTAAAGACACACTTTTGGTAAGAATGTGATTTTTACATACTATTTCTCTGTGTTTTTATTTTTTAATACTCTCCATATGAAGAACAACTCATTTTTAGCCAATTGTTCTGATTTTATCTATTTAATCATGTCTCCACCATTTTGTATTATATATTTAATTTATTTTCACTTGGCTTTTACTTAAAGTATGTTCTTTACTTCTTCATGGTATTACTTTGTTGTGTGTGTGTGTGTGTTTTAATGTTTTGTTTTATATTTGAGAGAGAGAGCATGAGCAGGGGAGGAGCAGAGAGATGGAGACAGAATCTGAAGCAGGCTCCAGGCTCTGAGCTGTTAGCACAGAGCCTGATGTGGGGCTCGAACTCACAGACCGTGAGATCGTGACCTGAGTCAAAGCTGGATGTTCAACTGACTGAGCCACCCAGGTGCCCCTGTGGTGTTTTCATTTTTTTTTAAATTAAAACTTCAAAATTGAAAGTATAAGGTCTATAATCCCTTCATTTGAAACCCTTGGAGATATGTTTTCAAATTTATATTCCTTTCCTTAAAAATTTTTACAAAGGTATTTCTGCACATTGTATGTATTATATAACATCTTCAGTGGTGTCTGAGACAGCATGCTGGAACCAAACGTATTCAAACATATTAGTATTTCTACTATGTATATATTATATATGTATGTAATAAAATGAAATGTATATACATGAAATGAAATGAAAAAAGACTATGAACAATTATGTGTCAATTCCAGGGAGGTTCTAAAGCAAAATTAGATCAGGTCTAGTTTTGCCTCTAAATAGGTTATGGAAAAACTTCCGGATTCCAGATCTTTCTGGGTTTTAGAAATGTAGCAAAGGGAAGTGCAAGCTCAAAGGAAATGCAAGGACTAGCTAGAAATAAAACAATAACAATAATTGAACAGTTTCTTTCTATGCTGTGGTTTTTGAGGAGCTAAAGGAGGTGGTATTACTCCTTCTCCGTCTCCATTTATTTAGTAATGTATTGCCATAACATCAAAATACTATTTTTCTATATTTTCTGCCTCTAGCTCTTGGAGAGACATAGCAATACCTCTTACAAATGAAGATGATGAGCTGGCTGAGAAAATAGAAAGAGCAATGAAATATAATAATTTCAGACTTCAAAAATATGTATTTCGTCTCTGGCACTCTTATGTAAAAGGTCAAAAAAAACAACTTACAGGTAAATCCTTACATAGTATTGATTTGTTTTTATATTCAGGTATTCAAAGAATCAACACACTTAATGGCTAAGCAGTTTGTACTAGAGAATTTATTATTATGTCTAGAGAGCTGTCATGAAATGTAAAGCCCCTAATTTAAAATATTTAATGAGATTTGTGTCAAAGGGTTTCATCGTAACAGCAAACAGTCATGTTTAAAAGAAACTTCTGTATGTATTTGTGTGAAATAGGGATCTCCTATCAGCTTTTTTACTAATAGACCCCTGGTATATCACAGATGGGTACCAAAATTGATTATTTCTTGGTAGAGAGTTTTCCATTCATGACAGGTATTTCATTTGAAATGGGTACATGAGGAAACAAAGAAAATGAATTTTCTTTTCCTTAAACCTTTGATGAGCAGGCAGTGCAAGTACATGATCTTAGGAGCAGGGATAGAGGACTCCAGCCTTTTTTTATTTTTATTTTTTATTTTTTTTAATGTTTTTTAATCTATTTTTGAGAGACAGAGAGAGACAGAGAAGGGGAGGGGCAGAGAGAGAGGAAGACACAGAATCCAAAGCAGGTTCCAGGCTGAGCTGTCAGCACAGAGCCCAAAGTGTGGCTCAAACCCATGAACTGTGAGATCATGACCTGAGCTGAAATAGGTTGCTTAAAGGGGACTGAGTCACCCAGACACCCCGGGGGACTCCAGCCTTTTGTTCAGATTTTAGCCACTTCACCAAATATTGGTTTATCGTTGCTGCAAATTAGAGAATTATTTCCTCTTGATCCATTCCTGTTGGTCTCTCAGTCACAGTGAACCCTCTGAAGGTTTTGACATAAGACTGATGGACTTCTAATTCTGGGAGGAAACAATTGGTCGCAGTGAGGAAGCCACTGCCTTCTGTCAGTGGTATCCGGGGGCCTGCCTTAGTCATCCTTCTTCCTGGCCCCACCCCTGTATTTGAGCTTTGGACCCTTGGTGAAAACATAAAATGGAGCAAATTCTTTAATCATAATGCATTTAACTAAATTAGAATACTATCGCATGATTCTATTTCTATGAATAAGTTTGGAAATTCTGGTTTTATAAAGATGTGCTATCACATCTATGACATCTTAATTTATAAGGGCAAAGGTGATGTTTACAGGTTAATAAAGTCTCGGGAGTAGAAGTCTGCTATCCATAGTAATTAATTTTAGAAGAAATTAAAATCAAACAAAAACTGTCAGATGCAATATTGGTTCATATTGTAGACACTTTGGGTTTTTGGGAAATATCTTTAAATATATACAATAACCTAATAACTTTTCTTTAGATACACTATCGCAGGTACAAAAGATGTTGCACTGTTACAAGCTGACAGCTATCCTAACTAAATGGAGGGATAAAGCAAGACTTAAGTATAAAAAGAGAGAAGATGAGCTGGTACGGTATCTTGGAAACTTAGTATTTTTAGAAATTTAATTTTGGTGTTACATTGATGTGGCTTCAGATAATGATGCTATGTGTGGAAAGTACTAAAATCCTGAATATTACATACTTTTGGTGGGGTCTTTATTCTTGTAATTTAATAATTTAAATTTCACGTCAGCTACCAAGAATATTTTCTAATAAATTCTGTTGTTTCAACTATGAACACTGAGAAAAATCATTTCAACATTTTGTTTAAAGTTATTGATAAAGACTAAGAATTTTGCTCAAGCAAGTGATTAGATGGGTATAGATATCTAAAATGGAAGAGAAACTATTTGTTGTGATAAAGACTGAATAGCTTTTTTCTAGGTAAGATTAAATTGTTGTTTATTCTTTTTCAACATTTAATGTAATAAATTATAATTTTAATATCAAATAATTTTAAAAATTACTAAATTACTAAAATTAAAGGATCATTCTTAACTGGGACACCTCCTCCCCCCCCCCCCCCCAGCAATTAAAGCAATTAATTTTTTTAAATATTGATTTATTTTTGAGAGAGAGAGAAACAGAGTGCGAATGAAGAAGGAAGGAGGGGCAGAGAGAGAGGAGACACAGAATCTGAAGCAGGCTCCAGGCTCTAAGCTGTCAGTACAGAGCCTGACGCAGGGTTCAAACCCAGGAACTGAGATCATAACCTGAGCCGAAGTCAGACACCCACCCGAATGAGCCACCCAGGTGCCTCCAGGAATTAAAACAATTAAAATAGAGGATCCAAGGAAATTCCTCCAAACCTGAATATATCTCTAGTTTGCTTAAGCTATTAGTAAATTACTATTTAACGTTGTTTTAGTAAGCACAGTAACTATTAGGATCAGACAGAAAAATGCTGAAATTTTTTTAGCTATATTATTCAGTAGGTAATATTTTATCAATAGTCTTTGAAATACAAAGTTGGAATAAATAGGAAAGAGAAAGATAAGAAGTTAAACTTCCTGTTTTGTCATTGCCTGGTGGAGCGCAGGATCAATGCCTCCCACCGCTAACTAGTTCAGATGTTGAGACTGATGATACTACATACGTCCCGAGAGGGCATGAAAAGATTTATTGCTTACATAATCCTTGAAACAGTGCTAGAGCCTGCAAAGGATACTGACATGCATAAAGCATATACTTGCTCTCTGGAAGTTTATTATCTGCTGGTATTGAACAGGTGTTCTTATAAGATGTCCTCTAGAATTTTGTGGAGTTCATTTTCAATGTTGCCAGTTAAACAGTTATACTTCAGGTACCACTGTTTTAATCTGCTTGTTCAGTGTTTTTCAACACTGTGTACTAAGCTAGTACTTTGACCTTGGCTCCCCCCATGCCTGATCAGTGATTGTCCAATGGTACAATAAATAACTGTACGTGACTAGTCTGCTCCTTTCACACCCCTCTAAAACTGAACATCCTTGAGGCAAAATCGTTCTCTTAATCATACACATACATTGAGTATAATGTTTTGCATGTAGTAGTTGACACAATTAATACATATAATAATGTATATTATACATAATATAGTATTATCCTTAGTATAGATGTATATTATATAGTTAATTGAGTGTTTAGAGAAAATATTTGCTTCTAGCTATGTGATTTCTTGGCCTAATAATCACTCACTTAGGAGGGTGAAGTGAAGGAGGCAGGTATATATAATAATATATATATACTATATATAATATATACTATATCATAATATGTAATAATTATATAACTATATATAATATATACTATATAATAATATGTAATAATTATATATTATATATAACTAATAATAATCAAAATTGTGTGTAACATTTGTTTGCCCTTATGGCTTTTTCTTGATTATGCAGTTTTAAGGAATGTATTGAAAGTTAAAATGGGGACTTCTTGTCACAATAAATCAGGCAAGTCCCCAGATGCTTTCTTCTGTCTCTCCTTTTTTTTTTTTTTAATTTCTGTGCTAACCACCTCCTTTCCATGCCCCAAATATCAGTTCTATCATTACCAGAACCTCGACTCTGTGGGTTTCAGCTTCCTCATCTGAAGGAGGAGCTGGACCACATCTTCAAGGTAGTTGCCTGTGCCAATGTTGTCTTACAACTAATGGAAATGATCTCTAATGCCTTGGTGGTCCAGAGAATATTAAACATGCTATTGACAAGACAGTTTATATAACAATGATAGTAACAATAAATAGTGCTCAATTGGTGCTATCATGGTGTTGAGCACTGTGCTTTTTTTAAAAAAGTTTATTTTGAAGGAGAGAGCACATGCGCATACACAAGCCAGGGAAGGGCAGGGTGAGAGGGAGAGAGAATGGGCCCAATCCCATGAACATTTGAAATCATGGCCTGAGCTGAAATTGAGTCAGAAGCTTAACCAACTGAGCCACCCAGGTGCCCCACACTATGCTTGATACATATCATCTCATTTAACCTTTACAACAATTCCATGGAATTTATCAATTATTTTCATGGCAGATATTAAAACATGAACTTCAATTGCTAAAATGGAGAAACAACCTAAAACTCAAAGTAGCTGCTAATGGAGAATCCATTTTTCCTGAACCAAGTCTGTCTAAAGTCTCTCTTGAAGGCAATGTTCCTGAATGTGACATTTCACTGTTACCCCAAAGAGCGGTCTCACAGGTTTGTATGAATTCATGTACCGTAACTAGTCATTTTCACAATGCTTATTTAAAGAGTGGTTTTATAAACCTTACATGGATGATGGAGATTTTATTTCAAAGATATACGTGTTTTTTTACAACTACATTTGGGTTAAGCTAATTTTTTTAGAGGCCATCCTTTTGGATGGCTATAAGATGAATCTGACAGTCAAAAGTGGGGAAAGTAAAGCTGTAGGAAATGTTTTTCTTTCCTTCCTCCTTCAAGTACATGTCATTTAAGGTGGAACAGATTTTAGATACTCCAGTGCTCACTTTTTAATCTCCAATCCCTCCCTAATCTTTTAATCTTAACATTATTCCTCTATTCGGGGATGCAAATGGTCTTGTCTTATTGCAACTTTCAGTTAGTTAAAATATTTATACTATCTTTCTTCCTTAGATTGTGAATTCATAAAAAGAATCATGTAGTTACATCTTACAATTCATTGAATTGATCTCTGAAAAATAAACCATAATTCCAACTACTGGTTATATTCTCTCCTATTTTGATAGAAAAGTAACTTCTACTTTGTGAGGCTACCTGATAAGTGGTAGAAGTGTAAAATATCACCTCATTCTGATTGATGGCAGCTTCACATTATAAAATCCCATGTATTAAATATACCCCTCTAAATGCACAGAATCAAGCTCAAGTTATATTTGGGAACAGGTATCTATGTATCTACACCTAATCTTGCATTTTATATAAAAATTAAAAAAAATTTTTTTACATTTATTTATTTTTGATAGACAGAAAGACAGCACAAGTGGGGGAGGGGCAGAGAAAGAAGGAGACACCGAATCCAAAGCAGGCTCCAGGCTCCGAACTGTCAGCACAGAGCCGGAAGCGGGGCTTGAACTCACAAACCGCAAGATCATGACCTGAGCTGAAGTCAGACGCTTAACTGACTGAGCCATACAGGCACCCCATTTTTTATTTTATATTATTATTATTATTATTATTATTATTAATTTTTTGCATTTTATATAGAGCATAGAATTAGGATAAGGATAGTTTTGCCCATAATTTCCTCTTTATAAATTGCCTCTGGTTTGTTTTTAAATTGGAATTCCTATAATTTTTTTTACTGGTTTGTAATAGCCCTTTATATATTGGTAATATCAACCCTTTGCCTGGAATATATTAGAGATTTCCACCCCTCCATGCTTGATGTTTGCTTTCAATTTTGTCTGTAGAGTCCTTCAATGTGAAAAATTTTAGAGCTTTCTGTAACGAAGTCTGTCATTCTTGCCCTAATTACTTTTCCTTTTGTGCCATATTAATATGTCATTCTTAGCTGTTTTCCTAAGCTATGTCACATTCTTTCTTACAGTTTATACAGCTGTTTTTTGTCTTTGAACTCCTAAGCAGTTCACTGCTAATGTTTCTCTGTTTACTTTATCAGTGGCTGTTCTAGGGTTTACGATATGCCTTTTCAATTTATCACAGATTACACCTTCACAAAATTTTCTACCACTTTATGTATAATGTTAAAACCTAAGAGTAAGCTTTCGTTTTCCTTCTCCTGTGCTTCATGCTAGTATTGCCATACATTATATTCTGAGGTATTTATAAACCGTACAATGCAATTTATTATTTTTACTTTAATAGTCAATTATATTCTCTTTCTCAAATATAAATAATCTTAAAAAATATTTTTAAAAAAGGGGCGCCTTGGTGGCTCAGTCACCCAGTCAGTTGAGCATTTGACTTCAGTTCAGGTCATGATCTCATGGTTTGTGGGTTCAAGAGCCTGGAGCCTGCTTCAATTCTCTATCTCTGTCTCTCTCTCTGCCCCTCCCCCACTTGCGTGTGCTCTCTCTCTCTCAAAAATAAACTTAAAATTATTTACAAAATAGTCAATTTTATTTTACCCAGCATTTATTTACTTATTTATGTATTTATTTATTATGAGTAAAGGGCAGGGAGACCTGCCCCTAATTTGCTTTATTATTTTTTTTCTAAGTTTTTATTTAAATTCTAGTTAGTTAACATGTAGTGTAATATTGGTTTCAGGAGTAGAATTCAGTGATTCGTCACTTACATATAACACCCAGTGCTCATCCAAACAAGTATCCTCCTCAATGCCCATCACCCATTTAACCTATCCCCCACCCACCTCCCTCCATCCACCCTGTTTGTTTTCTATCATTAAGAGTCTCTTGGGGCACCTGAGTGGCTCAGTTGGTTAAACATCCAACTTCAGCTCAGGTCATGATCTCACTGCTTGTAAGTTCGAGCCCCGCATTGGGCTCTGTGCTGACAGCTTGGAGCCTGGAGCCTGCTTCAGATTCTGACTCTGTCTCTCTGGCGCTCTCTCTCTCTCTCTCTCTCTCTCTCTCAAATATAAATAAGAAACACTAAAAAAATGTTTTTAAGTGTCTTATGCTTTGCTTCTCTCTTCTTTTTTTTCCCCCTCTTCGTACATGTTTATCTGTTTGTTTCCTAAATGCCACACATGAGTGAAATCATATGGTGTTTATCTTTCTCTGATTTACTTCACTTAGCATAATACTCTCTAGCTTCATCCAAGTTGTTGCAAATGGCAACATTTCATTTTCATTTCATATACCACATTTTCTTTATCCATTTGTCACCTGATGGACACTTGAGCTCTTTTCATAGTTTAGCTATTGTTGATATAGAATATATTTATTATTTTGTTGTTTTCTTATTGAAGTATAATTAGTGTACAGTGTTATATTAGTTTCAGGTGTATAATATGATGATTCAATGGTTCTATACATTACTCAGTGCTCATCACAATAAGTGTGCTCTTAACCTGCTTTGTTTCACCCACCCCTCCACTCATCTCTCCTCTGGCAGTCATTAGCTTGTTTTTTTTGTTTTGGTTGTCTTTTTTTTCTTTGTTCATTTGTTTTGTTTCTTAAATTCCACATGAGTGAAATCATAATGATATTTGCATTTCTATAACTTATTTCACTTAGCATCATACCCCCTAAGTCTATCCATTTGTTGCAAATGCCAAGATCCATTCTTCTTTATGGCTGAGTAATATTCCATTGTGTATATATATGTGTATATATATATATGTGTGTGTGTGTGTATATATATATGTATATATACATATATAGGTATATATACATATATATATACACATATATAGTATATATATCTATATATGTGTATATATATATATATATATGTGTGTATATATACACACATACATATATATATACACACTACCTCTTCTTTGGTTTTTTTCCCATATCTTGGTTGTTGTAAATAAAGCTAAAATAAACACAGGGATGCATTTATCCCTTTGAATTAGTGTTTTAATTTTCTTTGGGTAAATACCCAGTAGTGAAATTACCAGATCATACAGTCATTCTATTTTTAATTTTTTAAGGAACTCCGTACTGTTTTCCACAGTGGCTGTACCAGTTTGCATTCCTACCAACAGTGCATGAGGGTTCCAAGATTTGTTGTTTCTTGTGTTTTTTATTTTAGCCATTCTGACATGTGTGAAGTGATATCTTATTGTGGTTTTGATTTGCATTTCCCTGATGATTAGTGATGCTGAACATCTTTTCATGTGTCTGTTGGCTATCTGGATGTCTTCTTTGGAGAAATGTCTGTTCATGTCTCTGTCCATTTTTAAATCAGATTATTTGTGTTTTTGATGTTGAGTTGTATAAATTCTTATACTTTGGATATTAAGCCCTTATTGGATATGCCATTTGTAAATATCTTCTCCCATTGAATAGGTTGCCTTGCCATTTTATTGATGGTTTCCTTCACTGTGGGAAAAGCTTTTTATTTTAGTATATTCCAATAGTTTAATTTTGTTTTTGTTTCCCTTGTCTGAGGAGACATATCTAGAAAAATGCTTCCTTGGCCAATGTCAAAGAAATTAATGCCTATGTTTTCTTCTAGGAGTTTTATAGTTTCGGGTCTCACATTTAGGTCTTTAATCCATTTTGAATTTATTTTTGTCTATGGTGTAAGAAAGTGGTCCAGTTTCATTCTTTGGGTATAGCTGTCAGTTTTCCCAATACCATTTGTGGAAGAGACTGTCTTTTGCCCATTGTATACCTTTCTGTCCTTTGTGGTAGATTAATTGACCATATAAGTGTGGATTTATTTCTGGACTCTGTATTCTGTTTCCTTGATCTATGTGTCTGTTTTTGTGCCAGTACCATACTGTTTTATTACTATAGCTATACAATATATCTTGAAATTTAGGATTGTGATATCTCTAAGTTTGTTCTTTTTCAAGTCTGCTTTGGCTATTTGGCACCTTTTGTAGTTCCATACAGATTTTAGGGTTACTTGTTCCAGTTCTGTGAAAAATGCTCTTGGTGTTCTGATAGTGATTGCATTAAATCTTTAGATTGTTTTAGGTAGTATGGACATTTTAACAATATTGATTCTTCCAGTCCATGAGCATGGAATATCTTTCTATTTGTTTGTGTAATCATCAACTTCTTTCATCAGTGTTTTATAGTTTTTGGAGTAGAGGTCTTTGACTTTGTTGATTTATTCCTAGGTATTTTATTCTTTTTGATGCAACTGTAAATGGGATTGTTTTTAAAATTTTCTTTCTGCTATTTCATTAATGTATAGAAATGCAGATTTCTGTATATTAATTTTGCATCTTGTGACTTTATTGAATTCGTTTACTAGTACTAGTAGTTTTTAGGTGGAATCTTGGGTTTTCTGTATATAGTATCATGTCATGTAGAAGGAAAGAAATAATAAAGATTAGAGAAGAAATAAATGAAATTGAGACTAAAAAAAAAAAGCAATAGAAAAGATCAATAAAAGTAAGAGCCGGTTCTTTGAAGGGATAAACCTTTCACCAGACTTGTCAAGAAAAGACAGAGGACTAAAATAAAATCAGAAATGAAGGAGGAGAGGTAATGACCAACACCACAGAAGAGAACATTGTGAAAAATTGTATGTCAACAAATTGGACAACCTAGAAGAAGAGGATAAATTCCTAGGCATATATAACCTTTCAAAACTGAAACAGGAAAAAATATAGAAAATTTGAACAGACTGGTTATGAGCAATGAAATAGAATCAGCAATTTAAAACTTCCAATAAACAAAGTCTAGGACCAGATGGCTTCAGAGGTGAGTTCTACCTAACATTTAAAAAAGTATTAATGCCCAAACTGAGATACCACCTCATGTGGGTCAGAGTGGCTAAAATGAACAAATAAGAAGAATATAGATGCTGGTGAGGATGTGGAGAAGCAGGAACCCTCTTGCACTGTTGGTGGGAATGCAAACTGGTGCAGCCGCTCTGGAAAACAGTGTGGAGGTTCCTCAAAAAATTAAAAATAGATCTACTCTGTGACCCAGCAATACCACTGGTAGGAATATACCCAAGGGACACAGGGGTGCTGATGCAAAGGGGCACTTGTACCCCAATGTTTAGAGCAGCACTTTCAACAATAGCCAAATTATGGACAGAGCCTAAATGTCCATCAACTGACAAATGGATAAAGAAGATGTGGTTTATATATACAATGGAATACTACTTGGCAATGAGAAAGAATGAAATCTGGCCATTTGTAGCAACATGGATGCAAATGGAGAGTGTTATGCTAAGTGAAATAAGTCAGGCAGAGAAAGACAGATACCATATGTTTTCACTCATATGTGGATCCTGAGAAACTCAACAGAAGACCAGGGGGGAGGGGGAGGCGGGGGAAAAAAAGTTACAGAGAGGGAAGGAGACAAACCATAAGAGACTCTTAAATACTGAGAACAAACTGAAGGTTGATGGGGGCTGGGGGGAGGGGAAAGTGGGTGATGGGCATTGAGGAGAGCACCTGTTGGGATGAGCACTGGATGTTGTATGGAAACCAATTTGACAATAAATTTCATATAAATAAATAAATAAATAAATAAATAAATAAATAAATGTTAATGCTTATTTTCAAACTATTTCAAAAAATACAAGAGAGGTGCCTGGGTGGCTCAGGTGGTTAAACATCCAATTCTTGATTTTGGCTCAGGTTATGATCTCACAGTTTGTGAGACTGAGTCCCATGTTGGATTTCGCACTGATAACATTGAACCTGCTTGGGATTCTCTCCCTCTCTCTCTGTCCCTCTCCTGCTCATGCTCTCTTTCTCTCTCTCAAAATAAATAAATAAACATTAAAACAAAGTAGTAGAGGAAGGAAAGCTTCCAAATTCATCCTACAAGGCCAGCATTACCCTGATAACAAAACCAGACAAAGACACTACAAAAAAAGAAAACTATAGGCCAATATCTCTGATAAATATAGATACAAAAATCCTCAATAAAATATTAGCAAACCAAATCCAACAATACATTAAAAAACATTCTCCATTATCAACAGGAATTTATTCCAGGATGCATGGGTGGTTCAATATTTACAATCAATCAACATGACACATCACATCAACAAAAGAAAGGATAGGGGGCACCTGGGTGGCTCAGTCAGTTAAGCATCCGACTTTGGCTCAGGTCATGATCTCACGGGTTTGTGGGTTTGAGCCCCACATTGGGTTCTCTGTTGTCAGTGCAGGGCCTGCTTCACATCCTCTGTCCCCTCTCTCTCTGCCCTTCCCCTGCTCTCTCTCTCTTTCAAAAATGAAAAAAACATTTAAAAAAAGGATAAAAACCATACGATCATTGCAATAATTGCAGAAAAAGCATTTGACAACAACATCCATTCATGATAAAAACCCTTAACAAAGTCGATTTAGAAGGAATATACCTCAATCTAATAAAGACCATCTGTGAAAAGCCCACAGCAAACATCATATTCGATGGTTAGAAACTATGAACTTTTCTTCTAAGCTCAAGAACAAGACGAGGATGTTAATTCTTACCACCTTTATTCAACGTACTACTGGAAGTCCTAGCTACAGCAATCAGACAAAAGACAAGGCCTCCAGATTGGTAAGGAAGAAGTCAAGTCTTTTCAATACATTTTTTACTTTAATAATCTGAAGCTTACAGAAAAGTTGCCAGTACTATACAAAGAACTCTTTTTCCTAAACACTTCAAAAATAAGTTGCTGACATGATACTTCATCACCCCTGACTGCTGTTGGTTTATTTCCTGTAAACAAGATCATTTACTTATGGTCAGTTATCAAAATCCTCAAACCCAATTCAGGTTTCTTCCATTGTCTCATTAATGCAAAAGGATCTACTGTAGCAACTGGTTGCCACATCTCCTTACCCTCCTTACCCTCTGAGGGGTTGCAACTGCCCCTTGGTCTTTCTTTAATTTTCATGACCTTGACATGAAGATTAGGTCGGTTTTATTATGGAATATCTCTTAATTTGAGCTTGTTTTATGTTTCCTCAAGAATACATTCAGGTTATTCGTTTTCATTAGAAATACCACTGGGGCACCTGTGTGGCTCAGTCGGTTAAGCGTCTGACTTCGGCTCAGGTCATGATCTCACGGTCCATGAGTTTGAGCCCCACGTCGGGCTCTGTGCTGATAGCTCAGAGCCTGGAGCCTGCTTCAGATTCTGTGTCTCCCTCTCTCTCTGACCCTCCCTCATTCATTCTCTGTCTCTCTCTGTCTCAAAAATAAATAAACATTAAAAAAAAAAATTAGAAATACCACAGACATCGTGCTGTGCTCTTCTCATTGTATCATATCAGTGACAGGATTTGGATTTGTCTATGACATTCACTTTGGTCACTTGGTTAAAAAGTGGTGTCTATCAGGGGCGCCTGGGTGGCTTAATTAGTTAAGTGTCTGACTTCCTCTTTGGTCATGATCTCATGGTTTGTGAGTTTGAGCCCCACATCAGGCTCTGCACAGTCAGACATTTATTACCTTCCAAAACTGAATTAGGAAAAAAAATAGAAAATTTGCTTTGGATTCTCTGCCTCTCCCTCTCTCTCTCCCCCTCCCCCACTTGCTCTCTCTCAAAATAAACAAATAAACTTAAAAAAAAAAGTGGTGTCTATCAGGCTTCTCCAATTCAATCACACCCTTTGTGATTGATATGCATTTTGTGGGTAATTACTTTAAAATTATATAAATATTCCTGTTTGCTTATTGATAGCAGTATGGACTCATGGTGCTCTGTTTTAGTCACGGGTTACAATCCATTACTATCCCTATTTATTTTGGTGCTCAAATTGTCCTAGATTCAGACGAATTCAAGTTGCCTTCCATGTCCTTTTGACATATAACCAGCTCCTTCGGTATACTTTCTTACTTTATAGCACAGCATGATATCCCAGGCTCATCTCACACTTTCCCTGCCCCACCTCAGATGAGTTATTTCTCCATGAGTCCCTAAATCCTTCTTAATGGAAATTGTACATAGAAACCAAGATTAGAGCACTACGTGTATTCTTTGCCATTGCTGTGTCACTTCTCCCATGTCTTCGCAGTAGACAGAGTGGGAGACTATAATAGGTACATGCAAGTACACATTTATTTCCATGTCAACATACTTCTACATACCCAAACTTATTGCACATGGATACTTCCAGTTTTAATTTTGCACCACAGAGCTCATTCTAGTTCTTCTTCCATATTTGCAATGTGCTTCTCCACCAGTGAGAATCCTAGCCTTCATTTTTTTTTTTTCTTTTTTCTTTTTTTTAAACTACTTATTTATTTTTGAGAGAGAGAGCATGAGCGAGGGAGGGGCAGAAAGAGAGGGAACAGAGGATCCGAGGTGGGCTCTGCCCTGACCGCACAGAGCCTGACACGGGGCTCTAACTCACAAACCTTGAGATCATGACCTGACACTCAACCCACTGAGCCACTCAGGCGCCCCCTAGCTTTCATTATTCTTAATATATTTACTTATTTGATCACTCCCCCTGTGTGTAACCATTCATACAGGTTGCTGCCACCATTACCTCCCTTCTTCATCCTGCTTAGGCTTTGACATTCCTTGCCAGGCCACCCTCTTATGAAGAGGCCCTCCTCACACAGCTTGGGCTCTGACGCCATGTGTCAGTTGCCTTTCTTCCTGTGTATTTTCCTCACTAACTTTGTTTGGGCTGACACACACTATCCTGAGTGCCTTCCTATGTAGATGCCCTCCTTATCCTACTCAGGTTCTGACAATGCACGTGTAGGCTGCCCTTTTTGGGGATGCCCTCCTTACACTGCATAGGTCCCGTCACCCCATGCCATCCCTCCACACATAGGCATGCTCCACATTGCGCTTGGCCTCCGGTGTTTTACACTAGGTTTTCCTTCCTTGGTTTACCTTCCTTGACCTACGCAGGCTCTGACATCCCACCCTAGCTTCTTCTCATTAGGAACACCATCCCCATCCCTCTTAGACTTCAACATTCTGGGATATCCTTCCACATGGATGGAGGCCCTTCTCACCCTGCTTATTCTCTGACTGTCTGCACTGGGCAGATGTCCCCTCATTGAGCTTCATCTCCCTTGGGCTGCAACATCGTAGAGTGAGCCATGCTTCTTCACTTTTGCCTTCCCTTTTCCACTTGGGCTTGAACATTCCACTCTGAGCCATTCTTTCTTATGAACACCCTCCTCACCCATCTTGGGCTCCCTAACCCTGTGCAAGGTTGTCCACTGAGTGGATACTCTCCTTTATGTACCCTAGTTCTGATACCCTGTTTTGGGCCAAAAGAGTTCCTCTGCACCCTCACTCTGGCATGGATGTCTACTTTGCTTAGGCAACTTAATGTTTTCCTGCAGGTCATTGAATTCCTATTCCTATTTTATTTTACTTTATTTTATTTTATTTTATTTTATTTTATTTTATTTTATTTTATTTTTTATTTTTTAAATGAAATTTATTGTCAAATTGGTTTCCATACAACACCCAGTGCTCATCCCAACAGGTGCCCTCCTCAGTACCCATCACCCACTTTCCCCTACCCCCCACCCCCCATCAACCCTCAGTTTATTCTCAGCATTTAAGAGTCTTTTATGGTTTGCCTCCTTCCTTCTCTGGAACATTTTTTTTCCCCCTTCTCCTCCCCCCTGGTCTTCTGTTGAGTTTCTCAGGATCCACATACGAGTGAAAACATATGGTATCTGTCTTTCTCTGCCTGACTTATTTCACTTAGCATAACACTCTCCAGTTCCATCCACATTGCAACAAATGGCCAGAGTTCATTCTTTCTTATCGTATTCATTTTTTAAATTTAAGTTTCTGTTGTTTAGGCCACCTAGTGTATAATATTTTGCTATAGCAGTCTGAGCAAACGAATACAATTCTTTTCATTTTTTTTTATTATAAATCCCCCACTTCGTTGCCCCTCACCTCACTTTCTGTCCTTCTTCAATGAGAAAAATATATATGCCCTCAGGTAGGATGGCATAATTCCTGACCACGTTCCTCAGTCCTGTTTTCCTGATCTATTTGCCCTTTTTCAAATATACCATGCATACCCACCTTTGTTTCCTTTTCTGTTCTCAGGGGTGTTGCCTATGTCATGTACAGTATTTATTTCAGATGCTTTTCTTTAATTTCTGCCAGAGGTGATGATGCAATCTTATTTTCAAATCATTATCAATATCAGTTTTGAGTCAATGAGGAGTAGTTGACAGAAAGCTGCATAATTAGCTGTATAACTTCAAATACAAGACAGTTTCTCAACATAATTTCTGTTGCCTCCTAACCAAGGCACTCAATGGTCCGTCCAAACTGAATCTTTCTTGACATCTAGGACTATGTTTATTCATGTTTCCTGATTTATAAGCATCCAGAAATATTTATCAAGTGAATGAATTTATCATTTAAGAAATTATCATATGCTGGGGCACCTGGGTGGCTCAGTCGGCTGAGCCCCCGACTTTGGCTCAGGTCATGATCTCACGGTCTGAGTTCGAGCCCTGAGTCAGGCCCTGTGCTGACAGCTCAGAGCTGGAGCCAGCTCAGAGCCTGGAGATTCTGTGTCTCCCTCTCTCTCTGCCCCTTCCCTGCTTGTACTCTCTCTCTCTCTCTCAAAAAATAAATAAACATTGAAAAAAATTAAGAAATTATCATATGCTGTCCCAATTCAAGGTTAAGAAAGAAGGTACAGATCTATAATAAAAACACCAATATTTTCCCCAGGCCATTTCTTTTGTCTGTGAAAGCCAATTCTCCAAACAATTATTGACGAGTAGGCATAAAAGGTAAGCTTTTAATAACTACAGAAATATCGTTGATTGAAACAGAACAGAAAGGAGATCAAGTTTTGAAATATCTTTAGGCTCCACATTTTTTCAAGAATGCACCATCTTTTTATGGGCCTCCATATAGACAATTTAAGGCAAGAATAAAAAATGTTAACGCTATAGTTTCGGAAGCTTATTGATTGATTGCAGACTCTTCAGGAGACCTCCAAGTAGCTATTTTAAACAAGGCATTCAGGTTTAGTAATTATCTAAGCTGTGAGCTAGTACTGCCTTCACCTACCAATATAAGAAAGCATGGCAGATGGTGGGGCTTAAAGAAATAAGGTCTTATTTGTTTCCTATAACAGAGAGTCCGGAGGAAGGCAATCCAGGTGTGGTCTTCCACAATGCCAATAAAAATAGAATCTTTCTATCATTTCATTCCACAATCCTTAGCATCTTCTTGCTTACTGTCTCATGGTTGCAATATGGCTACTCCACCTCCAACCATATTTTTACTTATCAGGCCTGAAGAAGGAGGAAAATCATAGTGCTAGCAGGGGAAAACGTTGGCCTATTTCGTTTTAGTAGGAAAGCGAAGTTTCCCCAAGAGCCACAGTTAAGACCTTCACTGGTGTATTTTAGGCTAGAACTTTGTCACTAGGCCATGTTTAACTGCAAGATTGCTAGTCAGGAGGGGACTTTGAGTGGGGATTGGGTGAGTTACAACAGATAAGAAGCAAGCAAATCTTTAAGAAGTCAGTATATGATTGCTGCAAAGGAATTCTGGTTTAATGCTCTTCCCTCTCCCAACTCAAAGAGGCCCAAAATGCCAACTGATAAAGAACCACAGCACCCGGTGTTAGCAAACCATCTCATAAAGTGATCCAGGGCCTAACAGAGTCTTGTACCTGGAAATTTCGACACTTATGATGAGCTATGAACTTGTATGTTTTCTCATAAAAGTGTTTTGGTTTGATAATACAGTGGTTACAAGTTCAGGCTCAGGACTCAGGAGAACTGGGCTCCCATCTTTCCTCATCAATTACTAGCATCACGACCCTAGGCAATATCAGCCCTCTTGGCCCTTGATCTCTAAAACTTCCCTGCTGTCATCTCTCCAACTAAATTCTGAATTTATGGAAAAGAGTTCACGTTGGATTAATTGAAGTTTTAGGACAATGGGAGCCATTGCCAGTTTTTGCATTTAACAGGTTACTTTCTGGTATCATGTCATGGGTTGTGATCAGGCTTGCTATCCGTTCTTCCACCCTGATTCCCACCCCTACTCCCATGTGGAATGATGGAGAGCCTTTGGGAATCAGAGTTATGAAGTCTGCCAGAGTACTCAAACCATAGCATGATCTAGAAAAAAGAATGTAGAGATTTCTCTGTTGAGCTTTTATGTTTTTCAGGACCTGTGGACCTAAGAAATTAAATGACATCCCCAAAGCCAGACAACTACAAAACTGAGATCAGAATCTGATTTTGCTAATTCTTGTCTAAAATTATAACCTCTATTCTGTTTTTTCTTCTTGGAGAATTCTAAAGAAACGTAATATGTATATTTTACTTATGAGACAAAAAAAGGAATGGAATTTACCATTTACCTCTGTTTGGTTACATTCCCCTTAAAAATATATGAGTAATATTTTTCTTTTCCAAATGACTAAATCTTCATACAACACGAAAGTACAGAATTATTCTTGGTTATTCTCAAATTTTTTCCCAATCAAATAAATTGTCAAGAATGTCTATTAAAAGTGCAAAGGCATTAAATGAGTGAATTTATATAATAGTGGAACACTGGAAATTAATGATTCTAAGACTCATGTTTTGAACAGGTGGGTTTAAGCTTATTAATGCTACAGATTTGCAAAGCTAATTTTTTACATCATGGTTTAAAACGCCATCTAATTTGGTGACTAATTTGGTCAGCCAATTCTCAGGGACTTGAGGAGCAAAGATGTAAAAACATGAAAAGGTAATGTGAGTTGGATCTAACTTTATTTAAAGCCTTTGAAAGTGTTGGTTTTTAAAATAAGTTGATATTTGTACAATTTAGCTTGCCTAATGTTTTGAAGAAATAATTGAAAACAGCAATCTGGAATGACATACAATTTGAACTTACTTGGAAAATACACTTATACTGCAGGCCTGCCTTTTAGGTTCAGTTAAATCAACCCATGAAAACAGGTCAGGTTCTGTTTTATAACAATTTTCCTTCGTATCATTTACCCACTGGGAAAGTCTGCTTACAGATGGTAGGGATCATATACTATCACTCAAATTCAGATCTAGTGGGAGGGTTGGCTCAGACCATTTTCCATGAAAATATAAGGTTTTTCTTTTTCTTCCCCGCCCCCCCCCCCCCCTTTTTGGCATGTGTGTAGTTTGGCAAGCAATACAGAGAAAAGCCTTGTACTTGATGAATTTGGAAAGTCTAAATAGTATATAGTTAGGCAATGCATTTGTCTTAAAATATAAAATTGCTTGATTAGTTTAACAATATAAATGGTGTCTTGGGGCTACCTTTCATTTTAAATAACTATTTTTGTTTGTTTGTAAAAGATAATAGCATGTGGACTTGCAGAGTTTTAAAATCACCTTCAGTGTTATGACTCATCTTCTCACTTGGAAAAAGAAAACACAAAACGTGGATAACTATTAAAACTTGTACCATGTTGCAGGAGACAAAGCAGATGGTTCAGGGCCATTGGATTCAGTTACTTAGAATTATAAAACAGAATTCTCAATGACTTTTTGAATTCCATGTTTTGATAACCTCAGGGGTCAGTCTGACCTCAATTCACCAAAGCAGAGAGTGATTCCAGGTTTCGTACGCATGTACTGTGGGAACTTCAGATAAGAGAAGGTTCCAGAACCTTGCTCTATCAAGGAACTATGTGTGCATTGGCTCAACTTGTGGAGTGGGTGAAAAAGCAGATGGAACAAAACATCTAAAAATTGTTTTAGCATCAGCTTATTTTTGGTGAAAGCCTGCTCTGCCCATAGACCTCGATTTCATTGCTTCAGTCCTAATCAGTAATACTAAGTTAAGCAGTTTTACAAATGATTTTACTATAAAGCTTTAATGACAAATTGTAGAAGATGTCACATTAATTTTAGCAGGAACGACCTTTGCAAAATGAAACATCATCCCTAGGATGGAAAACTACAGCACAGAAAGAGGCAGCCACTTGGAAACTGAGTGTGTACTCTGGAACGTGGGTGGCCAGTTCTGTCACTAGCTGTGTGACTGTGGGCATGTTGCTTAATCTTTTTATTTCTAAGTTGTCTCTAAGTAATGAGAGGATAATTTAAAAATATCTCCTGCATTTGCTATTATGAAGATTAAATGAGTTAATACATATGAAGCACTTAGAACAATGCCTAGTGTGTATAGTAATTTCTCTGTGGAAGTTACTATTATTATTATTTTACTTTATTTCAGAGAGAGAGAGACAGAGAGAGCATGAGCAGGGGAGGGGCAAAGGGAGAGGGAGAGGGAAAGAGAATCTTAGTGTGGAGCCAGACATGGGGCTCGATCTCATGACCCTGGAATCATGACCTGAGCTGAAATCAAGAGTGAGACACTCAACTGACTGAGCCACCCAAGTGCCCAGCAAAGTTACTATTATTGATATGTTGAATGTGGATGTCTGAATGATGAATAAACAGCTGAATAGGAAGTACAGAAGACCGGATTCTACATGGTTCTACACGTAGTCAGTAGCGCTGTCAGCCTGCTGACCTCCCACAGGGCATCTAACCTATCTCAGCCTCAGTTTAAAGACTTTGAAAATCTCTAGTAGAGTATGTACTTGCAGTTTCTTCTGTAAAACGAGAGGATGGGCTAGATGGCCTCTTGAATCGCTTCTAGCTTTAAACATCTATGAATCATGGATGCAAACAAGCATCCCAGTAGAGGAGATATCAGGAGTGAATGCAGAAAATCCTGGAGAGGGCTTTGTCCAGGTTCATGCCTGTGTTCCAAATGCTTCTCCACCCCACTACTAGCCCGATTAGCTCTTTCTCTTACTTTATGTCTCAGCTTAAATGGCGTCCATTAGACAGACCTCTCCTGACAATCCAATCTAAAATTTTTTTTTAAACGTTTATTTATTTTTGAGACAGAGAGAGACAGAGCATGAATGGGGGAGGGTCAGAGAGAGAGGGAGACACAGAATCCGAAACAGGCTCCAGGCTCTGAGCTGTCAGCACAGAGCCCGACGGGGGGCCCCAACTCACGGACCGCGAGATCGTGACCTGAGCCGAAGTCGGCCGCTCAACCGACTGAGCCACCCAGGCACCCCATGACAATCCAGTCTAAAAGCAATCACTGCTCTAAGGCCTTGTTCTTTTCCTTCAGAGCACTTTTCATTCTAAATAGCTATTAACTTTCAATAGCTTACTATTTTTTTAATGTCTCTCTCACTGAAGTATATGCTTTTTAGGTTCAGATATTATACCTGTTTTGATTATTTCTTTAAAAATTTTTTTTAATGTTTATTTATTTTTGAGACAGAGAGAGACAGAGCATGAGTGGGGGAGGGTCAGAGAGAGGGAGACACAGAATCTGAAACAGGCTCCAGGCTCTGAGCTGTCAGCACAGAGCCCAACACGGGGCTCGAACTCACGGACTGCAAGATCATGACCTGAGCTGAAGTCAGACGTTTAACCGACTGAGACACCCAGGCGCCCCATGTTTTGATTATTTCTTTACCCTGAGCATCTAAGAGATTGTCACAAGCAGGCACTCAATGAAGATTTTATTTTGTTTGTTTAACAACTGTATTGGATTCCTACAATGTACGAAGGTTTTGGGGCTTATATTTTCATGTGAAGAAACAGTGAAGAAGTAAACAAGTGTGCAAGAACATGTCACACAGAATGAAATGTTATGAAGAAAAAGAAGTCAGGATAAAGGATGAACACCTTTACCAAAAGAAACACCAAAAGCAGAGGTAGCAAAAGCTGATGGAACTCCATCAAACTAAAAAGCTCTGCACAGTAAAGGAAACCATCAACAACACGAAAAGATTACCCACTGAATGGAAGAAAATATTTGCTAACTATATATCTGATAAGAGGTTAATATCCCAAATACAAAATATCCAAGGGCCAAGTCTCTTGAACAACACCGAGTTTAGGAGCACCAACCCCCATGTACTTGAAAATCCATTAGAACTTTTGATTTCTCGAAAAAACATAACTACTAATAGGCTATTGTTGACCAAAGCCTTACCAATAACATAAAGTTAATTAACACATATTTTGTATGTATTATGTACCATATTATTATAATAAAGTAATCTAGAGAAAATAAAATATTATTAAGAAATCATAAGGAAGAGAAAATATATTTATAGCACTGTACTATATTGAGAAAATATCTGCACATAAATGGACCTGCACAGTTCAAACTCATGTGGTTGGAGGGTCAACTGTATATAAGGAACTTATGCAACTCAATAGCAAAAATTAAAAAAAAAACAATTAAAAAATGGGCAGAGGATCTGATAGACATTTTTCCAAAGAAGATATAAAGATGGCCAACACATGTGAAAAGATGCTCAATATCACTAATCATCAAGGAAATGCAAATCAAAACTCTAACACCTCACACACCTATTAGAATGGTTAGTATCAAAAAGACAAGAAATAACAAGTGTTGGAGAAAATGTGGAGAAAAGGAAATCCTTGTGCACTGTTGGTAGCAATGTAAATTGGCACAACTTCTATAGAAAACAGTGTGGAGCTTTCTCAAAGTATTAAAAGTAGAAAAGCCACCTGATCCAGCAATTTTATGTCTGGGTATTTATCTGAAAGAAACAAAATCACTAACTTGAGAAGATATAGGTACTCCATTTTCATTGCAGCAATATTCACATTAGGCAAGACATGAAAACAACCCAAAGGTCCATCAACAGATGAATGGAAAGAGAAAATATGGTAATATACATACACTAGAATGCTACTCAGTCATTTAAAAGAAGGAAATCATGTCATGTGCAACAACATGGATGGACCCTGAGGGGATTATGCTACATGAAAAAAGTCAGAGAAAGACAGAAAAATACTATATAATCTCACTTATATGTGAAATCTAAAACAAAGAGAGAGAGAGAGAGAGAGAGAGAGGGAGAGAGAGAGAGAAAACTGAACTCATGGATACAGAAGACAGATAGGTGGTTTCCAGAGGGTAGGGTCGGGGGTGAGCAAAATGGGTAAAGGTAGTCAAAAGGTAAAAACTTCCAGTTATAAAATAAATGTCATGGGAATATAATGTAGCATAATGACTATGGTTAATAATGCTGTACTATATATTTGAAAGTTGCTGAGAGAGCAGATCTTAAAAGTTCTCATCACAAGAAAAAAATTGTAACTATATGTGGTGATAGATGTTAACTAGATTTATTGTGGTGATCATTTTGCAATATATGCAAAAATTGAATCACTATGTTGTATACCTGAAATGAATATAATGTTGTATGTCAATTATATCTCACTTAAAAATAAGAATGACGGGGGTGTACTGCTCTAGTTGTTGGGGGAGGCTTCTCTCTGCAGTGTATTTGTTGAAAGAATTAAAAGAAAAATAACACTAAGAAAATGGGAGAAACATTTCAGCAGTGGTCGAATAAGGTTGGCTTGGCTGGAATGAAGAATTTATGTTGGGGGCAGCAAGATATACAGTTGGAAGGGCTGGGGCTATATTGTTGAGGTCTTGAGTGTCCACTCAGAAGTTGGGCATGAATAAGTGGGCAATGACATAATGGTAGACTTAGAAAGTGGTTCTCTTTCCCCTTCACCTGTCTCTCCCTCCTCTTCCTACTGCTCTAGTTAGGTCGTGAGGGTTGGGTGAAGTCTGAAGGCAGGAAGGGTTTTCTCTAAGAATGAGCAGTAGGGGGTAACCTCGATGGCTCATTTGGTTAAATGTCTGCTTTGGCTCAGGTCATCATCTCATGGCTTGTGAGTTTGAGCCCCTTGAGAGTTTGAGCCCCGTGTAAGGGCTCCGCATTGGCAGTGCAGTGCCTGCTTGGGATTCTCCCTCTCTCCTCTCTTTCTGTCCCTCCCCTGCTTGCACTTTTTCTTTCTCTCTCAATAAACAACTAACTTAAAAAAGAGAAAAAGAAGGAGCACTAGGATAGCATTGGTGGGAGTGATACATAGACTCTAAAAGACAAAACAGGGGCGCCTGGGTGGCTCAGTCGGTTAAGCGTCCGACTTTGGCTCAGGTCATGATCTCACAGTCTGTGGGTTCGAGCCCCGCATCGGGCTCTGTGCTGACAGCTCAGAGCCTGGAGCCTGCTTCCGATTCTGTGTCTCCCTCTCTCTCTGTCCCTCCCCTGCTCATGCTCTGTCTCTCTCTGTCACAAAAATAAATAAAAACATTAAAAAAAAATAAATAAAAGACAAATGAATAAACAAAGTAAAACAGAAACAGACACATAGATACAGAGAACAATCTAGTGGCTGCCAGAGGGGAGGAGAGGGTGGAGGGATGGGAGAAATAGAGAGAGGGGATTAAAAGGGACAAATTTCCCTTTATAAAATAAGTAAGGCACAGGGATACAATGTACAGCGTAGGGAATAGAGTTAATACTATGTAACCACATTGTATAGTGACAGTCAGTAGCTAGACATATTGTGATGATCACTTCCTCTGTCATGTATATAAATGTTGAAACACTGTGTTGTACACCTGAAACTAATATAACATTGTATATCAACTACACTTCAAAAAAATTTGAAAAAATAAAAACTTGCCAGCGTGCGCGCGTGCACACACACACACACACACAGACACATGAAAGAGAAGGAAAGGACCCATGTGGGAAGCAAAGTCTTAACACAGTTCTGGGACCAGCAGTACATGGAGCGAAAGAATGAGTGAGGAGGCTGATAGGATCATCACTGAGCCTGACTGATTAGAGGGGTGGGAAGCTCAGAAGTAATAAAGTCAGGAGTAGAGCCAGGTTTTCACTGAGTTTAAATGCATGACTCATAATACCACTCAATACTTTTTCCTGACTCATGCTTCCTGTCTTGCCAAGTGTTTTTCTTTCCATACCATACAATGTTCCATTGAAATGGTGGAGTCTAATTCATTTTAGCAGTTTGCCGTCTGCTTTGGATGGCTTGTGATCTGCACTGAAGCAATTTACTAATTAACTCAAGAGTGTGTGTTTTATGTTCAGAAGACAACACTCTTATTGCACCACAAGGTAAAATTAAATCAGAGAGAACCGCTCCCCCTGCTCCTTCCCTGTGCCTTCCCTGGCCCCATCATCTTCAGTTGGTTTCTCTTTGATGACTTATTCCCTGATGTCTATAAACGTATTCAACTCACTCCTTTAAAAACATGTCTCAATCATCTTTCTCTCTTGAGTTAAAATTCTATTTTCCTCCTTATATGTGTTGTCAAACTTGACTGTACCTCCCACCTGCCCTTTTGAGACACTCAGAAACTGCTTTTAAACAGTCTCCACCTGGGTGTTCCAAAGGCACAAACCAACTTATCATTTCCAAAACAGAACTCATCATTTCTTTCCTCCAACCCTCTCTTTCTTCTGTATTATTTCTAAAGGAATGGCATCATCATCGACTTAATTGGCCTAGGTAGAATTTGGGAATTATCTTCGATTTCTTTCCTTTACTCCCAACTGCGTATTCTTTCCGTTTTTTTTTTTTTTTAAATGTTTAATTTTTTTTAGAGGGAGAGAGAGAGAGAGAGATGAGGGGCAGGGTCAGAGAGAGGGAGAGAGAATCCCAAGCAGGCTCCATGCTGTTAGCACAGAGACTGACAGGGGGCTCAATTCCATGGTTCATGAGATCATGACCCAAGCTGAAATTGCGATTCGGATGCTCAACCGACTGAGGCACCCAGGCACCCCTCCCTTAAAAAAAATTTTTTTTTAGAGAGTGGGGAGTGGCAGAGGAAGAAAGAGAAAGAATACCACGCAAGTTCCAAGCCCAGCAGTGTGGAGCCCAAAGCAGGGCTTGATTTCATGGCCCTAGGATCGTGACCTGAGCTGAACTCAACAGACTGAGCCACCCAGGCACACCATTTTCCATTTTAAATGTGTAATCTCTCTTATTGTTTCCTCTCCATTCTCTCTGCCTCTCATTTTACCTACCAGTGACATTATTGTCAGAGCCACTTAATTGGGTCTTCTTGGCATCTACTTTTGACCTTGACCTCCCACCAGGTCAAATGAAAAAAACTTTTTCACTTGCCCGCCAGAGCTGTATTTCTAAATTCACATTTATTCATGTTGCTTTCTTGCTTAAAATCTCTCACTGACTTACCATCGGCTTTAACATGCCCCACAGGGCCCTTCATGTTCTAGGCCTTCATGCCTGTCAGCTTCATTCTCCACCATCCCCCCACAGGAATCCTTGGCTCTAGCCATGCTCAGTTACTCTCATTACCCAAGAGCAAGGCACTCCCTCCAGCCAACAGGCCCTTTCTATGTAAGCCCCCTTCTCATCTTCTTTGGTTCATTTCTGCTTGGGCACAACTTAGATGTCATCTTTCTCAGAAAGACTACCTTTGCTTTTCTGTCCTCTCCCTTTATCTTGGTTAGTTGCCCATCATATATGTTCCTAGAGCCCTTGAGGCACTACTTCTTATTGTCTGTTATAATTATTTATTTTCTGTTTTTCTCTTGGATCGTAAGTGCCTTGAGGACAGGGATAGTGTCGCACATGTTCTGAATTCTCAACCACTAGATGCTCAGTAAATGTTGGCTGAATGATTGAATGAAAAATGATTTTTTGCCCATTCAGCTCTATCACTACAAGCTTGTTCTCCCTCCAGGAATTCCTTAATCTTCACATCTCATCTTCCTTGCTCTTTCTGTAACATTTGACTACCCTTCTTTCTTGAAATACTCTTTTTTTTTTTTTTTTTTTGGCTTCCATGGCATGACATTTCCTGGTTATTGTCTTCTGGGAATTATTTCTTTGTCCTCATTATGGGTTTCTTGCTCTCCCCCACCCTCTGGCTCTCTGCCAGCACCTCTGAATGTTGACTTTGGCCCTCTCTCCTTTCTCTACACTTTCACTAAATCTTGGCAATCACAGGTGGGCTTTTGACCACCACTCGCTGATGTTGGTATTGATTTGCAATTATGATAGGGACATTTGCAACTTCCTTACCATTTGGGAACTTTAATCTTTAAAAAAAATTTTTTTACATTTTTTTTTTTAATGTTTATTTATTTCTGAGACAGAGACAGAGCATGAGTAGGGAAGGGGCAGAGAGAGAGGGGGACACAGAATCCGAAGCAGGCTCCAGGCTCCGAGCTGTCAGCACAGAGCCCGACACGGGGCTCGAACTCACAGACTGCGAGATCATGACCTGAGCCGAAGCCGGACGCTCAACCGACTGAGCCACCCAGGCGCCCCTACATTTTTAATTTATTTTTGATAGAGAGAGAGCACAAGTGGGGGAGGAGCAGAGAGAGAGAGGGAGACACAGAATCCGAAGCAGGCTCCAGGCTCCGAGCTGTCAGCACAGAGCCCAACACGGGGCTCAAACTCACAAACCGCAAGATCACGACCTGAGCTGAAGTCAGACGCTTAACCGACTGAGCCACCCAGGCGCCCCGGGAACTTTAATCTTTTAAATCTGAATGAAATGTGAGGCCAGTTGTACCTCTTGATGTGCGGCAGTGTGGGGTGTGTTGGGAGTCTGAGCTGGTTTGGGGGGAAAAGAAATTTAATTTTAGATCCATTGTACGTGAAATGGCAGTGAGGCATTAAGTTAGAAGGTCCAAGAAGTATCTGAAGAGTCATAAAGTCATAGAATCCTACATATAGAACAACTATAGAACATTTAGAGTTATGTGGTCCAAACTTTTTCCTAGGAAATAGTCCTCATAGATAAACTTGAGGTTTCAGGGGCAATATCATAACATCTCTGCCTTGTCTGGGTTTGCAACCAATTGAAAAGTTAATAGATGGAGATCAAAACAGTAAACTGATATAGCTGATAAGAAACTTTGGATTAAGATCATTGACCAAGGTGGCTTACTAGGTACGTTCACCTCTGGATCAGATAAACTCACCATCAGTCACTGTACAGCTGGACAACTGCAGACTTTCCTCAGGTTACTGAGAGCAGCCAGGTACAGGCATTCAGGTCAGGGTAGAGTAGAGCAGGAGCTGAGTTGCAGGCCTGGTTCTTTCTCCCAAACTCCTCAGTCAGTTTGTCTCTCCTCTTCTCCTGAGGAGGCCTGAGGGTTGGAGAGAGAGGCCTGGGGTGTTACCGAAATGCTTCCAGATGGAAACATGGGGCCAAGGGAATGAAACATCTCCATTAACAGTAATATTTATCTTGCCTCTGGCTTAACGCTTTCTGTGTTAGGGAGGCTGTTGACTTTGAGGTTATTCTGTTCCATTTGGAGAAGGATTGAATGATCAGAAAGTTGTTCCTCCCATCAGAGACAGTAGCTTCACCAGTACCTTCTGTCCCTAGGACAGAAATTTCTGCATCCACAAGGAATAAGACCAAATTTGCCAATTGTTTAAACACCACTATAATTTTATTTTTGTAGTCCTTTTATGGTTACAAATTTCCAGTTCAGACAATCACTTATTCTTCTATGACTGTTTCTAGTCTCAGCCCTGCCATCCCCACTTCTGAGACTTTCTTGGTTGCCATCTTTTGAGAACTCTCTTTCAGTCTGTTCCTCATAGAGTGGGCCTGTGTTCTCCCACTTTGAAGGGCAGGGGATCTCCCCAGGTATAGGTTGCCTATATCACTTCATACCCTTATACTCACCTTCCTCCTTATCCCAGTCCTGAGGCTTTCCTTCAAGTAGCAATGTAAGAGAAACCTACACAAGACATTGAATATTCACTCACATGATTTATTACTTAACCCTGAGTCAAATAAGAATCAGTAGGAGAAGCAGCAGCCCAAAATGTGTCTTGAGCACCTAGGTTCAAGCTAATCCTTCTACATGGAAAGCTCTGTCTCCCAGATGGAGACACCCAGATCATTCAAGGCTCTGCGCCATTTATGGTTTCCTTTGTAGCTTGTGGATAGCCTCATAATGCTGTTTGCTCCTGGGGTCCCTTGGCAAAACAATTGGGAGTGGAGAATACACTGTTCTTAGACCCTTAACCTCATGGGAGCCGATTCCCATTGTGTTCCTGGCTACTGTCACTCTTGTCCTTAAAATGATGTAAATCACCACATTGCTGCCTGTGCCTTTTCGTTTTGTCTTTCTCATTTCCCCACAATATGGCTTATCTATTTGGTTTCCCCTGAATTCTCTAATTTATCTTCTATTGCCACTACCTAATCTTGACACCTGCCTGCTTTTCCTGTGCAATGACTTCCTCCTCCAATCACTTAATAGTGCCTAGAGTTGGAAAAAATATTGAAAATGTGACTCAATTTGCACAGCATCCAGTGCAAGTATTACCTTCCTTGAAGTGGACGTGTCTGTGGTGCATCTTTGGTCCCACTTTTTCATATCATACTCTCTCATCTTTGGATGAAAATAAACACCATATTTATTGATTCTCCTACATCAGGTCAATTTGCTACCTGTCCCCACTCATTTGGCAGCCAGTAAAATCAATCTCAATCATGAAACTTAACCCTAACCACTCCCCCCCACCCCCCACCTGGCCCCTGCTCCTTAGCTGCACAAGAATCTTAGAGGTCTCTTACAGCCCACGTGCCCAAGAAGAGTACTACACTCGAGCCCACACTGGCCACCATACTTGTGCTTCCTGCCTGAATTAACTCAGTCCCTTAAAGGCAGGAGGCTGCAAAGTTTCTGAGCCAAGCCTGGGCACAGTGATCTTTACCGCGGTGCTCAGTGCAGGTTTCTTAGTGGTCAGATGTGGTGGCCTTATAGTGGCCCTGTCACCTCTTAATAGCATCTGCATGAGAATGTAGCACAGGTGTCTGCTTTGTGCCCCAATTCTTCCTCTAAGTCTCAGGAACGTACTCGCTCAACTGGCAATTCTTTTCACTGATTAAATCCAATTCCTCTGAGGCTAGGTGTCTTGTGGGGCTTATTTGGCTTCTGGTGGTTGGCAACTTCTGCTTTTGGCCCTGCCGTATAAATGCCATTAAAGGGCTCAAATATTAGCACACACACCTGCCTTCCCATTTCTTCTGGCAAAACAAAAATTAATATTTCAATAGATTATCTTCCAAGTGCTATGACACGCTTAATGTATGTTATCTTGTCAATCCTCTCAATTTAGTGAGTTTGGTATTGCACCTGTTTTACAATGAGGAGAGAGACGCTTGGGTTGCAGGAATTCAGTAGTGAAATCAGGAACTGAAAAAAGATTTGTTTGAATCTATTGCTTATTTTTTTCCCTCTACTACATAATATCCATCCTTGAACTTGTGTTGAACCAAGATGCTGAGGTCTTCTTTATCTGAACTGCTGGCCAGCAATTCAACCTTATGTCACTGCTATTCTCAATCTAGACACAGCAGTTCCTGTTATTCTTGTTCAAGTTGATCTTGTTGATTTTGGTTCTGATTCCAAAAGTCAGAGAGTTAGCTATGTCGTCCAGTCTTGTGGAATTTACTGATTTGATAAACATGATATTTACAGCTTTATCCACATTCAAAAAAATGTTGAACACAAATCCTATCTACACCCCTTTCTTGGGCTCATTCTGCTGCTCTGAGTTGTGACATGCCTCTGTAGGTCTGCTTTTTGTCAGTTAATCTATCTACATTTTCCTCCTTCCCATGAGACCTTGTATTGTATGGAAGGTGGGAGTGATTTGTATGCTGGTGGGAAACTCCATCAGGAGCCAAGGTGGTGTAATTCCTGGGTGGAGTGAGGGGCAAACTGTTTCATAGTTGCTTAGTGTAAGAAATAGTCTTCAGGGGATTTGACCAAAGGGCCACAGTCAGCTCAGGTGGTGAGCATGGAAGGATTCCAACCTGGTGAGATTCCTGTAGGTGGACAGAACACAGTGACGAGGGTATAGAAGTTGTCGGCATGTGGTGACACTGGTGATGGGCTGGTGATCAGGGACAAGTGGTCAGGCAGGCACTGAGGGTCTGTATGCAGGGCTAAGGGAGAGGGGGAGCCAGTGCAAGCAATGAAGAACCCCAGTTCAGGTGAGGGTTTCCAGAATTAGCAAATAAAACTACAAGGGGCTTAGTTAAATTTGAATTTCAGATAAAGTTCTCTTTTCTTTTTTTAGTATAAGTTTGTCCTATGTGGTACATACTTACACTAAAAATGTATTCATTGTTTATAGAAAATTCAAATTTAATTGGGCATCTTATAATTAAATCCAGGTAGAACTGAAAAATGGTGTGGAGTTAAGTGCCTCCCTCTTTAAACCAGGATAATACTGGACATGTAATGGGATTCTTGTAAGACTTAAAATGAAATGCCCAGCACAGGAGAAATGCACAATAAATAAAAATTCCCTTTCTTCCTCCATTACAACCTTCTTTCCCATCTTACAGCATTAAAATTTTTGTTTAGATAGTTGTAATCAATAAAACGTCACATAAGCCCCCAGAATGAATGAACTCTTTGAGGGAGATATTTTTTTTTTAATTTGCTGGTGCCAAAAGGTGAGTCTTGGGGAATACCCATGATGTGAGAAAAGGCAGGGAAGCCAACTGGGGACAGTTATGGTTAATTTTATGTCACCTTGAACAGGCCATGGTGTGCCCTGATACTTGGTAAGACATTATTTCTGGTGTATGTCTGTGAGGATGTTTCTGAATGAGATTAACTTTTGAGTTAGTAGACTGAGTAAAGCAGATATCCCCCACCCCTAGTGGGCTCAGGCATCATCTAATCCACTGAAGGACTGACTAGAATAAAAAACCGAGTAAGAAAGAATTATCTCTATATTTGACTGCCTTTGAGCTGGGGCATCAGTCTTCTCCTGCAATTGACTCAGACTAGCACTGGAATTTATACCATTCATTGCCTTTCCTGGTTCTCAGGTCCTCAGATTCACACAAGATCTACACCACTGGCTCTCTTGGGACTCCAGCTTGCTTACTGCAGACCTTGGATTTCTCAGTCTCCATAATTGTGGGAGTCAATTTTTTTATAGTAAAATATACCACACAGAGGCACCTGGGTGACTCAGTCGGTTAAGCGACTAACTTCAGCTCAGATGATGATCTCGCAGTTCATGAGTTTGAGACCCACGTGGGCTCTGTGCTGATAGCTCGGAGCCTGGAGCCTGGAGCCTGCTTTGGATTCTGTGTCTCTGTCTGTCTCTCTCTGTCTCTGCTCTTCTACTCCTGTGCTCTGTCTCTCTCTCTCTCTCTCTCAAAAATAAACATTTAAAAATTTTTTAAAAAAATACACCACACACACACACACACACACACACACACACACACACACAGATCTTCCTCAGCTTATGATAGGGCTATGTCCCAATAAACCCATCATAAGTTGAAAATATCATAAGTCAAAAATGCATTTAATACACCTAACCTATAGAACAGCACAGCTTAGCCCAGCCTACCTTAAACATCCTCAGAACACTCACATTAGCCCACAGTTGGTCAAAACCATCCAAAACAAAGCCTATTTTAGTTTATTTTAGTTAATTAATTTATTTATTTTGAGAGAGAGAAAGTGAGAACAAGCAGGGGAGGGGCAGAGAGAGAGGGACAGAGAGAATCTCAAGCAGGTTCTGCTTTGTCAACACAGAGCCAGATGTGGGGCTCAATCTCATGAACTGTGAGACTATGACCTGAGCTGAGATCAAGAGTGAGACGGTTAGCAGACTGAGCCACCCAGGTGCCCCCACAAGACCCCATTTTGTAATAAAGTTTTAAATATATCATGCAATGTATTGAATTCTGTATTGAAAGTGAAAAACAGAATGGTTGTATGGGTACAGAATAAGTGTATTAGTTGTTTACCCTTGTGATTATATGGCTGACTAGGAGTTGTTGGCTTGCATCCAGGATCATCCTGCATACTGCTGGCCTGGGGAAAAAGCCCAAATTCAAAATTTGAGTATAGTTTCTACTGAATGCGTATGGCTTTTGACCATTGTAATGCTGAAAAATCTTAAACTGAACCATCTGTCATAAAAATATATCAATATATCTGAATTGATATATCTCCTATTGGTTCTTTTTCTCTAGACTAATATAGGGACAAATGGAGGGAGCAGAGAACCAGGAGTCAGGGAGGGGGGAGGGACTAGTATGGGTAATTGGCATCCTGGAAGCTGGAAGATAAAGAATTTTCATTAAAAAAGCCAAAACAAACAAAAAACATAACAAGGTCCACAGTAAATGGTTAATGTCATTGTCTTTCTGAGGATAAAAGAAGGTCCTAAAGAAAAGTTTCTGACTAGTTTCTAAAAGGGTAATACTTGTGAAATTGATTTAATGGATATATACTTGCTATAAATTTCTTTCTTTCTTTAAATGCTTAAATGCTTCATAATGTTTTATTTCATTTTGATCAGATTTTCCCACACTTATTTGGCTGTGCAATCATTTTTTCCTACAAAGTATTTTTTAATAATTTAAGGAACATTTATAGAAAGAATTGGTTTATATGTCCCTGGGATCCAATGCTTGTATGCTGGACTATAACCACCATGGCTCAGACCTAAATGGAACTTATTAATTAATCCAAAATAGTATTCTGACTTGTAATGGCATTTGGGAAACACAGTAGAATTGTTTTTAGAATACCATCTTCTAGAGATCATATATCTTTTTTGACAATAAGTTTAAATTGGGGGAACAAAGAAGAAAAATACAGAGTGAAAAACTTAGATATTAATTTAGTATTTTTCTCTTAAGATCTATATACATGAAAAGAATTTTTAGAATATCTACCATTTATGCATCATAAATACTGAGTTAAAAAAATAACTTTGTGGGGCACCTGGGTGGCTCAGTTGGTTAGCAGCCGACTCTTGATTTTGATCTCACAGTTTGTGCATTTGAGTCCCCGTGTCAGGCTCTGTGCTGACAGCATGGAGCCTGCATAGGATTCTCTCTCTCCTTCTCTTTCTGCCCCTTCCTTCCTTTCCCTCTTTCTCTCTCTCAAAATAAATAAATAAACTTCAGAACCCACCCCCCCCCCCAAAAAAAAAAACCCTTTTATAAAATGTCCTACTTTGGGTAAGCAGAACAAGATAGTTGCTAAGAATAGTTCAGGTGTTGTATTATTATTTAAAAATTTTAAAGAGTAAGTTAAACAGAACATGCAATTTAGCCATGGAAGCAGATTGTTTGATTGTTAAGTGTTTTACTCTTGGGAGTTCTATTTCTAATGGGATGTGGTTAAATTTTCCTCTAAGTATTTAGAAGTGAAAGTGTTGTTATATTTTTTTGACATTAGATGCTGTGCAAAAAGGAATGGTTAGTTTAAACAAGGAACAAAAAACTTGACCTTGTACTGGTCAAAGTTTCAGTTTTATTTTGGGTGAAGTGAATGACTTCATTATACAACTGAGGTTTACTTTTGAACAAATTTTGTCTTCAAACAGATGGGTGTTTGCAGAATTTTGACATGAGTATCTCTTAGGAGAATTTGTCAGCAAAATTAAGAAAATCATCATTACATACTGTCAAGTAGTTTATGATTGGAAAATGTCCAATAATTATGCGCCTTTGGGAAAATGTTCAAAATACAGTTTATATGGTGAAGATTGAATTTTATGCTGAAAGGTGTTTTACCAATAAATAAATTCATTCTATTCTTGGCTGGATGGCAGTTAGGCAGCAACAATCTGCTATTCTAGAATGGTGTGAATTATAGAAATTGTGTAGGGAAATGAATCCTGTATATAGAAAACCAGAGTATGAATTCCAGCTCTGGATAACTGTGTGTTATGGGCTCAGTGTTTGTACCCCTACCAAATTAATATGTTGAAGCACGGGGGCACCTGCTTGGCTCAGTCAGTTAAGCATCCGACTCTTGATCTCTGCTCAGGTTATGATCTTGTGGTTTGTGAGTTAGAGTCCCATGTCCGGCTCTGCGCTGGCAGCGAGGGGCCTACTTGGGATTCTGTCTCTCTCCTTCTCTGCCCCTCCCCCACACATGTGCACTTTCTTGCTCTCAAAATAAATAAACTTAAAAATTTTTTTTAAAAATATGTTGACGCATTAGCTCTCAATGAGATAGTTTTAGGAATTGGGGCCTTGGGGAGGTAATTAGGTTTAGATGAAGTCATGAGGGTTGGGTCCCCATAGTGGAATTACTGCCCTTGGAAGAAGAGGAAGAGACACCAGAGCTTCCTGTATCAGCCATGTGAGGACACAGAAAGAAGGCAGCTGTGGAGAGCCAGGAAGAGAGCCCTTACTAAGAACCTGTCAGTACCTTGATCTTGGACTTCCTTGTCTTCAGAACTGTGACAAATAAATATCTGTTGTTTAAGTCACCCAGTCTATGGTATTTTGTTGTAGAAGCCCAAGCTGACTGAGACACTGTGTAATCTACGGCATGTAATTTAATCTCTCTGCTCTTCCTGATTTGTATAATGCGGATAGAGTTGATACAAGCTATAATGTTTGTGAATAGGCCTACCAATACTAAACATGACTAAAGCAGTACCAAACCAATACTAAACCCTCCCACTGGTATACAGTCAATGCTGGAATGGACCCAAGAGGCTTACTCTGACATTTAAAAACACTTATGTCCAAAATGCCTACAGTGACCTAAATTACTAGTGAAAGTTTACATACATTTGCATTCTAACAGAACTCTACTTTTTTTTTTTAGTGTTTATTTATTTTTGAGAGAGACAGAGAGAGAGCGAGTGGGGGAAGGACAGAGAGAGGGAGAGACAGAATCCCAATCAGGCTCTGCACTGCCAGTGTGGAGCTCGATGCAGGGCTCAAACTCACAAACCGAGAGTTCATGACCTGAGCCAATATCAAGAGCTGGACATTTGATCGACTGAGGCACCCAGGTACCCCCAGAACTCTACTTTTAATGTCTGGGAATTGTGAAAACTGGCCCTTTTGATGCAAATGCAGTGTTGCCAAAAAGATCTTTTGGGGGTTTTCATTTTTTGTCTCTAAATGTGGCTCTATTTGTTCAGATGAAATGAATGTTTTAGGACACAGGGTACCCTCAGGACAGGGATGACAAGAAGTGAGTAAGGTTAAGAGTTTGGCTTGCCCCAAGGATTCTTGCAGGTGCCATAGATCTAGCTGAATAAGAATCTGGAAAGCCACCAAGCTGGGCCCACCACAGGCATTCTGGGGATGGGTGTGGTCCACAGCAGGGTTGGCAAACTATGGCCTGAGGGGAGGCTGTTTTTGTATTGACCTTGAACTAAGAATAGTTTTTTATATTTTCAAATATAAAATGTAAAAAAAAAACAAACAAACCAAAAAACCCAAAACAAAAAAAAAAAAACAACAAAAAAACCCACCATTAACTTTTGGTGAACAGTTGCTCAAAGAGTTTATAACCTTGCCCCGAGATCCACAAAGTCTAAAATATTTACTGTTTGGTTCTTTTCAGAAAAAGTTTGCTGACTCTTAGTCTAGAGGGTCACCATAGGTTACTACAGGTTAGTGGGTAACACCCAGGAAGTCAAAGTATTGGTGAAAGCATCCTGGAGCCCAAAGTGTTTTCTCCCTACTCTGATGATCTATTGGGCAGTGACTGGCAGGATGTTGGCTACTTACTTAAGTCAATCCCTCTCCTCTTTCTTGCAAACAGAACCTTGTTTGGTTCAAGAATTCAATCTCCATGAGCTTCGAGAGAGGGTTTTCCCACTCTTGGCCTCATCTATCTATCCAGTTGTATACACTGAAACCCACAATTTCCTACTGATATCCCAGTTCCAATATAACATTACAAAATTATAGTTTTCTTCCTTTCCCTACTTGTAACATCCTTGTCCTAGAGTGAGAACCTAGCTCCCAGTTTGCTAATATTTTTACTTATTTGATATATTTATCTCCTCCCTGTATATACTAACTTCCCATTAGCATGGCCTCCTTTCCCATGCAAATAACCCCCTTAAGCGCTTTTAATTTTTGACATTCCACACAGGCCATCCCCTTATCTCATGAGCAGATGAGCTTCTTATACTACCAAATTCAACCTCTGCCGCCTAGTGTGACCACCTGCTTTATCTCCCCTGGGGTCACCACTCATTGACTAGACCACTTTCCCATGCACTTGGGTTCCAACCCCAGTGCCAAACTGGTCTTCTCACACTCTACTCTTGGGGTTCCCACATTCCACATCATGCCCCTTCTGCCCTGCCCAGCCCAAACCCCTCTCTTCTGCCTCACTTGGATGCCTGCCTCTTTCAATGGAGTATGGATGGACATCAGCACTGGAGAGCCCTCCTAAGTGGAATCCCTCCTCTAGGAGAGGCTATTACCCACGTTCCATGTAGATGCCTACTTTGTTAGCCCTACTTATGGCTTTAGAAAGAGGAAGGGATCCATGTTCTCCTACTCTTCCATCATTCTTTTTTGTTCCTAGCCAGAAGACCAGACCTACCTGAAGGTTGTGATATAGGCTTTGGTACACATTACGTTTAGTGGACCAAAACTGAACTTTTATTTTTTATTATATCTTATTTTCCACTAAGAAGAAAGGATCTTTTCCATTTCTCCAACTTTAAGGTATGGTCTCTCAGTTACACAACTCACTAACAGAGTCCTTGCAGAATGACGTGGCTAGTATGTGCGTAAAGGCATTTTGTAAACTAAGTGCTATCCAGTTGCTAAGAAGATATTGCTGTTATTTGATGGTGCACACTGTCAAATAATTATGTGATGTACAAACTGTGTCTAATTTAGAAGATTCATACTGTAACTTTTTTTCCTCCTGTGCCAATAGTGTCTGGATTTATTTTTGTTTGTTTTCCACTATTCTTACAGCAAGACTCCCACATGAAATGCATTACCATCCAGGCAATCTAACAAATACGTACTATGTATTGGTCTTACGGGGGAACAGATTTAGTCCTCACAAAGTTTGTTCTTTCTCTTTCTTTCTTTCTTTCTTTCCTTCTTTTTCTTTCTTTCTTTTCTTTTCTTTTCTTTCTTTCTTTTTTTTTTTGAGAGCTGGCTGGCTTGTCTTAGAGGAAATGAATTACAAAATCTTGGAATTTTTGTGCTAGAAGGAAGTTCATCTCTTCCAACAGGCTTCTCCACCCCAAGTCTGTGTCCCCTCAGTAATACACCCGATGTTCTATCAGAGTCTGTGAACTGGCACCCTTCCTAGTCGGTCCTCTCCATTTTAGCTCTCCCTTAATCATTCCCCCTGCTCTTGCGTGGAACACATGTGCTGATACCAATCAATCTAACACCAGGGGCTTATAGAATATATTTAGTGCTCACAACAAACACTGTAAATTCTTTTCCTTTGGAACTTGCTTGTTTTGGAGAGCAGAGAATGACAAAATCTTAAAGTCATGGAGTCTTTGTGCAAGCCAGGGACTAGCCTAGAGGTCTTTGCTTACATAAAGCTGAAAACTGTTTGCTGTTGATTTCCTTCTAAGGATCCTAGTTCTATCATTTGAGGTCAAAATGAAAATGTGCTCTTGGTGCTTCAGTGTGTGGTCAACATGTCATGGTCACCCCACCCCAAGAGCCATCCCTGGTCTCTTCCAAGGGGGTCAGCGATTCCCATATGAATCAGGAGGAGTGAGAAGTGGGCAGGAAGTGTGAAAAGTCTCAGACTCCAGGATGACTCTTCTTTTTTTTTTTTTTTTCAATATATGAAGTTTATTGTCAAGTTGGTTTCCATACAACACCCAGCGCTCATCCCAAAAGGTGCCCTCCTCAATACCCATCACCCACCCTCCCCTCCCTCCCACCCCCCATCAACCCTCAGTTTGTTCTCAGTTTTTAACAGTCTCTTATGCTTTGGCTCTCTTCCACTCTAACCTCTTTTTTTTTTTTCCTTCCCCTCCCCCATGGGTTTCCGTTAAGTTTCTCAGGATCCACATAAGAGTGAAACCATATGGTATCTGTCTTTCTCTGTATGGCTTATTTCACTTAGCATCACACTCTCCAGTTCCATCTACGTTGCTACAAAGGGCCATATTTCATTCTTTTCATTGCCACGTAGTACTCCATTGTGTATATAAACCACAATTTCTTTATCCATTCATCAGTTGATGGACATTTAGGCTCTTTCCACAATTTGGCTATTGTTGAGAGTGCTGCTATAAACATTGGGGTACAAGTGCCCCTATGCATCAGTACTCCTGTATCCCTTGGGTAAATTCCTAGCAGTGCTACTGCTGGGTCATAGGGTAGGTCTATTTTTAATTTTTTGAGGAACCTCCACACTGTTTTAGGATGACTCTTCTTGTAGCTGCCTTTATATTCCTTAGCTGGGATCAGATACTATCAGGACCTGTTTCAACCCCTTAGGGGCAGCAGCAGGCTTCCTTGCATTTGTGAATTCTTTTTGTTTTGTTCTCTCCCTATTAGGGGTGAAAGATCTTCTCTCCTTTTTTATCCTCTTTACTACATGCCTCCATTTCTCTTGTGATGTGGGCTTTCATTCCTCTTGCTTACTTCACTATTTGTTCCCAGTCTACTAGATGTTCTTTCTTCTCCTAAAGATCCAAATTCCCCCTGGCACAATGGCAACTGTGGAAACAGTGGAAACTGATACATATTGAATAGGGTGATTGAGTAGCCTCATACTTCATAATTATGTGCAGTTTCAGTGGTATACAGTTTTCTTAAAAGGTCCCCTTTTCTTTTGTATCACCTATTACCGTTTTTTTTTGTTTTTTTTGTTTTTTTTTTGTTTTTTTTTGGTTAGAATGTCTTGCATAGAATAACCATGTAATTATGTAGGAATTGAATTAGGAATCCACACGCACTTGCCCTGATGTTCTTCCCAGGTTTCCATGTTGGTGACAGCCCACGCTCCCTGTGGAATTAGGTTCTAGTTTTTCCAAGTGCAAATACATATGAAGGTTTTTAAACTCTCAATATACATTATGTAACAATGACATGACTCCTTAGGAGAAAGTATAGGTTCATGGTAATTGCACTTAAATTCTTTGCAAAAGATTATTCTTCACTGAGATGTGGAACACCTGCCTTATAAATATATCTGGGAAAAATTCCATGGAATTAGTGAGTACGATTATCATAGAGTAGGTGCTCAAGAATGAGTATTAAATGCACTTATGAATAAATTAATGACTCCCTACATTTTGGAAAGGAATTATGTGGTCTTCTTCAAATAGCTCCTTTCTTCTCTACAATATAAGAATGTAGGTATACCTTTCAGATGAAAGTGCGTCTCCACTTATGCAAGGATTTGCATATAGATGATGGGTACAATCTAATTAGGTGTAGACTTTCTTTTGATTATATATAATATACTGTTAAAATTCATAGCTGAAAATAATTTAATCACATGATGGGAAAAAATAAACCTTTTAAATGTGACGTTAAAGATTACACAATGACAATACAATTAGGAGGCTAGTTTTGACTATCTGGCCACAAATCATAAAAGTAACACAAAATTTTCAGTATTGAATAGAATTTGAGAGACTACCTCAACAAAGAACTTCATTTTGCAGATGAAGAAACAGATTCAGAGGAGTTAGGTAACTGTACTGGGTTGAGTAGCATCCCCTCAAAATTCATGTCCAACCAGAAACTCAGAATATAATCTTATTTGGAATTGGATGTAATTAGCTATGATGAGGTCACACTGGATTAGAATGGGTCCTAAATCTAATGACTGACATCTTCATAAGAGAAAGGAGAAGGAGGGGCACCTGGGTGGCTCAGTGGGTTAAGCATCCGACTTCGGCTCAGGTCATGATCTCACGGTCCGTGAGTTCGAGTCCTGTGTCGGGCTCTGTGCTGACAGCTCAGAGCCTGGAGCCTGTTTCAGATTCTGTGTCTCCCTCTCTCTCTGCCCCTCCCCTGTTCATGCTCTGTCTCTCTCTGTCTCAAAAATAAATAAACGTTAAAAAAAATTTTTTTTTTAAAAAAAGAGAAAGAAGAAGGAGATTCAGAAACACAGATTCACATAAGAGGGAAGCCCACGTGATGACAGAGGCAAAGATTGGAGTGATGTAACTATAAGCCAAAGAATGCTGGTAACCACCAGAAGCTAGGGAAAGGCAAGGAAAGATCCTCCCCTTGAGACTCCAAAGGGAGCATGGCTCTGCTGACACTGATGTCACACTTCCAGCCTCCAGAACTATGACAGAATACATTTCTGTTTTTTTAAGCCACCCAGTTTGTGCTAATTTGTTACAGCAGCCTGAGGAAACTAAGACAGTAACCTTCCAAGGAGTGGTGGTGACTCAGGAATAAAGGCCCAGTGAATAAAGTCTCAGTCCACACTCTGAGCAGCTGTGCTCTTGTGTCCACTGCCTGCATCTTGAGGGTACTTAGAGGTGCTCCCTTTATTGACCTCATGTATTCACGAGTTCTATACAGTTTGCTGTCCTTCGGGCTTTACTTCCCATCCTCGTCCCTCTTTGAAGTTGTTCTTATACAACTCTTGCACAAGTCATCTGTTCTCACATTTCTTATACTCTCAGAAATTTGGTCCTCTGCTTCTACTGCCATTCTGTGCTACTACCTCTCTTTTCTAGGTTGCTTTTACCTCTGGGCATAGGCCCTGTCATGATGCTGCTTCTCTCTTAAAAAACAGTACAAGTGTAGTACATGTATAAAATTGTGTAAGTATAGTTTTCAGTCCATCTGATCTACCATAGTACCTTTCCAATGCTTCCTGACCATTTCAATAATTGACTTAATTGATGGCATATTTTTTCCTTTGTGGTACATACAGACAAAAGGTAAAGTTTTTGCTTTCTTGATAAAGTCCTTTGATGCACAAAGGTATTAAATTTTGATGAAATATAATTTATTTTTTCCTACATTGATCACACTTTTGGTGTCGTATCTTTAAAAAAATTTTTTTTAAGTTTATTTGTTTTGAGAGAGAGAAAACACGAGCAGGGGAGGGGCAGAGAGAGAGGGAGAGAGAGAATCCTAAGCAGGCTCCACACTGTCAGCACAGAGCTCCATGTGGGGCTCAAACTCACAAACTGTGAGATGGAACTCTGAGCTGAAACCAAGTGTTGGATGCTTAACCGACTGAGTCACCCAGGCACCCCAGTTTTTTGTGTCATATCTAAGAATCCTTTGCCAAACCCAAGGTTATAAAGATTTACCCCTATGTTTTCTTCTAAGAGTTTTATAGTTTTTAGCTCTTATATTGAGGTTGTAGATCCATTTTGAGTTTACTTAACATATGGTATGAGATAAGTATTTAAATTCATTGTTTTGTATTTGTATATCCACTTGTCCCAGCATCATTTGTTGAAGAGACTGTCCTTGCCCCATTGAATGATCTTGGCATCCTTGTCAAAAATCAATTGGCCATAGATGTATAGGTTTACTTCTGGATCCTCAATTTGATTACATTTGTCTTTGTGTCTATCCTTATTCCAGTACCATGCTATTTTGATTATTGTAGTTTTGTGGTAAGTTTTAAAATTGTGAAGTGTGGGTCCTCCAACGTTATTTCTTTTGGAAAACTGTTTAGCTATTTGGGGCCCTTAGCAATTCCATATGAATCTGAATATTAGTTTTTCCATTTCTGAAAAAAAGAACGATTGGCGTTTTCATAGGGTTGCATTGAATCTACAGATCACTTTGGGTTGTATGATATTTTAATATTCTTTAGTAAGCATTACATATTCCTTGGATATTTGATAGAATACTCTCATAAAATACTTTGGTGTTTATTTGTTCATGGGCAGACTTCAAATTCTGATTTAATTCCATTTGTTGTTATATGTTATTTGTATTATGTCTTCTAGTCTATGAATATGGGATGTCTTTCCATTTAGTTAGGTCTTCTTTAATTTCTTTTAGTAATGTTTTGTAGTGTTCAGTGTACTAGTCTTTCACCGTGAAAGAATTTAGTGAAATTTATTCCATGTATTTTATTAAAAAATGAGGTTATTAAAATATTTTAGGTATGCAAAGAAATATAATGAGCACTTGTGTAATCACTATACAGTTTAAGAAATAAAGTTTAACAAATACAATTAAAGCCTCACTGCATTGTCTTCCCTTGCTCAGAAGTAACTGCTCTCTTAAATTCAGTGTTTATGATTTCCTTACATAGTATGGTAGGCAGAATAATAGCCCACAAAGATATCCGTGTCCTAATCCTCAGAATCTGTGAATATGTTATCTTTATGACAAAAAGAATCTTTGTGGATGTGGTTAAGACTGGAAATGGTGAGTTATCCTTGAGTATCTGGGTGGGTTCAGTATAATCACATAGGTCCTTGTAAGTAAAACAGGGAGACAGGACCTCTTATAAATATGTCTCTCCAAGGGCTGGATAAGCCCCAGTGTCTCTAGCTTTTATAACCTAGAGATATCTTCAAGGTGCTGCCTGGGACACATATCTCCTTTATATGTAAATTACTAGGGATCTTCCTGGCATCTTGGAAGCTTGATCTAAAGGAGGAGGCCAAACTATAATCATTTGACCTTCTTGGGGAAACAAGAGAAGAGCTACTACCTTTTGAATCAGAGCAATAAACTAGACAAGTGGACAAATGGTTATAGATCTAATCCCCATGGTATATGGAAAGAAAAACATAGAGGAAGTGAAGGCAAAACATCACCTTTATATCATACAGATTTCTGTGCCTCCAGAGGTTAAAGGTTTTTATAGAAGCATTGAGAAATTCAGGGAAGATTTATTTCCTCACATTGATTTATCAGTAATTGAGATCTTTCATATAACTTTTTATCATGACTGTGGATTTGTCAATTTCTCCTTGTATCTTGGTGGTTATGTTATTGGAGGCTTACACATTTAGAATTGTTATAAATCTTTAGTGCATAGTTTGAATTATTTCCTTCATTTATGATATTGTGACTCTCTTTGTCAGACAAGCTTTAAAAATCCTCCTGAAATAAATCAATCCAACAAGAGGATATAACAATTATAAATATCTATGCACCCAACATTAAAGCACCTAAATACATAAAGTAAATATTAACTGACATAAAGGAGGAAATTGATGGTAACACAATAATAATAGGGGACTTTAACACACCACTTATATCAATGGATAAATCATCCAGGGAGAAAATCAATACTAAAATAGTGTTTTTGAATGACACATTAGACTAGATGAACTTAACAGATATCTGCAGTACATTCTGTCAAAAACAGCAGAATACACATTGTTTTCAAGTGCACATAGAACTTTCTCCAGGATAGATCATGTCTTAGGCCACAAAATAAGTCTTAGTAAATTTAAGAAGATTGAAATCATACCATGCATATTTTCCAACACAAAAGTATGAAACTAGAAATCACTTACAAGAAAAAAAATTGGAAAATACATAAATACATGGGAATAAACAACTTGCTATTAAACAATCAATAGGTCAATAAAGAAATCAAAGAAGAAATTAAAAAAACACATGGAAACAAATGAAAATGAAAACACAATGGTCCAAAATCTTTGGGATGTGGAGAAAGCAGTTCCAAGAGGGAAATGTATAGATGTACAAGAAAAATCTCAAATAAACAATCAAACTTTATATCTAAAGAAACTAGAAAAAGAACAAAGCACAAAGTTAGTGGAAGGAAGGAAATAATAAAGATCAGAACAGAAATAAATAAAACAGAGACTAAAAAACAATAGAAAAGATGAATGAAACCAAGAGCTCATTCTTTGAAAAGATAAACAAAATTGATAAACTGCTAGCCAGACTCATCAAGAAAAAAAAGAGAGAAGTGAAATAAATAAAATCAGAAATGAAAGAGGAAAAGTAGTAGCTGACAACACAGAAATACTTTAAGAGATTACTACAAAAAAAATTACATGCCAACAAATTAGACAGCTTAGAAGAAATGGGTAAATTTCTGGAAATATACAATCTTCTAAAACTGAATCAGGAAGAAATAGAGAATTTGAACAGACCAATTACTGGTAACAAAATTGAATCTGGTAACAAAGAAATAGAGAATTTGAACAGACCAATTACTGGTAACAAAATTGAATCTGGTAACAAAGAAACTCCCAACAAACACAAGTCCAGGACCAGATGTCTTCCTATGTGAATCCTACCAAACATTTAAAGAAGAGATAATATCTATTCTCAAACTATTCCAAAAATAGAAGGTGAAGGAAAGCTTTCAATACATTCCACAAGGCCAGCATTACTCTGATATAAAATCAAAGAAAAAAAAAAGAGAGAAAAGAAAACTACAGGCCAATATTCTTGAAGAACATAGATCCAAAAAAAAAAAAAAAAAAAAACCCTCAATATATTAGCAAACCAAATTCAACAACATACTAAAAGGATATTCAACACAATCAAATAGGATTTATTCTGGGGAATAAATAAGGATGGTTTAATATTTGATATCAATGAATGTGTATACCACATCAACAAAATGAAAGAAAAAATCATATGATCATCTGAATAGATGTAGAAAAAGCATTTGACAAAATTCAACACCTGTTCATGATAAAAAGTCAACAAAGTGGGTTTAGAGGGAAACTACCTCAACATAACAAAGGCCATATATAACAAACTCATAGCTAACATCATACTCAATGGTGAAAAACTGAGAGCTTTTCCTCTAAAATTAGGAAAAAGACAAAGATATCCACTCTTACCAATTTATTCAACATAGTACTGGAAGTCATAGTCATAGCAATCAGACAAGAAAAAGAAATAAAAGCCATACAAATTGGTAAGGAAGAAGCTAAACTGTCACTATTTGCAGATGACATGATACTATACATAGAAAACCCTAAAGACTCCACCAAGAAACTGTTAGAAGTAATAAACGAATAAGTTGCAGGGTACAAAATTAATACACAGAAACCTGTTATATTTCTATATACTGATAACAAAGTAGCAGAAAAAAAACTAAGCAAACAATTCCATTTACCATTGCACCAAAGAGAATATATTACCTAGGAATAAACTTAACCAAAGAGGTGAAAGACCTGTACTCCAAAAGCTATAAAACACTGATGAAAGAAATTAAAAATGACACAAACAAATGGAAAGACATACCATGCTCATAGAATAGAAGGAGTAATATTGTTGAAGTGTCCACACTACTCAAAGCAATCTACAGATTCAATTCAATCTCTATGAAAATATCAATAATACTTTTCACAAAACTAAAACAAATAACCTCAAATTTGTATAGGACTACCAAAGACCCCAAATAGCCAAGGCAATCTTGAGAAAGAAGAATAAAGCTGGAAGTACCACAACTCCAGATTTTAAGATATATGACAGATCTATAATAATCAAAACAGTATGGTACTGTCACTAAAACAGACACCTGTATCAACAGAACACAAAAGAAAGCCCAGAAATAAATCCGTGCTTATACAGCCAATTAACCTACAACAAAGGAAGCAGAAAATACTATAGGGAGAACACAGTTTCTTGAATAAATGGCTCTGGGAAAACTGGACAGCCACATGCAAAATAATGAAACTGGATTACTTTCTTAAAGCATACACAAAAATAAATTCAAAATGGATTAAAGGCCTAGATATGATACCTGAAACCATAAATCTTCTAGAAGAAAACATAGCAGTCATTTCTTGGACATCAGTCCTAGCAACATATTAGGGATAGTTCTCCTCAGCCAAGAGAAATAAAAGCAAAAATAAACTACTGGGACTACACTAAAATAAAAAAGCTTTTGCACAGCAAAGGAAACCATCAATAATATGACAAGGCAATTTACTGAATGGGAGAAGATATTTGCAAATGATATATCCAATAATAGGTTAGTATCCAAATACAACAACAAAAAAGAATAATCCAATTTAAAAATGGGCAGAGGACCCAAATATTTTTTTCCAAAGGAGACATCCAGATGGCCAAGAGACACATGCAAAGATGCTCCACATCACTAATCATAAGGGAAATACAAAACTGCAATGATATATCATCTATACCAGTCAGAATTGCTAAAATCAAAAAGACAAGAAATAACAAATGTTGGTAAATATGTGAAGGAAAAGGAACATACTATTGGTAGGAATGTAAATTGATGCAGCCACTGTGGAAAACAGTATGGAGGCTCCTCAAAAATTAAAAATAGAAATACCAAATGATCTAGTAATTTCACTACTGGGTATTTACCAACAAAAAACTAATTCAAAAATATATATGAACCCCTATACTTACTGCAGTATTATTTACAATAGCCAAGATATGGAAGCAACCTACATGTTACTGATAGATGAAGGGATAAAGAAGATGTGGTATATATAAACAATGGAATATTATTTGGTCATAAAAAAGAATGAGATCTTGCCATGTGGGACAACGTAGATTGACCTAGAGGGTATTATGCTAAGAGAAAGAAGTAATACAGAGAAAGACAAATACCATATAATTTCACTTAAATGTAGAATCTAAACAACAAAACAAACAAAAGGCAGAAACTTGCTCATAAATACAGAACACTGATGGTTGACAGAGGGGAGGGCATGGGAGAATGGGCAAAATGGATGAAGGGGAGTGGGAAGTATCGGCTTCCAGTTACGGAATGAGTAAGTGACAGGAATGAAAGGTACAGGATAGAAAATATAGTCACTGGTATTGTAATAGCGTACATGGTGACAGATGGTAGCTACACTTGTGGTGAGCACAGCATAATGTATAGAGTTGTCAAATTGCCATTGAACACCTGAAACTAATGTATCATTGTGTGCCAACTATACTTCAATCAAAAAAACAAATTAATTAAAAAAAATAGACCTGAATTCCTGCTCTGTCACATCAGTCTACATGTCATATAGAGGGGTTCTTACAGTCTTTCACCCTCAGTTTTCTCTTCATTACAATGGGAATAAATATTATCTAATATTAAAAAAATCTATCTAAAATACAACTCTGAACAAGATGAACACAAAATGATGAAAGTTTATAGCTCTGGTAGTATCAGAGGGAAAACATTTAAGCAAAAATATCATTAGGAATATTTGTTTTCTAACTAATGGATTTTTAAAAATTTATTGTTACTGGATATAACTGGATTAATATTTCTCTTCTACTACTATACTATTATCCTCTTTTTTGTATGCTTCGTTTCTCCTTTCCTGCCTTTTTTTTTTAATTTAAAAAATCTATCCCCTTTTTCCCATTTTCATGCTTTAAAAGATATGCATTCTATTTCTACTATATCAGTGGTTTCTCTGAAATATTTTTAACATGTGAATTTACCTTAATAAAGCCTAAAGTAAATTATGACCCATACTTTCTTTCTCATAATCACTACAATTTAAAACACTTAAACTCTGGTTTCTCTCTCTTCAATCTTAGAATATTAGTACTATCATCGCTTCTCGGCCTTTTGGCTAAGATCAAGTGTAGAATATTAGTACTATCTAGTGTTTTTATTCCACCTTGTTTTTGTATCCCATATTAGTCATGACCATTACATGCTTTTTAAGGTTAATGGTTTTATTTTCATACTTAGTTTCTTTGCCCATCATTACTATTTCCATCTCACTCCTTTCTTCTGATTCCATTGTCCTTTGGAAGTTCTTTTGTGAAGGGTCTATTGTAGGCAAACTCCATTTTTTTCCCTCATACGTTTTGTAATTTCTATTGAAAGCTCATCTTTGGGGGGGATTAATCTGTAGGAATCCTAAAAGGCATGGTTTGAAGATGTGTCTCTTCATAGAAATGGTATTTATTTCTGCCAAATATCCCAGAGTTACCACCAAGTTCGCGGCTCTTTGTATGTTAATGTATCAAATCCAATTACAAAGGTAATAAACTGGACCCCACAAATAATAAAATTCCAATCCATATATCTAGTATTTGGTTTTAAAATCTCTGGGTTTTTTTTGTTTGTTTGTTTGTTTTTAATCCCAGGCTAGTTACCTTAGTTTTTTCCTCACCAAATAGGTAGTTGTTGTTGTTGTTTAATCCTGTCTGTTTAATAATGCTGGATTTCTCTCTCTTTTTCCTCTTTTCTGACTCTGTCTGTTCCTCTTAATCTCTCTGACTCAGTTAGGACTCCCAGCTTTGTACAAGCTTGGTAACTTTTTCTGTCCCTGCATGACCAGTAAAATCTGAATCTATTTATTATGCAAAGCAGCAACCATCTCCACTGCTCCCTTATGTAGAGCAACTATACTGAACACCTTCTTATGAGTCTGGGTTTACAAAGACTTTGGGCCTGGATATTTTCTTTACTTTCTTAAAAACCCAGGTATGTTAAAAAAAAAAATGTTTGTTTTAGAGAGTAGAAAAGTGGTTGTCAGAGGCTACAACTTTCAGCTATAAGATGTATAAGGTCTGAGGATCTGACATAAAACATGGTGATTTTAATTGATAACACTGTGTTGTATAATTGAAATTTGCTAAGAGAGTAAAACTTAAATGTTATCATCAAAAAGAAAAAAGATAAATATGTGAGGTGATGGATATGTTAATTAACTGTCTGCGGGAGGGGGATCCTTTCACTATGTATATGTACCTCAAATCACCACAATGTGTACTTAAAATATCTTGAATGTTATATGTCAGTTATAGCTGAATGAAGCTGGCATTTAAAAAAATATTTAAAGAAATATTTTTTAAAAGGTTTGTTTTATCATTTACTTATATTTTGTGTCAAGAGGACTTGCAGATTTTCTAGTCTACTGTTATTCCAGAAACAGAAGGCAAGATGGGTTTATTGATCTTTCCTAGGATTCTTTTTTTTTTTTAATGTTTTTTAAAATTTATTTTTGAGAGAGAGGGAGAGACAGAGCATGAGCAAGGGAGGGGCAGAGAGAGAGAGGGAGACACAGAATCTGAAGCCCGCTCCAGGCTCTGAGCTGTCAGCACAGAGCCCAGCGTGGGTCTCAAACTCACTAACCATGAGGTCATGACCTGAGCCAAAGTCTGCCGCTTAACCGACTGAGCCACCCTGGATCCACTCGGGTGCCCTTCCTAGGAATTCTTTAACTTTAAAAAGAATCCAGTTGAGTTCAGCAAGCAATCATTGAATGTCTTCTATGTACCATCTTCTACGTACCATCTATTTAGAAAAATCACTCATTTTGTAGCAGAAAGCCACTGTCATTCAGAAAATAAATCTGCATATCTTCTTCCCTATCCTTCTGTGACTATCAATTGTAAAGATCACATTATATCAAAGGCATCATCAGATAAGTTCCAGTGCTTTAGATAAAATTCCTATCATCAGATAAAATTCCAGCACTTAAACCCCTGCTACTACAATATGAATTATATTATCATGATTAACAACAGCAACAAAAGGTAAGTGGAAGAGTTATATCCAAATTCACACAGTTTTCAAAATTGTGTATTTCTCTTCTTTGTGTTTAGATTTTCTTCTACCTCAGCTTAAAAGATAAAATAATATGTAGTCACGTTTGTCACTCCTGGATGTTGATGACACAAGCAAGCTCGTTGTGGAATGGTGTAAGTAGACACTACCTGAACTATGACTTGATCCTAGTTCTTAAAGGAGAACCGATCCCCACAAAAGCCAACTGTACTAGGGACTACTTTTTCCCCTGCTCCCCCCACAGGGCCACAAACAGTAGGTGCATTTGTTTCTCTTCTGCCCAGGCACAAGTCCAAAGGAAAAGACAGAAAGATAATAATGTTATTTTAAGAGATAGACTATAAGTATTTTCTAATTTGAATGGTAGATATAAATCAAATATTATTTTTAAATTGAAACAAAGCTCCGTTAGATCTGCATTAGACTTAACATTGCCTCACTCAGGATGCTGCAGAGATAAGTTGAGGAAATGCAAGTGAAGTGCTTCCTATAAAGCCTGGCATGTAGGCAGCACTCAATAAATATCAGCCCCTATTATTGGTTTAAAAAACATAACAAAATAGCACAAAATATAGAGTAAAGTGGAAAAAAAACTAACAAGAAATAGGGCTAAAATATACGACATGTAAACAAAACTTGTTTGATATTCTTAGTGTGTTTGCATGCACACAGACACATATACACTCAGGCGTTTTCTAATATAGACTTCTAGGCAGGTACCTCTATACTATCCTTGTCATTGTACTATTTTTATACTATTCTTGTAACCTAGAACATGCTTGTGTTTCTTATTCCAATGAGACACTGGGGAGGGGTCTCAGCCAACAACAAAAAATAAGCATAAATTGCCCCTGCTGACTTCTTTCTTTTCCTTGGATGATACTTTAATCTCTGTAATAATTTATGCTGTCAACTAGTGTTATGGTGGCAACATCTTCCCTGTCACCTAATGTCCAGTTAGTAGATGACTTTACCACCCCTCCTTAACTGCTAGTGATCAGAAGACTTATAACATCATGTGCTCAGACCGACCTATGAATAGGTGGCTGGAACCATTCCACATAAATTCTAAACCTTAAACGAAGAAACTAAGAGGGGCTGACAGGTACCACTCATAAATCAAGTCAACCTCTTGACATTCCATTCTTGGCTTCACTTGGCTTCCACTCTCACCTTGTGCAACAATGGCAAGAAGAAAATGTGCTTCTGTCTCGGCTAATCCATCTTAGCTACCAAATTTAATATTCCTGCCTTAGGTTTATTTTTAGTTTAAGGCAGTGATGCTCAAACTTCAGAATGCATCAGAATTATCTGAAGGGATTGTTAAAACAGATTGCTGGTTGCCAACCCAGAGTCTCTAACTCAGTAGGTCTGGGGTGGGGCTTGAGAATTAGTATTTCCAAGTTCAAGGGTGATGCTGATGCTGTTGGTCCCAGGACCATACTTTGAGAATCAATGGTTTAAAGTAATAAATCTCTTTCTTATGTGACAGATTGGGGAATGTTACTTTTTTCTTTGGAAAACCTGTAAAGAATTAGGAAAGAAAAAAAAAAGAATCCAAATGATTGGAAAGAGAAAGAATATATATGACATTAAGATCAGGACAAATCCTGCAGAAGCCTGGCAGAAAAAGCTAGCATTTCTGCCCTGGCAGAAAAAACTAGCACTTCTCAATAGGTTAAGTCAGAGAAAATCTGAGCACATGTCAGTGAAGAACAAAGCCTGGGTAGGAAGGCTTTATGTTCAGCACATTTCTCTTTCTGCAATTCTACGTTTGCCTTCATCTTCTATTAGTTTTGCCTTCATTTTGGAGTGCTCAAATGTGGCACAGCTAAAACAAACATTTTAGCACAAAGAATAGCTGTGTTCAGAAGGCAGTGAGAAATTGGAAGTTCATAAACTTAATCTTGTAGCTGAAAGACATTATTAATACTATGATATCAATGTTATTGTCAACCAGCCCTCATCACTCAGCACTCACATAAACCTCTGTGCTCTTCAATTTTACATGCAATCAGCCAGGTACAGTCAGTCCTCTTTCCTTCTCTCCAGACCTCCCTCCTCCAAATTATGAGTTATGAAAAGGCCACTATAAATCTCTCGCTCTGAATTGTCTTTTCCATAGTCAAGAACTTAACACATAGTCTGTGCTCATGAATAAAGAAGCAGGCATACATTAATAATGAACCCAGGATGAGTTCATTGACACTGAAGCAGGCTTGGGGCTCACCTGGGGTGATGGGGGGCTATCCAGGTCACTCCAAGACAATCAACTCTGTTGTGGGGTAGATGTGAGACTCTTGTCCTCCCAGCTGTCGACCTGGACTGGACATTTGGAATCTGTTTGCAATTAAACCTGGGAATGACCATGAACAAAAAAAATGTGTTTGTAATTAAACTCCAGAATGACCATGAAAACAAAGAAATGAAAAAATGAGAGATGTGGTGAAGAAATGTTGCTTGGTGCTTTAAAAATATTAAAAATTTTTACATGCAAAAGATATTTCTCACTTCTTAACGTCTTTTGTTTATCCTTTTTAGATTGATTTTTCCACAGTAAAAAACATCATCACAGATAAATATATAGTGTCTACTTTGCAAAGGTGGCGTCTAAACATGCTGCGTTTGAATTTTCGTGGTTGTATTCTCCGCTTGAAAACCTTGAGATCTGTCAGTGAGTATGTTCATTACAACTCTTTGTCTTGCTTTTATGTTTTTTAATTAAACAAATATAAAGAAAAATATAAAATAAAATGGACACTTCAGTTATGGTCTTAGGCCATAAGAATGCCAATTAAAAACATTTAAAATGCTTATAATATAGTCAACTCTTAATGGATTGTATGATCTGGGAGTTGGTCCTTTGTCCATTCTTATTTTTTTAAGTTTATTTATTTTGAGAGAGATGGAGGCAATGTGAGCAGGGTAGGAGCAGAGAGAGAGAGAGAGGGAGAGAGAGAATCTCAAGCAGGCTCCATGCTGCCAGCACAAGAGCCCAACATGGGGCTCGAACTCACAAAATAATGAAATCATGACCTGAACTGAAACCAAGAGTCAGACACTTAACTGACTGAGAGACCCAGGTGCTCTGGTCCTTTGTCCATTCTTACTGACCACTTTTTTTTGGTCTAGCATTTGTCTATCTATGTATCTTCAATTCATCTACTAAAAAAAAATACAATATAAGAATATATTATCAATTTAAAAATTCTAACAATAGACAGTAAAAAGCAAAAAACCTTCCTGTATCTCCCTCAAACCCATTAACTTACTCAAAGGTATTCAATGGTATTAGTTTTCTGTTCTTTTTTTAAATTGTTTAAAATGTTTTTATTTTATTTTTGAGAGAGACAGAGCACAAGTGGGGGAGGGGCAGAGAGAGACGGGGCACAGAATCTGAAGCAGGCTCCAGGCTCCCAGCTGCAAGCACAGAGCCCAATGTGGACCCACAAACCACAAGATCATATCCTGAGCTGAAGTTGGGTGCTTAACCAACTGAACCACCTAGGCACCCCTAGTTTTCTGTTTTTCTAAAATACATTTACATATATGTGATTAAAAATACACAATTAAAAATTTTAATATGCAATGGATCATATTGTTTTATATTTTCTTTTATATCCTGAAAATTTTTCCATGTCAGTCTATATAGAACTACTAAATTATTTTTGGGGCCCCTGGGTGGCGCAGTCGGTTAAGCGTCCGACTTCAGCCAGGTCACGATCTCGCGGTCTGTGAGTTCGAGCCCCGCGTCAGGCTCTGGGCTGATGGCTCGGAGCCTGGAGCCTGTTTCCGATTCTGTGTCTCCCTCTCTCTCTGCCCCTCCCCCATTCATGCTCTGTCTCTCTCTGTCCCAAAAATAAATAAAAAACGTTGAAAAAAAAATTAAAAAAAAAAAAAAAAGAACTACTAAATTATTTTTAAATCGTTAAACTCATTTTCCATACTGTGGATGTAGCATAATTTAACTTTCTTCCTCTTGATGGATATTGAGGTTATTTCCAATTTTCTCCCAGCTGCTTTGTACTTTCACTGTGACATGTGTATTTAATTGCCTTAGTCAGTTTGAGCTGTCATAATAAAGTCTCGTAGACACCAGAAACTTATTTCCCACAGTCTGGAAGCTGGATGTCCAAGATCAGGTCTAGAGAGACCCTCTTCTAGGTCATAGATGGTTGTCATCTTTTTGTGTCCTCACATGGCAGAGAGAAGGAGAGAGAGAGAGATCTCTGGGGTTCCTTGTATAAAAGCACTAATCCTATTCATGAAAGCTCTACCCTAATTATGTCCTGAAGGCCCTACCTCCTAATACCATCACACAGGGGGCTAGGATTTCAACATGTGAATTTGGCCAAGGGGCACATTCAGTCCATTGCATTAACATATATATTTATTTATTTTGAAAGAGAGAGAGTATGTGAGTGGGGGAGGGGCAGACAGAAAGAGAGAGAGAATACCCAGCAAACTCTGTGCTAATGGCATGAACCCACAAACCATGAGGTTATGACCTGAGTTGAAAACAAGAGTCAGACACTCAATGACTAAGCCACTCAGGCACCCCAACCCATTTGTTTTTTAAGGTGCATTTCAGCTTCCTTATATATTTCTGGAAATGAGAGAAAAAACATATTTAGAAAAGTGTACATTCATACTGATTTCAGATAATGAGAAAGAAAGCCATAAACATGTAAATACCAACATACTCAACATGAGTCTAGAGATATATGAGGGAAAGCAAGTTGCAGAATGACATAGATAATCTAATACCATTTGCATACAAGTTTTCAATGTGCAAAATAATATATACTTTACCTTTTGAAATAATTTCAATAATACATATTTAAGGAAAATGTAAAAAGCATGCATGGGAAGGAAAACTCCAAATGCAAGATAGTGGTTATCTCTTGAGGTGGACAGAGTTGAATGAAATGGGGAAAAGGTTCACAAAGAGTTTCAAGTGTATCTGTAATTTTTTTTAAATAGAAAAATAATAAATATAGATTATTTTAAATAGAAAAATAAATAAAATATACCAAATGGGATAATTCTGACTGGTTGCTGATACTGAAAAAAGCTATAGTTTTTATGTTATTGTATTTGATTACATATTAAAGTGTCTTCTTGGTTTTAACAGTTTGTCAGTTGATTCTTTTGGGTTTTACAGGCAGATCATTTATTTCCATTCATTCCTAGTCTTATATCTTTTATTTCTCCTTTTTTTTTTCTCCCAGTAGCAGGGATATGGAGCCATATTGTCTTATTCTTGACTCCTTTTTTCATGTTTTTAATGAGAATAGTGTTATTATTATATCTTTTATTTCTGGGATACACTCTTTATAGAGATATAATGCTGTTCCTTTTTTTACAGCAGCCATGTTCTGTTTGTTCCTCATTCAGTCTGGTCATGTCTGCCTTTGGAATTTTAGGAACTATTAATTTCTGATCCACCAATACCATTCCTGTTTTGTTTTCCAGAGATATTACAAATTTTTGAAAAAAAAATCATTTCTCAGAATTTGGGTAGGAGAGGAAAGCTGAAATATGGGCTTAGTCTGCTATCTTGAATGAATTTATTACTTTATTAGTAATAAAGAGTTAAAATAATTGTAAGCCTTAATGTGCTAGCCATCCAGTTTATAGCATTATCTACAATAGCCAAATTATGGAAAAACCTAAGTGTCCATTGACTGATGAATGGACAAAGAAGTAGTATGTATACAATGGAATTTTACTCAACCATAAAAGAGAATGAAATCTTTCCATTTGCAACGACATGGTTGGAACCAGAGAGTACTATGCTAAGTGAAAGAAGTCACAGAAAGATAAATACCTTATGATTTCACTCATGTGAAATTCAAGAAACAAAACAAGCAAAGAAAAAAAAAAGAAAGAAAGAAAGAGGTACACTAAGAATAGACTCTAAACTATAGAGAACAAACTGATGGTTACCAGAGGGGAGGTAAGTGGAGGGATTGTGTTAAACAGGTGATGGGAATTAAGGAGTGCACTTGTTGTGATGAGCACTGGGCATTGCGTGGAATTGTTGAATCACTGTATTATACACCTGAATCTAATATCATGCTGTATGTTAACCGGAATTTAAATAAAACTTAAAAAATGTGCTAGCCACCCAAACTCACTCTCTGTCCCCAGAAAAATGTACTATTAAATACATCTCTTTTTTGAAGGAAGAAAATGGACTCGAGATGGCAACATTTAATGTTTTGGTTTGACCTAAGATTTTCATGTTGGCAATGGTGGTTGAACACTGGGGTGAGTTTCTGACAAATGGCAGGGCACATATCTCCGGAAGCTTTCATTCCAAGTCTTTTTTTTTTTTAATCATAAAAGGGTGTTGAGTTTTGTCAAATGGTTTTTCACCGAGATTTTTTCTTCATTCTATTAATATGTTGCTATCACATTGATTGATTTTTATATGTTGAACCACCTTCACTTTCCTGGGACCAATCTCACTTATTCATGGTGTATAATCCTTTCACCATGCTGCTGTATTTTCTTTGCTAATACTTTGTTGAGGATTTTCACATCTATATTTAAAAGGAATACTGGCCTATAGTTTCCCTTTCTTGTGACGTCTTTGCCTGGCTTTGTTATCGGGGTAATACTGGCTTCGCAGAATGAGTTAGGAGCTATTTTCTCCTTTTCCACATCTTCGAAGAGTTTGAGAAGGATTGGTGTTAATTTTTCTTTAAATGTTTGGTGGAATTTGCCACTGAAGCCATCTGGCCCTAGGTTTTTCTTTGTTGGAGGTGTTTTGATTGCTGATTTAATATACCTATTTGTTAGAGATGTATTCAGATTTTGTGTTTCTTCCTGAGTCAAGTTTGATAGCTTGTGTGTTCCTAGGAATTTGCCAATTCCATGTAGGTAAACCAATCTGTTGAGGCATAATTGTGCATAGAATTCTCTTATAATCCTTTTTATACCTTGAAGTAAGCAGTAATGCATCATTTTCATTTGCAATTTTAGAAATTTTCATCTTCCCTCTTGTTTTTCTTGGTCAGTCTAGCTACAGGTTTGTTAACTTTGTTGATCATTTCAAATAACCAACTTTTAGTTCTTTTTTTGTTGTAGAAAAATATACTTAACATGAAAGTTGCCATTTTAACCATTTTAAGTGTACAGTTCTGTGCCTTCATATTGTTGTGGAACCATCATCACCATCCACCTCCCGAACTTTTCCAAGTTTTTTTTTTCAGTTGCAAAACTGAAATTCTGAACCATGAAATATGAACTCCCCATTTCTCCCTACTACCAACCCATGGCAAGCACCATTATACTTTATTTCTCTATGGATTTGGCTACCTCATATAAGTAGAATCATACAATATCTGCTCTTTTGAGCCTGGTTTCTTTCACTTAGCATCATGTCTGCAAGTTTCACCCATGTGGAGGCTCATATCTGAATCTCTCTCTTTTTTAAGAGTGAAAAATACTCCATTAGGATAAAGGACCTGAATGTGACACAGGAAACCATCAAAACCCTAGAGGAGAAAACAGGGAAAAACCTCTCTGACCTCAGCCGCAGCAATTTCTTACTTGAGACATCAAAGGAAAGGGAATTAAAGCAAAATGAACTATTGGAACCTCATGAAGATAAAAAGCTTCTGCACTGCAAAGGAAACAATCAACAAAACTAAAAGGCAACCAACGGAATGGGAAAAGATATTTGCAAATGACATATCGGACAAAGGGCTGGTATCCAAAATCTATAAAGAGCTCACCAAACTCCACACCCAAAAAACAAATAATCCAGTGAAGAAATGGGCAGAAAACATGAATAGACACTTCTCTAAAGAAGACATCTGGATGGCCAACAGGCACATGAAAAGATGCTCAACGTCGCTCCTCATCAGGGAAATACAAATCAAAACCACACTCAGATATCACCTCACGCCAGTCAGAGTGGCCAAAATGAAGAAATCAGGAGACTATAGATGCTGGAGAGGATGTGGAGAAACGGAAACCCTCTTGCACTGTTGGCGGGAATGCAAACTGGTGCAACCGCTCTGGAAAACAGTGTGGAGGTTCCTCAAAAAATTAAAAATAGACCTACCCTATGACCCAGCAATAGCACTGCTAGGAATTTATCCAAGGGATACAGGAGTACTGATGCATAGGGGCACTTGTACCCCAATGTTTATAGCAGCACTCTCAACAATAGCCAAATTATGGAAAGAGCCTAAATGTCCATCAACTGATGAATAAAGAAATTGTGGTTTATATACACAATGGAATACTACATGGCAATGAGAAAGAATGAAATATGGCCTCTTGTAGCAACGTGGATGGAACTGGAGAGTGTTATGCTAAGTGAAATAAGTCATATAGAGAAGGACAGATTCCATGTTTTCACTCCTATGTGGATCCTGAGAAACTTAACAGAAGACCATGGGGGAGGGGAAGGAAAAAAAATGGTTAGAGAGGGAGGGAGCCAAAACATAAGAGACTCCTAAAAACTGAGAACGAACTGAGGGTTTATGGGGGGTGGGAGGGAATGGAGGGTGGGTGATGGGTATTGAGGAAGGCACCTGTTGGGATGAGCACTGGGTGTTGTATGGAAACCAATTTCACAATAAATTTCATATTGAAAAAAAAAAGAAAGAAAAATACTCCATTAGATGTTCTTAACCACATTTTGTTTATCTACTCATCCATCAGTAGACACAAGTTCCTTCCACTTTTTGGCTATTGTGAAATAATGCTGCTATGAACATGATTTTTAAACATCAACTTTGATTTTTATTGATTCTATTGGTTTTCTATTTTCTATTTTATCCCCGCTCCCATCTTTATTATCCTGCTTGCATTGGGTTTTGCTTGCTCTTCTTTTTTAGTTTCTTAAGGTGGAAGGTTAAGCTTATTGATTTGAGGTTTATATCCTTTTAAAATGTTGGCATATATGGCTATAATCTTCCCTGGATTTTTTTTTAACATGTTTCCACATAAACACTTTTCCTGATGCCTATGCACAAAGTCCACTGGGAAGTTTGGGATGGAGATGAAATGGGCAACATGAAATTGCAACTTGTGTGGAAAATACAGAGAGGGCCAAAAAATGAAAATTCTATACTGTACAATGGGCATATGTTCATTACATCAGATAACAATGTCTTCTATATGTCATATGTATTTCATTTATTGTATCATATATATAGATACGTGGACCTTAGTTTATATTTTATCTGAGGTCTAAGAGAGCCAAAAATATTGTCTTACGGGTTTTTTTTTAAGTTAGTTTATTTGAGAGAGAAAGAGAGAGAGACAAAGAGAGAGAGAGAAAGAGAGAGAGAGAGGGAGAGCAAGTGAGTAGGGGAGGGGCAGAGAGAGAGAGAATCCCAAGCAGCCTCCGTGCTGTCAGCACAGAGGCAATGTGAAGCTCGATCTCATGAAAAGTGAGATCATGACCTGAGCTGAAATCAAGAGATGCCTAACTGACTGAGCCACCCTGGGCCCCCTGTCTTAAGTTTTTTGATATTTTGTTGTCTACTTAAAAATATTTAGTACTAAGGGGTGCCTGGGTGGCTCAGTCAGTTAAGCATCTGACTTCAGCTCAGGTCATGATCTCACAGTTTGTGAGTTTGAGCCCCACAACAGGCTCTGTGCTGACAGCTCGAAACCTGGAGCCTGCTTTGGATTCTCTCTCTCTCTCTCTCTCTCTCTCTCTCTCTCTCTCTCTCTGTGTGTGTGTCCCTCCCCAACTTGTGCTCTGTCTCTCAAAAATAAATAAATGTAAAAAAAAAAATTAGAAAAAAATTTAGTATTAAGGCACCTGAGTGGCTCAGTCAGTTAAGTGGCAGACTCTTGATTTTGGCTCAGGTCATGATCTCACTTTTTGTGAGATAAAGCCCCACATTGGGTTCTGTGCTGGCAGTGCGCAGAGCCTGCTTCTGATTCTCCCTGTCTCTCCGTCCCTCCCCAGCTCATGCTTGCTCACTCCCAAAATAAAGAAATAAACTTAAAAAATTTTTTTTAATTTAGTATTTATCTAGAAGTGTAATTCTTGGTAAAAATGCCTTTATCATGGAAAAAATTAAACATGAAAGCCTGAGTAGACCTTAATTTTCTAAGGAAGTAAATGTAATGCTTATCTCATCTTTGTGATATTTTCAATTTGCTAAGGATTACTTAATAAAATCAGTTTTAATTCCAGCTACCTCGAGTGTATCAAAGATTAAATAAAACCCAACCTCAGAGATGTTTCAGCTTTTCAATTTTTCCCCCCAGCTAAGGTTAGTCTGTTGGTGTGTCTAGAATTACACACATTTTTGGCAAGAAGTTTGACTTTCTGACTGTTACACTGAAGATAAATACTGGCTGATTATTTGAGCTGTTTGGCTGAATGGCCACAAGAGTTGTACAAAATCCTGGTCTGCAAAAACTCTATAATAAAATTAGCTTTAAATTGTTATCTTAAAATGTTTAAAAGGCAGATGAAGGCAGGGGAGAAAATGCTTGCTTTAATATTGTGACAATCAAGTGTGCAGAGTATATGCTAAAACACTTTAGCAAATGTTTGGCAAGGGTACACAAGTGATTGTTTTTTTTTAGTGTTTATTTATTTTTGAGACAGAGAGAGACACAACACTAGCAGGGGAGGGGCAGAGAGAGAGGGAGACACAGAATCTGAAGCCAGCTCCAGGCTCTGAGCGGTCAGCACAGAGCCCGACGTGGGGCTTGAACTCATGAACCCTCCAGATCATGACCTGAGCCGAAGTCGGACACTTAACCAACTGAGCCACCCAGGCGCCCCCACAAGTGATTTTTAAGTTCAGCAGTTGTGTTGTTGTGCTGGAGTAAAACAGATATATTAGGGATGAGGAGCCATCCCTAATTTTTCTCCACTCACTCAATGACCGCAAGATTAGAGCAGTCTGGAAGAAGCTTTGACTTGTGGATACCCTTGGAGTTGCATTTTTATGCTTCTAGAATTTATGAGATACAATATTGACATTTTTTTGAACAGGATTATGAAGTAATTTTCCAGTCTGCCTGCCACGTTCGTGTTGTTCTTATTCATTCTAGCATTGATACGGATTTGTTAGTCACATATGACATCTTCCTGTACACACCAATACCCCACACCTCCTGAAGAAAGGAGCCTCGATGTCTCATAGAATTTAGGCAAGTAGATTCTTAGTACTGAATTGCTTCTATTTGCCAGAGCAGGAGAAACAGATTTTTCAGAAACAGGTGTTAGTTGACATAGGGCATAAAGCTCCAGAGGATGAATGATTAGTAAATGAAAACTCTGAACTGGTTAATGTTAAATATCTTTCCCAAATAACCAGGCAGTAGGTCTGAGCTGACTCAGACTTAGGACTCAAGAGACCTCAGCTTGAAGTGAATCTTACTTCAGAAAAATTAGGGAATTTCAGGACTAGCAGGAAAGTTAAAACAAACAAAACAAAACAAAACTTGAGTATTTATCCAAATACTCAAGTAACATTTGGATAAATAGCCAAGTGACATTTAAACATGTATGTTCAAATATGTAGTTCTCAGGATTATTATATTTTTGACTGCCACAAAATATACTTATTTTTTTAAAATCTCCTGACCCTCATCATCTATTGAACAGAAGGCAGTTTCAAAGGCAAGTTATTAAACTATCAAGAAATTGGCAGAAGGGGATGTACCTAATTGTTCATTCCATCATTGATCAACTATTACTTCCCTGAAAAGTATAAACTCTGATACAGAGAAGGGGCAAATCCTAAGCTTTCAAAAATGTACTTCAGTTTCAGTCCTGGGAGATACTAACAACTCTAACTTACTTTTGGATGGTCTGGATCAATTTCTATGCATTGCTAGCGCTTTATTTCCAATTAGACCTGGAGGGTGACACTGTAGATAAAAATCAACCAATCAAATCACCAACTAGCCTCCAAAAATTGAACCAGAGAGTAACTTGGGTCCTTTCTCTGAATCGGATTTAATCTCTTTTTTTTTCTTCCTCCCAGAACCCTTGTGTCCCTACCACTTGACTTGGTCTCCTACTGAGGTCCCACTCAGGCTTTTTCCACCGTCACATCTTGGCTGTTTCAGGTCTTGTGTCCTTACTATTCTGAGTGTTCATGAACGTTCACACTCTGGTAACAGATTGAACAGTAAGGTGAAGATTTGCATTGAGACCCAAGTATGCATAAGTCTCTCCCCCTAATTCCAACCACTGGTAAAATGGGCAGTGTGGTTAGAACCTCATAATCTAGGGTCCTTCCCTGAACCATTAGCTCCAGCAATTCTTCCAGCATCCCATTCTCTTGGTTTCTGATGTGTACTAAATGACTTGGGCCAAAGACTCTCTCCTGCCAGCTGCCCTCGTGGGTGTTTCTGGACAAAAAGGCTTAACTTTCCTGGTACCTATTCCTCTTCTGGGGTCTGATTCTGCAGGTTCTGATGTGAGGCAGCCGTGGCCAACAGTGACTGTGAGAGTGCTCTGCACACCTGCCCGGCAGCCAGGGCTTAGATGGACCTGAATGCTGGCTCTGTCACCCGCCAGCTCTGTGACGTTATCCAAGCTACCTAAACTCCAAGCTTTGGATTCCTCATCTAGAAAAGACAGATAGTATTACCTCCCTCAAAGGGATCTTGTTGAGAATTAGAAGTAGAATATGTGAAGCTTTTAGCACAGTGTATGGCATCTAGTAGGTGCTTAAGAAACTATTTGTCATATACTATTTGTATATGAAAGAAACTATTTGTCATATACTATCTTCTATGCTTTTGTGCAAGGATCAAATGAGACCAGTTGCTAAACTTTGTAGGAATACCTTGATAGAAGAATGAAAATGTATTCAACTCAGAGTGAAAAGGAAATGTCTATAAAAAGGAAAAAGTTTAAAATTTTTTTTAAGTTTATTTATTTTGAGAGAGAGAGAGAGAGAGAGAGGGTCAGGGACAGAGACCGAATCCCAAGCAGGCTCTGCACTGTCAGTGCAGAGCCCACCGTGGGCTCGAACCCATGAACTGTGAGATCACGACCTGAGCTGAGATTAAGAGTTGCTCAACTGACTGGGCCAGTCAGGTATCCCGAAAAAAGTGGTATTGTAAAGGATATGTATATATTCTTTTCATTTTATTTTTGTAATAGTATAGCTAACTATCAAAACACAAGCTGATGGGGTTTGTCTCCAGGTATTTCCTCTTTTTGTGTGGATCTGCTTCTCTGGGTGAGTGATTTCTAACCTGCAAACCCATACCATGAGGCTTCTCCTGGACACTGCCTTCTTATTCAGTTGCTATTGATATCACTGCCTCCTGTTTGCTTCTACCTCATCCCAAATCCTGACCCTGATTTCTAATTTCATCCTTTGCTTTATGCTTGACATATTAGCTTAGCAGGAAGGGCTCAGGCATTTCCCACTGGCAGGTGGCTCCCCAGTCTGAATTCTTTCAAAAATCAGCACTATTTCCACATTCACTAGTGTTTATACCTCTTCATTGCTTATGATTCACACCATCTACAACTTCTTCTGAGTCCCATCTTCTGACCAGTCTCCAATATAATTCTCAGATTCTCTTATTTATTGTTTGTGACAATTCTCCTTCAGGTCTAGCTTGACAGTTTTTTGTTTTGTTTTGTTTTTTGCAAGAATCAGTGAAGAAAACTTGAAAATTTGGGTTTGCCAGGATCACATTTTGGAATGCACAGGAATCAGAAATGGAATTTTATTCTATGTATAAGCTGAATTGCTGGAAAAAAAAGTGGGAGGGGCAGAGGGGAGAGTGATATTTTATTATTCCTAAGCGCTCATATATTTTCACTTTGATCATCTTTAGGTGTGTACAAGCAGCTCTCACAAGGCATATAAAAATGAACCAAGTTTTTTAAAATTTTATTTTCAAAAGGCAGTAAAAACATATATACAGGATGTTATGAAATTCCAATACCATCATTAGGACCCAACTCCCGCAGTTTACCAGTGTGGAACCGTCACCAAAGGCCGGTCTGCAAACAGGCAGGCAAGCGGGATGGAAGTATTCCCTTGGTTGCTAGAATTTCTCACAATAAAAATAATAATTAAGGGAACCTTCCTGTAACTGGATAACCCTGCATAAATAGGCAACACAGTTAATCAAAATGTAAACATATGGTTTTCTGACACCGGTATAGCAAACTCAAAACAGTTGCAACCAAAACAATTCCTAAGTTATCCCACTATAGTGATTCTTACACTTTGCTTCTTGGCTGTGTGATCCCTATGAATCTTCTCCCATTCATCATCTTCCGGATCCTGATCAAATGTCTCAGGGTAGGCTGGTAATTTGTCCTTGGGGCATTCTTCAAAGTAACTGCGAACATATTTTCCCACAAACCACCCTTTGTATTCTTCGGGCATCTTGCATTCCAGGCCGTTATAGTGGACGTTGTAGTGGTGCTTTAACCAGTAGTAGAGGTAGTGGATATTGTAGTCACATCTCCAAGGGTTATCTCTGAGCCACAAGAGTTTCAAAAAATACAAGTCTTCTAATACGCCATAGTCAAAGTTTTGTAGACTGTTGTTTGATAAATCTAACTCTTCTAAATGTGTGAGTCCTAAAAAAGCAGCTAGAAACAGAAAGTAGTTATTAACGCAATGAGTAGCTGGGTTACATGCAACTGTATGGTGTATTATAAAGACATATACACAAAAATGAGAGACCTAATTCTCCTTGTTGAAAAAAAAATTCCCTCCTCTCCTTTGTCTCAGAGCTTTACTTTAGAAAACTTGTAATTTTAAGTACTTTATCCTCTCTTTGAAATGTATACATATCCTTCAGAAGCCTAACCAGGGATTCTGTCAACTTTATGAGCCAGGAATGTCTTCCTCAAGGACCTGAAAGCCATCTCTTTGAAATGTAAACGTCAGGGGAGCTAGTACCCTTATCTCCCAGTTTCTGAGGGAGGGTAGGGGCCTTGCTCCTTAGTCACGAAGATGGAATTTGTTTTCCTCTGGGTAAAGCCAATTAGCTAACATAACTGGCCACCTCAATTACCAGATAGAGTGAAGATGCCCCATGTATGACAAAGAATGCTGTCAAGCCCTCTCACTTGAGGACGAGTTACTTATCCTGAAAACATGTAAGTATTGTGTTTTCAGCTTTGCAGTCGCTTAGAAGATTGCCCGTGATGTGCGTCACATCTTGGTTTAATGCTTATTCAATAATAAATGTTTTCTTTTTTCCTCAACTACCTTTGTGGAGAGAATTTCCGTGTTGGAGGATTTTGGTCTTAATTATATTTTCCTAACGGTAACGTGTCTCAATGCAAAATTCCGGAGTATGTTTTTGCTCACACAAAGCTCTTCCCTTGATTTAATTGACTACAATATTTTATTTGAAAAATCACTTTTATGTTAGCTTTCTAAAAATGGTTTCTGGGCTCATGTGCATTTTTTAAATACTCACTGGAAAGATGCCACACAAAAAAGGCATGAATTAGGAAAATATTTCAAATGTAAGACATAAGTGCATAAAAAATGAAAAAATGTGTATGGTGATGATCTGACAGTTCCCTGGGACAACAGCAAACTCTGAAAATGCCTAGGAAGCAGCTTTTCCCTTTTTAGGGGGAGGGAACGATATTCCTGTAGAGTCCAAAACTAAACAATTTTTATCAACATTTTGAAAACATCTGGTTGTGTTTTGGCAAGCTGTGGTAGCTATCAGTTCTGAATCCATATGTATTTAATTCTGCTGGAGTGTGGGTAATTAGCAAATATCAAATATGTAACACGAAATAAGACAACAAAACTCTTTTTCCCCCTCCAGGAGTAAAAAGGAAATCTAAACATAGATTTTAGTTGACGTGGACTAACCCTAGAATTCACTGGTCAACTTTGATTTCAAACATTTTGCTGCTATTTCAAACATTTTCTCATTACGGTTTTTTGTTTGTCTATTTATTTATTTTTGAGGGAGGGAGGGAAGGAGGAAGAGAGAGAGAGAGAGAGAGAGAGAGAGAGAGAGAGAGAGAGAGAGAGAAGTCTTAAGTAGGCTCCACGCCCAGCACAGAGCCCAACATGGGGCTCCATCTCATAGCCAAGAGATCATGACCTGAGCTGAAATCAAGATTTGGATGCTTAACCCAACTGAGCCACCCAGAACCCCTTAATATTGTTTTAAAATACTTAGGGTATATAATGTCCATATTTTGGATTTGGGAAATGTGCTCTAATACCAGTATCATGAACCATTTTCATATCATTTGTTCTCAGACAAAATGCATAATTTCCCCTAAAAAGAATTTTTTCTACTTTGGTGCAAAAGCAATAGCCTGGGGGCTGGGGAGGAGCAAAACGTCAGCCAGTATAATGACAGCTTTGAAGACACTGCATTTTCCCCCCTATTTGCCAACACTCTGTAAGTCAATGATCTCACAATTTACTTTCCTTGAAACAAGTCAGCCCTTTAGACTGAAAGCATGTGAAAACATTCCTAGATTTTATTTTGAAAGTGCTATAGTTTTTACTTAAACCATATGTATTCAGGCATTTGGGAAAGCTGGTTTTCATTTGTTTCTCAAAGGAGATAAATCCTTAATAGGGTGTCTTCTTTCTCTCTTTTGCAATAAAGTCTGGCATTTTATGAGATTGTTATTTCATGCCTTTTAAAACCAGTAAATCACTAGGTGGCTCAGTTGGTTAAGTGCCCAACTCTTGATATCGGCTTTGAGTGTGGAACCTGCTTGGGGTTATCTCTCTCCCTCTCTCTCTTTCTGCCTTTCCTCTGCTTGCTCCCTCTCAAAATAAATAAACATTAAACGACCCCAGTAAATCTCATTGCATTTGTATACCTGCTAACATAAGTAGTTAACAGAGTTTACTTTGGCACTGTTTCATCTCATAGGTCCTGAAATATAGAAGGTCTTTTATTTTAGAAACTTCTTTAGGCTATTTTGACTTATTGAAGTGTGGAGATTTTTTTGTTGTTGTTCCAGAAGACATACCAAGAAAGTGGCTGGCATTTGGCAGGTGCTCAACACATATTTGTTAATGTAGAAAATACCTTCCTGGGACTGAATTGAACAAAGGAGAAAACAAGAATACTATTGCTGGTAACAAGAGTTCACCTTGTGAGTCAGCAAGGAAAACACATTGGGTAAACAAGTTCAGGAGGCTTCAGGAGATCTCAAGGATGGTAAAGGAATCCTTGCAATTATGGGAACTTCATAGTTGATGAGGGAAAAATATCACTCGAAGTAAAACAAACCCACGTTGCATTATTATCTGTCTCTACACTGTTTTTTCATTTTACTCTAGTTTTCTTTATACACTGGTTCCATTACAATTAAAATATTGTTGGACCATTACTCACTACTTTAATAAATTTAACTTAGGCCATTAGAATAACAAACATTTCAGTCTCTTTTAGAGATAACTCTAAAACTCGATTGCACTGATACTCTGGATACGTGAAAGCCCAGGGACCTGTGACAAGGCATGCTTGTCTTGCAATTCTTTGGTTCTCTTGCAGCAAGAGAGGGTCTCCATCTCCAGATTCTTCACCCTGTGGCCTGGCTTTGTGGAGACTGGCTATCAGTCACTGATCTCCACACTAACATGATCATCACTTCATTTGGGAGAAGGATGTCTTTGTTGTATTCTTATTCACTGTGAAATGAAAATGACTTTTGACCTCATGATTTAAAGACACCCCCAAGTCTATACAGGCTAAGGTATAAGTGTAGCATAATGCTGTTCCTTTGGGAAATTTTTAAATTATGACTTTTTTTTTTTTTTTTTTTTTTGAGAATGCAAGTGTGAGCAGGGAACAGGCAGAGAGAGGGAGAGAGAATAATCTCAAGCAGTCTCCAAGCTCAGTGCAGAGCCTGATGCAGGGCTCGATCCCACAATCCTGGAATCATGACTTGAGCCAAAATCAAGTGTTGGATGCTCAACCGAATGAGTCACCCAGACACCCCTTAAATTATGATTTCTCAATATTTTAAAAGATGTTACAAATACTAAAATATGCCTTTGCAGCTCCAGAACATTCATTCTCAATTTGTACTTCTACAATGTTAAAATCCTACTGTTCTATTAATGGCATTATCATTAAGCAAAGCAGAAGTAACAACTGAATTGAAAACATTTATAACATTAACATTATATTATTAATAGTATCAATAATCATTTTTATAGACTGGAGTTTTCATATTGAAGCAGCACTATGAAGGCATGTGTGTTATGTATGTCCCAAATCTGATCAATATTGCAGTAATTCTCAGTTCTTTCCAAATCCAGTGTGTTTACTTAACATGCTCATTTTCGCCAGAGGCTTTATTATTAGCAAATGGAGAAGAGATTTGAGGGATGGAAACGAAAATTAATCTGGATCTGGGATTAGATAAAATACATCTGGCTCTGGCTTGAACACATTTTATATGAATTTATGAGCTTGGTACTTAGCAGATTGTTTCAAGTTTACTTTAAACAAATTGGAACTTCATGAATAGCAAAGAAAATGCCAAATCTGAATTTCCCTTTAAAAGTCACTACATGTTTAAGATATTATTGACCACATATTCTTATTTTTTAAATCCATTCTACAAAACACTTATTTGGACCAACTGAATAACTGTTGCTTAGTAATATACAGTATTTTATCCTTCATAAAGCAACATTTTGGTAAATATTTCTGAGTGCCAAACAAATTCTGATTTAGACATCATGTTTAATTTAAAATTTTCATTATATAGGTTTTTCAAAACTAAATTGTACTTACCATACATGTTGCCATAAAGGGGGAAAAAAAACCCCAGAGAATACTCATCACCCATTTAAAGGGCTACTCTGTGGAACTTACCAGGATCTATGAATTCAATGCCATTGCTGCTGAGGTTTAATTTTTTTAGCTCATGAACATCTTCAAACTCCTTGGGTCGAAGCTGGTTGATTTTATTGTATGACAAGTCAAGTTTAACAATGTCTGGAGGGATGTTGTTTGGAACTTTCTTCAGCTCTGGAAAAATTAATAACATTCTGGTTATCGAGGTTTCCTCCCATGCCATCTTCTTAGTTACTGTTCCACCTGTGGTTGAAGGGTCAACTCTTAAAGCTAAAGGGGAAAGGGATCATCTAAAGCTAAAGAACATTGGTATGAATGAGATATAGAATGTGCTAACTCCAACAAAGCCTCCTGGACCAGGTGCGTCAGGCTTAGAGGAATGGATAGCACTCCTTGCTGAGCTGTTCAGAGAAATGTCCTAGACATGGCGGTGGGGCTCACTCCTGGCTGTCCATTAGAAGCACCTGGGAAGCTTTAGGGGGAAAAAAGCTAAAAGGAAGTGAAATCAATCAAACCACGCTATGTGTGTCCCTTCCAATCCTTTCCCATCTGCTCAAGGAAGGAATTTTCACTATTAACTGCTGCCCCTGGGTTGTGTTTTCATTTCATTCCTCTCCTTCGATTTTTTCTGCTAACAAAAAGTGCTCAGGTCTCTCTACCCTTAAAAAATTAACAAAAAGCTTTTGACCTTGATCTTATGGCTCCTTTCCCTGGATGCTAAAATTTGAGGAAGCGTAGTCCTGACCTGCTGCCCCCGCTTCTTCCTCAGCATGTATTCCCTGAATCCTTGTGACTTAGTTTATATTCCAGCACTCCTAGACTCCCAGACACCTCAGGAACAACAACACTATTACTGTTACTACTACTAGAGAAGAAGCCTCTGGAAGAGGAGTCCAGGTTATCTTTCACAGGTTAATAGGAAATCAAGGTTCACCTAATTTGTCTCTATTTACATTTCTCTTTAAATTATGCTTTAAAAAATATAGTGTTATTTTTAAAAATATTTTAATGTTTATTTATTTTGGGGGGATGGGAGAGAGAGACAGAACGTGAGCAGAAGAGGGGCAGAGGAAGAGGGAGACAGAATCCAAAGCAGGTTCCAGGTTTTGAGCTGTCAGCAGAGTCTGACACAGGGCTCGAACCCATGGACCAGGAGATCATGACCTGAGCCAAAGTTGGACACTTAATCGACTGAGCCACTCAGGAGTTCCTAAAAAATATAGTGTTATTTTATATTTTAGTGTAATATTTGCCCTCTTAATCATTGGAAAAATAGTCTAAGGAGGTTTTATTTAATTTTAAGTAGGGCAAGTGAGAAATGTGAAGAGACACAAGCCTGTTTCCACAAAAGAAAACTAGAAGTAATAAAATGTCCAGATTAACTGATAACTGAGAAATAGCATGACCCAAAGGCTTTGTGAATAAAATTTGTTGAATTGGGTACAGAAAATAAGCTTATAAAAGGTGGTATCCATTTATCCATGATAATATTTTTGGAACAGGATAATTGAATTGCTGACAATTTCTTCAAAATACTAAAAAAAAAAACCAAAACCCCAAAACTCTGGTATTTATGACTTCTTAGCCCATAGTATATTTATTTTCATGAAGATTCAGGTTTATTTTTTCCCCTTTAAAACCCCAAATCCATGGTCTTAAATGGAATGGAATTGGTAAATCCTTCTTTAGTATCCCTGTTACTGTTAAATTTGCTTTCTCGTCTCGATGGGATCTTAGTATCTTGGTATCTATGTGCAGGAAGTGTTCTGTATGTTCTAACAAGTATTAAGTGACAAGAACCCTATGGGCTAAGTATGATTATTCTCATTTTACAGATGAGGGAGCTGAGGCACAATTTGCCTGTAGTTATAGTCCTAGGATTTAAATACACATGCTAGCTTCAGAATATATGCTTCTAACCACTCTGCTCCTGGTACTTTTCTGTTTCTTTCATGCCATTCCATCTGCCTTTGAATCCTCAAGCCTGGCACAGGGTAAAGTTGGAGTGGGGGAGGAACTGAGGTGGAGTCAATACACTGGGTGGCCATGAGACCTTCCTAGCTCTGTATTTAAAATGATGTCTCCTGTTTTCAGTTTAGCAATAACAAATACTCCTGCTTTTCCTCAATGGTAAGTTATCACCATCAGATGTAGTATACATTTTACTGATTGTTTTCATTTTTGTCCCCTCCCCACCATAGAAGCTTCATGGTGGAGGCTTAGGACGATGCCTAATATATCCTAAACAAATGATATGTATCAGACAGCTTCTGAAAAGGCACTCCATGTTCTTCTCTACTAACACGTATGCCCTTGTGTAAACACCTCCTTTGAATATGGCCTGAACCCATGACTTGCTTCCAAAAATAGAATGCAGCAAATGTCAGTGGATGCCACTTCCACAATCAGGTTACAAGAGATTATGACTTTTATTTTGCCAGCAGATTCTCTTCTGCTCACTTTGATAAAGTAAGCTGTCATTTTGGAGAGGCCCACGTGGCAAGGAATGTAGCCTCTGGCAAATAGCCAGCAAAGAACTCAGGTCCTCAGTCCAACAACCCTTGAGGAACTGAATTCTGCCAATGGCCACATGAGCTTGGAAGAGGAGCCTTTCCCAGTTGAGTCTTCAGATGGGACCAGAGACGTGAGTCCTGGTGAACACACTGACTGCAGCCTTGTGAAGGATCTGCAAGCAGAGGACTCAGCTGAGCCATGTCTGGTTTCCTGACCCACAGAAACTGTGAGATAATGAATGTGTGTTGTATCAAGCCACTAAGTATTGGGGTAGTTCATCACAGATAATACATTGTAAATAAGAGCTCATGAAACATTGAGTTTGATGATTTCAGGATACTGAGCACTTTTGTAATAAAAATCCTTTTAAAATATGGAGCGATCAGGGCACCTGGGTGGCTCAGTCAATTAAGTGTCCGACTTCAGCTCAGGTCATGATCTCGTGGTCTGAGTTTGAGCCCCACATTGGGCTCTGTGCTGACAGCTCAGAGTCTGGAGCCTGGTTCGGATTCTCTGTCTCCCTCTCTCTGCCCCTCTCCTGCTCACGCCTCTGTCTCTCTCTTTCTCTCCAAACTAAATAAATGCTAAAAAAAATTTTTTTTTAATAAAAATAAAAAAATATGGAGTGATCTTATTTTTGTCTTTTGGTAAGGCACTATTCTGTTTGACTTAGAATTATGTCTGCCAATATAATTGAAAGGTGAAAGATTTTAAGTCTTGAACTTATAATGTTCCAACAGTGAGGTATTCCTCCCTTTAGGATCATCAAGACCCCAAGTGAAGAGCTATATTCTCTCTGGGGTCCTACATTTAAACAAGTAAATGGAGATCCCAGCAATAATTAAAAACCATGGAGACAACGGAGGACAAATCAAAGAAATAATTTGTGGACATTATAGTGTTTGGAATAATTATTGAAAATGGCTGTGGCATCTTCTTAGCAAGATTTTAAAAGCAGAATAGAGTTTTATTTCAAAATACCCAAGATCCTACCTCTTCTCAGTTCCTCCATTGCTACCACATTGGTCTAAGTCAACATCAGCTCTTGTCTGGATTATCCCCAAAGTGTCCTAAGCCCATGTTAAACTGTCAAAACATAAATACAACCATGTCAATTCCCCAGATGGCTTCTAATCCACCAGATGTTCCCATCTTACTATGAATAAAAGCTCAAGTCCTCATTAAGGTCCTATAAGGCCATTAAGAACTGTAGATCTTCATTGCCACCACAGGCAGTATCTCCTAGGTTTTGGAAAGCAGGCTGTTTATCAGGATTTGCTTGCTGAATCCACATCTGTTGGGTTGGACATGGGGTGGATGACAGAGACCTCCCAAGCAACCCCTGTGGGACAAGCTGAAGTGGGTAAACCACAAATAAATGGGTAGAAAAAATAGTTTATGAGAACTCCCTGAAACTCAGTGTAAGCAGTATGACAGGGCCTGTGGATGCTGGAAAGGGACTATGAATTGCAGAACCAACTTTGGCATTGTCAGCAGTAAAAATAGGGTAAAAATAGGATCCACAAGTAAACCAGGATATACAACCCAAAGCCTTTGCTAGTATGGCTTAGAAAAACCATGGAAAAATCTTATTTGTTGTACTGACGAGTAAAAACAATTCTTTAGTTCTTTTATCTTAAACTTGAATGAAAATTGCAAATAGTGATGTAAAATAATGTAAAATGATAAAGATTATAGCCACAAGTCAAATTTGGTCAATGTCCCTATTTCTAGACCAGGCACCACATTGTTATTTGCTGCTACCTAAAATTCTTGGTAAACACTCAAAACATACCTCATCTACTCTATCGTCACCCTTGACAAACCTTACCATTCCCCAACCAAAATTTGCTGAGTCTGAGGAGTGAACTGGGAAAATTTCTCCATGTAATTTCCCATTTAGTGGGTTAGCTTTTTTTAATTAATTAATTAATTAGAGAGAGCACGCACAAGTTGGGGAGGGACAGAGAGAGAGAGGGAGAGATAGAATCCCAAGCAGGCTCCACACTGTCAGTGTGGAGTCTGATTTGGAGTTCAAACCCACAAACTGTGAGATCATGACCTGAGCTGAAATCAAGAGTTGGTCACCCAACTGACTATGCTCCCAGGCGCCCCTTAGTGGGATTGCAATATCTTAGTTGTCAGTAATATCAGAACTACTCTGAAGGCTCGGTGGTAGTAGGCAAAGAGGCATAAATAACCCTGATTTTGCAAATAAAAAATTATTAATCATTGTTAAACTAGCGATGAAATTAACTTCAAAGGCAGCTGAGAGTACCTTACCTGCATAATACCCCCCAGTCCAAATCTCAGAAGTAAAATGAATCCTTAGAAATTGTAAATGATTCTGGTAAACATAAAGCTAAAAATGCAGTTTTCAATTCTTTCATGTCTTTTTGGCAAATACATTTACCTCAATGTGGCATAAACATGCCTTTCAACTAATTTCACATTTATTCCCTTTGGAAGACTACATTTTGTTGGCAAAGTGCCTGTCCCCCAGTGAATAAAGCTATTATTTCTTTTTCGTGCCGTCCAACGTTTAAAGCAAAATTAGTGATTTTTGAGGTCTGTGTGGTCAAACTGGCACATATTAGGTGCCCTATGCACACCATCTGACTCATCATCTGTCAGCTGGGAAAGGCACAACTTCTGAGTTAGGGTAATCTGTATTTGGGTTTTCTGTGTGTGCTCATGTACATGGTATATCATACAGAGCCTAAGAGGAGAATCAGTAGGGGTGCCTGGGTGACTCAGTTGCTTGAGTGTCTGACTTCGGCTCAGATCATGATTTCACGGTGTGTGGGTTTGAGCCCCACATCGGGCTCTGTGCTGACAGCTCAGAGCCTGAAGCCTGCTTCAGATTCTGTGTCTCCCCCTCTCTCTACCCCTTCCCCGCTCTCACTCTGTCCCTCTCTCTCAAAAATAAACATTTTTTAAAAATTAAAAAAAAAAAAAGAGGAGAATCAGTACTGGGAGAAAGCACCCAGAAAGCTTTTATACATTTTTCTTGGTTGATGTACCTGGAATCATGAAGGAAGAGATGACATTGCATGGTGGTCAATGGCTTGGGACTGCCTGTGGGACCTTAGAAGGGCAACTTACCTTCTCTACACCTCAGGTTCCTCCTTTGTGAGGGTAGTAATAGTGCTCTTTGAAGGCTGAATAGTAAATTACGTAATGCATGTAAACCTCTATGTCTTAGGCACACAGAGCCTTTAGCAGACAGCTTATATTCACTAACACCACTGCTGGTTCCACCTTGGACAGCATGTTTTGGGCTTCTTTAGATTCTACATAGTATCTAACACGTAGAGCATAAGCAAAAGTATTACTACTCTTTGGCAGGGAGCTAGAGATGAATTGCTGAACATTCTTAGTATTTGACATTTGTTATCTATTTATAGAATGGAATAAGGAAAATTACAGATTAAATACAGATTGTCATACTTGAATTCTAGCCATGATTTTTAATTCTATGTATTTTTATTTTTAAAGGTTGCTTAAATTACTGCCTTTGCAAGAGCAAAGAAGGCAGCACAGTTATTATCATCAGTCTAAAGCGCATAGCCCTGTTCCAGGCAGTACCTGAGAGTACAGGGGGTGTCAGAGACAAGACCATGGCTTTTACAAAAAATAAACTATCAACTGATTCATAAATTTATATCAATAATAGTGAAGGCAATTTATATGTATGATATTAAAAGACAAAATTGCCCTTCATTTTGTAATATAAATGGCATATGCTCTCCTTTGTGTAGTCATTAACGTTTGGAGGAACTTGAATTGTCCTTTCATGTATGAGTCAGTATCATTATATATACAGTGTGTATTGTTTCCAGTAAATAGGTGTATTTTAACACAAGGGGGATGAGTTTACGAGGCATATCTGGAAGGTCGTGTTTAGACAACAATAAGTTGAGGAAAGAAAACAGAAAATACTTCTGTTTTTATAAGTTGATGTTTGCCAAAAGAAAATGAGACAAAAATATCATGGGAAAAAAGACAAAGGCAGAAATAGGCTCATTGTGGGGGGGTTGAATGGCCCAAGAGCAGTAAAGCAGTAAAAATGGCAGATATTTCCTAACACGTTATCTATTCTTAAATTACAGTGCAGTCTAGCTGTAGAAGTCTTTGATTTTGTGTTGATGGCATTTTTCTCAGATAATCAATGAACTTAACTGTGCATACTTAACTTGATCACCTGATGCAACAAGTGCAAATTATCTTTAGCTTGAGGGGAGAGCCTCAGCTTTATCAAGTAATTTTTCTAACCCAAGTCTAGGATTAGTAGCTTTGTGTTAGTTTTTTAAATATGTAATTTAAGTTTTAAAAAAAATTTTAATGCTTTTTTAGTTTTGAGAGAGAGAGAGACACAGAGCACGACCAGGGGAGGGGCAGAAAGAGGGAGACACAGAATCCGAAGCAGGCTCCAGGCTCCAAACTCTCAGCACAGAGCCTGACACAGGGATCAAACTCATGAATAGTGAGATCATAACCTGAACTGAAGTCAGAAGCTTAACTGACTGAGCCATCTACGGGCCCCGGGTCTATTTTTTTTTTTAATGCTTATTAAAGAGAGAGAGAGAGAAAGAGAGAGAGAGAGGAAGACAGAGAAACCCAAGCAGGCTCCATGCTGTCAGCACAGAGCCTGACCCGGGGATCGAACTCACAAACCGTGAGATCATGACCTGAGCCGAAGTCAGACGCTCTACCGACTGAGCCACCCAGGCACCCCTGTAATTTAAGTTTTTAATCTAAGCATCACAAAGGCATTGCTAATAAGACATGTTCTTCAGCATGAAAACTAAGTAGTCACTGTAACAAGGTCAGGGAAATTTCACCCAATCTGGCTGCAGAGAAACTGCATATACTGACTTTTCTAGAATTCTTTAATCTTTCCATTGGTGAGGCAGCTGTTTGCTTGAATGTGATCAAAGAAGATGGCATGATCAGGCAGACCAACCTTCAAACCTTGGCTTTGGGGCTTACCTGTGAGACCTCAACCAAGTCACTGAACCTCGCTAAGCTTCATTTTTCCCAGCTGTAAATGGGGATAGTGCTACCTTACTGGAAGCTATGCAGAACATGTGTGTGGAGTGCCTGGAGAATAGGTTTTCAATTAATGAACAGTTGCTCTCCAGTTCAGAGGATCCTGGCATGGCATCTCCCTGGTCATGACACTGTAATTGTTCTACTATGGCACCAAATTATACACGTCTCACAGGGTGTTGTAGTAAGCAAAACTTTCCATGTCACATGGCTGTGCTTTGCTCTCACCAGGTGCCACTTATGGAGTCTGGGACAGAGAGGCAAGGCTTGTGCACTTCTTGGCTGATAAATGAACAAATTTTCTCCTGGTTCAGGTTGCCTGCCTCTTCAGTGTCAACACATTCCTGCTTCTGGTTCCCTGGAAAGGAGTCAGGGTCTCTATGTTGCTTTTAACCTTCTCTTTCTGTTCTTAAAGAAACAAGACAAAGCAAAACCTCCTAAAATAAGTGGAAGGAATGACATCCTGCTTTGATGTGACCCTGATCCTGTGACATCTAGCTTTAACTGAATTTTGTGAATAAGTCATTAATCCATGCCAGAAATGAAACAGACACTGTCCTGTGGCTGGTTATCCTTGGGTAGACTAGCAGTTCCCAGACCACACTTTGAGAATGTCTTCACTAACCTGTCAAGAGCATTACTAAAGTTTCCCACTTTCTTATTTCATGAATTAATCCTGTATGTGCCCCATGCAGCACCACACCAAAACTGTGTGGGATGTAAAACTCAGCAGTGATTTTTCAGGAAGTAGGTAATATTCTGGAAAGCTTTTCTTAGCTTCATACTTCTTGGATTAAATATTTTCAGCTTAGTTCTTTCAATACTTTTAGGTTTTATTTTGGGGAACTTGGGAACAATGAAGATATAGGATGTTAGCAAGCATTTAGCAAGCATTGAGACCAGGGGTGCTTGGGTGGCTCAGTCAGTTGAGTATCTGACTCCTTGATTATGGCTCAGGTTGTGATCCCAGGGTCATGGAATCGAGCCCCACATTGGGCTCTGCACTGAGTATGGAGCCTGCTTGGGATTCTCTCTTTCTCTCTCTCAAAACAAACAAAAAACCTTGAGGCCAAATTCTGAGAAGTACAGACGCGCCATTACATCCCACATAGCCTCCCTCTCACAGTGTTCTCACCTGTTCCCTTCCACACATGATTTTCCTGGAGGTAATTTCCCCACAGACGCACACTATGTTTTCGCTTTAAGTCACATTATATAGATAGCATTTGGACTTGTCTTTATACCCACTGGTCTGCCTAAATTATACCACATTGTGATTTAAGATAAAGGGGATTCTTGACAGCCACAGGTTTTATTAGCAAACAAGAGTAGTGCCCAACTGGCTGCTCTTCCTGAGCATAACTCCTACCCTCCTCTACTGTCCCCCAAAACCCCGTGTTGAGTCTGAACCCTAGAAAAGCTTGCAGTAAATTCCATTGTCACCGGGAAAAGATTTCTGGTGGAAGTGACACCAGAAATCCCAAGGCACGGTGGAGTGTAGGGAGGGTGATAAGATTCAGAGCATTTTTAATCGTCCACGAAAATGAAAAACTAAGAAACTTACAAACCTTTCCGTTTGCAGTCCAGCGTTTGTATGGGAAACACGTAATTGTAGCAAAGAGTCGAGTCCACCTCGGGCTTGATGACTGGGGGTCTCCCTGACACTTGGGGTTTCGGGTCTAATTGTTCCCTTTCTTCTTCATTGCATAACTGTTCAGATTTTAACTGCCGCAGCTTTTTGTTTTTTAGATCTTGTGGCCTTTCGCACTTGGCATAGTTCCCCAAATTCCGGTTTCTTGGAATCTGCAACATTGAAATAAGCGTTTCCATCTCACAAGTACAGTGCCAGGGGTTGTCATAGAGACGCAGGTAGCTCAGGAGAGGCGTATAAATGAACACTTCCTCTGTCAAGACTTTGATTTGGTTGTGCTGCAGGAGGAGAGTAGTAAGTTTATTTAAACCAAAGAAAGCCTCACTCTCAATTTTGGAGATCTCGTTCTGCTGCAGATCCAGGCTTTTCAGCCTCTTAAACTTGGAGAACATCTTGTTCTTCAGTATGCGGATCTTGTTCCTTGCTAACAGCATATGCAGCAAATCCTGAGGCCAGTCAGGCAGCACGTAAACTAGTTTTCTTTCTTGACAATCTAAGTACTTCTCGTGAAGATACGTGTACACTTCGCAGGGGAGGCCTGGCGCGTAGCGTTTGACGGGGTTGGAGCCTCTCCTGCTCCCACCCGCCCGGCCATGATTCATTCGGCTTCTCGAGCCCCCAGGGCTGGCCTTGCGGAGCTCCGCGGCTTTACAAAAGAAGAGCAGAATTACCACCGTAACCACGCGCATCCTGACATTCAGCTGGCCCCAATTACTTGGGGTGACAGAGGGAACGATGAAAGTATTCCTTTGAAATGCAAGCTTGGGTAATCTTAACTAATGCAATTCGGAACGATGAGACCCAGCTGAGGTTCGATGGAGTCCCTAGGTTGCAAGAGAAAAACATCTCTGAAGAACCACTGTGAACATTGTGTTATTAACAGATAGTAGCAGCTTTTTAAAAAACATTCATTTTCTTTATATATATATATTTTATTGCGGTATAAATGACATATAACATTATATTTGTTCCAGGTGTGTGACATAATGACTCAATATTTGTATATATTGTGAAATGATCACCACAATAAATTTTTTGTTTTTCTCTTAAGCAAAGACATTGCAATTAATAAAGGAACATCCTGAACAGTGGTTGAGTGCACCCTCCCACTTGTCTGGTTTAGTGGCCAAGGGTTTGGCCCCTGAGTTTCAATGAAGACTCTCCTGCTTGCTTAACTATATGACGTCAGGCTAGTTATTTAACCTCAACTTCAGAATCTGTAAAATGGGGCTGATGTAGGGTGCCTGGGTGGTTCAGTCAGTTACACCTCTGTTGATTTTGGCTCAGGTCATGATCTCATGGTTCGTGAGTTCGAGCCCCACATCGAGCTTTTCACTGCTGGTGGTGTGGAGCCTGCTTGGGATTCTCTCTCTGCCCCTCCCCTGCTCACACTCTCTATCTCAAAATAAATAAACAAACTTAAAAAAAAATGGGGCTGAGGATACCTCGTCGTATTGCTAGGAGAATGCAACGGGCTCATGCACGTAAGACACTTCACAGTACCTGGTCCAGGAGAAGTACTCTACTGTTCAGGGCTTAGCGTTATGAAAACTGAAACATGTAATGTATCAGCACATCAGATTCAAGAAATGAAAGGGATACTTCCATCAGCCTTGAGATGGGCAAAAAAAAAAAGTAGGTCCCAACAGCTGTTCTCCTGAGCTTGTTTTTTCTTTCCTGTACTGTCTCCCAATCACCAACCATATTGAATGTGAGATACAGAAATGCTCAAAGTAAACAGCACTGTCCTTGGCAAGTCTTGCACATCTTGGTTCAAATGTCACCTGAGCAAAGCCTTCTATGACCACTCTGTGTCAAGTGGCATCTCTTCCCACTTGCTAGCCACTCCCTATGTTCTTTTTTGTTTTATTTTTCTCCACAGCACTAATCACCACCTGTCAAAGTAGATATTTTACTTCTTGTGTTTACTGTCAGTCTCCCCCAGTGAGGATGTGAACTCCCTAAAGGCAGGGACCTTTGTCTGTTTTGTTCACTTGCTGTACTTCTAGCACCTGTAGAGTTTCTGGCATATAACAGGTTCTTTGTTTTTTCTTAATTTTTTTAAAATGTTTTATTTTATTTTTGAGAGAGAGGGAGAGACAGAGTGTGAGTGGGGGAGGGGAAGGGGCATGGAGAGAGGGAGACACAGAATCCAAAGTAGGTTCCAGGCTCTGAGTTGTCAGCACAGAGCCGAACGGGGCTCGAACCCACAAACCATGAGATCATGACCTGAGCCGAAGTCAGTCACTTAACTGACTGAGCCACCCAGGTGCCCCCACATAACAGGTTCTTGATAATATTTGTTAAATGCATGACTTACTCTCAGGTAAATATTCTCTAAAAATATTAATATCATAAATTTAGTTATTGCATTGTTTGGGGAATCTATTTTCTTCCTTAACGAGTATTACTGATGACTTCCAAGATCTGTACATTTTAAAGAATTATTTTCACTTTTAAATTCTGAAAGTGGTTTTGGTTTGCATTCATTACTTAGGACACAGTCCATTCTTGGCAAAGGAAGAAATGTTCAAAATCGATTTATAATTAATAACATTTCTGTTGTTATTATTGTGGGGCTAAGTGGTTATGAGCAGCAGATGTGTTTTCTATTCATTGTAGCAGTGTGGATGCCAGGATATTTGGAGTTTTCCTGCTCGATGAGGGTCTCCTCCACCTAGAATGACTTTCCCCTCTTTGTCTCAAGTGTTCCTCTCCTTTACTGTTTTGTGTCCTCTCCCCTAGATGCTTGTTTTCTGTCTCAGATTTGGAGTTGTACTTTCTGTCGGTCTAGCCCCAGAGTGCTGATTGTAGAACACTTTGCTACCCAGCTCTTTGTGGACATGTGTCCTCTTCCCTGTGACACCGTAAGCTGTACAGTTGCCCCTGGTCCTAGAGCAAATCAGACACTTGGCCTTTCTGGTCCCCCATTTCTCTGCAATTCATTATAAATTGTATGTAGATCTAATCTAAACAAATCCTAAACATTTTATTAATTATTACGCATGCTGAATTATTTACAATATGCATGCTGAGGTAGGAGGGGGATGTGTCCTTATGCCTATAGCTTCCTTCAAAATGCATAAAAAATAAGATGGATTGAAAGATAGAAAGATGGATATGTAGGTGAAGAAGTGATAACACAAATATCGTGCAATAGAAATAGAATCTTGGTAGTGGGTATATTCATTGTACAAATCTTCAAGTCTTTCCACTTTTCTGTGTTTGAAAAATTTTACAATAAAATAATAAAAGAAAACAAAATCCCCAAAATGAGCAAAAAGCCATGCCACAAAATAAGCAGGTTGGTTTTCTTCCAAGCTCTAAGTATATACTGTTTTTCCCAGAGTAGTACTTTTCTTTTTTCCCCTTCCTTCTGTAATCCTCAAGCAATAATAAACATGTGTATATATTTTAATTTTAAAGCCAGAAGGAATCGATTTTTTGGGAAAAGGAACCATATACTTAGAACAAGTTACATGCCAAGATTTTTGTTTTCTAATGAATACATTGCATTGAATGTAGGATGGAAAAAATTTAAGTTTAAACATTTGTACTATGTTGTTTAGTAATGTTTAACTTGTTTGATTTAGGCCTCTGTAGAAATTTGCAAGAGCTGAATGTCTCTGACTGCCCAACACTCACAGTGAGTATATGAAGTTTATTTTACTGTTATTTATATAGATTCAGACTTGCTATATTGGAGTGCCAATACACAGAGATTTTGCCAAAATGCATGCCTGTCTGCTCATTTAGGATCAAATGTGTAAAAAAAGCAAACTATGTTAAACATTGGCAAGAAATGTTATCCCATTTGTATAATGCTATTTATTATTCATCCTGTAGCTATATGCCCAAGGTTGGAGTCTCTGGAAAGTGGAAACTATTCAACAATTACATAAAAATGAACTATATTTATATTTAAGGCCATGTGTGTCTGAGACAGAAAAAACTGGGTCCCAGTAGAGACAATAGGCTCATTTTAGTGGTCTTCACGGCTATCAGGTGTGTGCCAAAGAAGACAGAAATGAACATGTAACCCAGGGCAGCTCCTTCCTGGCCTTCTTTCCAAGCTTTTCTTTCACATGCAATCTGTCTTCCACCCTGTGAGCACATACACTTTCTAAAAGGAAGATCTGATTATTTCACTCCCATTTTCCATAATTTATACACACATTCGTCACCTACACTGTTGATAAAGTCAAAGCTCTTTAACATTACTCTACCTCAAACACCCTCTGTACTCTTGGCTTTGCCTCCTTTTCCAGCCTCATCTTACTCCAATCCCCGCATTCACATTAAGCTGCAGCAACCATGCACTGCTATGCTTTCTTTGCTGCATGAGCCAAGCTGCTCTTTGCTGTTTCACTTTTGCTCAGCCTGTGTTCTTGGCATGGAATGCCCTTTCGCTTTGTCCTCAGGTGTTGTTATCCTCTTTGTCAGGCTTGAAGGCCTACTTTCGGTACTGCTTGCTTTATCAAGACATCACTGACTCCCAGGGCTGGGTTCGTTGCAGCTCCTCTGCAACTCTACTCCTCTACTCCTCTGCTACTCTAATAGCCCTAATCACAGTGTTTCTGCCTCCTTCAGTAGCCTAAGGGGCCCAAAGCACAGGAGATGTGTCTTATTTTTTGTGGTAGTCATAGCACATAGCACAGATCTTGGCATGGTAAACACTCTATACATTTGTTTAATGAATGGAGTTGTGTGGAGTCACCTAGCAGGTAATGGACAACATGGCACAGAACTTGAGATTCCATCTTGGGTTGACATGTTCGTATGCTTAGTTAACATCACAAAAGTGAATATGGTCAGCCTAGAGAGAGAAAGAAGGCATGAGAAGATGATTTAGGAGTAAAACTTGGGGCGTTGCTGACTTTTAGAAGTAGACAGAGAAGAAATAGCAAAGAATCTCCAGAAAGAACAGTGGGAGAAGCAGGGTGAAAACAGAAAGGTCTGACTGTGTCATGCCTCATTAAGCAGCAACTCCAGAGTGACATCCACACCCTTGACTCCTCCTTGCTACCTCCCAGCATCATCATTATTGTCCTTTCTTTCAAATTTCTGTTTCATTCGGTGGATATTTTTAGTACCTACTACATTAAAGATGTATTTATTTTTATATATAAAGATATACAGGGAGTTTATATGCTATAAAATACAGGTGTTAGAGGGAATTTAAAATGAATCAAGTTTCAGTTCCTGTCCTCAGGGAGCTTCAGTTCTGCACTTGAATAACAGATCACAGTCTTGAAATATGGCTTTGTAATAGGAAAGTCAAAACAATGCCATCTGGATTGAATTTGAATTTGTGAACATCAAAGTCTTTCCCAGTTTTGGAGTCTAATACTATACAGGGCTGATAATTTTATCCAGCTACATTTTACTATTGTTTTTCGCTTTGAGACATAGACTGGGGAGACAGGTTTACATTTAAGGAGCCATGTAACATCCTTTCAGAAAACTTTATTTCTAAGAAACTTGACTTATGAATATATTACACTCAGAAAGATTTGAGTGCATTGTGAACAAATTCAGAAACCATTTTGCAATAAGGATACTCAAACAGTTTTTGAGTTTATGTGCTCAAGTGTTTGGGGATTGAAACTTGAGTTCTTTTAAACACTGAGAATAGGATTCATCTGAAATTTTTTGGATATCCAAGCTCTGCCAGACAGGAAAATCCAGTAAATGGTTTGCCTCCATATCTTAAAGGAAAAATCAAATTCCTCTATGGTGCAGAAGACATACTTTATCTTGCTCTTCCTGGCCCCACATTTTCATCTTCTCTGTGGCTACCTCTCTAAGGTTGGGTGTAGAAACCAGCTTTCTATCCTCTCCTTGCCCAACTCATTTGCATTTTTGCCAGAGACTTTCAACAGGTGTACAATCACTTTGATATTTGATTGGTACCATGAACATTTTTGAAGATAGATTTTGTTTATATTAAAGTACAATGCCGCTCGTTATGGTTATTCTCTCCATACCTCTGGGAAACTTGTACGGCATACTTTTGTTTTTAAACCAATCCATGTATATCTAAATCATACATTTTAGTTTGGAGTGTCTAGAAAAATCACTGGCAGCTTGAATGCAGTGGCAAGAATACAGTGCCCTTGTACTCATGCCATGTACTTGTACCTTTCCCTACAGCAGAACTACAGCTTTTACAACTGCATGATTTTGTTATTTTAATATCCTTGACTCTGGGAAATAGCTAGGAATACAATGTTAAACACTGATGATCCCACTGAAAATAAGCCTTTGCCATCCTTAGTGGTATTGGAGGTGGCCATACTGAACATGCAGAATTCTTTCCCAAACCATATCCCCTAGTCAAGTGACGATTTACCTCTTCCTGCAATGGCCTATTCCAATGGCCTATTTCCAGGACGGATGTGCCACAAATATTTAGAATGAGCTGACCTTGTCGGTGTCCCTAGGGAGACGCATCAACCATAATTAAATAAATAAAAACCATGCTGCTACTTACTCATACTAAAGCATTTTATAAGTAGTTACCCATATGGGAAGGAGTTCATTGCAATGAAAGCTTGCAAGTGATCTGGTCTTGTAAATGCCAAGATAGGGCTCAGGCTTGAAATCACTATTTGTTTTGCTGTCTCATTCATGTCATAGTGGAATTGTACCCTGGTACCCCAGTTTCAGCTCTCTGGGGGAGGGTTTCTTGAATCTTTGAGAGTGTTGCCCACAATACCCTCAACACTGAACTTCACGTTCAACATGTATGTAGCCTATATTTTACTTCAGGCCATCTCAAACTTACCATAAATTTGGTGAGGATCTGTTCAGCTGTTTTAATAATTCAGTAATAGAACCACAAAAACTTAATTATACATACACACACATACACACACATTTCTTTAAATCTATATGTGTAAATATGGAGTCACTTTTAATGAAGTCCAGTTGAGAACATTTACTATTCCTGTCTTTCAGAATGATTTTAGTGAGCTTAAAAATAGATCAGGATTTAATTACTTTCATGCATCTGAAGAGTCAGGAGCGTTTGACACTCTGACACTTAAGCTCAAATTTCCCGTCAGAGTTGAACTTGCAAGGGTTCAAATTTTAACGAAGTGTCACTGTGATCAAATGGGACTTGATTTCCAAAGAAAGGGAAGGGGAGAGAGTAATGAAGCTTCAAACAAAACCATCACCTTCTATTTAATTTGACTTACAACCAATATCAAAGAATTGAAGAGACCAAGCCTTGCATGGTATTTTTGGAGCAGGGAGATAGATAGTAGAGAGATCATGGGGAAATAACAGAGCCTGTTAGACTTTTAAAAAAAATTTTTTTAAATGTTTATTTATTTTTGAGAGAGAGAGAGAGAGAGAGAGAGAGAGAGATTGAGAGACAAACAGAGCACTAGTGGGGAAGGGGCAGAGAGAGAGGGAGACACAGAATCTGAAGCATGCTCCAGGCTCCAAGCTGTCAGCACAGAGCCCCATGCGGGGCTCAAACCCATGAACTGTGAGATCATGACCTGAGCCAAAGTTGGATGCTTCACTGACTGAGTCATTCAGGCATCCCCTGTTAGACTTTGATAAGATTCTTCCCTCTGTTTTTATGCAGGATGAATCAATGAGATACATCTCTGAAGGCTGTCCTGGAGTCCTGTACCTCAATCTATCTAACACAATTATCACCAACAGGACCATGAGACTGCTGCCGAGGTAATGTTTGTGTTATAGGTGTTATACTGAAAATAGTGATGCTCCTCCAGGTTCTGGCTTGTTCCAGCACTCCCCACCATCTAACCATCTAGCACCCCACCATCATGGCACCACTAATCTAGTAACAGGACTGCTGCTTTCAAGTCCCCAACCTGGTGCTTATTCTCTCCCTCCTGGGCGGGCCCAGATTAAATAACTGGTCCTCTGCTTGGCCAACATTTCTGTGTCACTCTTATAGCAATGTGCCCAGTAGCTTGAGTTAGGCTCTGCCAGTCTCTTTCTGGTCCTCCTTCCTGGGCAATGGAGCCTGGCTTCTAAATTCCAGTCCCATGTCTGGACTTCTTGACAACAGAACACCAGTGCCCTCCTTTCTTTGACCTTGAACACTGTGATCCCATATTCCCTGTTGCCATGCTCTGGTTACCTGTTGGGACTTCCACCACCTCCAGGAAATCTGATACGAGTTGTGTTTTGATCTATGGGCTGAATACAAATGTTGCATCTCCTCAGCTAGTGCTTCGTTGGAGGAGAAGGGACAGAAGACTACAAGACATCACCAAAAGTTGACAGGATATTCAAATTTTATGTCATTCAATTATTTATTTTCACCAAGGAAATACTAATCAGGAAGAGAAGATAATCATATTGGGAGAGATTCAAAACATTTTTTTCAAACTATTGCGAAAGAATAAATTATTTTTGAGAATATAACTTTTTGAGATTCTTTGAAAAATAACAGCAAAGCATTTGAAAAAGCTAGAGAAAATTCTAGGTGGTTATTTTCCTTATCTTCTGTCTCTGATCATTTTCTAGAAATGTGTAAGCCTAAAAAAAGTGGTAACATATTTTCTGTTTATCCCATTAATTGAGTTTCCACATTTTAGTCAAGTCTGTTTAGTCAAATCTATCAAATTTTTCCTTTGAAATTTTTTCTGATACTTTTAAACTTTTAAATAAAGGTTTTCTTCCTTCCAGGTGTTTGATGTCATTTATTATTTTTTTCTTGTATGATTTGTTTTTACTTAAATCTATAATCAATCTAGAATTTATTTTGGTAGATAAATGAGGCAACAATGTAATAGGGTTCAGCAAACTATGACTTGTGTGGTCCAAAGCCTGACTTAATGTAGTCCATGAGCTAAGAATATTTTTTACACTTTCAGAGTTGTTAAGGGGTGCCTGGGTGGCTCATTTGGTTAAGCTTCTGACTCTTGGTTTTAATTAAATTTTAATTTTAATTTCTCATTATATTTTCCAAATGGTCATTTTTGGACTTGGGTACAAGGTACAAGTGTCCTTTTAATGTTTTCATTTGTAAGATTTAATTGATTTCTTTCATTTGTAAGATTTAATATGAAATTACCTCTGAATAAGAATATAGGCAAAGCTTGTAAGATTTAATAAGTATTGTTCTCATTTTGTAAACTGTTGCACGTTTATTTTCATCTTTGACCCAATAATTATTTAGAAGAGAATTTTTGGTTCCAAGTAGTTGAAGTTTCTTTGATTAGGCTTCTGGTTTTAATTTCTAATTTTGTACACTGTGGTCAAGAAATGTGGGCTGAATTATTTCTACCTTTTGGAATTTATTGAGATTTCTTGGTGGACCAGTTTATATAATTAATTTTAGTAAATTAATTATATAATTATTGGATAATTTTAGTAAATCATCCATGAATGCTTAAAACAAGAGAGTATTTTTTAGGGAACAAAATTTCTACGTGTGTGTATATATGTATGAATTCTTGATATTTCATAGTATAATAGTGATACATTGGTTGTCTTTTAGAATCAAGCTTCTTTATTTTGATATTTTTATTTTATATATAAAGATTAATAAGTAGCAGGTTTCAATATAGATTATAGCATTTATTCACATAAAATTACATTCTTTATTCTGGTTGATGTTTCTTTGCCTCAGATTCTTTTTTATCTGCTATTAATATAGTCATCTTTATTTTCTTTTGCTTATGGTTTTTTGGAATAACTTTATGTATCCCTGTGTTTTTAATCTTTATGTTGGTGTATTTTAGGTTTTCCTTTTATATGAAGCACATAGCTAACTTCTATTTTAAAATTTTTCATTCTGCCTTTTTAAGAGGATAGTTTACAAGTAATATTTCCTTTCAAAATTGAGTGTATGGTTTTATTTTTATGATCTTGCTTTGTTTTTGATTTTTTATGTTACTATACTGTATTCATTGTTTCTGCCTTTTGCTATATAAACTATATTGTTTACTTTTATAATCTTAATGTATTTCAGAGGTATGTGCACATTCTGTTCTGTATTCTAACTAGTGGCTATGTGTATGTTTTTTTTAAAAAAACATGTTTTTAATATGCATTTTTTCAGTTATCAAAGTTGTGACGGAACAATGACGTTGGTTAGAGATCTAATACTCTTTCATTCTCCCTTGAACTTGATGCTTCTCTACTTCCACCCCCTTGTCCATAAACACATATTATTTGTGATTTTTGGTAATCATCTAACTTACTTTTAATATTGATTTTTCATGTTTGTGCTCAATATTGTGATGATATTTATGATTATGGAGTCCTACCTCTAAGTTTGTCATTCACTGATGGTCCATTTGTTCCACAATTTCCTTAATCTTTATTTCTGACTTTGATTCATCTCATGATGACTGGACATATAGTTTTAAAACCTCTTTATTGAGAAAGATAAACAAGTGTTAGATTTTTAGCCATTGCTTTCTGAAAATGACTTTCTTTTGTCTTGAAGGGTGAACAACAACCTCTCTTGGTGTATAGCTCTTGAATTATGTCCCTTACTTTATTCTTAAAAACCTACAAATATTGCCACATAATCTTTGGTATTTCAGGTTAAAGAGAAGTGTAAAGCTAGCTTGATTTTTTTTGTTGTTGTTGTTCCTTTGTTGGAAACCTATTTTTCTGCCAATATGCTTGCAAGAATTTCCTTTTTACTGAGAAATTTAAAACATTATCCGAGGTTAATTCTTTCAATTAACTTTTCCTGGAACATAGTAAACCTTTTGAATATTAAAACTTAGATCTTTTCTCAGGCAAGGAAGGCATTTTCCTTTTTTTTTTTTAATTTTTTTTTTAACGTTTATTTATTTTTGAGACAGGAAGAGACAGAGCATGAACAGGGGAGGGTCAGAGAGAGGGAGACACAGAATATGAAGCAGGCTCCAGGCTCTGAACTGTCAGCACAGAGCCCGACACGGGGCTAGAACTCATGGACCGCAAGATCATGACCTGAGCCGAAGTCGGCCGCCTAACTGACTGAGCCACCCAGGCGCCCCGGCATTTTCCTTTTTAATGCTTCTATTCCATTTGTTCAGGTTTTGTCTTAAGAATCCTGTTTTATTCTCAGATAGAATTTTTATTCCTGTCCTTCAAAGCTGTCATCTTCTCTTTCATCATTTTTATCTCTGTATACATTTCCTCAGCATACTGCATTCTCCACATCAGTAGTTCTCAAAGTGTGTTCCAAGGATAGCTGGGTTCCAATAAATGTTTAATAACTAGTTTGGGTAGGGGTTAAGGGGATGTTCTGATTTATAAGATTTACTGATTTCTGTGATGTAAATACTACCACCATGATCAATTTTAAGCTACCAACATGATGTCACTGAATGTGGAGTTGGAAAGAAATGCTAATAGTTGGCTCTCATGGGCTGGTGCAAGCCAGCTCCAGTGATGCTACTGTGGAGGGTCCTGACCCTTTCAGGAATTCTAAAAGGTGCTCTAGTCCTGCAATATAGAATATCACTCAGTACTTTTCTTTAGGAATTCCATAGGGAGATGTATATGCATATGTATATATGTACATGTATGAGTGTGTGTGTGTATATATGTATATATATACAGAGAGAGATAACATATATGCTTGTGTGTGGTGTGTGTATATATATATATATATATAGAGAGAGAGAGAGAGAGAACATGTATGCTTGTGTGTGTGTGTGTGTGTGTGTGTGTGTACAGAAAAAGAGAGAATATATTACAAAATCCATTAAATTCCTATGTGAAAAACAGAATTTATGAAGTAGATGATTTGGGATATCATACTTTGAGATAATTTTTTCTCTTAGGAAAATTAAGATAATACTACAACCGTGCATAGTTTTTTAGGAACACTTATTTTGCAAATGAAGCTATGCCTTTAGTGGGCAACAGATAAAAAAAATAGGTAGGACCCAAAATGAGAATTTTGTTTTGATTTTAACTGTAGTTCTTGTGACTGGGAGAACAATCACGAAAAATATACTTGATATTGATGATTTTTGTCATATGAAAAAAATGTACACTTTCTTATCTATGATAAAAATACATTTCATTATGATTCCCTATTTTTGTTCTGTTTTCCATTGTTTCAAATATGTTTGGGAATGCAAAAGTGTTCTTTAAACTATAAATAACCAGAGAAATGTTGTGTGCTGTTGTCATTCTCTCCCCAGTTGCCTTTAGTATTTCTTTCCAAAGAAATCATTTGCCAGAAGAAAAATATAATTTGTTTGCCCTTCTTGACAACATTGATTTGCCAGCTTTTTATTTGAATATTTTTCCTCACTTCTTTGGGGACCTGCTCCATTTTCTGAAGTTGAAAATGAGGGCTGCTCATAGCTCATGCCCATTCCAGGACATTTTTGCTTCTAAATATTTCCTGAATCGAACCCTTTCCATTTACTCCTATTGCCACCACCTAGGTGGCACTCTCAGCGCCTCATCTGGCCTTGCATCCCTACCGTTCACCCTTGGTCTCTCTTCCCTTCAATCTGTTTTTTTCTTACGCTGTAAGAGGCATCATCCTGAAATGATAGTCTTATCATGTCTTTGACATGCTGAAGGTCTAGACTCTTCCCTTACTGTCCTTTAACATTGATCAAACTTCTCCTGTATAGGTCCTTAACATTATGTGATGAAACCTATCTGCCCTGGTTTTCCAAGGGAAGCCCTTAACTCTGGTCATCTGGATTGCTGCAAGCTTCTCTTTCTCTATAGATGGAATTTCTTTCTCCTTCTCTCTGCTAAGCCATAGCCTTTATACCTCGAGTCATACCATCTACCACAATTCCACAATGATCTCTCCTTTCCCTGAATCCTAACAGTAACATTCATTCACTTTTTTTTTTTTTTTTTTTTTTTTTTTTTTTTTTTTTTTTACCATGCATTGATCAACTACTGTGTGCAGGACATTCTGGGCATATAGTAGTGAGTAAAGCTATTATGATCTTTGCTCTTTAATGGAGTGTCATGTGCTGTAGTGGCATGGTGTTTAATTATTTTTCACATAGTCCCTTCAAATGGCTTGGACATTTCTTTACACATAGGTGCTCTCAGGTTATATGGTCTTACCCATCAGAGTGGGGCAGAAAGAGTAAGCTGTTTCCTTGACTGTACATCCTCAAGGTCTAGTCTATGAATAAGGTCAAAACACTGCATTTGGATTTCTGCAGGGATCCTATTATGCAAAACTGCATCTGTGAAACTAAAGAGCCCAGCACTAAATCAAAAGAGACTACCTGCAAATCTCCTTTACAAACTAGGCCTTGTCTTGGTGATTTTTTCAGAGAAATCATTGTTGAAATACAGAATTCTACATTCCTTCCAACAGTAATGCCCTCAGGTATTGGTGATCTAATAAAGAAGACCTCGATTCTTTAATGGAAAAAAGCCAACAGAAAAAAATGTGATCTCTGTAGTTTCTGTAAGAATTGTGATTTTTAAAAAATTTTTTAAATATTTTAAATGTTTTATTTATTTTTGAGAGAGAGAGAAGGAGACAGAGGATCTGAAGCAGGCTCCACGCTGTGAGCACAGAACCAGATGTGGGGCTCAAACCCACGAACCGTGAGATCATGACCTGAGCTGAAATCAAGAGTCAGCCACTTAGCTGACTGAGCCACCCACGCACCCCAAGAATTGTTATTTCTTAAAGATTATAGTAGCAGTAGAAAAATAAATCACAAAGAGAACCTCTCCCCCCATTAGAAACAGTTAGTTATCAAATAATTAGGAAAAGATAAACACAGGCTGCAAACACAGCTTCAAAGTGGAATTAGAAATACCAAGTTGTCTCTGGGTTGAGAACATGATGAGCCAGATCTCACTCACGTAAGGGATGTATTTCTTTGCCAAAATTCAGAATAAAAAGTTGCAGTATTGCATAAAATTTGCCAAGTGATTTCACTGTCAACTGATTGTTTTCCCATTCCCAGAAGCTCTGAGTCTGCAGCACTGTAAATCCCTGGAAAGGCCACAGGGCCACTCAAGATTCCTCCTATGCTAGGTTTTCAAACTGATGGTTCCCATGAGGTTCCACTTTGAGGACAGCCACCTAGAGACTTTCAGTCTGGGAGTCATTTAGTCCAATGAACAACTTCTTTTGCCAAATCTGAGGTTCTTAACATGGGGTCAGTGGATCCCCCAAGGAACAAGGATGGAATTCAGAGGTTCCATAAGTTTTGATGGGGGAAAAATCATCCCCGTCTTTGCTAAGCTCTAACTGAAATGTAAGTGAAAAATCAGAATAGCACTAGCAGTTCCTGGGACTCTTTTACACATAAAAATCTGAAATATTTTCTTACTATAGTTGTCATAGTTATCTCAAAGTATCACTGACATTCATCGCCCACTCAAAACCATGGGTAGTTATTAGCCCTGCCACTAGATTTGTTATTTAATATTAACATATGATATCATATGTTACATAACAAATATATATATATATATATATATAATATAAACATGTTAAAAATAAAGAAGCACACATATTATTATTCTACTCATTTGATCCTTAAAATTTTTTGATAATAATATCTTTCAATATAATTAGCTGCTTTTGTAATTTTAAGTATTTTATTCTACGTATTAAAAACATTATGCTGATAAAGGGTCCATAGACCCAGAGGTATCTGTTACACACAAAAAAGTTAAGAACTCCTCAGTCAATTCCTACTTACAGTATTTGTTAACTGATCACAAGGAGTTAAAAAAATCAAACAACAGCTTTGGACTAGATTTGAATATATTTGAATATGCATGATTTTGTCAGTAACAGTTACATTATTATAATTAAACACAGATTAATTGACATAGGGGTTAAAAATGGGTTAAGAACAGTCTGAAAATGTGCAACACATGAAGGGAATAAAAACTACGTCAAAGGCTATCAATCTCACTGGAGTTCAAACGGATTAAATAGGGCTTTAAACCTTGACCAAACTGAGGGTGTAGATGTCATAGGAAATTCCCCCAAACCCTTGGAATCAGTTGTGTGCACCACCTTGTCAGATGAGTACCCATTCCATTACATGAAAGAAGACCCAACAAACTTCATAAGAACAATTAATATGTTATCATTTGAATTAGTAATAACAATAATACATATTTTTATTTTATTTTTGAAATTTAGTTTATTTTTTAAGTTTATTTATTTATTTTGAGATAGAGAGAGAGAGAGCACAAGTAGGGTAGGGGCAGAGAGAGGAGACAGAATTCCAAGCAGACTCCACACTGTCAGCACAGAGCCTGACACAGGGCTCGAACTCATGAACCATGAGCTGAGATCAAGAGTCAGACGCTTAATCGACTGAGCCACCCAGGCACCCCATATATTTTAAAGCTTCTACCTCCTGATTTTAATCATCAAAAGTCATCCTTAATATATACTCTTACATCTATGTTCTCATAGAATTGTCATACTTCTAAGAGGAAATAGCAGATAGAATTACATCCATGTTACAGATGAGAAAACTGAGGTTCAGGAAAGCTGGACACAGTTGGTCAGGGTTTAGAAAGAAAAGACATCATATTATAATCTCCACTTAACAGATGCAGAAACAATCTCTGAGAGGTTAGGGAAGTTGCAATAAGTGTCAGAGCTGAAATTTGAAACCAGTTTGGTCCGATTCCAAAACTTTGTATGTTTTACATTGTGTTGTGCTGTGTGCCTCAGGCTCCCTCCTCCAAATTAGAGAGCTTAAGTGTTGTTAGAAATGACAATCCTCCCTGCACCCTCCACACACCCCAAGAAAGCTGTTCTTGAATCACAAGGGTACCATTCCAGGGAGAGGAAGATCAAGCATTTTCAAAACTTTGGCATACATCTTCGTTAACTCAAGGGCCCCAGGAGAGGGGACGTGTCCTTGGGATGTTAGTACTGCTTTCTGCTCCATGGCCCTGCCCACAGCCACTGGGGAATCCAGATGGCGTCCCTCTTTGTTCTGTTGAATCTCATGGACACAGCCATTGCCAGAGGGGAATGTGTGTTCTGCATCAAACAAATCACTATGCAATGGGAATCCTTATATCATATAGATGAGTTTTTCAAATTTTAGTAATCAATCTGATTGTCAATGCTCACATATCTTATTTCCCAATTTTATGTGAAGGTAAATTTCACTTGTCATTTGTGGGCTTTTGAGGGACAGAGAGGCATCTTCTTCCACTTTTTTGTTCTTGTTTTCCAACTTGGTGTTAAACTGGTGCGGATCACAAACCAAGAGCACGTTGTTAATTCCATTACAAGACTCGGCAACAGTGGGAGTTCTTGCACTTTTAAAAAATGCCAGGCTTAGGAAGGCTTGGAAAATTGTCCACAGAAGGTCCTCAAACTGTAAGCCCTTGCCGGGTAGTACAGGCTCATCTTAATTACCCTCTTTTTTTTTTTTTTTTTCTGGAAGCGATCATTTTGGTCATGGTGGTAATGCCACATTTAATCTGTTTGAACTCCAGTGAGACAGATAGCCTCTGATGTAGTGTTTATTCCCCTCATGTGTTGCCCAACTCATTTGCAGACTGTTCTTTTTAACCCATTTTTAAGCTCTATCAATTAGTCTTTCTTTAACTATAAATATGAAACTGTTTCTTATGAAATCATGCATATTCAAACGTCTATTTCAAATCGTTTGCTAATCATGTCCATTTTAAGAGCCTCTTATGTTTAACTTTGCCTCCTTTCTGCCCCCAGTCCTCACTGTCATGTAACAGTTAATCACCATTTAAATGTTTACAAAGGGTTTGTCCTTCTAGACATTTTGCACATTGTTTTGGTGCTCCAAAGATAAAACCTAAATGCAACAATAATGCAAACTCTGTAACTTTGGTTTTGAACACAAACTAACGTCCAAACAATATGAATGCACAAATCTCCCCCACCCCCAAAGCTTTATCCCAACTAGCTTTCTTAAAAATCGAGGCAAATCTTTATTTTCATCTAAAATGTAATTATGCATTATCTGACATACTACTACAATCTCCTTTACATAACAGGAAGAGAATTAACAATGAAGTCCAACTGTTGAATATCTGCAAGGAGAAAAGATTAATTTAGAGTTTTACTTCTCTTTGTCATAGTGGCTTAAGAAAGATGTGGAAAACGACTCAAGTTTAATCCCCTTCCTTCCTCTCTTTTCTCGTCCTGTCTTTTCAGGCACTTCCACAACTTACAGAATCTCAGCTTGGCTTACTGCAAAAAGTTCACAGACAAAGGATTACGGTACCTGAATTTAGGGGATGGATGCCACAAGCTCATCTATTTGGACCTTTCCGGCTGCACCCAGGTTTGTCTTTCAATCTTCTCTTTCCTGCAGCGGGCAAGGAAGTCCTCCGGAGGACGGGCTACATCCAGCCCTCATGTTATACTAATGCTGTGCACGGACTGCAGCACACTTTTCAGAGGTTTTGAATTACACAGCCACAGCTGCTTAAATTTTCCCCAGGATCGCTACTATAGGCTCTTGGCTTTCTTCCACTGGAATGTCACATCCACACACAGGCCGAGCTCAGGGGATGATGAAACAGACCATTTCTGTGTAGATACTTCAAGCACAATTATAATACCAGAGTTCCAAATGTTGAAAACTGTAGAATTGCTACCAGATACAAACACAGGAGAAACCTTTTTGGGGGAGGATTGGCAAAGAACTTCCTGGAAAGTCAATTAGCTCCCACACGGGCTTTCAAAAAATAAATGGGTATTGGGTCAAATGCTGCGAGTTCTAAATGTAAGAAAGGAAATACAACAAAGGTTGTAATTTCTAAAACTGCATTGTATCCTTGGGCTAAATAACATGGAGATTTGAGATGTACATAGGGAAATACTTTAGTTTGAGGGAATAAGGTAAAGGAAAATTGGGTAGAAAATCGGTGGAGTTGAGGAGGGAAGGTCATGGCACTTTGCGAACAGTTACTGCCTCACTGGTAGTTTCTTCTTGATTTTGGCAGATTTAAGTCATTATTCTTTTAACTTCTTTTCTTTCACCTCTCTAGGTATTTTGTTAATGTATGTTCCTCCTTCTACAGAAATAATACAATTGCACAGATGAGAACTGGCTGAAACCTTGATAGTTACTGTTTATTGAGTTGTTACTATATGCCGGGCACCATATTGAGTGCCTCACATAGACCAGATTCACTGCAAATGCTGTGTAGTTGGTATTTATTGTGCCCATTTAGGAATGCAGAGGCTAGGCTCCCAAGGTTGCCCAGCTGGTGAAAGCACAGGGTACTGGGGCAGTTGTAAGCACCTGTTGGTACCTACATAGGCAGGCAGAGTCCCCTGGAGGGCATTTAGGCATACAATGGGCTTCTCCTCCAAGTGCTTAAATGGATAGAACTTAGTCACCATCACTGGCATCCCATGGTGCCCTGGTACACTAGGCAGTAGGGAGGATGTGGGGGCAAGGAGGGGAGGGCTGTGAGCTAGAGTTGAAACATCTAGAATTTACATTTATTTCTGACCTACTGGTGTGTAGCTTGCTAAACATCAAGAAGAGACGGACTTACCATTCTCTCCAGCTTCCCTCGACTTCAGACCGGCTTCTTCCTGACTCTAGGTCCCTGACCTCCCTTTTCTTAGAGCATTTCTTTTAGAAAAGTTGAAACTGGTCATTCTTTCTTTGCTCTCCTTGAGATAGATAGAAACTTCTTTAAAAGCTTCTTGCCAGTGTTACAACCCAGGAACGCCTCCCTCAAGGACCTGGGAGCCATCCTTTGATACATAATCATTAAGGGTAGTAGCACGTGTATCTTCCAGTCTCTCTGGGAGGGTAGGTGTCTACTTTCGATATGGGTGTACGCATCCTATTGATTGCTCTCCCCTCTAAAGATACATCCTCCACTATTTTCCACCAGCTAACCAAGTCCTTAAAAACCCTCCCCACAGTGTGACTTACCTGCTTCTTCTCAGTTTCCACAAGGTAATGGCGACAACATACAGTTCGTACACAAACACATGAACACACATGCACATGTCCCTAAGGATAAATATTCTCAGACACAGTAAAGTCAAAATGAGAGGTTCCCAATCAATGTGCCTCTACTCTAGCCAGATATACATGCAGAACTCACAGATACAGTTTATCTACTTTTAAATTTTGAGCCAACATTTTAAATTCTGGAGTTTTCATAAAGAAATCTAGACTCCAAGCTTCTCTTAAAAAACTGGAAAAACTAACGAAGTTGGGCCAACATCGCCATATGGCAACAAAGGGCTGGAACCGAGTCAGCCTCGTCCCCTTGAAATGGCGTGTGCTGGCTTCTCCTCCACTCGGTAACGTCCACACACGCACACCTACCAATTAACTGCATGGCCTGCCTGTCCTTGGTGGGTATTTAAGTTTGGTCTGAATGTATAAAGAATAGATACTTTTCCCCGACTGGCCCTTAATTTGTACATCTCAATCCACAGTGAAGTTAGTATTTCACAGTGCTATGCAAAGCAACGTTAATTTCTTTTGTTCATCTGTCTCTCGCTTTCATTTGTTTATTTTATAATTCAACGGAGATTTAACTCCAGGTGTCAGACACTGTTTCAGTCACTGGAAATTGTGCCATTTGAAACCGAACCCCTTCAGGTTCACTGAGAGTAAGAAATGGGCTCATTAGTAAGCACAGATCTCCTATGAGCAGATAGAGCTGCTGCTCTAGCTTCAGAAAGAATGAGGAAAGCTTGGATGTTACTGCTTCCGAGGGATGTGTTAAATTCTGTGGGGAGGTTCTGTCTGCCTCCCCAGCTCTGGGTGTGAGGACAGTTTCACTCTCCCAGGCCTACTTGTATTGACTGGGTGGCACAAAAATGGTTTCAAAGCAGGAAAATCGATGATTCACAGATTTCCCAGGTTCTCTGCTTGGAAACTAAAATCTGTTTTCTTTTTACAAGAATTTTGCACTATGAAGTCATGTGTTAGTATATCTGCCAAAGAAAAAAGGTCCTAATAAAACAAAAGACTTGAGAATAGAAGCTCACACCTACCTGCTTTTCGCTGGTGTTATCTGTGCCTGCTGCATGCTGGACACGCATGATGAATAAAACAGCATCCCTGTCTTTAAGGAGCTCTGGGTTAACGTAAGTGAAGTCTGTTAAGGGCTAAACTTTAATGCAGTCGTGGCTGCCGCCCAAAAAGGAAAGATGGATTTATACAATACTGTGGAAGTATTTTAACCATAGTTGTTGGAAAAAATACATAAATGGATAATGGAGAACTGCAAAGAAAAGTGAAAATCGATTACACATGTTTTAGAAATACTCTGAATGCTTTTGGGATTGGATAAACACTATAGGTGCAGTAAGTAATGCGACTGATTTCCTAACAAATACCAGCACTTGCATATACACTTGTGTGTCCTCATCTTTAATGTGACTGAGGGGACGCCTCTGTTCAGTTTCTTCTCGAAAAATCTCTGCTCACTTGGCCCTAAATCAGGATAAAGCTGTTCCAGTGAGCTCTTACACCATACATTGCAACTTTCTAACAATATACTTGTCACTTTGAATTTTATTTTTTCACTTTTTAAAAACCTTTGCTTTTTTTTCTTTTTACATGTTAAACACAAAAATATGAGAAATGAGCAAAAATTGAAATTATCTGAAAATTCGCCACCCAGAAATAATAAGGGTAAGGCTTTCTGGTCTTTTTCTATGCACAGCTATACTTCTTTTAAACTAAAGTGGATTAGATAGTACACATATCTTTTATTTAATATTCCATAAATATCTTATTTTATTTAACTATATATTATATTATACTATATTGTGTTATATTTATAACCTACCATTTTTAAAAAGTTTTTTTAACGTTTATTTATTTTTGAGACAGAGAGAGACAGAGCATGAATGGGGGAGGGTCAGAGAGAGAGGGAGACACAGAATCCGAAACAGTCTTCAGGCTCCGAGCTGTCAGCACAGAGCCCGACGCAGGGCTCGAACTCAGGGACCGCAAGATCATGACCCGAGCCGAAGTCGGACGCTCAACCAGCCACCCAGGCGCCCCTATAACCTACCATTTTTTGCTATCATCAGTAACCTGTGAGGAAAATTCTCATAGCCATATATTTCCATAAGTCTATGCAACGTTTTGGTATGAATTTTTAGAAGTGAAACGGTCAGAGCATATAGTTATTTTTAAGGCCATCTATGCTCTACAAAGGTTGCCAATGTGTGAATTGCCAAATGTAAAATAATGCTTGATATCTTCATAAGAGTATTATCTAAAAAAAAACTTTAGCCAATTTGACATCAAATATGATATTTTATATTTTTAATTTGTATTTCTCTGATCACTTGTAAGGTTAAATCATACCCAGGCACTTAATAAATATTTGTTGAATAACAAGGATTCTTTTTTTTTTTTTTTTAAATGTTTACTTTTGAGAGAGACAGAGAAAGAATGCATGTGGGTTAGGGGCAGAGAGAGAGGGAGATACAGAATCTGAAGCAGGCTCCAGGCTCTGTGCTGTCAGCACATAGCCCAACGCGGGGCTTGAACTCATGAGCTGTGAGATCATGATCTGAGCTGAAGTCGGTCGCTCAACCGACTGAGCCACCCAGGCGCTCCTAATAACAAGGATTCTTAGTCCAACCAGCTGCCATTGTTAAAATATTTTTCAAATTAATTAAAAGTTTTCTTTCAGAGCCTGAGTGCAACATATTCTTTATAGTATTTTCAGAAGAAGAAGAACAAGAAAACCAATCTACATTCATTTAACAAAAAATTCTGGTCGAATCAGTTGAACAAATTTAATACGTCTGCTTCTATATTTACTATTTACTCAGTTATAATATAAAATTTAAGTTTATGCCGTAAAACAACTTTTTAGGGGTATCTGGGTGGTGGCTCAGTCAGTTAGGCGTCTGACCTTGGCTCAGGTCATGATCTCACGGTTTGTGAGTTCAAGCCCCACGCCGGGCTCTCTCCTGTCAGCACAGAGCCTGCTCCAGCTTCTGGGTCTCACTCTCTCTCTGCCCCTCCCCCTCTCACACTCTGTCTCTGTGTCTGTCTCTCTCTCTATCTCAAAAATAAAATAAACATAGGGGCGCCTGGGTGGCTCAGTAAGCTGAGCGTCCGATTTTGGCTCAGGTCATGATCTCACAGGGTGTGGGTTCAAGCCCCGCGTCGGGCTCTGTGCTGACAGCTTAGAGCCTGGAGCCTGCTTCCGATTCTGAGTCTCCCTCTCTCTCTCTGCCCTCTCCCATTCATGCTGTCTCTCAAAAATAAACATTAAAAAAAATTTTTTTAATAAAATAAAATAAACATTAAAAACCAAAACCAAAACCCCCCAAGTACCACAATATTTTTAAAACTATGTTTAAACACAATTTGGGGAGACTTTTTAGAGACAAAATAGTTTTATTGTGTAAAGAAAAGTACCCTTTCCTATGCTCCTTTATTATCTATGGTCAGGGAGACAACTGGTGGCAACGAATGGGTCCATCTTGTGCTCTGCTCTAAAGAATGGTGTGTGACCTAACTCACAGCAGACATTTATCAGATGTTTATTGAATATTTGGATTGATGTTTAGTTAGATAAATGAAACTGATGAGCTATTGCATGAAACATTGGTAGTTTTCCTCTGCACCTGGTACTTTGCTTCAGGAACCACTCCTCTTCTTTCCCTGTGACTTTGCAGAGCTGTGTCACTCTTGACGCCTTGAGAGCAATACATGGTAGTCATTGGGAGCATGGGTTCCGGAGCACTTGCTTTTTAATCCTGAATTTATCATTTACTAGTTATGGGACTGTGGCAGGTTACCTGAGGGTTCTCAGCTTCAATATCTATGAAATGGGGAAAGTACTAGGATCTACCTCATAAATGTGTTGTGTAAGTGAAATGATCTGATACATATAACATGCTTAGAACAGTGGCATCACAGAGTAAATGCTTAGTAATCATTAGGGTTTTCCAATGGCCACTGGGTCATTTGACCCTGGCCTGGACAATCCTAAGTTCCATCTGCAGTGGCTGTGATTTTTCCAGGAGAGAGGCATGACCCTACCAGAACCATTCAGAATCCTTCTAAGTATTCAACACTGGGAAAAATAAATTCTGTTTTTCCTGAGGTTGCAGGGCCTGGAGAGTGTAAGTCTAGGCTGATTTGTGATTCTCTTAACATTCATGTACTTATCCTTTGATGAAGACAGCAGATATTTTTTCTTTATAATTTTTTTTTTAACGTTTATTTATTACTGAGAGACAGAGAGACACAGAGCATGAGCAGGGGAGGGTCCAAGAGATGGAGAGACACAGAATCTTAAGCAGGCTCCAGGCTCCAAGCTGTCAGCACAGAGCCCGACGCAGGGCTCAAACACACAAACCGCAAGATCATGACCTGAGCCGAAGTCGGACACTCAACCGACTGAGCCACCCAGGCAGATATTTCTGCTCTATACACACAGAAGTTGAATGTCTGGGTTATGAAGTATATGTATGTTTGGTTGTTGTTAATACTGTTAGTTTCCTTAATTGGACATGTCAATCCTAACGACAGTTTCATGATTTAGAAACCTCACATAGATACGATTTCTCTGAGAAAGCTGATGCCGTGGCTCTCCATACTCACTCCCTGTATTTAGCCACATAATTTATTTTCACAGCAGCACTGTTAGTAAAGTGCACTGTAAGAGATGTAGGAGAGCAACATTCAAACCAGGAATGGATTTCTATGCTGATAAGTATTCTTCCCCTCTCAGAAATTAGCAATAACTGTTTAAATCATCTTACGTTCACTTCCACATCAAGTAGATGTCATTAAACTTCCCTCTTTTCAAATATATTTAACAAGCATTTAGAACCTTGGTGACCACTTTCACTAAGAGAAATGAAGAAGAGGGGTTTAAAAATACGGTTTTCTCTAGAACCTCCTTATTTGGAAATAGGGTTGTTCCAGATGTAATTAGCTAAGATGAAATCATGAAGATTGGCCCTAATCCAATATGAATGATGTCCTTGATAAAAAGGGGACATTTAGACACAGACACCTGCATACAAGAGAGTGCCATGTTAACATGAAGATATCCATCTGCAAGCCACGAGGAGAGACCTGGACCATATCCTTCCCTCATATTAAAGGCAGCAACCTCAGAAGGAACCAACCCTGTGGACACCTTGATCTTGAAATTTTAGTCTCCAGAACTGTAGGACAACACATTTCTGTTGTTTAAGCCCTGAGTTTGTGGTGCTCTGTTAAAGCAGACCCAGCAAACTAGTGTGTTATCTTGGACTCTTCTCTCTCACCCCCACATGCACTCTGTCAGGAAGTCCAGTGACTGTTACTTCAGAACCACCTAGGATTGGACCACTCCTTGCTCCCTCCACAGCTGCCACCGCAGCCCAGGTCACCATCCTCTCTTGCTTGCGTTATTGTGACGACCTCCTAATTGGTGTCTCTGCTTTCACTCCTGCCCCCCTGCAAGTCTTCTTTCACCCAATATCTATTTAAAATTTTTTTTTAACGTTTATTTATTTTTGAGACAGAGAGAGACAGAGCATGAACGGGGGAGGGGCACAGAGAGAGGGAGACACAGAATTGGAAGCAGGCTCCAGGCTCTGAGCCATCAGCCCAGAGCCCGACGCAGGGCTCGAACTCACGGACTGCGAGATCGTGACCTGAGCTGAAGTCGGACACCCAACCGACTGAGCAACCCAGGCGCCCCTCACCCAGTATCTAGAGTGTGGCTTTTCAAACCCAAGTCAATGTCCTTCCTCTTCTCAAATACCTGGCAAGGCATCCTATTCATTCAATAAAAGAGACATCTTGGAAGGACTTTTAAGACCCTAGGTAATCTGTCTTCTCCCCCAACTGCCCTTCAGGCATTAATTCCTACTGCTCTCCCACTTACCAAGTCTATTCTAGTCACACTGGTTTCCTTGCTGTTCTTTCAACACATGAGCTCTTGCCTCAGGGTATTTGCTACTGGACACTGGCCATTTTCCTTGCCTGGAATACTCCTTCTGCAGCTATCTGTATGGCTAACTTCCTCCCCTCCTTTGAGACTTTCCTCACATGCCCCCATGATGAATGAGTAGATAAAAAGGTATCAGCTAAAATGCTCTTAAGATATCTACATCACTCCCTGTTAATTTCAGTACTCTCCAAAAGTTCTTGTTTCTTTGAAAATCTCAAAATAGAAAATATGGGTAGGATGAAAAATTTTAATGGAGAAGACAAAGCTTTTCTAGTTTTACATGAGAAAGTCCCTATGAGGAGGGCAGTGATTGCTGGTTATGCTTTCCCTTTATCCTTTGTCTGTTTGTAAGTCCAAGGATTCTCCTGTTGATATTAACTTTGGGTGGCCACTTCTCCTACTGATTTATGTATCCCCAAATGCATGTAGCCATGGGTTATGACACTGTGTAGGAAGCCAAGCACAGAACAACGACAGCTATGCTGGGAAGGAAGGCTAGGGTTGTAGCCAATCTCAGGCTGAAACCCAAATGCCCAGAAACCAACAACTCTGAACAGAGTGAGAGACAGAGCCAGGTGAAGGCCAAGATTCAGATTTATATTTTCAGATATGAGAGTTAAACAAGAGAATAAGAGAGCTTGCAATAGAAGCTTTTGCCTCTGTGCCTCCCCTGTTCTTCACTTCCAGCCTCAGTTGTTTTATTAGGCTCACCTTGTACCCTCTGCCCAAGTCAATGTCCTTCCTCTTCTCAAACACCTGGTGAGGCATCCTACCCACTCATTAAAAGAAAAACCTTGGAAGGAACTTCAAGACCCTATGTAATCTGTCTTCTCCCCCAACTGCCCTTCTGGCATTAATTCCTACTGGTCTGCCACTTACCAAGTCTGTTCCGGGCACACTGGTTTCCTTGCTGTTCTTTCAACACATGAGCTCTTGCCTTGGGGTGTCTGGCACTGGCCATTTTGGCACTGATTATGACGACCTCCTAATTGGTCTCTCTGCTTTCACTTCTGCCTCCTACAAGTCTACTCTCAACCCAGCATCTAGAGTGATCCTCATATTGTCCCTTTCTCCCATTCACCAGATTAGTTTTTATGCATCCTTTGAGGCTTTGTTCAATCACAACCTTCTTTCTCTAGGAAGTTCTCACTGACCCCCTCCTTTTCCCCCAACTCAAGCTAGGTTATGATCCTTCCTGTTTGTTCTTTTATTATTGTACTTTCACTAAGCATTCTCTACATATTCAGTGGTTTGCTTTTTTGTCTGCTGTCCTCCCCATCATGGCCTCCTTGATGGCCAGGATGGTGCCTTATTTATCTGTGTATTTGTTATCCTCAGCACATAATACAGTAAGTACCTTGCATGTAGTAGGAGTAGGACTTTGATCAACGTTTCATGAACAAGTGAATGAATGAACGAAATAAGTGGCAGCCAATTTCAGGGTGTGGCCAGCCAGATGCTTCAGGTGGAAGCTCAAGAAGTCTGTTAGGAAGCTGAGAAGTTAGCAACTTGCCAGAGCAAAGTCTGATAGTCTTTTCTTGGTAAGGGGGGAATTTCACATTGCTTTAGATTTAGGGGAAGAAAAGAGCTTAGGAAAATATGAAATACTACAGTGAAAGTACTTTTTCATCAATTATTTTTTAGTCACTACACCCAAGTCAACAAAAATGAAAAGGGACAGCATCCCAGAAATGTTCAAATGACTCAACACAATAATAATGGTTTATCAGTAGTTCTTGTACTGTTAAGTCTCTCTGGGACCCATGGATCTTAAAGGTAGGCTGTGCAAACTGCAAACAGGAAGATTCCAAGGTCATTTCAGTTCTCTCTAGGCTACATAAATTACAGACTCCCCTTCTAGAAAGGCAAAGATCATGGAAGGTTTTACTTGTTCGCCTCTGGGGATTGTGGTGGAGGTGGGAGACAGAGGCATGTCCAGGAATGAATGTACTGGCCAAATGGAAGGGAGATTGCATAAGCAAAGTAAGAGTGGAAAGGGATTTCTCTTTCTTTCTCTCTCTCCTGCAGCAGAAGGCAGTGGGATGGTGAAAGGAGCCCCAAGCTAGACTTGGGACACCTGGGATCTAGTCCTTGCTGTGCCACTACCCTCTTGTGCAACTCTGAATGGTTACTTAGCTTTTCTGCCTCAGTTCCTTTATCTGTAGAATGGCTAGTTTGGGCTGGATGATCTCTGAGATCCTTTTCAGCTTGAGAATTTTGTGTTTCTGTGTATAAGTCTGGTCCTTGGCACAGAGCTGAGAGTGGAGGTACAGATTTGCTAGGTTACCAATAAGGGGCAATTGGAACAGTAAGAGTTGTGTGACCAGCTAAACCAGTTATGAATAAGCAGACTATGTACCAAAATGAATTGTCAACAGTTAATTCAAAATTATGATTCATTTACATTTGTTTGATTCCATTTTCCCTTATTCTGTATTTTAATGGATGGTGATAATAATTGCTGTCATTTGTTTGGGTACCGACTTGGTGCTAGGTGTTGAGGTAAGTGTTTTACATTTATTATCTGATTTAATCTTTATACATAACTGTATAAGGTAGGTATCATTAGTCCCATTTTAGAGATGTGAAAACTGAAAAATCATGTGCTGGTAAACATTTAACAACTGGCAGGAAGCAGAGAAAGCCCTGATTTGCAATGGTTGCTGATTTCCATGGTGTAAATACTCTCACCATGACCTATTTCAACTTGCCAATGAGAAGTCACTGAAGAGTTATGTAATGTTATGTAACTGTTATGTAATGCTGTCGCTGTATATATCCAATACACACAAATATCCTCAAGAGCATAGGAAATGGTAACATGTAATAAAATAATTAGGAGTTGATGAGTTGGAATATTCACTACCTTTGTTAATAGAACTTATTTAATTTTAATTTTAAGTTTATATGACTTAATTTTTAATATAACTGTCTTTAACAATAGGCTTGCAGAGTTCCTACAAATTTAACAACTTGCACTTGCAAACTGGTATAAACTGGCCCCACACACTATTGAAAATGGTGCTAAGATAAAGTAACTTGCCTAAGGTCACACAAAAAGTGTCCGGGCCAAAATGATAACCTTGATCCAACTAATTCTGAATACCATGTTCTATACAACTAGACTATCATTTGTAAAACTGTGAAGTGCTATATACTGCAAACAGTAAAAAAGAAAAAAAAAAGTTGCACTTTTTTCTATTTGAAAAAAATATTTTGTGGTCTTAAATGTCATTAATATGAAGGGGTTCTAGTGGAAAATCAGTCATGAATCAGAAAAACCACAGTGCAATTTCTGCTTTTCTCAGTCAGGTCTTGTGTCTCAGTTTCCCTGTTAAAGGAATGCTTTATGACCTTTCTGAATTATACTTTGAACTGTGTTGAACAGGAAAATCATTTTACATATCTTGTAGATAGGGCTCATCTAAATTTAAATGGTTGTTACGAGTTTGAATATAACTTTATGCTAGCCATATTGAAAATAAAAAATAAATATAACAAACATCTACTGCTAACATCCATAGCTTAATGCAATCTCTTTGTAGGCAAAATGTGTAAGGATGTTTATTACATTAAGCAGTAACAAATGAAACATCTGGCAACAATTTTTAGATCTTGAAGAATCAGATGACAAAATGATGAGTCTTAGGGGACTAAGATCATGTTTCGCACTCCTAAAAAAAGGTTTGGAAAAACTTTAGGGCTTTCTGAAAAACCATCCTTCTTTCAGTTTCTTCTCTGCTCCCTCTCTTAGGATGTGACTTACATACAGAATTTCATCAACTCTTCACAAAACTCTACTTGGGTCTTGGGCCCCCAGTGAAGCCTATGGTTACAATGGTAGCTATAAAGCCACCATCTAGCTCAATAAGTCTAGACAAATCAAGTAGCTCTGTGGATCATTGTGTTGTAATAAAAAGTATTATGGTTGTGATTCTCTTGGTTAAAAGGGAGATGAAGCTCCATTTATCGTACAGGAGGAGCTGTGAACAATTTGGCCATTGGGTGAGGAAAAGAAGAAGATGGTGTAAGCTAAACAAGAATGATGAAGTGTAAGAAGGGTCAAGCCTACTTCGGCAGGTCACAGCTCACAGTCATTGTGCAGTGAGTGCACGGAGTTGCAATGCCTGCCTTCCTGGCATCTGGAGGCTTCGCTAATCTTGTATTCTAATTCCCCACTCACGTCGGAAAATGAAACTTTCTTTTTTATGTTTGGCGTTTCAATGTTTTTAGATAAATACAGTAATCTTTAATAAATGACCGTATTATTACCCTTCCCCCGCCTTAGAACTATTAATTCTCATTTACATTCTACAACAGTTTATTCAACAATGACTTGGTCTACTAACAAACAGTTGTAGTATCATACTCAGTGCCAAGCACTTGTGTGGTACTGTGAAGGGCATGGTGGAGAAAATTCTGTCTGTGTTCCTGGGCAGGAATGGTAAACATGTGTACACATAATTATTATACAAGGGAGAGGATACAAAATTCAAACTTAAGGCTATACTGTTTGGTGCTCTGAGATCCAAGAGGAAGAAACAGTTCTACCTGAAGTGGTCAGGGAGGGCTACCTAGGAGAAGTACATTAGCAAACGTAGAGGAGGGGGTAGCCATGAAGAATATATAGACTGGAAAGTAAAGCATCATCTAAGCAGTTATAATGAGGCCTCTCTTCTTGTCATCACAGAGGACACAATATATGAAAGCCTGTCAAGCCCTTTTAGCACAGACTCTGGGAACTGTTGCTATTTTAGAAGTTTGTGGCACATTTGAATGGAATAAAACAAAGTGTTGCATGTTTTGGGGAAAAATCTTTGTCTTTCTCTCCAACAATTCATTCTACTTGCTAAGCCAGGCTTCTCTGAGGTCACCAGGAGGTCATGAAGGATATATGGATATGACTAAAGTCATTACATTACCCATTAGTCATGGGTTACAGTGTTGTTCAAATGAGAGAAACAGCTGGAAATGGTACAGGAACACAACTTGGGCAATGTCTACCTAAGATGGATATTTCTAGCTGTCATAGAGGCTCTGGCCCTACATACATCTCCTTTCTGTGTTGCTGAGCTAACTGGTTCAGTGTTTTAAAGAAGTGGAAAGTGGAAGCTTAGTAATATGTTATTCTCCCTGAGATAAGTTCCTTCCTTCTTTTTACCACCTTGCAACAGCAAAGCGGGATGTGAGCTAGTTCTTGGTGCTCAACGCTTTGGTCTTCATTTCGTGTGGCTTACTGACAACTCATTTCCTCCTCAGACAGCTCTGTCCTGTCCTGCTCATGGGTTCAGACCCACCCAGAGGCAGCTGGAGAGGATTTCCTATGATCACCAAAGCTTCTCTGCCCCCATTAGCAGCAGTAGCTGTCTGCTGGGACTTGCGATTATGATGGCATTGGTGTGGCCAGCTCCCCCAATTTCCTAACCAACGGGGGTTTGACAGCAAAGAGCAGGGTGGCAGGGCTCCACTTGGTATCAAAACTGAAGTCCAAATCACCTCGCAAGGAAACACAGTGAGATTAGATCCCGAGTTTTGTAAGAATATTAAACACACGATACACATGTATCAGCTGTGGCAAAGCCTGGTGTTTTAACATGGTAAAATACTTTTTTTCCCCTTCGAGAGGGATTGTTACTCTCAGGCTTATATTCCCATTATTTCAGTGAAGAGAAAGGACAAGTTAATAGTTGGTTGGCCTAAAAGACTGTGGCGAGAATATTTGAGTCATAAAGTATTAGCCAAGCATCTTTTTGGACATTCTAAAATAAACTGTGTAGAGAACTAAGCATTTCATGCCAGGACAAAACTAAAAAGCTCTTCTTAGAGGTTTCCCCCACCCCTTTTCTGGACACAGTCTTATTGGTTGATAGCACCAAGCGTTTGGCTGTGCTGCAAGGAATCACTCAGCTGTGGCTGATTACTGCTATAATTTTTTCCCTTGTTCAGAAAATCTTGTCATAAATATGTTTCCAAGACAGCAAGAGAGAAAAGGTTTTTTTAATTTTTTAATTTTTTTTATCTTGTGTTTTAGGGGAAGCCATTATTGGAAATAATAGTGCTAGGGTAATAGACCAGGGCTGAGAGAAAGGAGAGAAATTTAGAAGTGTTGTAAAAAACAACTTATTCCCATAAGAGACTCTTAAAAACTGAGAATAAACTGAGGGTTGATGGGGGGTGGGAGGGAGGGGAGGGTGGGTGATGGGCACTGAGGAGGGCACCTGTTGGGATGAGCACTGGGTGTTGTATGGAAACCAATTTGACAATAAATTTCATATTAAAAAAACCCAACTATTCCCATCCCTGGAATTGTGGGTCAGATGGGGAGAGGTGGCCTCTAGCCTTCGCTCTGCCATAGATGATGTGACTCAAGACCATTCATTCATTCATTCAGCACTTATGGAGCACTCACTCTGTCTGACACTGTCCAGCACTGGGGACACTGGGGACATGAAGAACAGATAAAGAACCTGTTCTCAAATCACACTACTTCTCTGAATACTATTTCTTTATTTTTGCAATGTGAGGGATGCACTAGAATGATCTCTCAAGCTCCTCTATCTCTAGGTCACAAATCTGTACTTCTCTGTGGGAACACAATGCACCCAGAAGAACACTAATAAGAAAACTGGTATCCAGTATTTCATGCCAGACATTGTGCTAACTGACCACTTTTACATACACATTACCCCATTTTGTTTTCCCAAGTATCTCCTAAAACAGATGTTATTAATAATTATAATTAATGAAACATTACATTATCAATTACCATTATTATATCAATATTAATTAGAATTATTAATAATATACCCATATGATAATCCCCACTTTACAGATGGGAAGACTAGGTGTCAGAGAGGTTGAGTTGCCTTGTGTTACAAGTGACAAAGAAACAGAGCCAGATTCCAACCCAGCTCTGCTGATTCTAAGCCCAACATTCTTCCCTCCTCTGATCTCCAGATTTTTAATGTTTATTCATCTCCCCTGGACCTTTCTCTGGGAATACTTATGGAAACTTATTCAAGAATCCATGACACTACAATACAAAATATCTCACTCTTGCCTTATGGGTCTTCCATTAGCTTTCCCTCCCTCCTTACCTTTTCCTATTCATCCCAGGGGTGACCTTGCCACTTCATCCAAGTCCAGTGCTCCCACTGCTTTCCTTTCACTTTTGTGCTTTACCTTCGACTTGGAAATGTTTTTGGTTTTTTCTGTAGCCAAATTCTGTACTCTTTCCCAGACGTTATTTGTCTTACTCCTAAATTTAATTCATTTAGCCACAGATAGTTGTCCAACACAGTAAGAAGTTAAAAAAGAGTGTAAGATCATCTCCTTGGGGGAATTAAGACATGCAGGTTATAGGAAAGAGTTATGGCTAAAATAAAGAGTTTTAGGCTTGTAAGGGAAAGAGAAGGAAAGTAGCTGGAGTCATTGGAACTTGAGACATAGTTAAGGCTTGAATAGATGAAAAGAGAAAGAGGCAAAGGGAGGTACAAGGTCAGACAAAGAACAGAGAGGTCCACTGAGTACTGGAGAAGTAAGATGTCTTTCTGGCTGGAGCAGCTAGGTCTAAAGAACTACGGCATGTGGGGTGGGACAGTTGAAATGGATGTTATTGTTGAAGAATGTTCATCAGAAGGAACATTGGATTAAGAGTTTGAACATCTGTGTTCTTGTTCTGTCAATTTGTAATCTGGAGAAAACTGATCAAGGAACCTGATACTTTGTTTCCTCATCTCCTGGAGGCTACCTCAGTCTATAAGAGAAGTCCAAGATCTTTATGATAACCTGTCTCTTCTGCTGTTCCCACCTCCAGGCATTTTGTAATATGTCATCACATGTGAGGAGTCACTTATGAGCTGTGACTTCCATAACATGGTACAATCACATTCACTTTATGAGAACTCTAACAGGGCTGAAAACACTTTCTCACACAGCTACACAAGTTAAATAATACTCATTCACATGCATTTAAAAATGGAATGTTTCCCCTCCTAATTTAGTTATTTAACTTTAAGAAACTGAAATTCCTTTATTAAGTATTTTGGATCAGAACTTTAAGGGCTTGAGGGTTTCTGTTTTAACTTAGCAATGTGAAGCAACAATAAAATCTTAAAGCTTTCTTTTTAGTTATGCCTCGTTCAGGCACTTAGTGGTGCCAGATAGGGTAGATAATCTCAAAGATGCTGATATGGATAAAAATGTGGCCATGCATTGTGCCTGCGTGGCTCAGTTCGTTGAGCATCTGACTCTTGATTTTGGCTCAGGTCATGATCTCACAGGTTTGTGAGTTCAAGCCCCATGTCAGCTCTGCACTGACAGCCCAGAGTCTGCTTGGGATTCTCTCTCTCTGCCCCTCCCTAACTTGTGCACTCTCTCTCTCAAAATAAATAAATAAAAACTTAAAAAAAAGAAAAACATGGGAAAATGAAAAATAATGTTGGCAAAGATGTGGAGAAGTGGGAACACTATTAGATTGCTGGTTGGAACGTAAAATGGTGCAATCACTGTAAAAAACATTTTGGTGGTTCCTTAAAACAGTTAAACATAGAATTACCATAGGGTCCAGGAATTCCACTCCTACATATATACCCAAAACAATTGAAAACTGGTACTCAAACAAATAGATGCATATATATGTTCATAGCAGCACTGTTCAAAATATCCAAAAGATGGAAACAGCTCAAATATCCATCAATAGGTGAATGGATGAACAAAATGCCGTATATTCATTCAATAGAATATTATTCAGCCATAAAAATGAATAAGGTACTGATACATGCTACACCATGGATGAACCTCAAAAACATTACGCTAAGTGAAAGAGAGAAGACACAAAAGGCCATATACTATATGATTCTACTTCTGTGAAATATTTAGAAGAGGTAAATCCACAGAGACAGAACCCAGATTAATGATTGCTGGGGGCTAGGAGAAGGGGAGTATAAGGAGCAACTGCTTAATAGATTCAGTTTCCTTTTAGGGTGATAAAAATATTTTGGAACCATATAGAGGTTGTGGTTGCATAAGATCATGAATGGTTAAGGGCCCATTTAAGTGATTAATTTTACGTTATGTGAATTTTGCCTCAATAAAACAATTAAACAATAAGTTAACTAGACCTATTGTGATGATCATTGCATAATATACATATAAGAAATTAAATAGTAAAGAAATCAAGACTAGATTCTTTACCTCTTATGTCTGTCATATTTTATGGTTCCAATTTTAAAATATGGTAGCAACATCATGACATACCTTTGCTTACGACTTCACTCGGGTTTTATTAGCTGTCATGCTAATGAGTTCTACCATCATTTTCACCTACTTTGTACGATTCAGATTTCAGTCCAAGGCTTCAGGAACATTGCAAACAGCTGCACTGGAATTATGCATCTGACCATCAACGACATGCCAACTCTGACGGACAACTGTATAAAAGTAGGTAGTTGCAAAGTACATTTTCTTCTCAGTCCCAATTAATGCACACATTTTCTAGTGGCCTGAATTGTTGAGAAATATGAGTGGGATTTTCAAGTTAGCTGTTTTTAGAGCAAGAAAATCATCTTAAAATTTATACATGCACATACAGTTGAACATTTGAATCTATACATGCCCTAATACACTTTGTTTCACAATTGGAATATTTTTGTTTCAAAGATACTATAGCCTAAGCATAAATGTTGACTTTAGTGCTATATGTCAGACTTCTAAATGTAGTGATTTTTTTGTCAGCATTTCATTTTCTCATGTTTTCCCATACCTTTGTAACATGATTTAATTCTGATTCCTCTGCAGTACTCAAATGTGAATGTACTAAAATATATTGAATAAAAGTCCCATTGTCTTTGAAATTAGGAAAATGTAATGGTTAATATGTCTGCTTCTGAAAGTATGGAGAAAAACAACCTCATTACTTTGCTAAGCTTGTTCTATACACTGTGGTAAATTTTATCATCTTTTCTTCTTCTAAAGGCTTTAGTTGAAAGGTGCCCTCGTATTACATCAATAGTTTTCATTGGCGCTCCACATATCTCTGATTGTGCTTTTAAAGCTCTTTCTACGTGTAACCTCAGAAAGATCCGATTTGAAGGTCTGTGATATTAAAAATGGGGTTCAGCATTAATGTTTACTTTTACTCTTGTGGCATTACAAATACAATACTTGTCTTCTGGTTTTTTTTTAAACAGGAAATAAAAGGATTACTGATGCGTGCTTCAAATTTATAGATAAGAATTATCCAAATATCAGTCACATTTACATGGCAGACTGCAAGAGATTAACAGATAGTAGCCTTAAGTCACTTTCACCTTTGAAGCAACTAACTGTGTTGAATTTGGCAAATTGTATAAGGTAATGAGTCATTCAGTTAAATGTTGTTTAAGAAATACTGATTATTAGAATGCGCGAGACTCTCTCCTCAAGGTGCTCATTGGTTAGTAGAATAAACATGAAAAGCAGGAGTCCAAGTGCAGGGAAGTACAGAGTTCTGTGGTAACACAATTAAGGGGCACCGACCCCAGGCTGGTTATACGGAAAGGCAAGGAGACTGTCAGGATAATTGGAATCATGGTCCCTTATAAGATTAAATGAAATCACGGGAACACTTGTGGGCTATTTTTCCTAGTGAGGGTTCTCATGGCTAGTTCATTTAACAGGTCTTTTCCCAAATGGAGTTCGTTAGTTGCTTAGGAGGAACCAACCTTACTGAAGGGTTTCTTCTTGAGTACTGGTGAGATTTCTCCTCTGTGTGGATCCCCTAACATATGGACAGAAGACAAGTTCTTAACGAAACCCTTTCTTCAGTTGGGCATTGGGTTTCTCCCTTGGTATTCTCAGGTGGGCAAGGGTCCAATTTTTGTTGGAACCTCTTCCCTAGTGGATCTCAGGCTTTTGTCTGTGTACATTTTTATGATCTTATAGGGCCACAGGCTGGCAAAACAGTAGTTGACTAGGAAGTCGGTTAATATTTGGGAGAGCATAGGACTACTCAGAGTAATAAGTTAAACTACAAAAATCTTGACCCATGATCCCTATTATTAAAATGGGAAGTCACCATGGGTGAGGGAAGGAACTGGATTTGAAATGGGGAAAAATGTGGATTAGGAAATCCAGGTGTCTAGTGAATAGCCCAGCAAGGAACTGAGGCCTCCTGCCAACAGCCACGTGAGTGAGCTTGGATAGACCTTCCAGCCTTAGTCAAGCCTTCAAATGACTGAATTCCCAGTGGAATCTTTATTGCAAGCTCATGAAAGACCCTAGGATAGAACCATACAGCTAGTCTACTCCCAAATTCCCAAGACCCAGAAACTGGGAGAGAATAAATGTTTAAGGCACAAAGTTTGGGTTTATTAGGTACATAGTGATACAGAACACACACACACACACACACACACACACACACACACACACACACACACACACAGAGTATCCTATCTGTATTAATATGTGAAATAAAATTGAGTTTCATCCTCATACTTCACTCAGGCTTCTGCAGGTTAACTACTTTTAAAATAAATGGAGGTTTTCTACTTCTAGCAGTATAGTTAACAAAACATTTCAAAGGACTCTTTGCCACAATTTAGATCCTTGATGAGACATACTTTAAATACACTGCTGAGAGTAAGAGAAAGATCCAATATCCAATATCCTGATTCTGTACCATCCTCTCAACGAACGCTCTCTTGGGATTCGTTGCTGCTCTGAGCATAAATGTTTATGTCAACGCCGCCACTGAGAGAATCAGCTCTGACCAAGACTCAAGGTAGGGAAGCAGAACCTGAGACTTCCACAGGGGCTAGACCTGGACCTCTTTAAGGCGGACAAAATGGTTTTAGGTAGGTAGCACCCAGGGTCCTGCAAAGAAGTTAGCTCGAAGCTTCTCTGGAGGAAAGTATTTTCTATTTAGGCCTCCAGGACTCCTATAGATTAAGAATAAAATATAGGTGCTCACGATTAAAGATTGTTAGATGTATGAAGATATGAGTCACCAGAAACAGCAAAATAAATTTGACCTTCAAATAATTCAGATTATTGGGGTTATCAGACATAGGATATAAGAAATATGTATAAAATGTTTGAGGAAATTAATGAAATCAGAAATATGATCAGGGAAAATATATAATAATAATAACTAGATTTATTTAAGAAAATAAAACTTTTAGGAATAAAAAGTATGGTGCAGTTATTGAAATAAAGAAACTAAATGGATTGCCAATCAGCAGGTTAGAACTCACTGAGGAGAGAAGTACAGAGACAGAAGATAATCTCTTCCATGACAGCAGAGTGAAAAAAAAAAAAAAAGATGAAAAATATGAAAGAGTGTATCATGGGGTGAAGATATCAGAGTTTCACAGTAGATTTTTAAAACTTCATCTCTAAGAGATAAGCCTAAAAACAGTCAATTTGAGAGTCAGAGAATATACATTTTCCTCAACCACACAACCCTCCTTTTTTTTTTTTTTTAATTTTTTTAACGTTTTATTTATTTTTGAGACAGAGCATGAACAGGGGAGGGTCAGAGAGAGGGAGACACAGAATCCGAAACAGGCTCCAGGCTCTGAGCCATCAGCACAGAGCCCGACGCGGGGCTCGAACCCACGGACCGTGAGATCATGACCTGAGCCGAAGTCGGCTGCCCAACCGACTGAGCCACCCAGGCGCCCCCAACCCTCCTTTTTAAAATGGACTGTGCATGAAGTTTTAAGACAAATTTCAACGATTTTCAAATTATTGGTATCAACAAATTACATTTTCTCACTGCAATGTTATTAAATTAGAAATCACTAATGGAAAGATAAATTAAAAACATATATAGGATTTAAAAATAAAAATTCCAGGGTATCAGAATCACCTGAGGAGCTGAATAAAACTACACATGCCCAAGCCCTACCACAGAGCTACTAAGCCTGAATATTTAGGAATGGAACCCAGCTTGTGCTGCTTTTGATGCACAGCCAGGTTTGGGACTAAATACATTAACCAATTAACTTGTACCATTACCTGTATAATCCTTTTCTGTTGATTTTTGATGCCTCCTGGATTATAATAGAAAATTATATATACATATATACATACATATACATATACTTACACATATATACGTACATACACACATATATGAGTTGATATAGATAGGTGTGCACAGATTAAAAAAAATCCTTCTCACAAAGATGTACCTCACAAATTTAAGAAAAAAATAAAATGGTGTTTTTAAAACTGAAAAAAAAAGATAGGTGTGTATATGTATATGTTTTCAGACTACCTTTTCTGTTCCATTCATTTATCCATCCTCTATCTAATCCTGCACAGTATTTTATCTATAAAATGGGGTAAATAACAGTATATACTCAAGATTGTTGTAAGGATCAAATATGTTAACTCACGTAATATGTTTAGAATAGTGTCTGGCATATAATATGCATTCAATAAATGTTATCTGTTATTATTGCTTTATAATATGTTTTAATGTCTAAGGGAATTAGACTTTCCTTATTAAGTTAATTTGATTTAACATATGGATTGTTTTCCTATTTTAAAAGCTTTTATATATCTGTGGTTATTGCTGTTCTAATTTATTTTTCTCTCTTTCTCAAGAATCCTCTTTATTTAAAGATTGAATCCTAGTTCTCTGTTTTCAATCTCATTTATTTCTAATTCTTTATCCTTCTGCATTTCAAAGGAACTTTTCAAATATGCCTTCTACTTATTAATTTCATTTTCTGAAAGGGTCAGTTTTGGTTTTGATGACTTAAATTAGGTTATTGAATTTTTAGTTTTTACCAGCTGTTTTTCTTTTGTTTGTTAATTTGAGTATAGTTGACATACAATATTACATTAGTTTCAGGTATACAACTTAATAATTTGACACGTTTATACATTATGCTATGTTCACTATCTGTATGAAACTATCATCTGTCCCAATATATCACTATTACAATATCATTAACTGTATTCCTTATGCTGTACCTTTCATTCCTGTGACTGATTTATTCCATAACTGGAAGCCTGTATCTCCTACACCTCTTTACCTGTTCTGCTTATCCTCCTACCCCTCTACCCTCTGGAGACCATGAGTTTATTCTCTGTTTTTATAGGTCTGATTCATCTTTTTGCTTTTTATTCATTTTTTAAAAAGATTTCACTATGATCTGAATCCTGTGGTTTTGGAATTTCTCAGTCTGACTTGTTTCACCTAGCATAATACCCTCTAGGTCCATCCATGTTGTCTCAAATGGCATGATCTCATCTTTTTTCATCTAATGATGGACCCTTATATTGCTTCCATATCTTGGCTATTGTCAATAATGCTGCAATAAACATGGGGTAGATATATTTTTTTGAATTAGTGTTTTCATTTTCTTTGGGTAAATATCCAGTAGTGGAATTGATGGATCTTCTGGTAGTTCTAGTTTTAATTTTTTGAGGAACCTCCATACTGTTTTCCACAGTAGTTGCACCAATTTACATTCCCGCCAACAGTGCACAAATGTGCCCTTCTCTACATACTCACCAATACTCATTGTTTCTTGTCTTTTTGATACTAAACATTCTGACTAGTGTGGGGGTGATATCTCATTGTGGTTTTGATTTGCATTTCTCTGATGATTAGTGATTTTGAGCATCTTTTCATGTATCTGTTGGCCAACAATATGTCTTCTTTGGAAAAGTATCTATTCAGTTCCTCTGCCCATTTTTTAATCAGACTATTTTTTTTTTTTTTGGTGTTGACTTGTATAAGTTCTTTATATATTTTGGATATTAACCCCTTATCAGATATATAATTTGCAAATATCTTCTCCCATTCAGTAAGTTTGCTTTTTTGTTTTGTTGGCTACTTTTGCTGTGCTAAGCCTTTTCATTTCAATGTAGTCCCCTAGTAGTTTATTTTTGCTTTTGTTTCACTTGCCTTAGAAGAGATATCTAGAAAAACACTGCTATGTTTGCCATCTGTTCTTATCTCAGGTGGCCACCTTTTCATCTCAGATTGCATTTTAGAATATCTTTATTTTGGCTACAGTCAGGTCACCCTTATTAATTCCTACTGCTTCTTTACACTGCTTAATTTGTTCTAATGTTTTTGTATCTTCTTTTTCAAATCATTTTCAGAGATATGCTTTCTTAAGTTTTACAAATCCCATGATGAATTTGTTTTCTTGTTAGTAAAAATATCTCTCAATGAATACTCCAGCCCTGGTGTTTGCCAACAGATAAGTTGATCAGTTGTGTTTGCACTGATCCCATCCCCTCCCATTCCCCCATCCACCCACTCACTCGCCAGGCCCTTTAATGCATTCCCAGGTGCTGCCACAGTCTCCCTTTGATATTATAGATGGAAGGTGAGTTTATGGGCACAGGAGGCACTTAATGTTGCCCATTCAACTCAAACAGGCCCATTCACCTTCTGCCTGTACTGCTCAGTTTTTTTATAAATCTGATCAAATAGAGGGTATGAAAGATGTCAGCAGTCCACATATATTGGTTCCAAGGCTTTTCCCATCTGTACACCCACCTGTAGGATTGTTGCATGTGAAATCTACCTCTTAGGATGCAATGTGCAATTTCCTGTTGTATTTATTTACTGGAATGCTTTTTAGAAGAAACCGGTGGTCTCCAAATGGAATCATAAATAAAGCTCCCAATGGAAGACAGGGAACGGATGGGTCAAATAGACTTCCAGCCATTTATAAAGCATGGTTCGGAGAGGGGGCAAGGAATGGCAGGGACACAAAGGCATCTCTGATTAGGGATAGACAATGTAGGAAGACTGAGGTCAAAGTCTTCTTCTAGGTTTTCTGTACTTCAGCAGAAAAAATCCAAAGGTCACTTGTTGGCTTTCCAGTCCAGCTAACTTGACCTTGTATTTAGTGAAAATTCCTCTAAGAGTCTGGCAGTAGCTTGACTGTTAGTTTTGGTTCTACTCTCCTAAGTTTTGGTGTTTTTCTTGTGCAGGAGTTTGCATTGGGACCGCTTAACTCAATCACATTTTAAATCAAGAAAAAGATTTCAAGAACCATCTGTCTTATTCATAATTACAATTATGTCACCTAATTAAATGAAAAATGAGCAGGAAGAGCATTTTTATTAATACTTCTCCCATTACTATCATTTATACCTTTTCTATTAGACTAAAAGTTGTATTCTCAAATTTGGTTTTAAAACACTGGCACAATCAATACCAATATAAGGATATTACCATGTTATTTTAGAATGCATTGAATGTAGTAACTATTACTTAAGTAGTATTCTATATATTTACATATAAAATCATATGTAAAGCTTTTCTTACTCTTTCCTACAGAATTGGTGATATGGGAGTAAAGCAATTTCTTGATGGTCCTGTGAGCATAAGGATAAGAGAGCTAAATTTAAGTAACTGTATCCACCTGGGTGATGCCTCTATTATGAAACTATCAGAGTGGTATGATAAAATAATAATATTTTACATCATATCATTAGTAATTGTATATTTGCTAATAGGAGAGCTCAGAGATAGACCTTCAGAGCCATTTGGGAAATATCAAGAGGCCAAGAAGCTGGTCCAATACTCAGTGAAATAAAAGAAAAGACACTGGAGTCATAGATTAAACTAGTTTTTTGATCATATATGAGTGGTTTCTTATTAATTTCATATTAGAGAAAGTTTCAGATGGAATCATTAATGAAGTTATCACTATCTAGACATGAGTGACTTCTCTGTGCTTTTCAAGGATATTACCTCTGTGTAAACCTTTGCTCCAGGCTTTGGAAATGCTCCAGCATTTCCCAAGAGATGTTCTAGATGGTGGGTTTATTCTTGATTCTCTCTACTTGTCAGAGACCTGTGTACTAGAAAGGGTCGAGCCCAATTCCTGTGGTGAACTTGTAAGGGATAAATGAGAAACTTAACCTTGCACTTTTAGGGGTCATTCATCATACTTACACGACAATTTTTTGCATGCAAGTGATATGTTTTTTTCTCACTAGAAATTACAGTATGAAATGAAACCACAGAAAGACTATCTTATATAATAACCCACCTCCCTCTCATCCTATTTTGTAATGCCAAATTATTTTCCACTTTTAAACCTACTTCTATTTTTAAAAATTTTTTAATGTTTATTTATTTTTGAGAAAGAGAGACAGAGTGAGAGCGGGGAAGGGACAGAGAGAAAGGGAGACACAGAATCTGAAGCAGGCTCCAGGTTCTGAGCTGTCAGCACAGAGCCCGATGCGGGGCTCAAACTCACAAACCGTGAGATCATGACCTGAGCCGAAGTCAGACGCTTAACTGAGTGAGCCACCCAGGTGCTTCTTAAGCCTATTTTGATTTTGAGAAAAAGAAAGTCCTTGTTTCAATACCATTTGCTTTCCTTAGACAGTTTTGATATAAAGAAATGGCTACCAATACTGTGATTAAAAGCTAAAATTAATTCTTCATGCTGCTTTCTTCCAGCTGCCCTAATTTAAACTACTTGAATTTGAGAAATTGTGAACATTTGACTGACCTAGCAATTGAATATGTTGTAAACATCTTTTCCTTGGTATCAGTAGATCTCTCTGGAACAAACATCTCTAATGAGGTAAAGAAAATTTTCAAAATAGTTCAATGACTTTTATTGTTTTCAGTAGTATAACAATGGAGAGAACATTAATTATTTTTATTTCCTAAGTTATTAGATTATAAAAGGCCAGTTTAGGAATACTGTTTCTGTAATAGTGATAGATGAAGTTATTTATAAACCAAGGGTCTTGTTTCTCTGCTTACAAAATGGAAAATTCAGTATTTTGAGCAAAGTCCTGACAGATCAGAATGTTAAACGACAGATCTGAAATCTGTTTCATTATAGAAATGTGGCAATGTGGATGTAATATATTCCAGTTGGCTTATATATGTTTTTCTGGTGGACTGAACATTCTGTAAAACTATGTGAATGCCTTGAAACCTCACTCTTTAGTTCAAAACTGAAATCTAGAAACGGCCTCATCAAATCTACAAAAGAATACATTTTAAGGAACTCATTTCCTGCAAGAGGCTGATGCTACTCCTCAGAGTTGAAACTCAGTTCACACTTATCGTATCTTATCTATCACTGCGGCACTGCCCCACTTACTAATCAAAAGGAAGATAAAGTTGGAGAGATTGCCATGTTTCTGAAAGACTTCAATGGGCTGTAGTTAGATAAGAAATGCATTGGCTTCTCTTGAAAATCAGTGCATTGGGAGGGATATAGGAAGACAACAGAGTTGAGGATCTCTACCCCATCTGCTTGCTAAATCCCTGTTCATCCCTCATGCTCATCAAATCACCTAGAAGTCCTTCTCTGAAAAGCCCTACCTTACAGGCAAGTACAGGAACTACTTCTCTATGTGGATCTCTTGCCCCAGTACATCCTTTAACATGATCCATTTCTCTCCATTTCTTACTGCATTACTGATATCTGTGTTGTGTCCATTCTTCCCCAACATTTAGTGGGCTCTGTTTATTGGTCTATGTTCTTTCCTTTCTTTATCTAAGAGTGAATTTAGATTCAGCCTCCATCCTGCTAAACGGTCTCCTCTCCCCTTGCTTGGTAGTGTCATCTATGTGTGGTACGAGAGTGGGGTAGGGGCAGTTACATATAGTCAACTCACTTTGGTGGTGGCAAGCCTGATTTTTACAACGTTGTCTTCTGTCCAAGCTGGAATCCACTGGGATGTCTGTAGGCTCATTTGGTTTTTGGTTTCCTGTTTAGTTAGATCCCTGATGTGTCTTCCTTGGTCAGCTCCAAAGCCCCTTTAGGTCTGCAGGCTCCTTTGTCATGTGTGCCTTCCTCTGGACCCCTCTGGGTCATGCTGGGGCATGGGGACTCTGTGAGGCTGTCTTAGGCCCATAGTCCTAGACATCCCCTGCAGACATTTTCCTGTTCTCACATCTGGGTGTATTTGCCGCAGACCCATGCCTCACCCTTCTCTCACTCTGCTGCGGTGGCTGACTCATGTCCACCAGCTTCCAGTTGGGTTTGGTGCTTGTCAGGCATTTGTGAGCAACTGGAGGGTAAGAAGAGGGAAAAGACCAGAATTTTCCTCCACCTTTCTTTGCATCATCAGCAGCAGCTGCATTTCCTTCATGATCTTCTCCCTCCAGTGAGATCTTCTGTGGTCCCAGCTTCCCTGGGTGACCTTGGGTCCAGCCTCCAATAACACCGTTTCTTCTCATTGGCCTTCCAGCACAGGGGGAGTAGTGGCTTCCTGCTCCTGCTCACATCTCTAGATTGTGTCATTATCCCATTTCACTTCTCAGTTTCTTTACCACATATCTAGCCAGTTCCCTATCACAATTAAATTTCCTCAGTTTTAAATACAGTTTCTGTTTTCTTCTTTAGATCGTAGCTGACACAACAAGCAGCCCAGGAAAAACTCGGATGCCTTGTTGCTTTTCACAACCCTTCCAGGGAAAGGTGGGATGGGTTCCCATTTGCTTAGATCCCCAAACCTATCAGGTTGGGGGTTCCAACCTTCTCTCCAACTGAATAGAGTCCAGGGAGGTCTAGAACAGTGCCCTGTGTGGGGCATCCCCCAGAACTCATTCTTTGCTTCCCTCTAGCTCCCCCTTCCCCTGCTCTTCCCCTCCTCCTCTCCTTTCCTCTCCCTTCCTCTGCCTTGTTCTCTCCCTTGTTCTCTCTCTCTTTTAGCTCTTCTTCTTTTCTCTTGACATAGACTATCTAATTTGGGGATGGGAAAAAATGTTCCAACTCCATTACATGGTTTGAAAAATATTATGTCTCAAGTCTTTCATGGTTTATGTAAAGCTTAAAGGCCTGGGATATCTTTTTTCCTCCTGTGTTCTTCTGTGAAAACCTTTCCCTGACACATACAAGTAGAATGCCCAGCTGCTGTTAGAAGGGTCACAGGGTAACAAAAGGTGGAGGATCAAAGCACATTACAAAACACATCACGATATCGTTCCACCACAGCACTCCTTGCAAGCCTGAATGATAAACATTTGTTGAACAAAAGCAGTGAAGCTTGGAAGCTTTATCCTAGTTTTTAGCATTTGGGGAAAACTCAGTTTTTATTTTCAAAGACCATATATTGAAGTTCTATCTGCTGAGGACAAGTTAAAAACTTAAGAATATAGCCTCAAGTCCCATTCACTGTTGTTGTTTTGCTTGTAAGGAAGGTATACAATATGAGAGAGCTGTAAGTGGATATCTGTGGGGGAGAATGCTAGTTATATTCTGCTAAAACATTTAAAAAGAAGTCTTCTGAAGGTTGTTGTTTTCTTCCTCCAAATTGGTTAAACTCTGATCTAGAAGGTGAATGATTAAAAAAATAATAAAAATAAAAAATATGATGACTAACTTGAATATAAATTTTAAAAAATAAAAAATAAATAAAAGGCAAATGGTCAACACTGTAGTACTACAATAGCTGTGGTAGTAATCTCAAAGAGTAAAAATAAAATGAGTCAGCCCAGATGTCAGTTTGGGCAGCTAAACACCAGTCTGGATTGTAGGTCTGATGAAGTGCAAATACGACTAGAAACTTAACATTTAGGATTTAAACTCTGGAATGTTACAGATATTCACCAGAGATCAAATGTGACCAATTACACCTTTTGGAAAAAAAAAAAAAAAGCTTCTTACATTTTCTAATAATTCTGTTCTCTCTCAATTTTTTTTCAATAATGAGTTTTCAGTTAGAATCGCACCACTCATTTAGTTAACAAATCTTTATTCTGAGTACTTTGTAGTCAGTATTGGGATGCTGGAATGAACAAGACAAACATGGCTCCTCAGGCATGGGACAAGTGGTTTATAAACTGTGATGGGTATGGGAGACAACATCCCTCAGAAAGTCAGAGAAGACCTTTTCTAAGAGAGAAAGAAGGGGTATGTGCTGAGCCAAAGAAACAGCCTGAACGAAGACACAGAGGTTTAAAAGTATGGTGGCATCAAGGAGATCTGCACATTGGGTACGACTTGACCATGAGGAGAGTGATAAGAGATGATGCCCAGGAGACAGGCAAGGACCAGGTCACGAGGGGCCCAGAAGCCATACTGAGGAATTTGTTCTTTGCCCTTTTGGCAATGGAAAGATATTTAGGACTGTCAATTAGACTGTAACAAGGTCAGACGGACATGGTTTAAAGATGACTGTACCTGCTAGATAGACAAGGGGATAATAGATGAACAAGAGACTAATTATAAAGCAGTAATCCAGTTATGAGTGTCTGCATTAAGGCTAGAGCTAAGGGAGATGACAGTAGGGCTGGAGCAAAATCTGCAGATTTGAGAGACACTGAGGAAAATGAATCATCAGGAAATAGAAATAGACTGAGTATGGGGGTAAAGAAGGAAGGGAGGCAATCAGGGATGATGCCAGATTTTTGGCTTGAGCATCTGTTTAAATGGTGGCATCCCTTACTGAGCTGGGTCCTTTCCACAGTGCAAGGAGCAGGGCTGCTGTTTGGTTTGAGTCACCTGGAAGACAGCTTTAGAGAAATGTAGAGCTCAGGAAATAAGCAGACAAATCGCTGAAATTCACTCCTTAGAGACAGAAGAGCTTTTTAGGTTTGCAGAGTGTGAAGGCGTGTTGCACTCTGAAAGTCATGGAAACTCGTGAGGAAGTTAATCAGCGAAAGCAAAAGTAGAGATATTTAGAAATTTAGAAAAATGCTTAAGTGAGAGAGCTAGCTTAAATGGGGGAAGCAAAGAGGAGAACACAGTTATTTAAAGCTGTATACATTTCTTATAATAATTAGAAAACAGTGAAAAATGTATCATCCAGGAATAAAAGCTTGTATAACAAGTTATCTAGTAAGCACATTTTAGAGAATGAGGAAATACGTCAATTTTCTTCTTTTAATATAAAGAGGACAGGGTTCACAAGTGAGGGAAATAGCTCACTAATGTGATGGTATCTTAGTATCATTAAAAGTCTTTTAATCTCTTATACAGCTTTTCTTAATGTCTCATTAAATGGGATGTTATTCATTCCCTTCCTACCTCAGAGGATTGTTTGAATATGAGGTTATATCTTCATGTATGTGGGGAAAATGTTTTCCTCTAGTTGGGAGAATTATCACTTACTGAAGACCATAGTACCTACAGTTAGGGAAGTTCAATCCATTGCTTAAGTTGCTTTAGTCACTGCCATATTTGCTGTTTAAAGGAGAAATGAGTCAGAGCAATGGTCCAGACAGTGTGCTTAGACAGTGGTTTAATTAAGGCTCTTTCATTTGCCTGATTTTTGAAATTTTTATTTTAAAAAATTTTTAAAGACAGTCTTATTTTTTTAAATTTATTTTGAGAGAAAGAGAGCACAGGGGGGGCAGAGAGAGAGGGAAAAAGAAAATCCCAAGCAGGCTCTTCATTGTTAGCATGGAGCCCGATATGGGGCTCAAACTCATGAACTGTGAGATCATGACCTGAGCTGAAATCAAGAGTGAGACCTTAACTGACTGAGTCACCCAGGGGCCCCTGATTTTTGAAATTTTTTTTTTTTTTTTTAATTTATTTTTGGGACAGAGAGAGACAGAGCATGAACGGGGGAGGGGCAGAGAGAGAGGGAGACACAGAATCGGAAACAGGCTCCAGGCTCCGAGCCATCAGCCCAGAGCCTGACGCGGGGCTCGAACTCACGGAACGCGAGATCGTGACCTGGCTGAAGTCGGACGCTTAACCGACTGCGCCACCCAGGCGCCCCTTGAAATTTTTAATTATGAGTAGCATATCTTGAGTGCCTATCATGTACGCTATTTCCTAGAGTCCCCTTACTAGGATGTGAGATCCAAGAAGACTGAGACTTTGTTTTGCTCACTGCTGTTTTCCCAAAACCTTGGGGGTTAATAGACACTTGATAAATACTCACTGAATGAAGGAACAAATGCTGAGCTCTAGAGTTACCAAATGGGAATAAGATCTGTTCTCTGCAGTCCAATGTGGAAGGGTAAGTATGAGTAATTTAAACATGGTGTGGCAGGTGTAGTGTTGGAAGAAGAGAGGAAGGGATCTCTTAACTCAGCCTGCTCGACATGCAACCATGCAAATGCATGCTTGTTCAAGGAACTTTATGCAGCTTCACACTACTAAAATGTACTGTGAAAAGGAGATGTCACTGAGGAATTCCATCCTAGGCCAAGGAGCTTGGACTTGAACCAATGGATGAGGAGACAACACTTAGCAGGGAAGTCAGAGTCATAATAGTCTCCCATTTTAGATACATTATTTGTGTTGCTCTCTGGAGGACAGATTGGAGGGGAGAAAGACTAAAGGCAAGGAGTGGAAATAAGATGAATCCATAAAGGGGACTAAAGAAAGAAGGTGAGAAAGGTTGTAAGAGAACCAGGTGAGTGTAACCATGTGTGGAGTATTAAGAGAATATCCAACAGTGTTTAATAAAACACAGAAGGTAAACCAGGAAAGGACCAAAATTTGAAAGAATATTTACTATTAAACAGATCCCTGCCTGTTCTCCCAATATCATCTCATGCCCCTGCTCCCCTCATTTCCTTTCCTCCAGCTCCACTGCCTTTTTTTTCCCTCCTCAAACAAGTCAAAAATCTTTCCTACCTCAGGACCTTTATACATGCTGTAACGTCTGCATGGGATGCTCCTCCTTCTATTTTTCATGTGCCTGGATAGGTAGATGCTGAGAAAATTATCAATGAGGATCATAACAATAGCTAATGCATCTTGGCAAATGGTACCTTTCAAGATTTTTAAAAATAATTTTATAATAAACATTGGCCATATTCTCCATAATTATCAGAAAATCACACTTCCCAGTCCAGATCATTCCAAGGAAATATCAATGGGTTTTATATTACTGATGCATTCTCTCTTTAAGAAAACATAAATCACATGGTGACATTAATGTCTCTAGGCGTTTTTCCTAAATAAGCATTCTCTAGTTCCTAATATCCTGTATCTTATTTCTGTCACATTACAGCATAGTTCTCCAGAGAGGTGTTATCTATTTAGATGGCCTCCCAGTAATAATACCTCTTGAATTATTGGTAGCACACAAATTATTTTCATTGAACTTCAAAAAAAAAATCGATTGAATATTGGCATGCACATTCCATGTTAATTTTAATTGTATATGTTATAAAGTTTAAATTGTATTATGATATAAATACCGCTTATGTCTATCCCTTTGCCTCCTCTCCATCCCTGCTGCCACTGCCATAGTTCAAGTACTATTTCTCCTTACTAACCTCTCTTGCCTTAAATATCACTGTTTTCAAATCTGTTCTCCACTCGACTGCAGTATGATCCTTCAGCATGCAAATTGGAGCCTAATGCTTCCTGGAGCATATTCTGCAGGAGTTCCATACTGCTTACAGTTTAAAGTCTAAACAATTAGTGTAAAGGTCCAAACTCTTCCTGAGATTGTTGCTGCCCACCTCTACCATTTCACTTCCCCCAGATTCCCACTTTTCATCTTCGGCTCCACAGACACAGAGCTGACTCTCCTATAGCTCCTTGAACGTGTCACGCTCCTCTTGCCTTCCCATCTCTGCAAGTTATTCCCTGTGTCTAAAATACCCTCTCCCCTTGTCCCCCTAGTAAATTCCTGCTTATCCCTCAAGTTTCAACTGTGTGAAGCTCTCCTGGAACTCCTAAACAGACTTAGGATTTCTCTGTCTTGTTTCTACCATATTTCACAATGGCCCCAGTAAAGCCATTAACTAATTATACTTTAATATTTGTTGCACACTTGTCTCCCTACAACACTGTAAACTTCTTGATGGTAAGGCCTGGATCATCCCATCTTTGGGAAGCCTAGCATAATGCCTAGTACATAAGAGGCACGTAAAATATTTGATTTGTGAGTCAGGGAGTGAGTGAATGAATGAATCTCATACCATTTCCTTCCTTTCAACCAAACACTTACGGTTTCTTCAATTTCCACATTTTCTCAGCTATTCTCTGAGCTGGAGTAGGAGTGCTTACAGCCGAATGTCTTCATCTGACGATACACTTTCAAGAGACCACCCATCTGCATGGAACACACACATAAATAAGGCCTGAGGCTCAGTGAAGCAAAACCTCTAAAGCAGGAAACACATGAAATCGCTTGGGATTCGATAAATAGAAAGAATGGGAGTTAAAAGGAAGCAGGGAAACTCAGAGGCAGATGCGTTTGCCTTGGATTTTCAAAGGCACATAACAAAAATTCTGCCCTGGTTATACTCTTCCATATGGAGCTGGACCTCTTTTGAGTCCTTTCCAGGCCCATCTCCTAGCTACTGGCTTTACAGGAATCTGTTGCTACCACCAGTAGCAATAGTGGCTTTCCTTACAGAGGTTACAGGCAATTGTCTCCTGTAACTGGCAAAATGCCTACTAGAAAAATTGCAAAAAGAAGTGAACAATTTAAGTTTGTCACTTCCCTCAAGGAGAGTAGTTGGTGCCAGAACTCTCCTCTTGACCTCCATCAGGTAGGAGGCAAGGAGTCTCAAGGCCAGTTGCTCTATTTCTAGGTAACATAGATGCTGATTTTCTTTCTCTCCATAAATATATAGAGGACCTATTTCTGTGTGTTGACCAAAGCCTGTTTTCCTTTAGACCTGTAGGTCAGTAAATTAGATCAGAGTGGTTACTACATTAAAAAATATGATAACAAAATTCATACTAACAATCAAGTAAGTAGAAATAAATAAAAATCATTGAAAAAAAGAAAGTTTTAACTGCATAAAATTTTAACTGCTAACCGTAGCATAAAAGGGAAAATCACTTGTGAGGTTAAAATACATTCTGAAGGACTTTGTACAAGATAGTGTTTTCAGTGATTTCAGAAAGAGGATGTGTGCTGACAGCTCAGAGCCTGGAGCCTGCTTGGGATTCTGTGTCTCCCTCTCTCTGCCCCTTCCTGCTTGTGCTCTGTCACTCTCTGTCAAAAATAAACAGAAAGAAAGAAAGAAAGAAAAGAAAGAAAGAAAGAAAGAAGATATGGTGGTAATTAAGATAAAACATATTTCTAAGTATAAGTTTTGTTCTTCATTTCTAAAAGAATGTGGTAAGTGGGGAAAAACTGAGAGCTTTTTCCCTGAGATCAGGAACACGACAGGGATGCCCACTCTCACCGCTGTTGTTTAATATAGTGCTGGAAGTTCTAGCATCAGCAATCAGACAACAAAAGGAAATCAAAGGCATCAAAATTGGCAGAGATGAAGTCAAGCTTTCGCTTTTTGCAGATGACATGATATTATACATGGAAAATCCGATAGACTCCACCAAAAGTCTGCTAGAACTGATACATGAATTCAGCAAAGTTGCAGGATACAAAATCAATGTGCAGAAATCAGTTGCATTCTTATACACTAACAATGAAGCAACAGAAAGACAAATGAAGAAACTGATCCCATTCACAATTGCACCAAGAAGCATAAAATACCTAGGAATAAATCTAACCAAAGATGTAAAAGATCTGTATGCTGAAAACTATAGAAAGCTTATGCAGGTAATTGAAGAAGATATAAAGAAATGGAAAGACATTCCCTGCTCATGGATTGGAAGAATAAATATTGTCAAAATGTCAATACTACCCAAAGCTATCTACACATTCAATGCAATCCCAATCAAAATTGCACCAGCATTCTTCTCGAAACTAGAACAAGCAATCCTAAAATTCATATGGAACCACAAAAGGCCCCGAATAGCCAAAGTAATTTTGAAGAAGAAGACCAAAGCAGGAGGCATCACACTGCCAGACTTTAGCCTCTACTACAAAGCTGTAATCATCAAGACAGCATGGTATTGGCATAAAAACAGACACATAGACCAATGGAATAGAATAGAAACCCCAGAACTAGACCCACAAACGTATGGCCAACTCTTCTTTGACAAAGCAGGAAAGAACATCCAATGGAAAAAAGACAGTCTCTTTAACAAATGGTGCTGGGAGAACTGGACAGCAACATGCAGAAGGTTGAAACTAGACCACTTTCTCACACCATTCACAAAAATAAACTCAAAATGGATAAAGGACCTGAATGTGAGACAGGAAACCATCAAACCCTTAGAGGAGAAAGCAGGAAAAGACCTCTCTGACCTCAGCCGTAGCAATCTCTTACTCGGCACATCCCCAAAGGCAAGGGAATTAAAAGCAAAAGTGAATTACTGGGACCTTATGAAGATAAAAAGCTTCTGCACAGCAAAGGAAACAACCAACAAAACTAAAAGGCAACCAACGGAATGGGAAAAGATATTTGCAAAAGACACATCGGACAAAGGGCTAGTATCCAAAATCTATAAAGAGCTCATCAAACTCCACACCCAAAAAACAAATAACCCAGTGAAGAAATGGGCAGAAAACATGAATAGACACTTCTCTAAAGAAGACATCCGGATGGCCAACAGGCACATGAAAAGATGTTCAATGTCGCTCCTTATCAGGGAAATACAAATCAAAACCACACTCAGATACCACCTCACGCCAGTCAGAGTGGCCAAAATGAAGAAATCAGGAGACTATAGATGCTGGAGAGGATGTGGAGAAACAGGAACCCTCTTGCACTGTTGGTGGGAATGCAAATTGGTGCAGCCGTTCTGGAAAGCAGTGTGGAGGTTCCTCAGAAAATTAAAAATAGACCTACCCTATGACCCAGCAATAGCACTGCTAGGAATTTATCCAAGGGATACAGGAGTACTGATGCATAGGGGCACTTGTACCCCAATGTTTATAGCAGCACTCTCCACAATAGCCAAATTATGGAAAGAGCCTAAATGTCCATCAACTGATGAATGGATAAAGAAATTGTGGTTTATATATACAATGGAATACTACGTGGCAATGAGAAAAAATGAAATATGGCCTTTTGTAGCAACGTGGATGGAACTGGAGAGTGTGATGCTAAGTGAAATAAGCCATACAGAGAAAGACAGATACCATATGGTTTCACTCTTATGTGGATCCTGAGAAACATAACAGAAACCCATGGGGGAGGGGAAGGAAAAAAAAAAAAAAAAAGAGGTTAGAGTGGGAGAGAGCCAAAGCATAAGAGACTCTTAAAAACTGAGAACAAACTGAGGGTAGATGGGGGGTGGGAGGGAGGGCAGGGTGGGTGATGGGTATTGAGGAGGGCACCTTTTGGGATGAGCACTGGGTGTTGTATGGAAACCAATTTGACAGTAAATTTCATATATTAAAAAAAAAAATAAAAATAAATAATAATCCAGCAAAAACAAAAAACAAAAAACAAAACAAAAAAAAAATAAAAGAATGTGGTAAGCAATACCAAACACAGCAAATTGTTCAGAAAGGAACATATGAAATATAAACACTAACTCACATAATTACTAAGGGAAATAGATTCTATCCAAGAGTTCTGAGAATATGCCACAACATAGGAGAAAATTGGCTCCATAAAAACAGATAATTTTACAGGCTACTCATCCATTCACAGATATTTATTCATTGTCAACTGTGTGTTAAATATTATGTGAGGTACTGGGAGTACTAAATTTACAGCCATAGTTCTGGGCTCAAGTTACAGTCTAGTGGCAAAACAATAACAGTAAGAGTAACAACACTACTTGGTTAAAAGTTACCAAAAGCCTGAGTCCAGAGTGTGGGTTCACATCTTGTCTGGTGCCATCACACTAAGAGACCTTGGGCAAGTTACTTAACTTCTCTGTGCCATTTCCCTCTCTTTATTTTATTTTATTGTTTTAAATGTTTGTTTTTGAGAGAGAGCGAGCAGGGGAGGGTCAGAGAGAAAGAGGATCCAAAGTGGGCTCTGGGCTGACAGCAGAGAGCTGAACGCGGGACTTGAACTCACGAACCATGAGATCATGACCTGAGCCAAAGTCAGATACTTAACCAACAGAGCCACCCAGATGCCCCAATTTCCCTCTCTTTAAAACAGTGTTTAAAATACACTTTCCTCATAGTGTTGTGAGGACTAAATAAGATAATAAATATAAAGTGCTTAACATAGTGCCTGGCATATGGTAAACAGTCAATACATCTTAGCAATGATTTATTCAAATTATGACATATGAGGTATATTTGTTGTGACGAAGATACATACATCTGGGTACATGTGCTGTATCTTGGCAGCAAGGATGAGTTGAAAAGTGAGTGCTTATGTTTCTGTTGTCCATTTATAGAGGAGTCGGGGGACACTTCTCAGCTTCTGAGGTGTAGCTGAAAGCTTCAGTAGATGTTTGCAAGGAAAAGATGGACATTCTCGGTGGAGGAAGAAACAGGTGGGAAGGCATGGAGACATGAAAGAGGGTTTGTATTGGGAGATCCACAGGTGACTTTGTATTGTTCAAGCATGGCCCAAGAAGATAGGGGATGAGGCTGGAGAAAGAGGTAGAGGACAGAATGTGACTGGCTTTGGGTGCTCTGCAAAGAGATTCAGACTCATGCTATATGCAGTGGGAGCCACTGAAGAACTCTGAGTAGAACTCATACAGCGAGAAATGAGGTTTTGATAGTGGTGACAGAAGGGACATGTATGAGAGATATTTAGGAAGTATATAGGTAGGGAGGGCCTGGTGATTGGTTGGATATGGAGAGCAGAGGGGATAGGAGGAGACATAGAAAATTCCCAAGTTTTTACTTGGTCAACTGCAGACATGGTGGTACCAGGACCCAGAAAAAGAACCTCAGAGAGAGATTAGGACTTGTAAATAAGATGCCAAATTCCATTTTAGACATGTTTAATTCCAGTACTAGGACACATCTCTCTACACTACGGGCCCCTTCAATCCTGAGTGACGAAAAGAATGCATAGCCATTTGACTTTTGGAATCACCATTTTTGTTTTGTTTTGTTCCTCAATATGTCTGGCAAGAAATCATAGTAACTAGGTATATTCCAATTCAACCATTACTGAAAGCAGAAAATTTACACAAAGATTTTCAACAACCTCCAAGTTCTATCCCCTCTATTACAACTAACATCTCATTTTTATCCTTAAAAAAAAAAAGGCAGTATAAAAGGAAGCTTTTTATGTCTGCTGTCAGGGACCTTTTTTCCTTTCTAGATTTCTCGTGATCTTAATGCCCAATAGTTACATCAGAGTTCTCAGTTATTCTAGACTCCTGGGCACTCACTGCATCTTATTTGATAGAATGTGATTTTTAATATCCTGTATTCAAACATCAAATATGCTAAGTTGCACAGGTTATATTTATAGGTTTCCCAGCCAGGGAAATCTAGGACCTATAAAGAGAATCATAAAAGTTGCAAAGTTCAGAGAAAAGAGCAAGGTACTTAGAGAAGTCCATCATGAGCCATTCACCAGACTCCTTCCTGAAGCTAGCAGAAAGAGTAGGAAAAACTGAAGTACTAGTCCTCTGAAAGTAGCAGTTCTGAGTTTGAGGTGCTTATGGCACATTAATGTGTCTAATTATCAATCAGGAAAGATCTGTTGCTCAAGAAGGGGATCTGAGCTAGATGTAGAGATGGTTGACATGATGGAAGTCACAGATGAGAGACAGAAGGTGAAAAAAGGTCAAGTTCAAGACTCCACGAAATGGTGGATTTGGAAGGTGAACCCACAAAAGAAACTGAAAATGAACATCCAGAGATGTAGGTGAGGAAAGAGTTCAGACTGATATCAAGGGAACCAAGTGAGGTGGTATTTCCAAAAGCAAGAGATTGTCAGCAAGGTCAAATTTCACAGGTGGCTCAAGTACTGTGAAAACAGAAGCATCAATTTTTGTAAAATAAAATTGCTCATCTATGTATATACTTGTACATGGCAACATTCACAGCTTAGTATTTTGCTTGAATGTTGGTGCTGTGTGCTGTTTCAGTTTGTTTGGGATAGACAGTAAACTGCCCAGTACTGTTACGGGTCTGTGTAAAGGAATTAAACATGGTGTTAATGTTTTGTATAATTTTTTGTTGATGTACAAAAAGAGTTAATGATGGGCACAGGTGTTGTTTTTTCCAAATTATTGTAAATTATTTTTCACACACATTGAGGAATTTCACATATTTATTGATTCATTCTTTTCTTTGTTATTTTCTTCTTTCGTTTGATACAGAATTAGCTAAGTCCTACAATATTTAGAGCAGCAATTCCAGGTTTGAGTGTAAAACCAAGAATAAGACAAGCAGCTTGCCTTAAAGTTGTTATAAACTTTTCCCCCATCAATTTTTCTCTTCTTTTGAACAGGACATTTTGTTGTTTTGGCAATTTGCTTTCCCTATAGGTTGTAGCGATTTTTATTGCCATCAGCAATAAAACAACTATGATAGACTTATACTCATTCATCAAGATTACCTGTTATAACTTCGCAAAAATCGCTAGGAATTAGAACTTTATTGTTATTTGAATTTGCATTTTAAAAAATTCTAGGTGTACCTTAGTGGCTCAGTTGGTTAAGTACCCAACTCTTGATATCGACTAAGGTCATGATCTCACAGTTTGTGGGATCGAGCCCCACATTGGGCTCTGTGCTGACAATGTGGAGCCTGCTTGGGATTCTCTCTCACCTGTCTCTCTCTGCCTTCTCCTGCTCGTGCTCTCTTTCTCTCTCTCTCAAATAAATAAACTTAAAAAATCTATTAATATCAATAATTTTGTCCTATATCTGCTGCTTTTCATTGAAATTATATTTCACCTTCTATGAATTTTCTGTTGACATTGGGGTATCAATACTTCTGCCAATTTGTATGAACTGTTTATAATAACGTAGTTATTAATCATTTGTCATATTTTCTCCATATCCTTACAACAGCTTATCTCACTACTGTGAGAAAGAGATTAGTTTTAGTATTTTAATTGGAAAGCCCACAAGCTACTGCTTGTAAAAAAAAAAAAGAATCAAAAGTTGAACTATGCAATCTTATGTCATTTTATGTAGATTTTTTCCAAAAAATTATTTCTTTAACCATATGCAAGACAGATTATAAAGTTTATTTATGCTTATTTACTATTCTGGTATGTCTGTATTAAAGTGTTGACAGTTTCCAAACTGAAACATACTATAAATAAGGATGATTTGTAGCCATGTGGCTGTTAGATAAATTACATTATATTTTATTCTAATATTACTATTCCTAGACCATCTTTCCAGACTTTTTCTGCAAACACAGTGTCTCAGAAAAAAAATCCATGTGCAAGTTTTAAAGAATAAATTTACTTTCAGAACGTTAAGCTTTGTTTAATAAGGTTTCACCCACTTCAATTTCATTTACAAAACATGTTTGTTTTTAAATTGTGACCAAATGTTCAGTCTTACAACAAGGCAAAGTATTGGTGTTTTTGTTTTCCTCAGTGTGTCATCTTTTGCCAACGAGTAACATAATCACACCAACCAAAACAGTAACTTCATTTTGTAAATGTGGTCAACAGGGATTTGGGAAAATTTAAAGATTGTTAAGGTAACACAAAAAATTAACTGCAATAGTTGTTACGTCTAAAATAATCTTATTCAAAACACCTCCTAAAATATTCAGCAAAACTGAAGAGAAAGGGTGACAGAAAAGCCAGAAAAGAGCTAAAAAATATACAAGAAAGGATAGAATTAGAAAAATCAGCATTTTGCAACTCCTAATGGAAAAAGTGATTTAGGCAAGGATCACCAATTAATCTGAAGTCTAACTTGGCTAAAAGTTTTCTGAGAAACATAGTATTTTTGTGGTCTCAAAGAATTACCCCACAGATTATTTATTAAATCAAAAGTAAAAATACATGCTATTGAAGAGATCTATAGTTACCACCTACGTCAAGTGAGTAAGCAGCATCACCAACAGTGGGGTGTCTCATATATGTGCCCCTAAAGGGTTGCAACAGCACCTAGGTAGTATTCTTGCAGAAAATTTTTACCTAGAATCTAATCAGTAGGAACAATCAGACAAATCCAGAATGAGAGACATTCTATGTAATGATTGGCCTGAGATCTTTAAAAGTCAAAGGCTTAAAAGACAAAATTTAAAGAAAAAAAAAAAAGGCTAAAGAGACATGACAACTAAATGCAATGCATGAACTCTGAGTCCTGAATAAAAAACAAATATTGGTTTTCTGTTAAATAGTATGGTATCACTATTAATTTTAAGTATTATAATACTATACATACTATACTGTATATATGGGAAAATGTTTTAAAAAATTTTTTTAATGTTTATTTTTGAGTGAGAGAGAGTAAGCAGGGTAGGGGCAGAGAGAGAGGGAGACACAGAATCCGAAGCAGGCCTCCAGGCTCTGTGCCAGCAGCACAGAGCCCAACATGGGGCTCAAACTTATGAACTGTGAGATCATGACCTGAGCCAAAGTCGGACGCTTAACTGACTGAGCCACCCAGGTGCCCCTAAAATGTCTTTATTTCTAGAGAGATACGTATAGAATATTCAGAGGTAAAGTATCATGATATCTGAAACTTATTTTCAAATGATTCAGGTAAATTTATAACATATATAATATGAAATATATAACAATTGCAAATGTCGATGCATTCAACATGGAGCACCCAAATACATAAAGCTAAACAGACGTAAAGGAAGAAACTGACAGTAATACAATAATAGTAGGGGACTTTATGTCAATGGATAGATCATCCAGACAGAAAATCAACAAGGAAACAATGGCTGTGAATAAGACTATATGGATTTAACAGATAATACAGAACATTTGACCCCAAAACTGCAGAATACACATTCTTTTCAACTGCATATAGAACATTCTTCAGGATAGATCACATGTTAGGCCACAAAAGAAGTCTCAATAAATTTAAGAAGATTTAATTCACATCAAGCATCTTTTCTGAACACAATGGTATGAAACTAGAAATAAATTACAAGAAAAAAAAAAAAAAAAACTAAAGAGAAAAAAATAACCCGCGAACACACGGAGGCTAAACAACATGCTACTAAACAACCAATAGGTCAGTGAGGAGGGGAAAATTTAAAATACAGGGAGGCAAATGAAGATGAAAACACAACAGTCCAAAATCTTTGGGATGTAACAAAAGTAGTTCTAAGAGGAAAGTTTGTAGTGATACAGGCCTATCTCAATACAAGAAAAATCTCAAATAAACAATCCACACTTACACCTAAAGGAATTAGGCAAAGAAGAACAACCAAAGCCCAAAGTTAGTAAAAAGAAGGAAATAAGAAAGATTAGAGTGGAAATAAACGAAATAGAGACCAAAAAAAAAAAAAAAAAAAAAAAGATGAATGAAACCAAGAGCTGGTTCTTTGAAAAGATAAACAAAGTTGACAAACCTTTAGTCAGGCACATCAAAAAAGAAAGAGAGAGGACTAAAATATTTTCAGAAATGAAAGAGAAGAAATAACAACCAACAACACAGATATAAGAGAATACTATTGAAAATTATATGCCAACATATTGGTCAACTTAGAAGAAATGGATAAATTCCCCCAAAATTACAGTCTTCCAAAAGCAAATGAGGATGAAATAGTTTTTAACAGACTGGTTATGAGTAATAAAATTGAATTTGTAATAAAAAAAAACTCCTAACAAATCCATGGTCATGGGTTAGAAGAAATAAAATTTTCAAAATGTCCATATTACCCAAAGCAATGTATAGATTCAGTGCAATCCCTATCAAGATATCAATAGTAGTTTTCAAAGAACTAGAACAAATAATCCTACAATTTGTATGGAACGAACAAAAGACCCCGAATAGCCAAAGCAATCTTGAGAAAGAACGAAGCTGCAGTTATCACACTCCCAGATTTCAAGATATACCACAAAGTTATAGTAAGCAAAAGAGTATGGTTCTGGCACAAAAACAGACACAGTGATTAATAGTAGATAGATAGCCCACAAATAAACTCATGCTTATACGGCCAATTAATTCATGACAAAGAAGGCAAGAATGTACAATGGGGAAAAGACAGTCTTTTCAATAAGTGGTGCTGGGAAAGCTGAACAGCTACAAAAGAAGGCAAAAGAGTGAAATTGGACCACTTTCTTATACCAGATACAAAAATAAACTCAAAATGGATTAAAGACCTAAGTGTGAGACCTGAAACCATAAAACTTCTGAAAGAAAACATAGGCAGTAATTTCTTGGATATCAGTTTTAGAAACATATTTACGAATAGGTTTCCTCAGGTCAGAGAAGCAAAAGCAAAAATAAACTATCGGAACTACACCAAAATAAAAGTTTTTGCAGAGCAAAGGAAACCATGAACAAAACAAAAAGGACACCTAGTGAATGAAAGAAGATAATTGCAAATGATATATCTGATAAGGGGTTAATATCCAAAATATATAAAGAACTTATACAACCCAACACCTAAAAAAACCAAAAAAATCCAGTGGAAAAATGGGCAGATATGAATAGACATTTTTCCAAAGAAGACCTACAGATGGCTATCAGACACATGAAAAGATACTCAACATTGCTAATCACCAGGGAAGTCCCAATCATCAGGTGAACCAGATGATATCACCAGGGAGATATCATCTCACACCTATCAGAAAAGAAAAGAAATAGGAAGTATTGGCAAGAATGTGGAGAAAAGAGAACTCTTCTGTACTGTTTGTGGGAATGTAAATTGATGCAGCCACTATTGAAAAGTGTGGATGTTCCTCAAAAAATTAAAACTAGGAATACCATATTATCCAGCAATTTTGCTACTGGATATTTACGCAAAGAAAATGAAAACACCAATTTGGAAAGATATATGCAGCCCTATATTTGCTGCAGCATTATTTACAAAAGCCAAGATATGGAAGCAACCCAAGTGTCCATCAGTAGATGAATAGGTAAAGAGGAGGTGTGTGTGTGTGTGTGTGTGTGTGTGTGTGTGTGTGTGTGTTTATATACACAAATATTACTCAGCTATAAAAAACAATGAGCTATTGCCATTTGTGACAACATGGATGGGCCCAGAAGGTCTTATGCTAAGTGAAATAAGTCAGATAAAGACAGACAAATATCATATGATTTCAATTATATGTAGAATTTAAAAAAAGGAACATACAAAAAACATAGACATGAATATAGAGAACAAATTGGTGATTGTCAGAGGGGAAGGAGGTGGGGGGGATGGGCAAATTAGGTGAAGGGGATTTAGAGATACAAACTTGCAGTTTAAAAAACTGCATCAAGAAAACTTGTATATACATGTATGTATAGGCAGACTTAAAAATATATACTATGTATATATGTGTATATATAAAACTATATTCATACAGATATATTAATGAAACTATGTATATTTATACACACACACTCATATTAATTAAGCAAATATAGCAAAATGTTTACAATTGGTGAATTTAGGTAAGGAGCATATAGGTGTTTGACTTAGCTGTATACTAATTACACACACACATACCATCCCAACATTTGGTAACTAGTTCATTGCTGATGTCTATATACATCAGCTAAACAATTCCAGATGTTAAATTGGGGGTGGGGGTGGGGAGAATTGTTTTTAAGAATTTGATCTGAAATGACTTGTGTACATGTAGCTGTTCCTGGCAGTGTCCAGTGTCCCCTCCCACTTCTTCCAGTGACCCCAGACTGAACTACTTCCCAAACAATTCACACAATCCTTATGAAGTCTTTGTTCATGTCGTTTCCTCAGCCTGAAACACTATTCTTATTATTTTGCTTATCAAAATCTTACTTAGTCTTTAAGGCTTAATTCAAATTCCCCTTCCTCCATGAAAATCTTTTCTAGACAGCCACCTCCCATTCTGTGGTCCCTGTACCTTTCTTGAAACACATGCTCGTTCTTTTTTGCATTATGGCCACTTATGTATCAACTCCTATTCCTTCAAGAGGGAAAGTTTTGTTTTACTCTGTTGCACACAATGAGGCCCAAATTCCTTAGAATGACGTACAAGACTCTTGGGACTTGGTGCCTGCTTTCGAGTGTTATGTCTTGACGCTTCCTTCATTGGACCTGATACCAGAGCTATAATATAAACCAATTACTAGGAATTCTTAAGTTCCTCAGATCCAGATCCCTCAGTTCCATGGCCTATGAAGGAGGAAACTGCTCCTTAGGATTTGTGTGGATTCCAGGGACCTTGCACTCACATACCACCTATATATGTATGTATAGGCAGACTTAAGAATATATACTATGTATATGATGTGTGTATATATAAAACTATATTCATACAGATATATTAATGAAACTATGTTTCATTAATGAATAATAATCAATAATAATGAATAATAATGAAACTATACCACCTGCAATCTTGGCTACCACACGAGTAACTTTCCTCTGTGCTTCACTTGATTATAATTTATTCCCTTCCTATACTTTGGGAAAATAAGCCAAAACTTTTCCTGCAAAACATTCATGAGTTTGGCTGACTTTTGAAGGACATTAAGGAGGATTTACATTTTCACGGTTACAACTTCCCTGAAAAGTAAGCATCCACCTGCCCTTTACCCAAGGGAGGCCCAGTCACTCCCTTTTGTTGATTCCTCATTCCTCCTCCTTTTTGTTTTCCCACTCTCCTCTTTCCAACCCCCCTAGAAGTAAAGTCCCTAGGACTTTCATCCCAAGCACTTAACAAGTGTTTCAGAGAACACCTAATTTGGAGCATTTATGAACCTCACGGTGCCAAGCAGAACATTTTACCTAGCTGGCTCTGATGTTCTTTAGGTCATTTATCTGAAAACCTTCTGAGTCAAAAAGCGGTTAAAAATGAATCCTGTTGACTGGAATCATGTATTTCACTTGTACTGAGAAGCTGTCATCCCATCCAAGCACAAGGCAGTTTTCAGCAGAGGACTTGTCTCCTCCAGCTGGCTCAGATTTGCTGCTGCTCAGTTGCAAAGTTGTGTTTACAACAGCAAGACCTTTGGTAACTTGTCCAGCACATTAGATGATGGCATCTCTCGCTCCCTGTCTTGCTAAGAGATTGGGTGTCCAGATCTGAGAACTTTCTGTGTTCATCTTGGACTGAAGGATGCTGTAGGAATATTTCTACTCTGTATTTAGCTATATGGTTATTATACCAATCAATCTCAGTTTTTACAAACATCTTTATTGAGAAATGATTTAAATACTGTAAAATTCTATGATTCAAAGTGTACGATTTAGTGGTTTTTAACATATTGATGGAGTTATGCAACCATCACCACAGTCTAATTCCAGAACATTTTCATCACCTCAAAAAGTCACCATAAACAGTGACTCCCTAGACTGGACCCACCCTCTACCCCACCCTAGGCAACCACTAATCTACTTTCTGGTTTTATATATTTACCTATTCTGGACTTTTCGAATCAGTGGAATCATATAATATATGGCCTTTAGGGTTTGGTTTCTTCTACTCAGCATAATGTTTTACATGTTTATCTATATGGTCGTATGCATCATACTTTTTTATTGCTAAATAATATTCCGTTTTAAGGATATAACACATTTTATTTATCCTTTTACCAGTTGATGGCCATTTGGCTTGTTTCACTGTTTTTCTATTATGAATAATGCTGCTAAGGAACATTCGAGTCCAGTTTTTTGTGTTGACATATATTTTCATTTCTTTTGGGTATATACTGAGGAGTGAATTGCTGGGTCATATAGTAACTTTACGTTTAATATTTCGAAGAAATGCCAGACTATTTTCCAGAGTGACTGGACCATTTTACATTCCCATCAGCAGTGAATAAGGATTTTAATTTCTTCACATCCTCACAAACATTTTTTATTATCTTTTTAAGTATAGCCATCATTGTAGGTATGTAGTGATATCTCATTGTGGTTTTGATGTGCATTTAACTAATGGCTAATTATCTTAATTAAATTTTGAGGCCATATATTTTAACGAACAATTATAGTGATGAAACATAGCATTCTATTTTAATATTACCACATAGTGTTTTTGAATAAAGTGGTAAAGAGAATATAGGCTGTCAAATGTCATACTTTGCAGGTGTACTTTGTTTCCAGTTCATCTTAAAAAATTCTAACTTGGCTACATAAAAGTAGAAACAAAAGTGAAAACTCCAGAGATAGTTTCATAGGACAAATTCCCCATAGGATAATAACACATACTTAGCTATTATCAAGTACAGGGCAATGAGACAAACCTTGTATCTCTTACTTATTACTTTTGTTTGAACAATTTGGTTTCTGCTGGGGGAATATCTAAGCTCCAGTTCTTCTAACATGAATAAAAAAAAAATAGCATCCACATCTGGAACTGAGACCACATGTGCCGGCTCCACAGGGTTTAGTAATTTTTTTGTTTTGAAACAAGGAGGCAGAAAACATAATGTGTTCCTACCCAAAGAGTCCACATTTGCAATAAAATTTTAAAAATGAATGGAGTGATTTTATTTTTGGATGATATACAAAACTGTTAAATGAAATTAGAAATTGCAGTTTAAACAGTGGCATCAATTAAGAAGATTTTCTGGGAACACAATCTGGTGCAGCCACTCTGGAAAACAGTATGGAGGTTACTAAAAAAATTAAAAATAGAACTACCCTACGACCCAGCAATTGCACTACTAGGTTATTTATCCAAGGGATACAGGTATGCTGTTTCAAACATACATGTTTCAACCCCCATGTTTATAGCAGCACTATCAACAATAGGCAAAGTATGGAAAGAGCCCAAATGTCCATCGATGGATGAATGGATAAAGAAGATGTGGTGTGCATATATATATATATATACACACACACACACACACACACACACACACACACACACACACAATGGAGTATTACTCAGCAATCAAAAAGAATGAAATCTTGTCATTTGCAACAACGTGGATGGAACCCGAGGGTATTATGCAAAGTGAAATTAGTCAGTCAGAGAAAGACAAAAATCATATGACTTCACTCATATGAGGACTTTAAGAGACAAAACAGATGAACATAAGGGAGGGGAAACCAAAATAATATAAAAACATGGAGGAGGACAAAACAGAAGAGACTCTTAAATATGGAGAACAAACAGAGGGTTATGGGAGGGGGTGTGGGAGGGGGGGATGGGCTAAATGCGTAGGGGGCATTAAGGAATCTACTCCTGAAATCATTGTCTTACAATCTGCTAACTAATTTGGATGTAAATTAAAAAAAATAAAATTAATAAAAAAAGATTATTAAAAGAAAAAAAAGATTTTTAAGCACTTCTTTCCTTGACCTGGATTTCATTTTATTTTTTAAACAAAAGGGCCTAATATGTACATCAGTGAAACAACTGGATATAATATTTGCATAACCCATTTTAAATTATGGTCCAAATGCTGTATTTAAGCTCAATAAAATGTAAACCAATCCTGTAAATAAAATTTAAAAAGGACAAATCCATATACCATTTCTGGTATTTTCCCTGCCAGTCAGCTCTGGGACCACAGAATGAGAGGAAACTGCTCTTGTCCACCTTTTATAGGAAGCATAATAAACCAGGAAAATGGTATCTAAAAGGCACATTAATCAGTTTCCCCAGTTTAATGGTGAAAGTACTGAGAAATGAAACAGCAGAACCACACATTAAAAACATTTAAGAACTAAAAAGTGTAATCAATGTTTTGTTAACTAAAAAGAAACAAAGCTTTTAAATCTTTTTTAAAAGCTTATTTATTTATTTATTTATTTATTGAGAGAGAGAAACAGAGCACATGAGCGTGGGAGGGGCAGAGAGACAGAGAATCCCAAACAGGTTCCTTGCTGTCAGCACAGAGCCTGATGTAGGGCTCAAACTCACGAACTGTGAAATCATGGCCTAAGCCTAAGTCAAGAGCCGGACACTTACTCAACCGACTGAGCACCCAGGCACCCCAAGAAACAAAGCTTTTAAACTGAAAGAGAGAGCTATTATTGATGAATGATTGTCTATCTGTAGGCCTTTATATAAAGATCTGTTCCCTCTCCAAGCAATTAAACATAGTAAAATGAGCTAAAGATTTCAGATTTTTAGGCTGGGCACAAGTAAGAATTTACTGACAAATAGATTAAATAGCCACATGAAGTGTCTTCAAAATAATTGACTTAGATAATATTTACCTAAATACAGGTAACAAGGAAATTTCTGGCTTTGGGATTCTGTCACACTTTTTTCCCCTCTTCCTACGCTAGATCCGGGGCAAGAGGAGGAGAAATGAAAGAGTGGCCAATGCCCTCTTTTTATTTTTTAATTTAATGTTAATTTTTATTATTGAAAAAATTTTAATTCCAGTATAGTTAACACGCAGTGTTATATTAGTTTCAGGTGTACAACACAGTGACTCAACAATTTCATTCATTGCTCAGTGTTCATTGTAAGTGCACTCTTCCTCCCCTTCCCCTATTTCACCCATGCCCCACCCACTTCCCCTCTGGTAATCATCAGTTTGTTTTCTATGGTTAAAGAGTCTGTCTCTTTGTCTCTCTTTCTCTCTCTCTTTCTCTCTTTTTTCCTTTGCTCATTTGTTTTGTTTCTTACATTGTACATGAGTGATATCATATAGTATTTATCTTTCTCTGAATTATTTCACTTAGCATAACACTCTACAGATCCATCAACGTTGTTGTAAATGGCAACATTTACCAACATTTTTATGGCTGAATAATATTCCATTCATATGGGTCACATGGTAACTTTATATATACACAATGAAATACTATATACATACATATATATATATACATATACATGTATATACATGTATATACTATATATATATATATATATATATATATATACATATACATGTATATACATGTATATACTATATATATATATATATATATATATATATATATATATATATATGTCCATTCATCTATCAATGGATACTTGGGCTGCTTCCATTGTTTGGCTATAGTAAATAATGCCACTATATACATAGGGGTGCATGTATTCCTTTTAATTAGCATTTTTGTATTCTTTGGGTAAATGCTCAGTAGTACATTTGCTGGATCATAGTAATTTTAATTTTAACTTTTGGAGGAAACTCCATGCTGTTTTCCACAGTGGCTACATCAGTTTGTATTCCCACAAGCATAAGAGGGTTCCTTTTTCTCCACATCCTCACCAACACTTATTTCTTATGTTTTTGATTTTAGTCATTTTGACAGGTGTGAGGTGATATCTCATTTGCTTTGCATTTCCTTGATGACAAGTTATGATGAACATCTTTTCATGTCTGTTGTCCATCTGGGTATCTTCTTTGGAGAAATGTTTATTCATGTCTTCTTCTCATTTTTTAATTGGATTACTCATTTATTAAGTGTTAAGTTCTTTATATATTTTGGATACGAACCCTTTATCATATATATCATTTGCAAATATCTTCCCCCATTCAGTGAGTTGTCTTTTAGTATTGTTGATTATTTGCTGTGTAGAAGTTTTTTTTATATTGATGTAGTTCCAATAGCTTATTTTTGCTTTTATTTCCCTTGCCTCAGGAGGATTCTATCATACTTTTTATAAAACATTAGAGACAACCTGAAATTTTTATTTAAAATGTTGCCTAATGAAAGTAATTTTACAAGTGTAAAGAAATATAAGACAGAAGTTAAACTATTTTGCATAAAAGGTTGTTATTTTACTAGACATATACTGTTTGTACTAAATTATAATCACAAAATGATCTTTATATTATTTATATTTTAGGGTTTGATGACACTTTCCAGACATAAAAAATTAAAGGAACTTTCTCTATCTGAGTGTTATAAAATCACCGATGTTGGAATTCAGGTAAGATAATTAAGGTCTTCTCTTAAAGAATTATGGTTAAAATTTAAGCACAAACTGAACAAACTTTATAGGTCAGAGTAGAAAAAATAAGTGGATTATAAATATGCTGATTGAGACAAGGTAAACTGGACTTTAGACAGGTCTCCATAGCCTAAGGTGACTAAGGGAATTTATTTTCTCGTTTTTCCTCTCTACTCTCTCTCTTCCCAGTGTTAGACTCATGGGATAAATAAGGACTAACAACTTCCATATAGGACAAGGTTTTAACAAAAGGGGTTACAAAACATTTAGATGCCTGTAATCTACTAAGAGAAAAAGCCAAAAGGTTTTTCTAAGGTTAAACAATGATTTACCCTACTACAGTTCATTTAAAAGTTAAACGTATATTTACATAAAACTTTATCCATGAATACGATAAAGTCAGGCTCTTAAAAGGTCTTTGACAAGGTGACAGAACAAAGATTATTAAAATAAAACAGTTAAATATTAACATTTCTAATACTGTGCTATCTATATATATATATTTAAATATATGAAATTTATTGTCAAATTGGTTTCCATACGACACCCAGTGCTCATCCCAAAAGATGCCCTCTTCAATACCCATCACCCACCCTCCCCTCCCTGGGCTATATTTTTTATATGGTGATCAATTACACTGGAAACCTAGCATGGTGATGACATGGACTCTTAACATACACCAATTACTAACTAATTTTTAAAACATTCCATGGGATGAGAAAGTGCTGATCAAAATATGAGACTAGGGGCACCTGGGTGGCTCAGTCAGTTAAGCATCCAACTCTTGGTTTCAGCTCATGATGAGTGGTTCATGAGATCGAGCCCTGCATCTGACACTTTGCTGACAGTTCAGAGCCTGCTTGAGATTCTGTCTCCCTCTCTCTCTGCCCCTCCCCTGCTTGTGCTCTCTCTCTCAAAAATAAATAAGTAAACATTAAAACAAACAAAACAAAATATGAGGCTAAGTATTAGGAAGCCAGAGCTTTTTGCCATTTCTCTTTGACTCCATGGGTTCCAGGCATTTTTATTTTCGGTCCTTGAAACCTGAAAATTACACTATTTTTAGACACTCTTAGACTTTAAATAAAAGCCTTCTTCCATATGCTAACTACACGATCATTCAGATGAGTGGAAAAAAATGTAATTTTTTAAAAAATTGGTATGTATTTTTTCAGTGATCTAGAAGAGAAAATAAAAAAAGGGAATACAGGAGCACGGAAATACGAAATTATTTAATTATTAGTTACATAAGATCAGCTATTCTATTCAAGTTCACAAAATTTTTTTTTTTTCTCTTTCTCCTGCTTTTGGTGTGTATATGTATGTTGTGGCTGTTAATCAGTTTTACCTTTCTAAGGTTCCCAGTATACTCATACTTCTGGGCATATGACAATCTTTCTCCTCTGTGCCTCCTCCAGCCCAAGTATTAAGTCCCCAAAGAGAGGAGACAAAGAAGGTGAGAAGAGAAAATGACACAGAAACCTATTTCACAACTCCTTATTTGGATTTACAAAAGAGAGGGGAAGGGAGTAAAATAAGGTGATTATACTGAGATATTTACATTATCCACAATTTGTCAGGAATTTGCTTTCTTGTTACTTATAAAAGGTAACTATGGGAGATTCTCTTTTTAGCACAAGACATTGAAACTTAGATTCAACATCATGATTTAATGAAAAAAATGAGATAAACATTTTTACCCTGGTTAGGTTTTGCAAGAGGCATGAACATAATCAGAATAAAAAATTACCTCATTTTAGTGTTTAACTGGAAACCGCAGCACATGCAGATTAAGTGTCTGGAGTCTCAGATGTACTGACTTAGGATCTGGTTTTAATTACTTCTTCCAGCTTCAGTCTTTTGTCTGAGAACATTAGACATTTAGTGATCATGTTAGACTAAAATTATTTGGTGCTCTTCAAAGGCACACGCATTTTGGAAAAGATGTTTGATGCAGTCATAACTGAGCATTTCTCAGGAAAACTTCTCCTTGAACATTTTATGAATTTAATTAAATAACAAACTGTCAAGTTTGGTAAAATAATTGGTTTAATTGGGATGTTGCAATATAGAGAAAATGGAAGTTGTCTTGTTACTTGGATAGAACCAACGGAACAAATGTAATTATTTACTCTAGTTGCTTTTATTTTTCTCTAGTTGCTTTTTCTACTCCCTTTATCTCGTTTATATTTCTCATTCCCTGTTTTTGGAATGAAGTATGCTGTAAATGCATTTTTGTAATGGTCATATATACGACCATATGTAGGTCCTTTGCAGCTAGACAAAATTTTTTTATTATTTCCGTGTTTGTAAGTTGAGGTAGCTGATTAAGAAAGGGCATTGGAGAGGAAAAAATCAAGGTTAGTTATGACTTACCACAAGGGCTTACACATGTATATGCAGGGAAAATTGTGCGTACATATGTGCTTACATGAAGATATGTATGTAAATGTATACCTATGTATAGTATATGTGTGCAAATTAAATGTGTATATGTTTTAGCATATGTTAGATTGCATGTTTACATGCAGCGATGTGTATATCTGCATGTCTGGTATATGTGTGTAAATTAAATTATGTATACACATTTTAGTGTATGTTAGATTACACACATATAGAGATGCTGTAAGATTATATATTTCTAGGCTAAGACCAGATAGTTAGTGATCAATATTCAAAGCAAATCATAAAAATTAGTCTGTTAAATAATTATCTTTTTGTTTATATTTTAATTTTAAAAATTAAATATCCATGTAAATTAAAAGGATCTTTTCTTACAAAAGTGTATAGACTAGCTCTCTGATAGCAAAGGCAATGGATATAATATTGGCAATGTGGGCCTAGCTATCCAAAATCCTTATTTTTATCCTGATTCTGCCTCTTACATAGCTACATAATCTTATGCACACAATTCACTTAGCTCCACAACAATTCATTGCTCCCATAGTGGCTATAATTGTGAGGCAGACAGGAACTAGCACCCTAGAACAGGAGTCATCTTTTCGTATAACCTTTCTGTAACATTTTCCTGTAAGGGTCAGATAGTTTACATTTTAGGCTTTGTAGGCCATACAGTTTGTGGTCACAACTGCTCAACTTTGCTACTGTAGAGTAAAAAACAGCCATAGACAACACATAAATAAATGACAGTGACTGTGTTCCAATAAAACTTTATGGAAAAATTGAATTTTATATAATTTTCACATGGCATGAGATATTATCCTTCTTTTGATTTTTTTCAACCACTTAAAAATGTAAAGGCCATTCTCAGAGTGAAGGCCATATAAAAAACAGTGACAGACAAGATTTGTCCTGCAAGTAAAAATTTGGCAGTTTGCCAACATCTGCTCTAGAGTCAGACAGAAGTTTACAGTTTTAGTCTGTCAAGATGTGTGACTTTGGACAAGTTAGTTTCCTCCTCTGGGCCTTGGATTCTTCACTTGTAAAAATGGGTGTAATAATAAAACAGTCTCCCTGTTGTGAGGATTAAATGATATAAAACATCTGAGTACTTAGCATGGTTTCTGACACAATGCATGATGAATATTGCCTATTACTATGATTATTATTTTATTTAATGAAATAGAAACTAACATATACTAGTAAATAAAAAATAAACATATTTGGCATAATAGTTTGATAATTTGTTTACCTTAGTTAACCAGAGTCAGCAAGCAGGTAATCATGACAGCCAAACTACTCTAATGCTAAGGAGATAGTTTAGAATATGTTCTTGGAAGAAACAGCTTATTAGTTTTTACTTCTGTGAATGAATCATGTATTTTTCAGAGGCACTTAAATATAAATGACTAAATAAATTTACATATGTAAAAGCATTTAAAAAATCTAGAACACTACATAAATACAATTGCTATTTTCTTGAAAATAGAATAAGAGAACAAACCAGTTAAAAAGAAATTGGATTGCTGTTTTTCACTGGGATTATGATATTAAACATATTTTTTCAATATGCATAAATCTTCTCTTGAGACTTTTTTTTTTTAATATATGAAATTTATTGTCAAATTGGTTTCCATACAACACCCAGTGCTCATCCCAAAAGGTGCCCTCCTCAATACCCATCACCCACCCTCCCCTCCCTCCCACCCCCCATCAACCCTCTTGAGACTTCTTTGACCCATGTTTATTTAGAAATGTGTTGCTCAACTTCTGAATATTTTAGGATTTTCTAGCTGTCTGTGTGATTTCTAGTTTATTTACTTTTTTTAAAAAAAATATTTATTTACTTATTTATTTAGTGATTTCTAGTTTAATTCCATCTTACCCTGAGAGCATATTTTGTCTGATTTCTAATCTTTTTTGTTAAGGTGTTATTATGCAGGAACACTATTTGTGTGGTAGTTAGATGTGTTGTGGGAGGTCTCATTCTATATTCATATGATTAAGTCTCGGTCTTCAAACGGGCCTGTGTCCCAGGACAGTGATCTTTACAAGTGCTTCCAACCCCTCTCCCTGCCTCTGCTACACTGAGGTAAGACAATAAGGTGAGAGGGGCTGGATTTGGGTATTTCCCTGACCCTTTGCTGGATTGGCTCTCATAAAACCCGTGTTGGGTAGGTTCTGGTAAAACAGTATCCCTTGAGGTCAAGCTTTTGTTAATGAGAACAGATGCTCTGGAGGTATCTTACAATGATTACTTTCCCTCTCCCCATGTAGGAAGCATGAGGGCATTTTTCTCTGATCTTCATCCTGAGAACTTGGTGGGTCTCCTGGATAAGCTCATGAAAGCATGGGGGCTCAGCTAAGGCTGGGCCCCAGAAACTTTTCTCTCAAACTAATCTACTCTCAGTTTCTGGCAGTTAGTCAATAGCCCTTTAAATGTTCCAGCTGATACTGGCTTCAGCCACCGGCTTCTGCTCCTAGTAAGCCCTGATTCTCTGTATTCACCTGTCTTCCCAGTTTTCAGAGTGTGGTTTGCTTTGTGACCGCAATTATCTGACAGATCTAAGAAGAGTTGTTGATTTTCAGTTCACTCACCCTTTTTCTTCTTTTGAGGATAGAAGTGATAAGTTCCAAACTCTCAGGACAGACTGGAAACTGGAAGTCTGGAACATTGCTTCTGGATTCATGGATGCTGGCTGAATCAATAACAACCAAAAGGGATGATAAATGTAAATTAGGCTTGAATCAGACCTTTAGAGTCCAGGAATGAAGTCAGGAACTGGAGAGCTCAGGAGCCAAGAGCAGAAAGCTATTGGCGAGCTGGGCAGGTAGGCAGCCATCAGTGCTGAGCACTGCCCTTGGCGTCGGGAGCTTGCTCTCTTTGAACTCCCTGCAGTGTGCAGCCTGGTGAGCTAGCTGTGCTCATACAGGCAGAGCCTACGGCTGCCCCGAAGTTCAGGTACTTTGGTCGTGTCCATTCATAAAGATTCTTAAGTTTCCTTAGTACAACCCCAGGATTTGCAATCACTGAGTTGGCAAAAACTGAAATGATTAAGTTCAACGTAGATGAATAACTCTATGCCTTCATGTAAGAAAATATTCAAATTGTCTCATTCAGATTTATTTTGTGAAAATCTTGCTCAGTGATTGAACTAAGAACATGTGAACTGGATTTTCTATGCAGTGGACACTGAGGTAATCTGTCAGTTTTTTGAAAACAAAAATCATTCTAAAATTTTTTTTAATAAGTCAAGGCCTAGTCAAATAGGCTTATAAAAAGAAAAATCCAATACCATGTGCTGATTGTTGGCTAATGTTAATTTAGCATGTACTATATGCAAGGCACTGTTCTAAGTATTTCCTGTGTGTTAATTAAGTACCTTATGAAGTAGGTAATACTTTTAATTTGATTTTATAGATAAGGAAATCGAGGTTCAAAGAGGTTAAGAATTTTGCCCAAAGTCATGAAACAAATAAACATATGAGCTAGGGTATAATGTCTAATTCCAAAGTGATAATTCTAGCTATTATACTGTAATAAAGAAATCTCCAGAAGGATTCAGTTGTGGTACTTAAGTCAGCGTGGGAATGCCAGGGAAAGCTTACCCACTGGAAGATCACTTTAAGAAGAAATGTGGAATTTAGACTGAAGGGTAGAGGGGAGAGAGGACAGCTCTCAAGATTTATAGAAAGAATATAAGGTAAGAGGATTTTATTATAGTCCAGGAGAGAGAGAGTGGCAGGCCTACAAGGACAGTAACAGTGAGACTAGAGAGAAGGGAATGGATTGGAGAACATTTAAGTAGTAAAATCCATGGAACTGTTGAGTTTCAGTAGGCTTGGAAGTGAAGACATGGTTACGGATGACATCCGTCCATCTGACTTGGCTGCCTGGGAGATTTATGGTACCCTCATTTTCAAGCTCTTTCCCATAGCTAAGTCATGTAGCCAGTGCGATGAACTACCAAGTCCTATTCAGTATTTTGACGTTTAGTTTTGCACTTTCTCTTCTTTGTGAGTAATTCTGTCTGTGCTTCCTCTCTAAGCTCTCTTTACCCTTATACTCTTAGGACAGAGTCCCCTTTCCCACTCTCTGAATCCATAGGCTTGTAGTGGCTGCAGGCAGGCTAAGGGAGCTCTGTTGGAATATGTTTTTACTCTACTTACAGGTAATTCGAAGGTTGTAGTTGTTCTCTATCTTCTAATAGGGAGAATATGGGTACTATGTAGTTTTGTTTGTTCCCTCTATAGATTTTATGGTTTGGGGAGGAGGAGAAGATTCAGACTTAGATAAATATCACTGTTCTTCAAACCCAAACATGGTCTCCTCTTACCTTTTATTATGTGTGTATATATACATATCTCAAAAGACTCTCTAATAGAGATGGATATCTGTGTTTTAAAGCCCTGCAGCCGGAATGCAGTGGATGTATTTATAACTACATAAGAAGAATAAGAGGCATGTGGTAGTGGTTCAGCCTTATCTACTCTCTAGTGTCTTTTCTGCCTGATTTGTTGCATATATCCTTCTCAAGCAGTTTACTGACATCTCCCAAATGGCACCACTGATGAATTTTAACAACCTAGTTGTAGCCTAGGATAATGTCATATTCTCTGATGATCGCAAAAATACTTGACAACTTTTGTTTATGGGGTATAAGCAGTGGTAGAGATGCTAGAACATCCACTTCTTTCACTGTTCTCTTACAGTCTTTCTTTTTTGAGACCCTTAATCTTGACCTAAGTGCTTGGACACTTGAGATTACGAGTTCCTTTTGTCTTTTAACCTTTAACATCTTTTATCCATTCTCTTGTTACAAACTTTTGATTTTATTTTTTATTTGACCTTTACTTTGTAACTGATTTATCTTGATTTATAAATAGAGATGTAGAGAAGAGGGATCAAGGAATAAGGACTGGGAAGGGTGGCTGCACGGGTGAATCAAGAGCTACTCTATGGCTGGGAGAGCAGCAGACTAAGATCCATTACTATTCAATTGGTTTTCAGCCCAATCCAGGACTGTTCAGCAAGTCAAGGGGTTCTGTAGATGTGAGGCTGCTACAGGCTGAGTCCAAGTGGGGACCGAGGGTTCAGGGTTCTCTGTCCTGTATCCTGCATTACCTGTGCTAGAGAACTGAAACTCTTATAACTGAAGAGCATACATGGATACTCAAGTCAAAAAGGCCTAGGAGTACCTGCAACATTCAGCAACATTTCTGAGTCCTCCTCTCCAAGAATGGCCCATTGACAGTCTCTTCTGGACATTTCTCTATAAATTGTAAGAAGAACTGGGTTCATGTCTTGACCTAACATCCATGTCGGGTTCATTCTTACCTAGGAGCAAGTGGATTATGCTCCAGAGACTCTTTTCTGATCTCAAACTCTTACTTTGAATCACTAAACTTTCTGACTAGTTATAAAATGTTGCTCACGCAAGATTTTCATCAATCATTCTCATCAGTTGAAAGACTCCACCCCCTTGGTGGTTTAGAGGTTTTAGTGGCCTTTGACATGTACTGACTTATAATGCCAAAGATGGATTAGATGTGCTGGTTCCACATAGCAACAATTTTTTAAAAAACCAACATTGATTTCTATTTGGTTTCTAAGATTAAATCATTCAAAAACTGTCAAAGTATGAGATTTCAATAACTCCACCTCTTCTCCAGGGATATAGTTATGTTTATGGGTTGTGAGGGAAGCAACAAACAGAGGATCCTTTTCCAAAATGGCTTTACTCTTTGGCCTTTGATACAGTGGAAGCTCTGAAATCTTCTGTGTGGGGAGATAGGACATTCAGACATCTGGACACTGTCTCTTGGCCATACTGCTCATTAAAATTCTTTGCCTCCTCCAATATTCCAGGTTACTATTAGGAAATAAGTGACTAAACTCTCTGTGATGAAGATCCCAGAAGGTCCCAGGTGTAGAATCATTTTACAGGGTTTGGGGAGAGGAAACTATGGAATTCCTGTGGTAGAATTAAGAGGAAGGTATCTGCTACCTTGTGGAAAAAGCAACTCCAACAAAACCTAGAGCAACTAAGATCTTTGTTACAGAAATCTGTGCTTCATAGATATCCATACCAAGAACTGTCTCCTAGAATCTATAATAGAACAGCATAACCAACACACCTAAGACACTTGGAATTAACAGAGAGTTACAAGGTCCCAGAAGACACTTAGGCATTATTCTCTCTACCTAAGGCTGTGAGCAAAAGAAATAAGCTCAGTATTCTCTGTTGTTCCTCAACCTAGTGTGTTCCCAATTGTGGAGGCAATTCAATAGAATTAGAAATTTGCAAGACTTCAAAGGATGTGGGATTTGACAGCTTGTTGTTTTCCCACAGTCTGTAAGGTTCCAAGGGATACTGGAGTCATGGGTACCATGTTTCTTTGGCTGATAAATAGCCGAAACTGAGAATACCCAACACCAATCCTGGCTTCTTGCCCTCTCCCACTGGGGAGAACTATTTTTGGACAAGTGAAGCAGATAGACTTGCTAAATGAAAGCACACATCTGTTATTTTCATGTTGAGCATCCACAGAGAAGAACTATAAGAGAATATGTCAAAAGGAAGATAATCCTTTGGAGGACTCTCCCAACATGTAAGCTGTCCCTGGAACATGAGTTTATCCTGTGTAAGATGAAACTTGCCAAAAGTTAAATAAGAACTGTCAGATTGTATGAAGGTAAAAAAAAAGGGGGGGGCACAAAAAATAAACATCAAAATTCCACTTTCCCACAAGAGTATGAGTTTATGCTTCTTTTGCTTCTTAAATATAAGTGGCCAATCTGTGTTTGATCTTTCTGTCATGTAGCGTGCCTAGGTCTTGCTTACTAAGCCTCACCTGACATGAACTGAGTACCTGTGGCATATTTCACAGAAGCTATGATTTTTCCACATTATGACTTCTAATTGTCCTCTCTCTTAGCTTCCAGTTAAATTTAGCACATGATATTTCCTCATCTGAAAGCCTTCAACATATGGAAGATAGTGAGGATGTTCTCTCAGGGGTCTTAAATGGCAGACAATATTGTTCTAAGACCTCTCTGGTTCCACTGCTGAGAGGCAAAAACCAAGATTTGTAAAGGGTGCTATGTCTGTCAAGTACTTTTGGAGTACATTATCTTCCAATAAGCCTGTGAGATAGGTTAATGGTTGTTTCCATTTGCTTATAGATGAGACAACTTGAGGTTAAGTAACTTTCTGAAGATCACAAACCCAACTTCAGGCCCCTTAAGTTTTCTGCTTAACCAGTAACCTCCCTTGATTACATCATCTCTTAGTTCATTACCCCCCCAAATGGGAGATCAAAGCAGCATCGATGGCTCATGAACTCATTATTTCCTAGAGATCTTTAAATGGAAGCGGTCACAGGAGGACAGTATGACTTAGCCCTCGGAGTGAAAGTTCTGAGTTGCCATTTTCTTGGAAAGAATGAGAAAGAGAATAAGTGGAGTGGCTGGCTGTGTAAACAGAAACCTATCAATTCTTTCAGGCTGATTAGTATAGCTTAGATAATTTCCATGCCCTTCTTATCCCAAAGAAACCCCTGGGGAAGTGCCAGGTAACTGGGCCACTGGGCACCCATTTAATTTTACTTATCTTAGAAAAATGGAAAAAGTGTAGGTTATCTTACAGGCCACAAGAGAAATGCCTGATTGACCTTTGAGTAGCCCAATCCGGGCTTATTTTTATTTTGGAGATAGAGTCTAAAACCTGAAACTGTTCTGGAAATTTCTCCCCACAAATTCTAATTCAAGGGTATTTTTTTTGTTATGCTTTTCCAGGTCTTCTTTCCGATATACATTCTCTTTGAGTGCTTACCCTTTCTGTTGTTTAATTTCCCCACATTTGATCTCTTTTTATGACTACTATTTACCGACTGCTTACTACGTGCCAGCTACTGTTCAGTTGCTGTATTCATATTAACTCACTTAATCCTCCCTACAAATCCATGAAGTAGGTGTCATATTAAGGTACCATGTTATTCTCCTGTTGCAGATGAGATCACTGAGGAATTGAGAGGTAGGGTAATTTATCCAGAGACACAAACTTCTAAGTGGCAGGATATGAACTTAGGCTGGTGGACCCCAGACTCTGTGCTCTTAGCCACCTTCAGAACTTCAATTATTAAATAGGGTGTGGGGAAGGACTGGACTTAGTGTCCTAAGAGCAATCTATGGGAGCTCATTTTCCTTACTCCTGTGCTAAGCAGCATTTTCCATTCCCTTCGGACACTCTCTCATCTTGAACCTCTTTTGCATGCTAGATGTTGGGGCTGCAAGAGTTAAATTAGACATGGATTCTGCTCTCAAGAAGCTGCAGTCAGTGCAGGAGATAAATTATGTAAATAGCTATAATACAAGTAGAAAGTGAGAAAGACAAAAAAGTTAAAAGCTATAGGGATTTGGAAGAGGCATTTCTTCCAGAGGAACGAACTGGGGAAAAGTTTGTGGAGTTAGCCACATTTGAGCTGGCTTGAACTACAGCTTATCTCCCAAATCACCATATAATTAGGTAACAAATTGCATCATGAAAGCATCTTCGGAAACGCCTGTTTTGGGTTTTGGCCTTTGCCCTTTAAGAATCCCCTCCATATTTACTAAGCATACTAAGAAGTATGCTGAGCCTTGCTCAGCCTGGTTTCCCTGGCAGGGAGAGTGGGAATACAGGAGAGGCATTTTGCTAGTAGTGAGGCGTTGGGCTCTGTAGAATTTAGTTCTGGTGGCAATGCCCAGATTTCCCAGCTCAGTGTGCCCTGGCCACAGCTACATCCATCTGCTCTAATGCCTAGTGAAAGCAAGTCTATGTTTGGTAGGATATAGGAGGCCCAACAAACTGAAGTTTTGAATTCAGTTTATAACTTAAAATTGTAGACGTTGTACTTTAGCCTTTGAAGCAGCCAAAAATAGTCTTCATTACAGAAAATGGTTTTTGACATTACAAGATTTTCCCAAGATTTTTAATTGGGAAAAAGAAAAAATGAAGCAAATAGTCCAAAAATGGGTATGCACCACGAGGGGGAGCTTTTTTGAGACTGAGAGCTGCCACCTGTTGAGGTGGCTTAAGTCAGGATTTTGGCAGAAGCACATTATTGTGACAATCAATAAGTGTTAGTGGAACTCAGTCTCCTCTACATACCCAGTTTAGGAATGTAGTCAATAAGCCTTCCCACACTATGACTCAGCTGCGAAGATAGACAGAAGAAATGATTTAAAGACATTTGGAAGTTTTCTTCAAGATTGTTAACCCACAGCAAAACTGGTTGATGTGTGGGATGGGAGCCAAACTTGATAACTTTTGTATTTTCTCCCCATTTTCACTGTAAAATATTTCATCTTAGAAGAAGCTTAGTCTGACATTTTCTAAGAAAAGAAAAGCAACAGCATTGATAAATATATATGAATCTGTATCACTGGAGCCAGAAAAGCATAAAATAATCTTATCGGTAGGGGAGAAATGGAATTTCATGAGTGGTTATGTTGAAACATGCCTGCAGACTTAACTTACTTATGACTTATATGTGTCTTAAGGAAAATGTGAATTACAAAGAGAGGAGAGGGTCTGACTGACTTCTCAGATCTGCACTGACTTATGCCAAGCATAAAGCCTGAGACCGGTCTTTATGCCTCAGATTTTCCATGGATGAAAATGCTACCATGAGTGTATCATAGACCTTCTAATATGTTTTTATGTTATTCTTTAATTTTAAAACCTCTGAGAAAGTTCAACTTCAAAGACTATTAGAGTTGTTTTTTTTTTAAGACCTAAAGCAGAACTGATTCAAGCAGTGCAAGGCATTGACAGATATTACTGAAAGGGTTTTCAGACACTAAGTGCCTTGAATCTCCCTTCAAATTTTGTTTCATCTTTTAATAAATTATTCTTAGTTTAAATATTCCTTCCCGCCTTAAATTTTCTATGGTTCCCTGAACTCTGTCCATTTTCTAAGAAGAAAACAATGTTACCCTACTCCTTGTGACATAAGAATTCCTGTATCATTAAAACAGAATTCTTTATATTCTCGAAGATGCTTATAAAGGATGGATCAACCAACTAGTATTTATTGAGAACCTACTGCATCCTAAATATGATGCTTGTGAAAGAGGGTATAAAAAGCTAGCAGAATTCCACACAATACCTCTGAGAGTCTTACTGCATTCTCATTGAAAAAGCTGTTGAATCTCCAAGCTGAGATTTAAGACCAATCATTCCAGTCCTTCAAAGTCAGATTCCCCTTGCACCACCACTGGGCATTCTCTCTATGCTTGATTATCTCCAATGACAGGGACCTCACTATCTCATGACAAGCTGCCCCTTCCAATTTTTGTCATCACTTAGTTGCTAAAGAAGACTGATCTCCATACGAAGCTAGCCACAATACAGGAGTAAATCAAATACTGTTAACTGCTGAATCAATTGAAGAAGACAAATTTTGCATGAGGTCAGAGGAAAAAGGAATCACTGTTGGCTATTCTGGTCAGGAAAAGATCATGATTGAGGGTTAAATCACCAATATCTTTTAGTACTATTTTTTACTTCCTATGCTAAACTGCCTCTCATGGAAATTTTGCCTCTTTTATAACTTGCTAAAGAAAATAGTGGGCTGACTAGTTCTTTCCAGTCTTCCTTAGGGCTAAAATGATGGGGGGCGCCTGGGTGGCGCAGTCGGTTAAGCGTCCGACTTCAGCCAGGTCACGATCTCGCGGTCCGTGAGTTCGAGCCCTGCGTCAGGCTCTGGGCTGATGGCTCGGAGCCTGGAGCCTGTTTCCGATTCTGTGTCTCCCTCTCTCTCTCTGCCCCTCCCCCGTTCATGCTCTGTCTCTCTCTGTCCCAAAAATAAATAAAAAAACGTTGAAAAAAAAAATTTTTAATGATGGGAAACTGGCATAGTCAAGTGGGAGGGAGACCCACTGGTTGTCTTACCTCTGGAGTCATCCTGATGGCATCAAGTGATCCAACAGCCCAGGTCCTTCCCTCAGTTCTGAAAGGAAAATGACATGTAGTCCAATGGACATCCATCTTTACATACAAATAAGCAATGCCTTATTAGTAAGCCACTAGTTACTAAAATCTAATATTAATGTAAACTATCATTTACTGAAGTCTTTGATTTAGTACTTTAAGAATTTGAGCTGTTTTCCAATAAGGAAAAACCTCTAAAGTGACTGAGCACATGTTGATAATTTCTAATTTTTATAATTTGGGGGAGGGACTTTTGTTAAGTACAATATCTGGAATTGGTCATGGTTTCTAATTCCTATCCATCTTAGTATATTTTTACAACTGCAATTTTACTTTTGTGGATCATTTTGTTTTTGTATAACTGCTTTGTTGTAAACTTTTTCCTCATGGATTCTTCTTATCACTCAGTTCTTGTCTTTATTTAACTGAAAAGTGGGAATGAAAATTAATAACTACTAAGGTAAAGGGAAGAATTTCCAATGATTTCCAGGATTTTTCTAGCCCTAGAAATTTCAGATGAACATTTTGGTATCTCAGAACAATGCTAGAGGGTGGATGTTATTTTCCCTGATTTAAAAAAGAAGAAACTAAGGCTCAGAAAGATGGAGTTGCTAAGGTCTGCCTGATTCCAAAGACCGTGGTCTTCCCACTACATTACCCCACAGTGTCTGCCATCTAATTCTCCCCCCTAGATTCTTTTCCTCCACTCATTTGGCTGAATATAACTTTAATAATTACTAACCATATGGGTAAAATCTCAGCACTAATGTCAGGAATACCAAATTCCGCTAACAGGAATTTGTATACTACTAAGCGGTTAGGCTGGTGTGTGAATATCTTTTGTTTAAAAAAAAAATGGATGTAATAGCTTTTTCTTCTTTTTTTTTTTTCAACAAGATGTAACACATCTATACTTCAGGGACTGAAATGCATACTAAGCAAGCTGCTGTGGGTAAGATGGCTCTAGATGAATAAAGACTAAGAGAAAAAAAAGAAAAAAAAATCTTTGACTTTGAAATTTCTTGCAGGCGTTCTGCAAAGGCTCACTGATCTTAGAACACTTGGATGTCTCTTATTGCTCCCAGCTGTCAAATGAGATTATTAAAGCACTGGCCATTTATTGTGTTTCCCTCACATCTCTCAGCATTGCTGGCTGTCCAAAGGTAAGTGCAGGAGTCAGAGCTCAGATGTGTCCAGTTGAAACACAGACAAGGAACCCAGGCAGGGTAGCAGTCAGGGGTCAGTGTCATCATAGAATTTGTTTTCTTTGCTATGCCTGAGGTATTCATTACATTTTTTTTTCTCTTTCCTCAACTGGGAAATGGCTTTATGATTTCATTTGTGTTAAAGTAGAATTTTCAAAAAGTTAAAAACAATTCCCATTCAAATATAAAAACGTGTCAAGATTTATGAATTCATTAATGAGAGGACCAGCAAAATGGTAAAACCAGTCCATACAGCATTTGATCAAACTGGATATTTATAGGAACTGAAGAAAAAGAATGTTGGAATATGATTTTTAGGTTAGATCCAAAGTTGGTTAATGTCCTATAAGGTAATAAATCCATAACCTTGGATTTATAGTTTCTACCAGAAAGAAATAATTTTCATCTCCCCTGGGCAAAAATATAACAAGTTATAACATGTAACTTCATCGACTTTAGGCCCTAATCGGTACTAATTAATATGCCAAACAAAGACATAATTCCTTATAGAATTCCTCTGGTGAGCCTGTTAAAGATGTTCCAGTATGACACTGAAAATACATGTAATCATCTTCATTCTTATTTCTAGTGTTTGATAATTTTTTTGACATCTGTTTATAAAAGAAATATGCACTTATTGTAAAATCTCTGGACTACATATAAAAACAAAAAGGAGAAAGTAAAAATCTGTTGTCATACCACCATCCAGACATAACCAGTATTGGCATTTTATACTTATCTTCTAGAACTGTTTCTATGTACACAGAGATTAGAAATAGTTATAGAAGGTTTGTTTTTGTCTTTTTTTTTTTTTTTAAGAATAGAATCATACTTTCCAAAAGACATTGTAGCCTACTTTCTTTTTCTTAATACACTATGGACATATTTCCATGTCAAGAAATAGAGATCTCTGATTCTGGATTAATACGGTAGATTGAATATACACATATAATTTTGTTCCCTCTTAAAACCTTATAGACCTACAGAAGAACTGTTGGTAGGGAAAACAGAAGAGATAAGATCAAGAAAGTTTTGGAAGCTTGAAACCAGATCAACCAATAGAATTTAGCAGACAGAGGCAGTTTTGAATCCTAAGCCAGCAACAGAGAAAACTGTGGGGGAAAAGATTGATTTATACCATGATCTTCAAACTTGGTGGCACTGTTTACCTTTGGAACTGGGTGGAGAGGGTAGCTAAAATAAGGAAGACTGGGTTAAGAGCTCTTGAGAAGTAGACAGATCCTAGATCTCCTCCTCTACCTCACGCCTCTGGGCAACTGCCCTTCTCTACCTTCACCAAAAGACTGGATACTTATTTCCTAAATTTCCCAGATTTCTCAACCCTGACATTATTGATATTTTGGATGAGATAATTCTTTTGTAGGGGGGGGGGTTATTCTGTACACGACCCTGTAGAATGTTTAACAGCATTCTTTTTTTTTAATATGAAATTTATTGTGAAATTGGTTTCCATCCAACACCCAGTGCTCGTCCCAAAAGGTGCCCTCCTCAATACCCATCACCCACCCTCCCCTCCCTCCCACCCCCCATCAACCCTCAGTTTGTTCTCAGTTTTTAAGAGTCTCTTATGCTTTGGCTCTCTCAACAGCATTCTTATTCTCTACCCACTATATGCCAGTAGCACCAGGTCCCCCCCACCCCCTTATTGTGACAATAAAAAATGTCTCCAGATAATGCCAAATGTCCTCTGGGGGGCAAAATTGCTCTATTATTTGTTCTACCGATAGTAAAATAGCGGCTTGCTGGGCTGGGAGATACCATGCAAATTCAGAGTTTGAGTACAACAGTGAAAACAGGAATTCAGTGACTGAATGCCAAATGCAGAGACACTCAACAGCTATTCCAACATAGCATCCAGAATGTGGCTGCCAGACCTTTCCCTCCAGGCAGGAGACTGAAAGCCTGTTTTCTGGAGACTCTGACTAGCACAAGATGAAAGACAGAAAAATATTGACATTTGGAGGTTTACCAACTAATAATCCATAGAACCATTGAAGCTTTAGGTAGAGAAGGCCCAGATCATGCACTCAACCCTTCAATCAGTGTGTAGCCCTTCTGCTATTAATTAATAGCAGACGGCCAAGGATTACCAGACATAATAGAAAAGCCTCTAAAGTGGAAGATAAAGACCAAAACAAATTAATAGGAAAAACTTGGGGGAAACAAAATATGCAGAGGGAAGAAAACTAAAAAGTCTTTTTAAAAAATCCTCAGAAACTATATGACCATTAACAACCTGTTGTCTTCTGTTGTGCACACTGATGGGCTTCTTTTTAGTAAAGTACCACCCGAAATCTCAAGATATCCTGCATTCTAGCTCGTCTAAAAAGTCAGCTTCTATGTGGTTAGTGGATTAACTGAAGGATGCTAGAAACTCCTAATTCCTCCATAGTTAACTGTGCTGTAGTAAGGAGGAGAAGGCAGTGGGGGGAAAGATGTGGTAAATCATGACAAAATTAATTTAGAAAGTTCACAACAAAATTCTTGTTTAATAATGTACTTGTTTAGACCTAGAGAAACCAAATGCCTTATTGGTCAGCATCATCTGGCTCTAGAAGTGGGTCAAGGAACTAAGCATACTTAGCCACACTGACCATGGACCCTCTGCAGTGTTCTTGTTTTCATTGCACACAGACACGTGGACACATGGGCAACACATGGCTCACTGTGAACTGCCCTGGCCACAAAGCAGATGCAGATGGGGGCTGGGCCTCTTAGTGGCTCTATTAATTAGAGGGGAAAGTAGGAGAATAAGAGAAGTAAAGACTCTGGTGAGAATAGGAATTGGGCAGAGGATTTTTTGTTTGTTTGTTTTGTTTTTGCTTTTTGGTAAGGAGAAGCTGAGGGAATTTCTTCTATACACTGTGCAGTGAATACTGTCTTGCAGCCTAGAAACTAAGGAGGATGTTACACAAATAAGATATTATAAAACAAATCACCCTATATCAAAGATCTAGCGTGAAAAAAAGGAAAGGGAGTAAATTATTCTAGAACCTCAATGTAAGAGAGAAGGGTTTAGCTTTACTACCACTGTGAGTCAAATAAGTATCTTCATTCAGAAGATGTGGTGACCATAATTTGGGCCAATAGGAATACTCCTCATTGAGAAATCATAAAGCTATGGTCCAGTCTAATATATTCTACCTACATTGGTTTTTTAAACTAAATTCAATTAATTTTTAAATTCCAGTATAGTTGACATACAGTGTTATATTTCCACCTACATTGCTTTTGATGAGCTATAAAACACATTAGTGTCTGGCTCATCATCCTAGACTAGGTTTCTCAAAAGCCCATGGGTCAATCTTGCATGGTCACTTATCCATCTCCTGGAAGGCCAGCTTTTTCTTGCAACCAGCCAACCTCCAAGGTTGGTAAGCAGTACTGTGACCCCACCCTTCCCAGTGCTAAAATGGGAATAATAGAATCTCTGCTCAGTAGGACTGAGATCAGGACTGGGAGCTAAGAATTTACCCAGTCACCTCCACCTCTAGTTCCCAGCCCTATAAGTCCCAACAACATCTGTTCAGTCATTAAACATCTTGAATTTCTGATCTACAGGAAATGTCAGGCTCCTTTTTCACTCCTTCAGAATCAATAAAACGTAGTGCTCTGAGCTCTACCTGTCCTGGACTTTTCTATCACCTCATTGTCTTGCCTATAATTCTGAGGGCTTTTTTCCCCCCCAATGACATCAGATCCTCAGAGACCAAGATAGTATGGCAGGAATGTATGGAGGTATTTTTGTGAGAATCAGGCACAATGTTAAACCTTGGTCCTGAACGTGTTCTGAAAACAGGTCATGCTTAGACAATGACAACATCTATTTTCCAAACTTGGAAAGTGTACATTTCAAACTGAAGAGTTTTCTACATAATTTCCTCAACTTTATATTAAGAACAAGAGCCAAGCCTCATGGCATGTTTTTTAGAATGTTCAAACATTTAAAATAAGAAATTAAATCCAGTTGGAAAAAAAATTCCTTTGAGGAAAGTAATCTCACTGATTTTACAGCAAGTCTTAGTACAGCTATGAATTCAAAAGCTAGACCTTGAGTAAATAAAATAATCTAAGAATGAGAGTTGAATTATCTCTGTATAACATCTGGACAAACTCTCAAGATATTGGAACCCTCAGCAGAATTTCTCAGAGTCAGATTCATGCAGTGTCTGTGGCTTCTGCTCTTTCTTCCCCTGCCTACAAACATCTGTTTCATCTACTTGTCCCCTTCCAGAACCATTTTACTCTACACACAAACCATCAGAGATGTCCAGATCCCTTCTCATGGCAATTTGACCTTGTCTGTGGTTTAACTTCAGGGAATATATATATTTTATAGCTTTGCAACATATTATATTATTAAACTTAGTTTTCTAAATTGATGATGCCTTAGAGTGGATTTCAAGTTTAAAGCCAAATTCCATTACTGTGGCATTTCATAAATTGTTCATATTGTGTGATGGGTATTACTAAGGAAATTTTGATGAAATTACCCATCCAAAATAGAGAACTCTAATATGAAAGTTATAACAGCAAGATCACAAAGTCTATTGCTGCTACCTGAAACATAATTTTAGTGTTCTGGAAATAGTTAAATCACTAACGTGTGTTATAGGCCCATCATGTGACAAGCTGGGAAGGGTTGTGATTCTGTTTGTTATGGACTCAATTTTTGTCTCCCTCCCTCCTGCCCCCTACATTCATATGTTGAAACCCTCATTCTCAGTGTGACAGCATTAGGAAGTAAGGCTTTGGGGAACTAATTAGGCTTAGACTGAGGTCATGAGTGTGGAGCCACCATGATGCAACTACTGTCTTTATAAGAATGGGAAGAAATTAGAGCTGTCTCTCTGCCTTGTGAAGATACAGCATGAAAGTAACCATCTGCAAACCAGGAAGAGGGTCCTCACCAGACCCTCAATCTGTGGGCAATCTCATCTTAGACTTCTCAGACTCCATAACTGTGAGAAACAAATGTCTGTTGTTTAAATTACCCAGTCTGTGGTATTTTGTTACAGCAGCCCAAACTGACTAGTTCACTGTTCCTCCCTGGGATGGAGTTCATGGGAATAATCAGTACTTCACTTTGGCTGTGTGTTCAGATTACTGACTCAGCGATGGAGATGTTATCGGCAAAATGCCATTACCTGCACATTTTGGATATTTCTGGTTGCGTCCTGCTTACTGACCAAATGCTCGAGGACCTTCAGATAGGCTGCAAACAACTCCGGATTCTTAAGATGCAATACTGCAGGCTTATTTCCATGTAAGTATGAACCTGAAACATGAAAAGCTTTGAGAACTACTTTCTGAGAAAACAGAATACATGACTATGGCATTCGTAATACATAGTGGCTCTCAGAGTTACAAAGTTTCATTTTAGTTTTTGCCTAATTGAAGCCAACATTTTGAGTTGAACCAGGGGAAGCTCTCTTCTAAAACTGTCTTTGTAGTTTCGTATCCCTTTCCCACTGGCCCTTCTACTTCAAGGACTTCTCCTTCCTTGACCATGCAGGTATTCAAAGCCTTAACTCTGCTCTTATAGAACTGTCACTATTCTTTCTTTACTCATCTCTCAAAATACTTCCAGTCAGTCAGTCTCCCCTAGGGGTTAAAAATAATTAGATTAAACCAGTTCACAATTAAGTATAAATTACTAACAGTTAACCCTAAGCCACATATCTCTCAAAGCTATTTGCCTGATGGTTGTTACTCATTTAGGGATTTCCCTTAGGAGCGAGGTCAGAGTAAAGCATTCTGGCTTGACTGCTACAGCCCAAGTGCTGGTTCCCTCAATCTGCAAAATGTTTCCACTGAAATAAAAGTTGGGGAAATGAGCAATATACACAGGTAGAAGTTCTCAGGTGTCTATCCCGTGAGTTTTTTTTTTAATTTTTGTTTTTAAGGTTTATTCATTTTTTCAGAGACAGAGAGACAGAGCATGAGTGGGAGAGGGGCAGAGAGAGAGAGGGAGACACAGAATCCGAAACAGGCTCTAGGCTTCCAGCTGTCAGCACAGAGCCCAACGCGGGGCCCAAACTCACGGATGGTGAGATCATGACCTGAGCTGAAGTCGGACGCTTAACCGACTGAGCCACCCAGGTGCCCTATCCCATGAGTTTTTAAATATAAAGCAGTTATTTGCTACATTGTGTAGTTGTTTTCCTATTGACTGAGAGTAAAAATGTGCAAGTAGTTTTAACTGACCTGATGAAGTTACCTGTAAAGTCTTCAAAATGAAAATTCTTGACCAAATCTTGAAGGTCTGGTTCTTTTCTGCAGGCTGGAAAAGTGAATACTAAGAATTAATATTATCAATTATCTAAACACATATATTTCGCAGAGGAACTTGCTTAATTAAGTAGCCCTGGCATGAGCAGAACCATGAGATCTGGTCACTTGAAGCCTGAGGAAGACAATAGTTCCTGATCCAAGGCTGTGTATGTTAAATTAAAATGAAAAAAAAAAAAAAAAAAAGGACACAAAAATTATTACTTGTAAAATAGGCATTGCCACTGGGACCAGTGGGCCCACAGGGAGGAAGGCAGCCAACTGAAGTGGGGTCAGAAATAAAGAAGCAGATCTTTGAAAATTTTTGAAGAGGAGTGGAGACCCAACCCTCCCTAATAAGTCTGGAGATGACTGATATGGGTATGATTAACTTCATTGAAAGAGGCTATCATGAAATACGGTCCTAGGAGTCCCTGTCAGCCTTGTCATATCATTAAACAGTGAACTTTGGGTAGATGGCAATGAATGAATAACATATTACACAAAGGAGTCTGGCTTCTAATCTTTTGATTACATTTTGATAATCACTAGTTTGGGGAAATAATATCACTGAACTTCTAATAAGTGGGATTTTAAGTAAGAATGAATGGAGACTTTCTGGCACAGGTCTCTCTGAACCTAATTATGGTATGGATGTTAAAGTGTGATAAATAATGGTGTTTGGTTAAGGAGACCCAAGATATCTAGTAATATCCTAATGTTGCCTGTGATGGGCCCACTCTCCTCTTGCAAGGTGACTAGGTAAAAAAAATATGTGAAGAAAACCAAACAAGGCAAAGTAAGATTTTACTAGTAGCTAGGCGTAACCACTAAAACTCAATGCGAAACTCTAATTAACTAGTTGGATCTATGAAAAATTCCTTTACCTAAGCTAGGACAGTGAAGGCATCTTTTATTTTCTACCACCAAGACTGGCTGTCCCTACCAACAAGAAGCAGAGAGATGGTCCTAATGCTTAGAAGGGAACTGGCTTGTCTGTCCATCTCATCGTCTAAAAAGGCCAAACTACTTCAGTCTCCCTCATAGCCCCACCCCTGCTAAGCTCCAGCAGGAAAGAGGCCTAGAATGCTCTGATTCTATCTTTGTCTAGCAATAAAGAAGGGCAGTCCCCACAGCAGAATGGTTTGGAGAGTCCCAGCATTTGGACTAGTAAGGCTCCAAGAGTGCTTGTCTTGACTCCCAACTTCTAGGACAGGGTACTGTTTTTTAGCCAAGGAGCTCCCAAGATACCTGGTCCTGAAAACTTTGATTAGAGAAGTGGTAAGGCCTGGACACTTGCAGCTGTTTGGAGTCAGCTCTGAGGACTTTAAAGCAGCTTCCTTCTCCGCTCAAATCCTTGGTGGAATTGGAAATGCTACACAAAATATGTGGCCCCTTCAAGACTCAAGTTCATGATGTTGTTTAATCCTTTGCTTATCTATGTTCACTCTGAAAAAGCATAGTTGTTTGCTCTTACCAGGGCTAATGTGGCTCCCTCAACTGCAGTGGCTATTTTGTCTGGGTGAAATGGAACATTTGGTAGTTGAAATAGAAGAAATTGTTCATACTTGGGAAGACGTTCAGTGACTTTGAATCACAAAGTGTTGAACTTCCACACATTTGATTCCATTTGAACATGAAAATATTGTATGATATGGCTCTTAAAATCCAATTACTGCCATCAGAAGAAACAAATCACCCCATACTCAATGGAATCTAAAACTATTGCACAAGCTTTGCAAATCAAAGACGTCTGTCCCACTGAACTGGGGGAGTAGCAAACTCTTGGTCAATGAGAAAATTAGCTACAGCTCTTTTGCAAGAGAGCTTCCAGCATAAGATATGCTATCATTCTACTAACCCCAGAGCCTGAAGGGATCCCAAGAAGTGGTTCCAGAGCATCATGCTGAGATACAATCTAGGCTCCTTTAACTCAAGGAGAAATAAGTAGCAACTATGATCATAAACATGAAAAGAATATCTAGTTGTTTATATTTGAAACAATTGTGTACAACCAACATTTCAACGTATGGCCCTTTGTGGGAAAAACAAGAAAGGCAATACAAAGGAAGAAAAGCATAGTGGGAGAGAGGGAACAAGACCCAAACAATGGTCTCCACAACCTGATAGGGTTTGAACCACAAAGAGGTAAAAGAAACATTAAGTCTATACTTAGCAAAGAATAAAAGGACCTTTCTGACATTTTTGTGTCTGGAGTCTAAAACTTTCAACTCTAAAGAGATGAGTAGAGTCTTAGTGGCCTGGAGAGCCCAAACAGCAATAACAGAGATTTCTCGAAGGCCTCTGTAGCAGTTGCTGGCAGCATGGATTATTACACAGGCACCCTGAGAGATCTCTGTTGCTAGGAAATAAAACCTTTATCAGAGTTCTCTTCCCCAGCTCATGGAAAAATCTTTGGGGAAAGACCTTTGTGATCGGGAGCTGTATTAGTATGAAAAAATATATTGCTTAATAATTATTTTTTGCCATGTATTGTGTTAATCCTATTTTATGTTGACTCTCTCATCTAATCCTCATAAATACCCCATTACTATAAAAATGAATAAGGAAATTGGTTTAAACAGTGTAAATAAGACCCAAGGTCAAACAAATAAAAGGCAGAGCTATACTTTGTACCTAAGCATTACTATGTTGCTCTTTTGCCTTTAGCGATTCTCAAGCTTTTTTTCAAAGTTCAGACATTCAAGGGACTTGATCACTAAGGGGAGACATGTGTCCTATTGTACCCAATCTACTCACTGATGCATAAATTAGAGAGGCTGCTGATTACCAGCATTCTTTGTGTTGTCTCCAACATTCCCCCCCTTTTTTGCCTACTCAAGAAACTAGAAGGAAATGTGCGTGAGGGCAAGCAATATTTTTATAAGAATAACCTTGAATCCCCTATAATATATAAAAACCAAAAATCACCTACAAACTTCAGTACCTTATTATTATTAAACATCTAATGTTTCACAACTGTTTGTGGCATATCATTTTGAAAATCATATCCTAAATTAAAAAAAAATTTCTTTAATGTTTATTTTTGAGCAAGTGACAGAGTGCAAGCAGGGGAGGGGCAGAGAGAGAAGGAGACACAGAATCCAAAGCAGGCTCTAGGCTTTGAGCTGTTAGCACAGAGCTGGACATGGGACTCGAGCCCACAAACCACAAGATCATGACCTGAGCCAAAGTTGGACATTTAACTGACTAAGCCATCCAGGTGCCCCTGAAAATCATGTTCTATATTGATCCAGAGAAACCTGTTTCACCAGGTTAAATGAGTAATGATGACTACCACTGCGGCATACTGGATTCAGTTCCCAAATCATCTCCTACAATGTCCAAGGACCTGGGACTCACTTAGGTCCAGCCAGAGTGGAAGGTAGTCAAAGGATTCCATATGTACTCTAAGAAATTTAGAGTACACAGTAATTCCTAACTATACATTTTCTTTTCAATATTTCCTAGCTCCCATATATTGACCATACCAGATACCAAACTATTTTAAGAGAGAGAGAGAGAGAGAGAAAGAGAGAGACAGAGACAGAGTGAGTTCTTTTTGGCAGGAATATTCAGTTTCTAGATTTTCAAGTTCCCTGATACTTTTCAAAAGTGCGTGTGTGCAAACACACAGTAACACAGGATGTGTAAAAAGAGTTCAGAGATATTTGCTGCCAGTCAGCATGCTGGTCTGTTCTCTTGGCCAGGTCCTCAGCCTTACGAGTCAGTCCATAGGAGGATGCCAAAGGTCTAAGTAAGGTGGTGAGGATAGCTAGTTCATGGGCTAAAGATTTTGTAAAAAAATTTTTTTTAGTGTTTATTTATTTTTTGAGAGAGAGAGAGAGAGACAGAGTGTGAGCAGGGGAGGAGTGGAGAGAGAGAGGGAGACACAGAATCTGAAGCAGGCTCCAGGCTCCGAGCTGTCAGCACAGAGCCCAACAAGGGGCTTGAACTCACAAGCTGTGAGATCATGCCCTGAGCTGAAGTCAGATGCTCAACTGACTGAACCACCCAGGCTCCCCAATGCGCTAAGGATTTTCTAAAGAGTGGAGAGGACGTGGCTTTCAGAATAGTCTATACTGGCATTCAAATCCTAATAATAATCCCAGATTTGTTCCAGGTCAAATTCAGATTTTCAGTTTTTCCCTAGGACTACTCTTGCTGTGAAAGCATACATGCTTTAAGATAGGCCCTAGAAACACTCTAGACCACAGAAAGCCTTAACCTCCTGACATTTGAGACTAGGGGAAGAAGGGAAGGGAAGGAGGGTTTGAGACCTGATCCTTTGTTCCTCTCTGGTCTGTGAGCATCACCTCCAAAGATCAGGGGACCCTTGGATGTTTAAGTCTCAGTGCAGCTGACTACAGGTAGAACAAAGAGCGTTGCTTACCACTAAGAGCTAAGGTAAGGGTGGCCGGGAGCCAAGAAATAAGGGGTTGGCACTTCTAACCCTTATGTTGTTCAAGGGTCAACTGTATTTCAACAAGGGAGGACATTTTTCATAAGAACTTTATCTCCCGTGTTTCAGAAAAGGAAGGAAGATCCCTCCCTGCCCCAGCAACAAAGCTCTGACCACTACTTGTAACCAATGAGAAACTGCCACAACCTCAAACTCTTGTTCTTTTCCAATAAACTTTTGTTGAAAACAGCCCTCCCCAATTTCCGCCTGAAACCTAATAAAAGCTGACCTTCCCTTTGTCTTTTTGGACTTGGCTATGGTTTACCATAGCGTGCTTGTCCCGAATTGCAATTCCTCTGCTATACCCAAATAAGCTGGTTTTTTTTTTTATCTTAAATAAAATTGCTCTTTAAAATCCTTAAAGTTAACAGCTTAAGGTAAAATTGGGCACTTCCCTCATAGCTAGTGCTCAATATGCAGCTCATTTTGATCTTGTCCCATCACATTGCATTTAATGAGTACTCTTCCCTATGCATTCCCTACTTTTTTTTGTCTATACTGAGGATTCAGTATCCCCAGCTTTCTTGTTATTTTCTCAAACTCCCATTATTTGCCCTAATTATCATCTAATTCACTGTGGCTTGTAGCTGACTAAGGAACTGTATGACCCAATATTTATATGTTACCAAGTTTAGCGTTAAGAGTATTTATCCTCTTACCAGTTATCTAGAACTCTCAGAAATTATTGCTCTTCTGAGGCCAAAGGTTACATATACTTTGGTCAATTACTTACAAATCTTTTACTCCCCAAACTCATCCTTTTCCTAAAGGTCAAGACCATTGTTGCCTATAGTTGTAGTTGCCTTATCATCAGTAGCATTGAATCATTATCAACAACTGTTAACTACAGTATGTATGTCCAGAACAATGCAGTTTGGCAGGCAGAGGGCAAGTGGGTGTTGGAAATAGCAACCTAAGAATGCTTCAAACCTGCAGAAGATAAGAGACCTAAAGGGCTTCCTTGCTGGGATAAACTGCTGAAAGTGTCTTGTTTTGGCTGTCCTTTAAGATACAAAGAAATGGAATACACCCTTAAATAACTTAATACCTTATTAAACAAAAGGAAAACAATAAAGTTTATAATTATAAACAATTAATGCCATGAATTTATGTATTGGAAAGAAATTAATTCTATGATCAACTATTTATTTATTTATTTTTAATATAATTTATTGTCAAATTGGCTTACATATAGCACCCAGTGCTCATCCCAACAAGTGCCCTCCTCAAAGCCCATCACCCATTTTCCCCTCTATGATCAACTTTTTATAGAAGTTCAGAGGAGGAAGAGATTGGGTTTGGGTCTTTACAAGAGGTTGGATTGGTTTGAAGATTTGAAAGATGCATCAAGTTTAAATGGGCAGAGATGGGGTGAAGGGTAAGTAACAGTGAAGCTCTGTTGCCTAGGGTACTGCTTTACATTTGAAACTGATGGTGCCAATAATTTATGCTTCAGATTCCCTTAACATTTGGGATTATGCTACAGTAAGTACTTAAGGGAAAACAATCTCATGGAAAACACCTTCATAGACATGTCAATCTCAACTCCACAGAATTGGAAAGGGAGAATAATCTTTAGAAGAAAGTGGGGACAGCTAAAGATAGAACACTATTATTACTGCATAATGAAGTCCTACTTATATAAAGATTATATAAGAAGTTTCAAATGTAGGACCACACTTAAAAAAAATTAAAACATCAACAGAATGCAAAACTTCATCTTTGATCATAAAGTTATCATTTTCAAATTTGAGAATAAGTATTTCTCTAAAGAGAAGACACTTGTTTGCCAAGTTTTAGTCCATAGGATTGTTGGCTCAGAAGCAGAAATTAGTATAACTTGCTTTTACTCACACTTGTTCTTTTAAACTTGTGTGGTTTGTTTTTAGTTGTTTTTTTTTTTTGCTTTTAGTATTTTGTTTTGTTTTGTTTTTTGTTTAGTTTTGTTTTATGTGAGTGCAAATATAGAAACCAAAAAGGAATGTGGTAAGAGATGTGAGTGCAAATATAGAAACCAAAAGTAATGTAGTAAGAGATGGAATTAGCAATGCTTTGGTTGTCTCCCTGTTGAGTTTCGTTATAATTATTTTAAGACATCTAAAATTTGGTTCAAATGAAACAGCATTTTAAACAACTGAGGTATCTCAGCCTTTTACCAATGTCATTGTCCTGCCTGAACTCCTATAGCCACTGAGCACAAATTTAACTCAAAGCATATGGGTAATACCAGCTTCTTTATGTTTCAAGACTTGCAAGTAATAACTCAATGTAATATTTGGCAATAGTGGGAAAAGTATCCCCTTCATGGGCAACTATCATTACTCATTTCTGATCCTACAAAAGTTGCCAATTACTCAATTTTTTTAAAGCACTGGTCTCATTGTTCTACCCTCAAAAAGACATGTTTTCAAGTTAGATTTATTTATTTTTCTGATGCTGTAATATTATGATTTATGAGAAACATATTTTGGTCATTTAGATACCAATATATATTTGGTCTTCCTTCATGGTTCCTGGCTCACAGCTCCCAAAACCCTTGGAATTTCCTGGGTAATAAGGGCAATGGGAACATCTTTTGTCATAATATTTGGTCTCACCCTCAGTTCCTGAAATTAGTTCAGAGACATAAAGATGAAAATAGGTGTCATGTTATTGATAACAAACTCTTTTCCACCACAACTGGGTTTGTGTTAATGAGGTGACTTTTGGAAAGCAGCTTAGGATGGAAGCTGGTTGCTAGGGGAACGAACCAACAACGAGCATGGGGGTGCAAATTTCAGACCCATCCCCTGATTTCTTGGGGAGGGAGAGAGGATGGAGATTAAATCAGTCATCAATGGCCAATGATTTCATCAAGCATGACTACATAATGAAGTCTCCATAAAATCCTAAAAGGGTTTGGAGAGTTTCTGGGTCAGTGAATGTGTGTAGATTTGGGGAGTGTGCACCTGGAGAGGACATGGAAGCTCCTCACCCTTTCTCCACACCATGTCCTATATATCTCTTCCATATGGCTACTCCTGAGTTATACCCTTTTATAATAAACCAGTGATCCAGTAACCAACATGGTTCTCTGAGTTCTGTGAGCAACTTTAGCAAATTAATCCAATCCAAGAAAGGGTTATGTTGGAACTCCTGATCTATAGCTGGTCAGTCAGAAGCCCAGATGACAACCTGGACTTGCAACTGGGATCTAAAGTGGAGGGCAGTCTAGTGAGACTGAGCCTTGAACCTGTGGAATCTGATGCTATCTCTGGGTAGACAGTGTCAGAACTGGTTGCATTGTAGGGCACCCAGCTGCTGTCTAAGAATTGCTTGGTGGTGGGGGTGCCTGGGTGGCTCAGTCGGTTAAGCGTCCAACTTTGGCTCAGGTCATGATCTCTTGGTTTGTGAGTTCAAGCCCCAGGTTGGGCCCTGTGCTGACAGCTCAGAGCCTGGAGCCTGCTTTGGATTCTGTGTCTCCCCAACTCTCGGCCCCTCCCATGCTCACTCTCTCTCTCTCTCTCTCTCTCAAAAACAAATAAATGTAAAAAAAAAAAAAAAAAGAAAGAAAAGAAAAGAATTGCTTGGTGGTGGAAACCCACACTCACCCAATTTAAAATTGGGGTCCAGAACAACCTTTAGATGCCTTCTTTGCTTTCTTCCTTATTTCTTCCTAAGAAAGGCAGAAATGGTATTTTTAATCATTTTGGTCGCTGACACCTTTTGAGAGTTTGATGAGTCACAAACCCTCTCCTCAGAAAAATGTATATTAGACACAAAACTGCATGAATTTTCAGGGAATTCATGGACCTCCCTGAAGTTCACCCACATATCCAACAGGGATCTGGGGACTCTGGGTTATGAGCTCCTGCATGGTGGACCTTTGCAGGTTGGCTGGTTAGGATACTCCCTCATCAAAGAAACTGGAAATAAGAGCCAGAGGACTCAAGAACACTAGAGAGTGCCCTCAGTGTTCCTACTCCATGACCATGCAGTTTCCTTACCCATTCACTGTATCTGTTAATCTCTGAAATGGCTGAACAAGAGAGCTATGAGCTACTCAAGCTTTGGGATCCTGAATATTCACATAATTACCCATACCCTCCCTCTCGGTAAGGCAAGATAGTTGTGAAATTCATTCAACTTGTGACAGTTCTTTTAACTCCAAATTTGCTCTAGTTTGAAAATTCTACACCAGTAATTACTTCTGCAACTGGCTAATGCTAATCATTGTTATTGCAGGGAGGCAGCAAAGAGAATGTCATCTATAGTTCAGCAGCAGGAATATAACCCTGGTGACCCTCCACTTTGGTTTGGCTATGATTATGAAGGCAAGCCCCTTACAAGACAACATGAGATACCACCACCTAAAAATGTAGAATGGACAGTGACAGAGTCAACACACAGTAGTCAAGAGGAAGTAGTATGACCTTCAGCCTCAAGCAAGAAGAACAAAAAAATCTAGAACTTGGTAACTTCATTTGATGCAAGTATTTTCACTAGCTGGATCTCAACAGTGTGAACAACCAGCAAATCATCTCCTGATTTTTGTTCCAAATACAAATATTTCTAAATACATTATTAGTTCTTCTAATTGGTTTAATTGTGGTTTTTTTAAAAGCCAAATGAAGTATTGCTACACTGTAAATTTTCCACTTAAATTTACCTTAATCAAACTGATAGTTTTGATGAGATTATCAAATCTAAGGTTACAGTCATATAAAACAACCCTGAGAGATGTGATGTTTTTGACAACCATTTAAAAGCTTTTCTTTACAAAAGAAAGCAGAGATAGCCATAGGAGTCAGAGTAGGAGTTTGAGCCAGGGCAATGGCTTTAAGGATCTGTGATGATATATTATAAAAAATATGGGCATACATTTTTAAAGGTAACCAGGCTTTCTTGTTATTTCTAGACATTTAACAATAAGAACTAAATGCCACTTGACCCTGGACCCATCTCAACATTTGACTTAACAGTCAGGGACAAATTAAATAGAAACATGAACTATTTGTGAATAGAAAGGATGTCTCTGCAATGTTTCAGAAAGATCTCTTTTTAATCACATCTGCACTATAGAGGAATTTTAAAATATGCTATGCCAAAAAAGATGCTCTCCCTATTTTATGCTAGGAGATATGGGTTATTAATTGTGTACCTCCTCCTTATTACTAATTTTTAATTTTTTTGAGAGGGAGAGAGTGCATGCCCACAAGTGGGGAAGGGACAGAAGGAGAGGGAAGGAGAGACTCTTAAGCAGGCTCCATGCTCAGTGCAAAGCCCAATGCAGGGCTCCATCTCACAACTGTGAGATCCTCACCTGAGCCGAAATCAAGAGTCGGTTGCCCAACCAACCGAGCCACCACATGCCCACTCCTTATTAGTGTTAATAAGCTTTCATCTATGGATTTTTACCACTCTGGTAAAAGATAATAACTACAGAATTCAAGTGATCACACGGTGGTATATCATTATTTGATATTATGTGACACTCGATAGAGTCCAGGAGCAAGCACAACTCTGTTCTGACTGCCATGAACAAGCTGTGTTGGTAATACTGGATCAGTCTTTTAACCTATTTCCTCTATTACATACCTTTTTTTTTTCCCCCAGTGTAGAAAATGTAGTGTTATATTGGTTTTGGGTGTACAATATAGTGATTCAACAATTCCTTACATTAGTCAGTGCTCATCATGACAAGCATACTCTTAATTCCCTTCCCCTATTTCACCCATCCCCCCAAGCCACTCACCCTCTGGTAACCATCAGTTTGTTCTCTCTAGTTAAAAGTCTGTTTTTATGTTCATCTCTTTTTTCCTCTGTTCATTTATTTTGTTTCTTAAATTCTACATATGAGTGAAATCATGTTTTCTCTGACTTATTTTGTTTAGCATTATGTTCTCTAGATCTATCTATGTTGTTACAAATGGCAAGATTTCATTCTTTTTATGGCTGAATAATATTCCATTGTATATATCTACCACATCTTTTTTTTTTTTTAATTCTTTTTAAAGCTCATTTATTTTTGGGAAAGAGAGATGGTGCGATCTGGGGAGAGACAGAGAGAGAGGGAGGGATAGAATCCAAAGCAGGGTCCAGGCTTCAAGCTGTCAGCACAGAGCCTGACACAGGGTTCAAACTCACAAACTGCAAGATCATGATCTGAGCCGAAGTCGGTCGCTTAACTGTGCCACCCAGGCTCCCCTACCACATCTTCTTTATCCATCCATCTATCAATGGACCTTTGGGTTGCTTCCATAATTTGGCTATTATAAATAATGCTACAACAAACAAAGGGATGTATATATCCTTTAGAATTAGTGTTTTCATATTCTTTGGGTAGATACCCAGTAGTACGATTACTGGATTGTAGGGTAGTTCTATTTCTAATTTTTTGAGGAACCTCTGCACTGTTTTCCAGTGCCTGCACCAGTTTGTAAGAGAGTTCCCACTAATAGTGCAAGAGAGTTCCTTTTTTTCTATTTCCTCACCACTGCTTGTAGTTTCTTGTGTTTTTGATGTTAGCCATTCTGACAGGTACAAGGTAATATATCTCATTGTGGTTTTGATTTGCTTTTCCCCAATAATGAGTGATGTGGAGCACTTTTCATGTGCCTGTTGGCCACCTAGATGTCTTGTTTGGAGAAGTGTCTGGTCATATCTTCTGTCCATTTTTTAATTGAATTATTTGTGTTTTTTCAGTGTTGAGTTGTGTAAGTTCTTTATGTACTTTGGATACTAACCCTTTATTGGATATGTCATTTACAAATACCTTCTCCCATTTAGTAGGTTGACTTTTAGTTTTGTTGGTTATTTCCTTTGTTGTGCAGAGCTTTTTGTTTTGATGAGGTCCCAATAGTTTTTGTTTTTGTTTCCATTGCCTCAGGAGATATATCTAGAAAGGTGCTGTTATTGCCAACGTCAAGGAAATTACTGCCTGTGCTCTCTTCTAGGATTTTTATGGTTTCAGGTCTCACATTTAGGTCCTTAATCTATTATGAATTTATTTTTGTGTATGGTATAAGAAAGTGGTCCAGTTTCATTCTTTTGCATGCAGCTGTCCAGTTTTCCCAGTACCATTTGTTGAAGACACTCTTTTTCCCATTTCCCATTGCCTCCTTTGTCAAAGATTGACCATATAATCGTGGGTTTATTTCAGGTCTTTCTATTCTGTTCCACTGATCTGTGTCTGTTTTTGTCCCAGTACCATACTGTTTTGATTATATTACAGCTTCATAATATAATTTGAAATCTGGAATTGTGATACTTCCAGTTTTGTTTTTCTTTTTCAAGATTGCTTTAGCTATTCAGGGTCTTTGGTGGTTCCATACAAATTATAGGATTGTTTGTTCTAGTTCTGTGGAAAATGCTGTTGGTTATCTCTTAAATGAAGTTAATCACAGTCTCTTTGTACCCCCAAAATCGGAAGCAAGGATAAAACTTAAGGTAAAGAATATGAAAATTATTTTGAAAAGTTTAAAATGGGCTGCACAAAGTATGATTATAATACCTTGTATTACCTAAATGTTTTTAATAATTCTCCCCCTTTTTAAGGTTGATTTTGAAAGAGTTTCTGAAATAGGATAGTCCACCTAGAAGTGGACTGCAAGGGAATCAGCTGAGTAGGAAGCTTTCCGAAATGAGCCAAGAGATTTAAGATGACTTAAGAGGGTAATTTTTAAATCTAGAGATTTTTGGCAGCTGCAGAAAAATTTGCTTCTGATCCCTAAGTGTCTGCTCCCTAAGAATTTCAAGCACACAACTGGAGAGACCTATAAAAGAGGCAACTGCTTTTTAAAGGAATAAAACCTGCATGGGGAAGATCAGAATAAGGAGAAAGACACCCTGTTATATTCTCTAGAAACCAAGTAGGGTGTTTGGTATTTAACTGTCAAAGCTCGCTCTAAAACTCTTTTGAGTAAGATCTTCTTTTAAACAAAACAGGAGACACATTTGGAAAGACACATTTTATAACCACACAAATGAAAAAAAAAGGGGGCAGGTGTTAGAAAAAGTAGGCTATAAAGGAGGACCAAGAAGCAGAAGGAACAGGTGGTGAAATCTTCAAGTACTCAGTGCAAAGTACTCAAAATATCCAAAATATTACTTAGGTCTTCAACTCTTAGGCATTTGCCATAGATAGGTGAGTGGTCAAGAGAGCAAAATATGGCAGCTTTTCCTTTCTGTTTGGACTTAACTATGTGGTTCAAATATGCACAATTCCTTTAAGAATTTTAAGTACAGTTTACTGCTTGTTATGCTCATGACCTTTCTGGCTGTTGTTGACTAATTTCACAAACTTTATTTTTAATCATGAAAATATTTATATAATTGCATGAGGGTGAAAAAAGATTATAAAAATTGCCTCATTGCCTCACAGTTTCCTCTACTTAATAATCTAACACACACACACACACACACACATCACATCAAACATACTAACATGAGTACTGTCCCAATTTCTTTAATAAATTTTGATTTCATGAAGATTGAACTAAAAGGAGACTTTGAGATATTCCACAAAGTTCACTTTTTGTTTCATAAATATGAAGTTAAAAATAGACAGGACTCTAAACAAATATTAAGAGACTATTATAAGTCATAATATTTTAAAAGGTTTATTATAGGCGCACCTAGGTGGCTCAGTCGTTTAAGTGTCTGACTTCGGCTCAGGTCATGATCTCGCAGTTTGCGAGTTTGAGCCCTGCATCGGGCTCACTACTGTCAGCATGGAACCTGCTTCGGACCCTTTATCCCTCTCTCTTTCTGCCCCTCTCTGCTTGTGCTGTCTCTCTCAAAATAAATACATAAACTTAAAAAAGAAAGAAAGAAAAGGTTTATTATAAACCATTGTTTAAGAGCTGATTTATCCTAACCATAAAAGACATAATCTGAAAGATAGGTCTATTCAGTCTTACGTAAATTAAATGTCCCAGGAGTAGACAGGCTAGGCTTGAAAGAAAGAGAATTTATAAAATAACTTTATACACTACACCATTGTAAAAATAAAAATCAATCTTCATACAGCAGGCTGTAAAACAGTTGAATGTTTCTCCTCTTCCCAATGCATTGTATCTTAGATTATGCAAAAAGAATTAAGAATCAGTAGCAAATGCATCATTTTTATGATGTATTTTATTGACAGCTTACATTTACATTGATGTCATAAGAAATACTAACATGTTACAAGAGAGCTAAAGTGAAAGAAATGCTTCTTTACAAGATAACTGCCACCCATGACCTATGCTTTCGTATAATCTTCTCTTCTTGAGTATAAATGGAAATTGTAAATATGATGAGCGAGCACTCCCATGATTATGTTACATCACAGAGCAAAACAAAGATTATTCTGGGAAGGCCTGATCTAATCAAGCAAATCCTTTAAAAGCAGTTTCTCCAGCTGGTTGCAGAAGAGGTCAGATATTCAGTGCATGAGAAGCAAGTGCTGGCTTTAAGATGGAGAGGGCCACATGAGAAGGAATGCAAGTGGCCTCTAGAAGCTTAGAGTCATTACCGATGGACAGCAAGAAAAGAGAGACCTCAGTCATAGTCACAAGGAAATGGATTTTGGCAACAATATGAATAAGCTTGAAAGTAGATTTTTTTTCCCCCAGAGGATCTAGATGAGAACTTGAGTCCAGCTTTGTGCACCTTGAGCAGAGAGCCTAGCTATGCAGAGCTGTTGACCTACAGAACTGTGAGCTAATAAGTAAATGCTATTTTAAGTTGGTTACGTTTATGGTAATTTATTGCAGGGCAACAAAAAATGAATACAATAGCTAAGTACAAATTTTGAAAAGGTCTCCACAAGACAATTCACTAGTATTCATTCTAAATTGTTTTCAACATTTATATGAACTGTGGTATTTGCATTTTTGTAGTCTTAGATCTGCTGATCATTGTTAAAAATTATAAGTAAAATTCAAACCATTCTTAGTCCTGCAGTTTCAGGGACTGAAACCAGCTTTGACTTCTAAAATTTATAGTGCCTTTTGGGGCATCGGCCTTAATCCATTTTTCATGTTTGCTTGCTTGATTCATGAGCCCTGAAACACAAAATTGCATAAAGTTATATCTTCATTGACAAGAACAATATCTGACTATGACATAGATCCTAACAACACATCTCTGAAACTGAAAAACACTTTGGAACAGCAAAAATCTTAGTAAAGACAGTGTGAGTCGGGAAAGAGTTGCAGTTACCTGGGCTTATTCCCTCCTTTCATTTTCTCAGAACAACTGAAAGGGAAGCTACTCTTTTTTTATCTGTATTTGTTTGTGTGTGCAGGTTTTAAAAAGAGGTTTATTTAAGTACAATTGATAAAAGACATATGCAATACAGTAAATTTTGGAATATGTAAAAATCTGTGGAGCCATCTCTTAAATCAAAATAATGAATATATCTATCACTCGTAAAAGTTGACTTTTGCTCCTCTGTCATCTTCTTTTCCCTTCTCTGTCACCTCCAGACACTCCCCCATGAAATCCCCATCACTGATCTACCCCCCATCACTGGTCTACTTTGTGTCACTATGGATTAGTTGCATTTTCTAAAATTTTAATAAATGGAATCATACAGTATGCATTTTATTCTTTTTTAAAAATCTAGGCTCTTTCACTCAGCATAATCATTTTGAAGTTCATTCACACTGTACTAGGGATGAGGTCATTTCCTTCATTGAAGGAATATGAAGGAATATGAAGTAGCACAACCTTCAGAATTTCAGTCTCCTCCCCACATGAAGAAACACTACGTATGAATGCTCATGGGCACCCTTTGCAGATCCCTCCTCTCTGGAATTCTTTCTTCTGAAATCTAGCAGCCCTGGTCTCCCGAGATGCTCAGCTCAGTCTCCACTTCAGGAGTCTGCTGGGCTCTGTGTTACTGCTCCCTGCCCTCAAAGTCATACGCTGTAGCAGTGATACAGCTCACCTGGTTTATTTCCCATCTCTGTTCTTTTAGTTCTAGGTTTTTTTCTCTTTCAATCAAGGTAATGAAGGTGGTATACCTCGTCTAAAGCTCCAGTGCAACTCTGAATTTAAGAGACCAATCAAAACTGTACTGAGGAGGACTGGCTGCCCCACATCAACACGCCCTGTTCACGGTTGACCCACCCAGGAGTCAAAGTGGTTGGAAGCCTTTATGGCTGAAAGGAATGCCAGAAAGTGCGTGAGTGCAGCTGCTGGGGCATTTTATTCTGTTTTCCAGATCCTAGGGTCTGGAGGCCGTGACGTATGCTCTTGGGTAGGGACTACCAGTGTGGCAAAGGGTTTCTGAATGTCTTCCAACATTGACAGTTTCTCCTCACAATTCCCAGGAGTGTTTTGGGGCACATCTTTCTGTGAGGGTTTCGAGAAGGAAGGAAGCCAGTTGGCTACGCCACTGGGTCAAGTGATTGACACCCGGGTGGGCTGCCTGGGCCACCACAGCTTAGGCCGGAGTGGGGACAGGGCTCAACTGGCAACTGAGAGAAGGACTAAATAAATTAGTTTCGAGAGCGTTGGTCATTTTAAAATTAATGACTTTCGGATTCTTCTCTCTGCACATGGTTCAGTTTACTCTCTGTGCGAGTTATGTATATGCTGATTTTCCTAAGAGCAGCTCTAACCAAGAAGTGGAAATTATTTGAAGCAAAGCCTGGGTAAAGTCTTATGGTTGAAGGTTGCTGAGGCCCAGGAAGACTCATTAAGTTACTTGCCCAAGGTCACAGGCTCTTTGTACTAGTCAGTAGCACAACCTTCAGAATTTCAGTCTCCTCCCCACATGAAGAAACACTACCAACTTAGACCCACGGGAAAACTAGAAGAAATTAAGTGATTAAGATATTAAGCTCCTCCAAATCCTCACCCAATTCTCTGATCTTAGGGCCCTGTTTTAGCATGACAAAACATGAAATACTTTAAAAAAGTTGGCACCATTTCTTATCTCTGAGTTGTAATTTTATAATGCTCTTTTCCAACTTCAATGATGAAATGTATTAGTAAATAAGTATCACTGAGCTAGTATTATGAGTTGAGGTCTTATTATCCCCATCGCAACAGAAATCCGATTGTGACATTTCTATCTCCAAGCCCTGGTAGCAAGATAAAAAACATCTTAATATCGACCTCATACAGAGTTCTGAAGCCATTTAATATGAAAGTAAGCTTTTTAGTGTTTCAAACTACTGTTTATGTTATAAAACCTCAGTCAATTCAGTTAGGATTGATAGGCCTAAGGAGGTGTTAACGTTCATCCCAAATTACCTTAAAATGGTAGGCATCTAAGGGAGAAGACTTGCTCAAGCCCTCACTCTAGGCCACCTGCCTCCTAGGGAGGAGGAACTGCTATGGATGTGTGAGAACACACTAGACTGTGTTCTAGGTGTCACTGTGCTATGAAAGATTGTACCAGTGAGTTTGGTTCTCCTCTCGTACTTCTCTTGCAAGTTGCCTAAGTGTAAGGGCGATTTCCTATTCTCTCTTCTTTGCCTTCAGACAGGTATAATATCTACCCATTCTGAACATATACATAAATAGCTCTTTTCAACTCACTTCTATACTCTGGCTTCTAGGTAGTGCTCAACCAAGCCAAATACCAGCCTTAGGGGGCAAAAATCTCTTGCCACCTACCTCTGTGATAACATATCCTTGGTGCTGACAATGTTTTTTTGTGTGAAGCTTTTTAGGCTTAGTTTAGGGAAATGTGTATCAGCTGTTTGAGTCAAATCTAACAGAACCCAATAAATAATAATATTGCACTGGCAAAAAAAAAAAAAAAAAACAAAAACTGTACTGAGGAGAGTTGTGAATACACTGTCTCAATTCCTTATATACATTTTCTTTGCTGAACCCAAACACACCAATCAGGAAACAATTTTTCTTTAGCATAGTTTTTCCCTTGTTAGTACCATATGATATTCCTAGCTGATGAAAAGGTGCTTTACACCATCCAATCTTTGTGTCGAGTGCTTTTCTGAAACAAATTCTTCTCTGAATTCTTGCCTCCCCTTTAATCTGAGCCATAATCTTATCTATCAGTGTTCATTGCATCTTTCAAGTTCATTGCATCTTTCAAGTTCCTCTGGAGTTTTTCCTTCTACTTCTCTTGCTATATTTCTTTTTTATTTTTTTAAATGTTTGTTTGTTTAGTTTTAAGAGAGGGAGAGAGACAGAGCATGAGCAGGGGAGGGGCAGAGAGAGAGGGAGACACAGAATCTGAAGCAGGCTTCAGGCTCTGAGCTGTTAGCACAGAGCCCAAGGTGGGACTTGAATCCATGAACTGCAAGATCATGACCTGAGCTGAAGTTGGAACGCTTAACTGACTGAGCCACCAGGCGCCCCTTAATGTGTGTGTGTGGGGGGGGGGGGGGGGGTGCAGGGCAGGGAATCCCAAGCAGGCTCCACACTCAGCACACAGTCTGACGCAGGGCTTGGTCCTGGGAACCCATGAGATCATGACCTGAGCTGAAATCAGAGAGTCGGACACTTAACTGACTGAGCCACCCAGGTACCCTCTCTTGCTAGATTTCAGTATCATCATGACTCTACTTCTCATTAAACTGATTAAAATCTCATTCCAATTGGTAAATCCCTGTGTTAGATGTGTTAAAAACAAAACAAAACAAAACAAAACAAAACAAAACAAAACAAAACATCACAGGCCCAAATGGTGTCTCTTAGACAAGTTCCCAAACAGATGCTTAATACATAATCTAATTGCAGTTTCAAACTCCCACAGAAACGTAGTCTTCGCTGGTCAGTCAGGAATTTTTAGTCAGTGGCAACAAGACTCTGCCACATGGGACCTCTTCATTCCCCAGAGAATGATGAGGTCCTTTGCATGGGAAGACCCCCTTTTTCCCCCCTAGAAAGGGCCTAGCCTGGAATAATCCTTTTCTTTTGCTAACAACTTTCTTGGTCCCATCCTCCTTCTGGAAAAACCTTCCATTTTGTACAACACCTCGGTGTGCCCCTCTACTTGCTAGGTGAGGTGCTGCCCAAATCATTAATTGTTTAATAAAGCCAATTAGGTCTTCAAATTTACCTGGCTGAATTTTGTTATTTCACAGAAGCTTCTGTTTTTCCTCCAACTTGTCATTAAGGAGTTCAGCTATGTCAATTTTAATGTTCTTCTTTTTGTGCCTGTGCTGCATTTGGTAGGTCAGGATTTTGAGGTACCTGCACGCAATAGGTTTTCTATAATACATAATTTTTTTCCTAGTAATTCAAATAAATATAGAGGAAAGAATTGGAAATCTTGAACATTGGTTGCTCTAAGTTTATTATTTTCTTACACTCTTTGGCATCAATAGTAAATGATAGTAAGGTTTTCCCAAATACCTAAGATCTTTTCCTTAATATTTTATGTGTCACCTCCCCAGTTACGCTTTTCTTGCTTATGGAAAGAGAAGCCAATCTACTCATTTTCTTTTGCAACAGTAGAAGAGGCTACTGTCGGGGAGAAAGGCCTTCCTCTGCCTTATGGTCCTTTTAACTGGACTTAGAATCAAATTGACATGAGACATCTACAGGAGAAAATCAAATTTAGTATGTGTGCATATGGAGAATCCCCACACACATGAAATTCCGAAGACAGTGAGGCAACTTGAAGCTTATATGAGCTAAGGAAAGGGGTGGGGCCTGAAGATACAAAGGGGAGCAGCTCATTAGCAGGAAAGTGAAAGGAGATGCTTTGAAAAACAAAAGTTGCCCCAGTTATGCAGGTAAGTTTCTTAGGTAAAGGGGAGTCTCTGTTAATAGCTCTCTTGCTGGCACAGGCTTTCCTTTCCAAAGTAAATTTATGCAGCTGAGGGAGAGGCAGACAGCTTTTACTGCATCTACTGGGTTTTGATTACTTATAACTTGAAATCGTCTTTATGCCAAAGTGGCCTTTCCTGGGGCAGCCTGCCCTTAGCCCTCATACTGCACACAGTGCTACTGCTACTAACAAAATGAACACACAGCAATTTTAGGCTAGAGACAATACTCAAAAAACAAGACAGTTTATATTTATACAATTCCACTTGGGTTGCTTGAAAATAGCTTTCTCTATCTTGCCTATAAGTAATTTATTGAAAGCTTTTCATACTCTGGCCTGAATCTGTGGAGACTCCATTCTAATTTGTAAAGTTTATAAATTCCTTCCTACAAAAATCTTGCAACACACACTGGAATTTGTGGTTGCAGAAAACTTGTTCCTTATTTAATTCCCCTTGCCAATGATAATCAGTGTTTTATTGGCCAAAAAAAGGGAAATGACTACCCTATCCCTATGTAGTTTGGCTTCCATTAACTAAACGGGGGGAAGAGTTTCTTCTAAGGACGTTTTTAAACTACAGCGTTTGCTCTCTAAATCCTCCCTGTCCAAATCTACCCAAATATATGAATCTCCAAGTTCTTTTATTTCCCCCCAAATACTTAGTTGAGAAGCATTAGTCATTATTTAACCCAAAATACACCTGATCTAATCAGCACTCTCTGTGGATAAAGATAGGGCTCTAAGTAGTAATTTGCAGAATTTAATTCTCTTGTTTAAAATTAGGCTTAAAAAGCTTCTTCACTAAGGTGAGCTTCTCCCTTCCCCTCCCCTGTTCCTGACCTCCACCTCCCTTTCCCAACCCTATGACAGACTTTATTTACATTCGATTCAGAAGGATAATTCTGGTGCTGCCTTATTAGCATATTTAACTTCAATGATTCATAGTTGGAAGATTCCCTCTTTTACATTATAAACACTACTGACCACCCATTATGGGAAGCACCATGCTAAAGTAGTTTACATCTTTATATTCAGAAGATGTACAAAGACATACTAATATGCTCAAAAAGTTTACCAACTGGCTAGGAAAGTAAATCATAAACTTATGAAACAACATGAAAATACTCTGAAATTTTATTATTTTTACTGCATATATTTCACAAATAAAACCTCTAGCCATATACAATTCTATAACCAAATATTTCAATGTTGTCAACATTCTACAAATATTTACAGCCTGCCCTTAACAACAATGCAGCCCCAGGCATCTTAACAAATTATTACCGACAAGAAAATATTTTTGAACTAGTGTTTAAAAAAATTGTTTTTAAATGCATATTTGTTTTTAAGAGAGGGAGAGAGACAGAGCACGACCAGGGAAGGAGCAGAGAAGGAGTGAGACACAGAATCCAAAGCAGGCTCTAGGCTCTGACCTGTCAACACAGAGCCCGATGCAGGCTCGAACCCACGAACCAGGAGATCATGACCTGAGCCAAAGTCAGCTGCTTAACTGACTGAGCCGACTTTGGCTCAGGTCATGATCTGGCCCCATTTTTAAACTAGTTTTAATGGTTTCCATCATTACATTTTCTCTCAATTACCTGGAATAATAACAAAGTCAACAGACCTCTAGACTTCGAGCAAGTAGACAGTTTTGCCCAAAAAGTATTCTCAAAAAGGCTCATTGTTCTTCAAATTTTTTATGTTTAATCCCATCCACTGTATTCTTCATCTCAGACATTGTAGTTTCCATTTCTAGAAATCCAATTTTGGTCTTTTTTACATCTTCCATGTCTTAACTTTATTCTATATTCTAATATGTGGAATGCAGTTTTGATAACTTATTTTCCTTCTCTGTTAATTCTGACATCCGTATCTGTTCTGGGTGGGTTTCAACTGACATTCCCTTTATTATGGGTCATGTTTTCTTGCCTTTTTGCATGTCTGTTAATCTTTGCTTGGATGCTAGACATTGTAAATTTTATTTTTTTGGGTGCTAGTTGATTTTGTATTCCTATAAATCTTGAGCTTGGTTCAGAGATGCAGTTACTTGGAAACAGTTTAAGCATTTCATCTCTTGCTTTTATGATTTGTTAGGCAGTTCTGGGGAGATGTTCATTCTAGGGATAATTGTTTCTAACAACTACGTGCTCTACCCAGTGTCCCATGAATTACAATTTTTTCCAGTCTGGCAGGTGGCACAGGCATTATTCTTGGACCAGTGTGAACACAAGGCCGTCTTTCCTCTGGTACTTCGTCCTATGAACTCTCACTGTCTTGGTCTGTGTGGACCCTCATCATGGTCTCCTCAAATCAGAGAGTCTGCTAGGCTCCACAATGGGTTCCTCTCTCTCTCTGTACTACAGACTGGAGACTTTTTCAAGACAGTAAGCAGGGCTCATTTTGTTTGTTTTGCATCTCTCAGTGATCACTTGATGTATCATGTCTTAGAAAGTGTTTATTCATTGATTTTTCTTATTTACAAAATTTTATTATTGTTGTTTTAGATAAAAGGATAAAATGAGTCCGTTTTACTCCACCTCTTGCCTGGAAGCCTTCCTTGTTTCTTTCTTCTCTTTCTCCCTCTCCCCATCTACCCCCCCCCCCCCATTCCCTTTACTATGCTCTCTAACATCTTATTTTGAAATAATAAAGACTTGCAAGAATCAAGTTGCAAAAATAGTACACAGAGGTCCTATGCACCCATTAACCCAGTTCTCCCAATGGTGATGTAACTATAGTGCATTATCAAAACCAAGTAATTGGTTGGCGAAGTACAATTAATTAGACTACAGACCTTACTCAGGTTTCACCATTTTTTGCATGCACTCACTTTTTTACATTTTTGTGTACACTGATATGACATTTTATCACATGTACAGATTTATAACCGTCAATATAATCAAGATATAAAACTGTTGTATCACCACAAAATAAGTCTCTTGTGACATCTTTATAGTCTATCCTGTCTCTTCCCTAACCTTTAGCAACCACTTGTCTATTCTCCATTTCTATAATTTTGTCATTCCAAAAATATTATAATAATGGAATCATACAGTGTGTAACATTTTGAGACTGGCTTTTTTCACTCAGCATGCTGCCCTCAAGGTCTATCCAAGTTGTGTGTATCAATAAAAATTCCTTTTTACTGTTGAATTGTATTCATTGCACAGACATACTACAGTTTGTATAACAATTTACTGATAGATATTTTCATGATTTCCAATTTTGGGGTATCACAAATAAAGCTATACTTTTTGTGTACAGGTTTTTATGTGAACTCTAAGTTTCATTTCTTCAAGACAAATGCCCAGGAGTATAATTGCTGGATCATACAGTAGTTTCATGTTTAGTTTTTTAACAAACTGCAAGACTGAATTTTAGAGTGGATATATCATTTTACACTCTTAACAGCAATGTAAGAGAGATCCAATCTCTCCACATCCTTGCCAGCATTTAATATTAGCAGTATTTTTTATTTTATGTATTCTAAGAGGTAATATCTCATTCTGGTTTTAATTTGCACTTCACTAATGGCTAGTGATACTGAATGTTTTTGTGTTTTTATTTGCCATTGTATATCTTCTATGGTTGCACTGTTTCTTACATCTTATGCAATCACACTTTTATGGACACAAATCATTTTTCTTCATTACTGGGAAGAGTACATTCGGGGTAAGATTTGACTGTGATTCAGTATTTCTTAAATGACCAAAATAAATACAAATACAAAAACAAACAAAAATCCCCAGGCATTACAAACAGAATTCACATGCTCTAAGACTGGGACCTGCACTTTGATCTCTAGGTTAGGGGTAAGCAAATTATAGCCCATGGGCCAAATCTGGCCTGAGGCCTGTTTTTATGGCCTAATAGCTAAGAATGACTTTTACATTTTTAAGGGGTTATATTAAAAATAAAAAGACTATGCAACAGAAACCGTATGTAGCCTGCAAAGTCTAACATATTTACTATCTAGTCTTACACATAAAGTTTGCATATGAAAAGAAACAAAACCTGGTCTTTTTTGGTAAACATTAACAAATAAAGTTCATGTCTAATTATCTATGACATTCCCAGAACTTTAACAAAATGATGGGGAAACAAAAACACATTAAAAGCACAATCTGGGGCACCTGGGTGGCTCAGTCGGTTAGGTGTCCTACTCTTGATCTTGGCTCAGGTCATGATCTCATGGCTTGTGAGTTCGAGCCCAAAGCTGGGCTCTGCACTGATGACATGGAGCCTACCTGGGATTCTGTCTCTGTGCCCCTCACCTGCTTCTGCTCTATTTCACTCTCAAAATAAATAAATAAACTTTAAAAGCACAAAAAATCTGAAGGCAGTTTTTCTACATTAACTCCCTGTTAAAAGTATTTTTTAAAAATGTTTATTCATTTTTGAGAGAGTCAGAAAGAGACAGAGAGACAGAGCGTGAGTGGGGGAGGGGCAGAGAGAGGGAGACCCAGAACTCGAAGCAGGTTCCAGGCTCTGAGCTGTCAGCACAGAGCCCAATGTGGGGCTCAAACCCATGAACCATGCCATCGTGACCTGAACAAAAGTTGGACATTCGCTTAACTGACTGAGCCACCCAGGTGCCCCCCTGTTAAAGTATTTTTAAGCAGACAGCCATAAGTCTATAGCATTCTTCATTCTCTTTCTGAATTTCTTCCATGTCATCCTAAAACACATCTACATGACTGATAAATCCATGTGTTATAAGCTTGGAGAAAACTCAAACTTCAGAGTATTCTAAAAAAAAGAATTATTTCTATGAGTCATAATAAAACACTAGATTTTTTCCCCCCATTTGGAGGTAAAGCACTGTCTCTAGATCTAAAAGTGGCATTCTGTGGGCTTAGTCCCATTTCAACTTCTTTTCCAACTCATGAATCAGTTTTCCATTATAAATCACAATACCATTCAATGTATAACTCTCTGGCCTGAAAACAAGCTGAGAATTCTATTTTGGCTTGGTGGCCGGATCCCAAATGAACTTATTTTTTATATGCTTTACATTTCTAGTTTTACTAAAATAAAATTAACCCAGTAGTATCACCTTCTATACTAAGCAGATGAGGACACGCATCATTTGGCTGGCAACACGCTTTATCTCTAATACTCTCTAAACATCTAAACTGGGGCTTTTAAGATAGAAAGACTTTGTACCACATGCAGTTTTGGGCTCAGAGAATGTTATTATATACCACAGTGAGGTTTTATATCTAAGTTGATGAACCAAGGCCAAAAGCTAATGGAGAAGTCAATTTCTTACAAGAAATATCTTACCTAAGCCATTCACCACCTGTTGAATTTGCTATATATGGGTAGAGCACAAAACTTGGAACCAAGGATCTTAAAAGGATTAAAAAATGCACTCCAAAGAATACATGCTGCACACAGCTTTTAAAGTAGGTAAATGTTTCAGCCTGAGCTTTCTTTTGACCTCAGAATAGCATATAATACTTGTAAGTCATTTTAAGAATTGTGCAATGTACAGTTATTAGTGACAGCAACAGCAAGGGAAATCATGAAGCAGGAAATCAAAATTACAAGGCTGACACATCAGACCCTGTGGGAAGCCTGAGCCCTAGGGACTAATTTTTACTGGCATGCTTCTTGCAGAAATCATGCAGAAGTCATGCTACAGATACAATCCAGACCTCTTAGCAGTGAGGGTATTTCTGTTTCTATGCCTCATAGGCTCTGTAAGGAAGGCCCAGATGAGCTGAGCTCAGCTGCCTATAATAACAACTCACATATAAAACTGCTCATTATTTCCAAAACTGGGTTTCAGATTGGAAATCTCCACAAAAAAAGCAATCTGCCCTGATTTTCTAGGCCTCTTAAATTATTCCATCCATCTGATAAATAAGGTCTGTGGCCTTCTGGGCACCAAACAGTTTTAGAATCAAAATGAAACATGAAAGTTTCTGTAAACTCAGTCACTTGTTCATACGGCTCTCTCCAAAAGGGACTGCCCTGTCTCTATGTGAGGTCTCTCTGCACAATTACTCTAATGGATTTAACCTACTATCAGAGACAATCTAGAGATACATCTGGGGCTTGTAGTAGGTCATGTGGGACTCTACAAAGAAATTCTGCTGATCAGTACCTAGATTCTTGTGTTGTGAGCAGGAAATAAACTTTGTTCTGCAATGTAGGCCTTTCTGGTTTAGGAAGGAGGGGCTAGAGTACAAGACATAATAAAAAATTACACACAAAAAGAATAGGCTGAGGAGCTTCATAAATACCAATGGGGTAAGCATGTATCTTCTTCATAGCATCCATTTATCTATTTCTTCAAGCAAAATTTGTTGAAGGCTTATTTATTTTTCTGTTGAGTTTAAGAGAGATTACTATGGAGTCCAGGCCACAGAAAGAGCTCTTCCGAATTACTGCAGTAGCCTGCTAGTTAGCTTTTTCTTCATTCACCATTGTCCTTTCCAATCTTTCTCCACTCAACATTCAGTGAACTTTAAAAAAAAATTTTTTTTTAATGTTTATTTATTTTTGAGAGAGAGAGATAGAGAGAGAGCGCTGGGGAGGGGCAGAGAGAGACAGAGACACAGAATCCGAAGCAGATGCCAGGCTCCGAGCTGTCGGCACAGAGCCTGATGTGGGTCTTGAATCCATGAACTGTGAGATCATGAACTGAGTCGAAGTCAGACACTTAACTGACAGAGCTACCTAGGCGCCCCAACATTCAGTGAACTTTTTTTTTAAGTTTATTTATTTATCTTGAGAGAGAGAGAGAGTTCCAGTGTGGGGCCTAAACTCATGAACTATGTGAGATCATGACCTGAGCCAAAACCAAGAGTTGGACACTTAACCAACTTGAGCCACTCAGGCACCACTCAGTGAACTTTTTAAAAAAAAGTTTTTTTAATGTTTATTTAATTTTTTTTTTTTAACGTTTTTATTTTTGAGACAGAGAGAGACAAAGCATGAACGGGGGAGGGTCAGAGAGAGGGAGACACAGAATCCGAAACAGGCTCCAGGCTCTGAGCGGTCAGCACAGAGCCTGACGCGGGGCTCGAACTCACGGACCGCGAGATCATGACCTGAGCTGAAGTCGGCTGCTTAACCGACTGAGCCACCCAGGCGCCCCTAATGTTTATTTTTTTGAGAGACAGACAGCGAGACAGAGAGCAAGCAGGGGAGGGGCAGAGAGAGAGGGAGACACAGAATCTGAAGCAGCTCCAGGCTCCAAGCTGTCAGCACAGAGCCTGACACAGGGCTTGAACCCACGGACCACGAGATCATGACCCGAGCTGAAGTCAGACGCTTAACTGACCGAGCCATCCAGGTGCTCCCCACTCAGCGAACTTTTTAATGCATAGATTTGATTGTGTAAACCCAGATGAAACCTTTTGGGCCTTTGCATGCACTTAGTTTAAAATCCAAATCAGCCCTATATGATCTGACCCCTTCCAAAGTCTCTAGCCTTCTTTTATGCCACATTCCCCCTACTCTCTATATTCTAGCTATATTGTGCTTCTCTCACCTCTTCAAACTCACAATGGTAGTCTAATTTAGATAGGTCACATACATGCTTTCACTGTACCATATACATATCTTTACTACAACATTTATTCCACTTCATTGTGTTCACTGATTTGTCTTGCCTTACTAGGATGTAAGCTTCCCACATGACAGAGAGACCATACTCTATTATCGTTCATTCCTAGTTTCTAGCAGTGCCTGACTCAAAAGTTTGTTGAGTGAATGACTTACCAAATAAAGGAAAACACAGAAGATAGGAGGAGGAGGAGATAGGCAAGGGAAGGGAACATTTGTTTTAAAATATATTATGCTTGAGGTGGTGCTGGCTTAGTGGAATAGAAATGGGCAAGAAAAAAGAGATCAGGTCTGCAGATAGTGATTTTATCCAGTGACAGGACTAGTAAGTGTTCCTAAATAATTTAATGAGGTCTTTTTTAATGGCTAAAGTGTTGAGAATAGGGTTGTAAAACTGAATTAAAATGAAATCTAAATTTCATGATTCTATGAGTAACAATAGAAAATGACAAAGTAACTTTAATTTGTAATTTAAACATTAATATATGTAAAATAATGTGATTATGCTATCATGCAGAACATTATTAAACAAATTTATATTATTGCTTTAGACTACTGGGGCCAAAAAAGTTAACTCTATTGTCTCCTTATTAAACTCAAGAGATTGGATCATAAGAAGTTGATTCTTACTACATTAAATACAGTTAAATTTTCATCAAACTTTTACTATGTCACTAAGAGTCTGGCCATTAGGCACTGAGTTAGATCTGAGGGTGGGTGTACAGGTCTTATTTTTATTCTTGTTATGCTTTTTGTTAAGATTCTATGATTTTTAACAGATTGTTTAATTTTATGACATAGAAAACCAATAAAGGCATACCTTGCTTTATTGTACTTTGCTTTATTGTGCTTTGTAGACATTGTATTTTTTTACAAATTGAAGGTCTGTGGTAACCCTGCACTGAGCAAGTCTACTGGCCCCTTTACCATTTGCTACTTTGTCTGTCACATTTTGGCAATTGTCACAATATTTTAAACTTTTTCATTATTTTTACATTTGTTACGGTAGGTGATCTACGATCAGTGATCTTTGATGTAACTACTGTGACTGCTTTGAAGCACCACAGATGGCACCCGTGTAAGACTGCAAACTTAATTGATAAATGTGTATGTTCTGACTACCCCACGGACTGGTCAGTCCCCCGTCTCTCGCTCTCCTCACACCTCCATAGTTGCTGAGACACAACAATATTGTGCCAACAACATCAGCCCAGTTAACAACCCTACACTAGCCTGCAAGTATTCAAGTGAAATGAAGAGTCACACATCTCTCACTTGAAATCAAAAGCTAGAAATGATAAAGCTTAGTGAGGGAGCCTTGTCCAAAGCCAAGATAGGCTGAAAGCTTGGCCTCTTGTGCCAAATGGTTAGCCAGATTGTGAATGCAAAGTAAGGTTCTTGGAGGAAAATTAAAAGTGTGACTCTAGTGAAGACACGAATGATAAGAAAGTGAAACAGCCTTACTGCTGACGTGAAGATAGTTTTTGCAGTCTGGATAGAGGATCAAACCAGCCACAATATTCCCTTAAGCCAAAGCCTAATCCAGAGCAGGGGCCTAACACTCTTTAAATCTATGAAGGTTTAGGTGAGAAAGCTGCAAGAAAAAGGTTTGAAGCTAGCAGAGGTTAGTTCATAAGGTTTAAGGAAAGAAGCAGTAACGTAACGTAACGTAACGTAACGTAACGTAACGTAACGTAACGTAACATAACATAACAGTGCTCGATAACATAAAAGTGCTAACGTAGAAGCTGCAGCAAATTATCCAGAAGATCTAGCTAAGATCATTAATGAAGGTAGCTACACTAAAAACAACAGATTTTCAATGTATACAAACAGCGCTATATAGGAGGAAAATGCTACTTAGGAGTTTCATAGCTAGAGAAGAGAAGTCAACGCCTGGCTTCAAAACTTCAAAGGACAGACTGACCCTCTCGGTACAGGCTAAGGCTGCTGCTGACTTTAAGTTGAAGCCAATGCTCATTTACCATTCTGAAAATCCTAGGGACCTTAAAAATTATGCAAGGGGCGTCTGGGTGGCTCAGTCGGTTGAATGTCTGTCTGACTTTTGGTTTTGGCTCAGGTCATGATCTCGCGGTTTCAGGGTTCGAGCCCCGCATCAGGCTCTGTGGTGGCAGCATGAAGCCTGCTTGGGATTCTCTCTCTCCCGCTCTCTCTGCCCTTCTCTGTCTCTGTCTCTCTCAAATAAATAAATAAAAGTTTTAAAAAAACCTTAAAAATACTAGGCTAAATCTATTCTGCCTGTGCTCAATGGAACAACAAAGCCTGGATGATAGTACATCTGTTTACAACATGACTTACTAAGTACTTTAAGTCCACTGTTGAGGCCTATTTTCAGAAAAAAAGATTCTTTCCAAAATATGACTGTTCATTAACAATGCAGTGGTCAGTCACTCAAGAGCTCTGATGGAAAGGTATAATGGGATTAATGTTCTCATGCCTGCTAACACAACATCCATTCTGCAGCTTACGGATCAAAGAGCAATTTCAACTTTCTATTCTTATTATTGAAGAAATACATTTCATAAAGCTATAGCTGTCATAGACAGCGATTCCTCCGATGGATCTGGGCAAAGTCAATTGAAAACCTTCTGAAAAGGATTCATTCTAGATGCCATTAAGAACATTCATGATTCATGGGAAGAGGTTAAAATTTCAACATTAGTAGGAATTTGGAAAAAGTTGATTCCATCCCTCATGGACGGCTTTGAGAGGGTCAAGTCTTCAGTGTAGGAAGTAACTGCAAATGTGGTGGAAAGAGGAAAAGAACTAGAAGTACAGCCCGAGGATGTGACTGAATTGCTGCAATCTCAAGATAAAATTTGAATGTATCAAAAGGTACTTTTTATGGATGAACAAATAAAGTGGTTTTTTGAGATGGATCTATTCCTGGTGAAGACACTGTGAAGACTGTTGGAATGACAACAAAGAATTTAGAATATTTAGAATATTCCATAAACTCAGTTGATAAAGTAGCAGCAGAGGTGGAGAGGATAGATTCTAATTTTGAAAGAAGGTCCACTGTGCGTAAAATGCTACCAAACGGCATTGCATGCTACAGAGATATCATTTGTAAAAGGAAGAATCAATGTTGCAAACTTCCCTGTCATCTTTTAAAGAAATTGCCACAGCCACCTCGACCTTCAACCTTCAGCAACCACTACCCTTACGGTCAGCAGCAGCCATTGACATCAAGGCAAGAAGATTATATGACTCATTGAAAGCTCAGATGATGATTACCATTTTTCAGCAATAAAACATTTTTAATTAAGGTACCTGCATTGTTTTTTTAGACATAACGCTATTGCACACTTAACAGACTGCAGTATAGTATAAACATAGCTTTTATATGCACTGGGAAACCAAAAATATTCATTTGAATTGCTTTATTGCAGTGGTCTGGAACACAGTATCTCTGAGGTATGCTTGTATTTAAAACTGAAACCTGATCTCATGAAGACACTCCACTGCCACGACTGCCACCACCACCACTGCCACACACATTTTTCCAATGCCGTTCTGGTAAGATTTTAAGGAAAACTTTACCAGCATTAATTCTTTTTTTTTTTTTTTTTATCGTTTACATGTATTTATTATGTACATGTATACAATAAATATTTTAAAAAGTAGTATCAGCCATCAATGCAGCCGAAGGTAATTTAAAAAAACATGCAAAAGCCATTCACATTTCTGGGACTAAGAAATTGTTATATTAAAAGAGCAAGTTTACAATGTGCCTAATACCAAACCAAATGTGTGTTTATTGCAAACATATAAAGGTAACCTTAAATCTTGCATTCTATGTATTTAGATGATTTTTAAGGCCAACAGTTAGAAAGCAGCTTTACCAGCAAAAAAAAAAAAAAAAAATTAATGGTTTAAAAAATTTTTTTTAATTGTGGTAAAAAAATGCATAACATAAAAGTTACCATCTCAATCATTTTTAAGTTTACAGTTCAGTAGTGTTAAGTATATTCACACTGTTGTGAAACAGATCCTCAGAACTTTTTCTTGCAAAATTCAAACTCTATACTCATGGAAGAAGTCCCCATTTTCCCCTTCCCCTACCTTCTGTTTCTATGAACTTGAGTACTATAGATATCACATATAAGAGGAATCATACAGTATTTGTCTTTTTGTGACCAGTTTATTTTACTTAGCATAATGTCTTCAAGGCTTATGCATGTAGCATGTGACAGGATTTCCTTCCTTTTCAAGGCTAAATAATATTCCATTGTCTATATAAGCCACACTTCACTTAACCATTCATCTACCAATAGACATTTAGGTTGCTTTCACCTTTTGGCTACTGTGATAGCGCTGCTGTGAATATGAGTGTGCAAATATCTCTTGAAGATAGAAAAATATTTTAAATGGCTTTTATCCAATGACAGGTTAGTGAGTAGTTCAAATTAAATGTCTGCATTGTGCTACCGATAAGCAGTTGGAAGAAAAGAGTGTCAAAACACCAAAATGTGACCGTGTAAAGGAATAAAAGACTAAAACTGCAGTTATGTATACCATATTTCTACTCATGTACAGATGACTATTCACCTTACATAGCAAAACGCAGCACCCTTACCAGTAATTATTACACCATCATCTTTATGAGCTTCAGCCATTTCTTGAACATGGACTTCTGAGTTCACGTCAACCTCTTTCCCTGATAACTCTAAACGAGCTTGAAGAGAAGATGCGACCTTGACAAGAATAGAGCCTGTAATAAATTTAAACGAGTTTATTAATGCAAAGAAATCAAAAGTACCAAGGGCTATTTGGAAAATGATTGAAAGGGCAGCATTGCTCCTAGAACCCTGTCTTTACTCCTTGGCATATTTTATTTAAACAGCAGTGCCTTTTCCTTACTCCCAAGGCATTCACAGTAATTCTTGTCAAGGGTATGGGTCATTAGAACATTATGAACTCCTTCTGTCAAGAGCTCTATCTCGTCAGCTTACCCAATATCAGAAAAGTGTAGTGTACTACACATGTAGTTTGTAAATAGTATTTACCATTAATTGAGCATTTGCTGAGAGCAAAACAGCTTAATTAGGTTATCTCTTCTAATCTACATATCAACTTTATAAGTTATTATTGTAATCCCAATTTTACTTGCTCAAGTTCCCAACAGCACTAGTGTTGCAAACTAGATTCACTTCAATGACAACAGGGCCCATGCTCATAACCACTGTGGTATTGCACATACTGCTACCTCATCATATTTTAGGACTTCGGTTTTCACTGATCACTGACACAACTAGAATCCTAAACTCTTGTGTTTTCAGTTGTAACCTGTGTGTGTATGTTGGGGTGGGGGGTGGGGTGGAATGGGGGAAATAACAATAATAAAAAAGGGAACATTTGAATTTCAACTGACTCATGTTTCTTTTCAATTCTTTTCAATGATATCAATGGATATCAGTCTTTTTGTGTATGAGACAAGACATTCAACTTTATTTCCACTACAATCTTATAGTAATTTAAGCTTTTAAAGGAGGAAATAAGAAAAAGTACTCTGTTAGCTAAGTAATAATTTTCCAAAACAATTACATCTGTTGGGGTTGCAGTGCAAATTCATCAACACACTCCTGCTTCAGAAGTTTTTCTTTCTCTGTTTCTCATAAGTCAAATAAAATAAGTAAGAGACCCCTGCCATAAAGCATTAGGTCCATTTCCTCTGTGGACAAAAGTGGTCAGGACGACTTTCATTGTGAATGTTGCAAAGATTCCTTTTAAAATGCACTCATTTATGGGTCACTGTTTGTCTTTTAGTTTGGTTAGCATCAGATTAAGTTTCCCTAATTTCATATCTTCTCAGCATTCCTAACTGAAGCTGGAAAGTCTGAGCTAAAACTGATAAACTCTCATAATCATCCCTCAAAAAGGGGGGAAATAAGGTATATCACTACAACTGGGTTATATTATTTAAAAAACAAATTGCTTTTCAAGATTTAAATGTAAACTACTGACAGGAGATTCCCCATAACAACAGATATGAGGGATTTAAGTTAACAAAAAGTAGATTTTTAAAACCTTTTTCTAGGACTTTTTAGCTCTAAACAAATCAAATGTGGTAATTTTATGAACACTTTTTTCTGTTTTTAAATGAAAAAGCGATGTTAAATATGTGAGAGCTTTAAAAATGTTAAGCAAAATAGGGGCGCCTGGGTGGCTCAGTTGGTTAAGCATCTGACTCTTAGTTTCAGCTCAGGTCATGATCTCACAGTTCATGAGTTAGAGGACCACAATGGGCTCTGAACTGACAGAACAGAGCCTGCTTGGGATTTTTCTTTTCCTCTCTCTCTATCCCTCCCCTGCTTGCTCATGCTCTCTCTCTCTCCCTCAAAAAATAAATATATGAACATAATTTCTTAAAAAATTAAAACAATTGTTAAGCAATGCAACTAGCTCTATCCTTATCTTTCTCCACATTCTTAAAAACAAAAATCATCACTACCAAAACTCCATTACTGTCTGTGAAAGAATTCTCATGACTTGAAAAATTTTCCAAATCTCCCATCTTTAACACTATATTGTTTAGAAAAGAGAACTCTTGCTATATCTTCAACCTCCTTCACTTCATAAACTATTTTGATGGTTACTGACATCAATCCACACTGGTCGTGGAGCCTACTTAAATAAAGTTTAAGCCAGCTCGGGGCTTGAACTCATGACCCTGAGATTGAGACCTGAGCTGTGATCAAGAGTCGGACGCTTAACCAACTAAGCCACCCATGTACCCCTCAATACCATTTTTTAAAATTAAAAGGTGAACTAATACTAATTGTACCATTTACTGAAGACATACTATATTAAGAACAGTGGTTTTATCAAGGACAAATTTTAAATGGAAAAGTAAGTACTGAGATGCAGGTCTGACTCTTAAGCCTATTAAACATGGCCTCTTTGAAAGAATTAATAAGGTCATCATGTTAACTCATAGGAAGAAAAAACAAGCATGCAACATTCTTTTTCGCGTGGCAAAATGAAGAACATCTAAGAGACTCAAGGGGTTGGCTCCCCAACCCTACAGCAAGATAGCAGCAGAGTTGGAAAGGATTCTAGATGTCTTTACTAACCATTAAGCAACAGAATCCTGAATAATTTTCCATTACTCTAAAAAGTTACTGTTCCCAAGTGTAATTAAAAGACCTGACAGAAATTTTTGTTTCCAGTTATCTTTAAGCTTCATGCCATTTCCAATAGGAAAAAACACGAAGTTATAATCCTAATCAAATTTTGTTATATCATACGCTATTTCAATAGGTTACTGGAATAACATTCCAAATAATGCTCAAGAGTATTTTAAGTGAAGATTAACAATGTTTTTGTTTATTTTATCTTTTTGCCCATCCATATACAAAACAGGAAATAACTTTCATATAAGAGCTACTTATTCAAAACTCTGTTTTTACTCTGTTACTAGTTACATTAAATTAGCAATGGTTTACATTTTTCTCTTTGGGCCTTCATAATAAGAGAATGCATTATATGACTTAAAAAATTTTTTTTTTAATGTTTTTATTTATTTTTGAGACAGAGAGAGACAGAGCATAAGCAGGGGAGGGGCAGAGAGAGAGGGGGACACAGAATCTGAAGCAGGCTCCAGGCTCTGTGCTGACAGCACAGAGCCTGACGCGGGACTCGAACTCCCGGACCATGATATCATGACCTGAGCTGAAGTCGGACGCTTAACTGACTGAGTCACCCAGGCGCCCCTATATGACTTTTATAGCACTTACAAAATACCCTGAATGGCATTACTGAAGATCTCAGAAATTTAGAGAAAACACAATATTATCCTATTTTAAAGGAAAAAAAAATGTGATCTTGCAAAATCAAATCACACCTGTGTGTCAGCAAAAAACCTTCTGTTTCAGGCCTCTGTGTTTGTAGTTTTATTTTGACACTCTGAAAAGAGAGCCTTGTTGCACAAAAAAGTATTAAACCAACATGACCAAAAATATTGCTAACATCAGGAATAACCGGTTTCTGTAAGGAAGTATTTTCCTTGTTATACATATAGCTCTGTTCTGGCCAATATGCAATATCTTCTAGACTTTATTAAAAAAAATTTTTTTTAAATGTTTAATTACTTTTTAGAGAGACAGAGAGAGAGTGAGAGACAGACAGACAGACAGTGCATGATCAGGGGAGGGGCAGAGAGAGAGGGAGACACAAAATCTGAAGTAGGCTCCAGGCTCTGAGCTGCCTGGGCAGCCAATGCAGGGCTTGAACTCATGAACCACAAGATCATGACCTGAGCCCAAGCTGGATGTTTAACTGACTGAATCACCCAGGCGCCCCTACTTAAAACAATTTTTAAACAGAGCTATGTTTTTCAGGGCAGCTGGGCTCAGTCAGCTAAGCATCTGACTCTTGATTTTGGATCAGGTCATTATCTCAAGGTTCATGAGATCCAGCCCTGCATCAGGCTCCACGCTGATGGTGTAGAGCCTGCTTGGGATTCTCTCTCCCTCTCTCTGCCCCTCTGCTGCTTGTTCTCTCTCTCTCAAAATAAATAAATGAAACTTTAAAACAAAAAACAAAAACAAACAAAAGCAAACAAACAAATAATAAACAGAGCTATGTTTCTGAACTTTCTGTACCCAGGCCACTTCAGCCCCTATGGGCAAGCTATTCCAAGTATCTGAGCCACTTGGCACCATGTACACAAAGACTTGTATTCAGTCTTCACGTGACTAAAAAATGTATTTTTAATGAAATACTTGGATTCTTAGAAAAGTTATTTGTAAAAAAAAAAAAAAAAAAAAAAAAAAGAAAAGTTATTTGTAACAGATATATATATAAAGAGACATGTCATACTAGTCTTAATACTAAGTCAACAATCACGTTAGAGGAACTTCCTGGTGATACCTTTATTTTGGGATCATACTTTGCAAAGATTTCTCTAGAGAAATTCTTCTCTTCAAGAAGGTCCTCTTACATGAGGGTAGAAAAGCTTCCAAAAGAATGTATGGGAGCATTTTCACTCAAAAGGATATTCTATTTCAGACATAAAACCAAATTGAAAAACCCAAACACTAACAATTCCACAGTAACAGTCAATATATTGTAACATTAAAAAAAAAATTTTTTTTAATGTTTATCTTTATTTTTGAGACAGAGAGAGAGAGCATGAGCAGGGGAGAGGCAGAGAGAGAGGGAGACACAGAATCCGAAGCGGGCTCCAGGCTCTGAGCTGTCAGCACAGAGCCTGACGTGGGGCTCAAACTTGTCAACTGCAAGATCATGACCTGAGCTGAAGTCAGACGCTCAACCAACTGATCCAACCAGGCGCCCCTATTGTAACATTTTTGTTTGCACTACAAAGGGAATGATAGTATTTATGGCCATCTGTTTCAAATCAGTCTTTATTTTTTTTTTCTTTTTAGAGATTTTATTTTTAAGCAATTTCTATATCCAACGTAGGGCTAGAACTCACAACCCTGAGATCAAGGGTCACATGCTCCACTGACTGAGCCAGCCAGTACCCCCTCCAGTCAATCTTTAAATCAAGTTCTATCAGAAGAAATCTTCTTGAGCTCACGATGTCAATACAGATAATCTGACCATCTGTTTCCTAGATGTTACATAAAACCTTCCGTACACCATATGTCAAAATAAAACATTCCACTTGGCTAACCTTCATGAGATTTTAACTCCACTTTCCCTAGTTGGCTGACGTAAACATCTATTGCACCCAGATGAGTTGAGGCCTTTAGACATCCAGAGGATGAATCTAGGAAAAAAGAAAAAAAAAAAAACATAATCATTCTTATTGTAGTAACTGAAATGAAAAATTTGAAATAAAAGGCTCTGCTTCAGCATTAGGATAAGGCACCAAGAGTCTTGCAACGTTCTGTATTTTCCTCATAATTATGCCATCTTTCACTTAAAAATGAAAACAGTATCAGAAATCTACAAATCTATACCTAGATAACTAACAAAAAATTCCTATCTATAGTAACCTGCATAACTTATTGATAAACATGTTTATTCTGCAACCTAATATATAGTAAGGACAGTATGCAAGCAGTAGATCCTTGACAGCCAAGACTATTAAGCACCGTTGATATATTTAGTTTATTCTCAACTTTCAATATTTCCTAAAGAATTTTATCTCATGTACAGACACATAGGAGTGGTAGCTAAGTTAACAAAAATAAAAACTTCTGATGTTTTCTCCTTTTAACAAATTTGCTAGTGCTAAAAAAGTACTGTAACAGCGAAAGATTACTTTAGATAAGAATTTGTTGCATTTCTTAGGGGGCAGAAATGGAGGAAAAGGCAGTCACTTAAAGAATGGGTGAAGCTTGTTTATATCTAAATATTTCTTTTCAAGTATTTGGAATTAAACAGATATTATTAAGTCAGGAGAAGAAAATCAGAATTAAGTGGTTCTGATTTGACACTCAAATTTCTCAGTTGTCATTGACCCTACTTTTCAAAAAACCAACATTTCAAGTTGAAGAAAAAGCTGATAAAGTTAAAGAAGTAAGTGAAAGACGTTGAAGAGTCAGCACTAAGTAGCTTCTCTTTCCTCCTCAACTATAGCAACTGAACCTTTTAATTTACCTGCCCTGAGAAAGGCCAAAGCATATTTGTTTTAGAAAGGCCTCTTAAAAAGCTTATTTTATCAGGAACTTTTATTAGGAACTTTACTACTTCAAAGTGAAAACAAAATAGGGAGTGTGGTGAAAATAATGCCAAAAATTATATTATATTTTTAATAAAATGTGGAGAAAAAACATTCATATACTAGACATCTTTCTTTCAAGTTTTAAAGGACCCCAAATAAAGAAAACAACTTGGGAATAAGCTGGTTAAAATCTGACCCCAAGATAATTTATAATAATTATCTGTAATCTATACTGAAAATTGCCCTTTATCAGACCCAATTTATTTAATTTTTAAGTATAAAAAGTAAACACTGATGCTGGGAAATTAAGTCACTAGTGATAAATGACATAGAATAGTTGGGCAAAGAGGAATATCTCTCTCCTCAGTTACCAACAGAAATTCCTTTTTTATAACCTCTTACTGCATCCTAAAAGAAGCCAAGTAAAAATACACTGTGGTTAAAAAAATGTGGACTACACAATGTGTGTATTATCCCAGGTTGAATGAAGTAAAATATTTGAAACATTAGTTTGATTTCTTGCTTTCTCTAGGGGGCTAAAAACACAAGATTTTCATGAGGCTAATAAACAGTACTTTTCACTTCTCCCCCCATCCCAATGGGAAATAAACAAGAGCTAAATAATTTTCTCGTAAGCCACTGAGAAATTACATCCTCATGTTATCAGTCTTGAGCTCTGATAATGGCCAATTCCTTGAAGACTGTTTAAAAAAAATTAAAACTCAAGATATGTTTTCAAAAGAGAAAGCAAAAGTGATATTTAAAAAGCTATGGAGCAAAACAAACACTAATTTTCTTTTGTTTTCTATAATACACATGACTGGAACTAAAAATTAATTCTCAAGAATCAAATTAAGGCTTTCTCTAAAAAATTTCATTTTTGTTTTGGAAATTCACATAATGGGTAAATTCCATAGGTCTTGGAAGAAGCCTTAAGGGAAATATACATTAGAGGGTGGGTGATTAAGAAGTGAACAGAAATCATTAATCCAGGTAATGTTTGCAATAAGTAGACTCTCACAGAGAGTCTTCTATCATCCCAATTTTGGACAAAGATCTTGTTTGATTTGAGTTTTCCCAGAAAATTACAGATACAATTAGGAAAAAATGATGTCAACTACCAGTTAATCACTACATACAACCAAAAAAAAAAAAAAAAAAAAAAAGAAGCTATTTGTAATATACATTTAGCTAACAGCAAAGAATAATAACTACTTGAAAGGCTAAAATTCCAAATTTTGCCATTTTCTTTCAGATAATGGGAGAATTCTCTCAAAATGGGTCAAACATGTTCAGAAAGATTTTCTGAATTTTTTTTTTTTATCACTTTACCTTAAGTTTCAACATGTAGATACTAAGGAACAGCAACACAAAAGGTATTTTTTCATTTCTGCAACTTAATTCCTACACTTCCAAAGCTACACTAATTGCATGAACAAGGAACAAATTTCATACATTGGACATAAAGGATTTGCAAAGGCAGAATTTTAAGGTCACTTCATGTAAAGCTTCCTAAATTAGTGCCCTGCTTGTTATTCTGTAGGGAGGGAACATACGGAGGCTGGGCTTAAAGGAACAGACAAGGCAAAACCACCCCACTCAACCATGAACATATTTCTCTTTTTAAAGATAAAATTACTAGTACATGGCTTCTGGCAGTGCCTTCCAAAAAAGGGAACACATATAAATTAAAAAGAAAAGGAGGTGTCTGGGTGGCTCAGTCCAATGAGTGTCCAATTCTTGATTTTGGCTCAGGTCAGGATCCCAGGGTCATTGCACTGAGCCCCACATCAGGCTCCAAACTGAGCATGGGGCCTGCTTGGGATTCTCTCTCTCTCTCTACCTCTGCCCCTCTCCCCCACTCACACTCTTTCTCTCTCTCTCCCTAAAATTAAAAAAAAAAAAAGGGCAACATAAGGCAAAGAAAGTAAAGTGAGGTGAACAACTCTATTATACTTCTATCTTACTGTTATCTATTATCAAGCTTTGCCTTGTCCTGTTGACTCATTTTAAATAGAAGATGATCTGGTGTTCCAGAAAAAAGGCATTTTTAAAAAAAAAATATGAATCCAAGGAAAACCCTGGTTCTGATATACATAATCAAAATTTTTATATCACTTCAGCTTCTGAGAGAGATCGGTGTTACGGAAACTAGAAAGTACAGGGTTTTGGGAGGTGAGTGGTAATGTGTATACAAAATCCAAATGACTGATGAGATCACTTAAGAATCTGATCAATTATATTGTCTAAACTCCTTTGACCTGAATTACAAATATTCTTCTAAATAAAGGAATCATGGGAAAACTACTTCATCTATTATCCTGAAATCAGGATAATACTTAAATAATCTGAAGTCTCCTAATATTCCAACTTGATAATACTATATAACTTTATAATATATGTAGGTGTAAGACAACCTATACTACAAAGGACAGGAGTGGATAAATGAATCTATTTGACATAATACAAAATGGCATAATATTAATTCTAAATAGACTGTGAAAAGTTAAGTTTCTATATTGAAATTACTAGAAACTCTGCTAAAACGTCATGTAAAGAGGCATAAATAAAAAGTCAAAAGGAAAATTAAAATGCAATTCTGAAATATATCAAATTAATTGATAAAGGCAAAAAGCAAAAAATAGAAAATACAAAATAAAATAAAATGGTAGACACATATCCAACCATATCAATAATTATATTAAATGTTAATGGACTGTATCCTCCAATTAAAAGACAGTTTGCAAAATGAACTTTAAAAAGTAAGTGCCAACTACGCTGTCTATGAAAAAGGATTTTTAAACAGATAGACTGAAAGTAAATGAATAGAAAAATATATACCATGCTAACATTAAGCATAAGAAGGCAAGAGTGCCTTTATTATTACTAATATTAAGCATAAGAAGTGAAGAGTGTTTTCATCATTAGATGAAGAAAATTCAAGACACAGAATATTACCTGAGATAAAGCAGGGCATTTTGTAATGATAAAAGGGTTAATTCAACATACAGCCATAACAATCATGAATATGAATATCATAAATAACAGAGATTCAAAAACCAAATGTAAAGCTGACAGAATTCATTGAAAAATTTAACAACCCTCTCTCAGCAACTTATAGAACAGCTAAGACCCCCCAAAAATGTATTATACCGTATGCTCATTTCAATGGCATGTGACACAGAAATTCACAAGATAGAACCATATGCTGCTGAATGATAAAATAAACTGCAATAAATGTAAAACAACAACAACAACACTGAAATCACATAAAGAATTTTCTCTGACCAGAATGGAATTTAGTTAGAAACCAATAAAATAAGAGATCTATAAAAATCTTAAGTATACAAAAATTTAAAAATAGACTTCTAAAGATCAAAGAAGAAATCAAAAGCACAATTAAAAATCTTCTAAAGAATGATTTTTAAAATGCAACATTTCACAGAACTAGAACAAATGATCCTAAAATTTGTATGAAACCACAAAAGACCTTGAATAGCCAAAGCAATCTTGAAAAAGAAAAGCAAAGCTTCAGATATCACAATTCCAGCCTTCAAGTTATATTACATAGCTACAGTATCAAAATAGTATGGTACTAATGCAAAAACAGACACATAGATCAATGGAACAGATTAGAAAAACCAGAAATAAACCCATAATTATATGGTCAATTAATCTTTGAAAAAGGAGGAAAGACAGTCTCTTCAATAAATTTCAGTTGGGAAAACTGGACAACTGCATGCAAAAGAATGAAACTAGACCACTTTCTTACACTATACACAAAAATAAATTCAAAATGAATTATAAACCTAAATGTAAGACTTGAAACCATGAAAATCCTAGAAAAGAGCACAGGCATTTATTTCTCTCACATAAGCCATAGCAACATTTTCCTAGATATGTCTCCTGAGGCAAGGGAAATAAAAGCAAAAATAAGCTATTGGGACTACATCAAAATAAAAGCATTCTGTACAGTAAAGGAAATAATCAACAAAACTAAAAGGCAACCTAAACGGGAGAAGATATTTGCAAATGACTTATCTGATAAAGGGTTAGTATCCAAAATATATGAAGAACTTACACATGTCAACACCAAAAAGCCAAATAATCCAATTAAAAAATGGGCAGGAGACATGAAAAGAAATTTATACAAAGAAGACATCCAGATGGCCAACAGACACTTGAAAGGTGCTCATCATCATTCATCATTGGGGAAATGTAAACCAAAACTACAATGAGATGTAAACCAAAACTACCTCACACCTGTCAGATGGCTAACATCAAAAACACAAGAAACAACAGGTGTTGGTGAAGATGCGGCGAAAAAGGAACCTTCTTGCACTGTCGGTGGGAATGCAAACTGGTGTAGCCACTGTGGAAACCAGTATGGACGTGCCTCAAAAAGTTAAAAATGGAACTACCCTATGATCCAGTAATCACACTACTGGGTATCTACCCCCAAAATACAAAAAATACTAATTTAAAGGGATATATGTACCTTTATGTTTATAGCAGCATTATTTACAATAGCCAAATTATGGAAGCAGACCAGTGTCCACTGATAGATGAATGGATAAAGAAGATGTGGTGTACATATATAAATAAAGGAACATTACTCAGCCATGAAAAAGAATGAATTCTTGCCATTTGCAACAATAGGGATGGAGCTAGAGTACAATGCTAAGCTAAATAAGTCAGTCAAATGATACTCTATATGGAAAACCCAAAAGATTCCACCAAAATACTGCTAGAATTGATTCCTGAATTCAGCAAAGTTGCAGGATATAAAATCAACACACAGAAATCAGTTGCATTCCTATACACCAACAATGAAGCAACAGAAAAAGAAATCAAGGAATCGATCCCATTTACAATTGCACCAAAAACCATAAAATACCTAGGAATAAATCTAACCAAAGAGGTGAAAAATCTATACACTGAAAACTATAGAAAGCTTATGAAAGAAATCAAAGAAGACACAAAAAAATGGAAAAAGATTCCATGCTCCTGGATAGGAAGAACAAATATTGTTAAAATGTCGATACTACCCAAAGCAATCTACATATTCAAAGCAATCCCTATCAAAATAACACCAGCATTCTTCACAGAGCTAGAACAAATAATCCTAAAATGTCTACGGAACCAGAAAAGACCCTGAATAGCCAAAGCAATCTTGAAAAAGAAAACCAAAGCAGGAGGCATCACAATCCCAGACTTCAAGCTATACTACAAAGCTGTAACCATCAAGATGGTATGGTACTGGCACAAGAACAGACACTCAGATCAATGGAACAGAATAGAGAACCCAGAAATGGACCCACAATGTATGGCCAACTAATCTTTGACAAAGCAGGAAAGAATATCCAATGGAATAAAGACAGTCTCTTCAGCAAGTGGTGCTGGGAAAACTGGACAACGACATGCAGAAGAATGAACCTGGACCACCTTCTTCTACCATACACAAAAATAAACTCAAAATGGATGAAAGACCTCAATGTAAGACAGGAAGCCATTAAAATCCTCGAGGAAAAAGCAGGCAAAAACCACTTTGACCTCACCTGTAGCAACTTCTTATTCAACACGTCTCCGGAAGCAGGGGAAACAAAAGCAAAAATGAATTACTGGGACCTCATCAAAACAAAGTTTCTGCACAGCGAAGGAAACAATCAACAAAACTAAAAGGCAACTGACAGAATGGGAGAAGATATTTGCAAATGACATCTCAGATAAAGGGTTAGTATCCAAAATCTATAAAGAACTTTCAAACTCAACACCCAAAAAACAAATAATCCAGTGAAGAAATGGGCAAAAGACATGAATAGGCACTTCTCCAAAGAAGACATCCAGATGGTCAACTGACACATGAAAAAATGCTCAACATCACTCATCATAAGGGAAATACAAATCAAAACCACAATGAGATACCATCTTACACCTGTCAGAATGGCTAACATTAACAACTCAAGCAACAACAGATGTTGTCAAGGATGCAGAGAAAGAGCTCTTTTGCATTGTTGGTGGGAGTGCAAGCTGGTGCAGCCACTCTGGAAAAAAGTATGGAGGTTCCTCAAAAAACTAAAAACAGAACTACCCTATGACCCAGCAATTGCACTACTAGGCAATTATCCACGGGATACAGGTGTGCTGTTTCGAAGGGACACATGCACCCCCATGTTTATAGCAGCACTATTAACAATAGCCAAAGTATGGAAAGAGCCCAAATGTCCATCGATGGATGAATGGACAAAGAAGATGTAGTGTATATATACAATGGAGTATTACTCGGCAACCAAAAAGAATGGAATCTTGCCATTTGCAACTATGTGGATGGAACTGGAGGGTATTATGCTAAGTGAAATGAGTCAGTCAGCGAAAGACAAAAATCATATGACCTCATTCATATGAGGACTTTAAGAGACAAAACAGATGAACATAAGGGAAGGGAAACAACAATAATATAAAAACAGGGAGGGGGACAAAACATAAGAGACTCATAAACATGGAGAACAAACAGAGGGTTACTGGAGGGGTTGTGGGAGGGGGGATGGGCTAAATGGGTAAAGGGCACTAAGGAATCTACTCCTGAAATCATCGTTGCACTATATGCTAACTAATTTGGATGTAAATTTAAAAAAATTAAAAATAAAATTAAAAAAAATAAAAAAATAAAATAAGTCAGTCAGAAAAAGACAAATACCATACAATTTCACTCATATGTGGAATTTAAGATGCAAAACAAATGAGCAAAGAAAAAAAAAGAGCGAGAGAGACAAACCAAGACACAGACTCTTAATTATAGAGAACATATTGATGGTTACCAAAGAGGAGGTGTGTAGAAGGATGAGAGAAATAGGTGATGGGAATTAAGAAGTGCACTTGTGATGAGCACTAGGTGATGTATGAAATTGTTGTATCAGTATTTTGTACAGCTGAAACTAATATAACACTGTATATTAACTATACCAGAATTAAAATAAAAACTTAATTAAAAACATTAACTCAAGGGTATACATGTACCCTGATGCTTATTGCAGCATTATTTACAAAAGCCAAATTATAGAAGAAAAAAATGCAACATTGCAAAATGTGGGGAATACACTGCCTTTAACAGACTTATAATTTAAATGCTAATATTAACAAAAATTCTAAAAAAAAAAAACTGTCTAAAATCACTGACCTAATGTTTTATCTGAGGAAGCTAGAAAAAGAGGAGCAAGGAAACTCCAAGTTAATAAAAGAAAGAACATAATAAATAAAGAGCAGAAATCAATTAATACATCAGAAAACAAACAATAAAGATACTAACAAAGTGAAAAGTTGGTTCTTTGAAAATAAAGTCTACCCTCATTAATCAAGAAAAAGAGAATACATATATCAATATCAGGAATGAAGAGGAAAGAAATACCACTACAGATCCTATAGGCATAAACAGGAATATAAGGGAATACTCTGCACAGCATTATGTGAACAAATTTGACAATGTGATAAAATAGACAAATTCCTTGAAAAGTACCACTTACTGAATGTAAAGTCAGACAAAACAGAAAATAGAATAATAAAATATCTATTAACTTATACAGTAATTTCATTCTAGACAAACATGCTGAAGTAATACATTGGAGAAAGAAAGTTTTGTCAACAAATGGTGATGTAACAATAACATCCAGATGGGAAAAAATAAATCCGGATTTCCTGACTCAGATTAAACACAAAAATTAGAGATTGATCAAAGGTAAAAGCAAAAATTTGAAAGCTGCTAGAGGAAAACATAGGACAGCTTCATGATTGAAGGCAGCCAAAGGTTTCTCAGGACACAGAAATCAATAGCCATAAAAATAATTGGTCAATTAGACTTCATCAAAATGGAAATCTTCTCATCCAAATACACCATTAAGAAAATGAACAGACAGGGGCACCTGGGTGGGTCAGTTGGTTGGTTAAGTGTCCAACTCTTGATTTCGGCTCAGGTCATGTTTTCAGTTGTGAGATTGAGCCCCGTGTCAGGTTGACTGTGGAGCCTGCTTTAAGATTCTCTCTCTCCCACTCCCTCTGCCCATACTCTCTCAGTCGAAAGAAAGAAAAGAAAAGAAAAGAAAAGAAAAGAAAAGAAAAGAAAAAAGAGAAGAGAAGAGAAGAGAAGAGGAAAAGAAAAGAAAAGAAAAGAAAAGAAAGGAAAAGAAAAGAAAAGAAAAGAAAAGAAAAGAAAAGAAAAGAAAAGAAAAGAAAACAGAATGACTGACCAGGCAAGCCACAGACTGAGGGAAAATACAGAAAAACAATGTTACAAAGGATTGTTCCCAGAATATATAAAGAACTCCTCCAACTCAGTAACAAAAAGACAATCCAACTGAAAAATAAATGAGCAAAAGACCTGAACAAAATTTCACAAAGATATACTAATAAGCAGTAAGCACATGAAAAGTACTGAACATCATTAGTCATCAGGGAAATGTAAAATAATACCAGAGGGATACCACTGCACACGGGTAAAATTAGAAGACTGACAGGGGCACCTGGGTGCCAGGTGGTTGGGTGGCTGACTCTGGATTTCAGCTCAGGTCATGATTTCACGGTGAGTTTGAAGCCTCTGTTTGGTTCTATGCTGACAGCATGGAGCCTACTTGGGATTCTCTCTCTGCCTTTCTCCTGTATGCACACACAGGCATTCTTTTTCTCTCTCAAACAAATAAATAAACATTAAAAAAAAAAAAGACTGACAAAAATGTTGGTGAGGATGTGGAACAACTAGAATTGTCATATGTTGTAGAAAGGAGTGTAAAAGGGAACTTTGGGGGAAAAGTCTGGAAGTTTATCATACCTACTCAAATCAGTGATTCTATTCCTAGGTATTTACCCAAGAAGGGGAAAAAATATATATACCATCCATATATGTCTTCATAAAATGACTTGTCTAAGAACATTCATACCAGTTTTATTTATAAATGCCAAAAATTAGACATAGCCAAGGTATCCAACAACAGGAGAATGGATAAACAAATTAAGCTTTCTGGTTACCTGCTTCCACTTTTGCACCCTCTGGTACATTACAAAACAACAGCTAGGTTGCTCTTTAAAAAAAATTAGATATTACTTGCCTGCTAACACCTGTTGTAGCTGAAATTAAGTCCCAACTCTCACAATGTCTATAAAGGCCCTATGATCTAGCCCTCAGGTACCTCATCTCCCACAACTCTCCATGAGTTCTGCTTCTGGATCTGTATCTTGAAAATGATAGATCCATTCCATTTTCAGGGCTTGCGCTAGCTACTCCTCTATCTGGGGAGCTCTGCATCCAAAATTTTATGAGCCTCTTTCCCATTATTCTGGCTTGAGTTCAAGTGTCCCTTCTTCAGACCCTCCCTGATTACTAACTGAAGTAACTTTGTTTTCCCCATTCTCTATCCTATTACCCTCTCTTATTTATTCATTGCACAATCTGAAGTTATCTTTGGTTATTTGCATGCTTATTGTCTATCTTCTCAGGCTGAAGGTAAGCATGGAGACTATGTTTTTGTTGACCAATATTATGGTCAGTACCTAAAAAAGTTCCTGAGATAGAACAGGCACTCAATAAATACATGTTGACTAGTTACTGCCATACTCAAGGTTGTCTTCAAATGTTAACAGAATCTTGAGAGCAGTAAATAAAGACATAATTTATACCTTTCTTCCAAAGTATTAATATAGATATTGAAAGAAATAAAGGAATTTATGAAATGAACACTTCCTTAATAATTAAGTTTAAAACATAGTGACTTGTTCTATATTATAGATAATAAACTGGAAGAGGAGAAAGAGAGGGATAGTTTATTGAATAACTACCACGTATTGCGATGTATTTTATATACTGTTGACCCTTGAACAACATGGGTTTGAACTGTGTGGGGCCACTATAAATATACAGTACAGTACTGTAAATGTATTTTCTCTTCCTAATGATTTTCTTAACATTTTCTTTTCCCTTGCTTACTGTATTGTAAGAATACAATATATAATGCATATAGCATACACAATACGTGTTAAATGACAGTTTGTGTTATCGGTAAGGCTTTCAGTCTACAGTAGGCTATTAGTACTACTTTAATTATTATCTCAACAACCTTGTGCTATGTAAATGGCATCCATTTTATGTAAAAAAAAAATGCAAACTCAGAGACTTGGTAATTTGAGAAAGTCACACAGCTAATATATGGTAGGACCAAAATTTACCACCAAATCTACTTCTAAAGTCTATACTTTTCCACACTACCAGAGATCAAAATATGATAAGTTAACAAATGTAAAACTTTTTTTCTTATTGTAAGAGATTCTTCCAAAATAAAACTCAAAGTTTATCAATGATATTTACAAAATAAGAATTCAAGCTTTATTTACCTTCATATATTTGTAGATTTTTAAGAACCTAAAGCCATGGACACAATTTATATTTTGATAAAGAAAATTATAAATTATAGTTCTTAACACTGTACTCAGGTCATTTTCTTTGAGTGGACAGAGATTTATCAAAGAAAAAGAAAACATTTCATCTTAAAATCCCTCTAGTACTTAACAGTGAGAAAAAGTTCATATGAAAAATTAACAAGAATTCATAATGTTAATCATTTGTACAGTTTGAAACCATCTTCAGAGATGTAAATTGCTGCTCATTTCATCCTTGCTACTACTATTCTTTTCCAGTATGGATAAATAACCATTTATTTCCACTTTTAGAGAGAAGGGTTTTTCATTTATGTTTCACATTTCCATCCAAGAATAATACTAGCATGATCATATCATATTGTATTACAAATAGTCCTCAAATTCATATCTGCCTAAAAGGCCTTCTAGTTGGTAATGAAATTCCCTGTGCCTCATTTTGCAACATTCTCCTTCTTTCCCCACTTGCCTTAATGCTACAAATGCCACCCATGTCTAGCATTTTCTCTCCCCAGCTGGCTCAGTTTCTTACCAGCATACCTTTTTGTTCACACTGGAAACTTCCTTTACTATGCTTAGGTGTGTCCTCTGATGAAATGGCCTGAATAGTTAACAGTAAATCTCAATTTTCCAGTGGAACACAGGTAAATCTTTCTGTCTTGTCTTAGTTAAAATGATTTACAACTATCATGAAAGAAGCCTTTATTTTCAACTTAGTCCCTCATTGAACATAAAAGTTATAATCTCTGGAAAATTATTTAAAAAGATATGTACTTTAAGTCAGAAAATCTAGGAGTGATAGTGCAAAGGACTAATGGACATGTTCACTATTAAAATGAGTACAAAGAAAGGAAAAATTTAAACCATCAAAAAGGACAAAGCCAAGAGGCCCTGGGCATTCATCCTGGCAATAAGCCACAGCCTCCCCTCAAAGGTCCTCATTTTCCATCCATACTCCCAACTCTCTAAGGCCTAAAAACAACCACCACTCTTATGCCTTTGCCTATAGGTAAGCAGGTGCTCCTTGGGAGAGAGAAAAACTCTATCTAAACTATCTGGAAAGCTGAACTTTTCTCCCATAGGCACAGCATCACATGTAGTGAAGAGGTCTTAAGTACCATTAGCCACTATTAGTTCTGGCCTGGGATTGGAACAATAATTAAAATGACAATTATTTATTGAATTTTTACCATATGTCAGACACCATGCTAAAGTACTTTATATATATGATCTCACTTCTTACAATAACCCTCTACAATAGGTACTTATTATAATTTCTATTTTTTTCAGATGTGCAAATTGAAGCACAGAGAAGTTAGGTAATTAGCCCATGTATAGGAAGTGGTGAAATCAGGAGCACCTGGGTGAATCAGTCAGTTAAGTGTCCTGACTTTTGATTTTGCTCAGGTCATGATCTCATAGTTTCACGAATTCAAGCCCTATAGGGCTCTGCACTGGCAATGCAGAGCTTGCTTGGGATTCTCTCTCCCCCTCTCTCTCTCTCTCTCTCTCTCTCTGCCCTTCAACCACTCTCCCTGTCTCTGTCTCCCTCAAATAAATAAATAAACTTTAAAAAAAGAAAGTGGTGAAATCAGAATTCTAACTTTATTCTTATTGATACCAAATCTATAATTATATAATATATACAGGATGATGAGTCAATGAATTTTCAGAAACAATTTTACATATTCATACATTGGGTCTGCCTATATTTGACTTGCATATCAGGAACATATCAGATTCATGAGCTAAACTTCAGATTTTATTTATAAAATATCACAAATATAACTATTTTTAAAAGCATGCAAAATTTACCAACTAGCAGCTTAGCACATACCTACTGTGATGTTGCCCATGTTGCTGTGTAATGTTATATTGCCTGTAAAAGAGAGAGAAAAAAAGACAATTTTATATATTAGGGAAAGTCTAAAAATGAACTATTATAATATATGGTTTTCTATAACATGGTTGGATATTCACAATATTATTTAATAACACTGTTATTGTTGTTGGCAATTCTTCTCAGTAGTACAAATCTAATAAGAGAATTAGCTGAAACTCTGAAATAACTAGCTTTAGTCATCTATACAAACTCTCTTCCAATATTCCACCTTAATGTTCTCTAGCATAACTACAAAACAAACCACCATACTCTCTGGGAAACGTGGATGAAAAATAATGATACTTCTATAATCCATAAATGAAAAAGTTGCTTAAACGTACTATTTATTTTTAACATAAACATTGCTGTATTTATCAGACCACTCAAAGCCAAGTTTTAAGCCAACTAAAATAACACTGAAATAATCTGTGGAAAAAAGTTATTACTGTTATTTTTCAGGCCGTGATGCCATGTCTGTTAGATTAAAGTAGTTTCTGTGCCAAGAGTCAAAGAGTTTAGGGCAGGAATAATGAACACATTGAAGTATGACTAACAAAGAAAAAGGTTTCAGAAGTCTTTTGATGAAAACATATTTTCCAGGAAAAGTATAGGATACTGGAACTGCTCTTCCCAGCCCCCTTTCCCCCAATACCAAAATTCATAGGATTTTTCTTCATATGTGTGTTTATAGACTTATTCCTAGACCCATACGATCTATGTTTACTGTACTGAAAATGTAATCAAGGTTACCTCTTCTGTCATAATTCCAAAACTACTAAAAGAGTAAAGGAATAAATTTTATCTCACAAATAATCTAGGGTAAATGAACTCATTTATTTAATTTCTTACATCCTGTAAATACCGACATGTATCACCAGCACCTGAGAAAAAGCAAACAAATCACTTGATTCATTTGTCAACAGTCAGATGTATTTTGATTGCAAAAATCAAAGAGTCTTATATTCCTTCATGTGAGGATATGAACAAGGAGTACATTTGTGTAGAAATAAAACTTGGTTTGTGTGGAGAAATTAAGCTCCTAAAATTATTTTCAAGTCTCAGTAAGTTACAAAGTTATAAAGATCCTTTTAAATGTGTTATGTAAATATTATTTCATCGGTGTGTTCTAGACACTCTCTTCCAATTTTCAAACCCAGTAAATGCAGATTCACCATCACATGCAAACAGTGGCCAAAGATCATATAGCTTCTAAGGTGGCTTTCAAAGATCCCTGACTCCTGGTATTCAAGCCCTGATATAATCTCTTCCCTTCATGCATAGGTTGGACCTAATAATTTAACACAGAAAATAAGGCAAAAGTGATGGGATGTTGTTTCCAAGATTAGGTTACAAAGAGATTCTGGTTTCTGTCTTGGTAGCCCTTTTCTGCTCTGATGGAAGCCATCAGCCAACTGCCCAAGATGCACACTAGGAAGGAATCAATAGAGGCCTCTAATGAACAGGATCTGAACTCAAATCCTGCCAGCAACCACGAGTGAGCTAGGAAGCAGACTGTCCCTTAGTGGAACCTTTAAATGACCCCACAGCCCCAACTGACAGCTTCGTAACAACATCGTAAGAGGTCTTGAGGCAGAGGATCCAGTTAAGCCACACCAAGATTCCTGACTCATCCAAATGTAAGATAATAAGTGTTTGTTGCTTTCAGCTGCTAAGTTTTGAGGTAATTTGTTACACAGGAAGAGGTAACTAGTACAGATGTTGAAAGCTAAAAGAGGGGTGCTGCCATAATAAATACTTAAAAATGTAGGAGTAGCTTTGCAACTTGGCAGTGAAGCAGAGGCTGGAAGGATTTTCAAAAGCATGTTAGAGAAAGCCTAAATTGCCTTGAACAGACTGTTAGTAGAAAGCTGAGTATGCTTTCCACAAGGACTCAGATGAAGTGAGGAAAATGTATTTAGAAATTGGAAGAAGGAGGGGCGCCTGGGTGGCTCAGTCGGTTAAGCGTCCGGCTTCAGCTCAGGTCATGATCCCAACAGTCTGTGGGTTCGAGCCCCACGTCAGGCTCTGTGCTGACAGCTCAGAGCCTGGAGCCTGCTTCAGATTCTGTATCTCCCTCTCTTTCTGCCCCTCCCTGACTCATCTCTGTCTCTATCTCTCTCAAAAATAAATAAACATTAAAAAAATTTTTTTTAAATAAAAAAAAAGAAATTGGAAGAAGGAGCATCCTTGATAAGTAGTTGTAGAAACTTAGCAATACCATCACCTTCAGTAATGTGCATGCAAAGTAAGAAATGTGCCTTAATGAACTGAGGGATTTAACTAAGATTTCTAAGCAGGTTAAAGTATTGTAAGTGCTACTTTTTTTTTTTTCACTTACTGTAAAATGCAAGAGAAGAAAGATTAATCTAAAGGAAGGACTGTTAAACAAAACCAGGGCACAAATAGTTTTGAAAATTCTTAGCCACTCCAAACCATAAGAGACTTAACTATAGAGAACAAAACTAAGGGTTGCTGGAGGGGAGGTGGGTGGGGATGGGCTAGATGGGTGATGGGCATTAAGAAGGGCACTTGTGATGAGCACTGGATGTTATATGTAAGTGACAAATCACTAAATTCTACTCCTGAAACCAATACTACACTATACATTAACTAACTTGAATTTAAATAAAATCTTGGAAGAATAAAAATTCAAAAAAGAAAAAAAGGAAAAAGAAAATTCTCAGCCCCCCGAGATGACAAAAGATGTTAAAGGTGGGAATAGCTTTCAAACAAAGTTTGAATCCAAGAGCATTGGCAGAACATGGCCTCAAAATGAAGCTGAGAGGTGACTGCAAAGACCACAGAAAGATCAACAGTGGTACCTTATAATAATAATAATAATAATAATAATAATCAATTATACAAACAATCCTTTAAAAAGATTAAAAGTATGTTTCACAGATCCTCTCAATCAACAGTCAATACTTCAGAAAGCTTGAGTGCATTTTACCTCAGTATCTCTGCGGAAGCCCACATTTTGAAGAGATTCTTGGATGTGGCTTTTATCTAATGAGTAAACCCCAATGTGATTCACAGGAGGCTGACAAAATTTTTGAGAGAGTAATAACAGCAAGCACACCGCTAAACTGAACTGAAAGGAACAATGACAGTACAAGGTAAAAAGAGACCACTGGACCCCCAAAATTGTCAGGCAGCCGACTGAGAAAATCACTCACATGCAAACATACTTCATGAAAAAGGAAGGATGACTCAGAGGAAGGAGCAAAAGCACAGAGGGCAAAGCATGAAATGCTAAATAATTACTCCCAGGCCTTGAGATATAAATCAAGGAAACTCCAATATTTGCCCACCCAAATTTTAAAATCACTATGGAGCAGTGACCTCTTTATGCCTCTCATTTTCCTCCTCTTGAACAGTAAGGTCTATACCAATTATCTTATACCTGTCCCATGATTGTATGTTGGGTGTGCAGGTAGGTTGTGGGGGAGGGGTGGTAAAGTGGGGGGGGGGGGTGGCTAGATAACATCTCTTTAGTTCACAGGTCTTCAGATTCAGAGAAACTGTTCTTGATGAGTTGTACTTAAGCAACTACACCTGAGGAGTCTCATCAGGTGATGAGACTGATTTTGATGTAGAGATTCTGGACTCTGATGCGGTGCATAATGGGATGAAACTTTTAGGAAACTTGGAAGAAAGGAGGTGTATTTTGCATGTGAGAGGGACATTTGGGGGAGGGGCTGGAAGACAGACTGGCCATCCAAAGCCTTACAGGATATCTGGGAAGATATACACATGAAAAATTAAAAATCAGTATTTATTAATAATTATAAGTGACAGTCCTAAGTTAACAATATGTATTAGGTGCCACGGCCACTCAGAGGAAAGAGACTAAAATGACCAGGCACAGACAACGAGAATGGTCATATTGGAGATATAACTAGAGCTGAGATTTTAAACATGGATAAACTTGAATATTCTGAGGAGGAAAATTTTTCTTGGAAGAAGAATAACATAAGCAAAGGTAAAAAAAAGTAGAACTACACATGCTATGTTGAAATCATGCAAATCAGTTAAGCACAAGCAATTAGGCAAGTCTATGAGGACAGAGATCATGTCTTTCTTATTTAGCATTATATCCTGAAAGGTTAGTACAGTGCCCACTACATAGTAAACATTATCATTTTTTAAACAAATGTTCAAATTAAGTTTGGAAAAACATGTGAAGAGCAATCTGTAGAAGAGCCATAGAGTGCTAGTCTTCTACTGACTTTATCCTAAATTGATGAAGTCAGTGAAGAATTTCAAGATGGATAACAATAAGAAAACCATGCTTTAGGGAGACTAACCTAGTGTGAGACAGTGAAGACATTCACTCAGAATTCTCTTTATTGCTTCCACCTCCTGAACACTTCAAACATAAGATAAAGTAGACCACTGATTTTTCTGATTATAACTGTTAGTAAAGAACTGTAATAGTTTTATAGTCAGTCCTTTAGCAAGCGAGTCCAGTTGCCCACTCAGGAAGGCAAAAGAGCTTTATTATCTTACACTAGTCTTCAATTAAAGCTATAAAAATTTGCTATTTTTTTAACATTTATTTATTTTTGAGAGAAAGAGAGAGAGAGAGAGAGAGAGAGATACTGTGTGAGCAGGTTGGGGCAGAGAGAAAGGGAGACACAGAAACCGAAGCAGGCTCCAGGTTCTGAGCTGTCAGCACAGAGCCCAACATGGGGCTCGAACTCACGAACCGTGAGATCATGACCTGGGCTGAAGTCAGACATTCAACCAACTGAGCCACCCTGGTGCCCCCCAAAATTTGCTATTTTTTAATGAAAATATGTTCTTTCTCAAAAAGCCTATCATTAGCGCTTATCATGAAAGTAAAGTGACCTCAAAGAAAGTTATGGTTCTTACAGCCATAAAACAGAAGTTTTAGATCAATTAAAGAATGAAGGACTAGTTCATATTATAGTGGGACCTTAGAGTCTCAGACTACATCTTTCTTAAATGTTAAAGAGTTCTGTGCAATAAAAGCATAGTGGAAGGAAAAAACTATGGAAATAAAGAATATTTCAAAATATCTTTGTCAATGCTAAGGATTTTAAGTTTATTTTTATTTATTTTGAGAGAGAGAAAAAGAGAACAAGTGGGGGAGGGGCAGAAAGAGAGGGAGAGAGAGAATCCCAAGCAGGCTCAGTGCTGTTAGCACAGAGCCCAATGCGGGGCTTGAACTCACGAACCGCGAGACCATAACCTAAGTTGAAGTCATGAGTCAGATGCTTAACTGACTGAGCTACCCAGGTGCCCCATGTCAATACTAAAGGATTTTTAAAGCAATAAATAAAAAATGTATTTTTAACTCATATCAAAATATTTAGGAAACTCTACCTTAAACAGAAATATTCCAAAGTCATGAGAATATACAAAATGGACCTTTTACCTCAAATACTTTGTGGAATTAGGTAGAATATTTAAAAGGTGATAACTAAGTGGGCATCACTAGCACAGTTTTCTATATTTTGGTTCCACCTATTTCATCTCCAACCACTAAAAACAATAAACAAATCAACTACTTTAGAGGGGTGGATCTATGTAAAAGGCTTCTTTGTAATAAAGGAGACACCATATGGTTTGTACTATGTGTGTGTATTCTTCTTTCAAGTTATGTTAACTTCTCCACAAACCCCAGTGTTTGAGAAAATATATTGCTTTTTTCAGCCAGTAATTCTTCATTCTAGTATGGTCAGAAGGAAAAATAAACTATCAATTAGAGAGAAACATTAGTTTATTTTTCTTCACTAAAATAAATGTGATTATGGTTTAAAAAGCACATATCCTCAGTTTCCCAAGGGAATTTTACTTTTTTTTTTTGAGAGAGCACATGCATGCAAGTTGGAAAGGGACAGAGGGAGACGGAGAGAAAGAATCTTAAGCAGGTTCCATACCCAGCATGGAGCCTGATGCGGGCTCAATCCTACAATGTGAGACTGTGACCTGAGCCAAAATCAAGAATCAGATGCTTAAACAACTAAGCCAGCCAGGCCAAACATTTAAAGAATAGTTAATACTTACTCTTCTTAAACTGTTCAAAAAAATAGAAATGGAAGGAAAACTTCCAAACTCATTCTATGAGGCCAGCATTACCTTGATTCCAAAACCAAAGACCCCACAAAAAGGAGAATTATAAGCCAATATCCCTGATGAATATGGATGCAAAAATTCTCAACAAGATACCAGTAAATTAAATCCAACAGTACTTTTGAAGATTACTCACCACGATCAAGTGGGGTTTATTCCTGGGCTGCAAAGGCAGTTTAATATTTGCAAATTAAGCAATGTGATACACTAAATTAATACAAGAAAGGATAAGAACTGTATGATCCTCTCAATAGATGCACAAAAAGTATTTGACAAAGTACAGCATCCATTCTTGATAAAAACCATCAACAAAGTGAGCACAGAAGGAACTTGCCTTAACATCATAAAGGCCATAATATGAAAGACCCACAGCTAATATCATACTCAATGAGGAAAAACTGACAGCTTTTCCTCTACAGTCAGGAACAAGACATTCTCATCATTATTTAATGTAGTACTGGAATGTACTAGCCTCAGCAATCAGACAAAAAAGAAATAAGTGATCCCAATTGGCAAGGAAGACATCAAACCTTCATTATTCACAGGTGACATGATACTCTGTGTAGAAAACCTAAAACACTCCACCAAAAAATTGTTAGAACTAATACATGAATTCATTAAAAGTTGCAAGACACAAAATCAACATACAGAAATCTGTTACATTTCAATACACCAATAATGAAGCAGCAGAAAGAGAAATCAAGGAATGGATCCCATTTACAACTGCACCAAAAACCACAGGATACCTAGGAATTAACCTAACCAAAGAGGTAAAAGATCTGTACTCTGAAAATTAAAGAACACTTACAAAAGAACTTGAAGAGGACACAAAGAAATGAAAAATCATTCCATGCTCATGGATTGGAAGAACAAATATTGTTAAAATGTCTATACTACCCAAAGCAATCTACACATTTAATGCAATCCCTATCAAAATAACCACCAGCACTTTTCATAGAGTTAGAACAAATAATCTTAAAATTTGTTTGGAACCAAAAAAGACCCTGAATAGCTCAAGGCATCCTGAAAAAGGAAAACAAAGCTGGAGGCATCACAATTCCGGAGTCCAAGTTATATTACAAAGCTGTAGTCATCAAGACAGTATGGTAATGGCACAAAAACAGACACATATATCAGTGGAACAGTATAGAAAGTCCAGAAATGGACCGACAACTATATAGTTAACTAATCTTCAACAAAGCAAGAAAGAACATCCAATGGAAAAAAGACAGTCTCTTCAACAAATAGTGTTGGAAAAACTGGACAGCAATATGCAGAAGAATGAAAGTGGACTACTTTCTTACACCATACACAAAAATAAATTCAAAATGGATGAAAGACCTTAAATGTGAGAAAGGGAACCATCAAAATCCTAGAGGAGGGGCGCCCGTGTAGAGTATATTACGCTAAGCAAAATAAGTCAGTCAGAGAAAGACAAATCACATATAATTTCACTGATATGTGGAATTTAAGACACAAAACAGATGAACATAGGGGAAGTAAGAAAAAAAAGAGGGAGACAAACCTTAAGAGACTCTTAACTATTGAGAACAAACAGGGTTAGTGGAGAAGAGGTGGGCAAAGTATGGGCTAAATGGGTGATGGGTACTGAGGAGGGCACTTGTGATGAGCCCTGGGTGTTATATGTAAGTGATAAATCACTAAATTCTACCCCTGAAACCAGTATTCCATTATATGTGAACTAACTAGAATTTAAATAAAAACTTGAAACAAAAAATAAAATAAAATAAAATAAAATAAAATAAAATAAAATAAAATAAAATAAAATAAATAAAAAGCACATAACATCAATAATCCAAACGGAGCAAGCAAATATCCTTAAAGGTTAAATTCTTTTTGTATTTTCAGGAGGTGGGGGGAGGGTGAGAAGTAAGGGAGGCACTTCCTATTTGCAAGCCACAGTTCTAAACGCTAAGAATATAGAGATGAATAAAACATGATCCTTTCTATTGAGGAATTTATAATTAGGCAAGAATGTACAGATCAATGGAAGGCCAGAGATGAAGAGCAGATGTTTTCAATGAGTACTGAAAAATTACTAAAAGTCAATGAGGTAAAGAAAGGTGGGAAAAGCATTTGAAGACTATCAACAGAATGATCAGTAGGTCTAAGACTCTAATCAAGGACTCAGAAATATAAAACAGGTAAGAATATATTCAGATAAGTAAGAGATTATATAATTCCGGAAGGCACAGGGTCCAAACAGAAAGTTAGGCCAATCATCCAGGCAATCGGAAAGGTTTGAATAAGAGAATGCCATGTTGAATGTGTATTTCTAATAAACAACCATAGGCTACAGTAAGGAGGATGGAGTTGATGAAAGAAAGACTGGAAGCCAAGGTATTGCTGAGTGGAGGCAAGAGATGACAAGAGTCTGAAATAGAACAGTAGAAATTAGAAAGAGATGAGACAGAATGAGGAAATATTTAGCTAATAAAACCCACCTAAATTTGGTGATTAATTAGATGATTGGGAGGTGAGAGAGGAATCTAGGATTACTTCAATCTTTCTAGCTTGGGGAGTTTGGTACATGGTAATATCAGAAACTGAAAATAGAAATAAAGGAGGAAAAACACATTATGGATAAGGTTTGTCAGGGGGAGGGGAAAATAAGAAAAAAAAAGTTAGAAATGCTGAAATTGAGATGCCTGTAAAGATCCAATTAGCTATATCTACCAAGCAGATGGATGTATAAGTCAGAAGTCAGGGCTAGAGATACAGATTTGAATTACCAGAATACAAGAGTAGTTAAGACTCAAAAGCATGTAAGATGCCCAAGGAAAAGAAAGAAGCAAAACAACAATAAAACAGGATGAAATCTTGGAGAATATCAAGGGAATGGGAAAAGGAGGAGCTCATAGAAGTTTGAGAAAGATCAATTATAAATATAAGACATGAAAAAGACTGCCAGTGCCCACTAATATTTGTGGCTTTTCTCCTGCCTTAGAACACTGCTAAACTCTCAATCTCAGCCTCTTGCAGTTCGATAAAGTCATTTAAAATATTCTGGCTAGGGAGAAAAGATGAAACAAAACAAAAAAGACCAAAAAACTAGAAAGTACCAGAGAACAGCACCAGAAACTCTGGCAACACAATGGCAATAAGTTCCTATCTTTCAGTACTCACTCTAAATGTCAATGGACTAAATGCTCCAATAAAAAGACATAGGGTAACAGAAAGGATAAGAAAACAATATACACCTAACTGATGTTTACAAGAGAACCATTTTAGACCTAAAGACACCTTCAGATTGAAAGTAAGGGGATGGAGAACCATCTATGATGGTAATGGTTGCCAAAAGAAAGCCAGAGTAGCCATACTTATATCAGACAATCTAGATTTTAAAATAAAGACTGTAAGAAGAGATGACGAAGGGCATTATTACATAATTAATGGGTCTATCCACCAAGAAGATCTAGCAATTGTACACACTTATGCCCCCAACATGAAATTACCCAAATATATAAATCAATTATACACAAACATAAAGAAACTTATTGGTAATAATACCATAATAGTAGGGGATTTCAACACCTCACTTACAGCAATGGACAAATCATCTAAACAGAGTATCAACAAGGAAACAATGGCTTTGAATGACACACTGGATCAGATGGACCTAATTGATACATTCAGAACATTTCATCCTAAAACAGTGGAATATACATTCTTCTTGAGTATACACAGAACATTCTCCAGAATAGATTTGTGTGCTGGGACACAAATCAGCCCTCAACAAGTACAAAAAGATTGAGATCATACCGTGCATATCTTCAAACCACAACACCATGAAACTCGAAATCAACTACAAGAAAAAATTTGGAAAGACAGCAAATATTTGAAGACTAAATAACATCCTACTAAAGAATGAATGGGTTAACCAAGAAGTTAAAGAGAAAATTAAAAAGTTCACGGAAGCCAGTTTAAATAACACCACAGCCCAAAACCTCTAGGATGCAGCAAAGGCAGTCATAGGAAGGAAGTATATAGTAATCCAGGCCTTTCTAAAGAAGAAAGGTCTCAGATACACAACCTAACCTTACACCTTAAAAGAACTGGAAAAAGAACACAAAATAAAACCCCAAACCAGCAGAAGATAGGAAATAATAAAGATTAGAGCAGAAATCAATGCTATTTAAATTTAAAAAAAAACAACAATAAATCAAATTGATGAAACCAGGAGCTGGTTCTTTGAAAGAATTAACAAAATCGATAAGCCCCTAGCCAGTTTGATCAAAAAGAAAAAAGAAAGGACCCACTAAATAAAATCAAGAATTAAAGAGGAGAGATCACAACCAACACTACAGAAATACAAACAAAAATAAGAGAATATTATGAGCAATTATATGCCAATAAGTTGGCCAATTTGGAAGAAATGGACAAATTCCTAGAAACATATTAACTACCAAAACTGAAACAGGAAGAAAGAGAAAATTTGAAGAGACCCATAACCAGTAAAGAAATTGAGTTATTAATAAAAAATTTCCTCAAAAAACAAAAGTCCAGGGTTGGATGACTTTCCAGGGGAATTCTACCAAACATTTAAAGAAGAGTTAACACCTACTCTTGTGAAGCTGTTCCAAAAAATAGAAGTGGAAGGAAAACTTCCAAACTCATTCTATGAGGCCATCATTACCTTGATTCCAAAACCATACAAAGACCCCACTAAAAAGGAGAACTACAGACCAGTTTCTCTGATGAACATGGATGTAAAAATTCTCAACGAGATACTAGCCAACTGGATTAAACAATACGTTAAAAGAATTATTCGCCACAATCAAGTAGGCTTAATACCTGGGATTCAAGTCTGGTTCAATATCCACAAATCCATCAATGTGACACATCAATAAAAGAAAAGATAAGAACCACATGATCCTCTCAATAGATGCAGAGAAAGCATTTGACAAAACATGGCATCCTTTCTTGATAAAAACTCTCAAGAAAGTAGGGATAGAAAGATCACACCTCAAAAGCATAAAAGCCATAAAGAAGAGACCTACTGCTAATATCATCCCCAACGGGGGAAAACTGAAAGCTTTCCCCCTAAGGTTAGGAACATGATAGGGATGTCCACTCTCACCACTGTTATTCAACATAATACTGGAAGTCCTAGCATCAGCAATCAGACAACACAAAGGAATAAAAGGCATCCAAATCAGCAAGGAGGAAGTCAAACTTTCACTCTTCACAGACGACAAGATACTCTACATGGAAAACCCAATAGATTCCATCAAAAAACTGCTAGAAGTGATCCATGAATTCAGCAAAGTGGCAGGATTTAAAATCAATGCACAGAAATTCATTGCATTTCTATACACCAATAATAAAGCAACAGAAAGAGGAATGAAGGAATCCCATTTACAGTTGTACCAAAAACCATAAAATACCTAGGAATAAACCTAACGAAAGAGGTGAAAAATCTATACACTGAAAACTACAGAAAGCTTATGAAAGAAATTGAAGAGAACACACACAAAAAAGGAAAAACATTCCATACTAATGGATTAGAAGAACAAATATTGTTAAACAATCCTAAAATTTGTATGGAACCAGAAAAAAAACCGAATTGCCAAAGCAATCCTGAAAAAGAAAACCAAAGCTGGAGGCATCACAATCCTGGACTTCAAGATATATTACAAAGATGTGATCATCAGGACAGTATGGCACTGGCAGAAAAATAGACACTTAGATCAATGGAACAAAATAGAGAACCTAGAAATGGACCCACAAACATATGGCCAACTAATCTTTGACAAAGCAGGAAAGAATATCCAATGGAATAAAGACAGTCTCTTCAGCAAATGGTGCTGGGAAAACTGGACAGCAACATGCAGAAGAATGAACCTGGACCACTTGCTTACACCATACAGAAAAATAAACTCAAAATGGATGAAAGACTTAAAACATAAGACAGGAAGCCATCAAATCCTAGAGGAGAAAGCAGGCAAAAACCTCTGACCTCACCTGTAGCAACTTCTTACTCAACACATTTCCAGAGGAAACGGAAACAAAAGCAAAAATGAACTATTGGAACCTCATCAAGAGAAAAAGCTTCTGCACAGTGAAGGGAACAATCAGCAAAACTAAAAGGTAACCGACAGAATGGGAGAAGATAACTGCAAATGACATGTCAGATAAAGGGTTAGTATCTAAAATCTATAAAGAACTTATCAAACTCCACATCTTAAAAACAAAAAAATCCAGTGAAGAAATGGGCAAAAGACATGAACAGACACTTCTCCAAAGAAGTCATCCATATGGCTAACACGCACATGAAAAAATGTTCAACATTACTGATCATCAGGGAAATACAAACGAAAACCACAATGAGATACCACCTCACACCATTCAGAATGACTAAAATTAACAACCCAGGCAACAACAGATGTTGGCGAGGATGTGAAGAAAGGGGAATTCTTTTGCACTGCTGGTGGGAATGCAAACTGGTGGAGCCACTCTGGAAAACAGTATGGAAGTTCCTCAAAAATTTAAAAAAAAAACTACCCTATGGCCCAGCAATTGCACTACTAGGTATTTATCCAAAGAATACAGGTGTGCTGTTTCAAAGGGACACATGCACCCCAATGTTTACAGCAGTGCTATCAATAGCCAAGGTATGGAAAGAGCCCAAATGTCCATCGACAGATGAAGGGATAAAGAAGATGCTGTGTACACACACACACACACACACACACACACACACACACACACACACACACACACAATGGAGTATTACTCGGCAATCAAAAAAAAAAATGAAATCTTGCCATTTACAACAACATGGATGGAAATAGAGGGTGTTATGCTAAGCAAAATTAGAGAAAGACAAATATGATATGACTTCACTCGTATGTGGAATTTGGGATGGAAAACAAATGAACGTAGGTGAAGGGAAGCAGGAAAAATATAAAAACAGGGAGGGGGACAAAACATAAGAAACTCTTAAATATAGAGAACAAACAGGGTTGCTGGAGGGGTTGTGGGTGGGGAGAAGGCTAAATGGGCAAGGAGCATTAAGGAAGACACTTGTTGGGATGAGCACTGGGTGTTAATACATAGGGGATGAATCACTGGATTCTACTCCTGAAATCATTATTGCAGTATATGCTAGCTAAGTTGGATATAAATTAAACAACAAAAGTAAATAATAAAAATAAATTAATTAAATAAAATGAAATATTCTGGCTAAAAACATATGGCAGAAGAATATATATACTTTTAGGTTTGGTTTCTGAAATTTTTTGCATGAACCTCTAATCTCTCTTCCTTTTGTGGAAGCTTGGAAACCACACACTGAAGATGGCAGCATCACTTTTACAGAGAGAGTCAAGTCCATCTAAGGAACTGAGTCCAAATACAGCATGTATCACATTGTCTAAATCCCCCCCCAAAATTTATGCTGTCTGTACCACAAAGCAAGCAATTCCTTTCTAGTATTTATATTAAAAAGTTTTAAGTGTCCAGAGTCAACATTAACATAACATTGTCATATGTCAAAATGAAAATCAAACCAAAACTTTACAAAAGACTTTAAATAATAAATCCTAGAATTTAAACAAAGCATGTTCATGAACTTCATGAAAAGTTCTATTTTATCCAATAAAAGCTTTTCTTTTGAAATTCTGTATTGTTTTTGTCTTTCTAAATTCACAAGACAGATTAATAAATTCACCAGTGACTAAAAATCATTTCTTAAAGCAAATTCGGACATTTCTTTATGAAATTCTGAGTGATATCAAAGTTACCAACTGTGCTTGTATAGCTAATGGAACTTTTACTTCTGGGAGTTTCTAAAATCCAAAGTAGTTGAGTAGAGAGAAAATTAGAGAACTAATGCTCAGTAATTTATTGATCTATGTATATTCCCAAAGAACCTAAAATAAGACCTTAAATTACATGGGGAAGCTAAATATTTAAAGTATACTTTTACTCATTGATAACTTATTCCAAGTAATAACATAAGTTAAATATAAAATGCTAAAACAATTGTCATGAGTTTGTCTACATATTTATTTTATTTTTAGTGTTCGTTTATTTATTGAGAGAGAGAGAGAGAGAGAGAGAGAGAGAGAGAGAGAGACCAAGAGCAGGGGAGGGGCAGAGAGACAGGGAGAGAGAGAATCTCAAGCAGGCTCTGTGCAGAGCACAGAGCCCAACACAGGGCTTAATCTCACCAACAGTGTGATCATGACCTGAGCTGAAATTAAGAGTCAGACATCTAACCAACTGAACCACTCAGGTGCCCTGAGTATGCCTACATATTAAACTCTCATTAATTGTTTAAATTATGTTATAAATAAAAACCAACCCCAGCAAACCATTTCAAGGAAGCTTCTGTTTCTCTTTAGAGTCAGGAGATTATATATATTTATATTTTAAAAACATATTTAGTAGAATACTAAATATAAAAATATGTTTATATCTTATACATACATGTAGAGGACTTTTTAAAATAATAAACATTCAAATAGCAGAATATAATAAAACATAATTCACATAGTATCTAATGTTTTTGATAATTTAGAAGGAAATCAAGAGAGTAAACTGTCCCAAAATTTTATACCTAAGTACAAACTATCCAACTACTTATTCTCCTAGATTGCTAGTGCCAAGAGAGTAGGGAATATTTGTTGAATCAACGAATAAACTAGTTTCTTTTATATTAGAAGACATACATACCTAATATATATGATTCAACCAACCTTACAAATAGTGAATATCATTAGTCAATTAGCTTACTCATTTTCTTATCTAGAATATATAGTTAACTATACTTAATAATTCCATTTGGAAAACCATTAGGATAGATTTTTCTTCTTCTCTACATCTAGGAGTCAATTTGCAAGGCCAGAAAAAGACATATTACTGCTTGCAATATCCCTTTTCTCATTACTGGGCATCCTCTAAGTACTTAACACTGTGTTGGGTATTGGTTTGCCATCAGGTTATATGAACAAACAGAAAATATATACAAGAAATAAGTTTCATGCTCTCTCTTCCTTTATGGAAGCCTTAGAAACTATACACTGAAGAGAGCACTTTTATGGAATAAACTGAATTCCTAAATATCTCCATGAGACTAAGTTGAACCAAAACATTGTACAGAACATCCACATTTTTTCCAGATGTCTTAAGGCATCACAAATGTCACTGAAACTGGAGTTTACGATATAGAACATAGCTGAAACAGTCCATCTGTGTGGTAGTGCTGTTTGTCTAGAGGAAACATCTCCAGAGCATGCCAGGAATCCCTCAGGGCAATGATGGCATTTGGGTTCACCATGGCTATTACACAGATTTGTTTGAACACTGTTTACAAATATCTCCTAGAAGGTCAAGAAACCTGGATTAAATCCTTGCTCTTCCATTAATTAACTTGTAATGGAGAGAAAACAATTAGACATTTCTAAGTTTTGTTTTCATTTGTAAACAGCCAAATGTCCATTAAGTGAAAGGCGCTGGTCCACTTTGGCACTCAATACATGTTTCTTTTCAATTTGCTTTCAAACCATCCACCCACCCACTGACACCAAGACCTCCAAACTAATATTTCTTGGTAAATCTATAAAAAAAGACAACTATACAGCTACTGACATTGTATTTGTGGTAAAAATGGCTTTTTTTATAACATCTGTATGTTGGGTTGCTAAAAATCTACTAAAAAAAAAAAATCAGTTTAAGCCTTGTTAAAGGAAAAGGAAGCCAAACTAAATAAATCCTAGATAGGCAGGTCTTAGAATGTATCCCAAATTTGTTTTCTGTAAGCCAGACATTTAGAAGTAGCAACACATTTTCCCATAAAAACAAGTTTTAAGATTCCCAAGCCAGCTTGTTTAAATATAGCCAAAATATAATTTGTGTTATATGACCATCCCCACTGAGAAGAACAAAGAATTCACTGCAATATATACTCAGAATTCCAGCTTGGGATGATCTTCAGAAGATATTCCTCCTTACTCAAATCCTAGTAGCTAGAACATAGGGACTTCCTTTCACTAGCCACAACTCTGATCTTCTCACCAACTAGGATGTAGGCCTAGAACATTGCCTGTTCTTCCATACCCATCCCACCTCCAAACTCCAAACTCCAGTAGCACATTCACATACTGACAAGGATGTCCTTTAGGACAAGGATGGAAATAAGGGTAGCATGAGAGAGGCAAGAAACGTAGGCTTGTCTGAAAGGTGATTAAAAAGTAGGCAGACACTGGTGTGACTAATAGGAGGGTTTCTTTCTTATTTCTTTCTCTTTTACATACTTACTATCACTGAAAAACCAAAGCAGATTGTGGGCCAAGGACCAGATGGAGGAAAGCAGGATTGTATAACATGTAAGCTTTTCTACAGTGGCAAATGGATCAAATTTTCCCTTCCCTTACTTCTTCTCACTGCTGTGCCAGTATTACAAATAAAGAAGATGACATTCAATCCTTTGATTACACCACTAGTTCTTTAAGAATAGGGATCATCTCCTGCCCAACTATGTACCCTTGGTGTCTGAAAGTATGGCACACAATAGGTGGTCAATATGTGTACTGAATGAATCAATAAATATAACTTCAATGAATGCTATGATTTGTCATCCAGAACCCCTTTATACCCAAGGCTTATTCTCCTAGCTGATGGGAGTACTGCTGACAGACAGCCCTCAGCTGTCAGCCCTCTTAGGGTATTACCTCAGCTGAAAAGAGCCATCTTGGCCCAAAATCATACTCCTTCCTGGGGCATCTTGCATCTAATGATTGGGGATCTAAAGGTCTAGCTTCCCTCACCTTAACTTGAGACAATTCTGAGGACCACCCCAGCTTTAGAGCTCCCCCTTGGGACTGCTGTGGCTGCATCAGGTCCAACTTCTCCAGTAGAAATTGGGCTTCCTTCCTTTGCACAGCATTGGTTCCAAGACGCCTCCCTAGTAAATGTGCTGCACTCGAATTTCCATCTCAGCGCCTGCTTTCAAGAAACCCAACCTGAGGACAACAGCCCAAGAGAGGATCCAGATCTGACTCAGATTTAAACCACGCAAGGAAAGGTATCTGACTTCATATTAAAGGTCAGTAAATATAAAAGGCTTTACAAAACTTAAGGAACAAATTATTTTATTCTTCGCAATTTGTTTCCATTTCAGCACTTTAAGTAATCAATAATCAAGAGACTTAAGAGTTTTTTTGAGGACTTCCTCAAAAAAAGTGCCTCTGTTTACTCTCATGTAAGCTATTAATGGCAAACTGTACCAAATTCAATTTTATCTAAGTTAAAAGAAAGCAAAAGAAATTAAACATTAATGGATTTAATGTAAATATGGTAAAAAGCACTGCAAAGATCAGTGCTGTTCTAATCACGGGTGTTAGTCAACATCTGACTTGATAAAGAACTGCTTTTCTACTAAAAGCTACTCAATATATTAAGTACAGTACTTTTCACTGCCATTACCAGAAATGCAATACTACATAAAAGTCATTATTAAAAAATGAAGAGTTACAAATCACTAGAACTATTCAAGGCACAGCTGAGCAAAAAATAAATGAAAAAATAAGTAACAAAAGGAAACGCATTAAAAACCAGAATTACTATTACCTTCAAATATAACAGCATAATATTCAATATCTTGCCAAAATAAAATATAATAGTTTATGAGTCATTTTATTTTATGTTTGTTTAAAAAGATGATGAGTTTGCCATTAATTATTTAGAAGGCCAGCTTCCTAATGGCAGATCCTTCTTCAACTAAAGAGAAATAAGAGTTACCTCTTAAAAATTTATGTTATATGGAGTCTGAGATGTATTAGGCCTTTGTCATCTTACCATGAACACTTCCTAATGTAATATCCCCAGCAGCAGAAGACAGAAATGATGATTCTGTATAAAGATACTTGGCTTCCAGCAAACCATCTTCAGTAGATATACTAACTGTACTTCCCTGCAGTTTATCTATGGTCACAGTCTATCAAAAGAAAAACTCAAAATCAGTTCATTATAAAACAAAGACTGGTAAAAAGTCAAAATGGTACCCTCAGATTTAAACGGGCAACTAGATAAAAAGATACTACCCAGTACACAATCACTTTATTTACGTTGATTCTCTAGCTCTAATTATAATATTGTGAGCAACAATGTATTTTCTGTGGAATGTGGAATAGACCCATTAAATTCCTTCACTTATTTAGATCTTTAATTTCTCTTAATGATGTTTTATATTTTCTTTGTAGAGTTCTTCAGCTTTTGTTAAATTTATTCCTATTTGGTATTTTCTAAGTGTTATTATAAATCTTTTTTTAAACTTCATTTTATCCTAATTGGCTTTTGTATGTGATCTTAAATCCAACAACTTCACTAAACTCACTAATTCTAATAATTTTCCTGATTTTTAAGAAAATTTTTCTACATGCATATTTACATTACCTGCAAGTGATAGTTTCTTTACTTCCTTTCCAATCCTTATATTAATGCATTTTTCCTGCTCTTTCCTGCCTAATTATCTGGCTCAGGTCTCCAACTCAACAGTGAACAAAAGCAAGGAGATAGCAAGCATCCTAAACTTATGTCTCTTCTCAGAGGGAAAACTTACAATATAGCGTCATCATTGAGTAAGATGTTTGCTCTAGATATCCTTTGGATCCTTTGTATCAGATTCCAACTATTTCAAATTTGTTTAAATTATAAATAGGCTTTTAATTTTAGCACATATTTTATCTGATTTGATTGTACTATCATGATTTTCTCCTGTCATCTGTTAATTAGTGAATACACTATCAATTATACAGTTTTTCCAGTTTACATCTAATAACAAAGTAGCTTTCTATTAAACAAAATGAAAAGAATTTTGTATCTATCCCTAAGCTTCCCTAACAAAATTTAGTATGAATTTATGTTTCAAATATTGAACACAATATAAAATGAAGATATCCAGTAATAATTTCTAATCATCTCTATCAAAGTTCAAACAAACATTTTATAAGCGTCGAGTGTTAATTATGTCTGAGTGTTAATTACTTTTATGTTGACATAGAAACAGAATCACCAGGAAGGCATGCTACAATTTTGCCTGGCATCAAATTCAAGTATTACGCTGGGGTGTTTAAAGAAAGATCGATTTTCAACACATCATCACCACACTAGTGTCATCCACTCCTAATACGTTTTTCAAAAACTGATAAAAAATGAAAATATTATATAAGAAGAATTGAGTTTCAAGAATACTAAAATTTGTAAGTACAAAAAAGAGAAAGAAAAGCACTCAGAAGTTCCACCAGGAAGCAAATTAGAATTTCTTCACCCTCTGGATTTGAGATATATAACTTCCTTTTTTAGCTTTCAGTAAGTATATAATATGCACCTGATTGCTTCTTATCTACAGTTTCTTTTAAGCTAATTATAGACTCATAGGAATTTTCACTTTAAATCTAGTTTCAATAAATCAGTCAAAAAAAGATATTTTACCTACAATTCATTCAAATTTGCGAGAATATAGATATTTCACATTCCTCAGTGTTATAGCATAGGTGTAAAATTCCTGAAAAAATCTGTCCTTTACCTACAAAGTTCTTCATGAAAAGCTGCTTTATGCATGGCTTCAAACTCTCCAAGTATTTCCATAAAGCAGACAAGGAGGAACACTCTAGCTTTTTATAGATGGTGAGGCTGGTTTAGGCAATAACAAAAGATAAATACTGAAAGAATATTTGAAACTTAATTAAATTAGCAAAGGAGCACTTTTGATTAGACTCTCCCCACAACCAAATAAAGCCTTTATGAGACTCCTTATGAGTATCTGGAAATGGTCAAGGATTTACTTTGTTCATTAAACTCTAAATATTTTATTTTGTAGAAAACTAGAAAAATATCCTCCCCTGCTGTACCAAAGCAAATGAAAGCATGTGAAAGTACCACACCTTCCCCACTACAATAATATAGTTATTTTAACCAATCATTCCACAAAATTAACTTCAAAGAAATTCAAAATTCACTGAGGGCCACATATGATGCACTATATCAGATACAAACTAGAACAATTAAAGATAGGACACCATAGTTTATAGCAAAATGTTGAGGTTCTGATTTATAGTTATTTAATGCTAAGGGAACAAACAGACTCTTTGGATTAAACTGTATAGCTTGCTTATTAACAGAAGCAGCTGTTTAAAGAAAGAACAAAAAGTAGATCCAAAAATTAATACCTTCTTGACAGAGATATTGCTATAAATTAATTTTCTTTTCCATACAAGAAGGAAAGTTTTTCATAAGTTTAGTTATTATAAATCAACATATATAATAAAAATCAAACTTTAAGAAAGTACTGTGGCTTTGTAGCTCAGACTAAGAGAGGTCAAGTGACAACCATGTCATGAATTCATCCAACCATCAGAGGGAATGTATTTCTAGTTTCTCAGTACCAAACTTAGGATACTAAAATTAATGATACTATTTAGAAATAGACACTCCATTTAAAACAACATATTAAAAATGCTGTTAAGTGTTTACAGTACTCATTTTATTCTCACAATCTTGTGAATAGGAAAAACAAATAATACCATCCCTATTTTATGAATAATGGAACGAGACTCCGTAAAGTTAACTGGTAGATCTAGGACTAGTCATCTTTCCTGTGCTTTCACTTACCTTCACCATCATCATTATAGTAAATACCATATTAGAGATAACTATGTGCCAGACATTGTTTTAAGTACTTCATCTATATTAACTGATTTAATCCTCATTATAACCCTCTGAGTTAAGTCCATTACTATTATTCCATTTTTCAGAAAACCAAGACACAGAGGTTAAGTAACTTGTCTGAAGTTACAGAGCTTAGTAAGTGGCTGAGCCTGGAATTAAACCCAAGTAGTCTGGTTCTCAATTCTGTTCTCTTAACCAATTCAATATGCTGCCTCTCAAATATCTATAGCACATCTCTGTGAAAGTTATATATTAAGAGTAAATATATAAGCATTTATTTTATATAAAAACCCATAAACTTAGAAATATACTTTAAATATGAACACTATACACAATATAAAGAAAATATCTACATTAACACAACACAAAACTCAATCAGGCAAGAAACAAAATAGTATAATAGAAAGTAGGAATAAATGAATATTTAATAAACCATGAAAGTTGGAACAAATAAATAACTAATGAGTGGGAACAGCAGCTAATAATTAAGAAATGATTATAATTTTTCTTTGATACCTTTATTTGAATATCAAAATGTAATATTTTGGTAACTTAAATCATTTCAATTCACATAAGCCATGATTTAAAGGACAGATTTAAAGGAGCTGCAAAGTTGGTACAATTTCGCTTTTGCACTTCCAAGCCCACAGCAATCCAAGGGGTGAAACTAAATGCCATCTCAAAAAAGCTGCCACGTAAGGCCAGGCAGTATCTTTCAATACTTTCCTAGTTTAATTTAAAGGATAAATTCAAATGTTTGGGTTTAAACAATGTCCTAAAGGTTCTAAGACACAGGTGATGGAAAATAAAAGTGATGACAGTAGAAACAGTTACTGTTAAAATCTACATTGTTTAATTATGCCAACAATAATTTACCTACAAGATATATTTATAACTTGTCCTCACCAATTATCTCAGAGAAAAGCTGAGTAGAGAATTTAAATTTACAAAGAAAGATTCTCACAAATTGTGTAAGTGTAAAATAAAAGGTGACCAAGATCTTTCTCAAAGATTTAAAACATTATCCATAATGTTAAGAAAACTGTGATAATTTATATTTCAAAATTACATCTATATTCTTCATTGTAGGCAAAATCACAGAAAGCAACAAAAGTTAACTTAAAAATACAAGCTATTTTAGAACAACCAAAAAATCCCTATAGGTAATAAAAGCTTTTGGAGAACAGTAATGCTACCTAATGGTGCCATCTTGTGGAAAATGCTGAAGAAAGTTGTTTTGAAATTCAACCTTTACTAGTCCAAAGGAAAAGTAAACAGGTCTTAGAAAAATGCTCAAATAAACCTAACACATAAAAAAAATTAATCCTGATCATGGCAGTATAACTTAATGATCGATTTTAATCCATGTTCATAAACATCCCTTTAGAACTTGGATTAAACATTTATTATTTAAAGATGTTATTGATTCCAAATAAAAAACTAAAGAACTGTCAAAAGTATTAAGTCACAAGCTAAAATTTAAGTTGTATAATACTTGATCAGTTAAATTTCAAATTTTAATTTACTAATGAACTAAAATGCATTCAAAAGATGGAATATTATGCCACAAAGTTTGAAGAACCTACCTACAAGTTGTGTGAGCCAATTGGATACAAAACTGTAATTGCTAAAAAAAAAAAAAAAAAAAAAAAAAAAGTTTCAATCTTACACTTTTATCTGATGCATGAATATTTATATTTCCATAAACTGTTCCCAGACAGATCACTTTGCCTCCTTTTGTTTGAACATGCAATTTTTGACTCTGAAAGACAAATACAAAAATATAGAGGAGAAAATAAATTTGATTGAGACTCATAAAAACATTTCCAACATTTTATACATTTCTTCTTAAATAATAATAAAGCAGAAAAAGAAACCAGGAATAAAACAGAAATGCACTGTTTGGAATAATTACAACAACTAGGAAAGAGAGCCAACTGCTATTAAAGAGGTTAAATAAGTCATCTGTACTCATTAGAGAATAAGAAGAGATATTTGCGTGTTCCAGTAACTTCACTGAAGAAGCGTTTGGGAATATAAGATCATCATAACTGGGTAACTAAACATAAATGATGAAGAAGATGATAATAATTATTGTTATTGCTCATCATTATTAATACTTATCATTTTTAATAACAATAGTTATCACTACTTGGCATTTTCTTTGTACCAAATACAATGTTAACTACTTTATATGATCTATGATTTTAATCTTCACAACTCAGAAATAAGTGTTATATTTTTTCCCATTTACAGAGAAAGAAATCCAAGAATCAGAAAGGTACAGGACAGTTAGAAAACAACAAAATATAAATTAACAGAATCAAGCTCTGTATGATTTCAAAACCCACACTCCATGGCTGGAGTCTTTTGAAGAAGGATATAGTCACACTTAGGGCAACAGCCTAAGTTGCCCGTGATAAGGCAACAGAAGAATTGAAGGACTTGCCTAGAATGGTAGTTCTCAACTAAACATGATTTTGTCCCCCAGAGAACATTTGACAATGTCCAGAGATATTTTTCATTGTCATAATGTGTGCTATTTGCATTTAGTAGGTAGAGGCCAGGGATGCTTCTAAACATGCTACAGGGCACAGTTCAGCCCATGATAACAGGAAATTATCTGGCCTAAAATATCAATAGTGCCAAAGTTGAGAAACCATTTTTTGTTTTATGCCACAATGGCAGGAGGAAGAAAAATGACAAAAAAGATATCTTAGTATTATCAAATGAATCAAAAGATAAATGCCAAAAGAAAAAGAGAGAAATGCAAAGAAACTGACAGCAGCATAGTAGCTTCTGATTTAAAAAAAAAAAAATTTAAATCTGCACTCTTGTGATTATTTTGAGTACCTTTATACTTGAACAGTGCCTACAGAATCACCATCAATTTTTTTAATGGTAATATACTTTTTATTAAGTTATGAATTTTAATTCCAGTATAGTTAACATATAGTGTTATATTAGTTCCAGATGTATAGTATAGTAATTCAACAATTCAGTGCTCATCATGGTATGTGTAATCTCTATCATCTATTTCCTCTATCCCCCACTGACCTCCCTTCTGGTAACCATCAGTTTGTTCTCTATAGTTAAGAATCTGTTTCTTTCTTTGTCTCTCTCTCTCTGCTTTTTTGTTTTGTTTTCCTTGGCTTGTTTGTTCTGTTTCTTAAATTCCACATATGAATGCAGTCATATGGTATTTGTCTTTCTCTGAATTACTTTGCAGCGTAACACCCTCTAGGTCCATCCATGTTATCACAAATTGCAGGATCTCACTCTTTTTTATGTCTGAGTAATATTCCTGTGTGTGTGCATGCATGTGTGAGCATATACATGTACGTGTGTATATGTATACACACACCACATCTTATTTATTCGTGCATGTACGAATGCTTCCTTATCTTGGCTATTGTAAATAATGTTGCAATCTTTCTAAATTAGTGTTTTTGTTTTCTTTGGGTAAATACCCAGTAATGCAATTACTAGATCATATGATATTTCTATTTTTAATTTTTCAAGGAACCTCCATACTGTTTTTTACAGTGGTGCACCAATGTACGTTCCCAAGCACATGAGGGCTTCATTTTTTCCACATCCTCACCACTTGTTATTTCTTATCTTTTTTGATACTAGCCATTCTGACTAGTGTGAGGTGATACCTCATTATGGTTTTGATTTGCATTTCCCTGATAATTAGTGATGTTGAGCACCTTTCCATTTATCTGTTGGCTATCTATGTGTTTTATTTGGAAAAATGTCTATTCAGGTCTACTGCCCATTTTTCCATTGGATTTTCTGGTTTTTAGGTGTTAAGTTGTGCTAAGTTCTCTGTATATTTTGGATATTAACCCCTTATCAAATATATCATCACAAATATCTTCTCCCATTCACTAGAACGGTAACAAGGGTGAGAAGCAACTTCCTGAACTTCCTGTCCTGGACAAAACCAAGTTTCTTGTGTCTGATCATGTCAACGTGGGTGAGCCCATCAAGATAATTAGAAGGTGCTTACAGCTGAACACCAATCAAGTCTTCTTCCTGTTAGTGGATGGACACAGCACAGTGAGTGTGTCCACACCGATTTCTCAAGTATATGAAAGTGAGAAGGACAAAAATGGATTCCTGTATATGGTATATGCCTCTTAGGAGACATTTAGAATGAGATTGTCTGTATAAGACTAGAAAAATATGTCTGTTCTAGAATTTTTTAAACCTTTATCAAGGGGGAAAAAAAGGGATGTTACCAACTGAGATTGGTCAGTTCATCCAATCACAGATAATCAAACAGTAGTGTTCCTGCATAGGAATTTTAGGAAGTTATTTTCTTACTGCAAGCCAGAAAAACTGAGCTCCAAATGAGCATATTCAGCTTTGGAAAACTACATTATTTAACCTAGGCTGTTTTGTTTTCAAATTTAGAAGTTCAAAAATAAAATTCTTTGCATTCTAAAAAAAATATTTTGTTCATAATTTTCTTTGCTGTGTAAAACTTTTTCATTTTGTAATTCTGAGTTTTTTGTTTTTGTTTTGTTTTTTGCTTTTGCTTCCCTTTCCTGAGGAGACATATCCATAAATATATTGCTAGGGCTGATGCCCAAGAGATTACTTCCTATGTTTCCTTCTAGGAGTTTTATGGTTTTAGGTCTGATATTTAGGTCTTTAATCCATTTTGAGTTTGTTTTTGTGTATGATGTAAGAAAGTAGTCCACTTTCATTCTTTTGCCAAGTAGTTGTCCAGTTTTCCCAGCACCATTTATTGAAAAAAAATGTTTTTTCTCCATTGCATATTCTTGTCTCCTTTGTCACCAATTAATTGCCTATATAGGTGTGGGTTTATTTCTGGGCTCACTACCCTGTTCCACTGATCTATGCATCTATTTTTGTGCCACTACCATACTGTTTTGATTACTATAGCTTTGTAGTATATTTTGAAATCTGGGATTGTGACACCTCATTCTTCTTTCTCAAGACTGCTTTGGCTATTCAGGGTCTTTCATGGTTCCATACAAATCTTAGGATTATTTGATCTAGTTCTGTGACAGATGCTATTGGCATTTTGGCAGGGATTGGACTGAATCTGTAGATTGCTTGGGTAGTAAGGATACTTTAACAATATTAATTCTTCCAATCCGTGAGCATGGAATGTCTTTCCATTTGTTTGTGTCATCTAGCTTCTAATTTTGATTATGAAACTGAAAGTATACGATACTGAGTTTTCAGAAGACAATATTCTAAATGCACATTCTAAAACTCAAGCACTGATGAGTGAACAATATAAAAGGAGCTATGAATATTCTCATCCAATTAGTCATTCAACATGAAGATTTCATTGTGTATCTTTTACAATAAGAACCCAAACCATATCATTTTGCTAAAAGGACATATGATAGGATTCTTTAATCTTTTATGACATTTGTACAATTAAATTTATTTGAAATGGTTCACATGTGAACAGATACTAAAGGAAGGTTGTGGGAGATGCAGGAGAGAAGCATCAAAGGAAAAGACCTCAAAAGGGAAGGGCTGGAGAAGGTGCAAGGCCTTAGGACATGTTTACACAGCTGAACACTGCTGAGGCTCATAAGGAATGCCTAGAGCCATTAACATTGTCAAAGGCCGATCCTCCTTCACACCTGACCCTTCCTAGTGATATAGAAACCAGTTAACTCAAAATTCAACCTTGAAAAGCTAAACCATTACATTGATTAACACACTTTCTTGGCTGACTTTATGCACATAGCCTTTAGCAATTATCCTAATAAAAAGAAGCTTCATTCTGGAGTGGGGGCCTCATTCCAACTAGAGTATGAGGACCTTCACTAACTGCACTTTGTTTGCAGACTCATCTTTTGCGACTCTGGGACAATTGGTGGAGTCGGCAGGATTCAGTGCAGCAGTCTTGGACTACTTCGGTTTACAGTCACAGGGGACCAAAGCGGAGCGGTAGGACAGGTAAGTCCCCGCTTTGGGATAGTGAAGTATGGGAAACTCCCAGTCTCAGGATCATGAAGCTTACTCTAACATACTTCGTACTTTATTGCGAAGTTCAGGAGTAAAAGTGAAAAGGGGAACCTTTGATGAGCTCTGGTACTTGGTTAAAAAACACTGCTATTGGTTTAATCCTTCTGGAAAAAATCTTTTAAACCTTAAACAATGGAGATTAATTACGAAAACGCTTACACATGCTCATCAAAATGGAGATATCATTTCTTTAAATGTTTGGTCTTTTATGCTCTTTGAGATGGCTTTACAGCCTTTACAGTCTGACTCAGAACAAAATATAATTTCATCTAAATTAAAAACTCATCAAGAAGAAGAAGATGAATTGGATTTTACATCTGATAGTTTTGAGGATGAATCTTCTTCCAAAGGAATCAAAGCTATATAGCACCTGAGGAAAATACTTTACCAGAATGGCCTCCGCCGCCACCCACAAGTGATTAGAGCCAATTGTCTCTGGCTAGTCTACATCAGGATAGAGATTTTAAGGAATATTCCCAAGCAGCTGCCAAAACTCCTTTTGTTTCGGGAAACTTCCCTGTCTTCTCTGGCCCAACATAGACTGCCTGATTCCACTAAAGGAAAACAAAAACAAACCAAACAAAAAATACAAAACAAAACAAAAATCGGTATCTGTTCGTCTATCTGAGCTGGCAGACTTTAGAACCATGTGAACTCTTTTCTTTGCCCTCTGCGCCTCTGTCTACCTTCAGGAAGATGTACGCTGTCAAAAGGCAAAGAAAACACTTCCTTAAACTTTAAATTTCCTCACTGGTTCCACGGGAAAAAATTAACAATGATAAACTTTTAAGAAAACACAGATAAAATATTAAGATAGACATGTCTTTTAACTTTATTCTACCAAGGTTGAGATAAATGGAATTTTTAAAATATACTGGTATAAGGTTAAAATTCCGCTTTTCTCTCTGTTCAAAAAACAGAGCTTTCTTTGACTGTTCTGCTCTTGATAAGACAATGTAAACAAAGGTTTTTTCTTTTCTCTTTGCCAAAAACACCAAAGCTTTAAGTTTCATCTTTATCAAGTCTTTGATTGCTTAGGTAAAACTTCTCAATATTAAAGGAACTAAGTTTTGCTAACAACTATATAATGCTATACATTCGCCTTTAGGATCTTTTATTGACACGTTAATTAAATAAATAAAATTTTAAGATTTATAATAATTTACAATCCTATTTAGGATATGCTTTATAATAACATCCTAAGGTTATAACAAACTTCCCAGGATTTAAATGGTTAATAAAACATATTTAATATTTAAACTAATTTATATTTGTTGGATTTGTCTTTCAAATTATCAACTTTAAATATAAAACTTTATTCTACTAAGGTTTATTAAAGGTCAAATAAACTCATGTTATCTCTGTTCCAATCTGTTAACAAAAGAATGACTTAAAGTAATGGTTAACTTTGTTTGCCTCATAGTTTTCATGGGTAATTGTTAAGATAGCTTTCAAAGTCTTTGGTAACCTAAAACATTTAAGTTTTGTTTGCATGATAAATTGAGATAAATTCATTGGATATCTAATGAGATAAAAAGCTAAAACACTAATCACTAAATATGGGCCTTTAGAAAAAGGCACAATAGGCCTTATTTTTGGATGGAATAGTCTTACACTTAAAGGTATTCATATGCATCCTTGTGTTATGGACTATGATTATGAAAATGACATTCAAGTTATGATATCAGCCAATAACCCTTATACTATTCAACCAGGAGATAAAATTGCTCAATTACTTACTCTTCCTTACACAGAGGGCCACAGCAATCCTGTTATCAGAACTGGAGGTTTTGGCAATACTGGAAAACAATTATATTGGCAAACTTTTTTGAAAGATCCTCGTCCCAAAATACATCTTAAAATTAATAATAAATCTTTTATAGGATTAGTAGACACTGGAGCTGACGTTACCATCATATCTGAAAAGTTTTGGCCTTCATCTTGGCCTGTTGAGAACATACCTGTAATTTTTACAGGACTTGGCTTCTTGGAATTAAAAGAAGTCAACAGATTATGAGATGTGAAGGACCTGAGGATCAGATAGTAACTCTTAAACCCTATGTGGCTAACATTGCCATTAATCTGTGGGGTAGAGATTTACTTCAACAATGGGGTGCATATATTAATATCCCATCTATATCTACTCAAAATAAAAATATAATATGTGCCATGGGATATGACCCACTGAAGGGATTAGATAAAAATCAACAAGGCATTAAAACACCCCTCGATATTTTCCCCAAATACAAAGCCACAAGGCTAGGATATCCAAATTTATCCTAGTGACCACTGCCAAAGAACAAAAATATGCGCTGCCTTTAAATGGCTTAATGATGAGCTCATATGGATAGAGCAGTGGCCGCTTTCTCAAGAAAAACCGGCAGCTTTAAAATCTTTAGTTTCTGAACAATAAGAAGTGGGACATATTGAACCTTAAATTAGTCTCTGGAAATCTCTGGTTTTTGTCATAAAAAAGAAATCTGGAAAATGGAGAATGCTGACTGATCTCTGAGCCCTAAATAAAATCCTACAACCTATGGGGGCTCTACAGCCTGGCCTTCCGAGTACAACCTGCTGCTATCCCTCAAGATTGGAAAATTATAATTATTGATCTTAAGGATTGTTTTTTCTCCATTCCCTTAAACCCTAAAGATTCGGAGAGATTTGCATTCTCCGTTCCTGTAATTAATCATGAGGAGCCCATAAACAGATTTCAATGAAAAGTTTTAACTCAAGGAATGTTAAATAGTCCTACTCTTTGTCTGCTTTTTGTTGCAGAACCTCTCCAATATTTATGATCTCAGTTTCCTCATGCTAAGATCATCCATTACATGGATGACATCCTATTAGCTTTACCCTAACGACATGATTGACATGCACTCTTTTTAGCAGCTCAGGCAACCCTCTCAAAATATGGCCTCATTATTTCAGAAGACGAAATTCAATTTGAAGATCCCTTGTTCTATTTAGGTCAAAAATTAGTACAAAATTCAATAATGCCTCAAAATGTTCAAGTTCGTAGAGATACCTTGCATACTTTGAATGATTTCCAGAAGTTATTAGGAGACATTAACTGGTTACGTCCTACTCTAGGTATACCTACTTATCAACTGACTCATCTTCTTGATGTACGTAAAGGGGATTCCAATTTAAATAGCCCTACAAAATTAACTCCGGAAGCATCCCAAGAATTACAATGGATCGAACAAAAAATTGCTTCCTGTCGGTTTACTCGAATTGACCCCTCGCTACCTGTTTCCTTGTTAATTTTACCATCACCTCATTCTCCTATGGGAGTACTTTGGCAGGCTAATGGAATCACAGAATGGATATTTCTTTCTACCAAAGCCTTTAAAAAATTATCTACATAATTAGACAAAATAGGAATGTTAGTTTTTTTTTTTATTTTTTTTAAAAACTTTTTTTTTTTAACGTTTATTTATTTTTGAGACAGAGAGAGACAGAGCATGAACGGGGGAGGGTCAGAGAGAGGGAGACACAGAATCTGAAACAGGCTTCAGGCTCTGAGCTGTCAGCACAGAGCCCGACGCGGAGCTCGAACTCACGGACCATGAGATCATGACCTGAGCCGAAGTCGGCCGCCCAACCGACTGAGCCACCCAGGCGCCCCGGAATGTTAGTTTTTAAGGGTTGGGAGAAACTTAAGGAAATAACAGCCCAAGACCCTGAGACAATTATAGTACCTCTGTCTCATGCACAAATATCCATGGCATATCGGCAATGCATTTCATGGCAACTTGGAGTTGCAGATTATATAGGTCACATAGACAACCATTATCCTAAATCCAAATTAACTGAATTTATCAAAACCACCTCCTTTATCATGCCTCGAATTGTACAATTAGTACCTGTAAATGGACCTAATTATTTTACAGATGCCAACAAATCCAGTTATTCTGCATATTATGGTCCTACTTCTAAATATGTAAAATCCCCATATGCTTCAGTACAAAAGGCTGAACTCTTTACTCTTTGCCATATTTTTATTACTTAAGATTGTATCCTCCTCCATCAATATCTTAACGGATTCAGCCTATTCTAAACAAATGATTGAAAATTTGGAAACCATTAATATTTATTCAGATGGCTCAGAATGGTCTTATTTTTTTGAATACAACATTGTCTCCAACACCAATCCCATCCTATATACATTACTCACAAATGATCTCATTCTGGCCTCCCTGATCCCTCGACAGAAGGAAATGCTACAGCAGATTCCTTATTGGCAGCTCCTGTTATTACAACACAAGATTTTCACAATCTGACTCATCTTAATGCTAAAGGCTTAAGTAAACACTTTTCTATTTCTCTTAAACTAGAGAAATTATCACAAACTGCCCCACTTGTGGGCCTATTGTCATTCCTCCATACTCTCAGGGGGTTAATCCCAGAGGTCAACAACCTAATGATTTATGACAAATGGATGTTACTTATGTTCTGCAATTTGGTCGCCTTGCATATGTACGTGTATCAATAGATACATATTCTGGTTTTGTATGGACTACACCTTTGTCAGGAGGAAAAACGGCCCATGTTATTCAGCACCTTTTAGAAGCATTTGCCACAACGGGACTCTCCCAGAATCTTAAAAATGACAATGGCCCTGCTTATACTTCTCACACTTTTCTTATATTTTGCCAAAAATGGGGGATTCATCATACTACAGGCATTCCTTTACAATCGACAAGATCAAGCTATTATTGAACATACTAATCATACATTAAAAACCATGTCACAAAAACAAAAACTTGGGGATATGACCTTGAATCCAAAGAATCAATTAATGAAAGCATTATTTACACTTAATTTTTTGGATTTAAGAGGTGAACAAAAGCTCACTGCAGCTGAAAAACATCACACAGTCTCTAATACCAGACCCTTTTTACAACCAATATTTTGGAAAAATTATAATAACCAATGGTGCCCTGGGTATGTTAAATTGTGAGGTCAAGGATTTGCTCTTATATCCACAGATGACGGGGCTAATCTGGCTCCCAGCCCGGCAATTAAAACCACGATATGAACAGATGGGCCAACAGAAAAAGAGTTGACAATTTTCGACCACTGGAGAAAGATATGGAAGAATTAAGCCTGAAGCAAGAGATTACAAAAACAAAACAAAACAAAACAAAGCCAAACCTCCGACATGGGGACAGATGAAGAAGATGATTCTAGAAGCAGAACAGATCCTCCAAAAACCAGGAACACCTAAGCCTCTACTACTCTGTTCATTGCCGTGATGTCGGTTCTTACCCTTATCGTGAGCACTAAAGAGAATCACACATATTGGGCTTATATTCTAAATCTGCCTCTTAATAGATTAATTACATGGGATGATCCCTCTTTCCCAGTTTATGTAAATCATTCAGTCTGGTTGCCTGGACCTTATGATAATAGAGGCCCATTTAAACCAGAAGAAGAAGGAAAATAATCCCTGAATATTCTGTAGGTGCAGATGGGCCACCTATATGCTTTGGAACAGGTGAACACTGTGTTACAGTTCGTTCACAGGCATGGATAACAAAAATACCCAATGGGACTAATGTCTCTATATTGTACTTATTACAGGGAGTCTCCATGAGAAGTCAAAGAATTACATAGGATCACCCTCCTAAATTGCCTCGATGTAAATTAAGAAAGATTATAAATCCTGAGGAATGGGTTAATTGGGAGCTCTGTAGAGGAGAGATTAATAGAGTCCTTCTTAATACTTCCAAAGGAAGCATCATAAATTGGGCCTCTGTAGGCTCTGTTTGGCCCAAATACTCCAAAAGAGAGCTCCGATGGCGTCGATATCAAGACGACATCATTTCAGATGTAACATCTGAACCCATTGTATGGCATGAAGGAGGGATGGCTCCCCCCAGCCCACGTTTACCTGATGGGCCAGTTCATTCAGAACTTCGGGAAATTGGTACTAGATTATTAGGCATGGCCACTTGGAAAGGCCACTTAATGAATATTTCAAATAAATTCTCCATCTCTTTTAGATTAAATGAGACTCATAAAATCCAAGCATGTGTCAGACTTCCTTCTCTGTTTATATTAGGCATGCCTCATTGGGACCCTGCTAACAATCTTCTTGCCATAAATGTTCTTTTGATACTTGTCTTAATTCTACTATTTCTTTTAACCAGGAAAAACAAAGCTTATATAACCTTAAGGCACATAATGGGGTTTGGATGCCTGTAATCATGGATCAGCTTTGGCAACACTCCCTTGAAATGTTACTCATAGATGAAATATTGAAACATGTCTAACACTGCAGCCTACAGTTTGTAGCTTTACTGGTAACTGCTGTACTTGGGATTATAGCTATTACAGCTACAGCAGCAACAGCCGGTTTTGTGCTACATCAGACTGTACAAACCACCCACTTTGTACAAAACTGACATCAAGATTCAGAAAGGCTGTGGAACAGCCAACAGATGATCGATAGCCAAATAGAGAGCCAATTATCTGACTTGCAACAAGCTGTTCTTTTTCTAGGAGATCAATTGATTAGTTTACAACAACAGATAAAGCTTCAGTGTGATTGGAACATAACCACCTTTTGTGTCACCCCCATGTATATAATCAATCTAAGATATCACGGGACCTGGTGCGTCGACACCTTCTTAATCAAGGCAATACCTCTGCTGATATAGCTCAATTACAAAAGGACATTTATGAAACATTCAAAAATAAACTTGAGATGATTTCTGGTGCTCCTTCTCTATCTGAGATAACTAATAGAATCTCGGTATTGAATCCAATGAATTATATAAAACCCTTAAGCTTTTCTGCAATTGGTATTTTTATATTAATCTTTGTCTTATTACTTTGCATATACCTAGTCTGGAGAAGAGGACAGCAACGAAGCGGAGAATAGGCTCTTTGCAAGAGCCTCTGTCTTTGCTTTCCAGCTTTGCCAAATGAAAGAAAAGGGGGAGATGTGGGAGATGCAGGAGAGACGCATCAAAGGAAAGGACTTCAAAAGGGAAGGGCTGGAGAAGGTGCAAGGCCTTAGGACATGTTTACACAGCTGAACACTGCTGAGGCTCATAAGGAACGCCTAGAGCCATTAACATTGTCAAAGGCCGGATCCTCCTTCACACCTGACCCTTCCTAGTGATATAGAAACCAGTTAACTCAAAATTCAACCTTGAAAAGCTAAACCATTACATTGATTAACACACTTGCTTGGCTGACTTTATGCACACAGCCTTTAGCAATTATCCTAATAAAAAGAAGCTTCATTCTGGAGTCAGGGCCTCATTCCCACTAGAGTATGAGGACCTTCATTTAACTGCACTTTGTTCGCAGACTCATCTTTTGCGACTCCGGCCATACTCCCTGCAACAGAAGGTATGCAAATAAAAGTGGCTGCAAAAAACAAATGATGTAAAAATTTTTAAATGCATCAAATTAAACATTCTAGTTAGTGTTTATGAATCTAAAAATGAAAATGTTTTGCAATTATGAAGCAAAGGTGACTGACTTCTCTTCAACAAAGTTATATGCCATCAAAGTTCACAAAAGTACTTGACAATGCAAGTGTAAGAAGTAGCAGTAGAAATGAAAAGCTAGCGCCTATCAGAGATGTAGTTGAAATCATTTAGAGCTGAGACCAATCTAATTTTAAGAAAATTAAATAAAAAAGTGTTATTACAGGAAGCCTGGATGGCTCAGTCGGTTAAGTGTCTGACTTCAGCTCAGGTCATGATCTCACGGTTTGTGAGTTCGAGTCTCGCGTCAGGCTCTGTGCTGACAGCTCAGAGCCTGAAGTCTGCTTCAGATTCTATGTCTCCCTCTCTCTCTGCCCCTCCCGCCCCTCACTCTTTCTCCCTCTCTCTCTCTCTCTCTCTTAAAAATAAACGTTAAAAAAAATTTTTTTAAAGTGTTATTACAAAACAAGATGAATCCTTTGTTGTTTAGCACAAATACCTACTTAATCCTTAAATAATGAGCTACTTAACACATTAAAAATGTGACTACTATTTTAAGCATATTTTTATTTTTTTAATTTATTTTTATTTTTAATCTATTTTTCTTTTTTTAAATTTAAATCCAACTTAGTTAACATAAAGTGTTATAATGATTTCAGGAATAGAATTTATTGATTCATCACTTACATATAACATCCACTGTTCATCCCAACCAGTGCCCTCCTTAATGCCCATTGCCCATTTAGCCAATCTTCCCACCCAACACGCTTCTAGCAACCTCAGTTTGTTCTCTGTATTTAAGAGTCTCTTACAGTTTGTCTCCCTCTCTGTTTTTATCTTATTTTTTCCTTCCCTTCCCCTATGTTCATCTGTTCTGTTTCTTAAATTCCACATATGAGCGAAATCATATATTTATCTTTCTCTAACTTATTTCATTAAGCATATTTTTAGTGCTTAAGGCCCTTTCCTTACTCTTTAATAAACAGAATAAAACCGTTTGTTAAAACGAAAATTTCTTTAACTTAATAAGATCTCAGAATACTAAGAATGTATTATTAGTTTCACTGTACACTTTAAAATGAAATTTAAAAGAAAAATGAGGATGGGCCATATGGGTGGCTCAGTCTGCTAAGCATCTGACTTCAGCCTTAGGTCACAATCCCACAGTCCCTGAGTTCAAGCCCCGCGTCAGGCTCTCTGCTGTGAGCCCAGAGCCCACTTTGGATCCTCTGTCTCCCTCTCTCTCTCTGCCTCTCCACTGCTCTCATATGCACACTCATGCTCTCAAAAGTAAATAAACATTAAAAAAATTTTTTTAATTAAAAAAATAAAGAAAAATGAGGAAAACCTTCAGAGTTGCTACAACCTCTGGACTTTCAGAACAGAACTGATTTCAAGGTAAAATTTCTGCCAGTAATGTCTGAAAGATGAATAAATAATACTTAACATTCTCAACATAATACTCAGAATAATAGTTTTATTTTGATACTGCAGCTCAAAGTTTAAGGTTTTTTAAAACAGTAATATTGAAACACAATTAGAAAAATTTTCATACCTTAACAGACTGTAAGATGCCAGTCCCCTGCTCAGTTTCAATTTTGCAATTATCACACTCAATATTTTGGACTTTTACACAGCCAGACCCTGATGACTTGATATTCAAATCTAGAAATAAAAAAAAAAAAAGAAAAAGCAAATTAGTACTATGGCTAATGAGCTCCAAAGCATTTTAGTAACCCCTAGAAATCCAGCTCCTGAGTTATGTTCATAATATTACTGAACTCTGGAGAGAGCACAGTTGTCAGCACCTAAGGGGTCCCACCACAGCAACAGGACCAGATGTAGTGCCCTTTTCTGCTTGTTTTAAGAAATAAAGCAGTGATTTCTGTTGACCTGTATCACCTAAAGAGAAAGTAAGTAATATAGGAGACAAGTCAGGGAGGTCATCAGAGACTCTAGTTATTATAGACATTCCTGGGAAAGATCATACAAGCCTCTTCCCCACTGAGACAACACATACACACAGACACACACACACAGGTTCGAATAAGAATATAGCAAGTTAAAAAGTCATTAGTTGGTTAAGCATCCGACTTTGCTCAGGTCATGATCTCACAGTTTGTGGGTGGGTTTGAGCCCCACATCGGGCTCTGTGCTGACAGCTCAGAGCCTGGAGCTTGTTTTGGCTTCTGTGACTCCCTCTCTCCGTCCCTCCCCTGCTCACGCTCTGTCTCTGTCTCTGTCTCTCAGAAAATAAATAAATATTAAAGAAAAAAAAATTTTTTTAAGTCATTATGGTAAACTGAATATGCCAGTTAGCCTCTTCTCATATTCATGAAGATTTAAAGATTTGTTCTCAAATCTCCTATAAATTGAAAGCATGTACAGGAATAGTATGTATCTGTGTTTGTTGCCCCCCCACACAAACTACTGGGGCTTAATATCACAATTTTAATAGTTATGGCATAAAAAATTTTCTAGTTTTGTATATAGCAGTCTCTATAAAGGTTTAATAAACAGCAATACTATAATAATCTAAATTATACAAACCAACAGTTTTACCCCATCTTTACATGGAAACAAATGTAACCAAGAAGCATTTACCCAGTTAAGTAGTGTTGCAACATAGCCTTCATCCAAGGCAGTGTTGATAGACATGGGGAGAAAGAAACATACTCTAAATACACTCTACCCCCCCACTAGGTAGGTAGAAAAGTTAAGGCCAGACACTGAGTGGTAATAATGCTACTCTTATCTACTCACAGAAACAGGTATAAACAAACTGGAGGAACAAGTAAGTATGAAGAAAACTGAATTATGTTGATTTAAGGAGCTCGTGTATAGACATGTAGAAAATGGTAAATTGGAAATGGGATTCTGGCTCTAAAAAGAGGAATCTACAAAAAAAAAAAAAAAATGAGGTTAAGGATCATTAGTATGGATGGTTTCACTTTCATCTGCGCTACCATAAAAATTTTGCTTAACTCTATTTCGATACTTAGTCCATTTTTTATTATGATAATATAACGGGAAATCTTTCTCCCCAACCCAGAGGGTTCTATTTTGAGGTTAGGGTCTCTTATTCATCTAGACTAGTTTAAAGAAGTTGAGAAGCAGTAAAGCATAGTGGTTGAGCAGACTGCAGTCAATTCCCATTCCAGCTCCACCACTTTATATCTGAGAGATAGCTGATCTATCCCCATGAGAACAGAAGTTTCACGAAGGCATAGATTTTTTCTACTTTGTCACCCACAATAAACACTTGATGAAACTTGCTATCTCTCCCACTTCCTTAGGTGAAACAGTGCCAATAACAGTATCTACTCTATAGCGCAATTGTAAGGGTTAGAAAAGACTATCTTAGAAGTGTTAGCTGCTGTTAGGATCATCATTAGTATCCTTCAGTCAGGAAGGAGAGCCTGGGGAGACTTCCCTAGAACAATGTGTACACACTGGCTTGCATTTGAGAAATATCATGGAGCCCAAATACTTAGAAACATTGCAGGCATTATCAACTGAAGTTTCCCAGGCAGTTTTACTGTGTGTGTGTGCGTGCGTGCGTGCGTGTGTTTTCAAAGACTGCTACTCAGGGGCGCCTGGGTGGCGCAGTCGGTTAAGCGTCCGACTTCAGCCAGGTCACGATCTCGCGGTCCGTGAGTTCGAGCCCCGCGTCGGGCTCTGGGCTGATGGCTCGGAGCCTGGAGCCTGTTTCCGATTCTGTGTCTCCCTCTCTCTCTGCCCCTCCCCCGTTCATGCTCTGTCTCTGTCTGTCCCAAAAATAAATAAAAAACGTTGGGAAAATTTAAAAAAAAAAAAAAAAAAAAAAAAAAGACTGCTACTCATGGAAAATTTACAATGGAGACGTATCAGTAAAAGGCTGGGTGCCTATTTGAAAGCGAACACTTGGTCCAGGTTAGATATGGAACATCCTATAGACAGAGCTGTTTTGGAACGGACCCCAGGCTGTGAGCACTGAATGGATTATCAAGAAACTACAACCCTGAAAAATTAACCACTTTGCTACTGACAAAGTGCAGTGACAGAAAAATTAGGAACTAAGTGCCAGAGGAGAATATAAGGGTTCCACAAATAATATTTGACTTAGATTATTCCATATGAGGTTTCCAATGTCTTTAACTGCGAACCTGATGTCTAACTTTCACCAGGAAACCCAAAGTAGAACAAGAAAAAACAAACAAAAAGAAAAAGGGGGAGCAGGTTCCGAGGGGGGACAATAGTAAATTGGGTTGGAAAGTCAAAGGAACCAATGAAAAGTGCACGTCTGCCCAATTTCAGAAGGTCGCCGGCTGTGCCCTGGGACCCAAACCCGTTTTCACTTCACTTCACTTGCCAAACTTCAGGGGCGCGTTCACCTCCACGGACGCCTGGGGGTCGATGGTGTCAGACACGATGGTTACCTCCTTCAGCGCCTCGTCGTATTTCACCTGCAGGCCGGCCAGGCCCCGCGCCCCTCCTTCCGCTGATCTCACCGCGACCAGCACGCGGTCACCGTCGGGGTAGGTGAGGGGGTCCAGGGGCCTCACGGCCAAATGGCACGGAAGCCGCGCCCGCAGCCGACCGAACGGGCTCACTAGCAGCGCCCACTCCTTCAGAGCCTGGCGCGCAAGCCCAGGCCGAGAGACTGTGGGCTCGGACCCAGGCTGGCGCTGGCCCCCACCTGAGCCGTACTCCCGGGCCGAACCAGCCCGACACGCCCAGCTACCCGCAGCTCTGCCGGCCCCAACTCGGAGCTGGCTGAGCCGGAGGCGGCCGAACCCCCAGCCCGAGCAGGGGGCGAACATGGCGCGCCCCTCTCGTGCTCCCTCTAATCCCCTCAACCACAGGCCGGTCTCGCCACCAGCCAGTCAACTTGACCACTACGCCTACTCAAGTCAAAGGGGGGTCGTTTGAGAGGATTTGTTGAAGCAACAGCAAGACTGACTACTTTCTCTGGCAATTTAAACCTCAACCGCACACGCCTCACCGGCAAGTTGAAATTTCAAAGCTCTCAGTATCTACTTTGACTTGGACTCCTCGCCTGCGCCCTCCCCTTTCGCAAAGGTGCATGGGATACGTAGTTTCAAAGGGGACGATAGGTCCGAAGGGCTTTGAGCAGCTTAGAAACTACATATCCCAGGAGGCAATGCGCAGGGTAGAAAGGGTAGTAGGACCACGTGTTAGACCCGCCTCCGAAGGCGTGCGCTGCTGGCCTGAAGCCCATTAGCCATTGGAGGAATAGGAAAAAAAAAAAAAAAAAATCTACTTGGGAATCCAACTGGCCAATGGAAAGCGCGGAAGAAACAAGGTGGGCAGGACTGCGTGGTTTCCTTGGATACCCGGGACGCGACTACTTTGATAGAGGGTGGAGCTCTGGAGTGAGACCCTGGAGGCCCTAATCCACGGAGAAATATAGGAACTAAATAAGGATCAGGACCAAGTTAAGGGGTAAGAAACTGCGCTTTTAAAAAGTGAGAACTAGATGCAAACTAAAGTACCCTCGGTAGGTGGTTAGATCCAAACTTCACTAAACTAGTGGGGATTACCCTGAGATGGAGAATCCCTGGGCAAGAGGGTAAAGAGCCAGATTGGTGTTTTTTGATGAACTCCCTCTTTTGATAACAAATTTAGGAATAGCATTAGAGCCCTGCCTTCTTCCTGATCCTAAGTGATCTTAAGCCAGTCATTGAACGTCTCTGGGTTTTAATTGCTTGTCCTTAAAAAGAGGTCAATAATACTTTCCTTGTCTTGCCTCAGAGTTTTTGTAAGGATCAAATGATATAAATGGATGTGAACATGAGGCACAGGCTACAAAATTGCCGTGTAAATTACTGTATTTTTATTTTAGGGATAGCACTGATTCTTAGTCACAAAGAAATATCTGAGAGATCGGAACTTGTGTTGACAGCAGCACTGATCTCTTTGACTACAAATGCTCCTACAAAGAAAAATCAGTCAGCATAGTGCATTGAGAAGAGCATGGGACTATTTCCTGGCTCTGTCACCTGGCTCTTTATCTGCGTCTCCTGGATCTCTTTCTTCAGCTTTAAGATGAAGAAGGATTGTACTAAATGACTCTGTAAGGCATTTTTATCTTCTATAATTCTATGGGCAATTTTAAAAATGGAAAAAAAAAACCCACGAGATTTATTTCCTGCTTGCTGACATATCTCTCCCTTTCTGTGCCCCTTTCTTCTCCTACCAGTTATTCCCTAAGTTCTTTAGTAAAGACAAACTGCAAGCAATGATGTTTAATAAAATGCAAGGGCTGAAACCAAATGTCTTAGAAAACTGAAGCCCTTGGCCAAGTGCAGAATTACTGGGAGGTATAGTGATAGAGGGACTAGCTAAGTCCTAATGAACTTGGCTAAAGTCCTCATGGTCCCAGGTCACAGGGTTCTCTGCCAGCTATTACCTTTTTAAAAATTCAGTGTTTTCTTAGGTTATCATTTGCTCTTTTCTGTCCTCCTAGTTCTTTCTCCCTCCTTATTCTCCCTCCTACTGAAGACTTATGATAGATGCTTAGCTTTTAGGTTCACCAAGTTCCTGCTGTATACTAGTTCTGTCCTTGGCTTTGTGTTTCATTTGGTCATAATTATTCAAACTGCTCTTCAAACTGTCTTTTTAATGAAAACCCACAGGGATAACTTTGAAAATCAATTTGAAAAAGGCATTGGTTTAAGCAAGTTAAGAATGCACTCACATCTGTTGTGCACATGCCAAATATTTTTAGATCAACTAGGAATACCTACCAGATTATTTTGTTTCTATGGTAATATTTCCTTTTGAGAACAACCAAGTTAATGGAATTGGCAAATGAACCATAGTTGTCTATGTGGCAAAATCATTGTTTGATTATTTTCAAATAAAGCTAAAGAAAAGTGACTGAAAAACTGCTTTTCTGATTATAGGAGTGATCTCATGTGATCTCACAGTTTGTGACTTCGAGGCCTATATTGGGCTCTGTGCTGACACCTCAGAGCCGGGTACCTGCTTCAGATTCTGTGTCTCCCTCTCTCTCTTCCCCTCTCCCACTCACGTTCTGTCTCTCTCTCAAAAATAAACATTAAAAAAATTTTTTTTAATGTGTATACATGACCTGGAAATTACACTTCTGGGGATTTAATGTAAGCATAAAACTATGGATGTTCAAAAAACTTATGTTCAAAGAATTTTGTTTTATAGAGTTGCTTATGATAATGAAGAAGTGAGGCAATTTAAATGTCCAGAAATAGTCGTAGTTACATAAATCAGTATATATCTGGAATATTCTGCAACAATTTAAAATTATATTCTGAAGAATATTCAATGATATGGGAAAACTTCCATAATATAATTGGAAAGGAAAAACCTCCAGTTCTCTTTCTGTGTGTTTCTCCATTACTCTCACACTACTACCACACTCACAACACTTCTGCTGATACTCTGGGTGTTCTACAGTTTAACTCAATTCTAACACTATCTACCTGTAAATAGTGTCAGATCCCACAGGTTAAGGGCTCAGTTCCACAAGACTGCTCTCACCTACTTGATATGCCAATTACATGTAGTGGTCCCTGGGTTACCCACAACTTCTGTCTGATTTGGCTACAAATCAGAGGTTCCCACAACCCCTTCTCAGTTTTTATTATTATTTTTTAATGTTTGTTATTGAGAGAGAGAGGGCAAGCGGGGGAGGGGCAGAGAGAGAGGGAGACAGAGAATCTGAAGCAGGCTCCACGCTGTCAGAACAAAGCCCAATGTGGGGCTCAAACTCACAAAATGTGAGATCATGACCTGAGCCAAAGTCAGATGCTCAACTGACTGAGCCACCCAGGCACCCCAACCCCCTTCTCAGTTTTGATGAATTTACTAGAGTGTTTCTTAGAACTCAGGGAAACATGTTTACCAGTTTATTAAAAGATATGATGAAGGATACAGATGAACAGCCTGATGAAGAGATACATAGGGTGAGGTCTAGGAGGGTCCCTAGAACAGGAGCTTCTGTCTCCCTGGGGTTGGGATGTGTCTCCTTCCTTGTGTGGATTTGTCTGCCTGCACTGAAGATCTACATACCCCATACTATTGGGATTTTTATGGAGGCTTCATCAAGTAGGCATGATCAATCATTAATCCCATTTTCAGCCCTTCTTTCTTCTTAGGAGAATGGAGGCAGGGCTGAAAATTCCAAACTTCTAATCATGGTTTGTGCTCTCCAAACCCTCATCCAGGAGCCATCCAGGAGCCCACCCAAAGTCACCTCATTAGAACGAAAGGTAATCCTATCACACCCAGAAATTACAAGGGTTTCAGGAACCCTGTGCCAGGAACCAAGGAGAGATCAATATATATTTTTTCTATTATCTCACAGTAATATTAAGTGAAAAGAGTAGAATGCCAAATTGTATGTTTAGTATGATCTCAATTCTATAATAATAATAATAGTAGTAATTTTAAAATACAATTGTATTTAAAATATATTCCATTAAAACAATTCCAACTTGATAACAATGGTTATCTCTAAGTAGTGAGATAATTAATTTTTCATTTTTTGTGTATAAACATATATTACATCTATAATTTTAAAATATTAAAAGAATTTCTTAAAATACATTGTTTCCTAAGACTAACTCAAATAATGAAATAGGTTGAGAATTTCTTACTATCTAAATTTAAGTGCCCATTAAGATTTTATTTAATAATTGTTAATAGATGGACAGCAGAGGGCATGAGAGAGTTTTCAGAAAAATGTAACTTAAAGAATTCTGGAATTCTTCAGTGAGGGAAGCCCTAGGAATTTGCTAACTTTCTCCATTATAAACTTTTAAAATAAATATATCTTATGGCTTTTATTCTTCTTATGAAATCTTAATAAATCAATAATATAAACTAATAACTGACAGTACTAAGAAGTATTTAATGAACACATAGGTAGCCTCATTTGAAATCTACATGTTATTTCCATGCAGATGATGTACCGGAAAAAGTTTGTTATTTCATGAGGTCAAATTCCCCCACTTTAAACACCTTGAGAAGTTGCCTATGTTACAAATATTCTCGAGTACTTTGTATGCTAAAACAATATGTATTTGTGTGTATATGTGTTTGTGTGTCTAAGATAATATTTTATTGCAACCAAAGTTTATTCATAATAGAAAAATTTTTAAAGCTAACTTAGGCAAGAGTTCTTGTATGTGCTAATACTTAACGCCATTTCTACAAGATAGCAATAGTGTTTCAACCATTCACACAGTGGTAGCACTGAGTAGAAATATCACTTACATTTTATATATTTTGAGACAATGCTGTTAGTTATGTATGGGTTCAAGATTCATATTGCTTCCTGATAAATTTTCTTTTTTGTCATTAAGTAATGACCCTCTTTATCTCTAGTATTGCTTTCTGTCTTTTTAAAGTTTATTTTTATTTATTTTGAGAGAAAGATAGAGAGCAAGCAGGGGAGAGGCAGAGAGAAGGAGACAGAATCCCAAGCAGGCTCTGCACCCTCAGCACAGAGCCCCATGAGGGGCTTAAACTCACAAACCATGACATCATGACCTGAGCCAAAGTCAAGAGTCAGATGCTCAACTGACTGAGCCACTCAGGTGCCCCACTTTCTGTCTTGATACATATTTTTACCTAACAATATTTTCATTCTTTTACTTCAAACCTGTGACCTTATAATTGGGGCTTGTGTCTTATAAACAGAATACAGCAGGATATTTTAAAACCAATTTGAGAATCTGTCTCAATAGGTAAATTAATCCACTTACATTTTTTGTAATTACTCTTTCATTTGTATGTATTCTTACCATCTTATTTTGTGTTTTCTATTAATTTTTCTTTTTTGCTTTTTTCAGGGTGGGGTCCTCTTTTTTCTCCATTCATTTAGTCTATATATTTTTCTTTATTCACCTGTTTCCTCTAATCAATCAATACCTTCATCCTCCTTTTGAACAATGGAATTCTTTAACATCAGTTTTTTCCTTTCCATCTTTCATGTCATATTGCCTTGTATATTTTAGTTTCACTTTGTTTTTTGAGGCCACACAAGTAGTTGTTATTGTTTTTTATATTTTGTGCTTGTTTGAATTTAGCAACATTTACCAATTTATATGCTCACCTCTTTCCTTCTAGATTTAGTTTTGTTTTTACTGAAGTATATTTTTATATTTATTCAATGGATCTCTGAGTAATTTTTTCAGACTTTGTCTGAAAATGTCTTTATTTTGCCCTTTTAAATAATAGGTTAGTTGACAGTTACCGTTTCTCAGTACTTTGAAGAAGTACAGTTTTTGCTAATGACAAGTCTTCTATCTGTCTAACTTAGTTCTTTTGTAGAGACAAAAGAACTTGGTTGCTTTTAGAATTTTTTTTTCTTTGTTTAGATGGTCTACAGTTTTAGCACTTTGTGTAAGTTCATTTCTTTTGTTTGCTTTTCTTGGTTTTATTTTTTTTTTAATTTTTTTTTAACGTTTATTTTTGAGACAGAAAGAGACAGAGCATGAATGGGGGAGGGTCAGAGAGAGAGAGGGAGACACAGAATCTGAAACAGGCTCCAGGTTCCGAGCTGTCAGCACAGAGCCCAACGCGGGGCTTGAACTCACTAACAGCGAGATCATGACCTGAGCCGAAGTTGGACGCTTAACCGACTGAGCCACCCAGGCGCCCCTGCTTTTCTTTGTTTTAAAGAAAAACAGTAAAATTCATTTTTTAGGTGGACAGCTCTATTAATTCTGGCAAATGTATACTGTGACATAACCACCATGACAAGATGTAGAATTTTTCCATCATTGCCAAAAGCTCCCTCATGCCACTTTATAGTCACTCTTTCTCCCCCAACACCCAGTCCGTGGCAAACACTGATCTATCCTTATACTTTTGCCTTTGCCAGAAACTCATATAAATTGAATCATATAATACATAGCCTTTTGACTTAATATAATGTATTTGAGATTCACCCATGTTGTTGAATATAGCAGTAGTTTATTCTTTTTTATTTCTGAGTTGAATTCCATTGTATGAACAGTATGAAAACAATCTGTTTCCAGTTTGGGGCATTTCCCATTTGGGGTGAATATTGATAAAGCCAATATAAACATTTGTGTACAGCTTTTGAATAGATGTATATCTTCATTTCCTTTGAATAAGTACATATGAATGAATGGCTGGGTCATTTGATAAATGTATGTTTAGCTTTATAAGAAATAAGTAAACTTTTCCAAAGAAGCTATACAGTTTTGTATTCTCATTAGCAGTACGTGAGAGTTCCAGTTGCTCCACGTCCTCACCAACATTTGGTATTGTCACTTTTTTTAAAACAGTCTAATAAGTGTGTAATTATATCCCATTGTGATTTTTATTTGCATTTCCCCAATTACTAATGAAGTGAGCATATTTTCACATTCTTATTTGCCATTTGTATATCTTCTTAGGTTAAGTATGTGTTCGAATCTTTTACCCATTTTTAAAATTGGTCTGTTTGATTTCCTGTTATTGAGTGATGAGATTTCTTTGTATTTCTCAATACCAGTCTTTTATCAGCTACATTGTTTGCATATATTTTCTTCCTATCTGTGACTTGTTTTCAGTTTCCCAATACCGTCTTCTGAAGAGCAGATCTCCTAGATTGTGAAAAATTCCAAAATATCTATTTTTACCTTTATGATTTATAAAAATCTCGGGGAAAAAAAACTTTCTCCAAACCAAGGTTGTGAATATTTTCTCTTATGTTTTCTTCTGAACATTTTTTACTGTAGATTTTACATTTAGGTATGTACCTCATTTCAGTTTACTTTTTGTAAATGATGCAGGGTATGGTTTGAGGTGTGTGCATTCTTTTACATAAGGATGTCCAGTTGTTCCAGCATAATTTGTTGAAAAATATGATCATCTCAATGCATTAACAAAAATTAGCCAAATTCATTACCCATTCCTGTTAAAAACTCTCCATGAACTTGGAGTAGGAGGAAACTTCCTCCACCCCACAGGCAGCTATGAAAACTTACACTTGATACCATACTTAACTATAAAAGACTGAATGCTTTCCCTGTTAAGATGTGGAACAAAGAGAGAATGTTCACTCTCACTATTTTTGTTCTGCATTGTACTGGAGATCCTACATTGTGGAATAAGGCAATACAAAGAAATAAAAGGAATCTACGTTGGAAATGAAGAAGTAAAATTGTGTTTATTTGCAGAAAGCACAATCATGTCAGTAGAAAGTTCCAAGGTATATTATGCAAAGCTACTGAATTAATAAAAATGTTTCACAAGGTTATAAGGCACAAGGTCAATAACAAAACCAGTTGTATTTCTAAGGACTAACAATGGCATTTGGAAATTGAAATTTAAAAATAATACAATAGCATACAAAATGTGAAATACTTAGGGATACATTTAACAAAACATATACAAGACCTATCTTCTGAAAGCCATAAGACATTGCTGAAGAAACTGAAGATGATCTAAATAAGTGGGGAGAATGTTCGAGGAACAATAAGACTCAACATTAAGATGGCATATCACCCCACACTAATGTATTGATTCATTGCTCAGTCAAAATTGCAGTAGGCTTTTTAAAAAAATAGAAATTGACAAGTCGCTTCTAAAATATATATGGGAGGGACGCCAGGGTGGCTCAGTCAGTTAAACATCCGACTTTGGCTCAGGTCATGATCTCACAGCTCGTGAGTTCAAGCCCTGTATGGGGCTCTGTGCTGACAACTCAGAGCCTGGAGCCTGCTTCGGATTCTGTGTCTCCCTCTCTCTCTGCCCCTCCCCCACTCACACTCTGCCTCTCTCTCTCTCTCTTTCTCTCAAAATTAAAATTATTTAACTTAATATTTAAAATTATTTAAATATTTAATTATTTAAACATTAAAAAAATTTAACTATATATGGGAACAAAAGTACATAGTATAGCTAAAACATTTTTGAAAAAAGAAGTAAGTTTGAGGACATATTCTACCTCCTTTTAATACTTACTACAGAGCTATGATAATTAATACAATGTTGTATTGGTGTAAGAATAGACATAAATCAATGGGACAAAAGAGAGAACATAGAAATAGACTGATTTAATTTTTTTTTTTAACGTTTATTTATTTTTGAGACAGAGAGAGACACAGCATGAACGGGGGAGGGGCAGAGAGAGAGGGAGACACAGAATCGGAAGCAGGCTCCAGACTCTGAGCCATCAGCCCAGAGCCCGACGCGGGGCTTGAACTCGCGGACCACGAGATCGTGACCTGAGCTGAAGTCGGACGCTTAACCGACTGAGCCACCCAGGCGCCCCATAGACTGATTTAATTTTTGAGAAAGATGCCATGATAATTCAATGGCAAAGATACTTTTCCTAACAAATGGTGCTGGAACAACTGGATATCCATACGCCTCTCCTCTCCAAAAGAATATCAACCCTTCACACCACACACAAAAACTTGAAATAGACAAAAAATGCAAGTAGACAAGCTAAAACTCTCAAAGATCCAGAAGAAAATATAGGGGAAAATCTTGTGATATTGAGTTTGGCAAAGATTTTATTTTTAACTTCCTCTTCCAATGTAAGGTAGAAAAATTGGCTTGGTAAATATTCTTCTAACCCTATAATGAATATAAGAACCTTTGCTTTTACAGGAAGGAAAGAAATTGAGTAAGGGATGCTGCCCAAAGGGAGGAAGACTGAAGTGGAGTTCCGCCCAGGGCCAGGGGAAGCCTGAGAACAGGAAGTACTTATGCAATGAAAAGGAGGCTCTGAAATTTCTAGACATGGGAGAAGGAACTTTGCCTACTTACGGTCTAAAGCTGGGCCTGCCCTAAGAGTTGACACATATTCTTTCAAGGACTTTAAAGGTTTTTTTTGTTTGCTCCCCTTCGCCCCCCACCACCCCCACCCTGCCGCAATACTCAGTATCCTACATAGTCTTTCTTTTCCTACATTAAAACGTCTCATAGTGGGATTTGAAGGTTAGGCTTACCAGGACTCTTACACCAAATCTTAAGAGGTATTCTGGGACAAATTCATGCTAGAGAAGACCCAGATCACCTTGTCCAACCTATAGATTCCTAAATTATTTGATCCAGTCCTAGGCTGACCTCTGTTTATTTGATCCCTGTCAAAATCATTTAAGGCACATTACACATGAAAACAGAAGAACCCAAAATTGGTGGGAGGGAGCTAACATGTATTGAGGAGAGCACAAACCATGATTAGAAGTTTGGAATTTTCAGCCCTGCCTCCATTCTCCTAAGAAGAAAGAAGGGCTGAAAATGGAACTAATGATTGATCATGCTGGGTCTGGGCTGAGATTTTGTTCCATTTAATCTTCACAACAACCCTTAAATCATCTTGCAGTAAAGGAAATATCCACTTAGAGGATGAATATCTTGCCCAAGCTCACACAGGAAAGGGAAGAATGAAATTCAACCCTGAATTGATTAACTTCAGGCTACTCATTTCCATTACTCCATGTTGTCATCCTGGTAGACTAAGTTAAAGCCACTAATCCCAGTCTTTGATGAAATAACAGGAGGAGAAGGAGGAGGAGGAGGAGGAGGAGGACGCCGACGCCGACGACAAGAAGGAAGGGAAGAGCCAGGGCTGTTGCAGATGGGAAGCAGGGATAGCCCATACTAAATGAAGTTCTTTGCTAAGGAAAAAGACCCATCTAGATTCACAGTTCCTACAGACTAGGGTATGGGGGAGAGGAAAGGGGTAAATTAAAAGAGCAGGTTTGCAAGGCAATGGCCTAATTAGTAGGACATATTGACTGGTATTGTTATGAATGTGCTTTCAGATATGCTTCTAAAAATTCAAACAAAGGCGGAAGTAGATTTGAAAAACATGGATATTTTTATAGCAAAAGTAAGGAATGGCCAGCAATGTGAAGATTCTATATCACACACAAACATAGAATCTCTGCTTCACAGACCTTCTGAAACACTGTCAACTTCAGACCTACTTAAACATTCTAAACCTTCCACAGGATTTGGAGCTCAGTTTCTACTCACTACCAAATTATTTGGAAACCATTAAGGGAACTATGGGGGCCTCTCAGGCATCTTTGAATTTCTGAAGCCTGACTGGACTTGCAGAATGACTATAAATTATTGCAGATATAAGACCAGTGTTTCTTGCCACACTTTGTAGAGGTGAAAGCTTTCCTTTGGTTTGTAACTATAGCAACAAGTTCTATAGCTCATTGTTTTGCACAGCTCAGTCTTACCACCTCATGGACTGCCTAGTAATCACTGCTCTACAAGAACTAAGTTGTCTTTAATTGACTTACCTTATATTGGCCTGCTGTTTGCTAAAGGGGTTTTAGCTTAAACCTTTACAGGGACAGAAGTCAAATTGCATTAGCCAGTCTGATCCTTGATCCTGTTTTACATTACTGGAGGCCAGGAGGAAAGGGCTTTACCAAGGCCATGGCAAGAGGCCTATATGGTATAATAGAAAAGGGTAAGGGATTTGGAGCCAGCGGACATGAGTTTGAATAAATACTGCCATTTATGGCTGTGTGATCTTGGGCATATCACTTATATTCTGTGACCTTCAGTTTCCTCTTCTATAAAATGGAGATAATAATAGTTACGAACATGGTTGTCATAAGAATAAAGTGAAATAATATGAAGGAAAGCTTTGCTTAAACTGTCAAGGGCTATATAAATGCTGTTATTAGTAAGTGCACAGGTGAGTGACCACCCAGCAGCAGTGCCCGCATGTTGGTGAGGGCAACCAGGAGCATATGATAGAGACAAGAATCATGTCTGTTTCTATGACAGTCTCCACATGGATGGTGCTTCCCATCCTGACTCACTCAGAAATGAGTACTATGGAGCTCATCTTGACTGTGTGGGTTTCTGAGAAAAAGAAGAGAAAATGTAAGAAGTTTTAAAAAGAGGGTGAATAACTTTCCTTGGGTCTGTGTTTGGTGTTGGAAGGTTCAAAGGAAGGCAAAAGGACTAAGTGAAATGAGTTGGGAGAAGGCCTAGCGCTCTCAGCTTCCTTAACCTATAACAGAGTCTTTGGTTCTCTATGCTCATGGGCAGTGAACAGGTTCCTCACTGGTTACACATGCATATAATTTAAGATTTAACTATCTAATACTGTGAACATGTACTTTAAAGCCTCAATAGGGGCTCCTGAGTGGCTCAGTCAGTTGAGCGTCCCACTTTGGCTCAGGTCATGATTTCGCTGTTGTGAGTTTGAGCCCCGCATTGGGCTCTGTGCTGACAGTTCAGAGCCTGGAGCCTGCTTCAGATTCTGTGTCTCCCTCTCTCTCCACCCCTCCCCCTGCTCACATTCTTTTTCTTTCTCTCTCTCTCTCAAAAATAAATAAACATTAAAAAATCTTAAAGCCTCAATATGCTCTTGGAGCTTCCTCTCAAGAGTTTTCTTTTATGTGTATGTATGTTTTTAACCTACTTTGTTGCTTTGACACTTCAGTTATGAGGTAGATTTTATCTGTACATACTGATCTGCAGTGGTTTTATTTTTTTCTGTGCCAGATTGGGGTTTTTTGCAAAGTTTTTTTTTTCTTTTCCTTTTTTTCAGGAACAGAAAGAAGTTGTGGTTTGATTTGTTGGGCCTTTGAATGACAAAGCTTTTCTACCCCTCTTTTTAAAAACATGATCTGAAATCTGTCTATCTTTAAAAAAATGTTTCAAGTCACATCTTGTCTTTCTCTAATAATGTGCATTGTATAATTGTACATGAATAAAAGAGCTAGACGTGAATATGTGCAATAATTTTATCTGTTGCATTTAGGACTCCCAAGCTGGTGGTGTCCTGTGGTGATGTTGTTGTTGGATTAAATGGATCTGAGTGAACTGGAGGACACATATGGGACCGGCTGCCCTATGTTCTGAGCCTGTCATATGTGGACCAGTGGCCTCTCACAAAGGGCCTTCAGTGTTGACTTTTAGCCTTATCCCTAAAAGGGAATATGCATACAATCACAGAGAAACACTGATACAGCTTTAAATATACCACAATTTTTGTAACCCCATTTTACCATGTCTATGTTTTTAAATAAGTATAGTAAACTGAAACAAGCAAACAAAATAGGCATCCCAGACATCTCCCTTCCTCCAACAGGTATGGCTCTAAGTCACTGCAGAAACTGTCCTGTAACTCACCTCTAGCAATGCCCTGCTGGGGAAAGGAGCATGTGATCCTGTTTCCAGGGTGGACAGAAGAACTAAATTATGAAAAAGAATGCTCAGGTTCAGTGTAGGACCATATCGTTTTGGACTTTGCATTATATCCTGCTGTTCTAAAATGAGCAAATCTTGTGCTGGTTCAGTGGTAAATAATATCAAACGCCAGTGTGGTTTCCTGCTGTATCTTTCTAGAAGTAAGCATTGCCCTTTTACCTTCAAAAACACACATCTTTGGTGTATCTTACCCCATTCCCTTGTGCATGTAATGTTTTTTGGCATGTGCTGCTTGTAACTGTCAAGAAAACTTTCCTTAAGAGTTCAAAATCAAAACACAAAATGATGATCACTTCTTTAGCTTTAGAGAAGAGGAAGCAGTGCTGTGTCTTACAAAACAAGGCATATCCTGCAATATTCATTACTTAATTACTCTTTGTGAAGCTTCCTATTTTGGCTTTATCTTTTAACCCTGAGACAAAGTGTGAATTATACAGGAGCTCAGGGTTCACTAGTCTTTTGCTTTTCTGTGTCGAAGATCAGTACCTGTCTTCTCCCTTCTAGAAAGACCCACAAAACCACGTCCTCTCCTCCTCTTCAGACTCCTACGGCATAGCATGGTATTGCCTCGGCTTGGGTTCTCAGCATCTAACCTTCCAATCAGGCTTCCTCCCTGCACCATTTTGCCATTTTTCAGGAAATGGCGCCTGCTGGAAATGTGCAGCACATGGTTACCTTGCTTCTGCAGTGCATGCTTGCATAGCACCTGTTTCAGTTATATTTATTTTTACATTTATCTCTGTGATTCTCTGATTGTTTTCTATCTTGCTCACCAGTTGCTGAGTGCCCCTGAGGCTAGACACCTGGTCTGGTTAAAGCTCACCAATGAATCTATCCCCTGCCCATAGCAAAGGGAGCTAACTCATAGCCACTAAATTGTCTCCTTGCCTTCAAATTCACACCCTTTTTAAAACATTCCTCTTATTGTAGGGGCGCCTGGGTGGCTCAGTCAGTTAAGCTTCCGACTTCGGCTCAGGTCATGATCTCACCATTTGTGAGTTTGAGCCGCACCTCGGGCTCTGTGCTGACAGCTTGCAGCCTGAAGCCTGCTTCAGACTCTGTGTCTCCCTCTCTCTCTCCCCCTCTCCCACTTGCACTCTGTCTCCCTCTCTCTCAAAAATAAATAAACATTAAAAAATTTAAAAAAAAACATTCCTCTTATTGTCACCAACATCTTTACAAACTCAGATAACTCCTCGATGCAGAAAAAAAATGTAATGGTTTTCCAACAACTATAGATTAAAATCTAAATTTCAGGCTTCAAGTTGCCTTTAAAGCCATATCTACCTTCCTACCAACATTGCTTTTTCTTTAGGCTTATTTTACCTTCCCTTATATGATACAGAGCTAGCTACTCCCTTCTCTCTGTATTGTAAATTACTTGCCTTTTTGTAAATTCTTGATCTTCATAAAACAACTCAGTAAATATTTGCTTAATTGACTTATGTATTAGGGAGATTATACGTCTCTAGAATTACTATACTGGATAGCTACGTTCCTCATACACCAGGAATTTAAGATGTTTTATAAATGTTCTCTTGGTTATATCTTGTAGACTAAGAATGTATTTTATTCTATTGTTTTATTTATGGCTGTCAATCATATTGCCAACAGCATGGTAATATTAATGTAATGGGCTTTGCAATCCTACATTAATGAATCCTTGAATATTTGTTTTCTCCGTTAAACTTTGCTATCTACTCAAGCGCTTTCCAACCTGTTATTTAATTAGATTAATTAGTGTTTTAGGTTTAAATTCACATGAGACTTTTGTATTTGTCTCTGTTGTGTTTTCTTACTTCCCTACTCACTCTCCCTTTTCTTTTCTAAAGGTCAAAGTTTGTCTGATAATGTGTATCAGAACTCTGTTATAGTGTCTTTTAGTTGCTTCCCTCTGTTTAATGTTTTACCTGCTTTAAAATATTTGGAATGTTTTCAAGATAATAGAGACTGAAAACTTCAGGAGACTGAGAAATCTGTACAAATTCAGCATAGTGCCCTTCTTTTGTTGCCTAGGTAAGCTTTACCATATTTAAAGTGCAGTGGCTTTCAGAAGATTGCCTGAAATTAAGTTCAAATATATAATGTTTATTTTTGACAGAGAGAAAAAGAGTGCACGAGCTGGGGAGGGGCAGAAAGAGAGGGAGATAAAGGGTCTGAAGTGGGCTCTGTGCTGAAAGTGGAGAACCCAAGTTGGGGCTTGACCTCATGAACCATGAGATCATGACCTGAGCTGAAGTAGACACTTAATTGACTGAGCCACCCAGGCACCCCTGAAATTGTTTTTTTTTTTTTTTAACTTTTTTAATGTTCATTTTTGAGAGATAGAGACAGAGTGCAAAGGTGGGAGGGGCAGAGAGACAGAGACAGAGACACAGAATCTGAAGCAGGCCCCAGGCTCTGAGCTGTCAGCACAGAGCCCACTGCGGGGCTGGAACTCAGAATGGCGAGATCATGACCTATAATGAAGTCAGACACTTAACTTAACACTTAACATAACACTTAATGCTTAACTGACTGAACCACCCAGGCAACCCTGAAATTAAGTTTTTAAAGTCAATGCCATCTTGATTATGAAAGTTCCAAGAGCTTTTAAATATATATTTTAAACAAATATATGTACTACACTGTGCAAAAAAAACTATGATAGCAGAAAACTGGAAACATCCCCTGTTTTTATAATGTGGGAATGATTTGAATAGCTATGGCACATCTTTGCAAAGTGTGCTGGGCAGCTCTGCAGTGGCCTGAGGGCTGTCTCTGCATGTTGTTATGGAGTTCTTTGGCTATATTATTAAGTCTAAGGGTCTAGGTTTTGCTTCAAAATAATATGGAGAGTGGAGGGGTAAGTGGAAGGGTTTGGATAAAACAAAAATTGCTCAGGATTTGATATGTATTGAAGCTGATTGATGGGCACTTGAGGATTCATTATACTGTTTTTGGTTTGAAATATTGTTACTTTCATTTTTGTTTGAAATAAAGCTAAAATTCACAGGTATGGTCTAATGCTCTGAAGGAGATACTTTTCTGGGATAGTCATTAACATTTTTCACCCGTGAAATGATTGAACGTACATATTTTTGCTTATAAACATAAACACATCTAGATTATATAATCAAACCTTTTCAGCTCCTTGAAGATTTAAACAATAAACTATAATTAACTGCCGAAATCAAAGCATTGTGATGCCTCAATAACAACAGGTTCTTTTAAAACACTGCTTTAGGGGCGCCTGGGTGGCTCAGTCGGTTAAGCAGCCGACTTCGGCTCAGGTCATGATCTCGCGGTCCGTGAGTTCAAGCCCCGCGTCAGGCTCTGTGCTTACAGCTCAGAGCCTGGAGCCTGTTTCAGATTCTGTGTCTCCCTCTCTCTGACCCTCCCCTGTTCATGCTTTGTCTCTCTCTGTCTCAAAAATAAATAAACGTTAAAAAAATTAAAAAAAAAAAAACAAAAAAAAAAAAAACACTGCTTTATGGCACTGAAAAAAAGTATGTATGTATTAAAGGGCCCTGAACTTGGTTTAATGCTCTAGTGTCACCACCTTAATATCCTTAATTTTATTCTTGAGCTTCTGTTTTGTAAGTGAAGCCTGATGGGACAGTTGAGCACACAAGTAACAGCAGAGATAGTCAAGGTGGTGGGGAATCGGCCCAAGCTGTGGCCATAGCAGGCAGTTCAGGTATTGAGCAATTAGCCTGTTGCGCAGGTGCACAGGTGTGTGCCTCAGGCAGTGTGGACCACCACAGTGTGTTGGCATTTATTTCCCCAAAACTAATTTGAATTAACTTTTTGTTATATTTTAAGAGTGGAAGTTACAGGTATTTACCCAATCAATGAATAGTGATTGAGTGCCAACTCAAATAAAATTAAGTCTCTGCTCTCATGGAACTTACATTCTATTCATATCATTTTTCTCCAAGTAGTGCAACAATAGCCTGCTTTTAAAAATTGGAATTATTGGGACGCCTGGGTGTCTCAGTTGGTTAAGTGTCCGACTTCGGCTCAGGTCACGATCTCACAGTTGGTGGGTTCGAGCCCCGCGTCGGGCTCTGTACTGACAGCTCAGAGACTGGAGCCTGTTTTGGATTCTGGGTCTCCCTCTCTCTCTGCCCCTCCCCTGTTCACACTCTGTCTCTCTCTCAAAAATAAATAAACATTAAAAAAAATTAGAATTATTGATCTGAGATGCACCTGGGTAGCCAGAGCCTGGAGCCTGTTTCGGATCCTATGTCTCCCTCTCTCTATGCCCCTCCCCTACTCACACTCCGTCTTTCTCTCTCTCTCAAAATAAATAAACACTTTTTTAATTAAAAAAAAAGAATTCTTGATTTGAATGTAGCAATGAAGTGTATCTTTACAACAAAATAGTCTTTATAATAATTTATCCATAGCCAACTTTCCTGACCTATAATTTCATTGGAGGCTAGCTTACTCCAGTTGACTTTTGCTTGCTTTTATTATTTTCCACCCATTTTACTTTATAAGCGATGACATCCTGAAATAGCTGAAAATGGAATGATTTATTTTAGAATTGTGAAAAATGGAAGACAGTACTACAGACACAGAACCAGAAGAGGAAGAGGAAAAAGATGAAAAGGATCAAAAGGACCCCGTTTATGCCATAGCACCCACAATTAACATCCAAGATGAACGGTTTGTTGATTTATCTACAACTCCAGCTTTCATTTGTCTGCACGAGGTATGTTTCTCTTTACGTATTACTATACTAAGACCTGAATCATTATCTACTTAAAATTCAGGTGAAGCTAATATTATTATCAAAATGGTTTATTACATGTAACCTGTAGGCAATATGTATCATTTGAAGCACTTGAAAATAAAATAATCCCCACCCTCTCTTCCAAAGTCTTATCCTACAATCCTGGATGAACACAGTGGTGTAGGTTCTGACATTTTTATAGCATAATAAATATTTGCATATATGTGCTCAGTTAAGTACATTCCATAGGTTTGTAAATGAAATAAAAGGGGAAATTCCTTTCATTATTGAATACACTCCATTTACTTCCATAAAATGAAGATAAAAGATCTTGACATCCAATGATAGAAAAATACGCATTTACCTAACTGTAGCTAGAGCAGTAGGGCATTAAAATCCACTCTTTCCTATTAGCAGAGAAACAAAAAGGGAAATAGGATTTTTGTCTGATTTTCTAATAAAAAAAAAAAAACCAAGATGAACATTTAGGAAATGCCTATATACAAGGAGAGGGTTTTTTTTTTAAATAGTAACTGACTATATATGCAACTGTTACCTTGTCATGCTTGAGAACTCTACTTTAGAAAGTATTTTACAGAACATCTGAATTCTGGACATTAACATTACGTGGATATAACTGAATAAAACATCTAAGTAAGTTGATAGTCGTAATAGAAATAAGCTTAGAAAGTCTTAGAACAAAATCAGAATTTATTCAAAACCAAGAAGCAAAACCAAATCCCACCCAAATATTTTGTAGGTGTAAATATTTCAAACAATAGCTGCCACCACTGTTGAGATTTTATTTTATATATACAAATGTCCTATCAGGAACACACAATGTCAACTTGTCCCATTATTGGTGGTATTAATTTGATCACTTGGTTAAGGTGGTGACTTCCATCAGTTTTCTCCTCAGTAAAGGTGTTGTTTTTCTGTTTGAAATTAGTAAGTACCTATGGGGAGATACTCTGAGTCTATTTAAGTATCCTACTCCTCCTAAAATCTTCACCTACTAGTTATATATTTCTTGATGATACTTGCCCAAATCAGTTATTATTATGATAGTTGCCAAATGATGATTGTCTACTTCCGTTATTCCTTCTACATTTATTAGTTGGCTTCCAACTGTAAGGAAGAACCTTCTCTTCTTTCTATCTACCTTTTCCCCATCTATCTCTATCTCTCTATCCATCTATCTATCTTTCTAGACCTATGAGTTCTTTTTCTTTTCAGTGGGTTATAATCCATTACTATCATTATTCATTTTGACATTTCAATTGTCCTGGATTTGGCCAGTATACACCTCTTCAGGAAGGCTCACTTGTCCTATTGATATGCCCCTATGATTCTTTGTGTAGTTCTTTACTTTCTGTTATAAGAATATGGTCCAGGCTCATCTTGCATTTTCTTTGCTCTAACCCTGGAATCAGCCATTTCTCAAAGATCCCTGGTTCCTTTTAGTGGAGAAAGATATATTTGCAAACTAAGATCTCAATGCTGGGTATGTCCATTGCTACTGGTCTGTCACTGCTTCTAAGTCCTCTCAGCAGACAGAGCTAGGCAATGGATGCATGAATATATTTATCTACAAACGTATCTATTTCTATATCTATATTTACATATTTAAAACCATGAATCCACATCTCTAGTCTCAATATTTTTAAGTGACCAGGGTTCTCTGTTTCTGTTAAAATCCATCATATGTCCAACTTTTTGCAATAGAATTTGTACTTTTATACCACTACCCTTAATAATTCTATCAAATAAAACATAAGGCTAAACTAGAGTTTATTTCTACCAAAAGTTATGCTAATAATAAAAATTATGATCAAGTTTTTTAAGGCACAGATAAATAATCATGAAAGATTTCTTTTGTACAGTCAAAGGAGAACTCAGGACAACCTCTCCTGCATGTTAGTCTGCAATATAACAATTAAATATCTCAATCTCTCAGCATACATGTATGCATAAATTATAGTTCTTAAACATTGGATATGACCAGCCCCTGATAAAGTGAATACCTTACATTATAATGTCAAAGAACTGTCTTACCTACCCTTTTGAGTAGTGAAAAATTATATCAGTAATTAAATCAGTAATTTCATTGCATGACAACTGTTCCTCAAGCCAGCACAACCTTGCAGAATGGTTATTGGTTTCAAACAACTTTATTTCCATAAGAAGCACCACTAAAACTGTTCCTCTTGGCATCTATAGCTTTATTTGCTTATCATTTCAACACTCCTCTAAGATTTATGAGTCTCAACAAAATTTTTAACCTACTTTATATAAGCTTCCTTCCTTCGGTTATCTAAACAGAAGCCTTCTCTGCAGAATAGCAAGAGTTCAGATTGCAACTGAAAGAAAGCAGGAAGAAATTCACTTCCAAAGGTCCAGATGCTTGGCATCACATTGAAAGAACCAGAAGCTGCTTACAGTATTTATTGTTATTAATGCTAGTCACACAACTGGCCCACACTACTGAAATACACAGGGGTCATCATCTTGGTTAACATTGCCTGCAGAATACATTCAGGATGGTTTTCATGGCACTGAGTGATGTGGGCCCAAACTACTTGTGCAATCTAATAACTCACTTAGACTCTCATGATCTTCTGTTTATGCTGCACTCCTTCATAGGGACTCTCCCACATTCAGATGCCTAGGAAACGGGCACATATACACAAAGCATGATGTAAGGTTACGGCTGTCCAGAAATATGTCTAGTCACATTATCTCTTGAAAGATTGTGCCATTCAAACAAAAAGAAATCAAATCAAATACTTGCATAGGCTGTACTTTGCAACCCCTGTGTCTGTTCCTACCTTTTAGGACCTTCTAGCTTAATGCCCATGTCCTTGGAGAAACTTTGCCAGCATCTTCTACAAACTCTCAACTATTACAGCATTTGTAGGCTACACCTGTCATGTGTTACTAGGTCTTTAACATATTTATTGAGTATCTTCTCATCATATAATATTTTGCATGGAGAATTTAGAATTCTCCACTGACATTGTGATTATATTAATCAATAAGACCTAACAGGGCAGGAACTACACTGTGTAAATTCAGATTTTGGGATGAAGATTCCAAGTGGCGCTTGGGAATTAAGCCACATGATTTCTGTCAGTAGACTGTGCGGGTTAATGCTAGACATCTGCTTCCCAACTCTGCCATCGCTGCCTATGTATGAGGCCTGACACGCCACAGACTTTCCTTGTCTTATTGAAAATTTGATGCTGCTCTATTTTACTTTTATTTTAAACATTTTTGTTATCCAAAAATATTTTTGTTATCATATACCATACATACAGTGATGCTCACAAATATTCAGTGTACAGCTTGGTTGAATGTTTACATAGTCCTATAACCAATGTGTTCAGAACCAAATTCATCATTCTTCGCCCAATCCTAATTCTCCTCCTGTATTCTCTTTGTCAGTTTGAGAGTTAAATACCTCTCTCAATATCTCTTGGATTTATCTGTTCTTCATTCTTGCCATATTCCCACTCAGATCAAGATCAATGTTTCCTGCAACCGGGGGGCAGGGGGTGTCCCTTGAGCCTCTTGCCAGTCACCCTAGATGCCATAGGCATTCACAGGCATAACGCATATCAAAGGTTACTATTCTGTAGAAGCTTAATTTGGGGGGAGGGGGTTGAAATATTAAATATCAACAAAAAGCAACATATCATTGTGAAACTGGAAGGTGCAATTAGAGTTACTAGAATTGAATGGAAGGAATAATCATTGTGGGAATGAGATGATCTGGAAAAAGCTTTTTGGAGGAGTAGGACATGAGAGGGGACATTTCTGCCATATCCATAGTGTTCACTATGAACCGACTTTTCTGTCCTTAGGCTTTGCCCACACCCATATGTGCACATACTGGGAATATCTTTCCCAGATGACCCCAAGGCACCTTGAGCTAAACATGCTCAGAACTAAAGTCATTATTCTTCTCCCAAACCTAGTTTTCTTCCTGTATTCTATCAATTGGTTCTCTTAAACATCTATTAAATTTGTCTCTGTTCCATTCCTGCCATATCACCAATTAGAATGGCATTTCAATGATCATGATAAGATGTAAGGAGACACTGAATCAAGGCAGGGGCAGTGGGGAAAAGGACAGAATATATATAGGAGAGATATTAAGGAAATAGAAAATTCTGGACTTAGTGTCTAAATAGATGGGGGAAGTAGAGTGAGAAAGAAGAAAAAGTCTGAACTGATGCTTGGATTTCCGATTTAGGAAAGTGGCTGGAATGTGACATTCTAAGTGACAGAAAATTCAGAAGAAACAGGCCTGAAAGGAATGTCCAATATGTGGGTCATGAACTTCCCAGGGAAGTCCTTGGGCTGGATATCTAGACAGAACAGGTTCTCAATTGTATTCAGATTGCCTTCTGAAAAAATTGCACATTACTTTTTATGTATATTTAACGGCACCTTTTACCATGGCCATCATTTAATTCCCTAGTCACATGTTCAAAAGATACTTTCTCATTTGTTATACATTTTGTTCTCCTAAGACTCGTAACAGATTAAATAAGCCTAGGAATTTTTAATAAAAAAGTTTCAAGTAGTTACTGAAAACATTGGTGATTTTCTGATGCTACCAAAGCTTCCTTCATTTTCTAGGCTTGACCCCCTATCGGTACTAAGGAGTTTCCTGAGATAATCTGTAATGAAATTTAAAATTTTTTCACGAATGAAAATGATCCCTATTTCTTTCATACATGAATTAATCAAGTAACTGCTTACAAAGATGAAAACATAAGATCCCCACACTCAAGGAACTTAGTCAACATAGTTTTAAGTGTGTAATTTAATTCTCATAGGGATTCTATAAGGAATAGGAATTTTAAGATATTATTTTTATCTTAAAGTTCTAAAAACGTTGACACTTGCTGGGTTGCACAACCAGACAGATGCAGAACCGCAGAAGGAACGTTATCTCCTGTGTCCTACCTTAGCGCACATCTCATCTGATGACATTCTTCACTTGACATTCATACATTTAAACACTACTCTTTTAGGATTTTACAAATTGACTTTTCAAGTAAACTGTATATTAAAAGAAAAAATAAAGATAAATATTTAATGTTCTATTTAAATATTTCTCCTTAGCTTCCTTCTCCTTTTCTTAGTTATCACACTTTATTAATAGCTGTACACAGAGGATATGCATTAAAAAAAAAACTACTAAATTTCTTTTTTAAATCTTTCTACAAGTCTTGCTATTGTTGGCCTCTGTTCACTTTTCCTTTAGATATCCAGGCAGCCTTGCAAGAATAATTTTTCAAGATCTTTTTTTGGCTGTCAAGAAACTTTAAACAGACTGATAATTTATTAAATAATACAGATAGGTTCATGTTTCCCATAAAGTTTTTGGTTTTTGTTTTAGTCTGACAGTCAGGTGGAAATTTTAAAATCTTTCCAGTATGGAAAAAGACTTTGGGAGGTGCCTGGAATGCACTTAAACATTTGGGATATTGACATGGCTAATACCTATTTACAAAGATTAAAGGTTTATATGAGGATCGTAAGAATACAAGCCATATTCCACTTTGCAAAGTAGATTAACACCCTTAAATTCAATCAGCAAAATCATACACTGCAGGAGTCCAGGGACACAGAAAAGAAAGTTCCATGTTAGGGGATCCTTATACTTGGCACTTTTATTAATTTTTTTATTAAAATTTTTTAATGTGTATTTTACTTTTGAGAGAGAGAGACAGAGTGTGAGCGGGTGAGGGGCAGAGAGAGAGGGAGACACAGAATCAGAAGCAGACTCCAGACTCTAAGCTGTCAGCACAGAGACCGACGCAGGGCTCGAACCCACCAACTGCAAAATCATGACCTGAGCTGAAGTCGGACGTTTAACCAACCAAGCCACCCAGGTGCCCCATCCTTGGCACTTTTAAAAATGAAAAACATGAAGATTGATTCTGGCCAGGAATCTGAGGTATTGTTGGAAAACTCTGCCATCTGAACAGGCTGTGATCAGTAGCAAGTGAGAGTCAGAAAAGAGTTGAAAATCGGGGACAAAAAAAAATTGGTAGCTCCTCTGCCTCCTTTTGGAGATTATTTTCCTTTACTCATTCTAAAAATCTTTACTGAGCATGGAGCACAGGCTAGACTTAGGGCTGGGAACCAGAGGAAAATGCCACAGCGGCCTTGCCCCAAGCAGCTCATCTGACCCTTCATCTGTGTGGTTAATTGTCCTTAATTTCCCTTTCTCTTTTTTGATTCTTTTACAGACATAATGAGGACCTAGCTTGTGTATGTGTGCCTGCTTGTGTTTATTTTTCATTATATGTTTAATAAAATTTGAATTACCTCTGTATTTTTCTTTGATTCTTTAGCTAAACTGTTGTAGCAAAGCGATTAAATATTAGAAATAATAATCTATATTCAGATGCTTGTTTTTTTAGTTGTCACTGCAAATGGATGTTGCTTTCTATTTTTTTAATATATTTATGTATTTTTGAGAGAGAGAGAGAGAGAGCGCACAAGCAAGGGAGGGACAGGGAGAGAGGGAGACACAGAATCTGAAGCAGGCTCCAGGCTCTGAGCTGTCAGCACAGAGCCCGATGCGGGGCTCGAACTCATGAACCGTGAGGTCATGACCTGAGCCAAAGTCAGACACTTAACTGACTGAGCCACCCAGGTGCCCCAGATGTTGCTTTTTAAAATAAGGATTAGGAATAAATACTTAATGGTATAGTTTTCTCCTTTGAGAAAGTTCTTGGGAGATAAAGTAAGTTGGCTTTTGAAAGCTTGTCGCTCTCAGTAGAGAATGTGCATCTTGTGAAACAGTACCTTCAGAAACCCAAGAACTATTTGAATATACATTTGACTTTGAACAACATGGGGATCAGGGGTGCCAATCCTCCTGCACAGTTGAAAATCTACATATAGCTTGGCTCCCCCAAAATTTAACTACTAATAGCCTACTGCTGGCCTTACTAATGACATAGTTGATGAACACATATTTTGCATTATATGTATTATACACTGTATTCTTACAATAAAGTAAATTAGAGAAAAAGAGTGTTATTAAGAAAATCATAAGGAAGAGAAAATACATTATAAGCACCTTACTGTGTTTATTGAAAAACTCCATGTGTAAGTGGACCCACGCAGTTCAAACTGATATTACAGCATGTGACAGGATTTCTTTCCATTTTAAGACTCAATAATATTCCATTGTATGTATATACCACATTTTGTGTATCCATTCATCTGTCTATGGACACTTGGGTGATTTCCACCTCTTGGCTATTGTGAATAATGTTGCTATCAACAGGTGTACAAATATCTCTTCAAGATCCTTGCTTTCAATTCTTTTGAAGATATACCTACAAGTAGGATTGCCAGATCACGAATCCTGTGTTTTCTGATCTTGTTATCATTGTTAAAGTGCTCTCCATAGAGGCTGTAATAATTTATATTTCCAGAAACAATAAATGAATGTGTCTTTACTCACACCAGCACTGTGTGCTATCTAACTTTTTGATCTTTGTCACTCTGGGGCTGTCCCTAGTTATTTGGTACTTGGCATGGGGCAGGGGTAGGAGTGTGGGGGTGTAGTGATAAGGGAAAGTGTATAGTGGCCTGAATGTGAGAACCTAATAAGGAGCCAGTTGAGAGTGTGGACTCTGGATTGGCTGGTTTGCATTTGAAAGTATACCTCTGGAAGGAGGATTCCTCTCAAAGTGGGGGAGGGGGACAATAAGGGAGGCAGGAGGCCAAGGCAAGGTGACTCAGGCATATTATCAGGTTGTCTAGAACAAGGTGTATCCGGCCAGCATAGTCACATAGTACAAATGTCAAAGTGGCAACTCTACAGAAGCTAGAAGCATGGATACTACAAAGAACCATTTGTACTTCTTTTTTTGTGAATTCTATTCACATTTTCTTTCCATTTTTCTATTGTGTAGTTTTTTTTTCTTATAGATTCATAGAAACTCTTTATACATTTAGAAAACAGGCCTTTGTGTGTAATATGCATTGCAAAAGGCTTTCAGTTTGTTGGGTTTCTTTTGAGTTAGCTTAAGGTGGTTTTTCTTTATGTGGAAATGTATTTATTTGGGCGGGAATTTATTTCTTAATGTGCTTTTCTTTTACAGCTTCAAATTCCATGTCATACTTTAAGAAGACCTTTGTTACTCTGAGATGATAAATTTGTTTCCTGTGTTTTCTCCTAGCATGTTGATAGTTTGAGTCATCATATTTTAACCTTTGTTCCATTGGGCATTTATGGTGCCGTAAGGGCAAACAGAAAGGAGATGCCAGCAGCATGCTTAGAATCTAATGCCACGTCCAATACCTTCTGAGGCAAAAGTTCTTTACATATCCCCAGCCCATCCATACCCAGCGGACGCAAACAGGTGCACCAGGGTGCATCAGAGATACGAAACGAGGAGGTATAAGAATTACCTGACATCAAACCTCAGATTAAATGAATAGAGACTAGGGGCGCGTCGGTGGCTCAGTTGGTTAAGTGTCTGCCTTCGGCTCAGGTCATGATCTCATGGTTCCTGAGTTTGAGCCCTGCATCGGGCTAGTTGCTGTCAGTGCAGAGCCTATTTTGGATGCTCTGCCTCCCTCTCTCTCTCTGTCCCTTCCCTGCTGGTTCTCTCTCTCTCTCTCAAAAATAAATAAAAACATTTTTTTTTTAATTAAAAAAAAAGAGAGACTATGCCATCTGAAAAGACTATGTCTAAGAATCAACAGGCTCAAAATATCTTAAATCTTAATGGCTTGGAAAAGAAAATCTCTGATCGGTGAGGGTGGGGGAATGGTTCCATAAAAATGGGTCTTTGTTCTACGTGTGCATGTCCTAGCCATGCAACCTTGAGCAATTCAATCTGGTTCTCTGAGTCTCATTTTGCACTAATAGTATATTTCTCAGCATATTAGCCTTCAGGGGTACCTCAGTGTCTACCCTGGTGGTAGACAGTTTTTTAAGCTGCTTCTGTCACTCGTTTCTAGTGGAAACCTTACACAGAAGCACACTATGTAAAGCAGATTTGGATGTAGGGATGCAGAGGGGAAGGATGCAGAGGGGAAGGTCCCCTTCACATCTCCTGTCACCACCGGCATCACTGGGGAAACCCCATGCTCTGTACAGATAGTTTGTGAGCTGAATAAAACTGAGCTCTCTCCCACCTTAAAATCCATCTCAGCACAGCCTAAAGGAAACACAGACCTGCCTCCAGAAAGCCTTGGAAAGCACTCTGATTGTACGGAACGCTCCTTGGAGAACAGAGGAAAGAGTTCCACGGCATGTCATGCAGCAAAACCTCCTAAAATTCCTCGTCACAGCACATGCCTCTCCCACACGCCTCTAAGCCCCTCTTTAAAAACTTCCCTAGAAATTGTTTCCCTACACGCAAACTGTTTTTTTTTTTTCCCTCCCTATCTCCACCCAGCCTCTCCTTGATATCTTTGGTCATTTCATTATTTTGTAAAACAGTCTTCAGGGTTCCTTCTAATTTTCCTTCTCACCCCGTATCCCATTATCACCTCACAGACTCAGGCACAGAACTGAGCAATCAGGAGGTGGCAGGGGAGATAGTAGGTACTGTACTTAAATTTGAATTTTTCCTTCCCTTAGATTTTCTTGCCTAAGATTAAGTGTCACCTCCTTGACCATACAGGAAAATTCCTTTACAGTCTCCACCATTCCTTTCTTCTTTTTGTTATTGTCCCCGGTCACAGACTCCATGCTCCAGCCAAGTTAGACACATGATTGTTTTCTGAACTAGCTCCTGATTTTCCAACCTGCTGATTGATGCCTTTACTCATCCCATACCCAGCCCAGAAGTGGTCTCCTTCACATTTCTGGGCTTCATTGTTCTCATCTTTCAAGGAAAGCTCAGGTCCTATCTTTTTCTTCAAGCATCCCTCTTCCTGACAAAGTGTCATCACTTTTGCTGCTGTCAGTTCCCTGGATAGTGCCTGTACCTTATCCCACTTACTATTTTCTTTCCTGTGTTTTAAACTAGTAGCCTTAGGAACATTGAAAGCAGGAAGCCTTTGCTGTTTGTCTTGATACTCCTAGCAAACTCTTAATTAGCTTACCATCTTGCGTGTAGCCAAGTCATCTTCAAAGAATGAATATTCATAGTAACTAGTTAGAGCCTTCTACTAAAAAAACCCCACAAAACACACACACACACACACACACACACACACACACACACACACACTACTGAATCACTATTTTACAAAGCAAACTTAAAGAGGAAATGTCTTCCAACTTTCTGAATGCATTGAACCACATCGAGTCTACCTAAAACTTCAGAGATTTAAATGTCTAAAGTTAGAAATACCATGCCAAGTTGGAATCGTCATGCATCTATATGAATTTTATTTTTGCTGGCTGAGCCTCCAAACAGATATGTAGTGGGGAGGCAATGATTTTCAAATATTTTCTTGAAAACAAACCTGTCCCTTAAGTGAAATTTAAGGTGGACCCCCAAGATATGAAATTAAATCAGAACTATTTACTAGGTGAGCAGTGTTCCATACATCACACACTCTCCTGGCTTCTTCCTACCCTTGCTTTTTTTGGCATTCATGAACTATGTCTGCAGAACCTTAGGGACACAGTTTGAGAAGCTCTACTCTAGTTGTTCAACATGTTAAACACCAACTCCGTATTCATCATACAAATGTCAGTCTTCCTGTCCATCTTGCATAGCTACCCATGCTATGAGAGCCTCTGTAGATTTGCAATCGTTGACTTGATCAGATAAAGAGAAAATTTTTACTTGAATATAGAACAGAAATAGAAAGTCACCATCACTAACACCATTCATTCGTAAGTGATGTTTACATTTTTAAAGAATTATTTTATGTAACAAATGAAAATAAGAACTTTGGCATTTACATGAGAGATCTTTTGGCTTCCAAAGAACTTACAAAGTGCTTTGTACTTAAGCAGAATGTTTTCATCAGTGAATTCTGCCATGTAACCATGGAAGTAAAATAGTGTTTGGAGAGCATAGAATATTTGTTTGGCCTTTTCTGTCAGAGTTGTTATAAATTCTGACTTCGCTGCAGGAAGAAAATAAATTTTAACTGCTAGGTTAAGTAGGGACATTAACACCCTTGAAAATGTATTAATTTTTAAAATATCTCCTGTCACCAGAATATTATGTAATTGTGTTGTTAAGATACAAAAAAAAATATGCCTCACCTTAAATTGAGATTTAATTGGAATCATTTTCCACTTGAAAAATTCACATAGAAAGTCAGAGCAGGGGTGATACTGAAATTTACTTATGAGTGTACTTTACCATGGAATCACCATAGGTAATTTGTCATGCAAAATTAGCCCATTTCATGAGAAATATACCAAGAAAGCCAGGAAAGCTGAAAATGGGTAATGGTCTACAGATGATCAACAAGTTTTAGGGAACAGAGGTTGGTTTAATTGTTGGGCTTTTTTTTTCAGGGAAGACTTTAGTTAAGTGTAAAACATTTCCTCCCTATTGCAACATTACTCACAGCAGAGAAAACATTGGAAATGCTCCAAGGAAAGTGTCCAGCACAAGACTGGCACTCAGCATGTGACAGCTGCTTATCATTATTAGAATTCAGAAGGAAGAATCTCTAAACAAAAATTTAAAAAGGTTACTTAATTAACTGGTAAAAATTTGATACTACAGTTACTGAATGGGAAATAAATGTAAGCAAACAGTTTCGTGGACCCGTCTTTGGATAAACTTGTACATGAGCACAAACTATTTGCTTCTTGCAGGAAATGAGAAAGCCAATTTCCAGAGATAGAAACTGAACGAGTTTTCAAATTCTGCATGATTCCCAAATAAGATGAACCTTTGTATAAGGCCTTTTGTAAGAGAGAAGCAATTTGTCTTAAATGGCATCATCCTTAATTACTTGAGAAAACTTTGAATGCTAGAGATTAGACTCAGATTTTGAGAGTTTATATAATTACTATTTAGAAAAAGTCTCATTCAAAATACTTTGATAAACATATAGCATCATGCTATACACATAGTAGGCAAATAATAAATATTTCTATTAAAATAATAAACATGAATGTAATATCAAGTATTTTAAGAGGCTAAGACAAAAAGGCTACTTATTTTTAAATATGATTTTTTTGGAAGAATTTATATCCTGAGAGGTATAGTGTGGGTTTCCTTCTGAAAATTGCTAATAAAATAATGCAGATCTTTTTGAGATACCTTGTGATGTCTAGGAAGATGCTGATCACAAGTTAGCTAGATCATAGTTTTCGTTTTGGTTTACCCCTGGGACTTTAGGTGAGCAAAAGTGCCGAGGCAGAATTGAATATGGACATGGGAACAGCAGGCTGCTGACCTGACAGCAGTTGTCAAAGAGTAAAAGGAGCAAAGGAGAAGGAGCCAGGCTATGGGCTTGTGGAGGAAAAGAGAGACAGGAAAGAAATATTCCAGTTCAAGGAATAACAGCAGCATGAATCCATAGAATTTGTTACAGGGGATTTAAAGAAAACTATCTGAAGTTCTTTTATATCAGTTTATTTTATTTTTTTAAGTTTATTTATTTATTTTGAGAGAGCTCAAGCGAGAGCAGGGGAGGGGAAGAGAAAGAGGGAGACAGAAAGAATCCCAAGCAGGCTCTGTACTGTCAGTGCAGAGCCTGATGTGAGGCTCAAACTGATGAACTGTGAGATCATGACCTGAGCTGAAATCAAGAGTCAGATGCTTAACTGAATGAGCCACCCAGGCGTCCCAATGTCAGTCTGTTTTAAATAGCATTGTTCAGGGGTGCCTGGGTGGCTCAGTCATTTAAGCGTCCGACTTCAGCTCAGGTCATGATCTCACGGTTTGTGGGTTCAAGCCCCGTGTCAGGCTCTGTGCTGACTGCTCAGAGCCTGCAGCCTGCTTCAGATTCTGTCTCTGGCTCTCTCTGCCCCTCCCCCACTTGTGCTCTGTCTCTCTGTCTCTAAAATAAACATTAAAAAATTTAAAATAAATAAATAAATAAATAGCATTGTTCAAAATATGGTAGCTATTGGCTCATGGTGATTTTTTTTTTTTTGTATTGACTTTTGACTCTATGAGCTGCATATCTAATTTATTTCAGTGGGCAGGTTTCCTTGCATATTATAGCATGTGTTACAAATAGCATACATAAGCCTGCATGTGTATCATACATGTTCATCAGTGTGTATATGTGTGCAAACACACACAAGGGGAACCTACCCATATACAGAGGACTACACCCATTTCCAGCTTGACCCAACATTAAGTAAAAATTGCCTGTCAGATTCATTTATAGCCATTCTAGTGTTAACACTTTGAAAGCCATTAGAAACAGAAGATTTTGGTTATTGTTAACTGGGATAACTTTTGGAAAATGTTTTTGAAAGAAACAAGCCTTGACATCATTAATGTCTCTAAACTAAAGAGTAAGGATACCTGGGTGGCTCAGTCAGTTAAGTGTCTGACTTCGGCTCAGGTCATGATCTCACGATTCATGGGCTTCGAGCCCTGCATCAGGCTCTGTGCTGACAGCTCAGAGCCTGGAGCCTGCTTTGGATTCTGTGTCTCCCTCTCTTTTTTGCCCCTCCTCTGCTCATGCTCTGCCCCTCTCTCTCTCAAAAGTAAATAATGAAAAAACAATCATTACACTGTTAACAAAGAACATTTTTGGTCTGTGGCCTAGTTCATAATTCTCTTGCAATATACACACACACACACACACACACACACACACACACACACACAAACACACCGTATCCTACATCACAGCACTCCAACTTCACAAGGTGCTGTGTCCCAGAAGATGCAGTATCTGAGACTTCAATATGTGACCCTCCTCCCTTCTCTGTGAAGTGACAGCCTAAGTCACAAGCAATGATTTATAGAATACCATTTACAGAATACAGTACTCGCTTATAAGACATGTAGTAATTTGGGGCATATGGGTAGCTCAGTCAGTTAAGCATCTGACTCTTGATTTCAGCTCAAGTTATGATCTCACAGTTTGTGACTTTGAGCCCCGCGTCGGGCTCTGTGCTGACAGTGCAGAGCCTGCTTGGGACTCTGTCTCTCTCCCAATCTCTCTGCCCCTCCCTTGCTCTCTCTCTCTCTCTCTCTCAAAATAAATAAATAAACATTTAAAAAAGACATTTAGTTTCTCAACAAAATACTGTTGCTGACAGAAGCAAGAAAAAGCACATCTAAATCTAAAATAATCTAGAGAAAGTTGTGATTCCAGTGGGAATAAAACTCTGCCCTCTCCATAAGGCAGCAGCCCTGTGACCTCTGAAAATGACCTAGTTCTAGGGTGGGCAGGGTGGGGGGAATGCAGCTGTGCTGGTTCCTCCTTATCTCCAACTTTTCTTCTGTGAGAGTCTTTGCTCCATGTACACTTACTAGGTTATCTCATTGAGGCCCATGGATGCCTTACCATCTACATTCTCATATTTCTAAATATAGACCTGCATTTCTGAACCCTAGATGTCTTCTCCGTACATCATGCTCTCAAAATGCCATCCGCTGGGATGGATTATCGATCTCTGAGCTTAGAATGTTCAAAACTGCTGATCACCACCCCTCACCCCACGCCAGCTACCAGACATGCTCTTCCTGCAGCCTTCCCCACCTCAGTGAACAGCAGCTCCGTCCCTCACAGTTGCTCAGGCCAAAGTCCTGTCGTTTTCTGTGATCCCTCTGATCTTTTCACCATCCACCCCCCCACCCTCTCTCACCGCCCCCCCCCCCCCGCCCCCGCCCCCTCCCATCTCTGGTCAGCAAATTCTGTCAGCTTTGCCTGCAGGACTTACTTCCCTGCAACCACCGTGGTGCACATCTCTCTCCAAGATCATTGCAAACACTGTCAGATGACTGTTCGTGATTCAGTCGTATTCTCCACTTAACAACCAGAGTGGCCCTTTTCAAAGTGGGTGAGATCATGTACCTCCTCTGGTCAAAACCCTTAGGGCTTTTACCTATGTGGAGGAAAAGGCAAAATTCTTACCATGACTTTTAAGGTCTAGATGGTCTGACAGCTGCCACGACACCCCAGCTCCCCAGCTCCTCTGGTCTCATCTTCCAACCCCCCTCTGTCTTAGACTGTCTGCTTTTCCTACACTGGCCTCCTGGCGGAACCTAAAACAGGCCAAGCACCTTTGCACCTGATGCTCCTTTGGCCTGGATATCTTCTCCCAGCCATCTGTCTGGCACATTCTCTCATACCTTTAAGACTGTTCAAATGTCACCTCTTCAGGGAGGTCTCCCCAGACTGCCTATGTAAAATAGAATCCTTCCTCTCATACTCCTTATATCCCTTATCCTGTTTAATTTTTATGGCATTTTAATATATTGTTTATTTATTCATCTCCTCTGATAAGATATAAACTCCCTGACTACAGGGATTTTGGTAACTGATGTATCTCTGACTTCCTAAAACACATGGTATCCACTCAGTAAATGCTTTTTTGAATGAATTACACCTGAATCCACTTCAACATTTCTATCTCCACAAGGCTTTATGTTCCAAGACATTTCTGGCTTCTTTTTTTAGTTAGCGTGAGCTGCTGTCGAAACTAGGTTTTCGTTAACTAATCAAATGAACTGTTAGAAGCAAACACCTCTGCTCAAGCTAGCCCACAGAATCCAGAACTTCTGGTAAATATACCCATATCAATAGATCCGGTCTCATCTGAAATTCTGTTTTTTGCTTCCTTAGTCAAGCAACCTCAAAATCTGTCCCCACATGTATTCCCCAGCTTTCTGCTGATAAAAATTCACAAATTTGTATAAAGGCTTCTCCTCCAATTTGACGTCATAATTTACATGACAGCATGCCCTGATTACAGGTCTGGAGAGGCTGAGGAGTGGGATGAAGGAGCCTCACGGAGAATGAGATCTCTCCCTCAGAAGAGAAAGCAACACTCTTGCAACAGGATGAGCCTCCTCAGTGTGGGGAGAGGGGCCACTTCAAGGAGCAAAGGTGGCTCATCCACATTTGGGAATTCAGGGGAGTGAGTTCTCCAAGTATACCCAATTTCCCTCATTTCTCTTCTCACTTCCAACTCTTCCCAATCAGTAAACAAAAGAAACCTGGCATAAATACGATTCAGTAGACATTGCATTTTGGCAAGACACAGGATGAAATTAGTTGGGATTCAGCCAACTCTCTTGTCACCTCTGGGGAGAGGGAGGAGATTGGAATTAAAGGTGGTCTAGAAAGGGGTCTTTAGTCTCATTGTAATTTTTTTAAATTAAACCATTCATGAATTTGGTATGATTAAAATTAATTTCAAAATTATAATATGGTATAAGAAGTATGAAAAAAACACTTTTTTTCTTTAGGAACACGGGTAGAACAATCACGGTGTGTTCTGGTACTGTCATGTGTGGTATGGACACAGAGGCACGGTCCCAGAACCCCTTCTAAATTAGAGGTTTGCCAGTGTATGTATGTATCCAGTCTATAGTATATCTGATCCTCTCTTGCCAACTTTCCCCCTGGCTTCAACCACTTCTCACCTGTGTTCACAATCTCCCAAATCCTCAGATTTGACAGTATCTGCTCCTTCCCCAGTTATAACTCCAGCTTCCTCAGACTACAGCTCTCTTTGGTAACATATTTATGAACCACTTTGAATAACAACACTGTCACAAATTGGCTTTACATCCTAGCCAAACAGATTGATTTCAAGGTAGAACCCAGACAATTGTTGAATAATGTACATATAATAAGGAATATATAGGATGGTATAGGACCGAAGAAGAGGGGTACCAACCCCCTCCTAATGTTACCAGAACAGAATGCCCAAAAGAGGTAACTATTTAGGAGAAGGGAGAGGAGGATGGGGAGAAGGTGATACATATATATATTCTAGGTGCTTCGTATGTTATCCTCTCAATAACTCTATTGGGCAGATTCTACTGTTATCCATTTAAAAATTTTGTTTATTAAATGTTTTTATTTATTTTAGAGAGAGAGAGAGAGAGAGAGAGAGAGAGAGAGAGAGAGAGAACAGTGGGGGAGGGGCAGAGAGAGAGGGAGATGCAGAATCTGAAGCAGGCTCCAGGCTCCAAGCTGTCAGCACAGAACTCAACACGGGGCTCAAACTCACCAACTGGGAGATCATGACCTGAGCCAAGGTCAGATGCTTAACAACGGACTGAGCCACACAGGTTCCCCTACTGTTATCATTTTATAACTGAAAGAACCAAAGGACTGTGAGATTAAGTGCCCCGACTGTTATCCATTTTATAACTGAAAGAACCAAAGGACTGTGAGATTAAGTGACTGTGTTTGTGATCCCACAGCTTGCAGATGGTAGAGCTGAAATTCAAACCTAACAAGTCCAGCTTCTGAGTCCCTGCTCTAGATCACGAGCAGTAAGAAGACAAAACTCTGGTAGAGGATGGCCTTCTATCTAGACCAAGGGAACAGTATACACAGAATAATGAAAACTTCAGGGAATGTGGGGATTGTGCAAGAACAGGGGGTTTATTTGCTGAATTTATCATATAGGAAATGAGCAGTTGTTGGAAGGTTTTAAGCAGGGCAATAATATGATAACAACTGTATTTTTAAATAGTCTCTCTGACAGTGAAATGGAGGGTGGAAACTGAATGCATGGGTTACTCTGAGAAAGCATTTGCATTATCCAAAGAAGTTGATGAGGGCTGAGCCAGCAGGAATGTTAATGATGGAAAAAGATGGAGCTAAATGCTGCAAAACAAAACGGAAACTTTTGTATTTCAAAGGTGTCAATAGTATGCTGGAGGGAAGTGAGATAATGGTCTTCCTGTTAATGAAATAGAACTCATTAAAGTCTTCAAAAAGAGTCAAAGGTAAAGTCTAGTTAGGTGAACATTATGCAACTTTTCAGACAAGAGTAAATATATAAATATTATTTTACTAACAATATTTAATGTTTCCATATTGCAGAAATAAATAGATGTGAAGATTAAATCTTTTATTTTATAGGGTGGTTAAAAGACATGAGACATAAACTTATTTATACATAAAAGAAAAGAAGAACTCTAAATAAAAGCTTATCATGATGACATTACCCATCACTTTTACTTTTAAAACCTTTCCCTGGGTAGCCACTCAAAAATAAGACCAGCAAATTTTGTTACTAGAGTATGTTTTATACTTTGTATATTTAAGCTCTTTATTGGACAGATGTGTCATTCATTCATTTGAAGCATTACTGCCTATAGGAAAATTTGATTTTTCTTCTTAGCAATGAGTGGATCAGTTTCACTTGGAATTTCTTTTTTTTTTAAGGACTTCTATTTTCACTTATATATTCTTTTTTTTTTTTTTTTAAGGTTTATGTATTTTTGAGAGAGAGAGAGAGCACAAGCAGGGGAGGGGCAGAGACAGAAAGGGAGATACAGAATCCAAAGCAGGTTCCAGGCTCTGAGCTGTCAGCAAAGAGCCCGACACGGGGCTTGAACTCACAGACCAAGAGATCATGACCTGAGCGGAAGTCGGAGGCTCAACCGACTGAGCCACCGAGGGGCCCCTCAGTTGGAATTTCTAAGGACTAGTTTTAGTCAACATTTTCAAAGAATGATAAAGTTTAGAAATAAAGTCTTATTAAGATAACAAATATTAGCCTTTAAAATGGAACCAATTTGTTAATAATCAATCCACATTTGTGAACATTAGCACATATTAGTGAATAACTATGTTAAAGCAAAACGCTCTTTCAGATATAATCTATTTCCATCAACATGTTAAAGATTAGCAAAGCATAAAATATATTTTATAAATGACATGAAATGATAAAGTATAAAATACATTTTATAAATGACATGAAATGATTTCAAGAAGGAATTTCTATGTCACAGAATTTTTTATTGGAAAAGTGTCATAAAAGTATAATAGAAATAAAATTTGATCCTTTGAAATAAGTGGAAAGATAAAAGGCAGCTTTTGAGTATTTACATGGATTAATGGATTATTTGGCAAATCTTCTGAAATGATAATCTCATTCCCATTATATCAGTGGATACTCGCTTTATGAGCTATTTTTCTTTAGAACTGTATTTTGCAAACAGTCCGTATATTTTCCTTTTTTCAGTGTGAGAAATAGAAGTTTGAGAGGATCAGATCCTGCTTCATGAGTCCATTTTTGATCATGGGAATTGACTTAAACTTATGCATATATCAACAATTACATATAGTAAATGAAAATTCTATGTGAAATAAATACATTGTATAAAATAAAAATCTTCTTAATCTTTTTTTAAAAAAACAAAAAAGAATAAAAGTGTAAATCAGTTACATTTACATCTGTTATACTATTGAGTAGATATGAAGCTTTTGAAATGTACCATGATATTTTGTATTTTGGCTGTCACAATTCTCTTTGCATTTCTCTTGCCTTAATACTTTAATAGCATTCATAATAACTTAATTTTCATCATGTGTACCTGAAAACTTTGTATGTCATATATTTTTAAGAGTATCTTGCTTCTTTTTGGTTAGAATTTTCTATAAAGGGCAATATTTGAAAAGTTACTTTGTTTCCTAAAGCTACTATCCTTAATTATTTTCAAATTATGAGTAAAGTTGCATCTTTTTGAGTATATTTTGAGTTACTGTGGTAGAAACAAACTAGAAATTAAAGATTGAATACATTTCTATGACTCACATACACTATAGTGTATTGTTTCAAATTTTATTCTAGAGTATATTTTAAATGTTCAACAGAATACCACTGTTCTCTCTGAAATGATCCCTTTTTTACAATGATTAAATTTAACACACTATTTTTTTAATAATCTGTAAAAAATGGTCTGCACTCCATAGTGAATTATAAAAGCTTCATATATTTTAGTTTGGTTAAAAAAAATAAACACCTGTATTTAAATTTTCTGATAAAAATATAAGCAATACACCAGTTAGGGTTAAGATATACATAATATTTGAACTACTATTCTATATATATCAAAATACATATGTCTTATAAAACTTAGCTTTCTATGAAGTGAATCACTTAATGAAAATATTGCTTTGGATATAAATGCTTTGGCCCTCAGAGTAATCTAGTCTATAAATAAATGCTTCATTCCCCACCCACACCTACCCTTCCAAAAGAAAGCTTACCAGTAGTCATGCACAGTAATGAGCAATCTTAAATTAAAAACTGTTGTGCAATCAAAGCAAAGGAAGCTAATTTTTATAGTAAAGCAGTTTTAACCATCCAACACCTAAAGAGTTATCAACTGTGAATTAATAACCTTTAAATCATGGTCTTTAAGGTTGAATTAATTTTCTGAATGCTTTTAGGAGTGACATTATGCTACCACCAAAATATTTTAAATGACAAATATTTTACATTTCACAAATAGTACACGAACAGGTTTAATTACATGTATTTCCCTTTGGGAGCTAAAATGCTGTAGGGTCTTCCTGACCCAAAAGAAATGCCATAAATCGAGAAGGTTTATCTCAGAATGAGGATTAAGGTATTTAGAGACATAAAGAGCCAATAACTGACTATAGCCTGAAAAAAAGGTATTTAAATCACAATCAAAATACAGATTACTTGTGTAAAAATCCAGCCTGCTAAAGAAACAATGATTTCATAATTATAGCAAGTAACATAAGTAAATAGAAAATCTTTCAATTAATAGAAATTAAGGGAATCATAAATCTAATGTGTAATTCTCAACACTCCCAATTGCTTTGCAAATATTCATCTGGATAACAGTATAACAGCAACAAAAGACGCCTATAAAATGTGTGCTTTTTCAGCTTTATTTCAAATGCTGTGTAGCATAAGAACCTATTCCTAGAGATAAATTTTTAGTCATAGTAAAGGAGTATAAAACATATTCCAAAGTGCTCAAGGAATTAATTGCCCTATTAGGTAATAAATACCCAGAGGAATGAGTTTAGTGATTTATGGCTTAAAGTGCTTGGGTCTCAGCATCATTTTAGCCTCTTTGAAGGAGGACTTGTAGCCACCAGGGTGTGCCTCAGTTATACCAGGCCAGGTGCCCCAGAAAATCCCATTACGGACACCTCTATATTTTTGGTGATAATATTTGCCATTTAAGTTTGCAGAAAGACATGCATCAAACCACCAGCCTGAACTGTAATAGAGCCCACAGTTCCCAGAGGGGTACCGATCATTGTCTCTATCTGGGGTGGTGAAATACTTCAGATCATGGTTGTAATGTTTACTGAAATGTAAGGCATCTCCAGCTGTGCCGTTATAATTACCGATGTGCAAACGGTATTTGAGAAACTCGTTGGCCACGTAAAATTGATCATACAAGGCATAGAGTTTGACACCATTAAAGTCTTCAAGATCAATTCTTAGAATCATTTCTTTACTTTTGGTCAAAAGATGAATTTTATCGTTCCCCAGCCAAAATTCTCTTCTGAGGTTCCCAAAGCCTACTTTGTAGTCTTGCCATGTTCTGGTGAAGTTGGTACTTCCATCGAGACGTGCCTGCAGCACTGTCCAGCCTCCCCCCATGGTCTCCATGTCACAATAAACTTCGAAGCTACTATTTTTGGGATCCGGTGTGACTCTGTAGGTCTCACTGCTTCTTTTGCCTATTGTGTAGTAGTCAGAGCAATCTTTATATATTAGATGTTGAACTGAAGGGGGAAGAAGAGAAAGACATTGGATTTTGTTACTAAAAATGATGCATATGAAGAATTCTTTATATGTACAAAAGCAGTTTGATAATTTAGTCAGTGGTGTTCATGAAACCTTGCTCTGCAAAATTTACTTGAACCTGTTTAGCAAATGTTTATTAAAGCCTCAGAATAAGAACTTGGTGCTATAAAGCAGACAAGGCTCTCCAACATACTCTTGGTTGGTAATAATAGTAACAATGTTCACAAAAAACAACAACGAAGTCAATGAAATAGTTTTGGTAATTTAGTAATACTTAGTGAGTGCTACTTATGTGTTCTAGGCATTCTGCCAAAGACTTGATAACATTTTCACACTTAGTCTGCACGTTGACCTTATGATGTAGGTATTATTTCCAGTCTGCAGGTGAGGATACTTAGTTAGGGTCAAAGAGAACCAGTGGCTTGGTCAACTTCACAGAAGCATTAAGTGGTAGAGCCAAGGCACGTACTGAGATCTGGCTGGCTGTAAAGCTTGTTCTTGTAACTACTGCATTCCTTGGTCCTAAAGGTCAGATGCTTCCAACCCTTCTAGAACTGCATTCCATGTTTACAGAAGAAGCAGAGTTTCTATTTCCTTTCACCTAACGGGGCTGATATCCTCTTCTGCCAGAAAGTTTTATAGGATATGTTCCAAATTATGTATTAAAATTCTAATGTACAGACTTGATCATAAATTCATATTTATTTTACTTTCTTGACAACTAAATTAAGAAGCTCAAGTAAAAAAAAGATTTTTTTTCAATAATATACCAATATCCTTTTTTTAATGCTTCCATGCATACGTTTGCAAACTTTTCTCTTTCCAATATTTTATTTAAATTCAAGTTAGTTAATGTATAGTGTAGTTTTGTTTTCTGCAGAATTTAGTGAGTCATCGCTTACACACAACACCCAGTGCTCATCACAACATGTACCCTCCTTAATGCCCAGCACTCATTTAGCCAATCTCCCCACCTCCCCTCCAGCAACCCTCAGTTTGTTCTCTGCAGTTAAGAGAGAACTTATGGTTTGCCTCCCTCTCTCTTTTTGCCTTATTTTATTTTTCCTTCCCTTCCCCTATGTTCATCTGTTTGTTGCTTAAATTCTACATATAAGTGAGATCATATGGTATTTGTCTTTATTTGACTAACTTATTTCACTTAGCATCATACTCTCTATACCAACATTCTTATTCTGAATTTATTATCTGGAACGTATTTAGCCAGTGTTTCACATGTTTGGTTTCTAGAAAAGAACAACAGGTGGTTATGTTCAGGATGGTTCTGTAGGAATCAAATACAGGTATTTACTCTTAGATAATTTTTATAAGGATTTGGGCCAGATAAAGTAAGTTACTACTCAAAACAAAATCTGTTCATGTGTATTTAGAACTCAAAGTATTTCAACATTTCCCCTAAACTCTTAGTATAAAAATAGACGGTAGAATTTTGTTCATATCATTACAAGCTGCCATGCAGCAGCAAATCTAGTGTGCACCCAGGGATGTCACCTAAGATGTGAACTTCTGCCTTGCCATTCAGGGTATGTTCAGATATGGGCTGGCAGGAGTATTAGCAACAGTGGTCCTTGAAAGCCCCACCTTCAGATCCCTAGCAGATTCCTTGGGGATGGAGCACACATGAGGTGCTTGTTCCAAATGAATGTGATCTCCATCCCAGGCACCATATCCCTTCAACCTTACATGCATGGTAAGTGGAGGTCCTAATGCAGAGATGGCTTTCCAAAGTGTAACAAGACCATCAGCAGCAGTGAATCAGGTGGAAAGCCAGCACTTGGAGGAACCAGTGCCACAGCTAGAAGTTTGTGGGCACAGTAGGTAACTAAGTTTGTGGTCTTCTGTCATGCCAAAACTCTCCCCTTAAAATGTTTTTGTGCCACTCAAAGCAAAAAGTTTTGCACACACATGAAGCCATATAGCTGCTTTTATTCCATTTATAAAATCTCCTGTTTTCACTAGATATTTGGGATTATGATTGGCAGATAAGTTAAAATCTTGCAAAGATTTCCTGTGGCCACATGAGAGGAGTAGTCAGCCAACCACAGGAAACTGACTTCCAATGAACAAAGCACAGCTGGAAATACTGCCTTATCTGTGTTGTCTTCAAACACTTCAATGAGGAGATATGAGAAGTGAAATGCAGTAAAATATTAAGAAATAATATCTCTCTACTTTGGTTTGTGTGTAGCTCTGGCATTAACAAACAAGATCTTTGAAATTGAAAGTGCTTTCTAATGGATACAGAATTATGATTTTTGTAATTAATTCTTGTTTCTGTGGTCACATTTGCAAAGATATTAGTTTTTCCTGTACTACCTTGATGAATAAAAGGCTTAATTTCTTTCATCTGTCCTTTGTCTAACTTCTTTGCAAAAGTTAATGATTATAGATCCTGTCTAGCTATATAATATTCATGAACAGATGGTAAGAAGACATTATACATACCTGGACGTGACTGTATTTCTTCTTGATTGGGACACTTAGATGAACACTTGCCATCCAAACTATTGACTACAAATGTTAGATTTGCCACTTTGCTGTCAACATAATTTTCTATGTTGTTCATATTTACAAGGTTGAGCTTCTCCAGGCGACCCTGAAGCACATCGATCTCCTCCTTTGCATTCTTTAGGTCAGAGGACAGCTTGTTAACCTCACTCTCTAATTCTCGAACTCTGTTGTCATCGGCTTCTCCTAGCGCTCCTGGGCTAGGTAACAGCCGTCCATTTCTGCCCGGGTCTCGGCTGTCGTCAGCTTGCAGTTTGCAGTCTTGGCAAGATTTCTTGAGGCTATTTACCATTTCCTTGAGGTTCTGGACTTCCTTGAACACCTCCTCGATCCTGCCGAACTGCTTCGGGAGCTGAATGGTCAGTGGCGGCAGGCTCACCTGGTAGGGGCATTCGCTCCCCTCCTCGCATTTCCCTCTGCTTTCTAGTCTCACCGGGCAGGCATCCTTGGCCATTTCATCTTTAATTTCCTCCGTTTCATTGTTCGCCACAACCAAAACGCCATAAGCCGCAAGGACAGCCGAGCTCAGCCCCCACCAGTTGGCTAGCTTCATCGTTGCTCGGCGGCGGCGGTGGCCCTCACCCCAGCGGGGACGCGTGCGGGCCGGCGCTGTTTTAATAGCCGCAGCTGCCTGCCTGAGTCAGGTTTTCTGTGTTCTCAGAAAAGGGCGGGAGCGCTTGCATCACCAGTTTCAGAATCACAGAGGAAGAGGAGACTGTCCTCTTTACACGCAGCTTGCCAAAACCTGTTATTTATTCTCAAAATAATACGCATCAGAATTACTGTGGTTGCCTGGGTGTACAGATTCCTCAAGTTTCACTTTTACCATTTAGTTTATGAAGCACCAGAAAAATCTTGGATTTCAAAATAATTATGCTTGAAATAAATTGTACTTAATGCCCCTGGAAAAACTAGCTTTTAAAGATAAAAAAAAAAATTAATGTGCTAGTTACCCAGACTGAAGAACAGAAAGTTTACAAAAATGGAAATGGTCTTTTTTTCCTTTGTAGAATGGGGTGAGTCATCAGGGATTCTGTATATTCTTCATGTTGGAGTTTCAGGTGAAATGTTAAGCACTTAAATTTTTTTGTTAATATGGCAAAAAGTGCAGCTTTCAGACTCATGCCATGCACTTTTGTTTCATCTATTTGAAAAACAGAAGAAAACTGGTAGAAAGGGGTTACTTTCTATTCCTTTGGCTGTAGCCTAGCGTAGTAGAAATGTCTACATGACAAAAGGTACATCATTGCCTTTCATCAAAACCAGCAGCCTCCTGCTTTCCTTTACCACGTTTGTGATTATATTCTACAGTTGCCCACATGTGAATCTTTGAACTTTTCTTGGCTCTGTTCAGATTCTCCCTCTGTCCCCGGCATCTCTGCCTCCTCTTCCCACTGACAACCATGCCTCTGTGCTCTCTTCCTCCCACGGTGGGTTCCTCCACCTGGTCTCTATGCCACTTGCTCTAGCACTGCCCTGCCCACTTGTCAGACTTATGCCTTTTCAGACTTTCCTTGGTTTAAACCTTTTATCAATTTTCAACCTTTTCTCCTCAGAGGCTGAGAGGCAGGAAGGAGGGAACAGTTTCAATGGGAGAAACCACCTTCTTTTTAGTTGTTTTGCATACTGGCATCTCATATAAGGTTTCTTACTTTAAAAAGGATATTTTTTGCTTTAAAAATAATTTCAAAAATAACTGACATGGATAAAAATCTAGATTCTTTATTGTGTTTTAAGGCACTCTGTAATCTATCTCAGTTATTTCCTTAATTTTATTTCCTATGACTTTTCTATATATCCCCTTCATTCCAGCCAGATACCCTAGTCACCCTAACTCCTTATGTTCTCTAAATGTGTCAGGCTCACTTTACACTTTGGCGATTGTGTTTATTCCTGAATACTTGGAAGACATGGATTCTAGCCCTGGATCTACCTGCTCTTGAATATACAGATCATTAACTTCACTGAGACTTGGTTCCTGTGCTGTGAAGGAGATATTTGGCTATTATTCCCTCATACAAGAATGATAGTTATAAAAACTTTGAGTGAAATGTTAAGGGAAAAGAATGCATTTAAGCATAACATTCTTTCCAGACAAATTTATCAAACATGTTTTACACACCTTATGCCTCACTTTCCTCCATCTTCTTCCAGGTTTTTAAAAAAATTAAGTTTGTTTTCTCTTCATTCCATTCAACATAGTCAAACCAATTGAGGCAAAATTTTTTAACCTTCTGACTAAGAACATCTAATTAATCTCTTAATTTCATTTTTCTCTCCTCACCCGCTTTTAAGCTCTGACACTCCCATGTTGTGAGGGGAGAAATAAATGAATGAATAGATAATTTTAAAAGAAAGAGAATGACGATAATATAGATAATATATAAAAATATTTTATAAATTAGAAATATATAGGAATAATATTTAGTTTAAGGTACATTATTTTTTATAAATGCCCTTATCTGGTTAGGGATACAATTGATATATTTAGCCAATTACTTATTAAGGATCTTCTATATATTCAGTGCTCTACTAGGCTGTATATAAAATGCATGCCATGGCCTCATCCATTCAATCATTTATTCATTCATCCACCACCCACCCATTCATCCAACTATTCATTCATCCCTCCATCCATCCCTCCCTCCATCCCTTGCTCCATCCATTCATCCCTCCATCCATCCCTCCATCCCTCCATCATATTAACTGAGCATCCTCTACATGCAAGACACCATTTGAGGCACTTAGACTATGCTAGTGATCAAATCAAACAAAAATTCCTTTTTCCTTCGTGGGCAGGGGTGTTGAGGACCTTGTATTTTCTTCATGTTGGACTTTGAAGTAAATCATAAGCACTTTTAAAAGTTTCTGGGAGGCCTGAACGGCCCAGTTGGTTAAGCGTCCAACTCTTGATTTCTGCTCAGGTCATGATCTCATGCTTCGTAAGATCGAGCCCCACATTGGGCTCTTCACTGACAGCATGGAGCTTGCTTGAGATTGTCTCTCTCCCTCTCTCTCTACCCTTCCCCTGCTCACACACTTGCATGTTCTCTCTCTCTCTCTCTCTTTCTCTCAGAATAAATAAATAAACTTTCAAAAAAAGTTTCTGAATCTAATAAAAGTGCAGCTTTCTGACTCTTGCAGTGGGCTTTTGTTTCATCTGTTTGAATTGGAGATTTGCTTTTCAAGCATCACTGTTGATTCTTGGGCCCTGCGCCCCACCCCCACCCCAGCCAAGCGCCAGTGGCACATTCCACCTAAAAAGCTTGGATGTTCTGTGGGAACTGGCTCCTTCAGGACCCGTAAAAAAATTCCCCAAATAGAAGTACTGATTTACTGATCAGTTCTCATTGACACTGGCAGGTGATCCTCTGCGTTCTCAATTTAAAACATCACTGGTCACTTACTGCAGGAAGACACTAGGTGACTACAACATGACAGAGGTTCAACCTGCCTAGTGAGTCTATAACCCATGGGGCCAGAGAGTATGCGCTACAATTATGCGAGAATGTTCACTAATACTATCTCGCTGCCTCCTCCCATCTCTGCAGTTACTAAGTGCACTTGCAGATGAGCAAAGAAAGGACTCAAAGCCTGTTTTACAGTTTTTAAGAACCTGGAGCTTACTCCAAAGTTCATGTGTTTTCTCCTATGCCACACGGCCATGTAGGGGGAAAGGATAACACTGGGAGGTACATTAGTACCACGTTGTGGGAACCTGGTGCTTCATCACTGCTTAGATCAATGGAGAGCCACTGAAGGTTTCTGAGCAAGGGAATACTGTAATGAGTTAAGTACTTTAGAGAAATTAATCTATCAGTGAAATACTCGATGCACTGGAAAGGGAAAGTTTAGGCAAGGAGAGCGGTTTAGGGGCCATTTTTATAGTTCAAGTCATTGTTTCCCAAAGTGTGTTTTCTGGAACGTGAATAACTAGATGTTGATGAATGTAATATGAAAATAGAGCCCCAGGACAAGCGGTTCTGAGAAATATCAGTCATACACTAAAGTGTATTATGGCTGGTCAAGAGAAAAGTGATGTATGCTGCATTTGTCAAATGTTAGTTAACAGTAGGAACCTTGCCCCTCACCCCAGGTCCATTCTTAGGAATGAATCTTCGACTAGAAACCAGTAGGAAATGGGAGTTCTAGATGAGAGGTATTAGTGTGATGGCAGGAGGGTGGTCAAGGCATTGCAGACATTATTTCCAAGCAGTGATAGAAGCCATGAAAGCTTATAACTGATCAGAAGTGGGGGGGAGAAGGAGAACTATGAAATACGACTCTGGTTGAAGTTAAGTAATGTGGCAATGACAACTGGAAGGGAGCAGTAGATTGGGGAGAGTGTAGAAGTATTACTTCTGTTTGGAATACATTGACAAGCCATTAATTAGAGACATCTACCAAACAGTTGGACACCTAGGTATGAAATCATCACAGAATAAATGTGGGTATCAGTTTGAAACCACAGATACCGAAAGGATGGTCAAAGAAACAGGACAGGAACCAGAAGAGTAAAGTGTTGTGAAGACCAGGAGAGAGGCTTTCAAGAAGGCAGCTAGCTATCAGATAATCAAAAGCTTGAAAAACTTTTGTCCAATACTATGGAATTCCCACCATCTGACCTTGACCTTTTGCCTCCTCCCTTTTGCTGGAAAGTCTTCCTGGATTTTCTCATGCCCAGTCTGCCCCGACTCGAATGTCACCTCTCATTCTTCATGGCAGCATCAGAATCTTCCCTCCAACCCCACATCTGTCCTCAACCCAGAACTGATAGATGATGCCCATTTAGAGATTTGTTTTTCAAATCTAAACAAATTATTTAGCACTGACATACGGTGGGGTTTCTATTCAGACTTCTTTAGTGTTGTCTTATTCAAAGTATATTCAAGGGAGGATCTGCATTTACTGTATTTGGATCAGATTTCAAAAGTAAATTTCCATTTCCTATAATACGGTTTTTTTTAAGGGAACACTTTGATTCTATTTGTACCAAAGGAATATAATGACAATCATTATTTATAGCATTGAGATATTTTCACTGGTACTACATGTATTAACATATTTGTAGTTTCTTATGTTTAAATTCAAGAGCCTTTGATTATTCTTTAGGGAATACATGTTTTTATGATAAGAAATGTTTAAACATTCACTTTTGAAAGTACTTGATTTGAAATGTCAACAGTAAGTAATGTTTATTTTAATATTCTTTTGGGGTCTTAGTCCTTGTTTGTTATAAATTTCACAGAACTTTAAAACAAAGCCCTGATTTCAGCAACCCATAGAGAGATCATGAATTGCCTGATTTGGGTTAAAACTAGAATAAGAGTTGATAGTTTCTTTGGTCTGTCTTGCAAGTACCTCACTAGCATAGATGCAGACTAGAAATCCCTCTAGTATGGACCTACCATGAAAGATCCATTATGTGAATTCTTAAGGGTTCTGGTTCAAAAGAAATATAGGGCATAAACATACAAGGGTCCACTCTTTATAAGACTACAGAATATATACAGTTATCTGATGTGCTAATGGCCCAGATCTTCAGTGGGGTATTCAGGGCTCCTCGGGCTAGAATTTTATGAAACTATAATATTCCATGGAAGTCTTGAGATATCCATCAGTTGTCATCTATCAACAGTATCTCCTTTTACCATATACCACCCACCAAGCCAGGGATCATAAAGGATTGAAGAGATCCATGGGGCATGACATCTAATTTTGCTGTCAAACAGTTTCCAGACACTTAGGAAACTTCATATAACCAATGCTGGAGAAACAAAATGTATTTATTTTTATTTCTATATTGAAAATACATCTTGTTTCTTTTCATATTCCTGAAACAAAACAAACAATAAAAGCATGGTAAAGAAATCATGAAAATCAAATTATGTCTCCCTCCTCCCCCAGTTGTGGCTTTCTGTGCATCTTCTCTTTGTCTCCCATTATTTCTGGTAGTTACATCCTACAAAGTCACTGTTCCCAGGGGACATACTAGGTTAGGTTTCTGTGAACCTCTGGTCATAGTACTTTTGTCAAGCCATCAATACGTAACCTTTTTTTAAACATGTTTCTGTTTAAAAACATCTTATTTCATATTGTTGATTCATTAACATGGAACTCATGACCAACAGAACTATAATTCACACCTGAAGGAATCTTATCTAACACATGTATTTTCTCCATAAGACACATCACAACAGTCTTGTACTTAAGAACACTAGGCAGCACTTCAGCACTAAACTTGGGAGCACAAAAGTGTGAAAAAACATGACACTTAGGGGTGGGTGCCTGGGTGGCTCACTTAAGCATCCAACGTCGGCTCAGGTCATGATCTCACCATCTGTGAGTTCGAGCCCCACATCGGGCTCTGTGCTGACAGCTCAGAGCCTGGAGCCTGCTTTGGATTCTGTGTGTGTGTGTGTGTGTGTGTGTGTGTGTGTGTGTCTCAAAAAATAAACATTAACAAATTAAAAAATGAAAACAAGAAACAAAACAAAAGGTGACACTTAGACCACCAAAAGGATTCTGTTTACACCATGAGAGCTGAAGCAAGACAGCAGAGCTTCACCATTCTAGGGATGTCTGCAAATGATCCCCAAAAGCCACATGTATTATCTGGGGGTTACAAACAAATTTTAATGAGTAGGTGAATTTGCAAATACACTATCCACGAATAATGAGGACTGACTGTATACTGCTACAAAATCCAGAGCTTTAAATCCTTGGAAATGTCTGTACATTCATTCTAAGCTAAGAAGGTTAATTTGGTATTACCTGTTTCAGGTATTACCTTGCTTCCCTTGGGTTATTGTTTTTTGTCTTTATTTGGCATTTAAAAATAATATTTAAATTTTTATATAACATATTACATGTATAAACATACATCACATGTATGTGTTGTGTTATATATATATATATATATATATATATATATATCATGTTATTAGATAATGTATATAAATATAAGTTGAATCATAAAATTTAGTTTAAAGATTTATTTTATTTAGTTTTTAATGTTTTTATTTGTTTTTGAGAGAGAGAGACACCACAAACAGGGGAGGGGCAGAGAGAGACAGAGACACAGAATTCGAAGCAGGCTCCAGGTTCTGAGCCATCAGCACAGAGCCTGATGTGGGGCATGAACTCATGAGTTGCGAGATTGTGACCTGAGCTCAAGACAGATGTTTAACTGGCTAAGCCACCTAGGCGCCCCAAGGATTTAGTTTAATATTTTAGTTCATTCATCAGAATAGTGTGCATCTTAAATAATTAAATCATTATGGAAAAATGAAGATATTAAACTAATTCCACACCAACTGAATAATTTCATGCTGAATACATGTCTTTTAAATGTCTACCTTTACTCTGAGACTCATTTTTGAAAGAACTCAAGTTTATCTTATGAAATATATGACAACACATGAACTCTCTCAATAAAGGTTAACTTAAAGGTGTCTTGTATGGTGCTGGTAAGTAAAGAAAATTTATGAAATGGATTAAAGGTTGTATATAGTACATATTGAAACACTGACAGTTCATCCAAGTCCTTTGGAAATCTTTTTATGTATTTACAATATAGCATTCTAAGGTACAGCATTATGTTATTTAGTTTATTTCTTTTTCTGCTTCTAGTTTGATAATATCTGTGATTTGAGTCATTTCCTGTTCTTTTCAGTGAAAATCTTTCAGGGTAGAAGAAACTACTTCTAGATCATTATCAACAGATGTAAAATTGCTTGTCCCTTATTTTGTTTATTTTTAAGTATCCATTATTATTTATCACAGCTTTCCTTTGCTTGTGTATTTAATACAAAGTTGTTTTGACTATGTTTGTATGTACAAAAGATAGGCATGTGTTTTGACAACTGATACAAAGTTTAGCTGCAACAATTGCTTATACACAAAAAGATGACAAGACAGGCACAAAAGTTGTCAGTCACATATAAATTTAAACTAAATTTTCATTTGTTACTGTGATCATCTCAAAAATAGCATGTCATGATACAGTGAAAAGAACTTTAGGATGGTAGTTATGGAACTCGTGTTCTTAGGGAGGAAACTTCTGCTTTCTTGCCACTTAAGTAGGCTTTCATTTCCAAGTCTGTAATATGAGAAAGTCAAGTTAGAGATCACTAAGGCCCTTTTCAGCTGTAATAGTTTATGATTCTAAATGTTGTTCATTAGAAGCCATATAATAGGAAAGCAAATCATTAAAATATAAACCTAAGTACAGAGCATTCTTTAATTAAATCACTAATTACAATGGAAAACTATGAAGATCTGTTTTGTTTTAGCTATTCATCCAATGAATACTTATTTTGCATTTATGGAACCATGCTCTCTACTGGGCCCTAGGGATAATAAGGGTGAAAAAACAGACACTTCCTTACTTGGTGGAGCTTTAACCTGAAGAATATGTTCCAAGCCAGAGCCAGCCTTGGACAGAGGCAATGTGTTTGGCCTTAGAACATACTTGCCTTTTCTGAATCCCACCCCAATCCCTCTCACTATGCCATAGCACTGGCCTCTCCTTTTGCTACTCCTGAGATGGCCATTTTTCAAGTCATTTTTTCCAAATTAGACCACAAAGGTTGTATAGTGTCTGTAAATAACCACTGCTACCTTGGATATATGCTATCTAGGTAGAGAAAAGAGCTTCCTGTTTGTCCCCTTTATTAGGCTTATTTCTTTGCTTCTTAACCCATCTCCCTAACTACCACCACTCCAAAATCTTCTGTGTACCAAGCAGAAAAAGGGTTTAGAACAAAAGGGGTTTTAGAAAGAAAACCATACCCCATACAAATAGCACATGTAGCTTCCCTAGGTCTAAAACTTATTTAATGACTGTAGGGTTTATCAATTCAATAAATTATAAATTCTGCAGAATGCACAGAATAGATATAACTGTAGCACTGAAACTATAAAAGCACAAGAGGTAAATATATTAAAACTTTCTGCTTTTTACATTTGCTCCTCTCCTATTTTTTCCCCTCCTTTTTATATCTTTGCTTCTGTAGTGTGAAGCAGTGGGGGTAAGAAGGGGCAAACAGCATATGGATTGGGGGATTTGACTTTTCTCCTTTCTAGGGCAGGCACCAGAAGAGGAGCCTGGCCTGACTTGGAGAATCTTGGCCAAGTTTAAGTTGCTCTTCCTCCCTGCTCCACAAATAGCTAACATCTGCTGCTTATTATGTGCTCATCTTCTATAATTTTCCCCTCTAATTCCCACCCAAACATAGAAGACAGAAATATAGTGTCATGGAATAAAGTGGAGCTCTGAGAGATGGAGGTGGTGGGATAAAGATGACAGAGACAAAGAAACACAGAAAAAAAGACTAGAGCGGGGGATAAAGAGAGAGAAATTGCATCATGGTGGGATCTTTTGTTTAATGTATCACAATATTTCGTTCAATGAAGATTATTAAATCCACATGTAAAGCTAATTTTACAGGATTTTCCTTTCTGGAGTGGATACTGAGAGAACAAATAGGATACGGTTGGAATCAGAGCATTAGGGCCTCATGATTGAGCACCTCCTCCATCATTTTGACAGTGGCCCCGCGTGTCAGTAGTTGCTCCAAATTACATTGTTATGATGCCCATCCGCAAAGTTAAATAAACTTTTAAGACATACGAGTTCCAAACAGCTTAACCTAACAAACAGTGTGAGCTTTTAGTCAGCATATCCAACTTCCAAATGTTTAAAGGAGTTTTGTTGTGGAAGTGTTTGCTTTCATAACAACTTAATTCCTTGTAATTTCTTGAGTTTTTCCTATTTTGGAACACCTGTACTACAGCAAATAGCAAAATAACATTGTCAGGGGGAAGGTGCATATACTAAATATATATTCCAGCAATTGATATAGAATATTTAGAACAAATAGTGTTTAGTGTTTACTAGAGGAACTTTAATATTAAACTGCTGTTGCAAGCTTTTCACCGTGCCACAAAACCTCAGGAAATGACGTTTCATGTTATCAAGACCAACGCCTTCATTTTACAGATAAGTGAACAGGTCTAGGAAAAGCTAAATGATCTGTCCAAACCTGACCAAGGCTGCTCAGGTCTTCCAACTTCCCAAATAGCTATTCCAGCAAATTCTGGATTGATGTGTATAGTACTCTTAATTTGTCATTAGATTATAGAAAAATGCCACCAAAATATAGTTTACCCATATTAAAACTTTCCTAGTACAATGCTGCTGGGATTTTAGAAAGCAATACGGTTTCTTCAGGTCTTTCAAAAGAATTGGGAATTCCCATATGTGCTATTCACATGCCTTGCTGGGCATGAAAATGATTCAGACAATTTCTCCAACATATACACATCTGTATCCATAATTTTTTTCCCACTTGTCTTTCTGTCTATGCTTGTTTGTATTGTCTGCCTTTAGAGTATAAATTCTTAAGATAATTATTTTTTGAAAACATCTTGTGCCCCAAAGAGAATGCAAGTATCTTGCCATTTGCAATAACGTGGATGGAACTAGAGTGTATTATGCTGAGCGAAATAAGTCAGGCAGAGAAAGACAAATAGCACACGATTTCACTCATATGTAGAATTTAAGAAACAAAACAGATGAACATAGGGAAGGGAAGGAAACGTAAGATAAAAACAGAGAGGAAGGCAAACCATAAGAGACTCTTAAATACAGAGAACAAACCGAGGGTTGCTGGAAGGCTGGTGGGTGGGAGAATGGGCTAAATGGGTGATACACATTAAGGAGGGCACTTGTTGTGATAAGCACTAGGTGTTAAACGTAAGTGATGAATCACTAAATTCTACTCCTGAAACCATTATTACACTATATATTAACTAACTTGGATGTAAGTAAAATAAAAGAAAAAGAAAAAAAACAACCACAAAAAAACCATCTTGTGCCCGACCCTGCCCAGAGCTGCATTCTAGAAGGCATGTGACCAGTTTTTTTTAAATCCCTTTTCTGAAAACTTTTTTTCTGATTACAAATCAAATACTTGCTTATTGTAAAAAAGATTAGAAAATACAGAAATGCATATGAAAATTATAATCCTACTTCTTTATTACCATGGTAAAATAACCATAACACTAAATGCACCATTTGAACCATTTTTAAATGTACATTCGGTGGTATTAAGTACATTCACTGTTGTACAACCATCCACCTCCAGAGCTTTTTCATCACCCCATACTGAAATTCCATACCCATTACACAGTAAATCCTCACTCCTCGCTGTCCCACTCCTGGTAATCACTGTCCTACTTTCTGTCTCCATGGACGTGACTGTTCGAGGTATCTCAAGTAAGTGGAGTCATACAATATTTGTACTTTTGTACCTGGCTTATTTCACTTAGGATAATGTCTACAAGGTCCGTTCATGTTGTAGCGTGTATCAGAAAGAATATCATTTCTTTTTAAGGCCGAATGAAATTCCATTGTACGTGTATATCACATTTTGTTTATCTACTGCTCTGTTGGTGGACGTTTGAGTTGTTTCCACCTTTTGGCTTTAATGAATCATGAGGCTACAAAAATGGGTGCACAGATATCTGTTCAATACTAGCCATCTGAATGAGTGTGAAGTGATATCTCACTGTGATTTTGATTTGTATTTCCTAGTGATTAGTGATGTTGAGCATCTTTTAATGTGCCTATTGCCATTTATATTCTTTGGAGAAATGAATTTTCAGGTCCTTTATTCATTTTTGAATTGGGTTGTTTGGGTTTTTTGTTGTTAAGTGTAATAATACTTTTGTTAACATTTTGGACTATTTCAAATAATTTTTCTGAATGTGTAATTTTATAAAAAAAATAGACCATCTTCTACATAGTTTTTAATCTTTTAAAATTTTGAAGCGTAATACACCTATGTTAAAGTGTCTAAAATATAAAGGTATAAGTTAAATCAAATACTCAACCACTACCCAGTCAAAAAATAAAATGTTGCCAGCTCCCAGAAATTCCCTTTATAGCCTATCACTCTACCTGTAGTAGCTACTGTGACTTTTATAATCCTTTTTAATTGTTCATAGTTTTATCACTTAAGCATGAATCCCTAAACACCATACTTTTTATTTTACCTATATTTTAAATTTGATGTAAATAGAATCATGCAAAATGTATTTTTGTGTTTTACTTCTCTCACTCTGTTATATTTGTGAGAACTATCCATATTTTTGCATGTATTTTTCTATTGTATTTTTATGCCAATATTACTTATCCATTATGTTGCCTATGGAAATTGGGGGTGTTTCCAATTTTCATCAATTGCTAATAATGGTAGTTGAACATTCTTGTATGTTTCTTGGGGTACTCGTGCATACACCTGAATGGGCACTTCCCAAGAAATAGAACTGCTTTGAGAAAGGGATTGTTAGACAATTTTTCATGTAATTATCAGTCATTTGGTCTTATATTTAGTGACATATTTTTATGATCACTAGTCATTTTGTGGTGGTTTTCTTTTTGACCTCTAAAACTTTTTTTATACATAAAGTTGTGTTATTAACCCTTTGTATATCAAGTGTTTGCACACTGTTTTCAAGTTTGACACTTGATTTTTAAGTGTGTATGTAGATATGTGGAAGTCTTTAGATGTTGTGTGCTTATATTAGTTGTTTCCCTTTGATTCCTTCACAACACTACAATCATATAAAATATCCATGTGTATTTTGTTCTTATTTTTATAGTTTCATTTTTTGTTTTGATTTTAAAACTTTAGAATATATTTTTAAGTAAAATATGAGATAGGGGCCTGGCTTTATTCTTTCCCCAAATATTTAATTTTGTTCTTTCAATACACTGTGTTGATGAATTCCATCTTTTCCTTGCACTGACTTGAACTTGTATATTAAGTTATGCATAAACAAGCTATTTTCTGGTTACAATGATAAAGCAGCACTCTATTCTGGTGCTACTGTCACACTGTTTAAATCTCATAGGTTTAGAATACATCTTCAGTCTGAAAGGGAGATTTCACACTTAACAGTCTTCCTTTTATAAAATTTATTGTTTCAACTGTACTTTATAATCATCTTTTATGCTCTAAAATTCTATTGATTAATTCAGAGGTAAATGGCCTCTTTTAAAGTATTTTTGTCATGCTAGGACATTTGTTCAAATCTGCTTTTACATTTCCCTATTTATTAGTTTTCTATATATAGATTTTCACATTCTTAATGATTATTTCCAGATTTTTTATCTTTCCCATTGCTATTACAAATGGGATCGTTTCTTCAATATGTTTTCAAGCTTCTTATTAAGAAAGCTATATTTTGGGTGTGCTTAGTCAGTTGAGCATCCGACTTTGGCTCAGGTCACAAGCTCACAGTTCATGAGTTCGAGCCCAGTGTCGGGCTCTGTGCTGACAGCTCAGAGCCTGGAGCCTGCTTCAGATTCTGTGTCTCCCTCTCTCACTCTGCCCCTCCTCCGCTTGCACTTTATCTCTCTCAAAAAAAAAATTTTTTTTTTAAATCTTTTTAATGTTTTATTTATTTTTGAGACAGGGAGAGACAGAGCATGAACAGAGGAGGGTCAGAGAGAGGGAGACACAGAATCTGAAACAGGCTCCAGGCTCTGAGCGGTCAGCGCAGAGCCCGGCGCGGGGCTCAAACCCACAGACCGCGAGATCATGACCTGAGCCGAAGTCGGCCGCTCAACCGACTGAGCCACCCAGGCGCCCCCCCAAAATTTTTTTTTTAATTTAAAAAAGAAAGCTATATTTTTTTAAATTTGTTTTATAAATGGTCACCTCATTTCACTATAACATTATTTTGTATTTTTCATGTAGGCATTTCTATCAGATGTAAATAATGATCATTTGTTTCTTCTTTCTCACATATACACACATCATTTTCTTGTCTAAATGCCTTGGCATGCATTCTGAATCATATTCAATGACCATGCTTTTATCAGGTACCCTTCCTTACCTTATTTCTGACTTTAATGGGAATGCCTCCAGTGTTCTATAATTAAATGTGATGCTGGCTATTTGTTTGAAATTTGCATTTTTAAAGATAATAAATTATCAATAGTTATTATTAGGCCTGTCAGTGTTGTGTCTGATTCTAGCCAACATGGCAGGAGGCAGAGCAGCAGAGTGAAAAGAGGAAGGACTCTGGAGTCACAGGAAATGTGAACCCTCGTTTGTCTCCTTAGAGCATAGCCTCTCTGTGACATACCTCTCTCATAGGATTATTAGAAGAATTAAATGAGAGAGCATATTCAAGTCCCCCAGTACATTTTTCTGGCATATATTATTATGCATATGTTAACTCTTAAACTGAAACCTCATCTAAGCACTATAGTTTAGATTGTTCACATTTTCCCATAAGTTTGTGTGTAAGACTAATATTCTATTCATGTCTGCAATAACCCATTTATAAATCCATGATAGTTTGCAATGCACTGATAATTACACCATCTGTTTTTCAATGCTCAGGATAAGGATACCCTCAGTGAAAACCTTTGATGTGATACTAATTATTGCTAACACTCTCTTGTCTTTTGTGGAATAAGGTGTTATCTCTAATGAGAAATTCAGAACCATATTCAAAGTATCAAAATGTGGATTTTATTCCTTTATGCTTTCTTTTTAAACTAGTTGACATAGTCTATTCTAATTCTTTGGCATGTTCTTTTCATCACCTCTATGGCTGGCAAGTATTCATTCTCTGAGGATAGATTTGGGTTTCAAGGAGAGTCAAAGGTCCTCTTAGCTCACTGTAGAGCTAAGTTTGGTGTTTAAGACAGGAAATCAAGCCAATTGATAGGGATTTTGTTTCAAAGCAAAGTTGTCTATTCTGATGATTAAGTATAATAATGATTATTATAATATATAATTATATATAGACACAACATAAAGTTCTTGGATTAAGTTGATAGCCTTTAAAGTATTTTAGGTCAACACTCACTTGGATATCTAAACTCTGGTACTTTTGGTTATCAAGAAATGTATAACCCTTTAATGAAAATTTTCAAACCTATACAAAAATAAAGAAAATCATATAATGAACCCGAATGCCCATAACCTAGCTTCAATTTATGGCCAATCTTGAGTCAGCCCCCACTCATTTCCTACACCACCCAATTCCAGATTATTGTGAAGCAAATCCCTAAATTATCCAAGAATTTTATTTATAAACATTTCCATATGTATCTCTAAAAGGCAAGAACTCCCTTAAACTGTAGCCACAATGCCATCATTATTCTCCCCCAACTAACAAAAATTCCTTAATATCATCAGATATCCAGTCAGTATTCATATTTCTCTAATTGTCCTATATGATTTTATGATTGCACAGTTATGCACCAACATAGTTAACGTTTGATCGATTTATTTTGTTTTCAATTTTTAGAATTGCTTTTCAATTTAATTTTATAGTTAAGGTACTGTTCTATACCATCTCTCCAAAACAAAGTATATTCAAAGAATTCTAACTTTTATCCCCAGGCCCTCCACCCTGATCCCTGTCTCTTCCTATAATATAATTCTATTTCAAGGTTTATCTTTCCTTTATATTTGCATATATCTGTTTTTATTCATAACATAGCTTCTGGAATTTAGGAAGATCTGTGCTTTTGTTATAATGTTATCTTTATATTCATATTATTATATCATACCCTTTTCCCTCTTTTTAAAAAAATGTTTTATGTATTTTTGAGAGAGTATGTGTGTGAGTGGAGGAGGGGTAGAGAGAGAGGGAGACAGAGGATCCAAAGTGGACTCTGCACTGAAACAGCAGCAAGCCCAATACAGGGCTCGAACTCAGGAATGGTGAGATCATGACCTGAGCCCAAGTCAGACGTTCAACCGACTGAGCCACCCAGGTGCCCCTCCCTCTTTCTTATAATTGATTTTGACTACTGTCTCTTGGTTTCCCACTATAAGTGATATCAAAATTAACTAGTATGTCTTCTTCCCCCCATCCCTCCTCACAGCATCAATTTGACACAGTACCCTTTCATGGATATCATCCACCTCTGCATGGTATTTCATATCTGCCAATCTATATTACCTTAAGTTCTCTAAATGTTTCACATTGTTTCCATGCCATCAGCAAGGCTATGCTACTCATTTCTGACTTTCCTTAATTCACAAAAATGACTGACAGAATAGGACTGTGGCCAAATCCCTGGAAAGCTTCTCACCAGCTGTGACCTTGGTCAAGTTTCTCAACCACCTCGAGTTTTGTTGCTGCTGTTGTTGTTAAAATAAAAGCTTTATTTTTTTTAATAAATTTTTTAAAATATATTTTTAAAAATTTGGATTATAATACTTATTTCATGAGGTAATTGTGAGCACTAAATGAGATAATATACATAAAACACATAACCTATAGCAATCTTTCAATAAATAAATAAATAAATAAATAAATATTAAGCATTATTTTTTAAAAGTTTTTATCTAAATTTCAGTTAGTTACCATACATGTAAAATTGGTTTCAGGTGTACAAAAGAGTGATTCAACACTTCCATACAATACCCGGTTCTCATCACAACAAGTGCACTCTTTAATCCCCATCACTGGCGTACATTGGTGATATAGTGGTGAGCATAGCTGCCTTCCCATCACCTATTTAACCCATCCATCTCCACCCAGCGCTCTCTGGTGACCATCAGTTTGTTCTCTATAGTTAAGGGTCCGTTTCTTGGTTTGCCTCTTTTTTTCCCCCTTTGCTAGTTTGTTTTGTTTCTTAAATTCCACATATGAGTGAAATCACAGGGTATTTCTCTTTCTCTTCCTCTGTCTCATTCATTTCGGTTAGCGTACTACTCTTTAGCTCCATCCACATCATTGCAAATGGCAAGATATCATTCTTTTTGATGGCTGAGTAATATTCCACACATGCATCTTTATCCATTCATCAGTCGATGGGCATTTGGGCTCTTTCCATAATTGGGCTATTGTTGATAATGCTGCTATGAACATTGGGATGCATGTACCCCTTTGAATTAGCACTTTTGTATCCTTTGGATAAATACCTAGTAGTTCAATTGCTGGATCACAGAGTAGTTCTATTTTGAACTTTTTGAGGAACATTCATACTGTTTTCCACAGTGGCTGCACCAGTTTGCATTCCCACCAACTGTGCATGAGGGTTCCTTCCTCTCTGCATCCTCACCAACACCTGTTGTTTCCTGTGTTGTTAATTTTCTCCATTCTGACAGATGTGAGGTGATATCCCATTATAATTTTGATTTTCATTTCCCTGATGATGAGTGATGTTGAGCATCTTTTCATGTGCCTGTTAGCCATCTGTATGCCTTATTTTGAAAAATGTCTATTCATGTCTTTTGCCCATTTTTTAACTGGATTATTTGATTTTTGGGGTGTTAAGTTTGGTAAATTCTTTATAGATTTTGGATATTGACCCTTTATCAGATATGTCATTTACAAATATCTTCTCCCATTCCATCAATTGCCTTTTAGTTTTGTTGATTTTTTTCCTTCACTGTGCAGAAACTTTTTATGAAGCCACAATAGTTTATTTTTGCTTTTGTTTCCCAAGCATTACTTTCAATAAGAGATAAAAGAAGAATGATTAATTTGTATTTTGTGTATTAATTCACTTGGTAAATATTTATTGAATCAATTCATTTCAGGAATTGCTCATTTATTTAGTAAATATTTATTGAAAGACTACTATTTGCTAAGCAGTCACATGTGTTATTTCTTTCACTTACTCAAGTATTTGTGAGTTCCACATGGGGCAGACCTTGGAGATACAGTGATGGGAGAAATGGACCTGGTCCCTACCTTAATGGAACTTCCAGTCTTCCATCCTACCACAAGTCATAAATTATGCTATTTCTGAATAAATTCTTTTTGTCCTTATAAATCCCCTCTTAGAATCCCTAGTGTGCTGGTGCCTGACTTGCCTGGAAATAATTTTCTCATTTGACTGCATTACTGGATGTTCACTTCCTATTTGGCCCAAACTTCCACTAAAATGATAACTATTGGAGTAAGTTGTTTGGAATTTATTATCTGCACTTCCCTTACAAATTATAATTTTTTTTTATCAAGTCCTAAAGTACAGGACCAAAGGGATAATTAACTGCAACGATAATATTTGTAGATTTTTTAAAAAGTCCTCTATGTTAATTAAAAAGTAAATAACAACAACAACAACAACAACAATAATAATAAAAGACTTTCCTGAATAAGAAAGCAAAATCTTGGGGGAAAAAAAAGAGGCTTTGTTCTCTTTACCCTTTCTGCTGCTTCTTGACTTTCCACAGGGATAGCAGTCATTTTGTGACTATGAAGACAAGGAGGCAGGCACAGAGAAGCCTGGTTCCTCGATGAAGGTAACCTCAGCTAGCCTGAGGTAGCTGTACCAATCCTGGGTCTTATTATGAAATCAATGAATGACTGAAATAAAAAATACAAGTCCTTTATGTTAACTGAATGTTTCCTGATTTTTGGCCCCAACAAAATTTGCTGACTGATACATTTTTTCACAGTGTCTTCATAATCTTTTTAGCTTATTTTTGTCCCATGGTGTTTTATTGAAATGAAAACACATTTCAACATCCAAATAAAATATTTCATTTTAAATGAATTTTAAGTATCTCAATTAGTTAAAAAATTGTCAGATTCAAGTTTATTTGATAAAATTATCAGGAGTTGAAATGGAAAAACAGCAAAAAAAAAATCTCAAATTTTAAAGTGTTAAGTACTAAATCTCAGATAATGCAGTCAGACACCCTTGTGCTCTGGTAGTTACACGGATAGGCAAAAGAGACAGATACAACCCTAAGGAATATGACATTCCAAAAAGTTTGTGCAAGAGTTTTATAAATAGAGCCATTCTCTTAATCAATTGACTATTTTCTACCTTGAGATATAGATAGGTAGATAGATAGATAGATCTCATATAAATATATAACATAAAATATGTACAGAGTCCCAATCTCAAATGCCTATAAGGTCCATAAAAGTAACATAAATGATTGAAACAGCCTAGGTATTAGTACATGGGCCATGCATTGCATGGGTGGGGCAAACTGTTCTTTTTTAAAAAGGGCAGCCTCTTTTAGTATCTCTGAAAGTCAGCCTCTGCTAAATGCCAATTGACTGTTGCAATATTGGAATATGAATCCAGTGTCATCAAATCTAGTAATTTTTTGAGAAGCTGAAAATTCCATTTTTATATAAAATCTACCAATTTTTAAATGTTGCCAACTAATTCTCTAATTTTATTTTTAAATTGTGCATACTAAAAACATCTGCAGAGTGTATTTATACTATTGGCTACTAGTTTGCTCTTGTGAAATATGCTGTTATGATATGGATTCAGGTCTATCTGATATATATTTAAAGAGTAGGTAGTGTCTTACCTTCTTTTCCTGATATAGAAATCTGTAGAAATGAAAAAAAAATCTGTAGAAATGGTTGCATATCCTTAAACTGTTACAAGCTATCAGAAATAATTGGAAATGTGGCATTTCCATGAAATGAGGCTATTTGTGTTTGCCAGAAGGCACATTAAAATATTTTGTAATAGTTGACTTAGTGAACTGGAAACAGCTGTGTTTGGCAAAATGTTTGTTACAATCTATTTTTCAACTTCTTTGTTTTTCATTTATTTTTACTTTTCTTTGCTTGGTATCAAAATTGGTATCAAGTGAAGAAAGTTAAAGTTATACTTGGTGGTATTATATGGTTTTCTTTCCTTTGTCCAAAACAAAGACAAGCTAACAAACTATCTCCGAATATCATAAAAACCAGATTTCTTGGAAAACTATGTTAATTTCTGAATATTCCACCCTTTTCTGAGGAAATTCCAGGATAATTTGTTATATAATTGCCATGGGTAATAGCTATCCATCTGTTACCATTCAATTACAGTATTTCAGAAAATTTATAAGGTGACTAAGTGGTTCACATTAGTATATAAACTAAGAAGATTCTTAGGATCTAACCTTATGTTTAAATGTAACACTTTATGATATCTATTTAGTTATTAAAAAATTCTATTATCTTGCCCTTTAAAGAGTTTTTGTTAGGATTCAAATATTCATGTATTAGATTTTCTGCTTTGTTTATGCATTTGAATCTCTCTGGTACTTAAATTTGGCCCACTAATCTACTGAAGTTATTAATATCAACTATGGGCAGAGTAATCCATCCTCAGAGATAGAGCATGTTGAATTTAAGACTTGTCCTAGGTGGCAAGCTGTCAGGAGAAAATGTGTGACAAATGTTCTCTTCAAAGGTGCTCACTATTCCATTCCAACCTGTACACATGAAGGGTATGCCACATACAGTCAACCAATTCATAAATCTCCCACAGTCAATATCAGGTTTATGTCATCTTACCTTTACACACATGTGCACACATGCACAGACACACGCACACACACACACACACAAACACCCTTCGGGCTGCTGGTATTCCTTCTAGACTTACTTCTTTATATTCTTGTGGTGATGCCCTTGATGATCATTTTAGCCCAATTCACACATGTATGTGGAGAGGGGAAGTTATATACTGAAATTTCCTTTTGTGGTATGTTCAACCCTTCAGGTCACACCCCCACTCTGCTAGATACTGACAGGTTCTTCAGACATGTACTATACAAGGTTCTTGGGGCACTAGAATGATCCCTGCCTTCAGAGAGCTTTTCATCTGGTGGACAGACATATGAGCAAGACTTCAACGCTGGCAAGATATGTACTCTAATTGAGGAATGTGTGAGATATAATGGCCTCACTTATTAAATATTTTTGTGCACTTCAGTGTCAGTTTATTCTAGATGCTCAGGATACATCAAGTAAACAAGGGGGTCAAAGATATTCTGCCCTAACTTAAACATTTGTACAACACATAAAAAGGCTGACACCAGAGTATCGAGGATTGGCCCCTATTTTCATGGTTAATAATTTTAGTGGACAAAATTGAATTGCTTCTGCACACTAGAAACAAACAATTTAAAATTATATTGCAAAACAATTCCATTTACAACAGAACCAAAAAGAATAAAATACTTGGGGTAAATTTAATAAACATTAAATGGTTTGTCTAAATATCCTGCTATGATTTAAAGCCCCCTACCAGTGAATCAACAAGAGCAGAACTCACCTACGAGAGACTCATTTGAGACCTAAAGACACCTGCAGACTGAAAGCAAGGGGATGGAGAAATATTTATAATGCAAATGGATGTCCAAAGAAAGCAGGACCAGCAACACTTATATCAGATGAACTAGACTTTTTTGTTCTTGTATTGTTTTTATCCTGTTTTGGTATCAGGGTAATACTGGCCTCATTGAATGATTTTTTAATGTGTTCCCTCTTTTCCATTATTTGTAAGAATTTGATTATCATTATTTTTTTTAATGTTTGATAGAAGTCACCAATAAAACCATGTGGTCTTGGGCTTTTATGTGCTGGAAGATTTTTGATTCCTAATTGAACTTTCACTCTTGTTACTGGTCTAAGAAGCTTTCCTACTTGTTGGATTCAAGACTTATGATTCAATCTTGGTAACCTGTGTGTTTTTGGAATTATCTGGGTTTTTTTTTTCTAAGTTATTTGATTTCTTAGTATATAATTGTTTACAGTGATCTATTATCACACTATGTATTTCTGTGGTATCTGTTTTTTCTTCCATTTCTCACTTTGGCTTTTGAGTCTTCTTTCTTTCCTGGTTTATGTAGTTAAAGCATTGGCAATTTTGTTTATTTTTTTGGAAAAACTGGTCATTGCTTTCAATGTTATGTTATTATTTATTCTGGTCTCTATTTCATTATTTCTGATAGGTCTTTGTTATTTCCTTCCTCTACTAAATTTTAGCGAAGTTTTTTCTTTTTTTAGTTCCTGGTGGTATAATATTAAGTTGTTTATTTGAACTTTTTTTCTTAATACAAGCATTTATAGCATAAATTTCACTCTAACACTATGCTTTTGCTGCATCCCATAGATTTTGGAATATTGTGTTTTTCTTTTGTTTTGAGACATATTTTGATTTGCTCTTTGATTTCTTATTTGGCCCATTGCTGGTGTAGTAGTGTGTTGTTTAATATTTACATTGTAGATTTTCCAGCTTTGTTTTATTGCTAATCTTTAGTTTTGTACCATTGTGGTTGGAAAATATACCTGGTATGATTTCAGTTTTCTCAAATTTGTAATACTTGTTATATTTCTTTTTATGTGATTTAACCAGGGGATTCTTCTGTGCATACTTGAGGAGAATGTGTATTCTGTTTTTCTTGGATGAAATGTTTTATATGTATCTTTTAGCACCATGTGTTCTGAAGTATGCTTCAAGTAAAAAATGTTCTTGTTGGGAAAAAAAAAAAAAAAAAGGAAAAAAACAAGAGTGGAACTCAAACAACCCCATATTCTGCTCCCAAGTTTCCATCTTATGGTATCAATGGGGAAATTCAAGCTGCAACTTTGGGTTTTTGTTCTTTTTTAAAGAACACTTCTGCAATCAACAGTGAAAGGCTTTATTGTCCATCACAATCTGCCCGCTAGAAGGGGAAGTGGAGGGTGCTGCTGGTGCCGGTGGCTTCCTGGATGCGTCTACACTAAATAAATTGTTACTTATGAATACTGGCAAGAGCACTGTGGGGCAGAAGTATCTTCAAAACAGGAAGGCGGGCACCAGAAGTCCCAAGTTTCTTTGTTGTGGGGAGAGGTTATGTCCCTTACCTGTAACCTTATGGTCCAGAGCTGGGGATCCCTGGCCTGCAGCCAGCTGACGGGGTGGTGCTGTCAGCAGACCAGAGAAGGTCTGAAAGGTGGGTGACCACACCTACCCAGCAGCAGAGAGAGCAGCCAGGCCTGGGATCCAACCCACATTCGCAATGACAGACCCTTACAGCAGGGTCTGAGCAGCGGCTCTGGTCTGTGAACTACACAGTGAGATGAACAATTGACCAGCTGTGGACATGACCTTCATACATTCACAAATTTTGTGTGAGAAATACCCTGGCCTTTGAGGGCCCCAGCTTTGTTTCGGGATTCTCACTGCCTAAACCAACTCAAGATCTATAAAGGTGCACTAGAGGTGGGACCTCTGGATGTGAAAGACTGAAAGCTGATTGGTCAGAATCGGCCAGCAACACAATCCTTTCTGGGGTTCATGCCACCCCTGCCCCCAATGCCTACTCCTCTGGTTCCTATTTTGTGATGTTCATCATTCACTGGTTTTAACCTGGCTCTTTTTCTTGACTCCAGTTATGTTCTGCCTCTCATGTCTCTGGCCCAGTTAGGTTCTTTGCTCTCAATCATTAGTTCACCCTTTGAAGCTCTTGAAGAGGCATCTGGGTTTTAATCTGGCTCATTTCCTGCCTCCCAGGCTCACAGCCACTCCAACCTGCTATCATTTCTCCTCATGATCTTTGGAAGAGAAGGGGAAAATTTTTAAACAAGGGAAAACTGTAATCGTAGTTTCAGGGGGACAAATGTGAGTGTTTTAAAGGAATGCCACCCTTTAGCATGTATGTGTTTAGGCCTGCTTTTTATTTATTTGGCTGCACATGTTATCTTAAAACTATTATAACTTAACTTTGAAGTCTTACATATAGCTAAGCAGTTGCAGTACTCATCCACAGTGTCCACTGCACTTAATGCCTTAACTCTTGGGAGGCCCTGTTTGCCACTTGTAGCCTCCCCCTCGCATTCCTATGATGGGCCACCAGAGGAGGAACAAGACAGCTGTGGGAGAACAGTCCCTGGCCTCTTTGCTCATCCTGTGCGCCCTGCCAGCCACGCAGAAGGGAGGAGAGAAGCTGTGGGTGAGGCAGCTGGTTTTGTACAGCACATTCTCTGCTCTTTCGAGTCTATGTTCAGGCCAAGTTACCTTGCTCTGTTCCTCTTTTATGCCCACCTTCTCTAATGGGGAGGTTGGAATGGAAGGAAGCGAATGAACAAGAGTTCTTCCAACTGCATCATTTGTTTTAAGGTAAGGTGAAATCAACAACAGTTTAGTGAACACTATCGAGCACTTACAAGATACCAAGCCATGTGCTAGGGCTCGAAGATGAATAAAGGGGTAGGGATTCCATCATCAAAGAGTACACAGCCTGGTGGGAAGAAACATGTTTAATCATTATTTCGTTAATAGTGTATAATGAGTACAATAGCAAATGCATCTAAAAAGACAGAAAAAGAATTCTGCCTGGCAGTGTCTCTGGTGGTGACCACTGAGATGTTTCAAAGGTAGAGTAAGAGCTCTCCAAGTGGACAAGAGAGAGAAGAAACTGAAGATAAGGGAATATAACATGCAAGGCGTGGTATGGTTGGGAACTGTATTCTTTTTCTACTGCTCTCTTAACCACAAACGCAGTGGCCTAAACAACACACATTTATTATCTTCTAATTCTGTAGGTCGAAGTCCAACACAGACCTCAGTGGACTAAAATCAAAGTTTAGGTGGGACCACATTCTTTTTGGGAGTCTCTCCTAGAATTTCTGGTTCTTTTCCTTTTCTAGTTTCTTGAGGCTACACAGAGTCCTTGTCCTATGACCCCCTTCCTCTGGCAGGTCAAGTCCTTCTCACACTTCCAAACTTTCCTCCTCATTCCATTTCATCTCCCTAAACCAGCCAGGAAAGTTCCTCTGGTTTTAAGGACTTTTAAGGACTCCTGTGAGTAGCTGCGGCCTGGCCAGATAATCCATAATAACCTCCGTATCTCAGGGTCCACACTCTTAATCACATCTGCAAGATCCCTTTTGCCCTGTAAGGTAAAATATCTCTAGAGATGTCCCAGTGATCAGGATGTGCACATCTTTGGGGGCGAAGGGGAAAGACATCATTCTGCCATTCACAGGAGATAACCCAGAACTGAAATGGTCACAGGAGATTTAGAAAGGGAGGAGATAGGTTTGGAGAGGGTGGCAACTGCCAGATAATGAAAGCCCTTGAACAGCATGTTAATGGACCTAGAGTTAATCCTGAAGGTGATGGGATCCTTTGAAGGGTTTAAAGCAAGGTGAAAACTGTGTTTTTAAATTGTGTTTTGCTGGCAGCATGGAGGACATATTCAAGGGAGAAAAGACTTGAAGTCAGAGGAAGTGGTTATCTATTGCCACATGCTCAGCAAAGAGTTACAGATTCTGTTTATTCTATAAAACTGACAATATCTGGTTCAACAAAATCTATAGATAAAATGCCACATGATAATACATTTCTCTCTAAAAAAAAAATGGTCACAATACCTGAATGTCGATATTGTGTTAAGGAAACAATTTCATGTATTCCAGGTGTTAGACAAAGAAGACATTTATTATTCTTTCACCATAACTCCCATAGTCTTAACAAGGCCCTTGAACAAATCAAGTTCTAACTAGACCAGTAACAGCCTGTAGACTCCCCTGTTTGGGGACCATCAGCATGTAGGCGGTAGTTCACACTATGGGAATAAATAAGAGGCCCTGGGGAAAGTAAGTAATTTAAAAAGAGGAAAAGGATAAGGACCAAATCCCGGAGGACACCAACTTTGAAAGGGAGGACTGGAGAAGAAAACAGAAGAGTAAGAGAGAGAACCATGAGATGATATAGTACAGTAACTGGAAGAGGAGAGAGTTCCAGGAATGATAAGTCAATAGTAATAAATGGCATAAAATCATCAAGTAATCTAAGGACAGAGGAATATCATTTGAATATAATAATTAAGAGGTCATTGGGGCTCCATTTCCAACTAAGATGGAGTAACAGGAACCAGATATACCCTCCTACCTTAAACAACTAAGATCAAATCAAATTAGATGAAATGATGGTTTTCAGACTTTGGACAACAAATAGCACAGGACAGTAATCTCTGAGGGGAGGGGGTAGGTAAATAAATTAAGAACTATCATCGCCCCATCTCACTACTCAGTGTTTCCAAGTAATGATAGCTTAGGGAGGGGGACCCCAAGCAGAACTAAGTGATCTTGCTGATTTGTGGAGACAGAGTTTGGGATTCATGGAGGCCAAGTTGGCTAAAATACATAGGTGAGGAGAGGGCAGAGTTTCACAGAGAGGAAGCTCCAGAGAACTGCAGAGGAATATTGGTCAGTGCGTGCTTGTAAGGATACTGCTGAGGCTGGAGAAAGAACTCCCAGAGAAGAGGTGTTGAACCATACCTGGAACTCACATAGAGCCAAATCAGGACAGAAAGACCTCCTGACATATGGGCACTGATTCGGTAGTGGGGCCAAATTAGCCTTAAACAAAAGATCATTCTGAACTTCCTTAACAAAGATTACAAGTAAGCCTTGAAAGGATCAAACTGTTTCCAAGTAACTCAACTGTGACTCACAATGCCCAAAAATATTTAAAGGAATATAAAAAAAATCCATTTCCCAAAAGCGTAAAATTCACAATGTCCAGCACGCAAAGAAGCAGGAAAATATGACCTATAATGACAGGAAAAATCAAACAATGGAGTAGACACGGAAATAGAATTAATTGACAAGGCCATCAGAACAGATATTATACATATTTTAATACTGGGGAAAAGGTGGAAGGAAGCATAAACATAATGCGAGAAGAGAAAGTTATAAAAAGACTTGAATTAAACTTCTAAAGATGAAACACATAGTATCTGAGATGAAAAATTCACTGGATGGGATTAATAGCAGATTGGACACTAAAGAAAAAAAGATTGGTAGGTTTCGGTAACAATCGACACTATTCAAAATGAAACAAAGAAAAAGTAGTATAAGATAAAAAAGAGAACATCAGTGATCTGTGGACATCAAGTGGCCAAATATATGAATATTTAATCACAGAAGGAAGGAGAGGGGGACAGAAAAAATATTTGAAAAACCAACATCTAAAATTTTTCTAAATTTCATGAAAACTATAAGCTCACAGATCCAAAATTGTGAACAAATCTCAGGCCAAACAAAACCACATCAAGATATATCATAAACAAATTACTGGAAAACAGTGGTTAAGAGAAAAATATCAAAATCTGCCAGAGAAATTAGTCATCCATCCATTTATTAGTTTGGTTAAGTGCTGGCAAGCCGGTGACTACAACTCCCTGAGTGCCCGGAAGGTAAGGGGGTAGAGACACAGAACAGAGACTCCTCTCCTGAAGAAAGCTGAAGTGAGAGTGAAAGAGAGAGAGAGAGAAAGGAGCACAGCATCCAGCGTAGATTTTGTGTTGTTAGGGGTTTTGTGTGTGCGTGTGTGTGTGTGTTTTGTGGTTTTTTGGGTTTTTTTTAGAGACAGAGAGAGCGGGGAGAGAGGCAGATGGGGAGAGGGAAGGGGAGAGAGAGAGACAAAGAGAGAATCTTAAGCAGGTTCCATGCTCGGTCCAGAGCCCTATGTGAAGCTCGATCCCAGAACCCTGGGATTCATGATCTGAGCCGAAATCAAGAGTTTGAGGCTCAACTGACTGAACTACCCTGGCACCCCTGTGTTGTTTGTTTTTTAAATGAGAAAGACATTCATAGGTTGAGGATAATGTCAATAATGATAATAATAAAATTACTGCCATTGATTAAGCCCTTGGTCCTAGATACTACACCAAATACCTCATATGTAATTATTAATGTAGTTGTCACTATGGACTTATGAAATGGGGACTACTTCTGTCTTCTTGTCTTTTACAAACTATAAAAACTGAAGCACAGCTTGATTAAATATTACTCCAAGTTACAAGGTCAAAAAGTAATAGAGCTGAACAAAACAAAGACAGAAAAAAAGAGACAAACAAAAACACAGACTCAAATAAGAGAACTGATAGTTACCAGAGGGAACCAGGGGAATGGGGGAAATAAATGACAGAATAAGAACACTAATGATGAGCACTGAGTAATATTTAGGATTGCTGAGTCGCCATATTGTACACCTGAATATAATAGAACTTATACTGGAATTTAATTATACTGGAATTTAAAAAAAGTGGTAGAGCTGGAATTCAAATCAAAGTCCACTTGTGATGTACTTGACTAGAATACTACGCTGAGCCAGTTAAGTGGGAGAAATAGAGATTATAAAGGAGAGGGAGGTATAACTGTTGCTTTAATGCCTAGGAAGAAATAGGAGAGTATATATTTGAAAACACAGATGGATAGGCTTGCCTTAACCAAGAGGAAAAGAAGACTTCATTTTTGAAATTTGGGGGAAGAAGTTAAGGGTGGCTGCGGCTATAAATAAATAGATCTTTTGATGTAGATGAGTTCAGGTGGCCTAATTTTGTTTGGTGAATGAGTTACCTATAAGGGAAAGCTGACGCTTGATATAACAACCAAGGCGGAAAGTCAAACAAAAGGAGTAAGGAAGCATTGTTGAGAGCTCAACTGCATTTGGAAACTGCTTCAAATGGCTAGATTGTTTATTTCTAGTAGAGAAAGGGAGCAGGTGAGTGGCAGATAAGGATCCTAAGGATATTTATGCTTTCAAGTTTATGCTACCCTGACAAAGCCAACTATTCAAGAGGATAAGATCAAACCAATAAATAGGTAATGTCAAAGAGGCAACAAGAATATAGTAGGTTAAAAACCATGGTCACTGTGGTTGCCCTGTAGACGCCCACACAAACACCTAATTGTTTCCTCATGCTGACCCCCTTCCAGATCAGTTCACTTGGTGAAAGTTCTTACTTTCCTTGGAATGTCTTAGAATTTCCATTTTTGAAATTTTTTCCATATCATTACATGCTATCCATGAATCATGAACTCTTGTTAAACTTTCAGCTCTAGAGTAAATGTTTCCTTCCAGTCTCAATTACCAACAAGGCAATTCAGTAACACAAGTACCTATTGTGCAATCATATTTATGAACTTAATGACATACTATCTAACCTTTCCTTATGTATACTCTTTGACAATTTGAATTGGGTCTTATGCACTATTTCTTAGATCCTGCATTTTTAAAATATGACAAACTTGTTTTCTGTGCCCATTTGTATCATGCAGTGTGAAAATGCAACTATTTTTTCCATGTTTATAAGTGAAACATTTCATCTATTAGAATTAAGTCTCAAGTTTCCAACCAGAGATAGACCTGCTTAAGGAGACAGCTTACAATTTCACAGAAAGTCACTGTTTGATGAGTATTACATCTAGATTATGAATTTTATTTTTAAGGAGGCTAAAATCCATTCTTTACAGTTTGGTCTTTTTCTTTTTAAGACAGATTTGTTTTTAGGAGAGTAGACCAAATAAAAGATAGCTTATCAATCCTCTTTCTAAATGTCTATGACTTAACTTTTTCCAATTTATATAGAAACTATAAAAACATATCATATGTTTTGCCCTGCCAGCTTTCTTGACAGATTTGTAGGCATCAAAGGCAGTATGGCTTCTGGAGTGTTGGAAACAAGTAGGAAAGGAAACCTCTCTAGCCGTCCTGCTTTTTCTGTGGCCATAAAACCCACCAACACGCACCCCTGGCCACCTACCACCAGGCTTCCATTAACTGGTATTTTAGAAGAGACTTAACTTAGGGAAAACAGCTGAGTTTTCACTACCTTTGACCTAGAATCTGTCTGTATATGCCAGTTGGATCTGATCACGGCACACTTTAGTTTGAAATTTTGCTCTGAATCTCTATTGTTTACAGCAATAGTTTTCAAGCATGTTTTAATAACCTATTATTAAAAGCAATACATATGTGTTGGAGAAAATTAGAAGATACAGATAAGCAAACATAAAAAGACAAAAACCATACATTCTTACTGACCAAAGAACATCATTTAACATATTAGTTCTTATTCTTCTACCTTATTGATATTCGCTATTTGATGAACTATCATTACAGTCTCCTTTCATTCTTTAAATGTGGTTTCCTTTCATTGTTGGGACATATTTATAATAGCTGCTTTGAAGTCTTGGTTAAGTCCAACACCTGCTACCCACCAAAAGAGTTTTTGCCGTTTTTCCCCCTATTTCTTTGAAGGGCTCATAATTTTTTGTTGATAATTGGACATTTTAGATAATATATTGTAACAACTCTGGTTTCTGAATCTTCCCAGGCTTCTTGTTGTTGCTGTTACGTTTTTGTTAGCATTGTTCATTTGTTTATTTGTTTAGTGACTTGGCTGGACTAATTCTGTGAAGTGTATCTCCCCCGAAGTGTGCAGTCTCTGATGTCTCTGATGTAGATATTCTTGCCTTTCTATTTTTAACCTTGCCCCACCCACCTGAATAGGTCTTTAACAATAGGAAGGTGGGGGAGATGGGCTCTTTACTGGCTGCCAAGCCTGCCTGGAATAGTTCTTCCACAACATGGACCTCAGGGCAATGGAGGCAGTTCATGGTTCACGTGCCACAGTCTCCCACCGTTCTTACTGAGTTTCAGATTTTATTAAATACATACATCTAAAGTTTTTGCATGCCCTTAGGTCAGTTTCCAGGGACTTTAAATGGCTGTGTTAGATAATTCTGGTGAGTTTAATTAATGTTTCTTTGAGGTAGAAGATTCATCAAGCTCTTCAAGTGACCATTCTGGAAGTTCCATCCCCTGGAAGTGGTCTGTAATTTGTAATTTTACTTATTTGCTTTAACTTACAATGTCAAGGAAATGATCGCAAAATACCAAATGCAGTTATTTACTAACAATAAAACTACTGAGCATAGTGTAAGTGTTATATGGTTTCTTTTGTGTCTATCTTCTCAAACTGTGAGCTACTTTAGGACAGGACCCATGTCATATTTACTTCTGCTTCCATCATGCAGGACCATGGGTGAGACAAAAAATCTTTTCAGCTTGAAAACAAAACTATAAATACTCTATTTGTTTCTAAACAAAGGAGTCCATAATTACCAATGGCTTACCTAGTTGACTAATTACAAGACTGGTCCCCACATGGTCTTCATATCACACACATACACATGCAAACACACATTCACACACTTAACCTTTTCATAACTTTTTTCCCAGTAATTTTTCTCTTTTAAGAGTGTCCTGATGCGAAGTTGTTTTTTTTTTTTTTTTAACATATTAGACCTTGAAGGCACAGTACCTATGTCCTATACTGTTTTTAGGAACCAATGAAAATGCTTGCGATCTGAAGTAAATTACATATTAGCTCAAAAGTACAGAAAGAAAACTGAAAAACCAGAATATGTTTAATTAAATATCTATAAAATGTAACATTAGGTCAACCTACCAACAGCAACTCAACACTTAAAAAGTTACATGTAAATTATATTTAAGGCGGCATATGAATACATTTTAAGATATTTGATACAGCGAGAAGTAGAACCTTCTCACAGGGCTTAAAAATCTTGTTTACCCAGGATGGAGCTTCCTCAGAAAGTTAAAAATGGAACCACCCTGGATCCAGCAATTGCACTATTAGGTATTTACCTAAAGGATACAAAATTACAAATTCAAAGAGACACATGCACCCCGATGTTTACAGCAGCCCTATTGACAATAGCCAAATTATGCAAAGAGCCTAAATGTCCATCAACTGGTGAATGGATAAAGGAGACATGATGTATATATACACACACGTACATACCGTGGAATGTTACTCAGCCATAAAAAATGAAATCTTACCATTTGCACCAATGTGGAAGGAGCTAGAAAGTATTATGCTAAGCAAAATAAGTCAGTCAGAGAAAGACAAATACCATATGATTTCATTCATATGTGGAATTTAAGAAACAAAGCAAATGAACAAAGGGAAAAGAGAGATAGGAAAACCAAGAAACAGACTCTCAACTACAGAGAACAAACTGATGGTCACCAGAGGGGGATAAGTTTGAAAGGTGATGGGGATTAAGAAGGGCACTTGTGTTGAGCACAGGGTGTTGTATGGAAGTGTTGAATCACTAAATTGTACACCTGAAATTAATATTACACTGTATGTTAACTAACTAGAATTTAAATAAAAACTTAAAAAAATCTTGTTTACATATCTACCCATATAGAGAAAATGAGGGTTGTGAGGATTGGAACCCAGGTCTGGTACCAACTTGTAGGTGACTCTCAAAAGATCCCACTTTCACAAAAGGGTTTCGTAGTGGATTTAACACTGTTTTTTCTACCCTGATTTGGGTAGAGAGACCATGAAACCTTACTGTGGAGACTCAGACCATCACATTTTATCAGCCACACTCATTCACTCATGCAGCACATGTTTGCCAAGTACCTGCACCAGGTCTGGGGTTCTGCTGGCTTGAGGATACGGTGAAGAACAGAGTAGCCCAGACTCTTTCTTCATGGTGCTTATACATGAGTTGGGGAGTAACATTTCTTTAGTCACATTTCTTTATTACTGCAGATTGTAATATGGCATCTGTTATTAAGTACAGCATTCTTTTGGGGTGAGTGGTGTGTGTATCTATCTTAATTTAGAAGTCAGAGAATGCCTGATTACAGATTGATATTTAAGCTGAGGTATGAAGAAAGAATAGGGGTGAAGTCAAGGAAAAGTGAGGAATGACCAGCACAGAGACTCTGGGGAAGGAAAGAGACTCGTGCATTTACAGAAATAAAAGGCAGGCAGTGTGGCTGGAGCACTAAGAGCTTGAGAAGCAGGTTGGAAAAGAAGACTGGAAAGCAGCAGGGTCACGCAGCACCTCAGGGGTCACACCCAGGGTCTTGAATTCTATTCCACTTGAGTTCTGAACACCCAGCATAGCAAAACCTCGTTTAATTTTTTAAAAGCTCTCCCTGAAAGTAGACAGACAAGGGCCTTGAGTGGACACAGGGAAGGCTAGGGGGACAGTGGAGGTTTCGTTATTGTGGGATGTCATTTAGACTAGCCAGGGATGTCACAGAGAAAGGAGAGGGAAACAGATGGATTCAGGAGATATTTTGGAGGTAAGAACCACAGGGCATTGATAAACACAAATCTTTCCTTTAGCTCCATTTTTTGATACTGTGTCAGTAGCAGCTCAGGTAAAGTCAAACCTAACACAAATGCTCACTGCATTATGGTAAAACTTCAGTGTTTTGTGTTGCACTGTGATGTCTATTACTACTTATCATCTAGTTCTGAGAGTAAAAGTTCTTTTACCCAAAATGAAAAAGAAACAAATAATAGCACTTTACATACCAAACAAACTCTCATGTTTCTTCGACAGTAGAGGCAGAGAGATTGTGGTATAGGGGAGTGGTCGTGGATTTTTAGAGCTGGACCACTTGGGTTTACATCCTGACACACCACCTTTAACTAGCTCTGTAACTTTGACACAAATCACTTAACTTTCCAAACCTTAGTTTAAAATGGCGATTCATCCCTACTTCACAAAATATCTTTGAAATAACTGAAATATAACACTTGCTTGTAATAGACGCTCAGCTATTACTAATAAATAAGTAATTTATTAGTTCTCTCAACTTACAAATTGTTGTAAGTTTTTAACTTAACATCTATAAGTTAATTCAGGCTGTTTGCTAAAACTAGAAATATGTTTTCTTAGAATTGGAAGAACTTAACTCAATTCCTTCCGTCAATTTACAGATGGAGAAATCATAGTCTAGAGAGGTAAGAGCCTTGCTCAGGAATGTAGAGCTTACTGGAGGCAGAATAGAACTAGAATTATTTTCTCCAAACACCCAGCATTTTTGTAATATACCATCCTGTCTGGTGTGTTTCCTCTCTAATGTCGACTGGAAAGATCTTATAAGATATCCATATATCCATTTTATCTCTGCTTTAAGCATAAGGAGTGTGATGGCTAATGGCTAATCGTGGTCTTGTGTTCTCTTTGTTAGTTACATGCTATGGGAAAACTTCCTGGAACCAGAATGGCAGAGTTAAAAGCGAAGTACACCTTGCTACATGATACCGTGATAAGGTATGCTATTTGCGGACGTGGAGACATCTTTTATCATATTTATATTTCTTTTTTTGTGATGGGATCTATCTTGTTTTTTATTCTCCCAAAAGCAGGCCTTGAGGCAAAGATTTGAGTTCAAGTAGTTTGAGAAGTGATACCGGAAATTATCGTGGGAGAATGGGGAAGTGAGATGGGGAAGAGAGGAATCCGGCCAGGGTGTGTTAATGTGCAGGTTAACACTGTGGCCAACTGGTGCTCAGTCTCACTGAGGACCCTCTGAGTGTGTAGGACACACCTCGGAACTCTCCCACTGAAGGGTAAAGAAACTGGGATATTTGTCCACTAATTTCCATCCATCGTTGATCAAAGATTACTCCTAGGGAGAGGAGCCCCCCGCACTTCTAGCATGCCTTTTGAGAAGCCAAGTAAGTTGCTATGGCTAGACAAAGCTCTCAGGCAGAGGCACACAGGTCTGTCGGGATGTACGGTAACTGTCCACCAAAGCTACAGGTGACCCCAGAGTGGGCCAAGGGGATTTGGTGGGGCACTGACATTATCTACTACAGGACACTCCTACAGTGTTCCGTGCTCCCCACCTCCCTTCACGCACTAGCACAACCCCAGGCTACATTTGCTGAGGCTTCAGTTTTCTCACCTCTTCCTTCTACCCTAGGCTACTCTCCTAATCTTAGTCACAATCAACAGCATGTAAGAATATGCTTCCACAGGACAATTCCACAAAGTTTCCTAAGCACCTGCTATCAGCCAGTGGGAATCAAGAGGGAAGGAGAGTGAAGAAAGAAGGGAAATCCTGTTCTGCTGCTACTCCTTACTACTCCCCAGCCTCGTTCTTCCTTTTCTCCATAACCTCCTGCCTCATAACCTGGCATAGGGTCTTCATCAAAAGCCAAGGAGAGGCAGCAATGGATAGGAACTCCCTCTTGTCATTCCCCATCCATCCTGTCCCCCAATCTGCAAACATTAGCTCTACTTCTTTTCCTGCCCAAAGTCATTTGACTACTTTCAGGAAGGGAGCATGAGGGAAAAGTGAAGCAGCAGGAGAAGAGCAGAGCTCCATCTCTATGCACCCTTCACTTTCACTCCATCCAGGTTCCTAACAACCCCCCAGCTCTGGCTTCTCCTCCTCCTCCTCCTCCTCTGTGCCAGCCTCAAGCTAACTCTTCACCCTTATCCTGTCATTTCCCACAATTGGCCCCAACTGGCAGTGTAGACACATAATTCTCAAGATACACGAACTTTTGGAGGATTTAGATGGAAAGTCTGGGTAATCTTTTTCAACATACTTCACACTGCTTAAGTGGGGGGGAAAAATCCATGCAGTTCTTAGAACATCCCTTCAAGACTCTTTGCCAATACGAGTCCTACAGCAACACTTCTCACCCTCCAGATAGCTCTAGTCTAGAGCCCAGCCCAGAGAGCCTTGTGGGGTGCTGATTCAGCTTCCTCCTTGCCCGGGCCCCAGTGACAGACGGCCTTGTAGGACCAAGACTATGGCCTTGGTTATTTCTTCCTAGTTCCAGGTTGTGTTGCAAAACCATTACTTCCCTTCTGTTACCCACATTTTACCTCCTCTTGACCCTTTAGTTCCCTCTCTTGTGATTACAAACACCCACCACCCTCTCCCACTCCTCCCGCCTGGGGGGCGAGAAAAGCACGAAGACACCAACTCTCCACTCTTGCTGCTGGGGCTGTGACAGGGCATATAGAGCCTGGAAATGCTGAACTGAAGCTGAATGAATTTTGCATAGGAACCACGTTATAAAAGTTGTTCAGTTCTCTTATGCTGGTGCATAGTCTAAGTCCATGTAGGCGAATTACCATTTGTGTTCTGGCTGGAACCCTAACCACCTTGTCCACTTTCTTCCTGGGGGAAATCCGGCACCGTGGCACAAGCCAACAACCATTCACAACTCCACAGTTGAAGATCAGGCCACTTTGGATTTACCAAGTATATTAACATGCAAGGAAACCAAATTGTAAGAAAAAACTCCAACTTCTGTTAACAGAAATCATATGTGTTATCACCATAGCTGTGTTGGTATTTGGTACCTAACATAGTGCCTAGGGCATAGTATGTCCCAGTAAATGTCTCACTGGATGTTATTGAGCAAATGACGTATTAACACTAGGGGAAATGGGTGGAGCAGACAACTTCAGTTGAGACAGCCTTTGTCAAGTCATTGGGCATCTCTGCAAATGAGGAGAAACCTGAAGATTTCTCCCGGCAAGGGTCCTTGCTGGGGTGTGCACCAAAGAGGCGTGCTGACTTTAAAACCGGAAATGGCACCAGCCCTGTCTTGCTTCCAAACAGGAGAGGTAGCTAATGTGAGGCAGTTGGGTTTTTGGGAAACGTGAATCAAGTCTGCTGGTAAGGCTACAGCTGGGGCTAGCTTGCAGCACAGATGAATGAGTTTTAGAAGCTTTCACCAAGTCCAGTTTCTGTGTCCATTCAAATCTGCTTCTTGCCAGATATTTAACCTTTTTTCCTATATAGCAACAAGACCTAGATAGGGGATCCCCCTCAACTGTGACATTTAAATCTGGCTCTAGCCAGACATTGAAGATAGGATCAGAAACCTGTAAGGGAGTTTATGTCCATAATTTTATAGGAAAATTTTTCTTCCCAGTTTCTTAGTAAAGTGTCATTAGAAAACTTTATTGTTTCTTAGTTCATTAAGGAGGAAAAAATTTCCCTACAGTCAGGTCAGGAGAATTCAAGAATTAGAGCCAGCATTGCTGAGGCAGTTAAAAGGAGGACCCACTCTCTTATTATCAACCCCACCCCCACCCCCTGCCAGTCCGGGAAGTCATGATTGTTCTTCAAAGCCCAATAAAAATACCATATTCCCATCCAACTCAGTGCTTTCTCTGTCTCTCCCACCATTTTGATCTACATGATAGTGGTAGTACTTGTCAGCTGGTACTCCAGCTTCCTATTCCATCTGTTCCCCTTCCTAGATTGTAAGTTCCATTCACCTCTAGTACCTACTGTAATACTTGGCACAAACTTATCACTGAATTGAATTGTACTGAGGAACGGAAGGAACCAGGAGCTGTGTGGACACGCTCCCTCCTCTCCTTGCTAGATCTCTACAGGAGTTCCTATGGATGTTAAAAGTACGCCTTTCTCATTATTTCAATCTCTGTTTCATGGCTCCCAGCACACAGGAGTCAGAGGTCCAGCTGCTCCAGGATGCCAAACGTTTCACCAAGCAAATACAACAGCAGCAATTTCACCTGCAGCAAGCTGATAATTTTCCTGAGGCATTCACCACTGAGGTCTCTAAAATGAGAGAACAACTTCTCAAGTATCAAAATGAATATAATGCAGTGAAGGAAAGAGAGTTCCATAATCAGTACAGATTAAATAGGTAAGTGCACAATTCTCTCAAGCACACTGAAGATACGCTTGAGGAAAGCTCTTTCCACATAAATAAAATGATAAAAATTAAACTAAATTAGGAAGGAACTTTAGGCACACTGAGTGTAAGATGGCAATGTTAAGATGACTACAAGCCTAGCTCTTTCCTTGATTGCCTAGAACGGGCCATCCCTGAACAAGAAGGTAACACAACTTATAGAAAAAGGCTCAAGTGACAGGGAGACGTGTTCATGGAGGAGATCTCTACTGTGTTTTCTTGTGTCCGGAAAGTCATAAGCTTTGGAAGTTGCAGCCAAAGAGCACACTACATGGAACAAAGACCTGGCACACACTCTCGCCCTCTCTGGCCCTGATGGTAGCCCAGTATCATTTCGGCAGGACCAGACCACACAGCTGCACAGCAGACGCCCCACATGTACTTTGCAGACAAACCTGTGTGAGCTGAGGGTCACATCTAGCTCACTATATTTTACTAATACACGAACACAGACCACTTGTTCAACCTTGTTCTCCTGAACTATCCCTCAGGATCAAGAAAGACAGTAATATCCTTTTGGAAGACACATTTACCTATCCAGATCTAGAGTATGTCATTCAGTGAACTAACGTAGAAAGGTACTGCTAGAAAGGCAAATAGTATTTCCAAAATCTCTAATGTTCTTCCTGTGGAGGGAGTAGCAAGTCAGTGGAAGAGTTTGTTCAGCAAATCACACTATTTAGATTGAATTTCAAAATGAGTACAGTCCACGCTTTGTGCTGTGGTATGCTGGATGCTGTGCCTGGGCACTGAAGAGAAAGCCAAATAATCGCTCCTAGGATTTGTTACCTTTTAAGGTGGCAGAACTTTCCTCTGGCTAATTTTAAGAATCTCAGTAGATCTCCGACAGAGCGAATATAATTCATTGCTACCGAGAGTTAAGCAAATTATTTAAGTGACTTTCTGAGGACTCTGTAAGCCCTGGGTTTTGAAATCTTCTCTTTGGGTCCTATCTTTTCAACTGGGGGGCTGAAGAAGGCTAGTTTCATCAGGAGAATTACATTCAGGGCAAAAAAAAAAATCTGAGTTCTCTTTTGTCTTTCAATCTAAACTTGTTTCAGACTCACACTGAGATCTATAAAAAGAAAGGCTAGCTATTTCTGTGCTCTGTAAGCACTCTTTCAGTTGAGAAAATAATGAAATTAAAACAATTGGTGGTTGTTCATTAGTATTGAAGATAAGAATGCTTGACATTTCCATGAAAGGGTAAAGGGAACATAAGTCAGTTGATATTTAAATTGTTTAAAATTTCCAAGTATTCCTGCCAAGGAAAAAACCCAGCAACAACCAGAACTCTTGCCTTTTAGGTATAGACAGGCAAATTGTTCACTGAGTTGCCTGGGATAGGGAGGGAACTGTGCATAGTGACCTACAGTGAACAAGAATATTCAGGACTCACATTTGCAGAAATGTTTAGCGTGTATTGTTTTCGGATTTGCAACGCATAATACTTTGAGCTCGAGCAGACTTCCTCACGTCTCAAGTATTAACAAACTTATTTTCATAAAAATAATGGTGATTCCCAAAGGAATACCAGGAAAGAATTATATAGGCTGCGTATTTCCTTGGCTTTAACATATTTCATATCACACTGTATAGAAACAAATTCACTCAACACTCTCTCCCCAGGAAAAAAGTAGATATTTTCATCCCCACCTAAAAATAAAGAAACTAAGCCAGTGAGAGAAAACCATTCATTCAAATACACAGATGATATTTTTCAGATCAGTACAACAAACTCATTTTATTCAGGGTCTAAATAATAGAAGCTCTAGTAAGTAACACCCCTCCACCCCAATATCTTTAGGAACTTCTGAATCACTGGCAGCTATGAAGAATAATTTATTGTTCAAATGCTCTAGAGAATAAAATTTTACTCTATAATTTGGTTGACTTTTCTTATGCTGTCACATAATATAAACTCTATTTAATAAATGCTAATGGTAAGTTACAATTAAATCTATTACCATAGTTTCAGTTATGAGATTAATACTCATTGACCTCTTGAATATGCAGTTTAGGAAAGAATTTGCAACCCCTGGAGCACCTGGGTGGCTCGGTCGGTTGAGCATCCGACTTCAGTTCAGGTCATGATCTCACAATTCGTGGGTTTGAGCCCCATGTCGGGCTCTGTGCTGACAGGATGGAGCCTGGAGCCTGCTTCTGATTCTGTGTCTCCCTCTCTCTCTGCCCCTCCCCCACTTGTGTTCTCTCAAAAATAAATAAATATTTTTTTAAAAAAAGGATATGTAACCTTAAGTAAGCTCAATTAATATTATAAATAATGAGGTTTTTAAATACTATTGAGAACTCAAAAATTTTTTTAAATATATATTTATTTATTTTGAGAGAGAGAGAGAGTGTACACATGTAGGGGAGGGGCAGAGAGACTGGGATTGAGAATCCCAAACAGGCTCCAGGCTGCCTGCAATGCAATGCTGAGCCAGGCTCAGGGTTCAATCCCACCAACTGTGAGATCATGAACGTGAAAGTCAGACTGATGCTTAACTGACTGAGCCACCCAGGCACCCTGAGAACTTATGTTGAAACAAAGTAGAAGTCATTATCTTTCTAAAAACAGCCTCTGAAAAGATTTTCCAATATCCTTTTCAACCATTTCCTTGCCTTCACTTTGTTACCTTTTGGGGCTTCCCTGCTTTCTAATAACTCCTCAGATTTGGACAGCAAGTAAATTGTGTCTCTGATACTAAATCTGATGCATTCTGACAAGTCTTGGCCAGGTGGGGAAACAAGGCCATGGCAAGTTATTGCTATCTGTCACAGGTAGGGACATGGAGAGTGGGAGCACTCATGCTGTTCACATGCAGGGCTATCCCAACGTGACCCTGGCCTTAGTGACTGCTCATTATTCCAAGCTGGTCCCTGCCATCCCTGTGGTGTAATCCGGGCTTGGTAGCCATTTGCCATTCTTAGTCCAGTAGTAACAGCAAAGTTGGAACCAAGAAACAAACAGATGCAGCAAGAAAGGAACAGAGGGATTATTTTAGCAAAGCATCTGGAATTCTGGAATGTTAGCTACGACACAGGGGCACACAGGTCATTAGGATTAGTAGTAAGGAAAAATTCACTGCTGGAATAGATTTCACTTCCTAAACACTTTTTAAATCTTTCCTGCTCTCCTTGTGGCAACCAAGAGCAGAATGAGCTTAGAACAGGTTTTGCAGGGTGTGGTCTTCATATCTAAAAGAGAAGGACCTGAGAAACTTGATTGAAAGGCAGATCCAACCTTAAAACTAATGGTTCCAAGCCTTCTCACCCAAGGCAGCATTTGCAGTTTTTACAAGATCCCAGCATACTTCTGAGAAATGTCAGAGTTTTAAGAACTGTTGGCTCCGAAAGCAGTTCTCAGCCCTGACTACAAGGTTAGAATCCACCCGAGTCTTCTGTCAGTGATCACCAGTCTGTGCTTAAACACCTTCTGACGGGAGCACACAGCCTCCCACAGCAGCCCGTTCCAGCTTTGGACAGCCTGATTTTTAGATGTTTATGGTTTGTATTGGTTCAAAAATCTACCTCTTGCAACTTCCACTAATTCAGACTGGTTCTACTACTGATAGTGAAAAATATCTCTTGCACATGGCCACACACAGGGTTTCCTGCATTGTCTCTTCACTCCCAAGTCCTTAAAATTAAAAACCTTTGAGGACATGGTTTCAGTTAGGACTCTCTTGCTGCAGAAAAAAATAAATCCTGAGTAGCTTTGACACTGAAGCACCCCTTAGTCAGGAAAGCTGAAAATGTCAGACAGATTTAAAGTTTGATGTCAATTTAAAAGGTTAGAAGTTGATATATATCAAGAGGCACAAAAGTATTTTTTCTTTATCTCAGTAATGCCATGCAAAAAGGAGAATCCAGAGGAGGGGGAAAAAAGACATTAATGCACAAGAATATGTATTAAATGATTACTTTTAAGAGTAAAAAACTGAAAGCAATCTAAATTCTAAAAATAGTGGAATATTTAAATAATAATGTGTTCCACAGGCAGGCAGCTTGATACTGAAAAGCACCGTGGAGTCAGAGCTCAATTTCTAGGTTTGAATGTCAGTTTAGTTTTGATTGTGTGACTTTGGAAAAGGCGCTTAACTCCTCAGTTTTCTTCATTTGTACAATGAAGATAATACCTATGTAGTAAGTTCTGAAGTTTAGAAATGCATGTAAATTACCTGATATAAGTTCAGTAAAAGATGGACAATGTTTGGGATTGTTTTATTATGCTACACTCACCCACTAGGAAACCTTGAAACTAACTATTAAATTACTAATTACAAAGACTGTTTTGCAGTTGGGAAGCTACTTTAATTACATGTTAGGTAAAAATGGATTCAATCATATATACACATTTTATATAATTTAATTAAAAGATACAAAGAAAATGAAAATGATCAACTGTGATGGGATGGGATTATGAATGATAGACTTCTTTATAAATAGAAAAATATGCATCTCTTAAAGGGAAAGTCAATTTTTCTTAATAAAAAACACATGATAGAGACGTAATTAGTTTAAAATGTCCTAAAGAATTAGCCATCTTATGTTTCTTTAAAAAATATATTATTTTATATTTACTTAAAGGAAAGACTGTGAGTTTTATCTTGTGGGAGAGCTTCAAGTCACCATTTTCCAACTCAGGGACGCTAAGGTGGCCTTTACAATCAAAATATGACAGCACACTACCACCCCCTAGTGGCAGCCTGCATGAGGTGTAGGATCAATAGGTTGGAAGTTAAATATTGTCAATGTGTATGCAAGCTCTAACAGCAAAGGCCTAAGTATTCAAAACTCTGAAAGTTCAACTTCAACTTGTGTCCCAGCTAACCTACATTAAATTCCATGTGGTACGTACTTATTATACTAACCTTAATTTACATTATTGCAAATAAAAATTCATAAAAATAAAAGCTGGTGTGCATGTTTTGCTCCAACTTCCCAGATCTACTGGCTCATGAGATCTGCTTATTTGATGGAGCTTGTGGAAGTTTTTGCAGTAATCCAGGCAGGCATTGGTTCATTGCAAGTAGTATAAAAAAAAAAAAAAAGAAAAGAAAAGACCCAGAGCCTGCCTGGAAGGAGTCAGAGTCTAGTGGGGAAGGGCCTGCTACCAAGTAGCTATAATGCGATAAGATAACTGTTCTAATGGGTTGGTATACGCAGTGAGTGTTGTGGGAGGACTGGGGAGGAAGCACCTAACCGGGAGTCACTGAAGCCATCGCAAAGAACAGACACCAGGTTCCCTGGCAAACAAACACAGGAAGTGCGTTCTAAGAGAAAATAGAAAGTTATTACTGCAGAAATAGCTTACTCTTTTGTACTTTGTCAAATTTGTTTTTTTTTTTTTAACAGCTTAACAGAAGAAAAAAACCTCATAATAAAAGAATTTGAGAAGATACCTAAGCCAGGAGTAAGTCTTAGATGGTCTACAGTTTGTTAATACAACTGGATTCAAATATCCCTTTTGATAAATATTAATGTTTATCACAACAACCATACCCTGAGACATTTGAAAGATCCAAAAGTCTTAACTATAGACAATGCTGAAAGGAATAACTTCTGGAATAAACATAGTGATGCCTATTACAGGCTTAGCTATTTGGCATCTAATATAGGCTGTGTTTAGTTGGACAATATCTGCTTTGTTTTTAGAAAAAAAAGGGGGGGGGTGTCTGTGGTTAGCACTTAAAAACATTATTTTTGCATAGTTATTACCCTCAGAGCTTCTTGAACATCTCAAGCTTACTATAAGACATTTTTATAAAGGAGATGTACCACTTATCCATTCCTGCATAACAAACTGCCCCAAAACTTAGTGGCCTAAAACAGCCAACATTTCTTATTTTACACAGAGGTTTCCTGGTCTGAGCTGGTTCAGCTGGGGCTGGGTGGTCCAAGATGGCTTCATTCATCTGTCAGCCAGTTGGCAGGCTAGCTGGTCTAAGATCACATGTCACCAGTCGTCACATAGTAGTGGAAGGGTTTCTGGCCTCAAAAAAAACAGCCTCAAGTGATGGCAGACCCCCAAAGCATAAGACCTTTCAAGCCTCTGCTTTTGTAATCTGTCATTGGTCAAAGCAAGTCACATGGCTAAGTCTAGAATCAAGGGATAGAGAAACGGGCTCTACTTTTTTTTTTTTAATGTTTACTTATTTTTGAGAGAAAGACAGTAAGAGCCAGAGACAGAGAGAGAAAGGAAGAATCCTAAACAGGCTCCGGGCGCTGAGCTGTCAGCATACAGCCTGATGCAGGGCTCCAACTCACTAACCATGAGATCATGACCTGAGCTGAAGTTGGATGCTTATATGACTGAGCCACCCAGGCTCCTCTGAGCTCTACTTCTTAATGAGAAGAATGACAAATATCTATAGGAACAGGAGGAATTGGGAATCCATTTTTGTGAGATCACATTTTTTGTGATCTATCACACAAAGTAAAGAGAAATGTCACTACATTCTGCACTGTTACCCCCTTCTGAATGGTTATATTTCAGAAGCATGCTGTTGGTGTTTTCATTCCAAGGCAAAAAAACCTGTTTGTCATAGAGTAAAATACTACTTTTTTATATGTGTGTGTATGTGTATGAGTATAGATATGTACATATACATATATAGCATATAAAATATACATTATTATATAAGTACCTACCTACCATTTACCACACAGATTTTATGGGAAAAAGAATTTTGGATTTTAGTTCCAGACCATAGGATCACCAATTTTACCCGCTCTCATCAGCATTGGAGGGTGGAGATATGTAGAAAACCCAGAGCAGGCTAAATGGATCCATTCGCTCAGTCATTAATAATGTGTAGATTTTCTGAGTACAAGGCTTCTCTCCCATAAGTCAAACACTCCCCAAATAATCAGGCAAGGGAACAAAGATGTGTTGAGTCTGGAGTGGAGGGCCTTTGGGGAGAATATGAATGGGTTACAAAGAGGGGGATTAAGGAGCACAAAGGGTTGGGTTTTCCAAATATGAACTCCTCAGTCTTTAATTCTCATGTGGGATTCAGGTGAACCAGAAGCCCAATAGTCAAAGATGGTTTGCATCTGATGTCAAATCACAAAGCTACTAGAAAATGGGCTGGAAATTTTCACTCATGCTTTTTTGGTATGAAATAAAAATTAACTCAGAAAAAGGACACATTGAAAATATAGGACAGAGGGGCACCAGACTAGCTCAGCTGGGAAGAGCATGTGACTCTTTTTATCTGGGGGTTGTGAGTTTGAGTCCCATGTTGGGTGTAGAGATTAAAATAAAATCTTAAAAAAAATAAATAAAATAAAATACAGGATAGAAAGGAGCCACTAGTAAAAAAAAAAAAAGAGTTTGATGTAAAGTGTTTAATACATGAAGTACAACTGTCATGCCTTGATTGAAGATGTCAGAAGTCATTTTTGTATTTAACTTTAGAAGAAGTCATTTGTGAAACTCAAAACAAATATAATCAAAATGGTGAGTAAAATTATTTTTAATTTGATTTTTAGGTAGACAGATACTTGCTCAGGCTCTATATAACCTGATAATTTTCCTGACTTTTAAGGAAATGGAGAAGAAGATGAGAATATTGAGAGAAAGCACTGAAGAATTACGTAAGGAAACAATGCAGAAGAAATTAGAAATCAAAAATTTACGGGAAGATTTGGCATCTAAGCAAAAGCAATTACTGAAGGAGCAGAAGGAACTAGAAGAACTGTTGGAATATCAGGTCAACCTAAAGGTGTGTTACTTACATAAATATTTAAACATTGTTCCTCTGTGGACATAAAAATGCATGGTTATCAAGATTAACTACACAGGTTTGACAAAGAGGGGTAGCATCACACAAACTGAAATATTCAGCATTGTGACTGATCTAATCAAACTAAACCTGGGCCCTGGGAATTCACAAAAAATTTTAAGAGTGTTTGACAGGATCTCTCCAACTTGGAGCCCTGGCCCAGGGAAAAGACCTCACTAAGAATTTTCTTCTACATTAGAATTGGATGTCACAAACACAGTGACTTCTTTGAAGAGCAACCAAATGTCCTAACCTCTTGCATATATTTGTATAACTTTACCCTTATCTGTGTGATTTCACTTTACTTTCTCTTCCCCATGAAAGTGACTAAGACTTTGTTTATGCATTTATGTTTTAGGAAATAATTAAAATTCATTTTATTTTGAAAAATATATAACTCTCAAAACAATTTAAATAACCTAGAATTATTTTACCTTTTTAACAGTTTATTTATTTTTGAGAGAGAGAGCATGCGTGAGTGGGGGAGGGGCAGAAAGAGAGGGAAGGAGAGAGAATCCCAAGCAGGCTTGGCGCTGTCAGTGCAAAGCCCAATGTGGGGCTTGATCCCATGAATGGTGAGATCATGACCTGAGTCAAAATCAAGAGTGAGACACTTAACCTACTGAGACACCCAGACACCCCTAGAGTTGGTTTAGAAACAACATCTGAGACTCATTGGCTTTAATGACAATTATGATTCACTTTGACCACTTTTTCCTCGAGGGTCTTAGAGCAGTCAAACACGACGTGCCCAGCTGCTACCTGGAACATAGTACCTCAGCAGAGACAGATTTACGAGGAGCCTAACAAAGCTAAAGCTTCAGGCCCCTCACTTGCATGAACCTCTTCCAAGGCCCTGTACCTATTTAGCATTTATAATTCTTTACTCTTTATCTTAGAGAGGCCCCCTGACAAATCATAAGAGTCTTAGCCTTACAAAATTTGGACCTGCCCCTGGACTGAGCGAGATCCCGGGATAAATTCACTTCACTGCCATGATGTGTTCAACCTCCATGCATGTATTACCCCAGGCACCAAAGTCCAGTGTGATCCTTGGGCAGGAAGGGCTGTTTCATAATGCCTGCCCTGTACATAAGTGGCTTGAGGCTAAAATAGAACCTTCTGTGAATCCACAGGGCATAGTGAAAAGTGGTACTAGTCAAAATTAGCTTTTGATCTCGGCCTTACCACTTCCTAGCTGCGTGACTTTGGGGAAATTATTTAAGCTTTCTTAGCACAAGTCTTAGGGTTCCCTAGAAGCAGAGTTTCTAGTATTCAGACAAATACTCATTGAGGGAGGTCTCTAAGGGGAATCTGATAGGAATGTCAGGAAAGTTGGGGGAAGAAACTAGGCCAAAATGTGTTTTCAGGAAAATACTGGTCTCAACCTGATCCTGTGGGAATCTCTAGACCATGAATTCCACCCAGAGGCAGGGGGGATGGGCCGTGGTATCACCACATCAATTAGTCATTGGTCACAGAGAGCTGCCCCCTTCCCTGCATTCCCTATCCCTTGAGAAGACAGGTCTGCTGAGCCAGTGGCGATCCTATGGAGAGGAAAACAGGCATGAGCCAACCCCCGCAAACCCGGAAAGATGGGTGGACATCCATAGAGGGAACAGACAGTATTCGTTACACTCAGCTACCTCCTCTTTAAACTGGTTACAAACCATGTCTTGTAAGGTCACTGTGAGTATTAAATGAAATAATTAAAGCACCCTAGACAGTAGGGGGAAGATAAGAATTCTACACATTGTACTTCTTTTCTATTTAACTCTGGTCTAAAATTACATAATGTAACATTCCTTTTCTTTACTAGGATGAAGTGGTCCACCATCAAGCTGTTCCTGTACAAATTGGAAAAGAGATAGAAAAAACAACACGCAAAAAAGTGTATGACTTAATATTATGTTTTAAGCCCTGCCAGCCCTAAGTTAGTGTATGCTCACTAAAACGAGAATATTAGCCATTGAACACATCAAATTACTATTACAACCTTTGAAATATCTGCATTTAGCCTTGCCTCAGTTGTGTGTATCAAGTTCATTAAAAGAAAGTAAGGCAGCATATTACTAACATTCATAACATTTATTTATGTCTCTTTCCAATTTATAAATTGAATCTGTATGGAGTGTCCCTACAGATGTTAACAGAGCTGTGCAAAAGATAAATTATTGGAATTTTAATGTGTAGAATTTTATGGTGTGTCAGCCAGCCAGAAGCCTAAAGCCCAGATGACAGTAACTCTACTTTGTCATCTAATCACCTGGGGAACACCCCCAAACATTCAGAGCAATTTTGGAGGCAGAAATCATGGAGGAAGTTCTTAAGGTTTAGAGGAGCTCAAAAAAATAAAGATAAATGAAGAAACAAAAATTCTGGAGAAACCATTTGATTGCTCTGGTAAGGAGAAAGAAGAAAGCAGGCATTAGTAACAGTTCTGAAAGCCACCTTGTCACGACCACCAAAGTTGAGAGATTCAGGTCAGTTCAAGAAGGCTGGTCAGGGAGAGGGTAGATCCCAGAAGGTGGTGCAGTGGGGAGCCAAGGAGGAAGTGAGGAGGCTGGACAAATCACTGCCCTCACTGGCACTCAGTGGAGACACCCCTAAGTCCCGCTCATCTGTGATCTTCATCCCACTTCTGAGTTCACCACTAGCTCTTCTATCGCCTCTTCAGGTAGTAAAAATAGGCAGAGACAGCATGAGCTCGAAATAAGGCAAACGTGTGTGTGTGTGTGTGTGTGTGTGTGTGTGTGTGTGTGTGTATACACATATGCATGTATGTATGTAACTGTATCTGTATGTATGTTTCCAAAGAGAAATGGAAAAGAAAAAGATTGTCTTAGAATATGAACTCGAAGAGCTAAATGACTTCCTAAAGAAAGTTGAAACCAAAATTAATTCCATAATGGAAGAGAAGGAGGATGTAATAAAGGAAGTTGAAGGCAAACGAGCCTTACTTGAAATAAAAGAACGAGAATATAACCAATTGGTCAAGCTGTTGGAATTGACCAGAGAGAATGAAGCAACTTCACTGACTGAAAGGTTACATTTATGTGTGTCTGTCATCTAAACTTGTCTTCAGTTTCTACTTAAGGATTCAAAACATAATCTCAAACACATTTATGTTGATTCAATAAATAGTTTATAGAATTTTGAATAGATTTTTACCTTAATTAAAAAATAAAGTATTTCCCAGTATTTTCCCCATTGTTTACTCATCATTTTCCTCAATTTCTTGTGACCAAATCTCAAGGACACAATGTTTATATTATTGTAAGTTTTTGAAATGTGCCTCTGAAAAGTATATCACTGGAGTATGCTATAGTTGTGGGATCTTTCCTACATATGAATGGTATTCCTCAGGTAATCATGACTTTTTCCTAATGGGAATAATTTTGTGGTCCACGCAATTCCTTGGGAAGGTGTTAATTCCTATTTGTAAATAAAATTTTAGGGAAACTGGGAACCTCTGTCTCTGCTGAGCTGCTATTTTTAAAAATATTTTTATGTTTATTTATTTTTGAGAGAGAATGAGCGGGGCAGGGGCAGAGAGAGAGGGAGACAGAATCCGAAGCAGGCTCCAGTCTCTGAGCTGTCGGCACAGAGCCCAAAGCTGTCGGGGCTCGAACTCCCGAACCATGAGATCATGACCTGAGTTGAAGTCAGACGCTTAGTGGGATGCCACCCGGGTTCCCTCCATTTGGGTTTTTTCTAATTAGCCTGGGACTCTAAATGATACCAACTTACAAATAAAGTGGCTTTTAGCATGATTTAACATTGGTTTCTCATACGAGGATAGTTCTGTATGAATATGCTGAGCATGCTGTCTTGAGAAGCATGAAGGGCAGTTGATGACAAATCACTTTCATTTTCTCTCTTTTCCTGGAACAGAGGAATCTTGGATCTCAATTTACGAAACTGTCTCATTGACAAGCAGAACTACCATGATGAACTTTCTCGTAAGCAAAGAGAAAAAGAACGAGATTTTCGAAATTTAAGAAAGATGGAGCTACTCTTGAAAGTGTCCTGCGATGCACTCACTCAAACTCAAGCGCTACATCAAAGGCTTCTATTAGAGGTGGGTGCTGTGCACCACTTTTTGATTTTTCAAGATCCGTGCCATCTTTTTGAAGTAAAGATATCTTAAAAAGTTGTTTTTGCTACCAGTAAAGAAATGGAAAACAGAGAATGCTAATTTTAAACTGCATCAGATCTATCATAGAGGCTCTGTCTTAACATTTTTCGATCTCTTTTTGCTAACCCAAGGTTAGAGACGTGTCTTACTTGAATCAGGCATCAGCTTGGCCAGGGGAAGCAGTGAGGCCATCCAGGTCTGGAAGAGCTCAAGGCTTCACTACAGAGTAGGACCAAGTGGACCACTGTCTTTACCAGTTGAAAGAGTCAGATCCAGCGTGGTGTCACTGCAGACTGCAATAGTCAGGGACTAGATCAAAGTTTGTCAGTCAGCCTGCACCTCCAACTAGCCGTACTCCAGTCAGAGGATGCTCAGGATAGCTGGTATCTTCTATCTCTGTGCTCCCAAGTGAGGGTTTTTGGTCTTGTTGCCTCTGCACTCTCCTCCATCAGCAGCCTCTACTAATTGAACAAGCACTTCTGAAAGGCAGTAGGTCCTTGAGCAGGATGCATCCTTTGGTGGAAAAGAGAGCAGTCTCTGAGGTGAAGCAGCCGGGTGTATAAAAACCATACCCATTCTTTTCAGTATTGTCATGCTCTGTGACCATAAGGAGGTTCATGACCTCAGAAATTTAAACAGGAGTTTCCAACTCTGCTAGACACTACTGATCCTAAGCTATACTTAATTCTCCTCTCCTTCTGGGCATGTGGGAAGTGTATACTTCCCTGCAGTCGAACAGAGTCACATGACTAGTTCTGGCCAATAGATTGTGGATGGAAGGGACACATGTCACTTCCAGCCCGGAATATCTGATTGCCCGTGTGAGACCCTCTAGCTTTTTTCCTCTCCTACAGCAGTTGTGGAAGTACATGATGATACATAGGTGCTGTAAAATGGAAGCAGTCCAAAGGCTCAGCCAATAGTGGTCTTGGACTCAGGTGCCTAGGTGGCTCAGTCAGTTAAGCGTCCGACTTCAGCTCAGGTCATGATCTTGCAGTTCGTGGGTTTGAGCCCCACGTTGGGCTCTGTGCTGGCAGCTCGGAGCCTGGAGCCTCCTTTGGGTTCTGTGACTCTCTCTCTCTCTCTCTTTCTCTCTCTCTCTCTCTCTGCCCCTTCCCTGCTCATGCTCTGTCTCTCAAAAATAAACATTAAATTTTTTTTTTTAAATTGTGGTCTTGAACAATCATCTTGACTGTCCATAGGCTTTGTCAGAGCAAAAAATAAGACTTCATGGTTTGGAGCCATGATAGTTGGGGGTTGTTTATTTCTGTAGCATAACCTAACTTATTCTGACTGAAACGCTAATCTTTAGCAAGGTGTGGACAAAACTGGTTAGGGTTAGGAGTGTTACAAATGGCATTCACAAACCTTTTTTTTTTTTTTTCCCCTATCTCAGTGGGGCAAAATATGCTTTTTACACTTTTGCAAAACAAAGAGAACAGTTATTTATGTTTCTCATACTTTTTTTAAAAATTGTTTATTTTTTTTGTTTCTCATATACTTCTAATATTTTTATTACAGTTCTAGCTATCACTGTGAAATCTCTTTAGAAATGCTTTTTGCCTTTGATATTAGGACATTATAAGTTATACTAGCTTTTTTTGGTTAGCTTTTGCCTGTTATTTCCTTTTCCATCCATTTACTCTTACTCTTTCTGTGTCCTTACTTAGATGTGTCCTTTACATGCAGCACATACTTTTTAATATCTGGTCTGAAAATTTTTACCTTTTAGTTCTTGTATTCAGTCCAAAAACATTTCATGTAAGTATGGATCTACTTGGGCTTTTGCCCACCATATTACTATTGCTTTCTCTTTGTCCCATTTCTTTTATGTTCCATTTTCCCTCCTATATATCTTTCTTTTGGATGAATCAAAAAAAAAAAAAAATGAGCTGTTCTACTTCTACTTTCAATTGTCCTATTTCCCCCATTTTAGATATGCTTTAGTTAGTTCTGCATTCTCTTCCCACCCATTAGCCTAAAGATTACAACATTCATCCTTGATTTTAATTAGAGTCCATATAAAGTAATAATTTGCTACTTTCCAGACAGTGCTAGGTAGAAGCTTTGAAGACTTTAACTCTGTTTGCCTTTGCAACTCTTACACCTTCAAACATATTTTTTTAATCCAACTTTTCAAGTTATTCTTGTTAGGAGCATTGGTCTGCTACAAGCTATTCCATCTTAGCCCAGGTCCTAGCACATTATGACGGCTAAGTTGGAACTTTGGGCAAACACAGACCCTGTGCTATCTCCTTATATTTAAGAGTAAGGCACAATAAAGCTAGTTGGGAGCTATTTCTGATGATAAGGCTTGCCACTACAGGTTAATCTGGCTGGACACAAATATATATAAGGAATGGCCTTGACCAAATGGGAGACTGCAATAGAATGCTCACACATTGTTCAGATTTTAATAAATAAAAGCTTTTTATAGTAGGACACCTCTAGCTATTAAATTCACAAAATAGCACCCACTGAATATAAAATGAACAGAAATGAAAACGTATTTTAAAATCCTCTTGGGGCGCCTGGGTGGCTCAGTAGGTTAAGTGTCCGACTTTGGCTCGGTACACAATCTCATGGTCCATGAGTTCGAGCCCCACGTTGGGCTCTGTGCTGACAGCTCAGAGCCTGGAGCATGCTTTGGATTCTGTGTCTTCCTCTCTCTCTGCCCCTCTGTTGCTCTCACTTGGTCTCTCTCTCTTTCTCTCTTAAAAATAAATAAACATTAAAAAATAAAATAAAATCTTCTTCCTTCGTTGGTTTTGAGAAAAATCTGGTTTTGCCCTAGTGCAGTTTGTTTCCATGAGAGACTATGTTCCTCTTTGACCTCATGACTTATAATTAGCCTGGCCACAGTCCTACGCTGGCTGGCAGCACTTGAAAATAGTCACTCCCAGACTGAGTGAACATTTCAGCCTTGCACACAGTCCAAAAAGGAAGGAGATAAAAGGTAAGTATGAAGAGTTCCCACTACTCTTCAGACTTCATTTTCCCCCTAGAGAGAGTTGTTTGATTCTCCTATTGCTTTTGACTGTAGAGACTCCAGAAAGTCAAGCCACAAACCTCGTGAAAGTTTGAAATATTTTAGGAAAATATCAAAGCTTTAAAGAAACTGAGGTTCTTTTGATATCAAATAATTGGGATGTTTACTGCAACAGAATCATGTCTAACTTCTTAACTTTTATGAAGGTTACTGATGTTTGTTCATGCACTGAAAATGTCTGGAAGAACAGACACTAAACTATTAACCATGACTTGTGGGGAGTAGTATTTGAAGGAAAGGTAGGGAGCAGGTGTTTAATTTCTTACTTTAAACCCTTTGTTTTGTTTGGTTACAATGAACACATTTTTTTTTCTAAGTGTGAAATGCTACTCTATAAAAACCCAAACATAGAACTAAAATAAATAAGCTTACAAAACCTGCTGATATATGCAATCTGAGGCTCAAATGTAGTGGTAAATATCTCAAGTCACCCCAGTATTAGTACATAACTAGAATATAGCTGGAATCAATTTGGCTGCCAGAAGTAACAGAAACTCAATTATAGTGACTTAACTAAATAAGGGACTGTTTTATTCACATAATAAAAAGTCCAGAGGTAGGCCCAAGATCCTCTTAGCTCTTTTTTCTGTCACCCTTAATGTGTATATTTTGTTTGGAAGGTCAAAAGACAGCCATTCCACCTTTAGGCATAAGATCAAACAAACATGGGGAAGGGCAAAGAATAAAAGGCATATGGCAGCTCGCTTGGTTGAGGTGGTGTTTTTAGCAGGAAAACAATCACTGTCCCAGGGGTGCCATCCAGCAGACTTCCATTTACATTTCACTGACATACCCTGGTCACCCCCAGCTACAAAAGAGTCTAAGGAATCCAGGATACACTGCAGCTATGAACAAAACTGGGGTCTTATTAGTAAGGTCAAAGAAGAGGGTGGCTATTGGCTAAGCTACCAATGGCCCACCTTGATACTTCTCCCACAAACCAAGCATCCTTAATTCCTGTCTCAAACTTGAGGGTTAGGTTTATGGAGACTTCAGAAAAGTATCAGAGAAGCAGCTAGCCAGAATCCAAAAATAAATACAATTCATTGCAGTATTGTTTGTAATTCAAAACGCTCAGACATTTGTAACCTAAATGTCTGAGACCTGAAACCAGGAAAGTTCATTAGGGGCTTTAATTGACAAGAGAAGCTAGTGAGTGTGCCCTCATCATATCTTCTGAAAAGACCTTGTAAGGTTTCTTCATCCCAGCTAGCATTCATACACAGATTTGTCTACACTTGGGAGCCAAGCATTTGGAGTAGCCTGCTTCTGGGCACCTGTGGCAGAGAAGTACACAGGAACTGGGACACTTGCTGGCCTTCCTCTGAAAGAAAGAACTCTACTTTCCAGAAGGAGAAATCAAACTCTTTCCATCTGACTTCTTAACTCGTCCATAAAATCTTCCCTGATTATTCAAGTCTACTTTGAGCTGTCCCTTTCCTGACCTGATATAGCATTTACCTGCTCCTCAAAATCACAAATTCTGTGTATTGTTATATGGATTTCACAAGACCATGTCTCGTCTTTCTAATCCAGGGTGTGCTCCTCAGTAGCTAGCTCTCCATGGTAAGATGGAAGCAGGAATCTTGGGCATTGGGGGGGGTACAGAAGGTGCTACTGAAGATACACAAGTTCATGGATTTGGGGACATCCAAAGACTTAGTTATTTTAAGAGAGCAACACAAATCTCAGAAAGACACTGTTAAATCACTAAACAGCATGATCTTTCCCTCTTGGTACAGATTTTAGCCAATATTCCACCTTAGTTCCTAGAAGTGTGAGCTGTTACATAGGAAATAAACTATCAAGTTGGAGTCATGTGCTTTTGGTATAAAAGTCTGACTCTAAACCTGCTCTAACTCAAGTATGCTGTCAGCACCCGAAGATAACCCTTCCTGTCTTTGGATGGTGTTTCCCCAGAAGCTGTTGTGTGTCCCCCTCCTCCTCTCTGCTTTCTTCTCCATCATAAAGAATCTGACAATATCATTCCTAAAAGGCAGCAAAAACTGATAGAATGAAATGTTACTTTCTCCTGAAATTCTTTAGCAGAGGACAAAAGCACAAGCCAATACAATAGAAATGTAATGGTGGAATTTCAGGTATCAACAAAAAAAATGTAAGAGGCTTTTCTTTTGGGTAAGAACTTTTTTCCAGCTACTCATCAAATTACTACATATTGAGTAGCCAAGTATTCTTACTAGATTAATAAATGGTTCCTATTTTCTTTTAGGTTTATTTATTTAGAGAGAGAGTGCATGTGCACGAGCAGGGGAGGAACAGAAAGAGAGGGAGAGAGAAAATCCCAAGCAGGCTCCACACTGTCAGCACAGAGCCTAACATGGGGCTCGATCCCACAAACCACAAGATTGGGACCTGAGCTAAAATCAAAAGTCGTACACTTAACCGACTGAGACACCCAGGTGCCCCTAAATGGCTCCAATTTTTTTAATCTATAAGATTTCATAAACATTTATATTTTATAAGTATGATAAATATCACTTGAACATGCCTGTTTCCAAAGTGCTGAGTTATGAGTTAGTGAAGCAGTAAAATACAGTGTTAGATTCATGGACTCTGAGTCTATCCTCCTGGGTTTGCACCTGTATCACTGAGGCAAGTTGCTTAAATGTCTTTGTTCCTCCTTCTCTTCATCTGTACAATTAGAGAGAATAATATTATCTACCTCATAGGGTTTATTGTGAGGATTAAATATGACCATACACATAAGCACTTAGAACCTCTCCTGACACATTATCAATGCTGTATAATTGTTAGCAGCTATTATTAGCAAGATTTATTTCCAAATGAAGGAGAAATATTTGCAATTTGTGAATTATAGATTTTTGGCAGGTTTTCATATTTTAGTTTACCATGACTTCATAAAGAATATTCAGCATAATAATTTGCCCACCATTTGCAAAAGGTACACAGTGGAGTTGACAACATGACATTGAAGATTTCTTTCTTGTGTAAATAGTGGTTTTACATTTTTATTTCCAGATGGAAGCTATCCCTAAAGATGATTCTACATTATCTGAGAGAAGGAGAGAACTCCACAAGGAAGTTGAAGTGGCTAAGAGGAATTTGGCTCAACAGGTCAATATCGACTCTTATCTAAGCTTCTATCTAAGGGTGATTAATACGAAGTTGTGGTGTTTTTAACTGTGCTCCACAAAACTTCATCAATAGGAGAGTCATCAAATATAGTATGATCCTATTTAATGTGGGTCTGTTTCTTCATCTCAGGGTCTACTTGAACCCCACGTTAAACAGGAGAAAAAGGATGTGCTTGAACAAACAAAATTATACAAATGCATGAGATTTTAAAATAAAAGGGCTACTGATTATATAATCGGATTAAAAATAAGCAATAAATGTTTTATTTCACCAATGTCTAATTTTAAATTTTCAAATTTTGTTTATTCAAGCTACTGTTAAAGTATTCTAAAACATGATTTTATGTCTCTTCTTTTTCTTCAAGTTACTTGAAAACAAAGTCTGGTTAAGAAAAACTTCTATCACATTAAAATGCTAGTACTTGCGCATTCTTTCCTAAGATAAAATACTTGGAGCTAAAGCAGTCAAGTTACTTTGTTTTATGTTCTAGCAAACTAACTTCTACATAGGAAATTAAAAAAATGTTAAGATACTGGCCCTAGTGTGTTTCTTCAAACAAATCAGTTATAATATATGGTGTTTTTCAAAAGAAAATCCTATCAGAAGCTGAGTCCAAGTTAGTGGAACAGCAACTTGCAGAAGAAAACAAGCTTTTAAAGGAGCAGGAAAACATGCGAGAACTTGCCTTCAACCTTGTCCGTATGACTCAAATCAAAATTGATGAGAAGGAGCAAAAATCCAAGGATTTCCTGAAAGCTCAGGTAATTGCATTTTTGTAACCATCCATTAATTACTATACAAGTTCAGGATAACCTCAATTTCACATACTGTTCATTAGAAAGCTGTAATTGTCTCCTTGAGTTTGACTATACAGTTTCCCCAAACAAGACTCAATCACGTACTGAAAAATAGTTTCAGGATTTAATAAGCAGTAGTCAGCAATCTAGAGGAAAAATGAACTGCGTCAGTGGCAATCAGCAGAGGATTCGAGCACATGACGATTTCAGTAAGAAAAAGGTGGGTGCCTCCCGGGGACAGGCCTGACATAGTGGGCAGATCTCTGTGATTCCCCACCATCTCACATGGTGAGATGTGTCCAAGAACAAGTTAACAGCGGTAGCATTAAACTGCTCCCCACCCCCCCACCCGTGCCTCCCAGGTTCACCAAGCCAGCGTTGTTTAAACCAATGCGAGAACTCCCTTAGTTACTACTCCACCCCATGACTTTCCTGGGCTCCCAACAAACTAGCAGAGCTGACCCAGTGCAACATCGCCAACAAAAGAGCAATGAAACCAATGACAAAAACAACTCTCCTGTCATGCTAGCTAACACTCTAACATGACAATCATTGTATTCCGCAAAGGGATTATGTTCACAGGTTCCCTGTTAAAAACGAATATGATATAACACATTACAAAAAGAGAATACCTGAATTTACCCTGTGACCCAGATGTTGGCTGTTTCTGAGGGCAACCTTCATTCTGAGCAAGCATTGACACGGGATGGCATTCTCCTCGGAAAAGCGCCTGAAAATCATGGCTTCTGTTTCTCACAAAATACCACAGGGGGTTCCATTTCTAACATGTGTCAAAACTGACTACAAATCATCTTCCTTCAACTATCTTTCACAAACTCTTCACTTACCAGCCCGGCTGTGATGTCCATACTCACTCCTGCGCTCTCTTAAAAGCTTCCCAAACTTTTCCTCAAAGACAACTCATATAGGCTTTTTTCTTGCTCTATTCTCTCCTTCTTTCTTGTCCTTAATTAATTCAGTTCAGCTGGCCAGGCAATTTTCAGATCGCTCCCTTACAGTTCCCCTACCCCCACCCCAAACTGCACAACCCAGCTGGCTAAGATAGAATTCTCCTTAATGGCCAGGAATGAGATCAGGTGCAGCTGGGAGTATTCATGTTAGTGGTGCTGAGCTTTTTTTTTTCTTAATTTCACACATAATTTTCATATTTCAGCAAAAATATAGCAATATTGTTAAGGAGATCAAAGCAAAGGATCTTGAAATCAGGATACACAAGAAGAAAAAACGTGAAATTCATCGGAGGTAAAAGAATTACATGACGATTTATCTTGTTAGATGGGCAAAAAATGAATTTTATTTCATGAGTTTCAAAAACACTTGTGTTTCCACAGACTCAGAGAGTTTGCTAAACTGTATGACACTGTTCGAAATGAGAGAAACAAATTTGTTAACTTACTTCACAAAGCTCACCAGAAAGTAAATGAAATAAAAGAAAGGCATAAAATGTCATTAAATGAACTGGAAATTTTAAGAAATAGTGCAGTTACTCAAGAAAGGTAAGTGTAATAATAACTATTGTCTTTTCAAAAGTTTCTCTTCTGATTCATTGAACTCTAAAATACCCTGTGGATAATAAAGTAGATAATAAAGTAGAATAAAGTAAAAAGTAGAAGATAATAGTCTTACAAAGCTGTAAGAGCCCTTGCTCAAAGATGCTTTACAGATGACAGTCTAAGCATCTGAATGTGATTCGTTATGCTTCTACTGTCTGATAGCCATATTTTTAAGTGAATAAAACACTATGTTTACACTATTTATTTTCATTTACCAAATTAGAAAGAAAAACACAAATTTGATCATTTGCATTCAAATTTGGAAGACAATCAAATGTTCATCAACCAGCTTTCCCTGGTTATAGATTTGAAGCATCTAATGTGCTTGCAGAAGGCAGTATAGTGGAGTGATTAAGACAGATAGCTTTCTCCATAATTTGGCTTTTGCAGCAACGTGGATGGAACTGGAGAGTGTTATGCTAAGTGAAGTAAGTCATACAGAGAAAGACAGATACCATATTTTTTCACTCTTACATGGATCCTGAGAAACTTAACAGAAGACTGTGGGGGAGGGGAAGGAAAAAAAAAAAAGGCTAGAGAGGGAGGGAGCCAAACCATAAGAGACTCTTAAAAACTGAGAATAAACTGAGGGTTGATGGGGGGGTGGGTGATGGGTACTGAGGAGGGCACCTGTTGGAATGAGCACTGGGTGTTGTATGGAAACCAATTTGACAATAAATTTCATATTAAAAAATAAAAAAGACAGCTTTCTAGACTCAACAGAGCATTAAATGAATTCCTTTAGTCTTTTGATTTGGCAAAGTGGGGCAGCAGAGGCTTGGGGCACAAAAGAAAAGGTGTCCTAATCCAAGGTGGGAGGGAGGAACTATAGAAACTCCTGAAGAGTATCATATAATGAATATCATTATTACTACAGTAATAATAATTATAGTAGTAAACATTATTACTACCAGAGTAGTTCCCCCTTATCCTTGAAGGATACATTCCAAACCCCCAGTGGAGGTCTGAAACTACAGATAGTACTGAACCCTATATATTTTGTGTTTTTTTCCTATATTTACATGCCTTTGATAAAGTTTAACTTATAAATTAGGCACAGTAAGAGATGAGTATAATTACTAATAAAATAGAACAATTGTAGCAATATACAGTTGACCCTTGAACAACACAGGTTGGGGCGGGGGGCACCCCCTGCACAGTTGAAAATCTGCATATAACTTTTAACTCCCCCCCCAAACTTAACTACTAAGAGCCTACTGTTGACTGGACACCTTACCAGTAACATTTGATTAACAAATATTATGTATGGTACATGTATTATATACCGTATTCTTACAATAAGGTAAGCTGGAGAAAAGAAAATGTTAAGAAAATCATAAAAAAGGGGCACCTGGGTGGCTCAGTCGGTTAAGCGTCTGACTTCGGCTCAGGTCATGATTTGGGGGAGAGGGTGTTTCCAGCCCCCTTCAGGCCCTGTGCTGACAGCTCGAGCCTGGAGCCTGCTTCGGATTCTGCGTCTCCTTCTCTCTCTGCCCTCCCCCACTCATGCTCTCTGTCTCTCAAAAAGAAACGTTAAAAAAAAATTGTTTTTTAAATCATAAAAAAGAGAAAATACATTTACAGTATTGTACTGTATTTATTTATTTTTTTAAATCACATATAAGTGGACCCATGCAGTTCAAACCTGTTTTGTTCAAGCGTCGGCTGTACTGTAATCAATTATGTAAATGTGGTCTCTCTCCCTCTGCCTCAAAATATGTTATTGTACTGTACTCACCCTTCTCGTGAGGACGTGAGGTGACAAAACGCCTGTCTGATGACGTGACGCGAGGCGAATGACGCAGACGTTGCGACATAGCGTTAGGCCACTATTGACCTTCTGAAGAGTCAGAAGGAGGATCATTTACTTCCGGACCACGGATGACCGCGGGTAAATGAAGCTGCAGAAAGCCAGACGGTGGATGGGGGGACTACGGTACCACTATTGTCGTTTCAATGGACATACTGAAAGCAAGAGCTATGTTGCTAGTTTCAGAAGTCTTCATTGTTTTTAAAGTAAAGAAAATTATGATCTCACCCATTTTCCCATTGTTTTTATAGAAAGTTACAAAATTCCATGCTGAAACTTGCCAACAATGTTACCATCAGAGAAAGCATGCAAAATGACGTGTGCAAAATCGTAGCAAAACTTCAGGCAATGAAGGAGAAGAAGGAAGTCCAGTTAAATAACATCGACAGACTTGCCAACATGATCACAGTGATTGAAGAGGAGATGGTGCAACTTCGCAAGAGATACGAAAAAGCCGTTCAGCATCGAAATGAAAGGTAAAAACTAGCAACCTAGTGTGAAAAACGAAACACCCAGAGATCCTACTTAGAAATGTTGCCCCTTTTGGGGGCACCTGGGTGGTTCAGTCGGTTGACTGGCTTGAGCTTGGGTCATGATTTCACGGTTCTGGTTTGTGAGTTCGAGCCCCACACAGGGCTCGCGGCTGTCAGCACTGAGCCCACTACAGACCCTCTGTCCCTACTCCCTCTACCCCTTCCCCACTTGCGCTCTCTCTCTCAAAAATAAAAACAAACATTAAAAAATGCTTAAAAAAAACAAATATTGCCCCTTTTTCTATCTGGATTTGACAGTGGGTAGTGAGGGGCATGTGACATTCAGGTTTCATTAGCCTTTTGTGGGGGCAGGGTAGGGGGTCAGCTGTGTGTTTTGCCTGAAAATAAGAAACTCTGTTCTTGTAAGTGAGACAGGCAAGACTAGGGTTTGAGAAGTTGCCCGCTTAAAGATCAAAGTTCTTTCCCAGGCTACCATTCAGGATACCATCAAGTTATTTCAGTATAATTGACATAAGTAAGTCTTTGGATCTCGTATCCACTTTTGTGACAGGCTTGGTCTTAGTAGGAAATTTATTAAGCCATTTTCCCAGCTCATTTTCTCAGCAAGTAAGATGTTTCAGAACAGCATTATTTCTTCCAGACTACAATTATGTCATTAATCAATTGCTACTGTAACTGTGCTTGTGCTAGAGAAATGTGGTATGTGAGATTGTAGAGCCCTGTAGTAATTACATCTGGTATCAGATCTTCTGTTCATTGTGGCTTGATTGTGGGCTGCTCCATGTGAAGTTATGTGCTAAGTGCTGGACCCTGAAAGTACAAACAGGTGGTATGGCATTGCTCCTGGCTTCTTGTGTCAAGAAAAGTAAGAGGATCCTGAGGAGCCAATGAATGGCAAATGAGACAAAACAAAGAGCTAAGATTAAGCAAATACAACGATGTGTATACATGTTTTAAGGGAGGGGAGAGAGACAGAGATAAAGGCAATTAAAGATGAACTCTGGGATAATGGATATACAGAGTGTGGGAAGAACTTCAGGGTGTGAAGAACACTACTTTTTCAAACAGCTGGCAGGTGTTTTCTCTGGGAAAAAAGAAAGAAAAAAAAAGTCCTCTTATTTGGCTCCTGGCACAAAACAAGTAGTTAAGCAGTGTGTTCCCAGGCCCTGATCAGACCTGTAGGGCTGGAATTAGAAAATTCTTACTTTGTTTCTTTCCCACATTCTCCTCACATGGAGGGGTCTTTCCCCTGGCATGATTACAAAGGACAGGACTTTGCCTATTTATGGGGCAATTTGCATCAGAAATATTCAACTTTCAAAGAACCTAATAGGCCTGGCAAGTTACACAGAATTGCTGCAGAAACACATTCGCTGGCCCCCTGCCTGGGTACTTCTGGCCCAGAGCTCAGTTGGCAAGTCTGGCCCAAGAAAAGGGTCTGCAGAAAATCAGATTATGAGATTACTTTGTTCATGCATGGGGAATGACATTTTTTTCCCACCCCAGGAAAACCTTTGGGATTTGCAGAGATACCGTGACCAGCCAACTGCACGGTTAGCTCAGAGTCAAGATGCTAAACAGTCCTCCCTTTCCCATCCCCAGGAAAATTAAAAGTGTGGAGTTTAACTAGAAAGCCAACAGTGAATATCTTTTGCCTTCTGGAATTATATAATGTCGATGTGTATTTGGTGCCCAAATCCAGGGGGAACCACCATGACTAAGTGACCTCAACATCCTCTTAGCCTGCTCTGCCTCTCCTTTTGGCCATAGTGGCGTTCAGCTGATAGAGCGGGAAGAGGAAGTGTGCATCTTCTATGAAAAAATAAATATCCAAGAAAAGATGAAGCTAAATGGAGAAATTGAAATACATGTCCTGGAAGAAAAGATCCGATTCCTGAAACTGAAGATTGCCGAGAAGCAAAGACAGATTCATGTGACCCAGAAATTACTGCCAACCAAGAAGGCCCTGGATGCTGACTTAGCAGTGCTCCAGATTCAGGTGGGGAAAATATTCATCAGACATTTCCAGGGCCATTTGCTTCCCCTCCCCCGCCTCTTCTTTAGAGATTTGTAGATCATATTGAGCTCTCACATGTAAATTAAGCTATGCCCTTCCTAGTATCTGTACGAACCCATAAGTTATAAGTCTTCTTTAAAAATGCCCCTGCTTCAGGGTGGAATCAGCCATCCACGCTACAGATTGTCTTTTTTTCCCCGTGAAACATTTTCTGCCTTCCATGGAATTTAGATCCTCCCAAATCTCAACTCTTGCTCAGCTTCCTCATAGCTCAAAATTTAAGTAAGCCAGGTTTTCACTGCCACCAGCATAACTATGTTTTTGATGCTTGCTGGAAAGATCCTGAAGACCATCTTGCTCTCATTTTTAGAACTCCTGTCCTCCAAAGCCGAGATTTTTGTTTGTTAATTGGCAATCACATATAAATGGACTCCTTATTAATCCCTGTAGTTTCCCTGTAATATAATAGCCTGATCTCTGACATAGTCTTTTTAAAAATGGAATAAAGCCACAAACGTTAAACATGAAATACCTACATATATACATAAATAATGAATATAAAGCTACTTTCTTCACATGTAATAACTGTACTTTTTCTTCTATTTTTAAAGAATAGAGATCTTTTTTCCATTTACTCAATGCAGCAGGAACAAATTTTAATTTATAATAGGGCGCCTGGGTGGCTCAATTCTGAGTTTCGGCTCACATCATAACCTTGTGGCTTCCGTGGGTTTGAGCCCTGGTTGGGTCTCCAAGAGATTTTTCTCTCTCTCCCTCTCTCTCTCTCTGCCCCTCCCTGACTTGTGCTGTCTCTATTCCTCTCAAAATAAACAAACGTAAAAATAATTTTTTAACCTATAATATGGTTTCTAAAATGTCAGGTTTATTTTCAAGTTTTTTCTGATTATAAAATTAAAACATGTTCAGTTAATGAAGTTTTGAAAAAATACAAAAATTAAAAAAAAAATCCAGGGGCACCTGGGTGGCTCAGTTGGTTAAGCTTCTGACTTCAGCTCAAGTCATGATCCCACAGTTCATGGGTTTGAGCCCCGCATCGGGCTCTGTGCTAACAGCTCAGAGCCCAGAGCCTGCTTCTGTCTCCCTCACTCTCTGCCCTCTCCTGCTTCTGCTTGCTCTCTCTCAAAAATAAAAATAAACATTAAAAAAAATTTAAAAAATAAAATTCCATCCCCAATATATAATCACTATTAAAATTATCAAAAATCTGGAAGAGATCCTTCTGGTCTTCTTCAAGATGTACAAGTAAAAAGTTTTCATTAGCTCATGCTATAGACAGTTGTGGATCCTGGGTTTGTGTTTTGTTTTGTTTTGTTTTGTTTTCATTTAATCATGTCATGGCGATTCACGTGACTTTGTGGAACTAGATGATGGGTCCACTTCCATGTTTTATGCCATTTGAATGAATGAATGCTATATCAATGATAGGATTCCAGTGTTTATTTTTTGAGCCATAAATTCTCCTATTGATTTCCTCCATAAGTGTAGCCCAATTTAGATGGATTGGTTGAAACACCCCTAGGCATCTCTCAGGTCTCCAAGGTAGCCTCCCCAGGATTCCTATGGCTCTGACTCCTGCTACCAGTGAGTGGTTCATTTGGGGGATCCCCTCGTCAGCTCACACACAACAGTGCCTGGTTCACTTCCGTGCCATGTCAGTGCAAAACTCAGGAGTCACTCCTTCTTCAGCTTACTGACACAAAATCATTCATGCAAGATCTTTGTCTATGAACTGATTGGAGATTTGGGGCAACAGTATGATGGGATACCTTACAGAAATGTAAAGAACTTATAAATTCCTTATCAGCTATCCATGCCCTACAGAGCTCTGTGGGGCACCCCATCACTGGTAACAGTCCCCAGGTATGTTAGCCCATGCAGCACCCTGGCCTAGCTCCATTTCACTGGCTTGTCTTTCCATCTTTCATCCCCTTTGCCTCTCCACATCACCCCCACCCCAGATTGCCCTCCAGGCACTCCATACTTGTCCCACTTGATTTTACAGAATAATTTGCCTTTCTCTAGCTCCTTCCCAAAACACAGCTTCAGGGCCATCTTTGTCCATACCAAACTATCAAGATGCCCAGCAGAACAAAAGGACTTTAAATTCAGTAAGATCCACAACAGAAAAGTTCTCTCTCTATTGTGTAAGCATTTTATTTGTGTTAATTGCAAATCAATACTTCTAGTCAATGGATAAAATTCATTGTTCTTAAAAAATACACACTTGGCATTTCATTATACAGTTATCTGGTGTAAAATACGAATTCAGTTTACCCAAGAGGAAAATATTTATGCATTTATGCCTGACATGAGCCTTTTCCATTCTGACTGCAAATGAATTGAGACAATATGGACTATGTATTACCATCGGTTACCTGTTTTGCCAGGTTATTCTAAGCTTAAGGACTGTTGAACAGGGGCACCTGGGTGTCTCACTCAGTTAAGTGTCCAGCTCTTGATTTTGGCTCAGGTCATGATCTCAGGGGCCTGCGATCTAGCCTCGAGATGGGCACCAGTCTGGGCATGGAGACCGCTTGACATTCTCTCACTCTCCTTCTGCCCCTCCCACCCCTGCTCACGCTCCATCTCTAAAACAAAACAAAACAAAACAAAACAAAACAAAACAAAACAAAACAAAACTGTTGAATATAAAGCTTCCCATTAGTCTTCCAACTGCACTTAATTATTTGTCTACTTAGCACTAATCACGTGGGTCCTTTGAAGGCCATGATATGAAATTTAAAGCTTTAGGCAAGTCATTTTTGTACTCTGCCTTGCTGTGCCAGATCCCTGTCACATCCTGTTACTTGTTACAGCTGCAATGTTTTTGGGTTTTTTTTGTAAAGTCTTCCCATTTTTGCATCATTTCCAGAATTCTCTTAAGGTTTTCATTTTCTCAGTTGTTTGAAACATTTTTTAATTGTCCAACAGTCTAATCCAAGGATTATCATGAGTCATATTTTCCCGGTGCTTATAATAATGGCTCCTTTTCAGGGATCTTGGAAATCATGTGAACTATTTTAGAGCACAACACTATTTTATATCAATAAAGTAAACATGGGGATTAAGGAGGGCACTTGCTGTGATGAGTCTAGGGTGTTGTATTGAAGTGTTGCATCACCAGATTCTACACCTGAAACTAACACTGCATTGTATGTTAACTAACTGGAATTTATATAAAAACTTAAAAAAAAAAGTAAACAGTTTTTCCTCAAAGACCCATGGGGAAACCAGAGCAATTAAGGTACTGCTTTGATAAACAAGCACCATATTTTTGTTCCTTATTTAATTTCTTAATTAAGAAACAGAAATATCAATTGTTAATAATACATACAATAATTGGGAATGCAAGCTGGTGCAGCCACTCTGAAAAACAGTATGGCGGTTCCTCAAAAAACTAAAAATAGAACTACCCGACGACCCAGCAATTGCACTACTAGGCATTTATCCAAGGGATACAGGTGTGCTGTTTCAAAGGGACACATGCATCCCCATGTTTATAGCAGCACTATCAACAATAACCAAAGTATGGAAAGAGCCCAAATGTCCATCGATGGATGAATGGATAAAGAAGAGGTGGTATATATACAATGGAGTATTACTCAGCAATCAAAAAGAATGAAATCTTGCCATTTGCAACTACGTGGATGGAACTGGAGGGTATTATGCTAAGTGAAATGAGTCAGTCAGAGAGAGACAAAAATGACTTCACTCATATGAGGACTTTAAGAGACAAAACAGATGAACATAAGGGAAGGGAAACAAAAATAATATAAAAACAGGGAGGGGGACAAAAACAGACTCATAAATATGGAGAACAAACTGAGGGTTACTGGAGGGGTTGAGGGAGGGGGGATGGGCTAAATGGGTAAGGGGCACTAAGGAATCTACTCCTGAAATCATTGTTTCACTATATGCTAGTTAATTTGGATGTAAATTTACAAAAATAAAAAATAAGTTAAAATAAAAAAAATACAATAATGTATTTATGCTTAATTATGTGTAGATGTATACTTTAACTCCATATTAAGGGCAATTAAGGAGTGTGGAGAGAGAGGAAGAAAAAGGAAAAAAAATAAATTATTTATGTCACCACTTAGAATTCTTTTTGTCAGGAGGAGAAGCATACATAAATTAAAAATTAAATACTACCTATATCACTCTGGGACACGTTGTAAAGTGTGTAAAGTATAAATACCACTTGGAATGTGGTATCTCATTTAAGTAATCAACCCCATTAAGTTGGGCCTTATCTTCCCATTTGACTGTTGAGGAAACTAAAGTTTAGAGAAGATAAATGATTTGCCCAAGATTCTACAGGTTTTCAGTAGGTTTAAAATGATAACTCTTGGTTTTCAATGTGTTCCACATCTCTCCATAAAAAACTATGTGTGAACTGCTATTTTCTTCACCTCCAAAGTCTCCTTGACTCGATAAATATAGTTGATATATAAAGCATTATATTAGGTGGTTAACAAAAAAGATATAAATGGTTCAGGCTATACCTCACAGACTGTACATTGTATTGACCTAGTTAAGAACTTCATTCTTTGCAACACCATTAAACCTATTGCCAACAAAGGGTTTTAAACTGGAGTCCAGGATGTTGTCTGCTTTGTATGTTGTCTACTTTGGCCTCTAGAACAATCTTCCATAAAAAGCTCTGCTCTGCGACCATGCAGCATCCCATGGGTATAACACAAAATGGTAAATAGTCAAAGGTCTGGTTGTAAGATCAGGTTTTTCTTTAATGGCTCTGAACTCGCAGACTTACTTCAGAGGGTCAGTTACAGGCATCATCCTCATGGCACCATGGGTGGGCAGACACATTGTTCAACCTCAGGTCCCAGCTGATGGGATGTTAAGAGTCCTCTGGGGGCACCTGGGTGGCTCAGTCAGTTGAGCGACTGACTTCGGCTCAGGTCATGATCTCATGGTTTGTGAGTTCGAGCCCCGCATTGGACTCTGTGCTGACAGCTCAGAGCCTGGAGCCTTCTTCTGATTCTGTGTCTCCCTCTCTGTCTGCCCCTCCCCCACTCATGCTCTGTCTCTCTCTGTCTCAGAAATAAACATTAAAAAAATAAAAAAAAAAAAAAAGAGTTCTCTTGCCCCTTTCCCTGGGTTGATCCCACTGGAAGACTTTAAAGACCATGGGCCATGTGATTTTAAAATTTATGGAGCAAGAGGGTTAGTTTTGAAGTTAATGTTTCTTTCTTATTTAATAGTTTTCACAGTGCACAGACAGAATAAGAGACCTGGAGAAACAGCTTATAAATCCTGAGGGTGAGAACAGAACCCGCTTCATTCCAGGGAAAGATATGACCCAAGAAGAAATGATCAAAAAATTAGATTCGGTAAGCATTCCTCTGACAGTAGTACCTACTAGCCCCTTGTTGATCAGTGTCACAGATATCGGTGGTGCTATTTCCATCTTATGCAGACAGATTTATCCCTCACAATTCTAGCCACTAACAATTGTGTCATTGTAATCCCTTAACAAAACCTAAGCTTGTTTCAAATGCTTGCCAAAAAGAAGTAAAACCTGTGTGGTTTCTAGATGCCCACTTTTGTCTCATAGCCCAAAGGAACAATTTTAGCATCTTTAGTGGATTAATTTGTCTTCCTGAAGGGAGAGTATCAGAGGAATGACAACAGGAAGCTAAATGGAGCTGAGAGGGCTGCCCCCTACCTTGGGAAGGAAGAACTCCCAGAGCTGCCTGCAGGGGGCTGGGAGCAAGGAGAGTCTTGACTTAGACCAGTGCTAAAGACTTTTCCAGAGATATCTTGGCAACTATATAAAAGCAATCTGTTTTCATTAAGGGGAAAAAAATAGGGCTCTAATTAAGAAAGAATATTTTTGGGTGCCTGGGTGGCTCAGTAAGTTAAGTGGCCCACTTCGGCTCAGGTCATGATTTCACAGTTCATGAGTTCAAGCCCTGCATCAGGCTCAGAGCCTGGAGCCTGCTTCTGATTCTGTGTCTCCCTCTCCCTCTGCCCCTCCCCAGCTTGTGCTCTGTCTCTGGGTCTCTCAAAAATAAACAAACATTTAAAAAAAATTTTTTTTTAAAAGAAAGAAGAATTTGAGTTACATGACTTTGTTTTTTCCTTTTTACTGAAATTGTTTTCAACCATAGCTGGAACTACAGCTGGCCAAGAAGGAGGAGAAGTTACTGGAGAAGGACTTCATCTATGAACAGGTCTCCCGGCTCACAGACAGACTCTGCAGCAAAACTCAGGCCTGCAAACAGGACACTCTGCTCTTAGCCAAGAAGGTCTGCCTGAGACCCTGCCTTCTCCCTCCTGCCCTTACTCCTTTATTACCTGTCATTTTGCACAGTCTGCTTTATTTATCGAGAGTAGCACTGAAGAGATTTGGCTTTATGACTAGAGAAACATAAAGATGTAAAATTAAAAAGGTAAAGAGGACTCTTAGAGAATTGTCCAAAATGGGTTTCAATCTTGTCCCCTGAATGAATTGTTTTGTACTGGGAAAACTTAAGCTTTTTTTTTTTTTTTTTTTTTTTTTAATATATGAAATTTACTGTCAAATTGGTTTCCATACAACACCCAGTGCTCATCCCAAAAGGTTCCCTCCTCAATACCCATCACCCACCCTGCCCTCCCTCCCACCCTGCCCTCCCTCCCACCCCCCATCAACCCTCAGTTTGTTCTCAGTTTTTAACAGTCTCTTATGCTTTGGCTCTCTCCCACTCTAACCTCTTTTTTTTTTTTTTTTTTCCCTTCCCCTCCTCCATGGGTTTCTGTTATGTGAAAACTTAAGCTTTTTGATGACAGTTTACAAGTTTCCCTGAACAGGCCACCTACTCCAACTACGACAATTATACCTTTATATTTCATGTGCCAACTTAAATCCTTTCTAGTTCCTTGTGATTAGAGGGCCTCACTTACCCAGCGGTCTGCACGAAAACAGCCCTAATCCAGAACCCAGCCAGAACCCAGAAATGGACGGGACCATTAAAGAGAACAGCAGTCAGTCACACAACACCCATGCCTGTTAGTCCTTGGGATGAAGCCACTACAGGGCCACACTAGTGAGGAAAGACCAGTCATGTGGAGCTTCCCAATTTCTTAAGTTTCAAATATGAGGACTGCTGATTCAAAGCTCCAGGGTCAGGCTGGGACTGCTAGAGCTGCGCTGAAAGGGGCCACCAGCAGGAAGGAGGCTGGTAATTTAGGTGAGGCAGGACCTGGCACCGTAGGACACTTAGAGGAGCTGCTGCTCACCTGACCTCTGGGCCCCTTGGAGCATCTGCTGTGACAGCCCAGGGATTTTAGTTACTGAACCTGCTGCGTGCTCCCTTGATGCCAGGTGTGAGGGCAGGAACAAAGAGGAATGGACACACTGTCCACACCTAGTGCTGGCAGACAGGTAAACAGCCCATGATGGTGGGCTCCTGAGCACAGTGGCTGTTCCTCGTCCTTAATTTCCCCAATGGCCAGCGTGTACTAAACTCGAGAGAAAAAAATTATTGAATAAGTGAAGTCAGTCCCATTCTAGAAAGTTCTCGCTCACCAAAGAAACAGAAAATCACTGTAAACCTCGAGCCTCCTTTGCCATTTTTATTTGGCATTTACACACCTGCTCTGATGACTTTCACTAATAGACTTCCACATCAGATCCATGGCTCGTGGGCAATTCACGACTTTACCTCATCAAATAAGAAATGCTAAGACTCTTTTAGGCTCATGAACTTTGCCTGAATTAGCATGCCCGATGTTTCTTTAAATGTTGCCTTCCTTCCTTTTGCAAAATGAATTTCCCTTTCTTTAGGGGAAGTCCAGTCGTCACTGAGGGCTGGCTTGTCAAATCTGTTGGCAGTCCGGAAGTCAGCTGTAATGCTAGAGAAATGCAAATGGTGACAACTGCTACCCGGGATCCAGCAAGCGGAGTCTAGCCTACTGCTTTATCTTCCCGTACCTTTCCCCACCTTCAGTGCTAGCTACTTGGCTTTTTCTCTTTTTATTTAAAATTAGGATTTCCTTATAGTAGGCAGAACTAGAAGGTAGAAAGGTTCAGACCCCAGATCTGTGATTTGCCAATACTAGGGAGTGACCCTGAGAAAGATACATAAATGATCTTAAAATGAAGTTTCTTGATCTGTGAAATGGGTGTTGATATCAGCTTAAGTTGTTGCAAGCATTGAGTAGTTGAGAAGTGGTCTAGCTCCTTGCAGGAACTCAACGAGAATGCACATCTCAAATCTCTCACCTTTCCCAGGTAGCTTATGGCTCCACTTGCAAATTTCCCAAATGAACAGAAAATGGGAAATCCCAAACAAAGACTTAGAGCAACCCAGAATAATACCATCCTTTTTTGGAGGAGATAAGGAGGTTGGCTAGCTTTACACACATACACACAACATTCAAGTGTACCATAACTGATTAATGAAATTTAAGATAATGACTCACCATTGAAGCTTTAAAAAGTAGTTGCTTTTATTCACTATATGCTTCTTAAAATATAGAACAGTTTTTAAAATGTATATTCCCTCTTCCTTTAAAGAGACAAAATGTGTATATAACAATTAGACATATTTTCAGAGGAAGGTAAATCACAAACAGCAATATTTCTCTAAGCAAATATACAGATAGATCAGTGTCCACTCTATTAGGAGAATAAAGTATTTCAAGGCCCATTGTAGATTTTGGAAGCTCATATTCAGGTCCCAGTGTACCTTTATTCAAAGGACTGAAGGATTAAAATAGAATAGAATAGAATTTATTAATTCCTTCATTCAGCAAAATTTCAGTTTTAATTTTGTTGGGTGCCTATGTTCCACTTAGTCCTATCTTTTAATTCTTTGATGATAACTAGCTGATGTGAAATGGTAAACATACCCATAGAACAAGAAACATTTCATTTCAAATTATTGACCAGATTTTCCCCAGTTCAACTCATGCTTGCTTATGACCTAATAATGATGCATCCCAGGAATTATGATCAATAATGCAACCACATTGAGGTATGATATTTTCCATTAAAAATCATTTCAGAATACAGGACCTCTGCTGATTATCTCGTATAATTAAAGAGTAATTTTTAAATGTAGTTTTTTTTTCTACCAGATTTTTTTCCACTGGATAGGTGACAAATTAAAGACATGGCAAAATTAGGCCAGAACTTACACATCAAGAATACCCTTTCCCTTCTCCTTATCACCTCTTAAAAATAAAGGGACTATTTCCCTCCATGCTATCCACTTGGAACTCCAGTAAGTAGATGAACAGATTGGTTTCTTTTCCCTCCTGTCTTTATTTACCCAGGGCCAGGCTCTCTCCAGGTGTGGAGGTGAGTGTGTGTGCCTGTGAGAGGAGGGCCTTATTTACACAGCCAGGGAATTGGGCTCAATCTCTGAGATCTCTTCCAATTCTTATTTCCTCTGAATTCCCACTTAAACTCTCTGTCCTCCAGCCAAGACTGCCCCCCACCATTCTAGACAGCCAGCAGCCTGCCATTTTCTTAATGTATACATAGTCTAAACCTTGGGCTCTTTCATTCTAGATGAACGGCTACCGGAAAAAGATCAAAGATGCCACGGAAAAAATGATGGCTCTTGTTGCTGAGCTTTCCATGAAACAGGCTCTGGCCATTGAACTCCAAAAGGAAGTCATGGATAAAGAAGATTTCATCTTCTCCTGCAATTCCAGGATAGAAAAGGGTCTGCCACTCAATAAAGACATTGAAAGAGAATGGCTGAAGGTACTTCGAGATGAAGAAATGTATGCTTTGGCCATCACTGAAAAATCTCAGGTAAGCTTTGTCTTCTATATTGCATTTGTCCAGTGTGGCAGGAAGGGCTATTTTCAGGGATTTCAGTCTTCCCGAAATATATAAAAAACCTCCCACTCTAGCACACACCTAGTTCCAACAAGCAGTAGAAAGGAGTTTTGTTTTTATTAAGATATGATGTAGGGGACAAGTCAAAATAACATCCCAAGTGCGGTAATATTTTCCAGAAAACATTCATCAAGCACCAACCACCCCCCTCCCCCAGACTTACATCCTGGGCTAGTGTGGCTGAACACCATAGACTCCCACCGGCAGGACAGTGGCCAGGCTGGCACTGGTTTTATCCATAGGGCTTTATGTCCTTGCACCCCTGCTCAGGCTACACCTTACTTTCCCATGTCTGGCCACTGGGACCACCAAGGTAGATTGGGAAGGTTGTCACGGCCTTCTGCAGACTATGCACTTGGTGGCATCAAAGGCCTCAAGGCCACAGCTTTCTTCTCCAACCACTGACCTAAATCTAGGTCTATCACTGGACCTACACATCGGGTGCTGAGTTCTGCCTACTCCCATGACCTTCTAGTATTCTTAAAATGGCATTAAGGATCTCTTTTTAAGAAAACTACATTCTGGGGACCTACAGCTCACTCTCAGACTGGCAGGTAGATATCCCCCAAAGGATCACTATTCACTCCCTATCCCAAGAAGACATGCCTTCCAAACACACACTAGAAATGCCTGAAAATAGGGTCAGATTTGTAATTTCCACACTGCCTGGGACTCTATTTTTTAGGGCATTCATTTTTACCTATGATGTCCCAGCTGTCATTTACCTGTCTCCATTATTTAGAGTTCTTTTTTAATGCTGTAAAAAATTCCTCTATTCTCCAGAAGCACAGGCAGAATCTTGAGGACCCTGAGGTTCAAAGCAAGGTGCTGACCACTTCTGTCCTCTGGTTCTACTTCACTCCTTATTTCCCTCTTTGTTAACATTTGCTCACCAATGACTTACTCCAGCCTTTTTCAAAATCATGGAAATAGTGTGTAATGAAAGCTATTAAAGCTGGAATATAGTGAATTTAAAACCCACTAACCAGTTTATGATAAACCCTAAACCCCAGCAACAGAGTGATACTTGGGTAACATGGGTCATTCCAATTAGATGCTGTGTGTGTGTGTGTGTGTGTGTGTGTGTGTGTGTGTGTGTGTGTGTGTGTTTAGCAACTCCACCCTCATACCCATCTGTCCCTTTGGGGGAATATCAGTCAACACAGCCTAAGACTGCTCAGACCCAGCTGTGTCTGCTGGGCCCTGAGGATGAATTGGCTTCACTATAGTTTTCAGGAAACTCAAAAGGAAAAATCATTCTTTGCAGGAGTTCTTGGCGGCAGATATTCGCCAGCTACCCAACGGTGTTTACACAACTGCAGAGCCACGTCCAAATGCCTATATCCCAGAGGCAGAGGCCGCTCTTCCCTTGCCAAAACCATATGGCGCTTTGGCTCCTTTTAAGCCCAGTGAACCTGGGGCCAATATGAGGCACATAAGAAAACCTGTTATAAAGCCAATTGAAATCTGAGTATGTGAACCAATCCAGGCTTCTCAACGAGAGACACTTCAATCAGGTTTCCTCATATCCACAGCTGGAAAATATCAGCATAAGAGTTCTAACATACAAATTATTGCAAAATATTGCAATTGACCACCAGTGGAGAACAACATGGCTTCCTTTTACACTCATCAACTACTATATTTTACATGATGTTAAGTAGGACACAGAATTGTCCTACAGTTATGGCAAGGCATATATCTGTAGTGTTTATTTTTTTTTCTTTTTCACTCTATATATTTACTACCTTTCAGAAATGTATAGTCCAGGGGCTATAAAAATGCAAGAAAAATAAATCAAATTTCAGTGACGTACAGAAATTGGCAGAGTGGTCTCTGTTTATTAAAGAAGAAGAAAATGGGGTGCCAGCGTGGCTCAGTAGGTTAAGCATCTGACTTTCGGTTCAAGTCATGATCTTGCAGTTCATGGGTTCGAGCCCCGTGTTGGCTCTGTGCTGATAGCTCAGAGCCTGGAGCCTGCTTCAGATTCTGTGACTCCCTTGCTCTCTACCCCTCCCCTACATGTACTCTGTCTCTGTCTCTCTCTCTCAAAAACAGACATTTAAAAAAATTTAAAGAAGAAAAAACACAAATACTATTGAATATATTCACTTGAAAGGGAAAGACAGAATGATTGTTTAAAAAGGAAAACATCCCAAGTAACACAGGGGTATAATTCACTTTGTTAAATAGTTGTATTTGAAATTATTGTTGGTAAATGTAAATCAAATAAAAAGCAGTAAGGAGGCTTGTCCTTTTTAAAGTATATTATGGTAATTCTTTTTACAAATAAAGAATCCTTTTGCTATAAAAATTTATCTTATAAATCTAGATTTTTTACAATGTTATATGTAAATAAACCTGTGATTATTTTAAGTTCTGACTCCAGATTTTTAAAAATTCCAATGAAAACATTTGTAGCTTTGCATGTGACAGAATTGGAAATGAGGCCAATTCCACTTATTTCATTACTCTAATTTTATTGCATTTCACCCACGTATATTTTCCTAATTCCGTTTTTATATTTTCTCATGTATGAAAATACACAAGTAAATTTGAAAACTGATTTTACTTCATATATTCAAGCTGTATTTCATATTGGTATCAGGTATGGATTTTGTGTCATAATTCTGGGAGTAAGAAATACCACTTTTTCCTCTCCTCTCCTCTCCCCACCTCTCCCCTCCTCTCCCCACCTCTCCCCTCCCCTTCCTTCCTTCTTCTTCCTTTCTCTCTCTACCCCCCTCCCTCCCTCCTTCCATCCCTCCTTCCTTCATTTGATTTTTGCTAAATCAAACAAAATATTTTGCAAACCCACATCCTGCCAGACCGGAAGGAAATTTAATCTCATTCTCAGCCTACAAGTCAGTCCTGAATCTAACTGGATGGTTTGGAAAGCTATTAAGAAGTAAAGTGTCTATGATAAGTAACACTGTGTGGTTAACACAAAGAAATACTGTATACTTAAACACAAATCCTGTGTTGTAGGAATTAGTAATTGCATTAGGGATCCAAAAAATATACATGTAGGAACAATATAAGAATGGAAACATAATTTGTAACACAAAGGGATGGATGTTTAAATATTACAGGTGTGCTACTGGTTAAGAGGGGGAGGGTGTCACTGTGTGTTGGAATGGCCAGGGATCACAGTCAGATGGAACTTTTTATCTGGCCCTTAAACATAATTAAGATTTTAATAAGTGAGGAGGGGATTCCAAGTGGGGGGAAAAGCCTAAGCAAAGTTTGGAAGTAAGAAGACAAAAGCTGAATTCAAGGCCCAGCAAACTGGCCCGGCTAGAACAGCATGTTCACGTTGGGGAATTGTGTAAGAGCCACAAGGAGTTTGGATCCTATCCTGTAATGAATGGCAAGTCATTGAAAGGCTATGAGCAGGAGCAGTTTCAGCGTAAGTCTGAGGAATCAGACTTTAGAAAGACACCAAAACGCAAGTGTGAAAAAGAAAAGGGTAGGGAGTGAAAACCAATGACCTTCTCAAGAGAAAAAAAAGTCTAACATGCTGACAAGGCCCCCAGATTTGCAGCCTCTGTGATGATTAAATATGTGACCAAAAAGGGAAATTCTGTAGTGGAGGACAATATTTGGAACACAACTATGATTTCAGAAAAGAAGTTGAATTATGACACCAGCTAGTGATAATTATAATCGTTAAAATTTTACAAGATCACTGCAGGAAACAGGGTGAAGAGAAAAAAAGCAAAGGGTAGACTGACCCCGGGCAAGCAACTACCATTATAGATCAGAATGTAGTCACTGTAAGAGAGAGAGGGAAGAAAAAAGAAAAATAGGAGAACTAGTTAGGTGTCATGGGGGCCTCGAGGGAACATACTCACAGACTCATGATTCCTGGCTGGGATAAAAAGGCCATGTTGAGAAAATGAAAGAGGCCAAAACCTTCAGTGTTTCTTATTTTAATGGCAAGATATTACTAAATCAAACTTTTATAAATACAAAAAAAAAAAAAAGAACTTTAACATATACATACAGTTCCATCTGAACCATTATAAAAACAAATCCTACTCTAAATACTGGATGTACACACTGCCATATGTTACAAATTATTCTATTCTAGAAATAGCAGATTTGACCTGGTCCAAATTCAGCTCTTTAAAAAGTATCCTCTTTCCAAATACAGTTCTTATGTAACATTTAATTTTTCTGCTTGTCCTATGTTGTTTTCAACGACACATCTAGTTTCTGTTTTTCTACACACTGTTCCCTACATTTTTTTAAAGCATATTTTATTTCAGAGTGCAACAGAAACTAGCTTTTGACCTAGGAAGCCATTAGGAAGGTAAGCCACTAGGGAAGAGCATCACTGATGACACTGCGTGCCTCCTGGGACTGTCGGTCACTGACCTCTTGTCTGCTGTCCAAAACTGGGATGAGGCACAGCAGTTTGATTCTGTCTCAACAAGTACCAGACTGAAAGTCAGACGGCTTGACAACGCATTCTGACTTTGGTTACCAATTTTAAATATTGGTCAAGGATTCCTGACAGACGTCAAGCTAATGAGCAAGATTAAACTATTGGAGGCGGGTATAATTGCATTTTCTCTTTTACAAGCCTAAAAGCATCATGGTGTGTTTCAGAGCTGCTTCCTCTACAAATTTTGCATCCACATTGTCATGTCCTTCAAAAGCATATAGGGCTGGGAAAAAAACAAAAAGAGAGAGAGAGAAAGAGAGAGGAGAAAAGAGTTACTATGAAGCCATGGAACTTCTATAACATTGTGCTCGCAGCTCGTTGAAATTGTAATTCTTTTATATTTTGGTAATACACATTATTCTGAAAATGTGTGGTTAAAATTTATCAAACCTCAGCCCTAAGGAAGGTCATTTGCAGCAACCAAATGGGTTTTGAATCTCTTAAATCCTTTTAAAACCTCAAAGGTGATTATCCCTTTGGTAATTTACTCTAAGAACTAAATTGTACATTACAAACCAAGATCAATTGCAGAAAGGACTAAGTTGTAAGTAAGGGGTATTCTGGAAAGAAAAGGCTACACAGAAATGAATAGGGACTGATGTGTCAAGAGAACAGCAGGGAAATGCTAAAAGTGGAGGAGTGAAATTACCTTGATTGGAGCATTCTATGTCTGTCAGTATTTCAACAAAGTAGTTCAGAGGCAGAAATTCCACACTGAATGACGACTTGTGAATCACGGAACTTGGGGGCTAAAAGAGAAACCACTTCTGGTATCAGTTGAATCTCCCCAACAAGCACAAACTTACAAAAAGGGCACAGAATGACAATTGCTGCCTATACGGATACATTGAAGTGGGCAGACAGGCTCCAAAGAACATTTAGTGGGGCTGTGCTTTCCCACGGACTCACCTTTTTCTTATAGTTCTGCAGCAGTCTCTTCACGTGGTTCCGGGAAATAATGTTAGAGCTCATAGGATGATCCCAAAGTCGACAGATCTTCTGACCAATAAGCTTTTAGGCAAATTGAAAAATATGTAGAGGGGGAGTTTTAGGGCAGTGGAAACACTGTATGATACTATAATGATGGACCCATTGCATCATACACTTGTCCAAACTCACAGAATGAACAACACCAAGAGTGAACCCTAATGTTAACCATGGACTTTGGGTGATTGTGATGTGTCAGTGTAGGTTCATCAGTTGTAACAAATGGACCCCTCTGGTGGCGGATGTTGATAATGAGGGAGGCTATGCGCATGTAGGGGCAGGGGGCATATGGGGAATCTCTGCACCTTCCACTCAATTTTCCTGTGAACCTAAAACTACTCTAAAAAAATTAAGTCAATAATAACAATAAAAGAATGGAAAAAATATAGAGAGGAGAATATAGCTTACAGTGCATTAAGTAAATGTACCTTGTATCTATTTATAATTTAAAAAGAATGGGGGCGCCTGGGTGGCTCAGTCGGTTAAGCAGCCGACTTCGGCTCAGGTCATGATCTCGCGGTCCGTGAGTTCGAGCCCCGCGTCGGGCTCTGTGCTGACAGCTCAGAGCCTGGAGCCTGTTTCAGATTCTGTGTCTCCCTCTCTCTGACCCTCCCCCGTTCATGCTTTGTCTCTCTCTGTCTCAAAAATAAATAAACGTTAAAAAATTTTTTTTTAAAATAATAATTTAAAAAGAATTATTCAAAAGTAGCTAGTCTCGGGTGCCTGGGTGGCTTAGTTGGTTAAGCATCCAACTTCAGCTCAGGTCATGATCTTGCAGTATGTGGGTTCTAGCCCCACATAAGGCTCTGTGCTGACAGCTCAGAGCCTGGAGCCTGCTTCGGATTCTGTGTCTCCCTCTCTCTCTGCCCCTTCCCCACTCACACTCTGTCTCTCTCTCTCTCTCTCTCAAAAATAAACATTAAAAAAATGAAAAAAATTTAAAAACAAGTAACTAGTCTAAAAGAGAGGCCCTTTACACTGATGTTGCCAAATTCTTTTTCTAAAATGGAGTTCATCTGCTACTCTTCAAAATCGGGTACCTGCGACTCTAAGTGATACCTTGATAGGAAACAAAAGTCTGTAGCCATGTTTCTCTGCCAATGTCTTGCCCAGAAAATTATAATTCCCTAAGAGTTTGAGGCAAAAAAAAAAAAAAAAAAAAAAAAAAATTAGAGACCAAACTAAATGTTCAGAGACCTTCCCCAGAGAGATATAGCCATGGAAAGTATGCTTTGTTTTCTACCCTCGCCTTTGCTTCACTAAGCTGTGAGGAGGAGAGGGTGTTACAAAGGAAGATGATTAGGTCCAGAAAGGCAACGGACATCCCTTTGTGGGAGGACTGTGCCAGAGATACGAGTGTTCAAGGTATGCAAACAGAGCAGAGAGCTGGCCGAGGCTCTCAGGGTCAGGAAGTTTGTGGAGTCCGAGGCTCTGAAGACCTTGCTGTGGAATTTCATATTTTCTTAGTATTTCTGACTCAGAGAGCTAATATCCTCCATAAAAATAAGGAGTGTCTGGATAACCCTTTCTCTCACGTTCCTCATTCTTCCTTCGACCTGGGAATGTTTTCCTGCTGTGGTGGAAATGACAGAGGGAGGAAATGCAGTTCCAGAACCTTCTGACCTCACCTGTATTTAAATTTCTTATCAGTTTAAATGCCAAAAGCACATGTTTCCCCTGTCCCTCCCCTCAGACTCACAGACGTAAATATTAGCGTGGTTTCCTAAGAGGGGAAAATGGCTCAGTGCTTCAGGCAGGCTGTGCCAGGCTGTACAAAGCCAGAGGAACAAGCCCTTTGTGGGCGCAGCAGGGAACGGCCGACGGGTGGGGATGGATGGGATTTCTTGGAAAGGACTGAAAAGTGAAACAATTCAGTTGACTTTAGCCCAAAACAAGTAAATGCTCCCTTTACAAGAAGAAACTGAAGGACGTTCATACCAAGGCTTATGGAGAGAATAAAATATAATTCAGGATTACCGGGGGAAGCCGCACAATGATGCTGAATTTTAGTTTTTCATTTTTCTCTGTATTGTCCAGATCTACAAGAAAGGTAGATTGGCAAATAAAACAAACCTCCACTTTAATATCTGAGCAAGCCAAATACTACTTCAGTGGTTCATTCTGATAACACACATCCCAACCTTGTATTCTCATGTTAAGTCTAACAATACCTTGAAAATTTTAGTTTGTGTCTCTGAATAAAAGGGCTTTGTTTTTATTGAAGCTGTTTCTATATGGCGTGGAACATGGCTGCCAGCCACAGAACAATTTTACTAACTTAAAACAGAAGGCACCTTGAGGAATGGCAAATACTTTAACACACATTAACAAAACTCATCTATAAAATACCACAATGAGTAATTTCAGCAAGTGATTATACTAGGGGCTGTCGAATGCAAATTCATGTAAGCCCTGCATCTCTTAACTTTTCTTGCATTTCAAGCCTAAGTCTGAGATGACAGAGTTAATCAGCTGAAAGTAAGCCATTTCATGACATTTTCTCGAGAAACAAGCCTTCAGAGTCTCCTATCCTCAAGTGCCCCCGTGTACAGAGAAGGAATGTAATAGCTGTGTGTGGACTGAGAAGCCCCTTTGGGGCCTCTTGAAGGTCTAAGGCACTTCAAATGAGCCCAAAGGCTGGTTACAGGAAATGAACAGGACCAACTGCATATTACATGGAATCCATTGCAAAAGGCCAATGAGGACCCCTTGTTCCGCTACTAAGAATTTCAAGATTTAACGCAGAGCATTCAACAGGGCACAGGGCACTCCTGAGTGCCCGGTAATCCCCCTGCACTCCTGAGTGCAGCGGGGCCCCGTGTGACCCCACAGGCTCACACCCGCGAAGCCAGCCTGATGGTGCTCAGCCTGGAGCTGGCACTCTGGCAGACTCAGAGCCTCGTACCTTTCATGAGCCTTGTGACAGCTGTTTCGGTGAGAAGCAACACTCCGCTATCAATGTAATGCAGCAGGTTGTGCAAAGGGAGACAGTGGACACCCAGGATCGTGTGCAGAGTGTGAAAACCTAGTAGAGAGATCAGGAGGGTAAACACAGTCGGCCAGCATCCCAGCCTTCCAGAGGAAAGGAATTCAGTAATGTAGATAAAGCACTTAGCTTGGTCCCTTGGCACCTAGAGTCAAATAAATGCTGCTAGAAGACAAGGTCCAAGTTTCCTTCTTTGTGTTATCACGACCAAGTAGTGCTCTGGGTACATAGTAAGTTCCCAACAAGAATGTACTGCCTTCACCTCATGTCCCTTCCTAGGCAAACAGACAAAATGCAAGGCCTGCCCAATGAAAAATAGTTTTACAGTTTAATAGGTTTGCGATTCTACAGTAAGATGGCAAAAGAGAACAATTAACAGAAGAACTTCAAACCCCATATGGCCAGGCCAAAAGGCTGATAGATGGGGACCACATTGTTGAAGAGGAAACATTTTGGACCAGAAGAGGACAGTCTATAAGCCTGATCTCTGGGTATGCCCTAAAGAAAGGCTTTGGGGGTCTACTTGAAGTAAATTATAAAAAAGAAAAATGTAAATAATATGGTCAGATAGCATATCTATAGGAATTCAACAGAGAGGATGGCCCACCCTCATACCTAAGTCCTGTGGGGAGGGTTACTCAAACACTCAGAAACCTAGAGTTCTAAGTACACTGTTAACAACACACAATAAAAACAGGGGCGCCGGATGGCTCAGTAGATTAAGCGTCTGACTCTTGGTTTCAGCTCAGGTCATGATCTCACGGTTTGTGAGTTCGAGCCCCGCATGGGGCTCTGCACTGACAGCACTGGAGCCTTTTCGGGATCCTCTCTCTTTCCTGTCTCTGCCTCTCTCAAAATAAATAAATAAACTTTAATAATAATAATAATAATAATAATAATAATAATAAATAAAAACAACATCCATGGGAGAAGAAGATAGCACTCCAGCAGATAATCAGAAAAGCCCTCTTGGAAAAGACAGCATAGAAGGGGACCTTTGAAGGGTAAATGTGATTCCTGTGTGTGGAAATGAGGTCAGAGAACATACAGAGTGGAGACAGTTAAAAAAAAAAAAAAAAAAAAAAAGCCAGGCTTGTCATGAGCAGACCAAAGCTAGAATCCTGCCATGTTGCTTACTCACCATAGGTAACTAAGCCCCTATGAGCCTGTTTCTTCATCCCTAAAATGGAGCCACCAGTACGGTTCCCACAGTGTGGCTTTGAGAACTAGAGCAAAGTCTATGAAGCGCAGAGCACATGGTAGAACAACAGTGACAAATAACAAACACGTATTGAGGCCTTCAGTCTAGGCACCGGCCAACTTGATCCTCATACAACACTATTAGGTGGGAACTACCTGATTCCCATTTTATAAATGGGGAAACCAAGATCCATAGGCACTAAGAAGGTTGCCTAGAATCATACCATTAGTAAGTGGCAGAGCTAAATTTGAAGGCGGGCTATGGAATTTTAGCCTATAACATTACCCCGCACCAATAGCTGGCAGCTGGGTTAACGGGACAACAGGAACAGAGGCCCAAAAGTGAGAAAGTACAGGGCATGTTCAGAAAGCATTAAATGACCCAGCTGAGTTGGAATCAGGTGTATGAGAGGAATGGTAGGAGGTAAGGCTGGAATGGTTAGTTTATTTAACAAATCAGATGCCTTCCAGACACCAGGCAAGGAGCTGGGTGCACGATAATGAGCAAAACAGACGTCACTGCTGCTCCCATCCACCTTCTGGTCTGATGGGAAGACAATCAGATAGTCACAAAACATACATTCTTAAAAATGTGACCAGTTCCATGAAGGAAAAGTGCAGGGTGCCCTGAGTATTGGCAGGGACTGAATGCTGAATGACGGCAAGGAATATCTTATTTATTAGACTCTGGAGAGGGATACTGAAAGTTTCTGAGCAAGATGGAAAAAGGATTTCAGTTTTACTCTTGGAATATTAAAATGGCAACAGGCAAAGAATGGACTGGAGTACCAACACCTTGCTACAAGAGGTATGGAGACTTACAGGAGGCTACTTCATGAACCTGCACCAGAGGTGATGAGGGCATTGACCCTGAAAGAGGAAGGGAGGGATTGGGGGAGACACGTGGCAACAGGTAGAGAATTGGAAACTGAGGGGGTGTGGATAGGGAATAACAAAGGATCACAGCCTAATCTTAGGAATTTACATGACAAGGAAATGATGCCCAAAGAGCAGGAACTTGAATTCAGAGCCGTCATGGAGTTTTCTGTCTCTGAGCACATGAATCATGAGCAATGAGGGACTGAGTCCGAAGTTCTGGCCACATCAAGGGTCAGATAAAGTGCGGACTCTGCCCACAAACAGATGTTAATGGGCTGACAGCTGGAGGAGTCCACTGGCTTCTCTGAATCCAAAAAAAAAAAAAAAAAGTGACTTTTACTAACTAATCAACAACATGAGATTTTTCACATGGATTTGGACATTCTTCCTAAGATTAAAAACTGTTGTGAAATTAGTTCTGAAGAAAAGTTTACATAAGCGTCCTATAGGTTTCCTGGATTCAAAATCCCTTCTCCAGCCCTGTGTCTGTGTCCTGGAAACCCCTGATGACGCTTCATTCTCTATCCCTAGGGCACAGCCCCACATCCAACAGTCCTTTCTTGGCTGCCTCCACACATCAGCTCCAAGTAACACAGCCAACTGGCTCCAAGTAGGCATCAGTTCCAAGGCAGAGCTTTTGCAGCCCCCGTCCGCATCCTCCGAGGCTCCTGGCCTCAGGTAGCCAGTGAGGGGAACCCAGGCTCCCTTCAAACTGCAAATGCTCCAGCTATGGTTAAACCATGACTTCCTTTTCGGGGTCCTTGTTGCCTTTTCCTCTTTAACCAAATGGATTACAAGTTTCTGACCCTTGGAACTCAAACAGTTCTCACTAATCCAGGAGGCTTGGAAAGCAAGCACACAAACACAGGGACATGGGAAAACACCGGTGTTTACACACACATGCACACCCACGTGATCCAACCTCACTTCACCTCTATTTCCACGTCAAATGAGGGAAACAAAGATTTAAAAGAAGAGGAGAGAGGGATACTGCTCTTACTTGACCCATGGACACAAACCATTAAGTGTACTCCTAATTATTCTCAGCCACTATGGATAACACTTTTCCACCATGTTTCCCCTCCTTACACATGCCTGTGGAAGAATGTGATGTTCCACAGAAGGTAAAGTCTTCTGATCTCCCAAGTATAATGTTTTCCCCATGAGTCACGTTCATTTATTTACAAAAGAGGCTTGAACATCCACGGTGAACAAATCTGAAAGTGTCAATCATTCCTCTAACAAGTCTTTTGTGTTCATGACAAATAATTAAGAGCTTAAGGCAGAGAGCTATAATATAGTTTTCATGAAATCCCTTCAGTCTTTCTAGAGGGCATCTTGCAATTCAGATTCCATCAGGATCATTTAAAGCCATCTATAATGTTCATGAATGGTCACTTTCAGATCCCTACAAAATCAAAAGAAACTCTTTTTGTACCTCCACTACAAGCAGCTCTTATAAGATAAGGTGTATGGATAGAGAAAGCATGAAGGATTCCAAAGCATGAAGGATGTATCACAAATGCTGACAAGCCAAGACTGCTGTGGGGATTCCTGGGCCCATAAATAGTCAATGTTTCAGCATCAACTAATTCAAATGGAATATAAAATTCAAGAGACAGCACAGAATAGTAGCTAAAAGCACAGATTCTGGAGCCAGACTGCCTGGCTTTGAATACTGGCTCTGTTGCTTAATAGCTGTGTGACTTTTAGGCAAGTTGCTTAGCCTTTCTGTGCTTCAATTTCATCATCATAAAAGGGGAAGAATCATAAGTGGAACCCTATGAAAGTGCCATTTTTGTTGGTCAAAAACTGGTTGGATATTGACAATTTAATGTGGTTCAATTTAAGTTCCTACCATTTAGGACTGTTATGAAGATTAAACGTGCTTATTTATATAAAGTACTTAGAACAGTAACGGGCATAAAATGGGCACCATACTCATACTGGTTTAAATTTTTTTTAATGTTTATTTTTTTTGAAAGACAGAATGTGAGCGGGGGAGGAGCAGAGTCAGAGAGGGAGACACAGAATCTGAAGCATCTGAGCAGTCAGCACAGAACCTGACTCAGGGCTCAAACCCCTGGACTGTGAGATCATGACCTGAGCCAAAGTCAGACACTTAACCTACTGAGCCACCTAGGCTCCCCGGTCCTGGTTTAAAATGAATAAATAAAAGAATGAATTACTGGTATATTATTGGATAGATGTATGTGTATAAATAAACAAAACTGGCTGATAAACATTATGTAGTGATAGTTATCATAAAGCTTAACACTTGTCAGAACTTAGATGTAATGAACACAAAGCCGATGGGAGCTTATTTGTTTTGTATAAAGGATACTGATTTATATACACCTGTTCCCAACTGGACTTCTGTTAATTTTTGTAACTGCTCTAATTTCTAGCACAGTACATGGAATGGAATTTAAAAAATCAACAAATTGTTTACTGAATGAACAAATGACCAATTAAATGAATGACTGCATACGCACATGCCAAGGTTGTTTTGAGGCCTGACTTGCTCCTGTTTCAAAGTCCTAAGGGCAATTTTTAGCTTCCAAGCACATAACAATCAGCTCAAGTTCTGACACCCAGCCAGACCCACTTCCTTCTGAGTGTTAACTTTCTCAATCAGATAAACTAAGCCTGGAGACATCAGAGAAAGATCTCCATGAATCATCTTCACTGGTTCAAAGTATCTTAGCAAGCTGCATGGGGACCAGCCTAGGCTCCCTAAAGTTAGTGACAAGGCATAGCATAGTTTAATAATTGGAGAGATCTGGTCTGCAGAGAACCAATGTCAGGACCATCTCTCACGGTGACGCCAGATACCCAATTTCTCAGACACAGGAGATCACATCCTTAAACTCATAATGTGCCAAGACTGGGACCACGTGAAGAAGAAAAAACAAATTTCTTACAACAAAAGACAGAAGAGCCAAGACTTACCGGGAGGCAGCGGTAAAAACAAACTCTTGGTAGCTTCCAGAATCCTGGTCATGATGTGAAAGACTTTAAATTCAGCTGCACTGGCCCTCCCACTGCTGGGTAAAACAACACAGCCACAGTCAGCCAAGGGTTAATCTCTAAAACCCTGTTTGTAGGGGCACCTGCGTGACTCAGTCAGTTAAGCCTCTGACGCTTGATTTTGGCTCAGGTCATGATCTCACGGGTTCGTGAGATCGAGCCCCGTGGGGCTCTGTGCTGAAAGTGTGGAGCCTGCTTGGGATTCTATCCTTCCCTCTCTCTCTGCCCTTGCTCCACTCATGTGCACTCTCGCTCTCTCAAAATAAACAAACATACATTAAAAAAAAACCTGTTTTTCTAAGCAGTGGCTCTGAGTACCTAACAGAGATGGAATTCATGCTAATGGTGAAAGGCTAGGCCCTGCTGAAAGCCTCATAAGTATGATGGCGACCATCAGTCTAAAGCCTAGAATCTAACCAGACAGAAGGCACATAAATGATAAATGGTATTAATTGAAATTCCCCTTCCTAGCAGTCCTGAGCTCACACGTCCCTCCCTCCTCATCAACCACGTGTCAGGGAAAGAGGATGGGTGAAGTAACAGGGCGATTCCCTAAATGCTGAGTATAGAATTAAGATAGACAGTGTCAGGGCTGGTGACAACTGCTGTCAACTGTTAACTTCCAAAAAAGCTTTGCCCAAACAGGCAGCAATTAGGGTTGTTTTAACTCTTTGCACACCTTGATAAGAGAGAGCAAGAGATACTTGCGTACAAGTGGGGAACACAGGGGTGAAGACTGTGTTTTCTCCAACTGGTTTCCATTATCTGGCAGACGAGATCCAGCTGGAGGATAAAGACAGCCTGTTAGCCTTTGCCCATACCCTTTCCCTCAGGGGTCCCTATAGCTAGCCCTCTGCAGGGCTGATGGGCACGTTCAGGGCAGCTGGCATGTGGCCTGTGCCCAGACACAGAACCAGCCTTCCTGCAGTCCGTTCTGAGGCACTGGAATCCAAAATGGAAAGACTGAAAATGCACACCCGAGTCTAACAGAGACCCTTCTGTCTATGCAGGCAGTGCCCCAACTGAGCTTCCCCAGCCTGGTTAACAGGCCCTCAATCATAGGCCCTCTGCCACCAGCGAAGGTCAAGTCCAACTGGATTTGTTCTAGGCCTGGTACATGACAAAGGTCAGTGGCTGACAGTGAGAAGAAAGGAGACACAGAAGACAATGGAGGTCCTGAGTGTCGACTGTGGAGTAAGACTGCTTTCAAGTCCAGGTCATACATTTGACTAGTTTGTCAGCAACAGAGCAGTCTCCATGGGGCTGTTGCCAGCCATGAGTCCATGCACTACACGTGTAGGCTTAAGGACGGGGGGCACAGGGGGCAAATCAGAAAGGATCTCCATACAGGCACAGGCATAAGAGTTTATTCTCAGTGACAGAGATTCTCAGTTTCTCTTTGGCTGAAATCAGGTAAGATAACTCATAAGCAATATAGTCTGGTTCTGCAGCAACTTCCTCCATTTGTTTTAGAAAGCCTGTTCAGCCACCCTCCTGAGAGGATTGGGAGACAAGGCTGTTTGCTGCTGGGCAGGAGCAGGTGGATTTGGCCTCCATCAGTGGCAGCCAAGTCAGAAAGTCACGGGTATTGAGTTTTCTGAGGCTACAGCTCTACCACTTCTGGTCCTATTAGTTCTGGTGGTTGTTAACACAAACTGCTGTTAAAAGTTTTATGTGGGGGCGCCTGGGTGGCTCAGTCGGTTGAGCGTCCGACTGCAGCTCAGGTCACGATCTCACTATCTGTGGGTTCGAGCCCCATGTTGGGCTCTATGCTGACGGCTCAGAGCCTGGAGCCTTTCCGATCCTGTGTCTCCCTCTTCTGTGCCCCTCCTCCACTCTCACTTTGTCTCACCCTGTCTCTCAAAAATAAATAAATGTAAAAAAAAATTTAAAAAAAAGTTGTATGTGATTAACTGCAAGGAAGCATGACGCCTGAACTAAAATCCTTTAACACATTGGAAGGTGAAATTTAAAGTCAACAGAAGGAATGATGACAGATGGACATGTTAAATAATTGTGTTATTAAAGGACAAAGAAAGCAAGTTAATGTCAGCATGGGAAGATCAAGAACACGTTCATAAACTGAGTTCCTGGGTATAGTTTTACTACAAAGAATTATTATTATTTAAGAAAGTTTCAATGCCGGAGAACCAGAGCTACTCAGTTGGTTAAGCGTCTGATTCTTGATTTCAGCTCAGGTCATGACCTCACAGTTCATGAGTTTGAGCCCTGCATTGGGCTTTGTGCTGTGTGGAGCCTGCTTGGGATTCTCTCTCTCTCTCTCTCTCTCTCTCTCTCTCTCTCTCTCTCTCTCCACCAACTCCCCCCCCCCCGCCCCCCACCGGCCACACACACACTGCTTGTGCTCTCTTTCAAAATAAACAAACAAATTTGGGGGAAAAAAAAGACGAAGAAGAAAGTTTCAATGCCCTGCTTGTAAATATCAATATATGAGGATTCCAACCTCACCTAATGTATTAAAAACTGTGAAATTCAAAGATACTATTTAAAAAGACACTGGTGAGGGGCGCCTGGGTGGCTCAGTCGGTTGAGCATCCGACTTCTGCTCAGGTCATGATCTCGTGGTCTGTGAGTTCAAGCCCCGCATCAGGCTCTGTGTTGACAGCTCAGAGCCTGGAGCCTGTTTCGGATTCTGTGTCTCCCTCTCTCTCTCTGCCCCTCCCCTGTTCATGCTCTGTCTCTCTCTGTCTCAAAAATAAATAAAACATTTTAAAAAATTTAAAAAAAATAAAAAGACACTGGTGATTGTAATAAAGGCAGAAAACTATAAAAGGTAATAAAATTAAACAAGAAATTCAATCAGGGCTATATCTAATACATATATGCAAACATATATGTTCACACACTGGTCATTTGCATACTGTTCTTACCCAAACTTGGAGAAATGGAGTGTTCTTTCTCTTTATGTGAATTTAAATACTTCAAGAAACTGGTCTACCACACTATTTCTAGGTTCTTAGTAGGGTCATGCCTGAACTCCATACACTTTCTGAGAGACTCAAGATTGCCTCAAAATTCAAACTGGTCACACCACTTCTATTTACACATGGACTGGTGTTATTAATTTGGATCACACAACTTCAGTGAGTGACTACTGGCTACTGAGTAGATAAGCTACCAATCCCACCAGCAGATTCTAATGTGGGAGTATTTACACAACTGAGCTAGAATCTGGCCTAATTGAGCTGTTAGGCACTCATTAAGAATTTAAATTCAAGTTCTCTCATGTCTTCATAAACCTCCATGTACAGAAATCATTACCTATGGTTTAATAAGGAGCTAGAAGATGCCAAGATGACATATGACATATGAACATTTGGCAACCATGCCAAGTTCATTACTGTTCTATCCTTCCATGAACATAAAAATCACCATTTGAAGGAACTGCAATAAACTACTTTCATAACATTGCTTTTTTGGTTCTTTTTTCCCTTTATTCAATCTCCAGCGCCAAATATACTGGTTTGAGGACAGGAAATCTGTAAAAAACCTAATCTGAAAAACTGAACCATATACTGGGAGCTACATACTGGGAGACCAGGGTGGAAGGAGCATGATAGAGAACAAAAAAGCAAAACTAACCAGTTTTGAAACATAGTCCAGAACCATCTGTTCAATTTTCTTCTTTTCTACACCCTGTAGGTGTCTCAGAAGATGGTCTTTTAGCTCAGACACCATCTGAAAACAGGATACAGATTAGATAAGTCACAACCTGCCCACTCACACCTGCTACTTGTTTAAACTAGATCCATTTATTAACACTCTTTACCAATATGAAAAATACTGGGTCTGAAGGTCCCACCAGCAGGAATGTACAAACCCATAGTGTTACTTCAACAGGCATAAGTCAAGGGCACCAACGTTCTCCTCAAGAGGAACTACTGATGATTCCCTCAGTGAGCAGCCAAGAATCAGATTCCCAGCCTTAATTAGAATTCTCCAGAGAAGCTGGGCAAAACCATTAACTTAGAAGTCTTTGGGATGTACCAGATGGTTGAAGTCTAGTGCTCCCAGCCCTGGAGAACTAAAAGGAACTACTCTAATCACAGAACAACTGGGAGTTGGAGGGGGGGAGGTATGGTGTGGGACCTTTGGAAGGACACAGGCAGGAGTAAAAAGGAAATGCATCAGGTACCTTCCTCTGCGCAGTGGTTACAGACACTGAATAAAGCCCCTACATGGAAAAGTAATGAACTTATTGATTCTATTGCCTCCAAACAGGCTTGTATACCTACTCTGTTCTTGGAGCTCACCAATCAGTGTGGCATCCCAGCCCTCCCCACCTTTTGTTTTTCTGTCTCCTTCCTTTCTTTTCCCCTCCCTTTTGCCTAGATGCCCTACTCAGCTAGATGCCCTCCTGGCTAGAGAGATTTTTGCATGAATAAACACCATGAGAATCGTACAATTGACATTATATGTGTACATATCTTCTATTTTAGCAGATTTGCATGTATAACATCCTAAGCAAAACTTAGCCTGTGGCATTCTGGGCCATGTGTTCATCAATTAGGCTTAAAATTTTTTGATTCATGACTACTGCATGCTTTTTTGCGCTTTTCAATTTTTCTATAATAGCCATAAACATGAAAATTTAAGTCACCCATAATCCTATCATCTATGTTAACATTTTGAATTTTTTATTTTCCTTTTCTCTAGTGTGCACATTCATTCTAATGTTTCCTAATTTGTTTTTTCTTCATATAATAGTTTATGTCATTAAATATTCTTAACCACACAGGTTGTGATGGCTGCACAGTATTCAATTTTAGGAAAGTACTAGAATTATTTATTCCCTTCTTACACATTATGAGATGCTTCTTATGCAAGTGTTAATAGTACTGAAAAAAATCCTTATACAATATTTGTTTGCCATATCCCCAATTATTTTCTCAGGCTAAATTCCTAGAAATGGAATTTGTTGGGTCACATACTTAAGGTTTGTAGAGACACTGCCGAAAGACACACAGACACTGTGGTTATACTAATTTTTAGCCACATCACATGAGACTGCCCAATTTCCCGTATACTGAACTTTGTAATTTTTAAATTTTTGACAATTTGATACACACATACATAAATTTTTTATATTAGATTCTTTAATCTATCTAATATTTTTGTTGGTTTATGCTATAAAGTAGTGGTATTTGGGATGGGGGGACTTCAATGGTCTTTTCCAAATAGCCAGTCATTGATTGAAAATTCTTTCTTTCCATGGTGATTTTTAAATGCCTCATTTATCATACACTGAACATTCAGATTAAAACTAGAGTCTCCTGATGGTCTATTTTGTACAAGCACCACATTGTTTCAATTATCGTAGCTCAACAACATACTTAGCTATCTGGCAATGCTAGTTCCAGTCCTCTTTGTCAAGTGAGTCACTTGGTCAACTGTCAGAGAAATTTCATTGGCTTGTTAGTTGTAATTTTATTAAACCTAGAAGCTAAGGATTTGGAAATGGAATAATGTTTTTCATTTACTTTTCTAACTGGTTAATCCTAATAAAAAAGAAAATAAATTTAGAATCACCAGCTTATTAACTTTTTCCTTATTATTCCCCATTTCCCCAGTTGATTATTTTATTTGTTTGTTGCACTGGACAATCATAGCATCTTCTTTTACTTTTGTTTCTTATTGCACTGTATAGAATTTCTAGAACAATATAAAATTTTAGTGAAAATAGCAAGGATCCTTAACTTCCTTCTGATTTTAACAGGAATGCCCCCAACATTCCATTAAGAAGGGTGTTAACCATTAGTATTAGAATATTTTTTTGCCTAATTGATGTATTACAGGAGTGGGATTTTACTTTTATCAATTTTAAGCACCTATAAAGATGATCTTTTTTTCCCCTCTTTGAACTAGTGATATGATGAATTACATTAATGTATTTGCTAATATTAAGCCTTCCTAGAAAAAAGCCCACCTGACCATGCCATATTTTTCAAATGGACAACTGGAAAATATTTTAATTAAGCTTGTGGTATCTATGTTTATAAGTAAAAGTGGTCACTGTTAGATTTTGGTTTTAAGGTTATGCTAGCTTTCTAAAGTGACTGAGAAGCTTCCCATTTTTTTTCCCCCCAAAAATAATTTACATAGCATGGGGATGATCTAGATCCTTAAGCCAGTTTGAAAGAACTGACTCATTAAATAATTTGGTGACTTTTTTGGAGATAATTTTTGACAATTTTTTCAAATTATTTATGGTTATTGTGCTTTCAAGGACTTCTATTTCTTCTTGGCTCAAGTTTGGTATTTCTCTTTATTAAGGAAAATTTAACTGGAATTTTCAAATGTGTTTTTCTCATATTTTAAAATTTTCCGTAATTTAACGTGATGGATTACCCCATTCCTAAGCCTGTACAGTATTAAAAATATTTTATTAAACTTTTCAGATGTCTCTTTAATCATTTTTTAAAACATATTTTGGATTTATTTACCAATTCCGCTCTTACAGTAATTTATATAACTCTCTTTGGTCTTCCTACAGTAGGACTTCTTGAGAAAGAATACTTTATTCTGTTGTGTTTTAAACCCCAAATACAAATGCCACAGAGACATTGTTCTTCCCTTGTTTCAAAAACTCAGTGGAGTACATTTCCTTATGATGTTCCGTAATTATATATTTTGGGGGTGACTGATTTATGTATGTCTCTCCCACTAAACTATAAATTCTAAAAGTGCAGGGGTGCCTAGGTGGCTCAGTTGGTTAAACGTCTGACTCCAGATTTCAGCTTCAGGACCTCATGGTTCATGAGCCCAGAGTTAGGCTCTGTGCTGACAGTGTGGATCCTGCTTGGAATTCTCTCTCTCTCTCTCTCTCTCTCTCTCTCTCTCTGCACCCCCCGCCACTTGCACGTGCTCTCTCTCTCTCTCTCAAAATAAATAATTAAACCTTAAAAAAAATTCTAAAAGTGCAGAAATCTTATCTGTGTTGCTTAACCACTGACCACACAGGGCCTACAGGGCTGATAACACCAAATGTTAAAAGAATGAATGAATGAATGAATGAAAAGAATGAATGAAAGATAAGGTTAGCATGAGAAGTACAATCTAGCCCTTTCCCCTTTTCTTGAAGCCTATCATTTCCCAGCACCCAAATGGCCCACAGACCGCTTACCAGACCCATAAGCAGTCTCTGGTGGTTGTCCTCCTCCTGGAAGAGGGGTGTTAATCTTGGCTCTGAAATTAAACAGAGCACGAGTCAAGCAGAGTGGTTTTCAGAAAATGGGCTAGAAGAAGAGAAATCAGCCTGGGTTTCCCTTCTCTGACTTTTTGGGAAAACTGAACACTTTGTTGATAGGATGAAATTTTTCATTACATGTGTGACCTATTCCTACAAGCTGAACTTATCACTCAGGTGATACGCAGCTCTATTCTAACAGAGGTAGAGACTAGGAAAGAAAGAAAATGAGGAACACATTTCCCAACACCAATAGGATCTGGCTTTGATTCCTCTTCAACATGAAAACTCACCACTAAGAACCTCTGCTTCACTGGTGTCAGGGAGACTTGCGTCCTCTCTTACTGCCAAGAAGGGCACAACTCAGGGACAGGGACTTGGTGAAAGGATTGCATGACTCCCTTCTTTGTGACCCCCTGTAGTTTAGTGACCTTGAGAGTCACAGAACTGAGGGGACCTGTTAATTCCTGTATCAAATAATACTAACTGAAACAAGTTATCCAACTGAAAGGTAACTAGATCAAGATGGGAAAGTGACAGGGAAGGGGCAGGCAAGCACAGTCTCACTAGATGTGCCCTCACACTCCTCTAACAGCACCTGGGTGCCCTGCTCCTCCTCTCCTGCAGCACCTGAGCCACAGCACCTGTCAAGAGAGCAGAACTTCCCCGCTCAGCAGGCTGGTGACCCTATGTGGGATGGCACAGAGGCCTCTTGACCCCTTTGGATAAATTCTACTGGATCCTACACAATCTTCCTGATTTAGATGAAGTCATTCCAAACTTGACTCCAGCAGTCCTGAATTTCACACAGATTGTTCTGTTTCTGTTAGCAATGACGTTCTTCCTAGGAAACTAGTACAAACTAAGCACGTGAGAGGAAGGGACAAGTCCCTAATGTGCTCTCAAAAAGGATACTGGTCACAGGATGCAAACTGGCCAAAAGTACAGGGGCAGGAGTGACGGACACGACAAAATCCTGGACAACCAGCAACACTTCCCAGATTGCAACATTCCCAGCAGTACGTGGAGGGTGAGCATGAATCAGACACATTCACACCCTGGCCGCTGGGCAGGACTCTGGCTAGTGGCAGAACCCCCTGGCTTCAGGCACGGATGGCCTGGTAACACAGGCTGAGGATGGTTCCCTTGGGGCTGTTCAGTGAGCACAGGCTCTGTCGGCCTGGGCTGGATGACAAGTTCACTATCATGGTTCACATGGGCTGTGCACACAGCTGCAGGATGTACCCCAACACACTATATAAAATATTTTCTGTTAGCGCCACCCAATATGTACCTAAACACCCGAGCCTATAAAACAACAGTGGGATGTAAAAATAACAGCTTTTCAAATGGAGGCTGGCCTCTATGAGGCATGAAAGAGTTCCAGGGGCAAAACCACAGAAAACTTGTACCTGGGTATGCTTAACATTCTCTTCCCCCAGTTTCACCTGGACAAACACCTGTTCATCAAGACTTACCTCAGACATTGCTCCCTCTGGGAAGGCTTTTCTAACCCCGCTCTCTTCCGCAATCACCCCCACTCCTGACCCACTCCCTCCCCCACTATGGTTCTATAACACCTGTCACCTGGTTTGGAAACCATGTGTTAGCACCTCTTCCTCACACATTCATGACAAAGCAGCCACCTCAAGTATCCCCTGCACCAAGCACTGTGTTGTATGAGGCACTATAAACACCAGCCCATTCACTCTCATTTTCTCCTCACCTTGCCCTGAAAAGGATAGCGCACAAAATGAATAGACGGCTTGCCCAGGAGCACACTGAGAGCGCTGTGGACAAACTGGAAGTCAAGCCAAGTTCTGTCCAGGTCCAAGCCTGTGCTCTTCCCCCATAACCACACAGCTCACCCAGAGACTCCTCATCTTTGTACCCCTATGGCCTAGCCTAGTGAGTGCCCAAGTGTTAACCAAGTCACAGACTCTCGCATGATCAGCCTGCTGGAAAGAAATCAGCTCTAGGCCAGGGGAACTGCCCAAGTGCATCCTGTGGGTACAGCCACAGGGCATGGTAATTAGATCAAGTCCATGAAGAAAAATAATGAAAACCACAAGGCTAACAGTGAAGGACTGGCCCAGCTAAAGTACATTCAGCAGCTGCCCCTGCAGGTCCTGGTGCCAAGACAGACAGGGAAGGAGCTGGGTGGTCCCTCTAACAGGAAGATATTCAAGGGTACTGCCTTCATTACACTATTGGGTGTGATTTTCTTGCCAACTCACAGTGGTACGAAAGACAGTGTTACAAACCAAACACTGACATCCAGAAGGCTTTATTATAGGTCTTTTCTTACCCAAATTCCTTGCTTCTAGGTTAGAAATCACCCTACAAAGAAATTAGCCAATGTTATTCACATATAAAGATTAAAAAAAAAAAAAGCCACAATACCATACAAAGACATCCTCCATAAAAACCACTGCAGAAACTGTTCTCAGGTCGCTGAAAACCTCAAACACTTTAATCAACTTGGCAAAAGCCACATTAGGCAATTATAAGATCTCAAAACCCTTTAGTGAAAACAATGACAATAATTCAGAACAATCACAGCTCTCAGTTATTGGAAATAATGGGAACAGAAAATAGAACAGGGCTGGAATGGGGCCTACACTTGTAGCACTCTGAGATGACTCATCTATCCAGAAAATGTGCTTTCAAAATAAGAGCCAGTTCGTCAGTCCACTGACACTTTTTAAATGAACCTACTGTCTCTACCCACCTTAAAGTGCTCAGTTAGTAAGAGCTTTATCACTTATAATTCATCCATCCTCTTGATGAAAGTCTACAAGGTTTAACACATATAATTTTCCCACTAGAAACTCCAGCACTGAACTCAAGAATAGGGCCCAGGTGGCTGCATTCATTTAAGTTGACAGCATCATCTGAGGGTACTCAACAAAAGTAAGCTACTTCCATGAAAGTTACCCAAAAAAGGAATCGCAAAAGATAGCCATCTTATAGGAACACCAATCCCTAATTTTACTTACTTCGTTGCATTATCAAGAATATTCTTCACATACACCATGGACCTTCTTCTTCCTGTTTTCTAGAAGGGAGAACATGTCAGAAGTGTGGAAGGTAGAGGTTTTGTGGGTGACATTTTTCACACTAAGGACATAATGCAATATAGGAAAGAAGTATAATTTTAGCAAAAAAGAAATATACTTTCCAAGTAACCAAAATACCTAGGTTCTTAAAAATTAGTTTAGAAAACATTGTAGTCTGAAATTATTAGATTTATAGGAAGGTGCAAGTCAACTATACACTGTTGTGTTATACACAACAAAACTACAATTATATACAATGCTAAAGAGAGATTTCATGTACTCTCCACCCGGTCTCCCCCAGAGTCTCCATCTTCTATAAACAGCTATAGTACAATATCAAAATCGGGAAACGGATGTTGGTAAGATGAGGGTATAGTTCGATGTCATTTCATCATATATGCAGATTCATGTACCATAGTGCACCACCTCAATCAAGCTACGTAACTGTTCCATCTTTCCAAAGATCTCCCTTGTGCTGCCCGCTTTGTAGTCAGTCCCAGCCACTCTTGTTTCAACTATCCCTAATCCCTAGCAACCACTAATTTGGGAACACCTAGATTTTTAAATCAAATTTTAACTATACAAGTACCGCAAGAACCCGTGTTAAGACCTGGAGGTTAATCCCATTTCTACTATGAATATGCTGTGTGTGTCCCTTAACCTCTGTGCACTTGATTTTCCTCCTCAAGAGAATAGAGAGCAGAGAAGCACTTTGGTCTTCCTGCAACAATGCAAAAGGACCTGGCAACTGGAGAGACCTGCAAATTTAAGCCAGCCTCAAGACTTAAGGGCATCAGCTCATCAAATGTACTATGCTTTTGCTTTTTGCTTTATTCTTATGAATCCACACAAACCTCTTCTGAGATCAGGCTGTGCCATTCTCTCCTGACCATGCTGTTGTTATAGTGCAAGTGTGGCTTGGAGTACTTAACATATTCCAGGTTGGAGTTCAGTTTTTCCCAGTAGCCCTTAAAACTATGCACCTGTAGGAGACAAAAACATTGGTGAGCTTGAGAAGCAGGGCCTGTGGCCCAAACTACCCGGTAAGGATCGCTGGAGCCTTGCTGCAAAGCTGGGCTTGCTTTACTTCCTCAGCTCTCATAGGGTAGCATTTATGAGTGAATTCTTCTCACGAAAGATGGCATTTCCCTCCTGAAAGAAATTCTAAATTGGAGAGACTTGGGGTGCCTGGGTGGCTCAGTCGATTAAGCATCTGACTCTTGATTTCGGCTCAGGTAATAGTAATACATTTTTTTAATGTTGAAGGATATATTGACACAAATTGCTTTTAAAGTTTTAAATTTTAAATTTAAGTATAATTAACATACAGTGCTATATTAGCTTCGGGAGTGCAACACAATGATTCAAGACTTCTATATATGAATCAGTGCTCACCATGGTAAGTGTAGTCACCATCTGTCATCAAACAACATTATTACAATCTTATTGACTAGATTCCCTATGCTTTCTTGGTGTTGAGCTGTAGAAGTTCTTTATATATTTTGAATATTAACCTCTTATTGGACATATTCAGTAGATTGCCTTTTTGTTTTGTTGGTTTCTTTTGCTGTGCAAAAGCTTTTTATTTTTATATTTTTCTAATAGTTTATTTTTGCTTTTGTTTCCCTTGCCTAAGGAGACATATCTGGAAAAATGTTTCTGTGGCTGAGGTCAAAGTATATACTGACACAAACTGTTTTCTTAAATCAATGAAGATAGATTTATGATACACTTTCTTGCCAAAATATACGTGTTTATAAAAGATAGGACTGGAGCCAAAGGTGCAATGTGTAGCCATAAAACAAAGTGAGCTAATGCCTAGTGTGGTGACAGACTTGGCTGCATTGCAAGAAAAAAAAAGAGAATTTATACAAAATATGTCTCAACCAAGAAAAATGCCCTTACGTTAAATAATAGCACATTATCCAAATTCTTATTGGAAGTCCATTGGTTCAAAATGAATTTTGGAGTATCAGTAAATTACATAATAATATTAACTTACTGTTTTAGAAGGCTGAAAGGCCCATCCAGCCAACATCCCTTCTCACAGAGACAAGAAAAACTATGTTCAAGAAAAGGGCATTTCTAGGGGAAACCGGCACACTGGTCAAGTCACACCACCAACTTGACCTACCTACCTCACCTTTTCTTCCTCTTTCAATTTATTTAAAATTAATATACCTTTATCCACCCTTTGGTCTTCCTTCTATTTAAAAAAATAATAATGAAAGCAAATACTGCCAACATTTGGCAGTATTCAGTCCCTGACAGGAAGTCAGTACAGCTTTCTTGCTATTCTACCCCTGGGTTCAGGCACTCTAGGGCCAAAGCCCAAAAACTAATTGGTGTTGTGGTGACACCTAGTGGTCAGTTAAGATACTAACTCTGCCTGCTTTGCCACCACAGTCCCACCCCTCTGATCTTGTGAGGAACACGGATGCCCTTTTATCTGTCATGGGGCCTCTTCCCCTCAAGCCAAACACCACTGTCCTGTCTGAAGACCCCACTCACACACTGTAACTCCTAAGACAAGATCTCTCCCAAGCTACCTTCCTTCTCCTTCCTCCCCCATTAAAAAATCCCTGTTCTCAGCTGAGAATAAACAGATAAAACAAGTCCATAGATAGGTTTCCAAGAGGGTTATGAACCCACTGATTGTATGTAAAATGGAGTGACTTGTAGGAACAATTTTCTGGGGACAAGGTCTACAGCCTGCACCAGATGTTCAAAGGAATTCATAACCTAAAATAGTTCAAAACCACTGGGTTAGAAGGAAAAGGATCTAAGTTTTAAAAATAAACAAACAAAAAACACTTTAAATAAGAAACAACTGTTAATCAGAAGTCCCAGAAATATTTTACTTAAACCGGTGGGTCTTTCAAGAATGTCACCGGGCTGCATGCCATAACATAAGTGAAAACAATTAGTGGCCGATGTCACTACATGGTATTTACAAGGTAAGTGATGTAATTTTTTAAGTTATGAAAATTCTCAGGGATCACTGTAATTGGAAGGTCTATTTGGAGGCCTAAGTAATAGATAAGACCCAGAGTTTGAAAATAGATTTGAGTACGTAAAAGACAAGGGGAGGATGTTCCAGATGGGGCATGTAGGGAGTGAGCAAAGACTGAATGAAAGACTGGAGTGATCCGGGGTTTAGATCAGAGAGCATTAGAGAAAGCAGAGAAAGCAAACAATAGCACTTGGTTCTCTGTGGCAAAGATTGCTGCCTCTAGCACGTCACTCCCAACCTCAGTAAACACCTGGCTTGCATCCCCTAGACATTTAACTGGTGGGGGGTGTGACCTGAGCTTCCTGAGTTTTAGAAGCTCCCTGGGAAACCCCAATGCACAGCCAGGGCAGAGAACCCTGCTTAAGCATGCCTGCCCAGGTAATCCCAGTCTCCCACCCAGCCTCGCATATTTGCCTCATCTACACCCCTGGTTTACAGGCTGATGAAGAACCAGCTGTCTGAAGACTCATGATTGTGTTGTTAAATAGTAGGAGAAAGGGTCAAAGAGAAGGTCAGCCAATCTAGGACAGATTTCGAACGTCAATGAAAAACAAGCATACTCATTAACCCAGAGAATTCAAGCAGTTCCAAGATAAAATTTTAGATGCTTTAACACAGAAAGAGGGGGGAAGAGAGAGTGAAAGCTACACAGTCACATCCTAACAGTCAACCTGGGAGCACAGAAAACCACTCCTGTGTTGCTCAATTAGCACTTACGGAACCAGTTGTGAACTCAACATTGTGTTCATCAGAAACAACAGCATCAACACAAAGTAAAAGCCACAACAGCCCAGAAAGAACATTGCAGGCTACTTCAGAAGAGCTCAAAACTTTAAAATACACAAAAATACTTTGTAAAAAAAATATTCATGAATTTAACTACTTCTGGGAGATGCTAGTGTTAGAAGCCATCAGATCCTCAGGGAAGCCCCAGAAGTATTTTCTTGCACAAGAAGGAGTTTTAAAGTTTGATTCTGAAAGAAGGCAAATTATCCCAGGTCTCCTCTTGAAAAATAATCTCCTTTTATCTCTTAGGAGGACATGAAATAATTATTAAAGGAAGCCCATCAAAACTATTAATTGAACCAAAGGACCAAAGAATTACATTAAGGAACTGTTCCCCGTTAATGATTTGGGTTGCCAGTTGATTTTAGGAGGAAAAAAAATCCCTGTGGTACTGGCTCATCTGCAAATTACTGCCAGGAAAAACAAAAAACAAAACAAAACAAAATCTGCCTTTTATTTCTAAAAGTCCCTCTGGCTTTGGTTCTACATCTGATTAACCATCATCTTCTTAGAGGAGAAGAAGCCACCTCAGAGACCTTTACTCTTCATGCCAGGGCTCAACTAGCAGAACTAAAGCATCAATCCAATTTGTTCAGTAGATACCATCTCAGTATCAACTTCTATTTGCAGCCCAGAGAAACACAGTGACCCACTACCTCTAGTGCAGATAGAACATAGAAACACCTGTGTGTCCATAAACCCAGCAAAGCACCATATTAAGCCAAAATGCTCTAAACAGACCATCAGATCCATACAGAGGACCAGTGACTAGATCTCCTGAAGCTTCCCACAAAGGGGACTGCATGTTGTAAGTGCCAGTTCTCCTACTTATAAATTAACTTCCTCTTTCTTCTCACCACCTAGGAAAAAATCTCTCTTCTTTGCCCAGCCAGGTGGCTCCCTTAGCCATTTTTAATGGGCTGCATTTTAATGTAATCACTAAATATGACTCTAAACTATTCCATTTCACAATCAGCATATACCCTGAGGAAGCCAATGCTATTTCCCTCCTTTCAACCTTAAGCATTCAACAGAACATCTCCAACCAAACCTATGAATAACAGCAGCACAGCCTAGTGACTCAATCTGTTCCTCAGTTTCATCATCTGAGATATAAACTGAAGATACCCCATGTCTGTAGATATAATAGAAATGAATATACCAGCCTACTGCTCCATTTCTAATAGGTAGCACTTCTTTGTAGCATCATAAAATTATGTTTGACAATATTCACTGAACTTGTCATAACTCACTGCCCCGGAAAATATGTTGTACAGGAAAAAACTTTTCTACAACAGTCTGTTCACAGAAGACTTCACTTCTGCTGTCACTAAATGTGTGAACTCCACCCCTGCCCCCATCCATTAATTCTCCAACACCAGCTGGGTGTCCCATAGTTTAACTCAGTTCTGACACTACCTGAAGACAGCATCAAATCCCACAGGCTGCCTATAAATTGGAGGTTCCCAACACCCCCTGGGGTTTGATAATTCACTGGAGTAGCCCACAGAAGTAAAAAAACAAAACAAAACAAAACCAGTTTACTTACTATATATTGGTTTATTGTAAAAGGATACAACTAAGGAAAACCAGGGGCACTTGGGTGGCTCAGTCAGTTAAGAGTCCAACTCTCGATTTCAGCATAAGTCAAGATTTCACGGTTCTGACACTGAGCCCCTTTTTGGGCTCCCCACCAAGCATGGAGCCTGTTTGGGATTCTCTCACTCTCTCACTGCCCCTCCCAAGCTCACTCATACACAGTGCCCATGTCCTCATTCCCTCTCTCCCTCTCAAAATAAAGAAACATTAGTGGTACCTGGGTGGTTCAGTTGGTTAAGTGACTGACTTTGGCTCAGGCCACAATCTCATGGTTAGTGGGTTTGAGCCCTGCATGGGGCTCTGTGTTGACAGCTCAGAGCCTGGAGCCTGCTTCAGATTCCGTGTCTCCCTCTCTCTCTGCCCCTCCCCCACTCACACACACACACACACACACACACACACACACACACACTCTCTCTCTCTCTCTCTCTCTCTCTCTCGCTCAAAAATAAACTTAAACAAATAAATAAACAAACATTTAAAAAAACAACAACAACAACTAAGGAACCACCAGATGGAAGAGATGAATAAGACAAGGCATGGGGGAAAGGGCTCAGAGTTTCCATGCATTCTTCAGGCACACCACCCTCCCACAACTTCACCTGTTCATCCATCTCAGAAACTCTTCAAACTCCTTCAGTAAAGGTTCTTTATGGAGGCTCCATTACATAGGCAGGATTGATTAAATCATTGGTCATTGGGGACTGAACTCAATCTCTGGCTACTCTCTCTTACCTCTGGAAGTGAGGAGGGAATGGGCTTAAATTTCCAACTTTCTAATCACGTGTTTGGTTCTTTAGACAACCAGCTCCTAGTCTTAGGTGCTTTCGAAAAATCACCTTATTAACATAACTCGGGTGTAGCTGAAAGGAGCTTGCTATGAATAAAAAAAAAGACATTCTTTACACCTTTGTGCCCTGGGGTGATTTCAGGCACTGGGAACAAACACTAAATATAACACAAGATGTCCCTGTAGTTCTTACCACTTAAGAAATTATAAGGAACTCTCTGTCAGGAATCATGGATGAAGACCAAAAGTGTATTTCTAGTTTTACCATAGTATCACATATATACAGACTGATCTTTGGAAAAATCACTATTTGTCACATAACCAATTGACATTTCTGGTAATGCTACATTGTTATCAAAGCAACAATCCTCATTTTTAAAATTGTAAGCTATTACGTTGTAATTTTGTTGCTACTTCGGATCTCTAACCAACCTTTTATTTAAATGATGGTGGTTGTCTGTACTGGGAGGGTCAAGGGAAAAAGTGTTGTATTTCACCAAGCACTTAATGACACCCATGCTCTACCCAATTAAAACAGTATTCTTAAAACACTTTTTAAGTGAAGAAGCATAATTAAATAAACAAGCCTCTACACGGAGAAGAGCCCAGGTGCCAATAATTGTTTTCCCAATTGCTCAGGGGTACTGAGACCCCAAATAGGCATTTGACATAACACCCTCGCTTCTGAGTGGAAGTAAGTGGGAAGGGGATTTAAGTCTCTGACTTTCCCAGTCTCTGGGTCAGACAGTTAATCTCTAATCAAATGACAAAAAGGTTTCCTTACTTTATAAAATGAAAATAGAGATGTCTGGCTTAAAAAATACTTTGGTAGGGGCGCCTGAGTGGCTTAGTCAGTTGGGCGTCCGACTTTGACTCAGGTCATGATCTCATCATGGTTGGTGGGTTCGAGCCCCGTGTTGGATCTGTGCTGACAGCTCAGAGCCCGGAGCCTGCTTGGATCCTGTGTCTCCCCCTCTCTCAAAAAATGAACAAAATGTTAAAAAAAACAAAACAAAACCCCCAAAAAAACCTTTGGTAAAAATTCCCCATTTCTCCATCTGTGATATGCTTGTTCACCTTTTATCTTTATATTCAAGTAGGTGGTTTATATATTTTAATCCTTAGGTGCTCTTGTGGTTGGACAGTTTTAATAGTTTCTCTTCTCACCATAAAATCAAAGGTAATTTTGGGGCGCCTGGGTGACTCAGTCAGTTGAGCGTCTGACTTTGGCTCAGGTCATGATCTCTCAGTTCGTGAGCAGCCCCGTGTCAGGCTCTGGGCAGACAGCTCAGGGCCTGGAGCCTGCTTCGGATTCTGTGTCTCCCTCTCTCTCTCTGCTCCTCCCCTGCTCACACTCTGTCTCTGTCTCAAAAATAAATAAAGATTAAAAAAAACTTTTTTTAATCAAGGGTAATTTTAAACCTTTCACAAAAATAGCCACTTCCCCAGAAAAAACCATGTTTTATGAAGGGGTAAAATCATTCATAGGAAGGTCACTCTTGATAACACTGCTTTTAAGGCAAGGACCTTGTTCCAATATACTTATTAATTGTTTAAAATCTTTTGGAAACCATTTTATAAAGCAAGGAAGCCACTTGTCTTTCAGGTGATAAACTTCTAATGTAACTGGGTTATGCTAGTTAAATTACATATTCATATGTTAAACGTTTGTAAAGTACTCCACAGGAGAATTATTTGCAGAGAGAGCAGGAAGAAAGTGCTTATCCAGTTTCACTTTGCCTTTCCCTCTCCTGACTCCTTATCAGGGCAGTCATCTACCAAGGAGAATGGAAGCAAGTGTGGTCAGAGTAAATAGGGGTCCCTTGGGCCTCATGGAAATTCCGGCAGCAAGCATGCATTCAAAAGGTAACTTGTGATTCAGGTCATAGGTACTCAGAGCCAAGTCCTGTAGCTGAATAAGCATGGCAAGAACAGTCATATAGCTGGGACCGGGGAGGGAGGAGCAGGATGGGGGTGGTGGGGGTTGAGCCGCTGCAAGCAGGTCCATCGCAATATAATTAAGCTGGGACTTGGGGTAGAAGAAGTAGGTCAAAGGCAGCGGCTTATAGTGAGGGGTATTGTGCAAGCAGAAATGAGGAAACGTGAGACAGATCAGAGCCAGGTGTCCTGTGCGCTGGGAGATTCTGATTAGGGTCTCCCATGCTGAGTGATTGGGGTGGGGGCTGGGGAGCTGGCGGAACCAAATTTAGTACCATCTCCTCCTGAGCCCAAAGCCCATCCCAGCAGTGTACCTTCAACTTCCCAGACAGATCTTGTCTGTGAGGACAAGGTCAGGTCGTGAAGAGATCTATAGTTGGAACCTGTGCTATTGTAACCCTTCCTGCCAGCGTGTAGATACATGTAGAGCAGTGGGAGAGCTCCTCAGCAGGTTTGGAAGACAGCTGTCTGCAAGGCCAAATGCTAAAGATAATTAGGGGAGAGGAGAAATTAGTGAGAAGGCAGAGGGAATATCAAGGGAGAGAAAACACGAACAAGATAAAAACGCATCATTTTACACACAAATAAGCAAATAGAAAAAAGAAGAAAGAAAAAGTGCAAAAACAAGCCACTTTGTTCCTAAGCAAAGCAAATCATATTCTTAGCATTAAGCCAACGGGTAAAAAATGAAGAGAACCTTCACATCACTCTTCTATACTTAATTTTTTAAATGAAAATATACGACAGTGATAAGGTTATAGTAAAACTGATGAACTTGTACATTCCTTGTAAGTTAATCACAACTTTTTTTTAAAGTTTATTCATTTTGAGAGAGAGAACGAGAAGTGGAGAGTCAGAGAGAGAGGGAAAGAGATCATCCCAAACAGGCTCCATGCTGTATGCATACATCCCGACACAGGGCTTGAACCCACAAACTGTGAGATCACTTACCTGAGCGGAAATCAAGAGTCAGATGCTCCACCGACTGAGCCACCCAGGCTCACCTGCAACTTCTTTTTAAAATACCAATTTGGCAATAAGAATCAAAAGCTATCAAAACTGTCAGTCTTTCACCCAGTAATACTCCTGGACATTTAACCTTGGGGGGAATAAATCAAAGGAAAAACTGTCTATATAAAAATATTCACTGAGACGTTATTTTTAATAGCAATTTTTTAAAAGGGGGGCTGAAGACAAAGTAAATATTTCAAAACAGAAAAATGATTAATGAGGACACAACAACCCAGCAGAATTCTATGGAGCCATTAGAGATCATAATCATGACATCACGTGGCAGCATGAAAACTGCTTGATATGATTTGCCATCTTTATTCAGTATCTCTAGATGGCCACTACTACTAGGTAATAAATGCATACCTAGGACAGAGACCAGGAGGAAGTGGAGGGGTGAGGGGGACCGACAGTTGATATGTTAGGACCTGTAGAGTTGTGGGTGACACTGGTTTCTTTTTAAAATTTTCCATTGTGTGGTTTATTGTGTGTCCACTAAACACATTATGGGTTTGGTAGGACTAGTGATAAAAGCAGAAAAGAAATGAAAGGAGAGAGGGTCTTAAGAACGTTTTAAGCTATTAATCAAACCTTTCTTTCCCCTCCATCTTCCTCCCTTTGTCGAGCTTCCCAGTGGTCTCAGGCTATGGCCGAGAACCATCACTTGTTGGTCTCCTTGAAGGACCCTTCTTAGGACCAAAACCCAGAACCACTACACCTGTCCCCATTGGCCCTCTCTCACTCTCAGGGCATCACTGTAACCTCAGATCTCATGGCTTTCCCCCCAGCTGCCCAGGCCTGGCCTGCCCTTCATGAACCCACAAGAATCAAGTGTAAATGAAAGGGCACAGCACAGTGAGCTGCCTGCTGGCAAAACTTGAGATTTCCCACTACACACCAAACTACAATTAACAGGAAGCAATGCCAAAAACAACAAAAGAGCTTCAAGAATACTGCTAAAATACTCTCCAGTTTTTAACTACATACACATTCTTTTCTGCTCACCTCACCCCATTCTCCCTATTGTACTCAGAAACTCTTCTGAAACCACCAAACTGCAGAAAGACACTAATAGCTACCACTTCGTGGCAGGAAGGGGGTGTGCAGAAGCTTCACAGAGACCACATACAGAGCCACTACAGATCTCTTTTGAGAAACAGAAAAGCGGTTCTTAGAACCAGAAGGAAATTAGATAATCCCAGTCCAGGTTACTTAATGGGTGTGTGTGTGTGTGTGTGTGTGTGTGTGTGTGTACGCACGCACATATGATAAGGAGGTGGGAGCACAAATGAAGTAAAGAAACAGCTACAGCTACCAGGTCCTCCAAGGACAGTTTACAAGAAAGAACTCCTCCAGTGTGAACTGATTTGAGGTGCGGTGGAAAGGACCGGTTCTATACGGTTTCCGTTGAGCCCTGTAATTCTCTATCTTCAGAAAACTGCCCTCTCCGAAGAGTATTCTTAAGAATTGCCATAATATCACTATCAGTGACTACTCAACCCCTTAGAATGGATTTTCTAGAGAACTAACCCCTACCCACATCCTCCCCCAACAGCTTACAAGCCCCCCTGGGAACCACCTTAATACTTGGGGCAGCAGGGACGGGACTCCAGTTGGGCGTAGAGACCAGCAAGGAAGCCGTGCACAGCCGTGGTCTCGCCTCTGCCTATAAGGACTTACCTTCATGAAAGGCAACGCGATCTCTTCTGTCACAAGGGTTATTCCAGGAATTTCCTATCGTGGGGAAAAAACATACACACAACTGCTAAACCTATCAACCACCACAAGCTTGAGCCTTCAGGAAGTGTTTTCTGCACAGACAGAAGCTGCGGGCAGCTCCCAGTTTGCTAACCTCTACTTTAAATAAACCTTGGGGTTTATAAATAACAGTGAACACAGCCCATCTTTTGCCTCGGGAAGGGAAATGTTCTTCAAAGTTATGATTACAATAGATGACAGGGTTTCTGAAGGAAAGGAGAAGACTATTAGGAATACAGAGTAAATAGTTTAATATTTACACATTCCCATTTAAGAACAAATTAGGCAAATTACATCTGCACCATGAAGTGTAATAATCAGGGGGACATGTTCCTTCTTTTTTTTTATTGCTTTTTTGTCCCTCTTCTTCTCTTTTGCTTAAATGTATTACATTATAGTTAGCCCCTGCCTCACTAGGAGGAACCAAGATTAATGGGGTTCTTTTTTGACTTTAGCAGAAGATTTTTCTTTACCTCATCCTCCACCATAATTTCAGAAATAAAAAAATCTCCATGAAGAGTTTATACAGCAGTATCACCATGACAAATATGAAAGATATACAATTCACACCTGGAAGACCAAATTATAACATTCTGCTACCTAGTGAGCATTAAAACAAAAATTTCAGGGCACCTGGGTGGCTCAGTTGGTTAAGTATCTGACTTTGGCTCAGGTCATGATCTCACGGTTTGTGAGTTCGAGCCCCGTGTCGGGCTCTGTGTTGACAGCTTGAAGCCTGCTTGGGATTCTCTGTCTCCCCCTCTCTCTGCCCCTTTCCAGCTCACGCTTTGTCTCTCTCAATCTCTCTCTCAAAAATAAACATTAAAAAAATTAAACAAAAATTTCAATAAAAATATAAACTTCCAAGATTGCCTTTCATTCAGTTATTTTGGAAGTGTGTTTCTATAATAATTATGTAGGTTAGACTCTCAACTAGTGAATTCACCTTTTATTTTCTAAAAAAAAAAAATGATATACTAGAAATTAATTTAGAAGGTGTTATGTAGAAATAAAATCTGGTATTTATTTAAAACTTAAATGTCCTGGATTTTTACTGACCTACAACATTCCTGTGGAAAGGGGCATCATAGCAATGGAGAAATAAATTTCCAGAATATTCAAGCAACTGAGTTGTCTGCTATGACCACTGAAAGCCAGTGATAAGAATATATTTTGTGTTTCACTTATCACTACTCAGTAGAGAAGACACTTTAAAAAAGCATTAAAATTTTACTACAGGTTTAGGTTATAAATGGCATCTTAAAATAGGTAGAACAAGGATAATTGTTTGCAAAGCACAATTCAGGATTATCTATGTATAAGAGCATCGTATGTTCTAGTAACTTAAATCCAATTCAGTTATTTACAGAAATAATCTGTCTCCATACAGATGCATGAAATTAATATCTCCTACTGTGGCAACTGTTTATTAAGGTGTAGGATTAAGAGCATTTGCAGATTAGAAAAAGCAAAAGTAAATGATTTACATCAGTGCTAAAGATATGCATACACTTAGAAATTTAGGATTAGAAGAGACCTTTAAGGCGACCTGCTCTAACCACTGGAAGTTTAGGGCAATGTGGAAAACGCTAAAACAAGCTCAGTAGATGGTGATTACAACTGGGGGTTTTTTACACTGTACTGCTCACAGGACTTGCTGCCATCATTCTATGTGTCTACAAGAGCTCCTCTGCCCCCACAAAGTCATGAGAAATGCAAAGGTGAAGAATTGCCTGTCAAGATGAGCCTGTCATGGGTCATCCAATGAACACATGCTCCATCCTTAAACACAACTCTGGGAATTAGAGGGGTTCCCGGTCCCCACCTGTCAGACACTGAACACAAGAGGATGACAGGGTTGGGTGGAGGGGAAAGGAGGCAGAGACGTGTATTTCCTGACTCCCTGTGGTTTAACCTGCAAACTTCCTGCTGCATCACTTACAGTCTGCATGTCTATTCACAAGGGTTCTCAAAGGAAACAGTGAGGGCCTGGTGAAGGAACAAGCTCATCTTTTCTTTGTTTTTCTACAGTGAGGCAGGAAAATTTAATAACTCTTTACAGTAAAAGATGGAAGGGCCTTTAGGAAAACACTACCACTGTGCATACAGAAAATTTAGGAATGAATCAAACACACCTGATTATATTTAGATAGTCTAAATACAAAATGGGCAAGTATCACAATTTATGCCAGTACTTATTTTCCTATGTCTGTGTTACCTAAAGTAAATTTATTTTTCTAAATGCCTTTTTGATACAAACCACTGCCTTGAGACTAAGCATATAGTTCTAACATCTAAATACGAAAGAAGAAACCTTTTTCAGGGGCAGCCTATACGTGGTTTTTGCTTTAAAAAAAAAATGTTCATTTATTTTTGAGAGAGAGAGAGAGACAGAGCACAAGCCGGGGAGGGGCAGAGACAGAGGGAGACACAGAATCCGAACAAGGCTCCAGGCTCTGAGCTGTCAGCACAGAGCCCCATGTGGGGCTCGAATTCATGGACCGTGAGATCATGACCTGAGACGAAGTCGAAGTCAGACACTTAACCGACTGAGCCATCCAGGCACCCCATGGTTTTTGCTTTCTGATCCAACAAAAACTCAGTTTACTGCCCCATGTTTAGGGGAAAAGAAACAATATTTTATCTCAGCACTTCCCAGCTGAAAAGTAGAGAGGAAGGACAAAGAGGAAGAAAAGGTTGAATGGAGTGAATTTTCTCAGGATTACTAACTTCTACTGATCTTGAAGCTCTACACTTATTACAAATTGTCCTTATGAGGCTGAGAAGAGGTCTTAGTAAATCTACTTAGTAAACAGAGCAGCTTACAAACAATAGCATTGGCCCAGCCCTTCCTCATTAATAAAAACCTAAGAAATATTTTAATCCACCCTAGTTGCTAAAAAAAATTAAAATACCATTTGAAGATGACAGAGGCTTAATTCTTAGTAGTAAGAAGAGTAACACATATTCTATACCTTCACCTTCAATTCCATTTTATATAAATACTTTGGCTAACAGCAAGTATTTACTATTATTTTTCTGCCAGAAAACTCCAACTCAGATCCTTATCAGTCAAAAGACAAATGAAATCACAGCCATGGTTACTGTGACAGGGATGTCCTACAAATGACCCATGATGGTGAATCAATTTTAATTACATAAAGAACACAAAGGGTTAACTTACTGTATTCCAAGTGAGCACTGAGGAATATGGCAAAAGTTTATCCATGTTACTGGTTTCTGGACATATGCTCCAATATGAAGAAGCTGAACAGATTTGTGAAAGGAAAGGAAAAAAAAAAAGACATGGTTTAATAAGAATAAGGCAGTAGACACTGTCATTCACCACAACAAGCAAACCCAAAAGTGTTTTTATTGCCTTATCCTTACCCTGGAAAGCCTAGCTATTATGGTTTCACTTTCACTAAATGTTCAGGTTCTGCTCTTTACAAGGAGAATAATAATAATAAAACTTATTTGGTACTTCTATCTATCCCAGTGATGTTATACCACTTCACATGGAACTAGCCAACACAAAACGGAACTAAGAAAGTTACATCTCACAGGGGAGAAAAAAATCACTAATAAGGTTATAGAATGAAGATCATATATCCTATCAGTCTCTGAATGGCTGCAACTTCTCAAAGACCATAAGAGAATGAAATTTAATTAGCTGCTGACTGAAATAGAGTTAAGGGGCGCCTGGGTGGCGCAGTCGGTTAAGCGTCCGACTTCAGCCAGGTCACGATCTCGCGGTCCGTGAGTTCGGGCCCCGCGTCAGGCTCTGGGCTGATGGCTCGGAGCCTGGAGCCTGTTTCCGATTCTGTGTCTCCCTCTCTCTCTCTGCCCCTCCCCCGTTCATGCTCTGTCTCTCTCTGTCCCAAAAATAAATAAAAAACGTTGAAAAAAAAAATTAAAAAAAAAAAAAAGAAATAGAGTTAAAAAAAAAACAACAAAAAAACAAAAACAGCTCCTAACCAACATTTTGACAGATTGAGCCATTATCAATTTACTGTTCTCCCTCCAGTAAAAGGGTCAAGGATTCAACTTAATATGCACCATCAGCAACACCTACCAGTTATAAATTCCTGAATGAGGTCAAATGAATGGCAGGCAGAGATATTCTCAGAAATCCACTGAATAATCTTTAAGAAGTGAGAAGACAATTCTGTTAGTATTTACATCTGCACCCTGCGCCCACCACCAAAGAAGTACAAAATATATGCAAATCTTTGGGGCGCCTGGGTGGCTCAGCAACTTTGGCTTAGGTCATGATCTCGTGGTTCATGAGTTTGAGCCCGCATCAGGCTCTCTGCTGTCAGCACAGAGCCTGTTTCAGATCCTCTGTTTCCCTCTCTCTGCCCCTCCTTGCTTGCTCTCTCTCAAAAATAAACATTAAAAAAGGATATATATGTGTGTATACATATATATATATATATATGTATACACACATATGCATATACATACATATATACATACATATATATACACACATATATACACATATATATACATACATATATACACATATATATACATACATATATATACATATATATACACACATATATACATATATATATGAATCTTTTAAAATTCTCTATTTTGGTACTGCCAAAGAACACACTCCTACGTTCTCTTCAAGACACATAATGCAAGACTGTGGCTTAAGTAGTATTATAAATCAGGTCCATTTTACACATCTTTTTTACTAAATGTCCTTGGTTGGAATCCAAGTAAGGCTTCTTCGACCCCATGTTTGTTTTTGCTAGGGTACATCTCATTACAGCGAAATACCAGTGTGAAGGGCTGTGAGATACAGGAGAAAATCAAACCAAACCACACCACTAAGCTTGGAAGCAGCAGACCTGGGTTTGAATCCAGCTAAGCCATCAGTGTGAACATTGTCACACCATCTAACCTTTGTGAGCATCACTATATGGTCCTCCCAAGGGCATGCTGCATCAACAACTCCCTCAGTCTCCACAACCATCCTTTCCTGCTGGAGGACTGAAACTCCTTGTTCCCAGCCTTCCAGTGAAAGGATACTATCAGGCTTACCTAGCCACAGAGCACTCTCACGTTTCTGCTCCTACCAATAAGTTGCTGTTTTTATTTCCAAACGCATTCATGCTAGTTACACTTATTTTCACAATTAGGTAATTTAATAAAATATTACCATAGATGAGTGAAATATGGATGCAAAAAGAGTGTTGTTTGGTCAATAAGAGTTGAATGCTTTGTGGGTTTTTTTTTTAATGTTTATTTATTTTGAGAGAGAGACAGCAAGAGAGAGCGAGCATGCATACATGAACAAACAGGGGAGGAGCAGAGAGAAGGGGAGAGAGAGAATCCCAAGCAAGGTCCACGCCCTGTGCAGAGCCCCATGCAGGGCTCCATCTCATGACCTTGAGACCATGACCTGAGCCAAAATCAAGAGTCAGATGCTCAATGGACTGAGCCTCCCACGCCATCCCAAAAGTTGAATGCTTTGGAAAGACTCAAAGGCATGTCTAAAACACTTACTAAAAAAAAATTAGGTATGAGATAACTAGAAAGGATTAGAAAAAAATGGCCCAATATACACAGATTGTTTTGAAAGATCTTCAAAAACTTGCCCTCCTTAGATTAAAAAAAGAAAAAGAAAGTAAGGTTAAAAAAAAAAGGGGAAAAAAAAAGCAAGAAGTAACAGGAAGTCAGAGACAACACATTACTAGCGGTTTTATGTAAGAAAAATAATTGTGAACTCTAACCACTAATATACAAAGAAAGGGTCTTAGTCTACCTCAAAAGACAGGTGAATAAGTGCACATTTTTTTGGTTTAGGTTAAAATGTTTCAGACATCTTTTCTTCAATTACCCAACAACCTGTTGGTCCCAGTCAAGTCTAAATGGGCAGGGGGGGTTCTCCCAACTTCAAAGGATAGCTGTACAATTAAATGACAAAGTGTGTGAAAGTCCTTCTTCAATTATATCATGCAGTGTAAATATATGCTATCTTTATTACAATATGATAAATATATGCCATCAGATTTAGTTGTTTTGACACTATATATCATATAGAGACCAGGAGGAAAAGTAGATATTTGAGAAACTATTTACTGTTCACTGAGCACTTTCTTGGAATGTTACTGATATAGCTACCATTTTTCACAGTATGGAAAAGAGAGTAGTCAAAAGAACAGACATGCTCACAGTCTGAGGTGTATTTGGGGGGTCTATAAAAAAGCACAAGAAAAGATATTCAAGTTAGGATGGAAACCATAAACTTCAATTAATTGTTACAAACAAAAATGACTTCCATCCATTTCAACCACAAATATATACAGTTGGTGTTGTCCATTTGCCAGTTTTTAAACTTAAGCTACATAACCACCTTGGCTTCCAGGAACCGGCGGTCTCCACCACAGGAGAGCACACAGTGCAACACGGCCATCTTCTCACAGTCTAGCCGAGCGTTCCATAGGAACTGTAATAAATATGACTGGTTGAGGAGTGCCCTATAGAGCTTTCCAGAACACCAATCCAGTACCAGGGACCCTGACAGTGACTGTAAAGGACTATGAGGTAGCATATCAACAACTTCGCTGTTTCCTGGTCAAAAAACAAAAAACAAAAATTACATCAGCAAATAAAAGAAACTCTTCTCACCCAAATGTAAATGTTGCCAAGACAAACCCAAATGGATCATGTTAGTGAATGAAAAATTACAGCCATATCACCATACCTGTCAGAAACAAACTGTGGCAGATTAGGTCTGGATGTTGAATGTTAAGTAGATGAAAAAAATGACCAGGTAAGTAAACAGCCAAGTAATAGTCTGTAGAAGAGAAAGATTTATGTTATCTGCATGTGGCAAGAGCTACATAGGCAAAGATAAAGCCCAGAAGTTCACAGTAGCCCTCTTTGTGCCTCTTAAAAACACAAACGTTTTGACCAGTATAATAATAAGCTGTCTTATATCAGTACATTTCATCTCACTAGCCAGATCTCATTTATTTCTACCTGTGGCTAATTTTCTTCATACATCTAGTCACGGTTATCTTAATTGACATCTGTAATTCCGTTTCTAAGTGAATTGTGGCTTTATATGAACCTAAATGACCTCTGAAAACAAATTAGAAAAAAAAAATCAAGCAAGATGAATTCTTCCTTTATCTGATAGTCTGGGAACAGCTTAAAATGGGAATTTCCTTCCTAGTTTCTGCCAGCTTGGGGATGCTCTAAAATTTAGTTTCCTGTGTTTGCCCACTCATTGTCATCATCACTATCATTATCGTCATTTTGTTTAGAGAACCTTTAAATTGATATTCATCAAAACAATCTCTGCAGGCATTCTGATGCTTTGTGAAATATTAATACATTTCCTTGCATAGCTAACTGCTGAGAATTCACACCTTCACAGTCCCTGCATTAGATAATTTTGTACCAAGAACATTTGTACACAGATTGAAGCAAGGTATAAAAATAGGTTTCTGGGGAATGGGAAGGTGGAAGTAGCCCTTGCCAATAATTTTTCTAGGACCTTAGAAAAACAGAAAAATTCATGCAATAGCAGTGAATTTCACATAGAAGACACATTTAGATTTTAAGTGAGCCAGCTGGACTCTTTTTTTTTTTTCCCTAAGAAGCAAAAAAAAAAAAAAAAAAAAAATCATTTGCATAGAAGGCATTCAGTGGAAAGGAAGGGAAAGAGGATGTAAAACTTGAATGATTTGACTTAGAAGTGCCCTCTCAGTCACAGGGGATTAAGTGATGTTCAAGTCTATAGCACAAATGGTTGCAATAATGTTCTTATTATGGTAACATTTAAGTAGAAAGACACAAATAATGATATAGTAGCATACAGTGGAAAGGGTCTAGGCATCAAATGATCTAAGTTAACTCCTAGTTGTAGCATTTAACCAGTTAATTAGGGTGGTAATTTTGTCCCTGGGAGACAAGGCATTTGGAAATATGTCAGGGTGTTTTGAGTTGTCCCAGTCATTGGCGTGGTAGGGAGTAAAGGTTATTACATCGCTCTACGTGCAGGACACTCTCACACAAAAAGTATTGTTTCATCAAAAATGTCAACAGTACCTGTGGTAGGCCAAATGTTGACCCCCAAAGATGTTTAGGTGCTAATCCCAGAGCCTGTGAATATGTTACCTTAAGTGATAAAAGGCACCTTGCAGATGGGATCAAGGATCTTGAAATGGGGAGAGTATACTGGAACATCCAAGTGGACCCAATGGAACCACAAATGTGTTCACAGGAGGGAGGCAGAGGGAGACCAGACTACAGAGAAAATCATGTGAGGATGAAAGAGATGGGAGTCATGTCGGTCACAAGTCAAGAAATGCTGGCCTCAAGATGCTGCGGGAGGCCAAGGATGAATTCTTCTCCAGAATCTCCAGAAGGAACCATTTCTACCTATACTTTGGCTTAGCCCCTCAAGACTCCAGATTTTAGAATTTTGACTTCCAGATCCCTAAGACAACATTTATGTTGTTTTAAGCCCTAAATTTGTGATAATTTGTTATAGCAGCCATAAGAAACTAACACAGTGCCCCTGACATGAGACACTAAAAGAAGACTGGGTGCACATCTCAGCCTTTCTGAGCCTGACTTTCATTATCTGTAAAATGGGGATAACATCACCAAACAGAATTGTTTTAAGGATCAAGATAATTTAAATAACAAACTTAGCATATAGTATTCATTTTTCAAAATGATAGCTTTTTATTTACCAATGTATCTTTCTTATATAGAGGTGTTTGGGATTTATAGAAAACGTCCCAAAACCCAATCCTTTAGTATTTTAATCAATATAAGCCCCCTTTTAATAGGGTAGCAATCAGGAAAATTGCATGCAATTTATAGGAAAAAATACATCACTCACAAAGCAATACTGTTGTCATAAAAATTACTCCTGGAATAGTTTTAATCCTGGGTATAATTTTGTGCCTATGAGATAAAATGTGTTTAAGAAGGAAAGATAACTTATGTAAGATGGCCTATTTTTACAAAGCTCTAGTATTTCTGCTGGCTCCACGGTCTGAAGACCATAGATTAAATCATGCCTGCCCTTTTTTAAAGTCACTCTCTGGGGAAAAAAAGGAAGGCTACCTTTGACCTCACAAAATGCTAAGGTTATTTTTAGTGGAAAGTTTCCCCTATCACTCTTAGATGGGATGTTGATGTAGCATTCGCTACTTGATAATAATCAAGTCTCAGACCAAGGAAACCTTATATTTATCTCTCTTACCACAGGAAGCAGTAGAATCAGGCCTCTCTAAAGTAATTTCCCACAGGTTCAAAGCTCATGTTAACATTTGCCACATACTAGCCCACTCAGCCTTAGATACCTCACCAATAGTATCATTCAAAAGAAAAATATTTTTATGTACTTTCTTATCATTTTCATTCTCATTTTGCCAAGTTCCCTCACATCACACCTTCCTAAGCCTTTGTCATGACAGTAGAAGGACTGGGGAACAGGAATAGGGGAATACATCAAAGAATCATGTGCTCTAAAGCTGAAGCTTTTCTTTTTAAATATTGTCATGTCCCTTGGGTAGGCAAGCAATACTTCTGTTATTTAGTTCTGTGCTAACCTGTTTGTGACCCTCACCCCAAATGACATGCAAAAGCAGCTTTCAGGAGGTTGGTACAATAAACTCCTTCTTTATTTTCTTCATTATAGATTCCATTAATACGTTCCAACCTAACACTCAAGTTCCCTTACCATATTTACTCAATGAAAATCAACACATTCAAGCTGATCCGTAAATCATTTACAGCTTGGAAGGCTCTAGCAACAGGAAATGGACGATTATTCAAAGACCTTTGTCCTCTCTACAATCAATAATGAAACTGAGGCTCAGAAGGGCTGAGATGTGTGCCCAGGCTTCTTTCCTACTAAAAACACAGGAAAGCTCACAGCCTGTGTTCTCTAAAAAGGGAGATGCATCCCCCCCACCAAAAAAAAAAGCTGATCTGGATGGGGGGACACAAATACGTCCATTAGGGTTGGTCTATAAGCCTTGAAAAAGACATAGGTCAGGAAAAAATATATTATAAAAATATTAACTAACTTAATACAGTTGACTATTGAACAACAGACAAATTACGGGTGCTAATGTGTCCAGAGAAAACCTTCCCCTATCAGGTTTCAGAGAGGTCAGTGATTGTCCTCACAATCCGAGTCCTGAAGAGGTAGGAGAAAATGGGGTGCACAGATGAGAAAATGAGATATAAAAGGCTGAGTATCACATGTACTAGAAAGGAGTGTCAGAGCAGAGAGACCCATCTCCCTCTCACTCACCAAGGTTGAGAAAAGTAAGGCCCTTTGTCACATGTGAGTCAACACTCCCAAGAGCAGCAGTGAAGGTCTTGCCGTGCCCTGTGGGTAGAGAACAGGAAACCAAGAAAAGAATGGTAAGAAACAAAGAGCCGGAATCCCACCCAAGGCTATTACTCTATGTGATACTCTCAACATTTAGGAGCTGTGAAACTGACAAAGCATGTGTCTGACTTCTGGATTTCGTGGTTCCCCATCATTCTCCAAAAACCAGCAGAGAAAATGGATCACAAGTGCAATCACCATCTAGTACTTGTTCTGGGCTTGGAGTATAATATTAGACTTTATAAGATGGGTTGTGCTCAGATAGAAGGATCTGAAGCATTTTGTTGTAATGTTTATCACTTAACATTTATCATAAACAGTCAACACATATATGTTACGTGTATTCTACATTGTACTCTAACAGCAAAGAAAAAATATTAAGAAAAATTGTAAGGAAGAGAAAATACATTTATAGAACTCTACTGTGTTTATCGAAAAAGCCCTGCATGTAAGTGGATCTGTGCACTTCAAATCCACGTTGTTCAAGGGTTAACTGTATTCATCATTAATGAATTTATTCAGGAAACATGTATTATATAGGTATAAAGGTATAGAATGTACTGATAAAATTCATTACAAGGTAATAAGTCTTTAAAATTTATCTAACTTGCTACCATTTGGAAAAAGTGATTATGTAAAAGTAAAAAAAAAAATAAGAATAAATGGCATGTACCTTTATGAAAGTAAAACACTGAATATGTGAATTTTTCCCAAGAGTCAAACTTCGGACTGTAACACACACATAAACTTCCTAGAAGTAAGAAGGTATTTAGTAGAGCTGAAAAGAATAGGAGACAAATAAAAAGTTTCCTAAGTCACTTAACCTGGCTTCTATTCCTTTAGACGTTCTGCCTCAACTTAATACAGAGATTATTTCCCAAATCTAGAAATGGTCTATTAATAAGTTAACAAGTTGCTAATTCCACAGTTACTCAGCACACACATAAGCAATGTATTGTGATGAGCTACTAAATAATAGGAAAATGAATAGAGATACACTCCTACATATGAAATCATGAGTGTCTAGAGAAATTTACAAAGCTTCATAAGATTCTCCTAATATACATATACTGCCCTGCTCTCTTATTTAGCTTGCCTTCCAGGCCATTACTAATAGCTATAGACCCTAGTTTAACAAAAATGTACCTCTTCTTTACAGAAAGTTTCCAGTCTTCTTTGTTATCTGGAATGGAAGGCAAACTGGGCCAATAAAAGCAAATGTGTGTTGGACCATACCCAAACATATTTGGGTCACCAAGAGCCTTGGTCCAAGGGCAAAGAAGTGTTTGTGGCACAAAGCAGTCCTCCCAGATGAGCCCTGACTGCCTTTACTTACCCCATCACTCCAGAACACCCTCAGCCTTCACCCCTCCTTCAGTGTGTAATATGTCCATCATCTCTAGCAGCTGTTGCTATGTGGATAGACTAGATATTCTCATCAAAGACCTACCATTGAGGGCATTATACAGAAACTGATACTTCCAATGCTAATGTTTATGTGATTACCCAAAATAGGAGATTTCCAGGTGGAAAGGAACTTAATTAACAAGGAATCTGGAAACCTGGGTTCTGGTCCCAGAACTACAATTAGCTAGCCATGTAAATTCAATCATTACTTCAGTGAATAGCAGTATTTCCTCTGTTATACTTCACTAGGTCCTTTGTCAAAGAATCAGGGTGGCCAAAAAAAAAAAAAAAAAAAAAAAAAAAAAAAGCGCCAATTTTCTCTAAGAAGGCTATTCAAAGACATATATGAGAATTTTGTTATAATATTTATCATTTGTGACTATTTTTAATGACATTTAAAACCGCACCATATTGTTAGAAGTATATTTTATTGCAATATCTTAAGTACAAAAGAATTTAAAAGAGTAATTTTATCAGATAAAAATAGTAACAATTCTACTAGATGTAAAATTACTGTTATGGCTACTGAGTATACAATAATAACTTTTCTTTAAAATTACAGCAGACTAAGAAACCAAGTAACACTATACTAAAGCTTAAACAAAAATAGTAATTATAACAGTTAAAAAAGTTCTATGTACCACTTGGACTATTTTTATAAAGTAAAGATACTACCAGCAAAAAACTACTGGTTTACCCTGTCCTTTTATGTTCTATGATCACAAGGAGAAAGAAATTTTCAGCAAACATAGTTAAAAATTTAGCCTCTCTAGTAATTACAAAATAAAATCTTTTTTAAAGGCACCATATTTTTTCTTTCAAATTAGCAAAGTTTTTAAAATGATAATCAATTCTGTCAAGGGAGCAGTAGGAAAAACATTCTCAAGTAAGAAGGAAGTTGCTACAACCTCTCTGAAACACAGTTTGGCAGAGGATTAAATATATTCACACCTGTCGACCCAAATTCTTCTTGTAGGAATCTATCCTGTAGCATGAACATGAAATGTCCACAATAAAGAAGATGATATCCACCCCCCCCCCTTCTAGCAAAATCCTCCACACCATCCTTTAGAGAATGGAGGTCATCATTTTTCTTGTTTTGCAGAAAGTTGAAGTGAGATGTAAAATAAATGTACCCAATTACATTCACCAGGAGCCATCTTCAGATCTCATAAGCAAACGTTTCCAAATAGTTACTAGGTTGTGGCTTAGTTACCCTTCCCTAGCCCAAAGGTGGGAAAAATAATAAAGACACAGCAAGGTGACACGGGTGTGCACCGACTCTGTGAAGCTTGTCCCATGGATAGAACTTTCTTTGATAATGGAAATGCTTTATATCTGTTGTCCAAATTGGTTGCCACTAGCCACATGTGGCTATCGAGCACTTAAAATGTACCTACATAAAAACAAGGATATCAGAAAATTTTTGGATGCTATCTATGTTTCTGAAAAAGGAACAGTTCAGCAGGCTGATGAATAAAATCTAACTTGTCTAGCTACAGAAATACCAAGATGCCAGACAATTTATCAGACTTGTTTGTGAATTTTAAAGATGCAATAAAAGCTGTATTGATTTGGGGAAAATTTTTTTAAATAAAATGTAGCTACTGTGACTCTTTTCTGTTTAACTTTAATAAATGTAAATAGCATGTGGCTAGTGGCTGCCATACTGGACAACACAGCAATGGAGCACTGGTTCTCAACCTGGAAAGCATATTAAACTCACCTGGGGCTTACAGATTCTCAAACCTCCCCTTCAATCAACTGAAAAAGAATCTCTGAAGGTGAGACCCAGGCATCAGTATTTTTAAAATGTGCCTAGGGCACATTAAGTTCTCTAAACCTCAGTTTCCTCATCTATAAAAGAAAATATAGAACCTACTTCATATAGTTCTTACATAGGAATTAAATGAGATGTATGTATAAAGCTCTGCCAAAGAAGTTATGTCTGGCTATAAAGGTTAGCTGCGATTATGATTATTCCAGAATGATTCTGCTGCTATTTACAAGTTGGGGGAACTCACTTGGGGGAAGTCAGAGTTTCAAAAAAAAAAAAAAAAAAAAAAAACAAAAACAAAGCATGCTCTTAATGGTGTATCCAGAAAGAGATGTTTAATAAATATTCATCAATGATGAAGATAAAATCTCAGAGTTGGCTAGCCTTTGGGAAACTATTTGGACAATGAAAGCTATTATGGGCAAAGTTTTCCAAGGGAAATTATCTCATTGTAAAAGGCTCTATAAAATGCTAAAACACAAGACTAATTCTGGGAACTTGTGAAGGGCAACTCTTGCAATTATATGAACAGGAAAAGAGAATTTACACTTTTCACCCCTCACTACCTCCCAGTAGGTGGTGCACAAGAAAGAATACAGCCACTGACTGAAGTACAGCTATAGAGTGGACTATTAGGAAAAGAATATTTTCCTTCCTTCACTGCTTTAGGAAGTCTCTGATTTACCCTCCTGCTATAAACTATCTTTAAAAATCTGCATTAATTATGGGGTGCCTGGGTGGCTCAGTCGGTTGAACATCCAACTTTGGCTCAGGTCATGATCTCACAGTTCGTGAGTTCAAGCCCCACCTCAGGCTCTATGCTGATAGTTTGTGCCTGGAGCCTGCTTCGGATTCTGTGTCTCCCTCTGTCTCTGCCCCTACCTTGCTTGCACTCTGTTTCTCAAAAATAAACAAACATTAAAAACATTTTAAAAAAATCTGCATGAACTCAATCTTAATACATAAGTGGCAGCACTTTTGCCCACCATCACCGCTCATGAGCACCCCCATCATCCAGATTTTCAGCTCTAATTCCTTGGAAGGTAGTGGATTTCATTTCTTAGGGCAGGAAAATTCAGGACATAGATGCTTTTGAGCATGTAACAAGCAATGTTGAAAGGACAGAGTAGCTCTTAATGACCAATATGGGACAAATGAACACCAAATATTATTATGGCATCAGTGACATAAGATCAGGTTTGTTTACAACCCTGAGTCTGATCAGCATTCACTGCATGAACCCTGTTCTCTGGTCTCCACACCCGAGGAAAATTAAGCTCTCTGGTACAGAGGGAGCCATATAGGGATTAGACTATCTGTTCCCTTCTCCATTCCTACTTCACTGAACTAGGCTTTTGTTTGGTAACTGCAAAGGTGAAAAATCATTTTTACAAGAGAAATTTGGGAAATACATGAGGTGACAGCTTGAGTTAAAAACTAAAAGGATGCTTCCTGGCTTGTTTGCATCTTACATCAGGACGTATCCCATTTGAAACAGGCTTATTTGTATTTCGAAGCTGACTGTGAAGAACAAGGCTCATTTTCTACTGTCCTAGACATTGCTGGGAAAGGAAAAAAAGCAGACTCTTCCCCTTCTGGTGCAGATAAACCCAACATTTTATTGAATAAGAAACATCATAGATCACCCATCTGTAAGTTATAGCTGCTACTGTTCATGAGAAATTCCTATGGGAATAAAATGAAAAGGAATAAAAGCTTCAAAGAATGAAAGCCTAAAATGATTGTTTATATTTGGCAGATTTAAAATAAAGCACCAGGGAAGAGCCTACCCAGGTCCCTCCACACGAGCTCAGGATCCCGTTACTTCCCACCTTCCGAGCAAATTCATTCTACCAAAGATTCCTCTCTGCTGTGTGTTGTCATCTTTTCTCTTGCCACTAAATACCATGTAAGCATTCAAGCATACTGGAGTCTCTACCATCCTCAAAAATAATACTCCCTAAATCTTGCTACCCCTTCTAGCTGCTGCCCCTCTCATGTCTATACCTGCTATGATTTTTTTCACCTCCCATGTGCCACTACCCAGCACAACCAGGATTTCACTGCAATCACCCACAGTAACCTCCATGCTGCCAGACCACACGGACTCCACTGCTCACTGCCTAGTAACAGTTAGCCAATTTCCCCTTTGTAAAACCCTCTGCCTTTGGCTGCTATAGTAAAACAACTGCTTTTCCCCTTCTCTCTCCAGACCTTCTTTTTCCTTTTTCTTTGGATATTCCACCCAATCTTTATATATTTTGCTTTTCAGATCTTATTCCTAAACTTCTTCCCTTTTGACCCTATACCCCTCCCATGACTTCAAATGCCAACTGCAGACTTAATGACTTCCACATTTATTCATGTCCAGTCCCGACCTCTCTTCTAAGTCCCAGATCTCTTAGTTAACATGTCCAAAACAACCCTCACAATCTCTCTTTCTAAGCCTGACCCAAACCACTATACCTCAGTAAATGGCACCACTGTTCACCCATGTGAGAAACCTGAGAACCATTCCTTTCCAGCTAATTGATAGCAAGTCTTCTCAGTTCCATCTCCAAATGCATCTCAAACCCACCAAATTACCACCTCTGCCATCCTAGTTCAAGCCATCCCCCTCCCAAATGTACGACCATAACCTCATCCTAACTGCTCATCTCCCTACTTTTTCTCTTGCCTCCTATCCATTCTTCACACAGCAGCAAGCGATCTTTTAAAAATACATACCTAATCACATCACTGCCTGCTTAAAACACTTCAGTGAAGGGGCACCTAAGTGGCTCAGTCGGTTACGTGTCCGACTTTGGCTTAGGTCCTGATCTCATGGTATGTGAGTTCAGGCCCCACGTTGGGCTCTATGCTGACAGTGCAGAGCCTGCTTGGAATTCTCTCTCTCTCTCTCTCTCTCTCTCTCTCTCTCTCTCTCTTAAAATAAATAAATAAAAACTTAAAAACCACAACATTCAGTGAAGGAGCATCAAGGAGTGCCAAGTAAAAAGCTGTTGGGGACTAAGGCAGTCGCATGATACTACAATAGCTCACAGGTTACTCCTGCAAAGATTAAAATGTACCTTTTAAGGGAGACAGGCAGTGGTTACCACGTGACCAAATGACCAAACTTAGCATCACAAGTAGTAGGACATCCTGACATTATGTGCCTCCCGATCTGGTGCGAGTAAATTTCACAATATTACCCATGAAGTACTCTTATGAAAAAAATTTAACTTATGTGTAATGATGCCTTTCAGTCTAATTATCAACATACAGGGAATGTGGAAGACAGAGGAAGAAGTTAAATACTTCCACAAGGAAACAGACAAATCCAGAATGCAGGGTAACTGGTCTGGACACTTCAAAATATCAATGTTGTAGGGGAAAAAAAATACAAAAAAAACAGGGGGTGGGGACAGAGGATAGGAGGAGGGGAGTGGTCTACATTAAAAGAGACTACAAAGACATAACCAAATATAATAACAAATCTTGATGGGATCCTGACTTTAAAAATTATGCACACAACATATATTCATTTTTATACATATACACAAATATATAACACATATACAAACATATATAGAAATCTAAACACATATAGAACTTTTCTGAAATAATTATGGAAATTTGAATATGAAATTATTACTGATTAGTGTAATTCATTTTTTTCAGTGATAATGGAACTGAGGTTATGTTAAAGAGTGTCCTTAACCTAAGGAGATACATGCTAAATAATGTACTGGTAAACTGTCAGGGTGTCTGCAACTTACTTTTGAATGGCTTAGTCAAAAGGAAGAAAATGGTACCTGTGTTTGGGGAGAGTGATCAAGCAAATACTGTAAATGATACAATTAAGTAAAAGGTACATGAATGTTCATTCTGTCCTTGAGACTTGTTGTAATGTTTGGGCATTCTCAAAATAAAATGTCAAAAAAAGAAAAAAAAACCTTTAATGACTTTAGACTCAGGATAAAAATATGAAGTCGTTCATGGTCTGCAAGGCCCTACGTAACCTTGCTCAAGCCACCTCTCCGCCACAGTTCTCTCCCCCTTGCTCCCTCTACTTCAGTCACACTGTTCTTAGCTCATTTACACCCTCCAAGTCTCACGTGAAATATCCTTGCCTTCCTAAACTCTCAAGACTGGTTTATGGAGGGACTTTGTGCCTGAGACCTGGGATGAACAGGAAAAACTGGGAGAGACTAAGAAAGAGTGAGGTGGGAAAGCAGACACTTTTCAGGACTAAGACAGAACGTGCTGGAGGGTAAGAGCACAGGGACAGACTAGCTGAACTAGAACATATTTGAAGATATTAGTACCTTCTATCATACACTCTCATGACTTCCTAATTCCTACAGTTTATCAAGATTCTATTGAAATACTCTGTGTGCACTTATTTAATGTCTAAAATTCAAATAGTGGATTTTACTAATGAAAATTAGGTCATTTTTTCTCATCATCATTTCTCCAATACCTAGCATACGGTAAGTCTCCATAAACATTGGCTTAGTGAATACCACATAATCTGGTTTTAAAGGAATACAGTTTTATTCCAAGTGCTACTTAACTCAGTGGTAACTGTCTACTCAAGCTAGGGTATTAAAAATGGCTATCAAATTTAGTTATTAGTGTTGACTTTGTAGAGGCTTACAGTACACTAAACTTTATGTCAAGCTTTGATTGCTAGCTCAGTAAGTTCTAGAACGGCTCTTAAAGCAGCCTGATACATAGGTTTAGAGTCCAAATATATTAGTAGGCCTGACACAAAAAGCATCCTCATAATTGTATGACATTTGTTAAAAGACGGAACAGGTGAGAAAATGTAGATTGATTACATACGAATCCATCCCCTCTATTAAAAAGCACAAAAAAATAACCCTGCTGACTGTGGCTTCCTTTATGCAGACAACAGATGTATAAAATTGGAGTGGAGAAGATAATTTGATACACTGTATAAATATCCATAGGATCACTTATGTAAGATTGTGGCTCTATTATATTTTAAGGATCCATATATCTAAACAATGACTAAATTTTTTGTAGAACTCAAGTATAATTGAATAAATTGATAAATATAATCCTGGTTCTACCTGTATGGTTGGTAAAAACGCACAGGGTCAGGTGTTTCGATAAGTTCTCTTGGTCTTGAAGATCATCACATCCAAAGTTTACAAGTCTAAAAACATAAAGCATAAGAAACTGTGAATGCCTTTAAAAATTAGTTCTCTTGGGGTGCCTGGGTGGCTCAGTTAGTTAAGCAACAGACTCTTGGTTTTGGCTCAGGTCATGATCTCACAGTTTGTGAGTTCAAGCCCCATGTTAGGCTCTGTAGTTGGCAGTGTGGAACCTGTGTGGGATTCTCTCCCTCTTTTCTCCGCCCCTCCCCTGCTCTCTCTCTCTCCCTCAAAATAAATAAATAAACTTAAAAAAAAACTAGTTTCCTCTTTCACTTAACGCAGGGAGCATTGAATAATGGACTACGTTGTAAACTTGAAACTAACATAACATTGTGTGTCAACTACACTTGAATAAGAATCTTTTAATTGCTTCATATTTATTTGCTTTCTTATTTATTTATTTATTTATTTATTTATTTATTTATTTATGAGAGAGAGGGAGGAAGAAGGGAGGGAGAGATGGGCAAAGAGAGTTAGAGAATCCCCAGCAGGCTCTACACTGTCAGCACAGAGCCTGATGCAAGGCTTGATCCCACAAACCATGATATTGTGACCTGAGCTGAAATCAAGAGTTGATGCTTAACTGACTGAGACACCCAGACACCCTTAATAGGAAGAATTTTTTAAAAATAAAAAATAGGGGCGCCTGGGTGGCTCAGTCGGTTGAGCGGCCGACTTCGGCCCAGGTCATGATCTCGCGGTTCGTGGGTTCGAGCCCCGCGTCGGGCTCTGTGCTGACAGCTCAGAGCCTGGAGCCTGTTTCAGATTCTGTGTCTCCCTCTCTCTGACCCTCCCCCATTCATGCTTTGTCTCTCTCTGTCTCAAAAATAAATAAACGTTAAAAAAAAAATTAAAAATAAATAAATAAAAATAAAAAATAAAGTTCCCTCATAAAGGATAGTAACTGCTATAACATACCCACCAAGGTAGAGACTTGTTCCTGAGAAATTTAAGTAGATAATGTGGGCCTTTTTGTTTAAAAGTTCTATAAAACTGGGAATGCAAGCTGGTGCAGCCACTCTGGAAAACAGTATGGAAGTTCCTCCAAAAATTAAAAATAGAACTACCTTACGACCCAGCAATTGCACTACCAGGTATTTATCCAAGGGATACAGGTGTGCTGTTTCCAAGGGGCACATGCATCCCCATGTTTATAGCAGCACTATTGACAATAGCCAAAGTTTGGAAAGAGCCCAAATGTCCATTGATGGATGAATGGATAAAGAAGATGTGGTATATGTACACAACGGAGTATTACTCAGCAATCGAAAAGAATGAAATCTTGCCATTTGCAACTACATGGATGGAACTGGGGGGTATTATGCTAAGTGAAATTTGTCAGTCAGTGAAAGACAAATATCATATGACTTCACTCATATGAGGACTTTAAGAGACAAAACAGATGAACATGAGGGAAGGGAAACAAAAATAATATAAAAACAGGGAGGGGGACAAAACAGAAGAGACTCAAATATGGAGAACAAACTGAGGGTTACTGAAGGGGTTGTGGGAGGGGGGATGGGCTAAATGGGTAAGGGGCACTAAGGAATCTACTCCTGAAATCATTGTTGCACTATATGCTAGTTAATTTGGATGTAAATTTACAAAAATAAAAAATAAAATTAAAAGAAAAAAAAGTTCTTTAAAAACGTGATAAAAAACAAACAAACAAACAACCAAACAAAGAAACCCAGGAGGCACCTGGGTGGGTCAGTTAAGTGTCCGACTTCAGCTCAGGTCATGATCTCACAGTTCCTGGGTTCAAATGCCTCATCAGGCTCTGTGCTGATGAGATTCTGTGTCTTTGGACCAGACATCGGATTCTGTGTCTCCCTCTCTCTCTCTGCCCCTCCCCCACTCACGCTCTGCCTCTCTCTCAAAAATAAACAAACATTTAAAAAAGAAAAAAAAAAACCTACCATACAGAAATGGCATGGTGCTGGCAATAGAGAAAAAAATACATAAAAACAGAAGTTGAAAGTGATGTAACTTTTTTCTAATAAGAGTGCTGCATATACTGTTTCAAAATAAGTACAACTGAGTGTTCCTATGTGATGAAATAAAGCTACTGAAATATAGAACAGTTTAGGGTTATCAGTAGTCTAATTCAAGACAACTTTCATTTCTTCTGTGCACTAGTGGGCTTCTGCCTATTTTTTCAAAAGTGTTCATGTTTTTACTATGTGTAAATAGTCTGGGGGGAAAAAAGCTCACCTTTTGTGTAAAAAGGAAAACAAATAGCAACACAACAGATAAAACTGAGCTACAATCCTCTTTGATGGCAACAAGGAAAGGGTTTTGATGTTGGATTCTAAATGCAGCCCTCCCTGATTCATCAAATCCTTTTATTGAATCACAGGGAGAAGAGCACTTCCACAGATCAAAATAAATGGAAACATCCTACAGAAATAAGTGGCTACAAAAATCAATATGATTGACTTTACATGGAAAACCCTGTGTTTGTGCTTGATAAAGTCGTTTATGTTCCCTATAGAGGACAGAAATCTAAAAAATCACACACACACACACACACACACACACACACACACGGAATACTGAACTGTCCTTTTATCTGTATACCACAGATTAAATATAAGTATAAACATTCTGCCCACAAGTGTCTATAAAAATTAGTTGTAAACTATGAATAACTTACTTAAATCCTGAGTCACTTAATGTTATATCCAAGGGTGCTTCAAACTGTCAAAAAAATCATGAGAAAATAAACCAAAAAACAACATTAAGCGTTGATAGTTCTGAGCCCAGAGCAAGTCTGACAATGCTGTGCTTGCCTTTTGATGAAGAACCTATTTATTTAACCATCATTATCTTCAGAGATTATCTCCTAAATCCACAGCACAGGAAGTCCACTGGAAATATTCTGGCATTTACATACAATCACAAGCTTGGTGTATATTTATTTCTTAAAGGGCTAATACTTGGCAAACTTTGCCTTGGATCTGAGTATCATAAATAGGTTATATAATAAGCCAGTCAGTAGGGGTAGACTTTTACAAGACACAGATGACCATGTACGGAGGGAAAGACTGGGTGTCTTTAGAAGGAGAATGAGTTTAAAAAAAAAAAAAAGGCAGGAGGAGTAAATGAAATTCTTGTAACAGTATAATATCAATCTATATTAGACACCAATATTAATCCTAGGGAAGAAGAATAACATTCTATCCATCACAGGTAAAAGATACTTATAATTCCTCCTCATGAGACTAGCATTCCAAATGGCTTTGCCAAGAGTGATGCTAGATTTTTACTAATCAGACTATACACTCTCATTGACATTTTACTCCATACTCAAATTCACTATCCTCACAAGTCTTTTGGGGTCAAATGACTTGTAATTATTTAAAGCTATCTACTATAGATAATTCCTATTACCTTCTACTAGACCTCACTTATATACTTGTTTCTTTAATGAGAGACATTCAGTTAGCAGAAACTTCCTATGTGCTCTTCTAATCACCTATATTGATTGTATATATTATAGAGTTGAAGCCTTAAGAGGCAAGAAATGTGCTACTTGCTCATACAAGTGACTAATGCAACAAGAAGTCTAAGATGCTCTTTCTGATAACAGCTCTCTTTAAAAGGAGGCCATGTGTTATAAAATTTCCTATAGTCCCATCATTCTCTAGACTTACCATTAAGTTAAACTTCTCATCAGCAGAAAACTGGAGGCATTTTAAAATACTCCTTGACTTCTAGAAGAAAAAACAGGATAAATGACAAATCACAATTTAAAAAAACAATAAAAACACTAGTAAAAAAAAGAAAAAGAGAGAGGGAGAGTGAAAAGGAAGCAACCAAGAAGCAAACAGTGATGAAAACCTTTTCACGTTTTTAATAAACCTTCGTTGACTTCCCCATTAATGAAAATGCAGTAATTATAACAATGATAATGTCAAAATTAAATTGTTCCTGTGAAAGGAGGCCAGTGGACTCATTTTTACCTTTAGGTCAATGTAGTATAATCTCTGCTCTGACATATCCCATTGAGCCCAAACAAAATCCTCAGCTACTCTCTCTCTCGGGAGATGACCAGAGTCTTTAATTACCTAAAGAGGCAAAGAGATTTTAGAAATAAGTAACTATTTTAAAGGAGACTATATCTGGATTTCATTATTATTCTGCATATTCTATCTTTATAATACATACAGATATTGCCACGGTTTATTTTTCGCAGTCCCTGATCCCCAACACATATACATGGAAAGCCTTTCCAGAAAAGATTTAAGGCACTATTTCATTACTTACTCTTTCCAACCATTTTATAATAAGCAATATTACTCTTGTCCCTAGTTTGCCAGATAGGCCAGGGATGTTGAAGGCAAGGCCACACCTACCACAAATCAATACCTAGGCTAACAGAAGGTTCAGAGTTTCCCATTCTGCACCTAATCCACTCAGGTATCTGCAGACAAAAGGACTTTACTACCAAAGGCAGCAGCTGTGAGGCCAAGGAAAGAACTCAGGCCTAGGGGTGAGGGGTATTGGGCAACAATCCCAGATCGGCCATAAAGTATTCATGCCATGCTTCTTACCTTTATCTCTTCCACAATGAGTATGGTGATACTGCCCATCCTTCAAGCAATACTTTACTACACATCCTTCAAGGCCTAACTTAGGCACTGCCTCCTGTACAAAGCCCTCCTTCACCTGTCCCCCAAACCAAGGCAAAACTCACTACCTCTGTATTTCTATGGTACTCTGGCATATTTCTTTTTTTTTTTTTTTAGTTTTTAATTTTCAAGTTAGTTAACACAGAGTGTGGTCTTGGCTTCAGGAGTAGAATCCAGTGATTCATTCCTTTCATACAACACCCAGTGCTCATCCCAAAAAGTGCCCTCCTTAATGCCCATCACCCATTTTCTCCACCCCCATCAACCCTCAATTTGTTCTCTGTATTTAAGAGTCTCCTATGGTTTGCCTCCCTCTGTGTTTTTATCTTATTTTTCCTACCTTCCCCTATCTGTTAAGTTCCTCAGATTCCACATGAGTGAAACCATGTGATATCTGTCTTTCTCTGCCTTATTTTGCTTAGCATAATACCCTCCAGTTCCATCCACATTGTTGCAAATGGCAAGATTGCATTCTTTTTCATCACCAAATTGTATTCCTGTGTGCGTGTATATGTGTATGTATACACACCACATCTTCTTAATCCATTCATCAGTTGATGGACTTCTGGGCTCTTTCCATAATTTGGCTATTGTTGATAGCACTGCTGTAAACATTGGGGTGCATGTGCCCCTTCGAATCAGCACTCCTGTATCCCTTGGGTAAATTCCTAGCAGTGCTACTGCTGGGTCATAGGGTAGGTCTATTTTTAATTTTTTGAGGAACCTCCACACTGTTTTCCAGAGTGGCTGCACCAGTTTGCATTCCACCAACAGTGCAAGACAGTTCTCCTTTCTCCACATCCTTGTACTTTGGCATATTTCTATTACAGTTACATTTAACTACTCCTATAAGTCTACCCCAATGAGTATGCACTCCCCTTCAACACCTTTATATTTTCAACAAGATTCTTAACTTTGGGGAGCCCATCTTATTTCCATTTTTTCTGAAATTTGTTAAATTAGGAGAGATTTGGGGACTCACAGAGGAATATACTGGCAAGAAAATGATCATCAGAGTGTGGCAACCCAAGTTCACATCTCAATTTTGCCCCTCTCTGGAGTTACCTCACCTCTGTGAGCCTTGGCTGTATTCTCTGTAAACATGGGGATAATTACAACACTGCCTACCTATTGCAGGGTGTGATGAATGCATGGAACTGCACAGTGCCTTAAGACGCTGTCATCCAAGCCTTTAAAGAATAAGGGCAATGATGCTTCACAGAAGGGCACAAAAGGATGGAGTGCTGAGGCCATACTGTGTTGGCTGCTGACAGAGGCCCTCACTCTGCAGTGTCTCTCGTGGTTCTCAGCCCCTCTTCTAACCAGCCAGTCCTCTGTCTATACCCACTTCTAGTCTTGTTTATTTCACTGACCTGTAAATCCTAGAAGATGCTCTCCTCTAAACTCACATTGCTGGCTTTCAGATTCTACCTTCACCTTTCCTCTCTGGTCTCTTTTCTGACCACTAGCCCTGTCCATGCCCTGTCATCCATGCCACTGGTGGCCCAGAGCTCCAACCACTTTCTATGGTTGTCTCTGACTACTTTCTAGTCATTTTCCAGCCAGCCTCTTGAGTTGAGATTTCAATCATAGATACATAATTAATAAATGACATTTTTCATTTCAATGTTCATATAACTTTAAAATCAAAATCTTCAGAGAAGATTATTTTGATGAAGACTATTTAAATATTGAAGGAAATAATTTCTAATACCAATAATATATTATTATGTTACATTAATTGTCAAGAAAAAGACAGCTCAATAAAAAAACAGACAAGGATATAATTAGGCAATTTTCAGAAAAACAAATTCACATAGCCAGTAACATTAAGGGAAATACAAATTAAAATAATGATATGAACTTAAACCCATCAAATTGGAAAAAAATTTTTAAATCTTTATTTATTTTTGAGACAGTGCAACAGGGGAGGGGCACAGAGAGACGGACAGAAGATTTGAAGTGGGCTCTGTGCTGATAGGCTGACAGCAGCAACCCTGATGTAGGGTTCGAACTCATGAACCACAAGATCATGACCTAAGCAGAAGTCTGATGCTCAACCAACTGACCCACCCAGGTACCCCTGGAAATTTTTTTAAAAGACAAATGCAGGTGCACCTGGGTGGCTCAGTTGGTTAGCCATCTGATCTTGATTTCAGCTCAGGTCATGATCTCCTGGTTCCTGGGCTCGGGCCCCACATCAGGCTCTGCCCTATCAGCATTGAGCCTGCTTGGGATTCTCTCTCTCCCTCTTTCTCTGCCCCTCGCCTGCTTGCACTCTCTCTCTCAAAATAAACGTAAAAAAATAAAAATAATAAATAAAAGGCAAATGTGGCTATGATTGGTATGGGTAGAGGGAAAGCATTCTCTTACACATTGCTTGTAAAACTGTGAATTGTTACAAGGTGTTTTGGAAAGCAATCTTAGCAAAATCTGTTGAAATATATTAAATGCGTACATCCATCAACCCAATTATCCCTCCCTGAGAATTTAACCCAAAGAAATATGTGTACCATATATATATATAGCTATAAAAAACATTTGAGATGATTTATAAAACAGATTTTAAAAAACGTTTTATAACGTACATTTTTTTTATTTTTTATTTTTTTTGTATATTTATTTTTGAGACAGGGAGAGACAGAGCATGAACAGGGAAGGGTCAGAGAGAGGGAGACACAGAATCTGAAACAGGTTCCAGGCTCTGAGCTGTCAGCACAGAGCCCAACGCAGGGCTCGAACTCACAGACCGCAAGATCATGACCTGAGCCGAAGTCGGACGCTTAACCGACCGAGCCACCCAGGCGCCCCTAAAACAGATTTTGAAAAAGTGGCCATCCAACAGAGCTCAGTTTGGCGAGGAACAAAGGCGCTCGCCAGCGCCATCTCCCTCGCCCATCCCCCAGCCAAAATCCCAAAGGGAACCAGTTACTGCCAGGGAACTTGCTTGATCTGCGCAAACACCCAACGCTGTGCTTCTGCGGAGCCACCCCTCCGGCAGCCGGTCTGACTCCCTCCCGCTGCCACAGGGCCCCTCCTGAAGTGGATCACCGAAGGAGAAGCGAGCTAAGCCTGCCCCTCCTGCCCCTGTGCACCTTGCCTACCCACCCCAGCTAATATGCCAGATCCCCAGCACCACAAGCCTGGCAGTGTGCAAGTAGCCCAGACGGGCCACGGCCACCCCACAGTGAATCCCGCCCCTAGGAGAGGGGAAGAGAAGGCACACACCAGTCTGACTGTAGCCCCAGCGGTGGGCTGGGGGCAGACATCACGTCTGATTGCGGCCATGCCCACCAACTCCAGTTATACACTACAGCACAGGGGAAGTGCCCTGCAGGTCCGCACCACTCCAGGGACTATCCAAAAAGACCAAACGGAAAAATTCCCCTCAAAAGAATCTCCAGGAAATAACAACAGCTAATGAACTGATCAAAAAGGATTTAAATAATATAACAGAAAGTGAATTTAGAATAATAGTCATAAAATTAATCACTGGACTTGAAAACAGTATAGAGGACAGCAGAGAATCTATTGCTACAGAGATCAAGGGACTAAGGAATAGTCAGGAGGAGCTGAAAAATGCTATAAACGATATGCAAAATAAAATGGAAACGACCACTGCTCGGATTGAAGAGGCAGAGGAGAGAATAGGTGAACTAGAAGATAAAATTATGGAAAAAGAGGAAGCTGAGAAAAAGAGAGATAAAAAAATCCAGGAGTATGAGGGGAAAATTAGAGAACTAAGTGATGCACTAAAAAGAAATAATATATGCATAATTGGTATCCCAGAGGAGGAAGAGAGAGGGAAAGGTGCTGAAAGGTGTACTTGAAGAAATAGTAGCTGAGAACTTCCCTGAACTGGGGAAGGAAAAAGGCATTGAAATCCAAGAGGCACAGAGAACTCCCTTCAGACGTAACTTGAATCGATCTTCTGCACGACATATCATAGTGAAACTGGCAAAATACAAGGATAAAGAGAAAATTCTGAAAGCAGCAAGGGATAAACGTGCCCTCACATATAAAGGGAGACCTATAAGACTCGTGACTGATCTCTCTTTTGAAACTTGGCAGGCCAGAAAGGCATGGCAGGAGATCTTCAATGTGATGAACAGAAAAAAGTATGCAGCCGAGAATCCTTTATCCAGCAAGTCTGTCATTTAGAATAGAAGGAGAGATAAACATCTTCCCAAACAAACAAAAACTGAGGGAAGTTGTCACCACTAAACCAGCCCTACAAGAGATCCTAAGGGGGGGGTCCTGTGAGACAAAGTACCAGAGACATCGCTACAAGCATGAAACATACAGACATCACAATGACTCTAAACCCGTATCTTTCTATAATAACACTGAATGTAAATGGACTAAATGCGCCAACCAAAAGACATAGGGTATCAGAATGGATAAAAAAACAAGACCCATCTATTTGCTGTCTACAAGAGACTCATTTTAGACCTGAGGACACCTTCAGATTGAGAGTGAGGGGATGGAGAACTATTTATCATGTTACTGGAAGCCAAAAGAAAGTTGGAGTAGCCATACTTATATCAGACAAACTAGACTTTAAATTAAAGGCTGTAACAAGAGATGATGAAGGGCATTATATAATAATCACAGGGTCTATCCATCAGGAAGAGCTAACAATTATAAATGTCTATGCGCCGAATACCGGAGCCCCTAGATATATAAAACAATTACTCATAAACATAAGCAACCTTATTGATAAGAATGTGGTAATTTCAGGGGACTTTAACACTCCACTTACAGAAATGGATAGATCATCTAGACACAAGGTCAATAAAGAAACAAGGGCCCTGAATGATACATTGGATCAGATGGACTTGACAGATATATTTAGAACTCTGCATCCCAAAGCAACAGAATATACTTTCTTCTCGAGTGCACATGGAACATTCTCCAAGATAGATCACATACTGGGTCACAAAACAGCCCTTCATAAGTATACAAGAATTGAGATCATATATACCATGCATACTTTTGGACCACAATGCAATGAAGCTTGAAATCAACCACAGGAAAAAGTCTGGAAAACCTCCAAAAGCATGGAGGTTAAAGAACACCCTACTAAAGAATGAGTGGGTCAACCAGGCAATTAGAGTAGAAATTTAAAAATATATGGAAACAAACGAAAATGAAAATACAACAATCCAAACGGCTTTGGGATGCAGTGAAGGCAGTCCTGAGAGGAAAATATATTGCAATCCAGGCCTATCTCAAGAAACAAGAAAAATCCCAAATACAAAAATCTAACAGCACACCTAAAGGAAATAGAAGCAGAACAGCAAAGGCAGCCTAAACCCAGCAGAAGAAGAGAAATAATAAAGATCAGAGCAGAAATAAACAATATAGAATCTAAAAAAACTGCAGAGCAGATCAACGAAACCAAGAGTTGGTTTTTTGAAAAAATAAACAAAATTGACAAACCTTTAGCCAGGCTTCTCAAAAAGAAAAGGGAGATGGCCCAAATAGATAAAATCATGAATGAAAATGGAATTAATACAACCAATCCCTCAGAGATACAAACAATTATCAGGGAATACTATGAAAAATTATATGCCAACAAATTGGACAACCTGGAAGAAATGGACAAATTCCTAAACACCCACACTCTTCCAAAACTCAATCAGGAGGAAACAGAAAGCTTGAACAGACCCATAACCAGCGAAGAAATTGAATCGGTTATCAAAAATCTCCCAACAAATAAGAGTCCAGGACCAGATGGCTTCCCAGGGGAGTTCTACCAGATGTTTAAAGCAGAGATAATACCTATCCTTCTCAAGCTATTCCAAGAAATATAAAGGGAAGGAAAACTTCCAGACTCATTCTATGAAGCCAGTATTACTTTGATTCCTAAACCAGAGACCCAGTAAAAAAAGAGAACTACAGGCCAATATCCCTGATGAATATGGATGCAAAAATTCTAAGATACTAGCAAATCGAATTCAACAGCATATAAAAAGAATAATTCACCATGATCAAGTGGGATTCATTCCTGGGATGCAGGGCTGGTTCAATATTCTCAAATCAATCAACGTGATACATCACATTAATAAAAGAAAAGAACCATATGATCCTGTCAATCGATGCAGAAAAGGCCTTTGACAAAATTCAGCACCCTTTCTTAATAAAAACCCTTGAGAAAGTCAGGATAGAAGGAACACACTTAACATCATAAAAGCCATTTATGAAAAGCCCACAGCTAACATCATCCTCAATGGGGAAAAACTGAGAGCTTTTTCCCTGAGATCAGGAACACGACAGGGATGTCCACTCTCACCGCTGTTGTTTAACACAGTGTTGGAAGTTCTAGCATCAGCAATCAGACAACAAAAGGAAATCAAAGGCATCAAAATTGGCAAAGATGAAGTCAAGTTTTCACTTTTTGCAGATGACATGATACTATACATGGAAAATCTGATAGACTTCACCAGAAGTCTGCTAGAACTGATACATGAATTCAGCAAAGTCGCAGGATACAAAATCAATGTACAGAAATCAGTTGCATTCTTATACACTAACAATGAAGCAACAGAAAGACAAATAAAGAAACTGATCCCATTCACAATTGCACCAAGAAGCATAAAATACCTAGGAATAAATCTAGCCAAGGATGTAAAAGATTTGTATGCTGAAAGCTATAGAAAGCTTATGAAGGAAATTGAAGAAGATATAAAGAAATGGAAAGACATTCCCTGCTCATGGATTGGAAGAATAAATATTGTTAAAATGTCAATACCACCCAAAACTATCTACACATTCAATGCAATCCCAATCAAAATTGGACCAGCATTCTTCTCGAAACTAGAACAAGCAATCCTAAAATTCATACGGAACCACAAAAGGCCCCGAATAGCGAAAGTAATTTTGAAGAAGAAGACCAAAGCAGGAGGCATCACAATCCCAGACTTTAGCCTCTACTACAAAGCTGTCATCATCAAGACAGTATGGTATTGGCACAAAAACAGACACATAGACCAATGGAATAGAATAGAAACCCCAGAACTAAACCCACAAACGTATGGCCAACTCATCTTTGACAAAGCAGGAAAGAACATCCAATGGAAAAAAGACAGTCTCTTTAACAAATGGTGCTGGGAGAACTGGACAGCAACATGCAGAAGGTTGAAACTAGACCACTTTCTCACACCATTCACAAAAATAAACTCAAAATGGATAAAGGACCTGAATGTGAGACAGGAAACCATCAAAACCCTAGAGGAGAAAGCAGGAAAAGACCTCTCTGACCTCAGCCGTAGCAATCTCTTACTCGACACATCCCCAAAGGCAAGGGAATTAAAAGCAAAAATGAATTACTGGGACCTTATGAAGATAAAAAGCTTCTGCACAGCAAAGGAAACAACCAAGACAACTAAAAGGCAACCAACGGAATGGGAAAAGATATTTGCAAATGACATATCAGACAAAGGGCTAGTATCCAAAATCTATAAAGAGCTCACCAAACTCCACACCCGAAAAACAAATAACCCAGTGAAGAAATGGGCAGAAAAATGAATAGACATTTCTCTAAAGAAGACATCCGGATGGCCAATAGGCACATGAAAAGATGTTCAACGTCGCTCCTCATCAGGGAAATACAAATCAAAACCACACTCAGATATCACCTCACGCCAGTCAGAGTGGCCAAAATGAACAAATCAGGAGACTATAGATGCTGGAGAGGATGTGGAGAAACGGGAACCCTCTTGCACTGTTGGTGGGAATGCAAATTGGTGCAGCCGCTCTGGAAAACAGTGTGGAGGTTCCTCAGAAAATTAAAAATAGACCTACCCTATGACCCAGCAATAGCACTGCTAGGAATTTACCCAAGGGATACAGGAGTACTGATGCATAGGGGCACTTGTACCCCAATGTTTATAGCAGCACTCTCAACAATAGCCAAATTGTGGAAAGAGCCTAAATGTCCATCAACTGATGAATGGATAAAGAAATTGTGGTTTATATACACAATGGGGTACTACATGGCAATGAGAAAGAATGAAATATGGCCTTTTGTAGCAACGTGGATGGAACTGGAGAGTGTGATGCTAAGTGAAATAAGCCATACAGAGAAAGACAGATACCACATGTTTTCACTCTTATGTGGATCCTGAGAAACTTAACGGAAACCCATGGGGGAGGAAGAGGAAAAAAAAAAAAAAGAGGTTAGAGTGGGAGAGAGCCAAAGCATAAGAGACTCTTAAAAACTGAGAACAAACTGAGGGTTGATGGGGGGTGGGAGGGAGGGGAGGGTGGGTGATGGGTATTGAGGAGGGCACCTTTTGGGATGAGCACTGGGTGTTGTATGGAAAGCAATTTGACAATAAATTTCATATATTGAAAAAATATAAATAAAAGATATTTATTTACTCAAAAAAAAAAAAAGTGGCCATCCATGGGAGAATGATTGAACTTGCGTACATCCACGCCGGGGACTATTATGTGTTTCTAAAAAGAATGAATTGACATATTCAGGTTGACTTGTAGGTAATGCCACAAAGTTGTAGGAGGAAGGAGTGGTTAATAAACAAACCTCTGGGTGTGTCAGGGGTGGGGATGAGATATATACACGTATGAAGAACAGCATGAAAGGACACCTAATAGGCTGTAGACAAAAGTTAGAGGAGAAAACACAAGGGAGAAGTAGCATACAAGCAAAAAAAAAAAAAAAAAGAAAAAAAGAAAAAAGGAAAAAAAAATTTGAACTGTATTATCCCCCAGCATATATGTTATGATCCCATTTATTCTATGTATGCATAAAAATTAGTGGAAAAGGTTACATTCCTAATTAAAAACCTACGGGGATAGCCCTGATATACTAAGTAAAAAGCAAAAAACAAAAATGGCAAATTAATAGATTCTCTTTTGGTAAAAACAACTGAATTCCTGCATATGTGTACGTTTGTATGAGCAAGGTAAAGGTGTGGGAAGAGTCACACAGGCTGTCATGAGTTATCTCAGGAGACTGAGATTGGACAGTGAGGTCAAGATAAAGGAGATAATTAACTCCTTCATAGATCTCACATTATTTCACATGTTACAACAGCAAGTCTGTCATCTGAAAGACATCGAATAAAGAAATGGTCTGTGTCTGTAACATTACTCTACCCTTAACAGTCTAGAAATGTCACTCTGTGGGAAAAAACTGTGAAGCAAGAGAAATTTCAAATATTTACCACTCTACTTCCATCTTCTTGGATGACTTGGATATGAAACTTTTCGATATCTTTAAAAAGATAAACAAAAGAAAGACAGTTTAACCTTTATGAAAATTATGAGCACCTTTTTACACCTAACAGTGGTGAACATTTATTTATAAAAGCAATGCAGATGAATCAACTGGCTGGAAAAATAGTATTATCACAGAGAGCAATTTCATAATATAAGTGCAAAACAAAACCCACCTTTCTCCAGCCTCTCTCCATAGTCTATTGCAAATCTAGCATTTACTCTGCTCCTCAATGTCAACAATGGATGAGACATTTAACCCTTCTGCTCCCCTGGGTTTCCTCAAATGTTGGCCTCCCCTGCACCATCAGTCTTATTTGGAGCTAACAGGGGTTCCTTTGGCAGGGTTTATCTCCAATTTCCAAATATCATATGAAAATATCATACGAAAATAATGGGGAGAAAACTCATTATACAAGATATTGGGGGGTATTTTTACAGGGATCAGTTTCACAATAAGAGAACTCTCAGCAATTTAGGTAGATTTGTGGATGGTCCCTTTCTCTCAGGAAGCAATCTAGAATTAGCCATACTTAACCTTCTGCCAGACTAGGTACAAAAATGGGAGACAGATAATTGGTCAAGAGCATAGAAAGTGAACATGAACCTAACACCCCCAGGCCTGTTCTTCCCATTATCAATCAGCAATTTCATTTTATAACATGAAAGATGGCTTACGAGGTAAGATCCACGAGTGGATTTTGTCCCTTCTCTGCTACCCTCCCCATCCAAAGTGAAAAAAACTTCATTAGAGGATGTCCCAATCTTATTTCAGGTAGAATGTGACCAAGTATGTGTCCTCAAATTCTACTATCAAATTCTACTGGCTTCTAATACCTTCCTCCTTCTCCATCCAAGGTGACAGATACCCTGAAGAAGGATGAACTAAAGAAGGTAAAAGTGACCTCCACAACTGGTCTACACTCTACCATGTGACAAACATGGAAATCCATGCATATAGGAGCCCATCATTCCTGGGATGGGAAACAGAGCAGAGCCTAAGGGGACAAGTGGGGCGAAAAGGAAAAGCCCTTCCACAGGAGTGCTAGATCTGAAATGAACATCAAAGGTCAGTTGGACCTTCAGCACTGGTGAGTGAACATCTAGAAGATTCAGTCAAGTCCCATACTTCACTAGGAGATGTGCCCTTCATGAAGTTTGTATATATCATCTAAAGATACACTTACATTTCTCTTCTGAAACCAGTAACAGATGGTTCTCTGGAAGGGGGTGACTTTCCACATGGGGGTAGAGAAACTATAAAAAGGAAATGAACCAAAATCATAAGCAAAGACTATCTTACTTACACAAATATTCCAAAAGTGTTTGATCACTGTACTACTACACAGCCTAGAAGGTACTGGGAACCACCGAATAGTTTGCAGACACACATTACAAATGGAAGCAAGGAGGAAAAAGAAACACTTTCAGGAGCTCAGTTTTCCAGGGGGAAATTGATGGCAGGCCAACATAATTCATTTAAACAGTAAGGCTAAAGTATAAGCTTATTTCCAGAGATGGTGCTTCCTATTTTGGAACGTGATTCTGAAGCTAATCAGAAACAATATAAACATCAGTACAGAAAGTTCTGTTTTGCAAGCACACAAAAAAGGGGTCAATACATCTGTTGTGCAATTAAATGTAGTATTTAATTTGACAACCAAGTAAATGTAGGCTCTCCTACAACTTCCAAAGTCCCACATCCAAAAGACAAAGCACAACGTAACACGGGACTTTCCAATGCAGAAGAGTGAGTCACGATGTGGCATGTGGTGGAGGATTTGCAAGCCTCAAATAATAGAATGACTGCCGTTGGGAAGAAAAGGCTCCATCCACCCTACTCCTCCTTCTCTATGCTCTCCCATATGGGTCAGCCCACAGGACAAAGCAGCCAGCCAGAAACAGCCTGATGTCATCAGCAGTGATAATGAGGGAAAAGGGGCCCTGGGATGACTCCAGTGACTTAATTCTTTCATCATCAAAAGGGTGACTATAAATCAGCAGTTTCATTTTGTAACATGAAAAACAGCTTACTAGATAGGATCCACCCGTGAATTTTGTTGTTTCCCTCCACAGTTCAAAGCATTATGAAAGAACATAGCCTTTTTATGTCCTTATTTTATAATCGGCAGCCTTTCTAAAGACTAGGAACATTTTTGACAAAATGTATTACCTGGTGTTCTAACTTTTCATGATGACAAAATGAAAATAGAACTGGCAATTTTTTTTTAAGTTTATTTGTTTACTTTTGAGAGAAAGAGCACAAGCAGAGGAGGGTCAGGGAGAGAGGAAGACACAGAATCTGAAGCAGGCTCCAGGCTCCGAGCTCTCAGCTGAGAGTTCGATGCGGAGATGGAACTCACCAAAGGTGAGATCATGACCTGAGCCGAAGTTGGACACCTAATCAACTGAGCCACCCAGGCACCCCTAGAACTGGCAAAATTTTTTTAATTGTCCATAGTCAAGTTTCCTTTTTAGAATTGAAAAACAGAACATTAACGATACACCATTTTTCATGGCAAATCTTCAAAATTATAAAATAGTACTGTAGAATTCAGCTATGAAAATAATGTAGAACTTACTATGTCCTGATTTGTGAAATTGTGCACCTCAAACAGGAAACTGCCTGTCCTGGGGTTGAGGAGAAGCAAAGCTGAGTGACACCATACAGATAGCGGAAGAGCCAACACTCGGTGCCTCAAAACAAGGAAATATTCCTAGAGAAGATGATTTGGCCTCCCTTGGGACTACAGAGGTGGCCAAGGCGTACTTGCCTAGGGCTGTGACCTGGAGTATGATGCTGACAAGTTCTAAGCCTTTGCCTGGTGTTTGTGCCGCAATCAGTGAGAACATGATTTTAAAAGTTCCATTTAGGTGGTGGTGGTTTTCCTTTCTATTATGAGGCAGCCTTAGAGCAAGGCCTAGAAATGAGAATATAAATAGACTTCAGGGCACCTGGGGGGGCTCAGTCAGTTGAGCGTCTGCCTCTTGATTTCAGCTCAGGTCATGACTTCACAGTCTGAGACTGAGCTCCCGTGTCAGGCTCTGTGCTGGGCACGGAGCCTGCTTGAGATTCTCTCTCTCTCTCTTCCTCTGCCCCTCCCCTGCTTGCATGTGTGCTCATTCTCAAAAATAAAAAGAGACAGACAGACAGCTCTATAAAAGCATGCAAGGTTTTTGTTTTCTTGCAGTTTGAGTAGAGGTCTATAGAGATTACATCGTATTAGGGAAATATTTATCTTCACAGATATGGAGCTAGACTCTGATTATTAATACTCAGTTGGAAGATATGCACTATAGGTGGATATCTGGAGCCATTTGGAAGATGCAGGTCATGCTGGTAGGCGATTCTCCAAAGGTACCGGGTTGGGATCCAAACCCTAACCACTACTGTCCTGCTCAAGTTTCTCTGTGAAGGAGGTCAAGGCTGCACATACAGACTTGGGGAAATGTACTATCAGAGATCACCATGAATGTTTTGGTAAGGAAAGGGAGACAGATTTCAGGGCAAGACCAAATTCAGTGGACAATGAATGGCATTTCTCTAAAGGGGAGAAGGAGGGAGAAAGGGAGGTGGGGGGGTTGTCCTGGATGGAGGTTTGGAGGATTTTCTCCCTCCAGAAGCATAAGAATGAGGAGCAGGGAGCAGGGCTAGGCACAGAGATGGGTCCTCAAGACAAGTACGAGTTTTACCTCATTTGGGTGGGGACTTCCCCTTTGGCCTATGGATGCAGTCATGCATCATGTACTATTAATTGCTTTTAATTAAGATAAAATTTGCATAACAGAAAAATCACCTTTTTAACTGTTTTAAAGTATACAGTTCAGTAGTTGTTAATACATTCACAATGCTGTGCAACTACATACTTATAAAAATCCTTTCCCTCCTGTGCTCTAATTCCCTTTAGCTGCCCTAATCCTTCATTAGTATCTCCATTGCCTACTCAGCCCTGAGTGGACATGCTAAGGAAGCCAAGAACAGACCAAAAAAGGGAAGTGTGGTCTGCCCCATAGTCACCCCTGTACTGATGACAGTGTAAATATAGCAGCTTCCTGACGGAGGAGGAATACAGCCTAGGAGCTGGAAACAGGCAGTGGCCCCCAGTGAAGGACCTGGGGGGGTGGGGATGGGAGAGATGTCCCTCTCCTGACACATTGCAAGAGGGAGACCCAGTGGCTTGAGGCTGGGAGTAGGCAGGGGTGGGGGGGGAGCAACGAGAAGCAGAGAGTTCAGGTTACACGAGGAAGTTATGCTATAGCACTGCATGAACATGTACAGTCCACTGTCATCTGTGGTAGATCGCATGGAGTCACCACAAACACCGTATACTGAATGAACCATTACTCCTAGGGGACATACAAGGACAGGCTCCTGCCTGGCCACAACATTTTTGTCAACGAATTAATACATAATTTTGTTTCGTGTGTATTCCTGTTTTTATAAAACACATTTAATATATATTGTTGATCCATTAGCATTAAACTCATGGTCAACAGCACTCATGCCCTAATGAAGCTAACCTAACCCACATATTCTCTCTATAAAGCATATGGCAGCCTTCTTGAGCTTAGGGACAGTAGCCAGCACTTTAGCACTATGCATGGGGGACATTTGAAAAGTGAAATCACCAACAAAAAGCTCAAAAATGTGAAAATCATGGCGCTAAATAGATCATAAAAATGACATTCATTTATAGGATAAGAACTCAATCAAGAAGGCAGTGTCTCGTTGTTCAACCTCAGCTGAGTGACAAATTTTTCACCACTTTCCACATGTCTGTAGATAACTGTGACGGCACCAAGAGTATTGACTTTGATGTCACAAATAGATTTTAGTGAGTAGGACAACTCACAAATTCAGAATGTGCTTGTAATGAATGTTGACTAGATCTGGTCCATCCACACTGTACCTACAGTGCTTCTGTACCATTTCATGGAGCTGACAAATTCAGTGATTTAGCCATTTAATCATGTGTACTCTGTCAACTATGTGAATACACCAAACAAACTTTTCTTTAAACTTACCTTAAATGTGTGTTGAGAGTATTTTATCATGTAAAAACATTATAAACCATGACATAACAGAGACAGAGGAACTAGGTTTGAGTTTTGATTTCCGTGTTTGCAAAAGGTGAGCTGATAATTCCAACCATACCCATCTACCAGATTGCTTTGAGGATTGAATGTGATAATGGGTGTGAAAACACTTGGTAAGCACCACTGCCTCTAGGTTTCACACCTTCTGATTAGTGAGATGAGTGATAAATGGACATGCTCGCTTACCTGCACCCAAATATAGCTATCCACTGCTTTTAGAACCTTCACATTGTTAACAGGATGGATTTCAACCAACAAAGTTAAACACTTTGATCCTACAAAGGAAAGGAGGCTTTTAGTAAGAAGATGAGAATGTCATTCATGATCTTCTCCATGTACGTCTGAACTTGGAAAATATAAACACGTTACCTGTTGTATTAGCTATTCAACCAGGAAAAGTAATTTTCTTAAAATTTACATTGACAGTTCTTAAAACCCACAACAGATAAAGAAAACCTCATGAAAGAGAAAGCAATACGCATTCATGAACAAGTGAGGAACAAGTTCTTGCCCACTCCTCAGCCACTTGGCACAGCTTCATAGGCCCTCTGAGTTTCTAAGTCTAAGCAAACACAACTCAATTCTCTATCACTCCAATTCTGCAGCACACTGGCAAATACTGCTTGTGTATGAAAATGTAAAGATCTTTCTGAAGCATGAACATGTTACAGTTGAGAGTGCCTATTAAGAGGACAGGGGCTTGGCTTCCCTTGGGAAAGGTACTGGAACTGCCCTGATAAAGACCCACTTACTTCCTCAGTGTCACATTGTAGCAAATGTCCTAAAAGATAGCAATTAAAAGGGAAGTCCTTGGACACAGGCTACAATGGGATTACCACAGATATCTACATTTAGGCCAAAAGTTCCCCTCCCCTAAGACTAAACCTCAGAGAAGAAGGAGTTGTCTTATATCTGAGTTCTTATAAAGACTTAACTATTCTCTGATGCTTTTTCAATGACTTTATTTTGAAAAATAATATACAACTTGGAGACAGCACAGCAACCTGGAATTGAATCAGTGCCAGTTTTCACTATTTAAGTAACTAACCTGATAGCATTGCTTAGGAAAAACAACAACAACAAAAACAAAAAAAACAAACAAAAAAACCCCCCAAAACCCAAAAAGTCTTAGGTAGGGCGCCTGGGTGGCTCAGTTGGCTAGGTTAAGTGTCTGACTCTTGATTTCGGTTCAGGCCATGACCTCACGGTTCCTGGGGATCAAGCCCCGTGATGGGCTCTGCACTGACAGCCCAGGGTCTGCTTGGGATTTTCTCTCACCCTCTCTCTCTCTGCCCCTCTCCCACTCCTGCTCTTTCTCTCTCAAAAATAAATAAGTAAACATTTTTATTTTAAGGGAAAGAATGTGAAACAATTCCTGGGATATGGCCTCACAATTGCAAGGACTGGATATCTCTATAAACATGCTTTTTAAAGATTACTGAGAAAGCAAGACAGTGAGTTATTATGTGGGATCTGAAATATACAAGGACAGAACAAATGAAAATCAAATACTGTTTGGTCAATGGTACTTACAGCTTGGGATAAAAATTCCAGTGACACTGCGGCACCTGGGTGGCTTAGTCGGTTGGGCGTCCGACTGCGGCTCAGGTCATGATCTCATGGCTTGTGGGTTCGAACCCCACATTGGGCTCTGTGCAGCACAGAGCCTGAAGCCTGCTTCAGATTCTGTGTCTCCCTCTCTCTGCCTCTCCCCTGCTCGCACTCTCTCACTCAAGAATAAATAAATATATAAAAAACAAAACAAACAAAAATCCCAGTGAGACGATCATACACCAGTTCGAAAGAACTATACTTCTTTTTTTTTTTTAATTTTTTTTTAACGTTTATTTATTTTTGAGACAGAGAGAGACAGAGCATGAGCAGGGGAGGGTCAGAGAGAGAGGGAGACACAGACTCTGAAACGGGCTCCAGGCTCTGAGCTGTCAGCACAGAGCCCGACGCGGGGCTCGAACTCACGAACCATGAGATCATGACCTGAGCCGAAGTCGGCGGCTTAACCGACTGAGCCACCCAGGCGCCCCGAAAGAACTATACTTCTAATAACTGGGACAGAGGTAAAGCTCAGGAGCTTTGGGAATCTGCTTGATCACTCAAAAAGAAAAAAAAAAGGGGGTTCTAGGAATAAGAAAAACATTGGTGCCAACGATACTTAAGAAAAATAGAAATGTTTTGTGAAATGTGACAATGAGAAAAAAACTATTTTCCTTATTATTTTATACGAAGTATGTATAACTAAGTAAATAAAGTAGTATAAGTTGACATTTGGCTATTTTATCTCTTGTCCTAAAAGTCTATATATTCCAATTTGGGGAACAAAAAAACCCCACCTTTTAAGGGGACATGTAGAGGATCCTACTCATTGCAAAAGTAAAGAATCACCTCACATTTGGATTTTTTGGCAGTGAATTTGATAACCAGCTATCAGCTAAATTCACTTGATTTTAAAATGGGAGGATTTTCAAGGACAGAAACTATCTTCCTACACGAATCTTTCCCTTCTTTAGGGCAGCCCAGACACTTAACTAATATAATCAGCATAATCATAAGAGTAATCGTGGAAAAGGAATTTCTCTCAATAACACACCATGTGCTTTCATGGTGTGATATGATGCACTCTGGATCAGGATTCTAGAGACATCAGCTCTAGTGTCAACTAGAAAGGATGAAGCTTTCAAGGCTTTAGTGCCTTGCTATTAAAAAAAAAAAACAAAAAAAAACTACAGAATCAGATCATTTCCACAATCACTTTCAGTCATGAAATCCCATGATTCCATGAAGTACTTACAGTTGTCTTAAGAAGTTAGAGAATACCGATCTCAGGGGAGACTGGGAGGGCATCACTGAAGGGCAAGATGGATCCAGGCAGGATGTAGATATCACAGAAAGTAAAGACAGCAAGATCAAAAGTGACAACTTGGATGGACCTTGAGGGCGTTGTGTTAAGTGAAATCAGTCAGAAAAAGACACTGTATGGTATCTGTTATGTGTGGACTCTTGGAAAGAGAGAAAAAGAAACATGCGCATAGATACAGAGAACAAATTAGCAGTTACAAGAGGTGGGGGGTTGGGGTGGAGAATGGGAGAAATAAGTGAACTGTTCTGTCTTTTTAGCTTAAATAAATTGAACAAAAATTGAAAAAAAAATAAAAGCATAGGGATAGGCATGGCATGGGGAGGATAGAGTGGGCAAAAGAACCTGGTGAAGACACATGCTGTGAAAATTCTAGTATTTTTAAAGATGTGATCATTTAACTTCACTAGAGGTGCACCAAACTTTAAAGACTGACAAGGTTGGTAAAGGCCAGTAGGGCATGGTTCTGAAGCAGCTCTGGTTACTGGAGCTCTTGAACCAAAGCACAGCTCCAGGGAACATCCACAGCACTCAACTATCTATAATGACGCAGGGGACCCCAGGAGAGTCTCAGTGGCCAACACATGTGGACACCCCAATAGCTGCCCAGGGGGAATCTACTGTGCCTTGGGGCAAATGCAATTCCACAGGGGAGGGTGAAGGGGGGAGCTAGGCCCTTTAATTCTTTTCTTTCCCTAAATCTTTTTTATTTATTATTTTTTTAATGTTTGTTTATTTTTGAGAGAGACACACACAGAGTGTGAGTGGGGAAGGAGCAGAGAAAGAGAAAGAGAGAAAGAGAGAGACAGAATCCGAAGCAGGCTCCAGGCTCTGAGCTGATGGAACAAAGCCCGATGCGGGGCTCAAACCCATGAACGGTGAGATCATGACCTGAGCCAAAGTCAGAAGCTCAACCACCTGAGCCACTCAGGCTCCCTATCTTCTTCTTCTTCTTCTTCTTTTTTTTTTTTTTTCAAGTAAGCTTGACCCAACATGGGCCTTGAATTCATGACCCTGAGATCAGAAGTCACATGTTCTACTGACTGCCAGGCATCTCTTTTTTCCCTCTTTTCCAAACAAAACATTAACTCTGCCATGGCCACAGCCAACAAGAGAAGCACTATTGATAAAAACTGTGCTGTAAAATATGTGGACCAAAGAACCCTGTATTGTTCATAGGAAAGATGTGACAGTTTGTCTCACTTACAATGGAAAAATCCCATAAGCAACAGAGTGTTAAACAACACCTCCAGGCAAACCACATTTTATAATTGAATGGCTTATCAGGTCACTCATGGACAAATAAAATAAGGCTTTCCAAAATAACTGTTCAAAGGGCAAAACATTATAATAGATTCTACAGTGCTTTCTGGTTACATCATTTCTAAACTCTTAACTGAACGAAGATCTCATAAGGGTCTCCATGATCTGTCTGTACTTTGGCCCCGTTTTCCTCTGGTCTTAGTTCCTACTGATTTGCCCCTTTTCATTCAGCCTCACTGACCTCACTATCCTTTTTTTTTTTTTTTTTTTTTCTCCCCTTTTAACCTCCTCACTGTCCTTGATCAGCAAATCCATCAAGTACACTCTGGCCTCAGGACCTTTGTGCTGGCTGTGGTCACAGCCAGAAATGTGCTTTCCCCACAGCCATGTGCTTGCTCCCTCCCTTCTTTCAGATCTCTGCTTAAATACTCATCTAATAGTATTTCCTAGCATCATCCCTCAAATAAACTAATTTCATTCAAATACTTGCCTCAGACTCTACTTTGGGGGGAAAACCCAAACCAAGACAAGAAATAATTTCAGGGGCCAGGATCACTTTAGCCCTGAGGGCTGGCATGAGGGAGTGGGCAGCATGAAACAGGAAGAAGAGTCTACCACTGTAAGGAACCCAATCCAATTTGTGACCACTGTGGGATTTGAGCTGCATGCAGCGTGCCCTCAGAATAATCCACTTAAGGGATGGAAAGAAGAGTATTTATCCTTCAGCTCCTTGGCCCCTGGTTGGTCATGGCTTATGCTACTGGGAATCCTTTCCAGCCATGCTTCCAGGTGGCACACATGTAGGTAGCAAACAGAATTTCCCAAGGGCTCTGGGCACAAAGCAAGAAGCAGGTAGAGCAGCAGAGTTAAGGCACTGTCTGTCGAATTACGTTTGTGGGGAGCTGGTTCTTACCATGGCAGCTGGCATGAAAGGTGAGCTGAGAAGATATAAAGCATGAGGTAGCCAATACGATAACTAACAACGTTCATTTTAGTATTTTTAAAGATGCAATCAGATGATCTCACCAGAAGTGCACCAAACTTCAAGAGTAAGCGTATCTGAATAGGATTTAATTTAATAAAATTTACAGTAAAGTTGGTCTGAAAGTGCATTTTGTAATGTACATAATCGCCACTGTTCTGCATGACAATCAAGCACAGATGGTAAACATCAAGTGAAGAATATAGGTTCTACTGGTTTACCAGCATAATAAAGAATTCCAGAGGCAAATAGGAATAGGGGCCAAAAAGAACAGGGAGGCACAGGGAGCTAATCGAAGGATGTGTAGAGATGCCCAGGCTTGTGATTGGGAGAAGCACAAGAGACGAGGCCTTTCTCTTCTTAAGTAAAGGAGATTGAGGTCATATGCCTTTGTTTTAGGGTCAGGACACCAATGTCTTAGATCCTATTTCACTTAAACTAGTCCAGTTCCATCAGTTCTGAAGTGAGCATTGCACTTCATTCTAAGAGGAGCAGAGGATGTGAAGAGGGGGACATGGCACTCAAGAGGGAAGGTGGCTGTTGTGGTTCTCCATGTAACAAGGCAGGAGGGAAGGCAAGGATGGTATAGATCATCAGATGGATGATGAGGTTTCCAGGTGAGCCTCCTGCCCAGCAGCATCTCCCATAATCTCTCTGCCAAGGTCCCTGAGAAGATCCCATCCAGACTTGACTCTGCTTCCCTTGACCCTCTAAGCTGACTCTGTGGGAACCCAGGACTGCCTCATAAGCCCCACGGGGAAGGAAGGTGCAAGAAGTTTTTCCATCACATACAACCACAGAAGAACACATCTGAGTGGGAACTATGCTAACAAAAGGAGCTTAAGCCTCGAATAAACACAACAGATGGGAAGCGCTGCAGGATGGGAATAGTAAGGGACTGAAATGAGAACTTGACCAGAGATTGAAAAATGGTGGTAGTCCATGGGCTACATCAGCCACAGGTGGTTATCACTGCCTGAGCAGAATTTTTAAAAAAATATTTGAGCCAAAATTTAAAATAAAATTTTAGGGGCACCTGGGTGGCTCAGTCAGTTAAATGTTCAACTTTGGCTCAGGTCATGATCTCGCGGTTCATGTATTGGAGCCCTGCGTCTGGCTCTGTGCTGACAGCTCAGAGCCTGAAGCCTGCTTCAGCTTCTGTGTCTCCCTCTCTCTCTGCCCCTCCCCTGCTCATGCTCTGTCTCTCAAACATGAATAAACGTTAAAATTTTTTTGATTAAATTAAAATTTTACATAAAGGTCCATACTTCTCTTGATAAATTGAAAAGCTGCTCCCACAGGGATTACTGCCGTCCTTTGAAGATGAGACCCATGCCCCAGGGGGCACTCCACCCACCATTAGTCTCTATAGCTCACCATGGCAATTGCCACACCTCTCTTGCATAACATTGCATTCCCAGCATCAAACACAGTGCCTGACCCACTGCAGGCACTTCTTTGTTGAGTTCTGGACAGATGGATGACACATAATGTTAAAAAGAAGGGGGGAGTATCACATAGATAATAAACTACAAAGTGACCTTGGCAAATGGGAATTTTTATTTAGAATTGGTGGACTACTCATAGTGCATTATGTACTGCTCAATAGTTCACCAGATGTTAAGAACAAAAATGCATTCTTGAAGGAATATCAACCCTTTAAAAGCCCAGCCATTTACACCAGCTTCTGAATCATAGGATTCTAGTGTGTCCTCAGTGTTTATTTAGTCTGCAGGTACTAAATGCCTTTTTAATACTTCTACTATTCACTGTTACATTATTTTCTGTATTTTCTTGTTCTCTTGAAAAAAGTAAAAAAAACCATTTTCATGACCTTTGCCTTTTCATTCTGAGATAAAGCTATTTGTAAAGATGTTTGAAATTTGACTTAGTTAATAAATCTTCATCTTTCAATAGACACTAAAAACTATGTCATACCTGGTTGAAGCTCATTCTTTCTTCCTTCTTTAGTAGAATGAACTAAACTCGCAGCTAATGGAAAAAGAAAAAAATAATCCATTAGCAAGTGATCCATGCAGTGGCTGGTTAAAGTTTACCATTTTAGACCTGAAATAAGTGAAGGCTCAAAAAATCTGTCAGTGGATGATAAAGGTAATGCAGAATGAAGTCTTTTTTTTTCTTTTTTTTGTAGGTGGATTCCACAGATTTTTTATTTCAAAATTAATCTCCCAGGAGCATCTCCTCCCAGAAAATCATTGTTATAGAATAGTCAAATATAGCAAAAGTCCAATACTTTGAAACTCAACAAATGTAGTTTAGTTCTTGACATGTAGCAATAAAAGAGTCCAACTTACCCAGCAAAGTTCTATCACTATTGACAGAACAGCTGACAACGTGCAAGTCTTTTTCAAATGTATAGAGATGCTGTTAAAACAAAATTATTTTTTAATTTGGAGTTTTGTGTTAAATAACAATTATAGAATTCAAATTCCCATTTAGCTCTGAAACAGGTGTCATGGTGGCAAGACCTTTTATTAAAGAACCACCAATGAACCAGTTTATCCATACTGAGAAGCTTCAGATTATTTTTTTTTTAACTTTTTATCTATTTTTGAGAGACAGAGAGGGACAGAGTGAGAGAGGGGGAAAGGTAGGGAGGGAGAGAGACACAGAATCCCAGGCAGGCTCTAGGCTCTGAGCTGTCAGCACAGAGCCTGATGTAGGGCTCAAACTCACAGACCGCGAGATCATGACCTGAGACAAAGTCGGACGCTTAACTGACTGAGCCACCCAGGTGCCCCTCAGATTATTTTTTAAGAAAAAGTCTGCAATCATAGACCAGAGTTGGCACTGAAGCTTAACCATGAGACAACATGACCAAGTGGTTAAGAGTTTAAACCTTGGAGCCAGGTTAAACACAGGATCAAATTCTGACTGTGCCACTTACTAGCTGTGTGACTTTAGACAATCTCTATCAGTAAAATAAAAATCATAATACCTATTTCATGAAATCCTTAGAAGGATCAAGTGAGATGATCCATTCAAAGCACTTATTATAATGTCTGCCACCCATAATAAGCATTCAGATGTCAGCTCTTATAATTATTGAGACAAGTAAAGTTTTAACCAAATTGTCTAACTATGATATCATTAACTAAGGCTAAGACAGAATCACAAGAGCATCTCCTCTAAGACTCTCATATTCAGAGCCTTGGCAAAGTAATCTTCTGTTTTTATTTAATCTTTATTTTTTAAAAAATTTTCTTGCTGTTTGAACAAGCAAGATTCCATTTCCTTATTAAATATTAAAGAAAATGAAAATGGTCATACAGGAGGAGGATATGACATGCAGATTTAGGAAATAAAGACAATTGTAGTTATATTAGGCAAACTCTCTTACAATACACTGAGAAGGTAAGAAAAGATCAAGAGTCTTAGACCTCAGGAGAGAACAGGCTAAGAGAAACAACACATGGCAGGAGTACTAGGAAAGTAATTAGTACCTATAGATACAAAAAGTACCAAGAATACACTAAAACCCTATGGCCAGAAGTTGAAAAATGTTGAGAAGTCACTAAACGCTTGATTAGAAAAAGTGGACTTTGAGTGAATAAGAAGGCTCTCAATTCATTTCAGACATTTTGGTCTCTTTTGACTCTTGCTCTGAGGGATTCTAAGTAAGAAGAATTATGGTTGTACACACTTAATTTTTAGTGTTTTACCTTTTTAATTATAAAATAACACGAGTATAGTCTCAGTGTTTAAAACACACAGACACCATCAAATAAAAAGTCAAAGCTCCCTGCTATGCTCACCCAGTACGAACTACCTTCCAAAAGGAAACATGTTTTTATTTACTCGCTAGGCTTGCAGATCTTTTTAAATGAATATATGTTTATGCATATGTATTCATACTTTCTTGAAAGTTTTTTTAAACATAAATGAAATGTATTATTCTGGCAATTTGCTTTTTTCAGGTAATAGTATGTTTAGAGAAACTTCTGTGCCAGGGTACATTTCTAGACTTCCTGGTCCCTTAATATTTGTAAGTTGCTTTTACATAGGCACAAAGGGACCCCATTGTATTTACACTGAGAGTTAGGTAAGCCTGTCACGTCAACCATTGCTCTAAGTGGGTGGTTTGGGGAAAAATTAAGAAAAGGAGGCTGCGTTCTATACCTGGATGTTTAAGAAGTAAGAGAAGTGAAGGTTAAGGAGAAGAACACAGAGCCAGAGGTCAATATGAGATCCTAAACTTGTGAGAGCACACACACAAATCTCAGGAAGGCATTGGACTTCCTACATTCCTATGGAATATTGGATAATTTATTTGAGCCAATTTTGCTTAAATCTCAAAGGACTAAGAAACCTCAGGTAATGTTTTGGTCCAGGAGTTCTTGCACTTCATTCATTCATTCATTCATTCATTCATTTTTCAAGATAATGGTCCAAGAGATGGTAAAAGGGAGGAGGCAAAAAAATTTTTTAGAAAATGAAATGAGAATATGTATCTAGAAAAAGGAGGCAGAAAGAAGTAAAAATCTCTAAAAACAATAAAGTAACTAATGAGTTATCTATGAATTATAGTAATTTTTACCTCATTTTGTCTGGTCTGGGAGTCATATAATCCAAAGAAGACATTTCCCTTATTGTCCTTAAAAAAATTAACCAGATATTTATTATATACCATTGTTCAGGAAGTTAGGATGTTGTTAGTCTTAAACCTGCAATAATTCAATCAATATTAGCAATTAGCACTCTAAAGGTAGCATGTCAGAAAGGGACCAAACCTGTTTCAACTAGTAATAGGGGCTCAAAGAGTGAAATGAATGAAGAGTGTACAGTTTGGTGAGTCTGGGGGACCCAGACTGGGGGGACCCTGGCTAGTAGGACAGAGCATAGTAAAGGAGTGAATCTTTTTATACTTCCTTTTATTTAATATAATATATATGATAGAGATTGGGAGTGGCTAAAACAAGTCTATGATATTCCTATAAATAAAACTTTTTGAATCACACAGTTTCCTTAAATGCAGCATACTTATAGACACAACTTAAAATAACTATTTTTTTTAAAGATTTTATTTTTAAGTAGTCTCTATACCCAACATGGGGCTTGAATTCACAACCCTGAGATCAAGAGTTGCATGCTCCACTGACTGGGTCAGTCAGGTGCCCCAACTTAAAATAACTTTTAAGCAAAAAAAAAACAAAACAAAAAGCAAGCAAACAAAAAAACAGTAATACATCTACGCAAAGCAAACTGGCCACTAAAATTATTCTTTCGTGTTTCCCTACTATAGTAATCAGTAAAGTTAAATTTTCATTCCTGATAACACTGAACATTGAAAACATGTTAAATAATGCCTCAAAACAGATGATACCTAAACAGATTATGTAATCATATTTAATATGTTTCAAAGATCAAAACTTTACATATTAATTAGGTTTAAACGTCTTTCACTTAGCATTTGTTCCTCTGAAGAATGGAACTTCATTTATTCAAAAAATTTGAGTGCTGGGTCAGATATTGTGTGTAATTTTTGTTTAAAAAAATATTTCCTAAGACTCAATTTCAATTAGTTTGTTTAATCTCATAAAATAAAAGTCATGTTAAAAGTTAAATGCCAGCACTTATTCTTACCCCTCAGTAAGATATAGCATAAAATTCTGTGAAAAAACATAAATGGTTAAAATAGTAAATTCTATGTCATGCATATCATACCACAATAAAAAAGCATACATACCTTATAGGTATAAATAACATTTCCATTTCTTTCAACATTTAGTATACGTAAGCTCTCATAATTATTTTCTAAAACACCTAAAATGATAATAGCAGCAAGTTAATATTTAACAGGGAATGTTTAAAAACATATCTAACAAATATTAGTGAAAAGCCAAATACAAAAGAGTACATACTGATGATTCTGTTATATAGAGTTTAAAAATAGGCAAAACTAATCTACTTAGTGACCTTTAGGGAAGAGGAAAGATCTAGTGATTGGGAGGTATCTCAAGGGAGCTTTCTGAGGTGCTGGTAATGCAATATGTGTTGGGTATACTGATATACTCGCTTAGCAATAACTCACTGAGCTGTACACTCTTAACCTAAATACTTTTCTGTATGTTATACTTCAATACATTTTAAGTAGCTATTAGTTTGTGCTTTATGTATTTTGAAACTATGTTATTAGAGGTATAAAAATTTAGTGCTGTTATAGCTTCTTGGTGGATTAACATTTAGGAACTCAGCAGAGTTATCAGATGAAAGCAACAAGATAAAAAGCAAGTAATAGTCAAGTCTTTTCTCACTGGCTATGAGAGTATAAGGAAGAGTCTATACCAGAGAAAGCATCAACTTCTCAGTTTATTTTCTCCCATGGAATGACATGTGGTGGAGGGTCAGGTAGATCAGTAGAGAGGTGGGGAATCTCTCACTGCTGAAGGAGCCCTCAACAAAAGGCTCCGGCAGTGTTGTGAACCCCAGGGTTCTCAGGGCAGAGAGAGGGAGAAGAGCTAACATGGACAAGTACTGAGTCAGTGTGGAGAAAGAGTATCTTCAAGGTTCCCCAACTTTTCCTGGGGTGGTTTCAGCACAGGTACCTAAAGAAGGTCTGTGTTGATAACTCCTGATAAAGAGGCCTCTGAATGAAGGCACCCCAGCTGAGAACGCAGCTATGGATAAGATGATGGCCACCCAGAGGGGGCCTGAGTCGATTGCAACTCCCTTGGAGAACTGCAGTGCACTGGCTATGCACCAAGTCTGGTTGGGGGGCGGGGGCAGCTTTCCCCCCATGAGGGCTGCCAGGTAAAACTTCTTTATTTATTTGGGGGGGGGGCAGGGTGAGAAACACACAGAGAGAGAGAGAGAGAGGGAGAGAGGGAGAGAGGGAGAGAGGGTGAGAGGGAGAGAGGGAGAGAGAGAGAGAAAAAGAGAGAGAGAGAGAGAGAGAGAGAGAGAGAGAGAGAGAGAGAATTCCAAGCAGGCTCTGTGCTATCAGCACACAGCCCGATGCTGAAATCCAGAATTGGATGCTTAACCAACGGAGCCACCCAGGCATCCCTAAGCTTTTGCAATTGCATACGGTTGTGCCTGAAAAATCACACATAGCTTTTTAACCAGGAGCTGGACTAGTTAATCCCTTTTTTCACCATAAAATGCCCTTTTTCTTGAATACATTCTTTTTGCTTTTAAAGTTTACTTTGATTACAGTATAGCAACGTCAGCTGTCTTCTGATTAGTGCTTACATAACATTTTTTATCCTTTTATTATGAATCTTCCTGTGTCCTTACACCTAAGATATGTCTTACAAGCAACATCCTTTAGAGTATGTGGTCCGTTTACATTTAATCACTGATATGTTGGGTTTGTATCAATGATATTACTATTTATTTTCTATACGACTCAATTGTTTTTTCTTGCCTTCTTCTGGATTAATCAAAAAACTTATTTAATTCTCCTACTTATTAATTTGTTATACAATCTTTTAGTATTACTACTTATCCTAAAGATTACAATACTTGTCCTTAACTAATTATGTTTTCATATTACGGGATGGCAAGAAATGTGAAGCAAGTGAAATGTCATACACTGCTAACAGGAATATATATTGGAAAACTGACAGTAGCTACTAAAGCCGAACATACATGGCTCAGCAACTGTACTTGTACATATATCGCAATGGAAATATACACTTATTTCAGCAAATGACACATGTAATTTCTATAGCACTATGGTTCATAATAGCCCAAGCTGGAAACCCAAAATATCCATCAGGCAAAGAATGAATAAATTGTAGGATACCCAAACAATGGCCTATTGTACAATAGTCATAATAACTTGTTATGATGTTCAACATAAATAACTGAGCAAAAGAAGCCAAGATCCTGCCCCCTCCCAAGAAAGGTTCAAACTATATGATTTAATTTATACACAAGTTTCGAAAACAGGCAAAATGAACGTATGGTGCTAGTTGAGTGATTGCTGGAAAGGGGTATGTGAGACCTTTGTGGTTCTATTAATGTTCTCTTTCCTGCTCTGAGTGCTAGTTACAAGGGTCTGTTTCATTTTGTGAATATTAACTGAGCTGTACACTTATGATCTGTGTACCTTTCTGCATGAAAGCCATATTTTGATGAAAGATAGAAAGGTCCTTTATACAAAACATTTAACTTGTAACTTAACTGACCATCATATTTTGGTCAAAATTTTAGTATATTCCTCTCAATTCTACAATTAAGGGATTAAAATTTTTTTTAATGTTTATTTATTTTTTTGAGAGAGAGAGAGAGAGACAGGGTGTGAGCAGGGGAGGGCAGAGAGAGAGAGAGAGAGGCAAATCCAAAGCAGGCTCCAGGCTCTGAGCTGTCAGTACAGAGCCTAAATGAACTGTGAGATCATGACCTAAGCTGAAGGAGGACACTTAACCGACTGAGCCACCCAGGTGCCCCTACAATTATGGGATTTAAACATTAGTAGATACAGCTTTGATAATTATCATTAATTGGAGAGAAATACAGATTTCCCTAATTTCCACAAAATCGCTTCAACTTGACTCATTTTCCCCACACATGAATAGTGTTTTAGATGTTAAATTATGTTGATCATGACAAGTTTCAATATTCAGACAAGACATATGACAAATATTCTCCAACTCAGAGCAAATTTCAGGTTGTATTCCTGATTTAAAAAGAAAAACAAAACAAAACAGGATAACTGGTGACCTGGAGCCCTGTACTGGAACTGGAGGTGGGAAACATTTCAAAAGACAAAGAGCAGGTTTTGTAGAAAATGTGGGAATCATCCTGGCATCTCTCTTCCCCATCCCTCACAGGAAGAAGCTGCCTGGATCTTCTAAGAGCAAGGTAAAGGCAGGGGGCGAAGTGCTGTTTTTGTTTTAACGTGGGCACATCCATTTTTCAATGTATAATGAGCTGTCAGACTCACTTCCCACTGATTTAAAAATAAGGATAATCACCTAGTCTTCTTAGGAGAATAGTATGATTCAATAGCTCGCCGATAAATAGCACTTTACAATTTACTGAGTTATTTTTAGCTCAGCCACACTGTGTCAGCTTTTACAGGCTCACTGTACTAATGAAACATTTGAATTTCAATGAGGTTCAGATACTTGGCCAATATATCAAAAAAGTGGCACAGACTAATCTCAAACTCAGAAAAAAGGTAAACAGAATAAACTAAGTTTCCTGTATCATGCTTACAATAGGCAAATGGATAATTACCAAAAAAATCCTTTAAGGTAGATTTTGTAGACATCTAAAGAGAATTTCAGGGAGTTTTTTTTTTTTTTTCATCCTGCACATGACTCAAAACTTCTGGAATGTAATGTGTCAATATTTTGAGAAGTACTTTTTTTCTTTCAAGATTATAAGGATGCTGGGAGAGACCCTCTCCAAAGTACACTTAAAAGGTTTCAGCTAAGATAAGAAACTCCTTTACAAGAAATCTCGCTAAGAAAATTCAATTTACTTACAAAAGCACATCTATTTCCAAAACACTAAACAATTTTTAAAAATCCCCATACAGATTACAACAAATGATATATGCTTGTTCCATTAAATTGGTGGTTCTCAACTCTGGCTTTGGGTTAGAATGATTAGGGGAGCTTTTATTTTTTTATTAAAAATAATTTTTTAAATGTTTATTTATTTTTGAGTGACAGAAAGACAGAGCATGAGCACGGGAAGGGCAGAGAGAGAGAGAAAGACAAAGAATCTGAGCTGTCAGCACAGAGCCTGACGTAGAGCCCGAACCCACGGACCACGAAATCATGATCTGGGCTGAAGTCAGACACTTAACCAACTGAGCCACCCAGGTGCCCCTGATTAGGGGAGCTTTTAAAAGAACATGGATGCCCAAGCCCTACCCGAACTATCCTGACTTTATTGGGCTGGTGAGGAGCCCAGTCTCTGGTGTGTGTGTGTTTAAACTCCCCATCTGATTCTAATGTGCAGCCAGGGTTGAGAATCACTGAATCACATATTTGTATTATATATTAAACAATATTCATTAAATAACATAACTAGGACCAACTTATAATGTAATCATGATAGAGTTGAAAAATAATAAAAATAATGCCTTTGTGGATCTGTTACGTAGTAATAACTGCAGTCTTAAAATAATCCTGTAGTTAATAAGTTCATAGTTCTCATCTCAAAAACATCTGAATTAGACAAATTTGGCAATGTTGGAAATCCAGACACCAGTGTCTCACCACACACTATTAACCCATCCTCCCCGGATTAGTTGCTCATGGTTTAGACACACCCTTTTAAAAAAGAAGTAGTCAATAGCCTCTTTGCTTATTCATTCTGACTCTTCTCCCAGTAGTTCATCACTGGAAAGTCCAGAAGAGGAAGTTTAGCAATTCAAATGAGGAAATGTGGTTTAATTTTACAGTTCAATGTCCTCAGAGCTCATGAAGCAAAAATGTAGATACTTGCATAAGTGAACCTACTGAAGAAAAGGAGAGTACCTCCACACTAAAAGGTGTTGGCAAGGCACAGTTCACGTGAAATCAAAGCTGGTTTGTCAGATACTCTCATGCGTTGCAAGCTCTTCTTTGCCAAACACAAGTGATTTCCTTTTATAGGAAGATGTTTGCCAAATGTGTAAATTTTGTTCCCAGCTGCATTCAGACAAAAATCAGATGAAAGTATTTGTCTTCCAACGAGGGGTCTCACAGTGTTACACAAAAATTTGAATTGCTCCTATATAGATCAGGAGGTGCTAAGATAGGATTATACCTACAACACGTGTATGCTGTAAATAATTCATATAAGTATTTGTCTCAACGTGCCGAGATATTATAATTCCTAAACTTATAAAGTAAACATCATTATGTGGTTTATACCCATATTCTGAATGAAATGAAAAAGAAAAAAAAGGATGGGGTGCTTTAGTTAAGAAGCAATAAGAAAAGTATGACAATTAGAAAAGGAGGCTAGGAAGGTAGGGGAAGGAAAAGCGAAAAGGATAGTATCAATACTGGCGTGCAGCGCTGGTGGTATAGTGGTGAGCACAGCTGCCTTCCAAGAGAATACTGGAACAATAAAAAAAAAACAATGTGGCTAAGCCAGACCTCTGGCCCTCAAATCTGTCTGGGGGTATATAGGAGGCAACAAAAAGACATTACTCTTGAATCAGTCATCTGGTAAAATATATCACTTCTCTGGTAAAGATGAATGATTACAGTATTTGAAAGATGAATCAATCTGTGTATCAGATCTAAGAATATCAAAGAAGGCAAGAATATATACGCAAAGAAGCCTACATTCTTTCTGGTCTTAAATATAGATGACATTTAAACCTTCAGAAATATGCATACCATATACACTTTCTTAGTTTCTTGAAAGTGATACATGGCAAGAGGGGATTAAGCATTGGATAAAAAATTAATAACCTGAGATCTGTTGTATTGCAATATACCAATAGGTAGAACATGTGATTTTTAAGTGTGCCATTTATGGAAGCAACATAAAATAACAACCTAGAAATAAATCTAGGAAAAAGTGTGCAGAACTTCCATGAAGAAAATTTTAAGACTTATTAAGATCATAAAGAGAATCTAAATAAATAGGAAATTATACTTGGTTCATAGTTGGAAGATTTAATATTGTAAAGATGCCAATTCTCCCAAAGCTGATGTACAGATTCAATGCAACTCAAATCAGAATTCCAACAGATGTTTTGGTGAAATCTGGTAAGCGGATTCCAAATTATATATATATAAGATATCAAAGGACTTTGAATAGCCCAGATGGTCCTTAAGACTGCCGAGGTGAGGGGGCTTACTCCACCAGGTATCAAGACTTATCATAAAGACAGTTATTAACACGTCTTCATCTTAAGTTGACAGAAGGAACAAAATTAAGAAGCCAGGAAGGGAGACCCATACATATGTGGAAACTTGATATGTCACGGAAGTGGTTTTGCTGTCAATGAGAAGAGGTAGGTTTATTTGGTTAGTGTCACTAGAACGATTAATACAGAAAACCAAGACAATTTACAAAAGAACATTTTAACACATGTAAGCTATAAATAACAAAACCAAACCATTTACCCACCACCCAGCTTAAAAATAGAACATTATCAAGACTTCTGAAGGCTCTTGTGTCCCCTCGTCAGATTCCTACATCGTATCATGTACAAAAATAAATTCCAGATGGATTAGAAAACAAAATGCAAAGAGCAAAACCCTGAAAATTTAAAAACGTCTTCGTAACTTCTAAATAGGAGAGGATTTCTTTACAATATCCAAAAAGGCACAAACCAAAAAGGAAAAGACTCATAAATTAGACTACACTAAAACTAAAAACTCTCAATTATCAACGGCACCCCATAGCAAACTGAAAAAAACAGGATGAGAGAAAATATTTGCAACATATGATGATGAACCAAGGATTGGAAACCAGAATAAAGAACTCTTAAAAGTATGAAAAAAAAAAAAAACATGATAGAAAAATGGACAGGATGAACAGACATCTCATAAAAGGGAAACTTGAATCGTCAATAAATAGAGAAAGATGCTCAACTTCAGACCACAATGACATAACATTTAGACTCACCCATTTGACAAAAAATTACAAATCTGGAAATACCAAGAGTACCAAAAACATTTCTACACTGCAAATGGGGTTGTTAATAAGAACAACTACTTTGGAAAACAATTTGGCACTACCCAGGAAAAATGAAGAGGTACATAGCCTGTGACTCAGCAACTCCAGTTAGATATCCACCTTGGAGAAACCTGTGCATGCCTGCACCGGGAGACATGCATAAGAAAGTGAGTAAAAGCATTGATTGTAATAGCAAACCCCAGAAACTTCCCAAATGTCACCAATAGAAAAAGCATAAGCAAAGCTAGGAAGCACCCTGAGATGGATTAGTATCCATGATACTTACCAGTGAGTGTTCAGGGATGTGGGATTAACACCCGTAGGAGGAAGGAGAAGGAAGGAGGTCCACAAAGTGGGGAGAAGACAAGCTACCATAGCCTCAGGTAATCTCAGAATCCCCTATTGGAGAAGCTCTCAAACTGAAATGGATTGTCAAAGTTGTCCTGTGTTGAGTCAAAATGGTCAGGCCTTTATATCCCACTTTAGTCCCTAACTAAAAGTGGGCCACACCCAACACATCCTGACTTTGGGTGAGGAAGGAAACCTTCTGTGGAGGCAATCCCTGAAGGGGCTGACAGAAGATTATCTGCTAACTACCCTCAGCACCTGGGACAAGCCCTTCCTTGAAAGGAAGATCTAAGCAGGGCACCTCCATGTCCACCATAGCATTGTGTATTCCCACAATGGAATACTATACAGCAGTGAAAAATAATGACCTATAGCACTGTGAATATAAGAAGAAAAAAAAAAGCAAAAAATACATATAATATTCTTTCATTTAAAGTTCACAAACAAGCAAAATGAAATGATATTTTGCATAGGGAGATCTATACCTATTTATATAGCTTAAAACTACAAATAAGATAAAAGTTTAAGTAGTTATTACCTCCAAGAGGTGAAGGATAGAGAAATAGGATCAGATAGAGAGACACAAGAGCCTTCCAAAGTCTTGATATTATCCTATTTTAAGGTGGGTACATGGTTTTTGTTATGTATAGCTTATATGTGTTAAAATATTTTGTATAATTGTTTTAATTTTTAAAAGAAACATTTTTTCTATTTATTTCAGGAAAGACCGTTTTCCCAAATTCAACCCAGAACCAGGAGCATACGTAGTAACCAAATCTGATCTCCCTACTCTGTAACCCCTGGTTGACTAAAATACTATCACACAGGCGCTTAATTTCCATGGCTAACTTAGTCCAGCTCCCTGGCTATTTTGCCAGGAATATGTCATACTTAGAGAGTATTACTTAGCACCACTAAGAAATCTTTAATTGTATTTGTTGATGTAAAAATATTAAGGCTTCAAATCTAGGAAGCAAGTGTGTAGAGAAGAGACATTACAATGGTATAATTACTTATAATTTACATTTGAAAAGCTGAGACTTTGAAAGGAAAATAATTTGTCAAATGTGTGGAGTAATAACCATGCTAGAAATAAATCAGAATCCCAGATTCCCTTGCCAGTACTACAAATTATGGAAGAGGAATTAACTGTGTTTTTTTTTTTTTTTTTTTTTGAGCTACCACCCACTGGTGATCCTTAGGAGTAACAATTCTGGGGGTGCCTGAGTGGCTCAGTCGGTTAAGCGTCTGACTTCGGCTCAGGTCATGATCTCACGGATTGTGGGTTCGAGCCCCGCATCGGGCTCTGTGCTGACAGCTCAGAACCTGGAGCCTGCTTGGGATTCTGTGTCTCCCTCTCTCTCTGCCCCTCCCCTGTACACACTCCATCTCTCTCTCCTTCAAAAATAAATAAACATTTTTTAAAAAAAAGAAAGGAGTAACAATTCTGTTAGCATAACAGAGCTACTAATCTTGCCAAGGTGCTCTGCAAGAGGGAAATACTACCAATATCAGAAAAAGCTGGTATTTCTAGTAGGTTTACCTTCTGAGAACCCAAGTGCATCTGTTCAGCGGAATGTCAATACACAAGTTTATATTTCTTCACAGATGAGTGAAAGGCACAGGAAGCTAAAGCTGAACTGGCTCACATAGAGCTTTTCAATCACAACACACATTACTGAAACACAAGACTGGCATTTCACACTTCGCGTAACTTCTCATTTGCAGACACCTGCCATTTAGCTATAGGAGGTGAAGGCTCAGAGAAAAAACTACTTTGTGGTGGAAAGCAGACTTGGGGCTGCCTATTGTATTTTAAAAAGTTAAAGCTTCCAAAACTCTTTAGGAGACGAATTTTTTTTTTTCCAAAAAAAGCTACACGTTACTAATAATGACACTACAACAAACTCAAGCGTTAAGCTACAGGAAGATGACTCCTTATTTGGAACTAACAACCAACAGGCCAAGACAAGCTACCCTACAAATAATTCTGTTAAAGACATAGGATGGTGTGAAGACAGAAGGCAGGGAGAGAAAACTTTCACCAGAGTTAAGGAGAAAGAAATTGTAGATACGAGATAACCCTTCCAAAACAACACCCTCCAGCAGTCTATAGCGTGTAAGGAAAAACAAGGGCAGGGGCAAACACACTGAAAAGCTCCTGTGAACAAGATGGGATCCAGGGTAGCATAGCTTTTGAAGCTGAAGTTAAGCCTTGAGAATGGATCATTATTTGCAGCAAGCTTCTTAAAAAGAAAAAAAAAATCTGAGAAATCAGAGTTCCCCTTTTTTTAAAGTTTTGACTGATTAATGCTGGAAAGGCTCAAAAGTCACTTTTCTCTCCCTCATCAAAACCAAAACAAAAGATTTTTTGCGACAGATGAAAACCAAAGCCTCAACTGTGAAGGAAGTGTTCTCATTCACCCTGAGGAAGTAGAACAGCAAACCTGTCACTGTCTCACACTCCTCTTGCTAGCCCGCACAGGCTAGTGTTCTGGGCTGGTGGCGATGGGCTTGGAGCTTCTTTGGAAAACCGGAGGCTGAGTTCACTGCTCACATCCTGCAGGCAGGCCCCTGCCCTCTCGCGCTTCACATCTGAAGAGGCACGTCCACTTCGCTCAGAAACACACCTCACCAATGTGAGGAAAAACTGTGCAACCGTTAAGTATTTCTATGGTGGCCTTCTTGGTGGCCTTGATTCATCTTTTCTCATAACGCAAGAACTTCCAGGAGCCCCCAGTCTTGGCAGAGCCCCTACAAGGGTGATGAACCTTCCCAGGCAGGTGAGATGCCAATGAAGCACGCAGAAGACCCTGTCCCACTCCCTGCAGACTTGGACCGGAGGATCGTGCTCCTCCACGCCCTGCCCTGATGAGGTGGTGCTGAGGTATCACTAGTGTCCTCGGCCTTTCTATTAAAGGTGAGTGACTAGGCAACAAGTGAACCAGAAGCTGGAGGACTCGCTAGAATAAGCAGTGCAGTACAGCCGCGACCTTGCCCAGGGCTTGCCTCTCCGACCTGCACCAGTGCCCGAGGGTGAGGGTGGCAAAGCCCAGACTCCAAAGAGGGAAGCTCACCCCTTCCGCACCAACCTTCTCAGGTTGGCGGGGGCTGCAGGCAGCTCCCCCTCTGGTCAACGCCCCCTACCCCCTCCGGTCCTGGGAACCCCCTCGGCAGGAACCACTCAGACTTCACCCCTCGCCGGCCCGCACCTGCCCCCCGCCCCTGGCCCGGACGCGCGCCTCCAGCACCTGGGCCGCCGCCTCGGGCCCCGGCGGCCGCTGACGCCACCCGCTGCGCCCGCAGCCACGGTAGCACGTCCTTCCGGAGGTCGAAATCGGAGACCAGACGGAGAGCCATTGCCCGGACGCGGCCAGCGGGCGGCTCGGGCCCCGCGCCGCGGGCATTCCCGGCCCTCCGCTCCGCGCGCCACCTCGCCCTTCTCTCCAGCGGCGCCCGCCCCTCCTTCCTCTCCCCCGCCTTCCCGCGCCAGCCGCTTTCGGTTCTGCTGCGGCCCGGCCCGGGGAGCCCGGGGCGCCGCCTCCTGCAGGCCTGCGCCGAGCCCGGAGCCTCGAGCTCGGCACCGCGGACTAGGAGGAAAGGGGACTGGGGCACGGCGACCAACCCACCCGGCGCGAACCCTCTACGTGCGCCCTTCGGGCGGAGGGCAGATGAGTGGAGGGATTTAAGGGCCATGGAGATGTCGCTGAACCGATGGTTTTTAAATTATGCTGCGCGTTAGAGGAGGCTCTAGGCTTATTTTTCTTTTCTTTTTAAATCCTCAGGTGCTTCCTCTGCAGCAAAGTTGGAAACCACTTGACAAGAGAGAGAGGTATTTTAGCGAATCACCTGAGAAGGTTCTAGTTCATCGCGGGGCTCGAAGCCTGCAGTATCCCGGGCCTACTGACCCAGCTGCAGGGAGATAAGGTTTCATTAGCAGTATTTAGGTAGCATCGGGGAGCTTGTGAAGAAGATAGTTCTATTTTGAGGGAGATACTGAGACCCTGGAAAGGGTTAACAATCTTAACATAAACAGGTCCTCTGCCAGTTCAAGAGGTTCCCTTTTTACAAAAGGAATTGTTTAGGATTTTATGAACTGGCTTTTACAAAGCTGAATTGTTGACTTGTTTAGGATTCCCGCTGTGACTAAGTGCTCTCATTCTTCTATCTTGGGCAGGACACCTTCTCATCCCCACCCCTACAAATAAATCTGGTGTTTTCTTAGTCTCACCACTTTGCTTTTTATATATACGTATTATATATATAGTGTGTGTGTGTGTGTGATCTGATTTTTTAACTTCATTTACCCATTTTGAGGGAGAGTGCACGTGAGAGTGGGAGAGGCAGAGGGAGAGAGAGAATCCCAGGCAGGTTCCACGCTGCCAGCACTGAGCCCAACACGGGGCTCTATCCCACCAACCCAGATATCATGACCTGAGTGGAAATCAAGAATCAGACTCTAAACTGACTGAGCCACCCAAGTGCCCCTAGCTTTCTTCTGTTTCCCATGAATGCACCCTCAGTAAGTTTAATGGGTGTTGTGCCTTTGGCACTGACAGATTCAATCCTGAACATCAACACCCAGTTATTACTCCCTAAAACAAGGCTACCCTCATGTCCCTAGGCAGAAGACCTTGAGTAACAGCTGATGGCCCTAGGATAAAGTGCCTACACTTTAAGGGACTTTCCAGCCTTTGCACCTAGAACTTCACCTCCAGACTGATCTAATTTCCAGAAGCTGATTCCTCTGAAAAACAAACAAAAAAAAAAGAAAACAAAAATCAAGTCCTTCCAATCTGGATCCACAAAGCCTTCTCACAGCTTCAGCCCACAGCAATATTCCCAACCCCGAACTCCTAGAAAGATACTGCCAGTGTGCCTCATTTCATAGTCATATACTGCCTCAAGACGTGAATACCAAATCTCGAGTCTTGGCACATCCCTCTGCCCTTTTGCCTCCTATCAGGGGCACCTACCAGAGCACCTGAAAAGTGCTCAACAGTTATTGAAGAATAAAGAAATACAGTAATAGATGGAAGAAAGCCTTATCAGATGTTTCTCAAAGTTAGGCTCTGAAAACTGCCTGCCATGCAATCATCTAGGAAGTTGTTTTACAATTCTTAGGCTCTAGTATAGACCTGGGTGAGGCTTAGAAATGAGCATTTTAGCCAGAACCTCAGGTGATTCTTAGGCTAAGGTTTGAAAATTATCCTAAATCAAGGTAAAAGAAGCTATTGATTTTGCCCTAGAGACATGCGTCTCCACCTGAGGTAGTGGATGATTTCAGGTAGAACCCCACTACTTACCACCACATACCTGGGAACATCTTCCCACCTGTAAAGTGCATGCAGGTTTAACAGAAAGGTTTGAGGCTACTGATAATGCTGCTGCACAAAAGGAAGACCACTGAAGTCATGGGGAGCTACTACAACAAATGCTTCATACCAAATGAAGCTTGTTGCTTTTGTCATAAAGTCTTTCCTTGTCTATTTTAAAATTCAGTTAAGTTTCTGTTTTTTTTCCCCCCATAGTTAACCTCTATTTTTGCCAAGCAAGACTGATATTATCCTCATACATAATCCTCATCAAGCAGTGATTATATAAAAATTCTCTTCAAAATTAAGTAAAAAGGAACATAGAGAACATAAGAACCAAGATAGCAGAAAGATGAGGCCCAAACTATGGAGGAGTACATGAATGGCTGAGCTCAGAAGATCATTTGCTAGGGAAAAAAGACTGGTGAATGGTGACTTACTGGTTTAAGATTTGTGAAGGGTTAATAGAAGAATCCTAGCGGATTATCCTTCAACTCTAGAGAAGACAGAACTGGAGACAGTGCTATCCTCTTTATTTAAAAAGCTGCCTCATTGATGGATGTGTTGACTTGATTATGGTTCTCATTTCACAATGTATATGTGTATTAAGTCATACTGTACACTTTATATATAATTTCATTTGCCATTTATACATCAGTAAAGCTGGAAACAAAAGAAAGCTGCCTTACATAATCATCAGGCACTGGAACTGACTTTTGGGGAGAGAAGAAATATTTCTGCTTCTTGAGGATTTTAGAAATAAGCCACTGTCTTCCTTAAAATCCACACATAGCACAGAATTGGAGACTTAAAGATCTTGTAATCAAGGCCTTTATTTTATAGAAGAAACTGAGGCTCAAAAAGGTGAAGTGAGTGTCTGGTATAAAACAGCAAAGTTAATTAAGCACAAAGTTGGGGGCTCAGAACAACAAGTCTCCTGCTACTGGTGTTTGTGTTAATACATCCAGTGAACTGAACTAAAGTACTCTTACCTTACAGTCTGATGATTTCTAGTCATCCAAATACCACACCCCGACTGGGGGTGGAATTCTCGGACCACAGTGAGAAATTGCAGAACTTACAATCGGTTACACTTCTGGCTCTTTTGATTTTGGCTCGGGTCATGATTTTGAGGTTTGTGGGATCAAGCCCCACGTGGGGCCCTGCAGTCAGTGCAAAGCCAGTTTGGGATTCTCTCTCCCTCTCTTCCTACCCCTCCCTTGCTTGCACGCCATGTGCTCTCTCTCAAAATCAATAAATAAACTTAAAAAAAAGTAAAAGTGAATCAGCTCAAAACCAAACCCTGTATTTTGGAGGCTAATCCTTTGAAAGCACAGCTAAGAATTTTTTCATGAAAATGAATAGAAGTTACCAGAATGTCCATTAGAATCTAAATGAAGGTAAAGTGTGCCTCTGCCCTTCACAGGAAATAATCATTAAAGTTCAGTAACTAAGATGCTCACTCACAACAAGGTAGATATTTGTAGATATTGAGAAGGCTGCTTCCCTATAATAATTTATTTTTTAATGGAAATATTTAATATGTACTTAAGTAAATAAATATTTAATGTGGTGATCATTTGACTTCCCCCAAATCCACTTGCCACCAGTCAGGTGGTAACACATCCTCTGGCCGGTGATTGATTTGGGAATGGGCAAGTGCATCAGTCAGGATTAAGTTCACCGGAGGTTAATGAAAACCTAAATTAAAAGTGAATCAAACATACAAGCTTTTATTTTCTTACATAACTGGAGGTGGGCAGTACAATACTTGTGAGGGCAAGTCCCTAAAGTTATCAGGGAGCCAAGCTTCTTCCAGCTTTTTGTTCTACCAGCTCTTTGAGTGTATCCTCATCCTCATGATCTAAGATGACCGTAAAAGCTTCAACCTTTTTTGTTTGCGTTCCGGAAATCAGAATGGAAGACAGATAAAAGAGGATGCTACTTCTCTTTTTAAGGGTACTTCCTGGAAGTTCTACCTAACATTTTTATTACATTTAATTGACTAAAACTTAGTTATATGGCCAAATATAGATGCAAGGGAAGCAAGGGAATCTAGTCTTTAGCTGGCGAGCCATATGTCCATATAAAATCAGAATAATATTACTGAAGAGAGCAGAGAGAATGGATGCTCACAAGTAATTAGAGGTCTCTATCATGAGCCTGAAACCTAATCCTAGACAATGGGCTATAAGGAAACCTATGCCATGTTATTTCTGGGAAAGATTTATCTACTCCTTAAAAAGGAGACAAGGGAAAATGTCTTTTTCAGCCTTTATGTATTTGAAGGCCTGCATATGATTCCTGGAACTTCACCAGTCTAGCTCTGGTCTGAGGACGGAATCCACGGATGGAATTGGGCAGAGCCCAGAGAAGTGCAAAGAAAGGGAGCCCTGGCATGTCATTCTTGGCACCCGCCCTACCTTTGGCCTTTCTGAGATTAAAGATAACAAACTTTCTATTGTTTAACAAGATTGAGTCAGGCTTTTATTTTACTTGCAGCCAAGGGTCTCAGCTTTAAAGGGCTATCATTTCAAAGTTCTGGTAGCTTCCACCAAAGAGTGGTATGATCATAACAAGTTTTTTATTTTAACAGTTACATTGTCCTGTATCTTTGTATTATTCTTATTAACATAAAATGAAATAATGTGAATGGGGTTGGCATGGAGGGAAAAAAGCCCAGATAAGCAAAAAGAGTTCCGGAGCCCTAAAGACTTAAGAACCCCTGGATTGGGGCGCCTGGGTGGCTCAGTCCTGAGGTTGAGCGTCCGACTTCAGCTCAGGTCACAATCTCGCGGTCCGTGAGTTCGAGCCCCGCGTCGGGCTCTGGGCTGATGGCTCAGAGCCTGGAGCCTGCTTCCGATTCTGTGTCTCCCTCTCTCTCTGCCCCTCCCCCGTTCATGCTGTGTCTCTCTCTGTCTCAAAAATAAATAAACATTAAAAAAAAAATTAAAAAAAAAAAAAAAGAACCCCTGGATCTGATCACCCTTGAAACTCATTCTATCAGCACATTTTTCAATTACAGGAGCCACAGATTTCCTTTATTGTGTTAAGCCAGTTTGAATTGGATTTTCAGTTACTTTTGCTAACCGCACGTCAAATCAGGGATTCTCAAACTTGAATAAGCATGCAAATCACCTGAGGATCTTGTTAAACTGTAGATTCTGAGTGGGCAGTCTGGGTTCTACACTTTAACAACCTCCCAGGTGATGCTGCCACTGCCGGTCCACAGATGACACTATGAATTGTAAAGCTCTGCTGCTTATTGCAATGATCTTTCCACCTGTGTATTCCTACTTTCCTTTCACCCCCAAGGAGGGGCCGGTGAGGATAGGCTGGGATGTGCTAGGTGTGGAGACACCCCAGAGTCCAGAGAGAAGTCTAACATGGGGGTGAGTACAGATTATGTAAGTTAGAACCAGGCCATGGGCCACCAGTTCCAGTGGCAGACCACAGAAAATCAGGAACTGAAGGCAGGATGGTTTAGAAAAAAGGAAAAGGCTGGTAGTCCAGGACTTCCAGAAAGTACAGCCTGGTAAAAATTAAAGTGCCAACACTTTTTAGGGGAGGTGCAAACACAAGGCAAGAAAGAGGTGAAGCAAGGCAGTGAATCAGAGTCTGCAATTTATCTTCTTTAATGTTTACTTATTTTGAAAGAAAGAGAGAGACAGAGAGCAAGCAAGTTGGGGAGTGGCAGAGAGAGAGGGAATACCAAGCAGGCTCCATGCCATCAGTGCAGAGCCTGATGTGGGGCTGGAACTCACAAACCGTGAGATCGTGACCTGAGCCAATATCAAGAGTTGGATGTTCAACCAGCTGAGCCACCCAGGTGCCCCCAGAGTCTGCATTTTAACAGATTCCTGGATGATTCATGTGCACATTAAAGTTTGAGAAGAACAGTTCTAATACCACATATGAAAAAAAAAAAGAGTTGTCTTCTTCCTTTTCTGTTTGTTTGTGTCTGAATTATTGGTTTCAAACCTGTTTTGATATGGTGCAGAGCAGAAACCTCACTCCAAGATCCATGAGTACAAGAGTCCTCCAAAAAAATAGCCTGCTCTGTGCACATCAGAACACAGTGATCCTAATAAAATAAATGGACATCTAAGTCAAGATCTTCTTTACCTATGTTCAGACTTCTCAGTGTTTTATTTAATGTAACTCTAGTAACAGTATTAGAGATCTAAACAACTGGAGATGGAAAAAATATGACATCTTTCTAGAGAATTTTTAAAAACCTACAAAATGTTCAAGGTGGGTAATCCATATGTCCCTAATCACCAATTCCAAGTTCTGTTATGATAAGGATGTTTTTACAGTCATTTTTTAGTATTTTTAAATTCTGTCCTAAAAATTAAAATGAATCACATAACATCCCACACACTTTCTTCATCTAAGAAAGGAATCATACTTAGATATGCTTAAAAATAGAAGATATAGTCCTATTTCTTACCAGCTACAAATGGAAGTCCAAAGACTGTCTCAGCTGTTAACAATAGTTATCTCTGAGAAATGTAATTATGTGAAAGTTTTTAAACCTTTAATTTTTTAATTTTGAAAGTAGCTTTATATACACACACACACACACACACACACACACACACACACACACATCTTCACTCTGATTTTGATAATAACAGTATTGTTCAAGTTTTAAGGAACCATGTTTGTGCCAATTTTTGCCCCGTGTTGTTGTGGAGATGGCTGAATGCTAAGGGATATCATATGGTTTTGTTTTTTTTTTTTTAATGTTTATTTATTTTTGAGAGAGACTGAGACAGAATATGAGTGGGTTAGGGGCAGAGAGAGAGGGAGACACAGAATCCGAAGCAGGCTCCAGGTTCCCAGCTGTCAGCACAGAGCCCGACGCAGGGCTCTAACTTACCAGCTGTGAGATCATGACCTGAGCCGAAGTCAGACGCTCAACCGACTGAGCCACCCAGGCGCCCATCATATGTTGTTTTTACATGTTTCCATAGAGAGCTGACACTGTATTTAGCAGTGACTGATCGAACAACTTTAAATCTGCTTACTTATCATTTGTGATGTTAGTATGAGAGCCTCTCCCTGTAATTTGTTGAAAAGAAGACTGACGTAGATCTTTTAAGAAAATGTTACAAAGAATGATAGCCTTATGATTTTGAGGGAAATAAAGCACTGACCTTGAACAAGATGGACCAGACAACAGTCTGAATACATTCTAAAGGAATTATGTCTGATTTAATCATGGGATAGGGAAGAAGTGGGATGAAACAGAAAGGGTACTGAACATTTCTGGCAGCAAGAACGCTTCACCAAGTTCCTGGGAAATTTACTGATGAGCAAATACTAAAACTGGGTGGAATTACTGTATCTCAAATAGGAAGAACAATAGATATACAAAATATGAAAAGATCATCCACAAAACATATAATCATGTGAAAGTTGGGCTGTCACCTGTAATACATGGATTTTGTCAAGACCAGGAAAAAACGTATTACATTCTATGTCAGACAGCACTCCATTTCTAAGTGCTTCTTAGATTCTTTGTATTTAAACCATATCACATTAACAAAAACTTAATCTGCTTACTTGTGATCTATTTCAACATAAGTGTTGTTCTTTCTCCTTCCTTGTTCTCCTTCCTCTTTTTTTTTTTTTTTTGCCCCTAATTCCCTATATTCCCTTTCCTCTTCTGTTTCTAAACAATTACATCCTTAAGCCATCAGATGGGGCAAAGGCAGGTAAGCATCTACACAGTGGGGTTGAGGGCAGGGTGTCTGCCAAAATTTGGATTTCAGAGCCCAAGAAGGGTGGATAAAGTGTTTGTGGGGTGGGAGGAGTCACCCAGTAGGAGGTATCAGAATCCAGTCCAATACAAACATTGCAGGCATCCATGTAGGTAGCAGAGGGGTGGGGGTTGTCCAGCATGGGGTATCACATTTCAAATGGCTTGGGAGGGCATCTGTAGGAGGATGAGAATGGCAGCTGAGATGAGAGTTTGGCTACTTACAGGAGGATTGATCAGTTAAGTAAATATATTAAGAATAATGTAAGTTGTGTTACTGTTAGGCCAGGGTGTCACAAAAAAAGAGAAAAAAAGCTAAAATAAACTACATAGTGTTGGATTGGAATAGGAGGTACTGGTGTAAACTTATAGTTTCCACTAGACAGAGAGATGATGATGACAGAGATAGACAGAAATGTAGATGTAACATAAATGTGTATATGGGTAAATGCGTATACATATATATTCCCTAGTTCTGTCCACTGAAAGCCTGGGAACAGCAATACCTCCAGTATCAGTTAACACACCTGGCACAAGAAAAAAACAAGATGCACGTGAAACATCTCACAGTGCCAGAAAGCAAGAACATTATTCAAGTATGATTAAGACATGTCAGTACACAGAAGTCAGTGTGAAGGGGCTCCCAAATGGCCAAATCTGGAATAATCTGAGTATCAAAATAAACAATTACAACAAAGGATTATGAACTTAAAAAAAATAGGTATATTAAAATTTAACATTTTATTTGAAAAAGAATCCATTTGAAACCAGGCAGCACCAAACTGGAAATGGTTAGAAGTGCTCTTCTGGGGGAAAATTTTTATAGAGAAAAGGAGAAAGCAGAGTAAGGAAATTACTGATTGGCTATAGCTTAAAGCTTGGTTGACTGTGATTGGTTTTCATTGGGTTTTGATTTCATAACATTGAGTCATTTATAGACCTAGATTTTGATTTGCTTACAAAAGCCACCATGGCATTAGAGCCACTTCAGTCTAATGGCCTCCTTGTTAAATTGAATTAATTTAACAAACATGTTAAATAAAAAAGAAAACCATAGGAACACACACACACACACACACACACACACACACACACACACACAATCTGATGTGGAACAGGATATCTAGATAATTTCCAAGTACTATCCCACAAAATACTTATTAAGCTTGGTATACATCACCTAAATCAAGGGATCAAAGTAAACAACATCAGTAATGGAACAAATGGAAATTATAGTATATAATCACTCCTCAAAATGATAACCTTAATCTAATCATGAGGAAACATCAGACAAACCCAAGTGAAGAATATTCTACAAAATTATTGGACTGTTATTTTTGAAAGTGTCAAGGTCATGAAAGCCACTGAAAGACAAAGTATTTCAGACAGAAGGAGACTGAAGAAACATGGCAGTTAAATTCTCCCCATGATCACAACCTGGATATTTTGCTATAAAATTCATCTTTGGGTCAACTGAATAAACTTGAATGGGTCTGAGGGTTAGGTGGTAATGATGTTTTGAGGTTAGTTTCCCGATTTTGATTGTTCTACTGTGTTTATGTAAGAGAATGTTCTTGCTTGTAGAAAATATATACTAAAGTTTTAGAGGATATTGGAACATCAGATTGGCAGTTACTCTCAGAAAAAAAGTTATTTATAGGATACGTCCAACTTTTCTGTAAGCTTGTGATTGTTTCAAGATGTGAAAAATATTTTTAAAACAAAAATATTTTCATGGGGTGTCTGGGTTGCTTGGTCGGTTGAGCGTCTGACTCTTGATTTCAACTCAGGTCATGATCTTGAGGTTCATGGGATCTGTACTAACAGTGTAGACAGAGCCTGCTTGGGGTTATCTCGCTCACTCTCTGCCCCTCCCCAGCCATCTCTCTCTCAAAATAAATAGATACATGTAAAAAAAATGTGTAAACAAAAATAAAAAATAAAAACAAAATATTTTCAAAATGACTGGTGTTTCAGAAGCTTTATAAAGTATTTTTTTTTCGTTGAGGTCCCTGGGTGGCTCAGTCGGTTAAGTGGCTGACTGGACTCTTGATTTCAGCTCAGGTCATGATCTCATGGTTTGTGAGACCCATGTGTCAGGCTCTGCACTGACTGCTCTAGCCTGTTTGAGACTTTTTTTCTCTCTCTCTGTCCTCTCTCTCTGCCTCTCTGCCCAATTCCCCCCACCCCGCTCTCTCTCAAAATAAATAAATAAACTTTTATTTTTTTCCCAGAGAAAAAACTATTATTTTTGTGTTAAGAGCAAACTTTAAATAATGACATGGGTGGGTGGATTTAAAACATCAAATTATCAGAAGATGTAAAGGCTTTAAATTAGATTACATTTAAAGAAATGCAAAGAAAGTTTCTGAACTTATTAACCTTGTGCTTTAAGAAGTATAGTCTCCCTTAGGGCCCCTGGGTGGCTCAGTTGGTTGAGCGTCCAACTTTGGCTCAGGTCATAACCTCTACTGTTCCTGACTTTTGGCCCCATAATGGGCGGGCTCTCCACAGTCAGCACAGAGCCTGTTTGGGATCCTCTGTCCTCCTCTTTCTGCCCTTCCCCTGCTTGCGCTTTCTCAAAAATAAATAAACATTAAAAAAAAAAAGAAGTGAATACTCCCAACTGACTGAAAATAAGCCATAGTCGAATAAAAGCAGAAGCATGATGGAACACTGTATTTTTTCACCTCTTCAATGACTTTTTTCCCTAATAGGAATCTTCCATTAACTGGCCTCAGGAAAAAAAATTACTAAAATGAAACATTTTTTTTCAGAGCCATCATATGACTTTATTTCATAGGGAAATAGATGGAAAAAGATTAAATAATAACTATTACAGAAACACTTTCATTAAAAAATGTACACATTTTTTAAATGGCACTTAGCCATTTAAAAAGAAATATGTAACAGGTATTTGTGTGTGCAGCAACTTCTATGTCCAACTGCCATGTGTTTTGTATGCAGATTTATTATTTTTCTTTCAGATTTCTGAACACAGTGGAAGCCATGAGAGAGAATATCTGAAGCAATTCATTAAAATCTTGGCAGCCTGACCCTGAGCTCCTGCTTTCCCTGAAAGCTGCCTTTACTGAAGCTGAACGCTCTCCCAGCAGTCCCCTCCACAGAAGACCTATTGTCAGAGCCTTTGGAGGGGCAATTCCTGGAGGAACCACATCAGTCAATCTAGGTCGTGAATAAACAAAACCTACATAAATAAATTACCATCCCGAAAGCGGTGGGTTAGTGTGTGTTTTCAATCCTCCTAGGAAAATACATTCAATTAAAATTAAATGTTTTGTTGTAAGATGTAATGCTCCGATGCAGAAGATTCTGGTGTCCCTCCAGTGAGTGTCAGCTGTTGGGGGAGGGAGGAATGACAGGCTGTCCTTCAGCTGTTGAATCAAATGAACCTCTTTTCTTGGGCAAGACTGTACACTGAAAATATGTAGGTAATCTAAAATAAAAGGTGTTTCTCCTTGCTAAGAATTGCATTTTTCACCTGTTTGTGGTTCTGAATTTTTTCCAGCTGCTCTCCCCTGCACTTGGCTTTGGTTATTAGGGCTGGGAATTTCCTGATTCCAGTGTTGCATGGTAGCCTTTTCACTCCCTCCAGTTTCCTCCCAGTGGCCCTATCTCTTTGGTGTCTTTGTTCTCAGCACAAAATAGTCCCTGCAAGCACTGATCAAAGTTCTATGAATACACACTGACTCATTAGCTACTTAAAGATCTTCCTTAAGTAGCTTCTTTTCAAATTTCAGTGGTGGTTTATTTATCTTACCATGAATCACCATATACAAAGGGAACATGAATTGACCTGAAGTATTAAAAAAAATCTGTATCATAGAAAATCTTTTTGAAAAAGATTTTACCGTGCCAAAAAAAGAAAGAAAAAAAAAACCCCAAAAACGTAAACCTCTGACCCTTTCTCTAGGTGCATGCTAATACAGACTACTTCAGAGAAATAACTAGCTCAGTGCATTTCAAGAGGATCCAAGCGGTTAGTAGCCAAAATGACTATGCGTTTGTAGGTGATTTTTTTCAAGTTTAATTGAGGATTCCATTAATGTCCCCCCTTCAGTTCATTTAATTTTTGTAACCATATTAAATTTAAACCCTCCTCATTCTCAAAAATCCAAGATATTTATGTTAATTAAGACTGGTCTCTGGGTCTGTTGAAAGAATGGAAGAGGAATCAGATCTCTTGCTCTTAAAGAGAAATAAGAATACCATCAGAACACTTAGTCCTAATGGCAGCCTAAAGCCTGCAATGTGTCACCTTTCTCTCCAGCTTTCCAAATGTTCATCTAATCTGTGTCCACCCTTGGGAGCAGTTCCCCATGTAGGTGTTCTTTGATAGTATCAAATCCTCCTTGCTTAAGAAAAAGCCTGATATTCACACCATACTGGCAAAATGCTCCAGGAATCTCAAGAGGGTAAAGAATTTCGGGTATTAAAACAAACAAACAAACAAAAACAAACTAGCAAAGTAACAGGGCGATGTACTCAGTCCTTGACTGTGAGTTAAGAAGTTTGAATTCTTGGGGTGCCTGGCTGGCTCAGTCTGTAGAGCATGCAACTCTTGATCTTGAGGTTGTGAGTTCAAACCCCACATTGGGCACAGCACTTACTTTAAAAAAAGAAGAAAAAAAAAAAAGGCCAGAATTCTTGTCTCAGCACTAGCATCTAGTTCTGTGACCTTGGGCAAGTCACTCAAACTTTCTGGACTTGGTTTCCTTGTTTGTAAGATAACAGAAGTTGGACTATAATCTTCGAAGTCCCTTTTAGTTATAAACAGTTCTATGATTCTGAACAGTAAGTTCTGTCAGTAAGTTCATATGTCAATAGAGGCTTCGGAGAAAAATTGCAACTCTAGTAACCAAAGAAACACCAGAATTTTAACAGATACCCTATATAGATATGCTGTACAAAGAAACGCAGAAAAATGGAATTGAGGATTAAGGAATATTAGGGACTTTTTAAAAACCAATTTACTTCTAACCCTCAATCCCCCCCTGCACCCCCCCCCCCCCCCCCGCCGCCTAAAAAAGCAAACTGTAGGTTTATCCACAGTCCACTGGATAAATGCCTGATAGTTCTTTGGGGATAGTTAAACCCCTCTAGTTAATCTAAGATTCAAGCAATGTTGCTAGTATTTGCTTTAAAACGACTTAGTTGAGGTTTTTTTAGTGTTAGACAAATCTATCTCCTTGCATATGGATTATATGGAACCCAGATAAACCAACCCTTCTGTCTTCTGTCCTTCGGTCATTAGTCTCTTTCAATGTATGTAGCTGAGTAGTCATCTTGCAAAAAAATTGATTTTGAAATAAAGACTCAGATGTCTAGTGACTGAGTCCACTCAGTTTCCCCTCTTTCATATATTTACATATTAATTTTAAGCCATAAGTAAAAATTAAAGACTGCTCTCTCCCAGTTTCTTTGATGATGCAAAGATCAAAAATTTCCAAAAGGAAAGCTTTCTTGTTGGGAATACTGATTCCAAGCATGACTGGTCCCTAAATCTGACTACTGAGACGGTGTGTGGAGGAGTGACAAGCTCTGTGCCCCTCAGGAAGTTGGGAAGCAGTCAGGCACTCTCAGCCAAGGACTAGTGTAGGGATGGGCTGGCCTTCCTATTGAGGGCTGGGTCACCAACAGCTGACATTGGAATGTACATCAGAGTTACATCCTGTTGAAGTGAAAGACAAGTTCTATTTCCAGGAATTGCTTTCCGCACCCCGCCCCCCCAAAAAAGCAAAAGGAAGTGGGGTTGAATACTCTTACAGCTCTGGTTAGTGAAGGTGCAACATGCCCTTGGAATCAGAATCTTGTTGGTTAAAGGGTGAGGCAGGGACTGGCCTGGGGCATCCTCCCTCTCTACACCATCTCTAGTACATAGCTCCCCTTCACTGTTTCAGCTCTCCCAAAATTCACTGGAGAGCATGCCGGACCCAGGGAGGTCAAGAGGTAAATGGGGAAAGAGTTGTGGGACAGGGTAGTGGAAAGGAGACATGGTAATGGTAGGGATCAAATCTTTTTCGGGCCCTCTTGTCCCCTTTCACTCCTTCTTAGGTCCCTCCTCATGCTCCATAAGCGAATGTCATGACAGCAATAGAGAACAGCTTTGTTTTCCCGGCACACAGTATTAACCACAAATTGGAATATCTCCCATTTGAGCATTTTATCTGGAATGAGATCTGACTCCCAGAGAAGAATGATTCTCCTCCCCAAATGCAAGTCCTGAGGTGGCGAGAGGTTCACCCCCTAAGGAGTCAGAGGAATGAGCTCTGTGTTCAGCCACTATCCCATGCTGCCCACAGGATGCCCAGCCCAGTCCCCACCTCACCATTACCCTGTGAAATTCCAGTTCTAAATGACACCTTTAACATGTATGGGAATCTCCTGGAGGGCTTGTTAAAACACGGATTGCTGGGCTCCAATCTCAAAGCTTCCTATTTGAATTTCTAACAAGCTCTCAGGTGATGCTGATGTCGCTAGTCTAGGAAAACGACTATTCCCACACATGGCAGGCATTTAACAAACATTTGTTGTTCATTTTCATAATGGGAGATCAGGGTTGAGTGCTGTGGAACAGAAAAAAAAACAGGAATCAGCTCATTTGCATTTGGGAGTTTATAGTTATTTGTTGTACTTTTCCTCACTCTGTTTCCCATGCTGTTGATGCAATTTTAGCAATTTTCAGGAAACAGCTGTTACTCACCTCCTTGAAAGACAATGAAAATTTAATAATAGGTAAATTGATATTTTGGAAGAAACTAGTGTTTCCTATATATCTGTGATAGCCATGCCTCTAACATAATTGACAATTGAAATTTTAGGGGTGATGTCAATTGACATTAAAAAAAAATAAAGTATATGTGTCAACTGACTTTTCAAATCTTTAGGAAAACTTATCATTTAAAAAGGTCCAGGTGTAGGGCGCCTGGGTGGCTCAGTCGGTTGAGTGTCTGACTTCGGCTCAGGTCATGATCTCGCGGTCTGTGAGTTCGAACCCCGCGTAGGCTCTGTGCTGACCGCTCAGAGCCTGGAGCCTGCTTCAGATTCTGTGTCTCCCCCTCTCTCTGCCCCTCCCCCACTCATGCTCTGTCTCTCTGTCAAAAATAAATAAACATTAAAAAAAATTTTTTAAAAAGGTTCAGGTGAATTTAAGATACAAAACAGATGAATATAAGGGAAGGGAAACAAAAATAATATAAAAGCAAGGAGGGGGACAAAACATAAGAGCCCCTTAAATACAGAGAGCAAACTGAGGGTTGCTGGAGGGGTTGTGGGTGGGGGGGAATGGGCTAAATGGGTAAGGGGCATTAAGGAAGACACTTGTTTGGATGAACAATGGGTGTTATACATAGGGGATGAATCACCAGAATTTACTCCTGAAATCATTATTGCAATATATGCTAAGTTGGATGTAAATTAAAAAATAAACAAATACAAAATAAAATAAAATAAAAAATTACAAAAAAATAAGAAGCTTCTGCACAGCAACGGAAACAATCAACAAAATTAAAAGGCAATCTACAGAATGGGAGAAAATATTTGCAAATGACATATCTGATAAAGGGTTAGTATCCAAAATATATAAAGAACTTATAAAACTCAACACCCCAAAACCAAATAATCCAATTAAAAAATAGGCAGAAGACATTAACAGACATTTCTCTGAAGAGGACTTTTAGGTGGCCAACAGATGCATAAAGAGATATTCAATATCACTCATCATCAGGGAAATACAAATCAAAACTACAATGAGATATCACCTCAGACCTGTCAGAATGGCTAAAATCAAAAACTGAAGAAACAAGTGTTGACAAGGATGTGGAGAAAAGGGAACACTCACACATTGTTAGTGGGAATGCAAACTGGTGCAGCCACTCTAGAAAGAGAGAGAGGGAGAGAGAGAAACCAAGAAACAGACTCTTAACTATAGAGAACTGAGGGTCACCAGAGTAGAGTTGGGTCGGGGGATGGGGTTGGGGATAGGTGATGGGGATTAAAGGATACACTTATGATGAGCACTGAGTAATGTATATAATTGTTGAATCACTATATTGTATACCTGAAGCTAATAAGACACTGTATGTTAACTATACTGGAATTAAAATAAAAAACTTAATTAAAAAATTAAAAATAAAAATAAAAAAATAAATAAGGTCCAGATGAATTAAGAGTACACTTACCATGAGGAGCAGTGAGTAATGTATAGAATTGTTGAATCACTATTTGTACACCTAAAACTAATGTAACACTGTTAACTATATTAGAATTAAAATAAAAACTTAATAAAAAAAGGTCCAGGTGATTTGCAAAGATTTACACCAGAACTTAGACAAAACAAAACAAAACAAAACAGAAAGAAGCATTTCTGACCTGAAGAAATCTTTTCTGACTCAGATGGTCATTTTTTATTATAGGCCAGAAAAATATTAGAGTCTGCACAGTGCAGCTGAGGATTGCTGGGTTTTTTTTTCATGTCGTTTCTTTGGCTCATCTCCTTTAGCTTTAAGCCTGAACACAGTTAGTTAAAAGAAAGTGGATTATTTAAAACTTACCTTTGTGGCTGATGATCTGTTCTCCAAACTCTCTCCTCTTAGACATACACACCTTGGGAAAAAACACACAGAGTATGTGAAAAATGTGTATTCCTCTCTACATTGATGACTGAAATCACTTTCAGTGATTCAGATTAAGTGATTTCAGATATTTGTCAGTACCACTGACGCAACAATATATTTTTTTATAACTCTTTCGTGCTCAAAAACCTTTACAGACTTTTTAAATGAATCTTTGTACCATCCCTCTGAGGCAAATGAGGAACAGGTGTAATTTTCCCCTCTTCACAGATGGATAGGCAGACACAAAGGAAGGGACTGAAATCCAGCCCAGAAGGAAATCCAACTAAGGGCCCAAATAATTCTAATACAATCTGCCTCTCCTATCAATGCCATGTTCCTTTGATTCATGAAAAGGTGGGAAACTCTGAAGGCATTATTTTTCCATTCTTCAGTGATGTCCCAAACTCTGTAGGGACATCTGAAGAGAGGAAATGATGACAGTGGTAAATGTGGGCAGCAGCAGTGTGAGTCTATGAAACCAAAATTTAACCTTCCTGAATAATATGATCAAGGTCTATGCTGCATTCCATCGGTACCTGATCAGCCCGCACCATGCTGTTATTTGCATAAAAGCAGACAGGGTGTAGGGTGCGGGCGGAGTAGTATTAAACTAATAGTCATAATTGCACAGCTGCAAACCTCTAAAAGTACCCAACATTTGGGAAGTACTAAGGTACCGGGAATTTTTCTGAATGACAATAGCTTTCAGGGCAACAGGCTTAGAAAATATGCTGTCCCTGACCAGAAGCCAGACTGCTGACATGAAAGTGGAGAGGAGAATACAAGGGCCTTAAACCCTGCACTATGCAACGCCTTTCACATGGTACTGTTTTCTTAAGAGATTCCTATTGGGGTACCTGGGTGGCTCAGTCAGTTAAGCATCTGACTCTTGATTTCGGCTCAAGTCATGATCTCATGATTTGTGAGATCAAGCACTGCGTCGGGCTCTGCGCTGACACTGTGGAGCCTGCTTGCAATTGTCTCTTTCCCTCTCTGTCTGCCCTGCCCCACCTCTCAAAATAAATAAATAACTTGGGGCGCCTGGGTGGCGCAGTCGGTTAAGCGTCCGACTTCAGCCAGGTCACGATCTCGCGGTCCGTGAGTTCGAGCCCCGCGTCAGGCTCTGGGCTGATGGCTCAGAGCCTGGAGCCTGTTTCCGATTCTGTGTCTCCCTCTCTCTGCCCCTCCCCCGTTCATGCTCTGTCTGTCTCTCTCTGTCCCCCCAAAAATAAATAAAAAACGTTGAAAAAAAAAATTTAGAAAAAAATAAATAAATAACTTTAAAAAAAAAGAGAAGAGATTCCTATTACAGAAACTGTGACTTTAGGAATTACTGGTTTTAATAATCTCACCGTCTAAGCAATGGACACTATGACAGGAAGTTTCCAGACTGTCAGCTTCCACAAGGCCCTCACATATCCCTAGCATCTGAGGTCTTCCAGAAGCAGCAGCCCATCCCAGCGTCCCAGTTCCCCCAATCTCATCCCTGCCCTTCATACCTGCCAACCTCCCTGGAGGCTCTCCTCCCCACAAGCTCCCTCCCAGTGAACCTGAGACTGTAGGGAATGAAGGGTGACGGAGCCCTCAGAGGGTGGAGCTCTCAAAGGACAAAACTTCAGGGTTTCCCTGGGTTTCCCTTCCTGTAAGTGCTGTTCTTCACCAAGTGGAGTAACTTTTGAAGTGTGGAATTCCATTCAAGAAGGGGATGGAGTGGAAAAGAACAAAATTCTCAAAAGATACAGACTATAAAGTGGGTGACTTACTGATCCAACAGGGGTTTGCCTGAAATTTCAGAAAATAAGAATAAAGAAAGATCTTATCTATGCACTGTTCCTTCTAATATTTTAAAATCGAGAAGGTAACATGCTCATACATGACAACCTACGAAGATGGCATATGTAAAGATACAAATAGGTATTCAGAGGGAGGCAAGTTACTGTTCTAATCAAATTAAAACTTACAGCTTACTTAATCGGACACATTTGATGTTATACCTAATTGTGCAGCAAGATAATAAGATACAACAGTAAGGAGATCATTGAAAAGAAAAGTAATTGGTACTACTTGACACAGCTTGACCAACATTTTCGGTTTATTTTTTTAACTTTGATAGTTCAGTATAATTTGCCACCATCGATCTTTCCATAATGCCATGAGTGCTTTTGATTATCAGCATTCACACAGATATATTCATACTGAGAAAAGAAAAAAGAGTGTGTGGGCACCTGGCTGGCTCAGTCAGTAGAGCATGTGACTCTTGATCATGGGGTCATGAGTTTGAGCCTCATGTTGGGGGTAAAGTTTACTAAAAACAAACCCAAAAAACGAACAAAAAAACCTCAGAAACAAAAAAAACAAACTGTTAAAAAAAAACCCTACTGAATCAAATTCCTTTTCACTCAGAAAGGTCTCTGTCCCTCCCCACAAACTTATGTCCCTATTCCTCATGAGTTTTCATCCTCCCTATCTCTGCTACATTGGCGATTTTTATTCAAGTTATCAAATCAAATGAAAAGAATTACCTAAAGCATAAGAAAAAAAAATCAGGCCCACTCAATCAGTCTTGAGGGGAAGAGCTGAGGAAATCTGTATTTAACAAGCAGCAACGTAATTCTTCTTTTTTTAAAATCTTTATTTATTTTTGAGAGAGAGAGAGAGAGACAGAGCATAAGCAGGGGAGGGACAGAGAGAGAGAGGGAGACACAGAATCCAAAGCAGGCTCTAGGCTCTGAGCTGTCAACACAGAGCCCAACACGGGGCTCGAACTCACAGACTGCAAGATCATGACCTGAGCCGAAGTTGGATGCTTAACCGACTGAGCCACCCAGATGCCCCAGCAGCAAGGTAATTCTTACCAGGCAAGTTCAGGAAATACTGGACTGTGGGGTCCCTATTTTCCAAGTCAAAAATCAGAGCTCACAGATTTTTTTTACTTGTTAGTGAATTTATTTACAACACATGTTTTATTAAGATATATTTACTTACCTCAAATACTTTTATAAATAAAGTGGAATACAAATTAATGGTTTAAAGATATAGATAATCAATTGCACATTGACATCTTTTAATAAAATTCCCTTTTGGTTTTTCCAGAGATGACTCTACGTGAAATGAGAACCATCCAAAACATATGGCTGCTGGCTGGCTAGGTAGGAGTTCTGCCCTGAGAGGGGTGAAGATCAGGGGTGTGAATGGGGAAGGGCAGACAAGAGCGTTGGCACAGAAAAAGGAGAGGCGAATGAGAACAGACTGAATCTGAGGCTGGGAAGCAAAAGGAGAGAGTGTTTTGGAATCAAGGGGCCAGGACTGTGTGGGTGGTGGGGCAATCACTACTATCAGCATCTTCCACATAATAACCCTGAGCATCTGCAGGTATGGCTACTGCTGTATCCAATATACCCTTTGGATACAGAATAAGGTCAGAGAAGACAAACACTAGGACGTCATTTTCTTAAATAGCTCCCATAAAAAACAACATAGCTGATTTACCTTCAGAGCCATTCAAGTTAGAACTGGATTTCAACAGAAAGATAGACTGTCCCCAAAGAAATATATATTCCTTTAGGAATGAAGGGAAAAGATCATCTATCATGAGCTTGCTCTGTATTAAGTACTGTGGAAGTAGCTCTGGCGTGTGGGTCCAATATTCATTCAACAACTCCTTCTTCAGTGTCTGTCAAGGCTAATCACTGGGTTAGGTGTTAAGAATACACAACACAAAAGAAATGGTCTGTGCCCTCATGAAACTTTAAAAAAAAATTTTTTTTTAACGTTTATTTTTGAGACAGAGAGAGACAGAGCATGAACGGGGGAGGGTCAGAGAGAGGGAGACACAGAATCCGAAACAGGCTCCAGGCTCTGAGCTGTCAGCACAGAGCCCGACGTGGGGCTCGAACTCATGGACCGCGAGATCATGACCTGAGCCGAAGTTGGATGCTTAACCAACTGAGCCACCCAGGCACCCCTCATGAAACTTTTAATACAGTGCACACAGACATTTAAAAATAAACACATAAATGTGGGTTGTGTAGTGAGTTTAAAATTTATAGTCACAGCCCAGATGTGCTGGAATGTGCCTTTATCTTTTTCTGATGGAATTCAAACTTAGCTCTTGAGTCCCCTTTCTGCTGATGGAAGGAAAATGAGCTCAGTCTTGCCACTTGAAGATAACTCAGTATCTTTCCATTTAAAACTAGTAAATATTCATTCTAATTCAAAGTTTTCCTTCCCCTTCTGTTTCCCTTTTTTTTTGAGGATTAGCAACTTCCCCAGGAACCCTAACTACCCTGCAGCATCGGTGCATGAGGGGCCTCTGTAGTGTGGTTGTCCACATGGTCGTTGGTGGGTCACATACATGAGCTGAGGTACAGTTTATTGCAAGTGGTATATGGCATCCACTGGTGGTGTCCATGGTCCCCACCATTGCTTCCAGCCTCAAGGTTCGCACACACAGTCTCCCCTGGTTGCATGGGCAATTTGCCACCACCCTCAAATCCTTCAGGGGCTTAAAACCTCTCAGCAATTTCCTCACACCACTCTGACATGTGTAGTGTTCTAGAATGCTGCCCTCACTCAGACCATCTGCCAGAACTTACTCAGTCCTTGTTACCCAGGCGTCCTATTGGCTGGGTGCTATTCCAAACTTGAGATTCATCTAAGTAAATCTGGATATTGCAATGACCTCCCTTGGTTTTGCCCCGTAGGGGACAGGGTGCCGGTGCTTCTTCTTGGCACCCGTTGGCATCTGTGCTCCACTCTTGGCTCCTCTCAATCTCCTCTCCTTGTCTGTTTGGAGGATAGATGGGGCACAAAGATTTTAGAGATCTGTGAAATCAGGATGAATGCAAAACGAAGACATAGCCTCAGCCTCTCAGTTACAGGTGAGGGCTGAGTAAAGAACCGCATATATACAGGATGACCTTGGCCCAGGAGCTTCGTCCTCCCCAGGGAGAAAAGAAGGGGAAGAAAAATTAAATGTAACTTGGTGTTTAGTCACAAGAGACAAAGTTCCAATGTGGAAATGATTATCACGAACTGTCAAGTCTGTGTCATCCCGTTCCTAGCTGGAAACCATGGTTTACGTGTTCTTCAGAATTCAAAGTCACATTCATGCACTCCTGACTTTTCGGAATATAAACTGGGGAAGCCCACTACATTTACAAATTGTTACCCGCTCCTTGAAGGAAAAGTAGAGGATGGTCTGACACTGTATCCATAACAAGAGGCCCAATGGAGTTTAGAGAGCAGGAAGGGCCTGAGGCAGGAGACAAGCTTTCTCAGCCTGACAAGCACACCTCAGCCAGTCACAGGGTGCTCACAGCCAGCTGGGATCCACTAGCAAGGCCGCCTCCCCTGACCTCTAGCTGTTATCACCAGGGCCCAAAATAATACCACCACTTTGGGTGAAACCTGACCATAATGTGCATGAACACTCTCTTTAATATTTAAATCTGACTTGGAACTACGCTACAGCAATGTAAGCAGCAGAATCCAGACTATGAGGAAAGCTACAGGTCAAAAATAATCTGTCTTCTTAAATCTGAATAAAGAGAAAAGTAATATACAGATTGAAGGAGAAATAATCACAATGTGAGAGGATTAGATCCCAATTCAAAAAAGGAACTAAAAAAGCTGATGTATACACAGCAACAGGAAAATTGAATACCAACTGCCTATTTAATTATATTAACAAATTTTAGGTGTGATGATCCGGTGATTATTTTGTGAGACGTTTGTTTCTTCTAGGGAAATATGCTTCAGGTACCTAAAGATGACATGATATGATGTAATGTGCTTCAAAGTAATACAAAAGGGGGAGTGAATGAGGGAAAGAATAGAATAGGACTGGCTTTAGGTTAATGGACATTGGGACTGAGTGATGGGTACATAAGGATTCATTGTACTATTCTCTCTATTCTGTGTATATTTAAAAATTTCCATAGCAAAAGTAAAAAACAAACAAACAAACAAACAAAAAACTACTTAGAACCTGTCTTGCAACTCTACCCTTCATATATAACTGTGTGTGACTACATAGGTACTACTCGGTAAACCGTGCCAGGGAACTTTTTTAAGAACACATTTGCAATGTATTCTTCACACACAGAAAGTGAAATGCAACTGGATTATATTCAATTTAAGAAGAATAATATTGTTGGGGCACCTGGGTGGCTCAGTCGGTTCAGCATCTGACTTCAGCTCAGGTCATGATCTCACTGTTCGTGAGTTCGAGCCCCACGTCGGGCTCTGTGTTGGTAGTTTAGAGCCTGGAGCCTGCTTCAGATTCTGTGTCTCCCTCTCTCTCTGCCCATTCCTCACTCATGTTCTCTCTGTCAAAAATAAACATTAAAAAATATTAAAAAAAAATTTTTTTTAACGTTTATTTATTTTTGAGACAGAGAGAGACAGAGCATGAACGGGGGAGGGTCAGAGAGAGGGAGACACAGAATCTGAAACAGGCTCCAGGCTCCGAGCTATCAGCACAGAGCCCGACGCGGGGCTCGAACTCACGGGTCAGATCATGACCTGAGCCGAAGTCAGCCGCCTAACCGATTGAGCCACCCAGGCGCCCCAAAAAATATTTTTAATAAAATAAAATATTTTAGTTGGTGCACCTCGTTTCTCTTGCTCTTCCTAAATCTTTTCTGTTATAGAAAAATTGACGTATACACAAAAAATAGGGTGAATATTTGTAATGAAATCCCATGTACATATCTCTTGGCTTCAACAATGACTGATTCATGACCAGTTTTGTTTCATCTATATGCCTCACTTCTCTCTCATTTGTGAAACTAAACACAAATGTCCTCTTGTTTCACATGTAAATATTTCCATTTGTATTGCTAATAAAAAAGGCCTAAAAAACTCCACAGTACTGTATCTCACTTAAGTAATAAGTTATTTCTTGTTATCATTAAATAATCCAGTTAGTAAACAAGTTTCTCCCATTTTAAAAAACAATTCGTTTGTTCAAATCAAGATCCAAACACTACAGTTTAGACATATCTCTTAATTTTTTTTAAGTTTGTTTATTTTGAGAGAGACAGCTGGGAAGGGGCAGAGAAAGAGGGAGAGAGAGAATTTTAAGCAGGCTCCACACTGTCATGCAGAGGCCAATGTGGGGCTTGATCCCATGAACTGTGAGATCATGACCTGACCCAAAGTAACTCTGGGAGCTTTGTATTAAAGATGGCAGAGCCTTGGGGCACCTGGGTGGCTCAGTTGGGCAAGCGTCCCACTCTTGATCTCTGCTCAAGTCTGGGTCTCAGGTTGTGAGTTCAAGCCCCACGTTGAATAAAATATGAATGAATTTAAAAAAGAACGAATAAAATAAAAAAACTAAAAATACATAAATAAAGAGAGCAGAGGCTCCATCACCCTTGGCTCCTAAATGGCTGTAACAAGCATAGTGCTCCCATCACCACCATCAACAATACACAAATACTTACAATACACAAATACACTATCATCACTGAACAAGAAGTTTACTTTTATGATGTTAAGCCACTGAGATTTGGGGTTTTATCTCTCATGGAGGCTAGTGCACAGGTCAATTGCTAGGTGGGATGTTGCAGTGTATATTCATGGGTGAGAAATCATTGCAGTTGTGAAATTAGAAAATGTTTCATGGGGAAGGCGGATGGAGCTTGAGCTGTATTTTGAACTATGAGCTGTATGTCAGTGACTAACTGGAGAGAAGGGGTGGGAGTGGGAGTTACCAGAATAGGAGACTAAGAAAGGAACCACAATAGGAGTTCACATGCAGCCAGGGAATGGGGAGACCACCCTGATGAGCAGGTGCAGGTTGGGGAGAATGGGAAATAAGGATGAAGAGAAGAGTGGGAGTAGGGTATGAAAGATCCTTGAGAATTTAGGACCTGATTCAACAGCAGCCGCTGAAGTTTCTGAAGAGTGCCTGTTGAAAGGTCTATACTAGGAAAGTCAGTGAGACAAAAGAGTGCAAGATGGACCTAAAGGAAATAGATTAAATGAGTGACAATCCAGTTTAGATAAAATTAGAGATTATATTGGTAAAGGCAGTAGAAAAGAAGGGGTAAATGCAAGTGTCATCTTAAAGCAAAAACCCATAGGGCTGGACAACAGAAGAAAAAACATGAAACTAAAAGATTATTCAATCAGTAGATCTATGTCTAGTCCTATGTATAATAGTAACTCCTCAAACTGTTCAAAGTTCTATTGTTTGAGACATAATATTTAATATCTGTAAAATGAAGGGATAGAATCAGATGATCCCAAAGTTATTTCCATCTATAGAGCCCTTTGGTTATGAAATCATAAAGGAAAACATAAAACAACACAGGTGACACAACCAGTAGGAGGTAGAGAAGGGGTAAGTGTTCCACTGGATGGCTGAAACAGTTTGTTTGAATTGTTGCCAATCTTTTGTATTACAATGTAGCAATGCATGATGCAAAAGTACTTACAGTCTCCAAGATTTTCACTAACATCTTGCCTTTTTTTTTTAAGTTTATTTATTTATTTAGAGAGTTTGAGCACGTGTGAGCAGGGGAGGGGCAAAGGGAGAGAGAGAGAGAGAGGGAGAGAGAGAATCCCAAGCAGGTTCCACACTGTCAGCGTAGAGCTCACTGCGGAACTCGTGAACTGTAAGATCATGACCTGAGTTGAAATGAAGTCAGATGCTTAACCGAGCACCCAGGCACTGCTGGAAGTTTGTACCTTTTAATCCCCCTTATCTATTTCTCCCACCCATCTCTCACCACCTCCCCTCTAGCAACCACCAGTTTTGTTTTATTTTGTTTTGTTTTTTCTGTATTTAAGAGTCTGTTTCTTTGTTTCCTTGTTTTGGCTCTTAGATTCCACATATAAGTGAAATCACATGGTATTCGTCTTTCTCTTTCCCTTAGCATAATATCCTCTAGGTCTATTCATGTTACTGCAAATAGCAAGATCTCATTCTTTTTGATGGCAGAGCAACGTTCCATTATATGTATGTGTGCCACTTCTTCATGCATTCATCTATTGATAGGCACTTGAGTTGCTTCCATATCTAGGTTATTGTAAATAATGCTCCAGTAGGGGTGCATTTATCTTTTCAATTTAGTGGGTTTTTTTCCCTTTGGGTAAACACCCAGTAGTAGAATTACTGGATCATAGAGTATTTCTACTTTTAATTTTCTGAGGAACCTCCATACTGTTTTCTTCAGTGGTTGCCATAAATTTACATCTCACCAACAACGCATGAGTGTTCGCTTTTCTCCACATCCCCACCAACACCTGTTATTTCTTGTCTTTTTGATACTGGCTTCTGACAGGTGTGAAGTGGTACCTCATTGTTGTTTTGATTTGTATTTCCCTGATGATTAGTGATGTTAAGCATCTTTTCATGTCTGTTGGTCATTTGTATGTCTTTTTTGGAAAAATGTCTATTGAGGTCCTCTGCCCATTTTTTCATTGGATTGCTTGTTTTTTTTTTTTTTTTTTTTTTTTTTTTTTTTGGTGTTGACATGTGTAAGTTCCTTATATATTTTGAATGATAACCCCTAATCGGATATATCACTTGCAAATATCTTCTCTCATTTATTAGGTTGCTTTTTGTTTTGTTGATGGTTTCCTCTGCTATGGGGGGAAAAAAAACAAAAAATAAAAAACAAAAAAAAAAACCCACGACTTTTATTTTGGTGTAGTCCCAATAGTTTATTTTTGGTTTTGTTTCTCTTGCCTGAGGAGACATATCCATAAACATGTTTCTAAGGATAATGTGTCTTTTCTTTCTTTTAGGAGTTTAATGGTTTCAGGTCTCACATTTAGATTTATCATCCATTTTGAGTTTATTATTGTGTATGGTGTAAGAAAGTGGTCTAGTTTCATTCTTTTGTATGTAGTTGTACAATTTTCCCAGCAGCATTTATTAAATATTCTTTTTCCCATTGAATATTCTTGCCTCCATTGTCATAGATTAATTGACCATATATGAGTGGGTTTATTTTTGGGCTCTCTATCCTGTTCCATTGCTGTTTTGTTTTCTTAGATTTATAATTATTCATAGATTTGTTTCATTTTGTATCACTTTATAAATAGGAAGGTTACTAGATGAAACTATTTTTTATTTTTTTTTATTTCTTTAAATAATCTTCACTTTCTATATGGGGCTCAAACTCATGACCCCAAGATTAAGAGTCATATGCTCTTCCAACTGAGCCAGCCAGGCGCCCCTGAAACTATTTTTCAAAGTAAACTAAGAAAGTGCTAATTTCCATCCTGAAAATAAGCCACTGAAGGACAAATAGAAAAACTAGTTCCTGACATTCAACAGTTTTCAGGAGTCCACCATTGCCTTCCTATGGCATTAAAGAAAAATATAGCAGGTATTTATTTTAAAAACTTGTAAGGGTCTTGGACAAGCTATGGAGACAATATACCGGTTCAGTTATGCTACAGCATGGACACCAAGATGGATAAAATCAAAGAAGAAATGGGTTCACAAACATATATGACAAAAGACTGGTATCCAGGTTACGCACAGAACTACGGCTCAAAAATAAATAAATAAATAAACCACCTAATTAAAAAGCGGACAAAGATTTAAACAGACATTTCACAAAGATAGGGCTATAAATGGCCAGTAAGCATGTCAAAAGTACTGAACATCATTAGTCATCAGGAAATGCCAATGAATACCACAATGGGTTCATTGTGTACCCACCAAAATAGGTAAAATTCCGAAGACTGACAACACTAAATGTTGGCAAGAATGTGGAGCAACCAAACCTTATACGTTGCTGACAGAAGTGTGAAATGGCACAATTTTAGAAATGGGTCTGGTAGTTGCTTATAATATTAAGTATACACCTATGGCTCAGCAATTACATTCCTAAATACTTACCCAAGGCAAAGAAAAATAATATTCACAACACTTGTACAAAAGTGCTCATAGCAGCTTTATTCATCATGGTCAAATGTGAAAAACACTCAGGTTTCATCAATAGAAGAACGGATAAACCAACTGGTACAGTCATATAGCAGAATACCATTCAGCAGTAAAAAGGAACTGATTATTGGTTCACACAATAATTAAAAAATGGGTGAATCTTGGGGCGCCTGGGTGGCTCAGTCGGTTAAGCGGCCGACTTCGGCTCAGGTCACGATCTCGCGTTCCGTGAGTTCGAGCCCCGCGTCCGGCTCTGTGCTGACAGCTCAGAGCCTGGAGCCTGTTTCAGATTCTGTGTCTCCCTCTCTCTCTGCCCCTCCCCTGTTCATGCTCTGTCTCTCTCTCTGTCTCAAAAATAAATAAACGTTAAAAAAAAAAAATTAAAAAAAAAATGGGTGAATCTCAACACTATGCTGAGTAAAAGAAATCTTGCCCATAAAGGCATATACTTTATAATTCCATCTATATGAAGTTCTAAAACAGGTTAAACTAATTTGTGGTGGTAAAATATTAGCACAGTGGTTGCCTGGGGGAAGGGGCAAGGTGAGTGAGGATCACCTGGAAAGAAGCATGAGGAAATTTTCTGGAGTGACAGTAATGTTCTCTGTTTTAATAGGGGTTTAGGTTACACAGGTATCTACATTTGTCCAAATGCAGCAAATGGCAACCTAATATTCATACATCTCATTACATGGACATACCGCTTGAAAAAAAAAAAATTGTAAACGAATATAGAACTCTAGTTAATGATATGCAGGCTGAAGTACACTGGTATCTGTAACTTACTTCATCAAAAACTTAAGATGGACTGATGGACAGATGCATGGAAAAATGGATCAAATGCACAGCTGGGTGGTAAAGCAAATGTAGTAAAATGTTCATAATAGAATATGTATATGTGGGCATATGGATATTCACTATACAATTATTTCAACCTTTCTGTCTGTTTGAAGTTTATCCAAATAAGACGTTGGGTGGTGAAAGAAAAAAAATGAAAGAAAAAATCACATTTCTTATCATGATGCTTGATCAAAAGATAATAATTATTGATAAAATAAATGTTAGAGCAACAGGAAAAGAGGGATTTAGACATAAAATGAGGCTAAGTGAACATTTAGTAAGCTCCTGATTCCCTAAGGTGTGCCTGGGTTTTTATGAAAGATATTAGATTTAATAAAAGTGTTAAAACTGTGGACACGGATGTCAGTACCCATCATTGAAAGGATTTGCAGAAAGAAAATCAGTGTGGGGAAGAGGGAGACTACAAAGAACAAAGGAAATAAAACTGAATTAAAGAGAATTAGGGAAAACTGAATGAACAGAACAAAATGTACATTTTCATTTTGACCAATTTCGTAAGAAAACAAAATGGTCAATTTTGAACTCTACAGAATCATGGTAGTGGCTTTTGTACACACATTTTTAGGTTCTGAATTAAATGCTTCAGTGAGATTTTACATACTATTTGAATACTTATTGTTCAAAATGGTTGCAACAGAAAAATAGGCACATTGATCTTGGTTTTAGTATCTCCAAAGCAGTAATTAAAGTAAATGTGACTGGAGTCCCCACTTCAAAAACCAAAGGGAAGGGCAGAAAAATTCAGCTGACAAATTGAGATTGGTGGGGCAAAGAAGTGTTAATACCCTAACAGAGAGATGATGCTTCCAGAACTGAAGATAAAAGGTATCGTCATTAATGGGATACAAATCTGTCCATAATGAAGTATACGACTCATGTCTTTCTCAAAATAGATTTTCCTTGAGCCTTAAACCCTGAACTGTGCTGTGTCCCTGAAGATATCACAAAATGGCCTATTTTCACTTGTTAATCCCAGACCTAAATACTAATCTTTTACCTCACCTATTAGAGGATAGTTTAAATTAGCTTTATTGATCGCAGAACTAGACACCCATTACAATGTCTTTTATAGTTCCTGACCTAGCAGAGAATGAGAAGTATTTGAAGTATGAAATAAACACAGAGTGGTGTTGGTAGGGGGTTATATTTTAAATTGCAAGCACAACACTGATTTAGTTTCTGTTTTGTACATTCTTTTAATTCTACAGAGAAGAAAATTACTTGCAATATTGAACCACAATTGTCTGCAGGAGGTAAACATAAAGAATCTTAAATCAATTGACTTAATCAGTTTAGCATGTTTCATGTCTCTTCCAAGATAGAATAGAAATTAAATATCTTGCCACTACAAGAACCTTGACTGTAGTCTTGACACACTGGTTACAATGTTTTAGAAAATAATACTAGAATTTCACCTAGTTAACCTCATTTTAATGTAAGAACTTTAAAAACCTGTTAATTTAAGGATTAAATAATTTGTTTTGCTGTTATTAAACACTGTCAAGCTGTATTTATGAAATCAGATTCTGCAAAATAATTATTAATCCAGAAAAGCCTTAGACTTGAAGGCATTTTGAAAAGTGATTTTACTTGCCACTTAAAGCATAATATAACTTGCCTTCTGCAGTTTTGCTGGGGTGATTTGGTCATGCACGGTGACTCTGAGGCTGGGGAGCTATAGGGTACCTGGTTTGGCTAGTGGGTGGCTCACAGGTCCTGTGCACACATGCACATGTGGGCTTATGGAGGGGCACTTCCACGGATGTGCAGTAGTGACAGCCAGTGGACCAGAGACTTCAAATACTCAGGAGCAGAGCATATGGCTTCCTTCCAATGCCTCTATCCTTAGAATCTGCCTTAAAATTACTGAGCCAGTTGGTGTGGGCCACATAGGAGGTACAGTACAAGGAAGTAAGAACCATCAGGAAGGGCTCTATCATATATGTACAGATACAAAGAGATAAATATAGAGAGAGATGCAGATATCTCACTTAATCCTCACAAACAGTTGAATGAAATAGTTACTATTATTACCTCTTTTGCACAGATAAGGAAATTAAATGTCAGAGAAATTAAGCAATTTGTCTAGAACCACGAGGTGGTCAGGAATGGAACCTGCACTCAAACTCAGGACTCCAAGACCCTGCATTTAACCACTGCACTACAGAAACAGACCTGAGCCTCACTGCCCAGGGTAGCTTCCCAGACGAATAAGAAGAGGAGATGGGCAATACAGATTGCAGGGATTGGATAAACGGAAAAGGAGAGGCCTTTCTAGGATGGGGAGACCAGAAGCAAAAAGACAGACATGGGAATGCCTATTGATGGAACAGGCCTGACTGGGTTAAGGGATTCTTTTTTTTGTGATTAAAATCATAGTATTTTACTACTTTAAAGCACATTCATACCCATCTAAAGGGTCCTTGAAATAATTCTTTTAGTAAAGGAGAAGGTATTATAATCCATCTCTGCATATATATAGAAATTAAAGACCAAGAAGGTTATACCTCCATCACATGCCCTACCCATCACAGGGCTTTTGTACATGTTGCTCCTTCTGCCTGGAGAGCAATTCTTCTCCTCTTCACCTTGGTAACTATTACCCATCCATCAGTTCAGTTCAACACTGACCTCCTAAGAAAGGCTTAGCTGACTTCCCCTGCCTTGGTCAAGTCCCTCCTTACTGTATGAACTCACTGAGCCAAGCACTTCGCCCTGTTAGGATGTATCATACTTATTCTACTTACTGATGGGAACAAATGCAAAAAGAGGAAGTAACTGAATAAAAACAAATCAAGAGCGCCCAGGTCTGCCTAGGCTGGTTGCTCATACATTTTTCACTTTAGTACACTATTTATAAAAGGTCCAATTGGAAGATCTGAGGCTATTTTACCTGGCAAAGAGGATTTAGGGGAGAGGATCTGACAGCTGTCTTCAAATGTCTGAAGAACTATCATGTTGAAGGAGGATCAGACATATTCTGCATAGCTCCAGAGGGCAAAACAAAGACAAATGAGGTGAAAGACCAGGGAGGCATATTTCATTACACTATGAGGAAGTTAAATATGTAACAATGAGACCTGTCCAAATATGAAGGAGGCTATCTGTGAAGGAGGTGAGTATTCAAACAAAGGCTGGAGGAACGCATGTCAGGGCTGTTGCAGTAGAAATTTCTGGTAGGGAAATTTTTAGCCGCTTAGGCTTTTCTGAGACTAATGTGCTTCTACAGGTCTGGGAGGGACTTGAAGGCAAAACTGAACTTGATTTAAACTGACCTCAAGGAAGGAGAGTTGCAATGAGTTCTTATGATGCCAGACTAATACTGGGCTCTGTAAGTAATACATCTGCGTTTGTGGGTGGCACTTAGGTGCCATTGACGTCTTTGAGAGCCAGCATTCCAACTGTAGCTAGGGCCTTGCAGCTGCCCCTGTGACTGAACAGCAGGGAACACTCCAGTGTACAAGGGACTGATTCCAGGGTCACCCCTCCTCCTCTGAGTAGAATATGTCTCTCTTCCTTTTCCACCCCACCTGCAATCCACATATACACAAATACATTTCTACAGTGGAAGCTGTCACGGGATGCTGACAGATCTCTTCCAAATACTCTTGGAAGATGTTCTTTTTCCCAGCTTCTTAAGGCCACCTCTAATGCTGAGCACACTTTGACAGTAATGCTTCTCTCTCCTTATGCAAACACTCCAATAATGAAAGAGCCCCTGAGAGAAAATAAACTAAAAATCATCTTTTTAAGGCACCATTTCTATCTTAATTTCACAACAACAAAGGCCTCAAAAACTATGTGGAGGCTAAAAACTAGGAACCCTGATTTGGAAACTGAAGTCTAAGGACACCAATATTCGGAATGGAGGTGAACGGATCTCTAATTGTTATTCTTGGCAGATGCAGGCCTGGACCAACGATGACAGCTTTTCTATAGAGAAATGTAATCTGTCAAATAACCAGTTTGCAGATTCTGGAACTCAACTCATTTGGGAACAATCAAATTCAATACACTGTAATGTTAGAATTTCAGGATAAATGATCATTTATAAATCAAACCACAGTGTCTATTTTGCTGTGTGACAAGACATTTGGTAATCCAGTCATGAAATATTTATTGAGCCCTGTTACCTGCCAGGTAGTGTGCCAGGCACTGGCTCTGGAGAGGTAAACAAAATGGACGTGATCTGTGATGTTACAGGGTTTATTCTCTAATTTAGACTATAAAATAATAAGCACCAAATCAATTCATAACTACAAACTGATAATGTATATGAAGGGAAAGGGTCAGCAGACTCCTAAAGCCACAGTAGGCTTTCCTGAGGAAGAGAACTTTCAGTGAGAAATTAAGAATAAACGAGAATTAACTGGGTGAGAGGTAAGGGAAAGGACATTCCTGGCAAAGGGCGCACCCCGAAGCCCTAGGGTATGAAAGAATGTGGCTTCTTTAAGAAATGGGGAGAAAGCCAATATAAGCAAAGGGGAAAAGCCTGGAGACGACACCAAGGAAGAATGCAGGGGCAGATCCTGTAGTGTCTCAGCAGCAACTAAGTGCATTCGGAAGCCCCACAAGAGGAGAGTGATGCAATTTATATTTTTAAAATGATTATTCAAAAGGTCAGACATGTGGAGAATGGATTAAGTGAAGGGAAGAACCGTGTCTCTTTTTACATAAACTCTCCATTCACAAAAATGACAACTTCCGATTTATAGCCATATTAATGTAGCATATTTAGAGTCACTTCTTTTAAGTGATTATAAGAGCCTAACATCCCACACATTTTTTTTTGTTTACTAGGCAACTCTCTCCCAAGGAAACATACTATTGCTAAATGGATGAAAATTGAAATATTTTTTATTCAGGCATTATAAATTCTAACTCACATTGAGATGAAGACAAATTACTGTCTCCATGCAGAGGAGGGAGTAAAAATAAATGTGTTTTTATGTAATGTTGCATTTAGAATTTATCTCTATTTTATAATCAAGGGAAACTATGCACACTGAGGATGCTGGGATAGAAACAGAGCCAGAATTAGACATTGTCTATTCTTGACTATTTCTCTCTGTTTTTGTTGCCTGGTACTATTTCTTTCTGTGAAGCACTGTAGGAGTAGGCAGCTGGTCCTCTTCATCATTCTCATCAAATTTAAGTGTAGACTGGGGCGCCTGGGTGGCTCAGTTGACTAAGCATCCAACTTTGGCTCAGGTTGTGATCTCACGGTTCGTGAGTTCGAGCCCTGCATCAGGCTCTGTGCTGACAGCTCAGAGCCTGGAACCTGCTTCGGATTCTGTCTCCCTCTCTCTCTGCTCCTCCCCAACTCACCCTCTGTCTATCTAAAAAATAAAATAAACACTAAATTTTTTTTAAAAAAATGTAAGTGTAGACTTCTAACAAAAGTGAATAGATGTAATTGGGTGATACAATACTGTGGAAAATGTGCTCTTCTCTTCCTGGTCTGAAAACAGTATCCTTGGCAGAATCCATTAGTCAGATCCATCAGGAAAAGGGCTGGAAATTAGTATTATATTAAAGGAATGCAAAGACAAAATAGTTTCTGGCATTCAAAATAGGATCATGCAGCAATCCAGGCTATTTTCCAAATACCTATTATTCCCTCTCCTCTCCCCAACAAAGCCCAAAGGACCCATTCTTTTTTTTTTTTTAAGTTTATTTATTTATTTTGAGAGAGAGAAAGAGCCCCAGTGGGGTAGGGACAGAGAGAGATGGAGAGAGAATTCCAGGCAGGCTCTGCACTGCCAGCACAGAGTCCCATGTGGGGCTGGAACTCATGAACTGCGAGATCATGACTTGAGCCGAGATCAAGAGTCTGATGCTTAACAGACTGAGCCAACCAGGTGCCTCCAAAGGGCCCATTCTTATGGTTTGGTTAGTTTAGTTTGTTAGTTGCTTGTTTTCTTAAGTGAGGTTGATATGAAAGTGGATGCTTTATCGAAGTAGGATATTAGGAGAAGTAAATGAAAGCTCACTGTTTTTTAGTCCCAGGGAATTATAGAAGGAATAGAGAAAGAAACCAAGAGAGAAAGAGAATCAGTCAATTAAATATGTATTCTGACACCTCCTTTTAGTGAGTTGCATTAAATCCATGGTTCGCCAACTTAACATGCCTCAAATCACCTAGAAGGTTTGTTCAAACATAGTTGTGGGGCTCCACCCCCAGAGTTTCTGATTCAGTAGGTCAGAGGTAGGACTTGAGAGTTTGCACAAGTTCCTAGGTGATGGTGATACTGCTGATCCAGCGACTACACTTTGAGAACCAGTGTTGAATAAATGAAAGTAATACCAATGGCATCAAAGTTTGTCCTTGATTTTCATGTAGTGCCCTGGAAAGATCATTTCTGTGGCTGACCCTTGCTGAATGCTGGTGTGCAGCCAAACCTTTCTAATTCACCCCAATAGGGAAACAATAAACCACATCCCTCTTCCCATTATAACAGGGCATCTCCTTAAGAAGAGAAACAGAACAGGTGGGGGTACCCCGGAGATTGACTGACCAGTTTTTCCTAGAAAGACATAATGTTACCTAAGGGACATAATGCTACCTAAATTTCCAAATCAATCTTCTCTTAAATCATACTGGACACATGGTCAGGTTCCTTTCTCTTTCATTTCCCTTTCTAATAATCATTTCAGGCTTCATAAGACCATCTGGTTCCCCCTTTCCTTTTCCCACTGGATAGAATGTGGGCCCAGTTGGGATGGTGGTGAACCATCTTCTGCAGTGTGAATGATAAAAGCAACATCTTCAAGGATGGCCAAGCCACAAGACAGAAGGAGCCTTGGTCCTAGACACTGAGAAGCCACCTTATAGACTCTGGATTTTCCTTGTTTAACTCATTATATGTTGGGCCCCTTTGATACAGTGGTCTATCTAATCTGCATCCCAACCAATACAAATGGAATGAGAGGTAGGAGTTTGTGTGGGAATACACACATTAATTCCAACACGGTGCTTAAATTGTGCAAACATGTTGTTCCTATGCCCCACTCTTCCCCTTGACTGTCAGTGACTCATCCAGGGCTACAGTTAGATCATTCCTTCAATGCTTCACTCTTCTCATTTCCAGTTTTCCCTCTCCTTGACTGTTCTTTGTCTATCATCATTGCATTTATTCAAGTTTAGCAATCTATGTAATTACACCTCATGCTTTATTAGTATTTCTTCCATAGCTGCTTTAAAGTTGTTATAAATGTCTCAGGAATTTTTAAACTTCATAAGAACTTGTGAGTATCTGAGTAAGTAAATAAATACCCAAAAGAATATAATTGTTTTAGGTTGTCATTATCAACCTTTCACTTTTTTAAACAAAATTTTTTAATGTTTATTTATTTTTGAGAGAGAGACAGAGTGTGAGTGGGGGAGGGGCAGAGAGAGAGGGAGACACAGAATCTGAAGCAGGCTCCAGGCTGCTGTGAAAATTATATCCAGCTGAAACTTAGCACAATATACCTAAGAATATATATATAGTCATGATTTACTTATATGTACATATTTATTTATATATATTTACATATATATTCCCCTGGACTTTGATTTATATATAACACATAGATAGTTTCTATTGAATAAAAAAATCCTATAAAATACACCAAATCCATGTTCACTTAGTAGTCAAATAGTTTAATCAAGTTTGTCTCTTTGTAAATTCAACAGGTATTCATATAATGTTAAATATTTTTGAATTTGTTTTTCCCCCCAAATAATGAATTATTTGTTAAAAAAGAAAAAAGACTTCCCATTATATTGGCACTCAGACAGTAGGGCATATATCAATGCTAAGGTCCTATTCCTTAAGTCCTGATTGTATACCAATTTTGAAATTTGTTGGTATTTACAGAAGTCACAATTCTTCAGAATCAATTGCTCAAAGCAGCCAGTAAGTACTCTTTGAATTCCTTTCTGAACTGTCACTTCACTGACCTGGTTTGGCCAAGATTAAACAATGGAAAAGCAAATATACATTACAGTTCATCTTCCTCTTGGGCTAATATAACACTGTTTTGTACTTCCCTCCATTCAAAGCATCAACAGTTAGGCAGTCCTCTTTCCAAAGAAACAAACAAAATAGAACTGTAAATAGTATAATAAGTACTCAGAGCATTATCAATACAAAATTATGGCAAATTTTATTTAAAACATTTTAGAGTACTTTTAAATATAGTTTCCTAAGAAGGGAATTAAGTGTATATATTCTACAGCTCTAATGCCTCAGGAAACTATTTTATCACCTGAGCCAGCTACTGATCACAGATAGAGATGGGGTTAGAAGTCATGATTAAGAGACTGAGACATTGAACATTTGTGACCAGGCGCAGGAATACAGCAAACCCAGAGACATATGCATCACCTGGGAATCAGTGCTTAAGACAGAGCCCATAGTCACATGTCTGGAGAGCCACTGGGAGTTAAGGAGCATACATACACAGGGTTTAAAGCAAGTCTTGAATCACATAGAAAACAAAGGCCAAAGCAAGGCAGAGAATCAAGAATCAAAACAAGAATTGAGAATTATATACATGGAACATCACACTGTTCTGTCCATTGGTCATTTGAGTGGATCTAGTCACAACAAGAATTGTGTGAGTGGTTGCTACAGGTAAATCAGTTCCAGCCATTTCTTCCACCACAGTGGCCTCCCAGAGACTGCTAACCATGCCATTCGTTTCACCACTATCCATCAGTTGGGGCTTCAGAAAAGCCAGACTTGTTATAGACTAAATAAAGAACTTATATTTTCTCTTTGTGTCTGGGTTGTAGTGTGAGTTAAATTTCCACCCTGCCACATTAGCTATTGGCTGGACTTCAGGCAGAATCAAAGGGCAAAATGAGTTTGAAATTAGGCATGGGAACGTCCAGCTAGCCACAGAAGTACAAGAAGACAAAATTAAATGAAAAAGACACAAAACCCCTATTCTCTTTCTTTTTTTAAAAGTTTATTTATTTATTTTGAGACACAGGGCATGCATGAGTGGGGAAAGGGCAGAGAGAGAGAGAGAGAGAGAGAGAGAGAGAGAGAGAGAGAGAGAAAGAGAGAATCCTAAGCAGGTTCTGTGCGATCAGCACAGAGCTCGATGTGGGGCTCAATCTCTGGACTGTGAGATCATAACCTGAGCTGAAATCAAGAGTCGGACGCTTAACTGACAGAGCCACCCAAATGCCCCCCTCTTTTCTTTTTTTTCAGTTTTACTGACATAAATTCACATACAATTTGCCCATTTAAAGTGTATGACCCAACAGCATTTAGTATGTTCATAGACTTATACATCCATTACCACAATCAATTTTAGCACACGTTCATTACCCCAAAGAGAACACCCACACCCCTACCCTCTGCCATCACTCTAGGCAACCACTAATCTACTTTCTCTCAGTACAGATTTGCCTATTTAGAAATCTCATATAAATAGAATCATAAATATATGGTCCTTTATGACTGTTTTCTCTCACTTAGCATGTTTTTAATATTCATCCATGTTGTAGCATGTATCAGTACTTCATTTCTTTTAATTGATAAACAATATTCCATTTAATGGACTTACCACATTTTATTTATCCATTCACCAGCTAATGGACATTTTGGCTGTTTCTATTCTTTGGATGTTATGATTAATGCTGCATGAACATTCATGTACCAGCTCCTGTGTGGACATATCTTTTCATTTTTCTTGGGTATAACTAAAAGCGGAATTGCTGAATCATATGGCAACTCTATGTTTGACTATTTGAAGATAATGCCAGACTGTCTTCCAAAGTGGCTACACCATTTTCCATTCCCATCAACAGTGTATGAGGGTTCCAATTTCTCCACATTCTTACCATTTAGTTGCTATTATCTTTTTCATTATAACCTCCCACCCCTTATTTAAAAATCTCAAACAGATCTTCTGGATCTTTGGATCTGGAAAACTGAACCAGTTCCCTGGTTAGCAAAGAAAGGCAAAATTCTGAGCACACACATGCCTAATGAGCAAGCAGGAAGAAAAGACCAAAGATGTCTGGATGTCTGGGGGTCATGGGGGAGCCAGGGCATCCAGTCCCTTCAGGCTGTAAACAAAAGGAGGCCTGGATTGAGATTGCTTCTACCTGCACTTGTTTGAAGCATGACTAGGGCATGATATGTAGGTAAGAGAAGATGAGTAAGGGTTGTAATTTCTCTTGAAAATTAACTGGAGAGAGGAATATGGAGCCAGTGCTAAAGTGAAACTATTATCTTTTCTCCTCCATTCCTACTTGGAATTTTTCCACCAGAGTACATACTGAAAACCTTGGGGATATCCTCTACCTTTAAAGTTCTATGATTCCATGACTTTCTTCCTGTAAGTGCAATTTAAATTGATCGTGCAACTCATCATCAGGGAAATACAAATCAAAACCACAATGAGATACCACCTCACACCTGTCAGAATGGCTAAAATTAACAACTCAGGAAACAACAGATGTTGGTGAGGATGCAGAGAAAGCGGAACACTTTTGCACTGCTGGTAGGAGTGAAAACTGGTGTAGTCACTCTGGAAAACAGTATGGAGGTTCCTCAAAAAATTAAAAATAGAACTACCCTACGACCCAGAAATTGTACTACTAGGTATTTATACAAAAATGCTGATTCAAAGGGGCACATGCACCCTAATGTTTATAGCAGCACTATCAACAATAGCCAAATTACGGAAAGAGCCCAAATGTCCACCAACTGATGAATGGATAAGGAAGATGCAGTGTATATATATATACATATATATACATATATATGTATATATATATACACATGCCGTGTATATATATACCCGTGTATATATATACACACACAATGGAATATTACTCAGCGATCGAAAAGAAAAACATTTTGCCATTTGCAACAACATGGATGGAAACAGAATGTGTTATGCTAAGCGAAATAAGTCAGTCCGAGAAAGGCAAATATCATAGGATTTCACTCATATGTGGAATTTAAGAAACAAAACAGATGAACATAGGGGAAGGGAATAAAAAATAAGATAAAAACAGAGAAGGAGGCAAACCATAGGAGACTCTTAAATACAGAGAACAAACTGAGGATTGCTGGAGGGGAGGTTAGGGGGGATGGGCTAAATGGGTGATGGGCATTAAGGAGGAGGGCACTTTTTGGCATGAACACTGGGTGTTATGTAAGTGTTGAATCACTAAATTCTACTCCTAAACCATTATCATACTATATGTTAACTAACGTGGACTTAAATTAAAAAAAAATAAATTGATCGTTCAATGTTATCTTTTATAAATAGAGGCTTTACCTTAATAAGATTCAGTTTAAGTGTTTTTAATGGTTTTAAAAAATATTTTTACTTTTTGTAAACCCGAAACTAACATAATATTGTATGTCAACTACACTTTAATTAAAGAAAATTCTACTTTTAATGTTTCCTGAAGCTTGTTGAAATACAACTCTATCTATAGCATTAGTGCTTCCTGGAAGTCACTAAAAGTTCCTAAAAGTCTACCTAAGAAAAAAGATGAATATAGTTAAAAGGAAAAAAGTACATTTATTCCTTGGAAAGTACACTGATTACTATACAGTTAGTTAGAGAATTGTGTTCTTTCACCCTTGAGAACTGTGCCATGGAATAAATTAATTTCTTTGAACTGAAATATAACTACCACATCTGAAAATAGGAAAAAATGAATTAAATTGAGGGAGGATTCAAAATAAGAAGGGCCAATGCCAAACAAAATACCAACCAAGCAAATTAGAAGACATTACACATACTCTTCCTTACTTAACATGGAAGGAAATTGCAATTATTATTTGGTTAATAAGGCACTTCCTGGGCCTGAAAGTTACTAGCTCTTCCCTTCAACATATATTTGCTGTGCAACTGCTGTGAGCCAGAAACCTTGTTAGCTTTGTTAACTGCCAAAATAAATAAGAGAGTCTCTGCTGGCAAAGAGCAGCAGAGGGCCTGGCCTCTGCCAGGCAGATGCAAACTCATTATCCAGCTGCAATCCATTCTACGGCTGTGATAGGCAAGAAGCAGAGTGGAGATGGTGAAGAGGAGTTATTTACAGTTACCTAAACTGGGGTAAGAAGGGGAAGAGGAATGTGATGGCAAAGGAATAGAGGGGTAGGGGATGACCAGTGAACCTGGCTTCATAAGGAAAGGGAAGGATTTCACCAAGCAGAGAGAGACCAAGACATTTGTGGAAACATTCTAGTGGGAAAGCAAATGTTTTGGAGATTTATAAAATTTAACCATATGAAAATGTCAACGGTCAACCATTTTTGGCCGATAAAAATAGCACATTCATACAGTTTCAACTCATACAAAACAAAATAATCCCCAGGATGTGTAGGGTGGATTCTTAGGACTTATAGGAGAATTAGATAGACAAGAAGTTGGGGTCAGAGTAGAAAGAACCTAGAATTGTCTTCTAAGGTTTCAACTTTATCCCATAGGTGATGGAACAGTCAATTCACAAAAGAACTTTTGACAAATGACCAACACATATATTTTTAAATGTTTAAAGAAGTTCAGGCCTAAATGAAAACTGTCTATCATTTTCAATATTACAAAGAAAAAAATTTTAATGACAATATTCAATGCTATTAACACCTGAGGGAAACAGGACGCTCCCTCACACTACTGTGTGTGTAAACTGGAATAATCTTTCTGGAAAGCAATCAGAATACCCTTTGACTAAGCATTCTACTTTTAGGACTTTATCCCAAGGAGAGTCATGGCTATTAAAAACAAAAACAAAAACAAAAACAAAAACGAAAACAGTTTATGGGTGCCTGGGTGGCTCAATCAGTTAAGCATCTGACTTCGGCTCAGGTTATGATCACACGGTTCGTGAGCACGAGCCCCACTTTGGGTAAGCCCCACTTCTCTCTCTGCCTCTTGTGGGATTCTCTGTCTTTCTGTCCCTCACTCACTTGCACCCTCTCTCTCTCCCAAACAAACAAACAAAAAGTTTAGGCGACAGGATATTCTTAATGTCCAAAAATAGCAAGTTAAACAAATCAGGAATCATCCTTATAATTGAACACTATGCAGCTACATTAAATATTTAGATGAATATTTAATAACATGGCAATGCTCATGAAATTTTGTCTTATGAAAAAATCAGGTTATGAAACAGTACATGTATCAGATAGGGCTCTTAAGAACTAGGTCAGACTGACCAGATTTGAATTTCAAGACCATTTAAAGTCCTGTGACCTTGAGCAAGTAACTTAACCTCTTTGTGGCTCAGTATCATCATCTGTAAAATGGGGATAACACTAGTACATACACAATGAGTTGCTATAAATATTAAATGAATTAATATACATAAAGCATACTTTACATGTAAATATATTTTGAAATTTGCCTGGCACATAATTAGCACTAAGAGTTAGTTATTGTTAATATCATTAGTATGTGTTGCCAGTAAATTAAGTCAACTTTTAAGCTAATTTAAGAAGTAAAGGTGGAAAGATAAACCACTGGGCAAGAACCACACCCAAAGCACTCTGAAAAACTGGTTTTGTGAAGTCATTACCACAGCTGCCAAGCACCGACCTCGTAATTTGCAATGCCAAGTCCCTGGATGCTGGACACTGCACACTGCCACAGAACAGCTGTCTCTCCCGCCACTGGAAACCGGATGCAGCTGCCATTGCTGCTATGCCCTGGCCAGAACGGATTCTGCGTCATCCCTGCTGCTTTGAGTCACCAGTTCTTGAATCAAAGTCTAGAGAGGATGCATCTGCTTGGCTGCACCAAGTCCTGAGTTCCCAGATGTAAGAGAGGTCAAGAAACAGAGCAGTGAGCATTTTTATCACATAGAGAAGGCAGATTCCACTTTTTAAGACAGGGGATTCAACACGCTTAGCATATTTACACATTGGGCAACTAAAGGAAGAATGATTCCTCTATGGTTTTAAAAATATAAATGTAACTTAAATATATTTATAGACAAAGAAATAAAGGACTAAAAGGATATATCTAAGTGTTAATGATTAATTGTGAACTGACCTTTATGGCTGATTTGAATTTTTTACCTTCTGTCTCTGTAATTTTCTAAATCTTCTATGACATAGAAAAGACATTTTCTCTTTTAAAGCAAGACCAGGCAATATCAGATCTCTATTTCTGAAAGAGAATTAAGTATTTCTTAGATATGGCCATGGACCAGGAAATGAAAGACTGTGTTCAAACGGCCACTGTTAACCTATAGCAGGCCTTTGTTACTCCAAGTGTGGTGAACAGACCAAAAACCAGCTTGACTCAGAAGCATATTAGAAATGCCGAATCTCAGGCCACATTCCTGACCTACTTAAAGCAAAGAAGAGGATGAATCAGGAAATATTCTAGAGATATAAGCAAGAAGGGTTGACAATTGACAACAAGGAAAAAGTCATAAACGATTACAAACCTTGGAAACATTTCCAAACTTGGAAGAAGATGAAGTTATTAACAGAAATGGACTCCTGGAACAGGAGCCAGTTTTAAAGGAGAAAGATAAATGTGGTTTTAGATATGTAAGGTTTGAGAACTTGAAAGGTGGCCAGATGGATATGGTCAGTCTGGGACATGCAGAACTGAGAGCCAATAAGAAATATCAAGATTGGGTTTACAAATTAAGAGTCATCTAAGAAAAGGAGATGATAGAAGCCAGAAAAGTGGTTAAGAATACACAAAGCAAGAGAAGAAATCCAAGCAAGATCCTCTGGTGGTGCCTGCATTTTGGAAACATGGGAGAAAGAGAAGTCAGAAAATGGGTTGCCAAAACTAAGATCATCATTAGTTTTGATGGGCACCTGGGTCGCTCAGTCAGTTAAGTGTCTGACTGGCTTGGGTCATGATCTCGCAGTTTGTGGGTTCGAGCCCTACATCGGGCTCTGTGCTGGCAGCTCAGAGTCTAGAGCCTGCTTCAGATTCTGTCTCCCTCCCTGTTTGTCCTTCCCTGGCTCATGCTCTGTATCTCTCTCAAAAATGAATAAACGTTAAAAAAATTTTTTAAACAAAGCTAAGATCATCAGAATATAGTGTCAAAAAAAGCAAAGGACAGATATTTCATTACTATTCAATTCTCTCCTCCTTTCATGACAAACTGGGAGTGATTTATACAATTACACTTAGATTAAACAGGACAGTGATGGATTAATGGAGATCTTAATTCTTGAGACATAAAATTGCCAAAGTATTTGGAGGGGGTAGAAGAGGAGAACACATATACCTTAGATTTTTCATCACCAGAAACCATCCAAAGTTATCTGGCTTTTGAAAAAAGTTTTGATGAAAATTTTATAATTTTTACATGTTGCAAATCAAACAAGACCATGACTTGTCTTTGTTTTATTCATTCATTTATTCATTCAGCAAACATTTTTTGAGAACTTAACTATGAGCCAGGCATTGAGGATACAGCAGATAACAAAACAAACAAAACCCTTTGACCTCATGGTGCTTACATTTGAATGGGAGACAGATAATAAACAGAAGAAATAAATAAACATATTGTATGTTAGATGGTGATAAGCATTATGGAAGGAAGGGATGAAGGAGTGGGGTGAAAGTTGAAATTTTAGAAGAGGCGAAAGAGAAGATCCCACTGAGAAGATGAAGAGACCTGAAGGAGGTCAGGCAGCCACTCTTGGAGATTTCTGAGGGAAGCACTTTCCAGGGCAAAGCTGCACTGGACCTTGTGTGGTCAAGGAGGCCTGTGTGGCTGGCCGGACAGTGAGGGGGTGGGTAGGAAAAGAGGACTGGGTAGGAAAGGTCATTGGAGGTTTTTGAGCATATAAATGACATTACTGGGGCACCCAGATGGCTCAGTTGGTTGAGCCTGACTTAGGCTTAGGTCAAGATCTCATGGTTCGTGAGTTTGAGCCCTGCATCGGGCTCTCTGCTGCCAGCTCGGGGCCTGCTTTGGATCCTCTGTCTCCCTCTCCCTCTGCCTCTCCCCCATGCTCTCTCTCTCTCTCCCTCTAAGATAAATAAACATTAAAAAATAAATAAAATGATATTATCTGACTTGGATTTTAACAGAATCGTCCTGGCTGCTATTTTAAGGACATACTGAAGTAGAAAAACCAGATGGGTAGCTACTGTAAATATCTAAGCAAGAATAATGGCGACTTGGGCCAGGTACCTTTGACAGTTTTATCTCTCTTCAGATAACTACCTCTTATATCCTTCTACTGTATCATACTGAAGTGGATGGGAGGGAGGAGAGACTATGTATGTAGCAGAGAAAGGAGCACAAAACTCTCAACCCTTCTATTTCTATAAATCTACGTATTTTCACATTTATCTTCAGCTACACAGAACAAAATGTGTAAGCAATTTAAATACTTAAATTTTATGTAAATATTTAATATGTTTAAATAGTATGTTTGAATCTTCTACATTATTACAGCTTCAAAGAAATGTTTTAAAAACCACTAAAAACCATTATCATCACCATGTCAATAAATTTATATTTAGGCCAAGGTAACAATAAAAGAACCTGATAATTTATTTTAAAGACATGAGCAATATTTTTGAAACACAGAGTCAGTGAATAATGACTAGTTCTGAAAGGTGTAATTTTAAACCTTCTACTCTTTCAATGCTATAATTAAAACAAAAATGAAAGTGAGATCAGAGAGTACACACACAGACGTGGGTCACACTGGGACATGCAATTTGCTTTTTCTATGGCTATGAGACCAAAGGCTCCATTTATTTGCTAAAGATTAAAAGGATAAACTGATTTATTTCTTATTTTAAAATACAAAAGATACTAAGTCAAGTTAAATATTGATCGAGAGAAAAAGTTGTCAACATTGTATTAATATTACCCTACATCCGCAGAGGTTTACTGTTTACAAAGCACTTTCACTAGCATTACTAGTTTGAGCCTCACAATAGACCCATTAATATCATTGTTCTTAATTTACAGAGCGCTTAAGGGACTTATCCAAAGGCACTCAACTATCTAGCAAGTGCCAGAGCTGGGAAGAGAACCCTAACATCCTGGACCACTATTCTTTATACTATACCAAACCGTATTCTTTTCCAGATACAGATTTGGGCATGTTTTTCTCATTCAGGGACCATCTGGGTCAGCAGGACCACGGGTGGAGAGCGGCACCTATGGAAAGGTGCCACCACGGTAAATGGTGTTATCTCCATTTAATGTTAGAAAAACCAAGAAACAGAGGTTTGTTAAGTCAAACTCTGGCTCTGCAATTAGTCAACGGCTGGTGTCATTTGCACTTACCCTGGTCTTTTTCACAACTTCTAGTTCCCTTATGGCTTGCTTGATCTCCAGGCCTGCTCTTTAACACCTCCACCAGAGGGCAGGCAGGGCAGGAAGAAGAGCATTGGTAACTGGTTTGCTCAAAAAGTTGTAAGAAGAACACTTAGGACATTATCTTAATTTAGATTTTTAGAGGCTTTCTAGATTTCATTATTAATGCAAAATTTGCCAACATTCTTCTATGTAGACCTAGAATAAATAATGCAGTAAAATGATTTCAGAACTAGAGAATAGAGTTTTGTTATACATCTTCATATTTCCACTGCTGATTTTTCTAAATGATAAATATAAAATGTTAGATCTTTAAAAATATAACACTTGGGAAATAGATGGGCAATGAACAAGAACAATTCACAAAGAAGAAATTCAACTGGCAGTGAACATGGAAAAATGTTCCACTTCACAGGCAATTAAAGAGATAACATTTCAAACAAGAAACTGCCATGCTTCATCTGTCAAATTAATAAACATTATAAATGAGAATTACTGGTGAGGGTGTGGTGATATGGGCACTTTTATATATTTTTAGTGGAAATGTAAATTGCTACCATCTTTCTGGAGAGAAATCTAACCCTTTAGACAGATGAATTCTGACAGAAGAAAATGGGAGTAATTTCCTACTACCTAAGTTGGAACTAAAATCTGGTTCTTTTTTCTCTAATCAAGAGAGCCCTTACACAGAGAACATGGATGTATGACACATGACAGAAAGAAACACAAGCTTTATGCCACCTCCTGCCCTCCGCAGACTCACTGAGATGGAAAGATGAGGGCCCCTAACCCCAGGAGAGAGTAAGGGCTATAACTCCCACCACTCCAGGGAAGAGGCAGAGTGTACTGGCAATGGAGAGAAATGGGAGTATCTGAAAGCCTGTGGGTCTCCCGAGATCACAGGGTCTGCTTCATAACCACAGGAGAGAAAAGTAATGCTTTCTGCAGGTTCCAGCAGGTGTAACACATCACAGTAACCAACATCTTACTATGCCAGGTTGTCCGAGAGAGAGAGAGAGAGAGAGAGAGAGAGAGAGAGACAGACAGACAGACAGACAGGGAGAGAGTCAGAGGGCTCTAACGTTTATGGGACTATTCAGATATACATGTGTGTCTTTTCAGTAAAGGTCAGGCTTGCCTGCTCTGGACCACCCATGCACCCTCAATTACACTGCTATCAGTCTTACAGGTCAAATACATTTGCCCCTAAATTCAAACTACTGGACTATGGATAGAGTTGCTTGATCTTGCTTATAACTTAACAACTACTAGCTTCAGCTAATTTAAAAGACAGTCTAGTGGTGAAGAGTCTCACTGTAACAGGAATTTGTTTGGAAGGCCCAGGCCCCCACAGAAAGAGAGACTCCCCTGTGTTCTAACTATGAACTCATCACAATTTATAATAGGGAGAAACTGGAAACAACCTAAACGTCCAATCAAGAGTGTGGTATGCACCCATTAACTGTTTCATCAAAATGGAAAATGCTTATTCTACGATAAGAAGTTAAGATACAGAATACAGAGGTTCCATTTCGACGTAAGCTGACTCTATCCTGTCCCACCCACTGAATGCAGACATAAAAGGGGCAGAATACATGAGTACTCTAAAATGAAATGGTAGCAGGCAGATAGGGAAAGAAGAAAATTGAAGTCCTGCTGAACCAGAAGGGAGTTTCCCATTTTCTTTTCTCTCCAGGGTCTCCTAGCCGGGACTCAGGATAGCCCAAAACCAGAAGTGGAAACCAGGCCTAGACAGAGAGAATTCCAGAAGAAGGCTCTAGTTCTGGTCCAATGAGCAAGAAAGGAGATCTCTAATGCTCCTAGAAAACAGAAAAAAAATCACTTAGGTTTTTTTTGTTGTTGTTTTTAATCTTTTTTTTTTTCCCCTTTTCTTATTTTTTCATCCTCCACACTCCGGACAGCCACAGTAATGAGAGCATGGGGGCCGCGGTACCTAAAACTCTAAGGGAAGGGACATTTATTGAGAAGGGAAACCAGTGTGAGGTTCTGGGAGGGGAATTACAGCCTCAGAATTGGAACAGCAGACATGGTTGGGCAAACTGCCTGTCAGAGATGCCATGTGGACTTGTGTCAGGTAGGTGGAAATGTACATCTAGAACGGAGAGGAAAGGTCTGGGTGAAAACTTTAAGTTTGTGAATCATCTGCAGTCAGAAGTTATTTAAAGCTAAATACTCTAGATGTTTTCTCCTTATTACTGAGTAACAGCTAATTACTGAGATTTTCTTACAGCTTTTTTTTTTAACCACTGAAGAAGGAAATAAAGTGATTATTATAATTCTAAAGATGGAGTCTATATTACCACTGGGAAAAATAGATTTGATTCAGTCCTAGGCCCTGGCTCCTAAATGAGTTGTCGTTAGGCTCTGCTTCTATGCTCCCTAAAATAATTTCGGAAAACTTTATAGTCCCTCACACATTTTAAAATTTGCATCTAAACTTTTTCATCATAAATTTAAATAGTGGCAAAGGATGTGTACCATAACTATTGACATTATTATATAATTATATATCTGGTGTATTATAACTATTGACATATTGTTTAAAAAACTATTATGTGATTCTTAAATATAATCCAGGAATGTAAACACCAGAGATGTTTAATTCCCACATCATTAAAAAAATACATAGGAACAAATTCTTTTATGTCAGAAATTTCACATCATGTTTTCTCCTTAACTCGTATTTCCATTCCATTTTCCCCACAAAATTTTATTCTAATATGACATATTTTTGATGCTTGAAATCCATGATTGGTCATTCTATCATAATTCTTTACAATAAAAATACACATACAAATCAAAATGTTCTCTGGTTCTATAATGCTGGCATTTCTTTCTTTTGTCGTTACCATTATAGTTATTTAATGACAACACTGATCAACCACCACGAATGACACATTTACATAAATGTTAAATATAGGTTAACATTTTACTGTCAGCATATGTTTTAATGAGATAACGGGGCCTTTTTTTCAATGAGCTTTTGTATCTGTGGGTTAATATTACTTATGCTAGAATTAGACTTACATGTAACTTTCTTTTTTAATGTTCAAGTGCCGAAAAACTTAGTCACATACATAAGAACACGAGACTGAAAGTTTTATTACAGCAATGACCTACAATTATTTGAACCCCTTCAGAGTTATATAATTGAAATCACATAGTAATGAATCATAAAAATTATTTTTTAATGAATCACCAGCTGACCGCTCAATTAGTTTCCCCTTTAATTCTGTTCAAAGAACTGAAAACCTCCTGAGTTTCAAAAGGATTATTATAATTATTCCCCCCTCTCACCATCCAAGCCAATAATTTGAATTGTCTTCTTGTCTGCCACTTTAGAGGTTCTTCCACCCCAGGGCAATGGGCTGCAGTAACCTCTCCAGGGGAAGGGAGGCCCTTTCATAATGAGGGAGGTGGAGGGGAGGGGGATTATGCAAGAGGCAGTGACAAAGGAAACAGCACCACACCTCAAGGATATCTTCAGGCAGATCAGTTTTAAGGACAGTGAAGGAAGCTGAAGATCCAGAAACTGGATTCCATCCAGGAAATCTTTCTTTAGGTCCTTGTGCTTTATAGAAATCTTGTGCACCCTCAGTGGGTTTAAACTAACTAGCATTTCCTCTTGCATCATGCCCTATTTGGGGGGGGGGGGGTGGTTGGAGGGAAGGAGACGTAAGAAAGAAAAATAAGTCCAAGAGTATTTTCTGAGGGTTGTAGGAAAAGCCAGTATGATTCCTAAGGATAAGTTAAATTCCTCAGGGAAAGGGATCTGGGGGTGCAGGGAAGAGAAAGGAGTGGTAGGTGTCCATAGAGTAATTCAGGGAATGTACCTACCCTCTATCCCCAAAAAGTGGTAGAACCTTGAGGTAAGGCCTCTTCTTCCTGAATCAGCACCCTGGGACCGCACTTCATTTATTCAACAAACATTTGCTAGGCACTTTCTCTGTTAGCCTCTGCACCAGGGCCCAGGGACACAAAGACCTTTATAGTCCTGGTCTGCAAGGAGCTCACACAAGTTGATTAGGATTCAGGCTCTTGACTGAGGTGCCCCAGCCCAGACAGCCACCCTCCCTGCTTCCTGCCACATGCTCTCTGCATCCTGGGATTTCTCCCCATAACCTTGTTCCCTATTCCACCACCACCGAAAGCCATGTTCATTTCATTTCCTCCACACTTTCAGGTAGAGTGGGCCATACCATAGTGGGTGATGCAAATGCATTATGGTGAGTTACAGGGATGTCCGAGATAGCTCTTCAGCTCCTCAATAAGTCAGGGTGGGCCGGGGTAGGAGAGGGGATGAGACCTAGGCATTAGGAGGCCACAGTTCAGATATCTCCAGGCAACAAGAAGCTCCTTTCAGTGTGCTGTACGAACGTTATCATATCTTTATGTGTGCTCTGGTCTCAAATATGTTGGGAAGCACTGTAAATTAATTTATCAAACTATGGATCAATAGGTCTGAGCAGAAAAGTCCAGATACACTCTCCGGAAGCTACATTTGTCCTACAGACATCTTTGGTGTGGCAGATACAGTGCTTCACAATTAAAAACTAATTTACTTCCAACATCAAAAAATTTCACACAAAAATCTAGATATCTGGCTTCTCATGAAAAGTTGCTATGAGCTATGCAGCAGTCAGCTGGCAATGAGTACCCTTTGAGATAGGGTTTGCCCTTCCACTGTACCTGCTTTTTCTCATCCACACTCTGTATGCCCTCCCCAATTTCATCATCACTTAAGCTTATTTCTACTGCCTAGAATACAGTCGGCCCTCATGCTACCTTCACACTCACCATGGGTGCACATGAGCAGACACACATACCTCTGTCTCAGTAATAATACCCTCAAAAGTAGAATACAGAAATGCAATTTAATTATTTTTATTCTAGAAATGATAATGTGTATTAAAGAAAATTTAGAAAATCACAAAAATGAAAGGCGAAATTATTAAATCATCAGAGATCCTGCTGCTCTGAAATAACTAATGTTACACCTTAGAATGCATTTTTCTGATTTTTTTGTATTGTTACATACATAAGGCTGCACAGATACGTATGAAGTTCCAAGTGGGCTTATATTTTCGTGTACTTCGAAGACATTATTATTTTCCTATGTGTTTAAAACCACGGGATTTGTTTCATGGTCATAATTTCCTATTGATAAAAATCACCCACTTCTCACGATATTGTTCAGCATATCACATACACTGAACCTTATATAATATTTTAATTATATAGATGTAGAACTCTATATAATTGATGTAGAACTCATTTTACCCATTAACCTTACATAACATTTTAAACTTATCTGAAGTTGCTTTGAGCTTCTCAGAGCTTAGTTAATAAAATCTATCACTTGGTTCTGGTGGAGAGCAGTATGCTATCACTGTTGTTTTCACGAGCTCAGATGTCTACAATAGCCAATGGGGTACAGCCTGTAATTTTACCATGTCACTTGTTTCATGTGTGTGTTGAGATGTAGCTGGTTAAAGGATGAAACTAAGGACCAAAGACCCCTTCTCCCTGCCCCTCTGATGCCCAGAAACTAAATCAGTCCCTAGACTTCAAGAAGAAAAGAGAAGTCCAAATTGAGCTTAAGTTTCTGTCACCTCTCATTCTGGCCTTCCTACTTGGCCTGGTATAGAAATTAACAGGCACATAGAAAAGTGAGGACGTACTTCCTGGTCGCCCAAGCTTATGGAGATTTACCCTTGTTTCACCTGTTGCTTCTCCCTATGAAAGCATACTATTTGGGGGCTTGCATTTTTTACAGAATTACATTGTGAATATATAAATAAAATTTCTAATAACTTTACAGAAGTGGTTGAAGAGTTACAATTAATAGTTACCTCTTCTGTTTTAATTAGAATAAATGAAGTTTCAGAGATTTTAAATGCCACTGATAACTATAGCTTGAGAGAGGGGAAATCATGAATTTATGAAATTATGATGAGGGGAGAAGGCTTCCTTTTCTTTTCAAGTAAAATAAAAAAGTATCAGGAAAGATTGTTGATGTTTTAATGTTCTTTTTAGTCAAGTAGAAAATAATGTTTACTGTGAGTTTTCGGTACTGTTTTGGGCCACTTTTCTGTTGTATATCGTAGCAGCTTCAATAGTATTAAAAATAATGTGAATCAGTGTCCTAATTAATCCCATTTTAAAGTGGCTCCATGTTCAGGGGCACCTGGGTGGCTCAGTCAGGTAAGCATCCAACTCTGGCTCAGGTCATGATCTCGCGGTTCATGGGTTCGAGCATCACTTTGAGCTCTGTGCTGACAGTAAGGAGATTGCTTCAGATCCTCTATCCCCCCACCCCCCACCCCACCGGTCTCTGCCCCACTCATGCTTTCTCTGTGTCTCAAAATAAATAAGCTTAAATAAATACAGTTGCTCCATGTTGAACTTTTCCTTCCTGGATTATTTATGCATTGGTTATTTTAACATACATTTATAGAATGCCTGCTCTGTGCCAGACACTATATTAAGTGTTGAGAGAAAAGAATGAACAAGGTAGTCCTTCTCTTCCAGAGTCTCAGTGTAGGGCGATGGACAATTGCACTATGGTGCAGTGATGAAGTGCCATTTAGAGTAGAATGAAGCATGCGATCGGGCATGCATGGGAACACACTGGTGTAACACCGACCTGAAAGAGTGATTAAAGATGGAAAAAGGGAATGGTGGTGGAGTCATAAAGGATGAGCAAGAGTTTCCCAGATGAAGACATGGGGAAGGTCTTTCCAAGCAAGAGGGGCAGTATGTGCAGAGAAGTGTGGTGAGAAAGCAAGGTGAATTAAGGGAACTAAAATCTGTTTCAGCACGACCAAGAAATTAAGTTGGGAGAGAGGAAGACTTTGTTGGCAGCTGAAGCTAAACAGAAGGGCAGACCATAATGAATCTTTTATGTCATGCTGAAGGTTTGCATTTTATTCTCAAGGAAATGGGAATTTGCTGATGGCTTTTTAACAGTGGAGGGCCAGACTCACGTTTGAGAAGGTCAGGGCTTGTTGACAGAATGGAGAATTAATGTTGGGAACAGGGAGCTGGTGCAGTTGTCGGGTAAGACAGGATAATGGCAGGAGCCTACGTAGTGATGATGAAGACACAGAGAAGAGGAGGCAACTGAAGATATTTAGGACATAAAGTCAGGGACACCTGATAACTTCCCAGATGTGTGAAATGAAGGACTTCCTGGTCAGAGACATTAAAAATGCTTGTGGAAATGTTTGATCTCCTTTATGGATCCATATTCAGATGAAAAGAAATAATACTTGTTTTTGCGTCCTGAAGTTTTACATTAAAACCTTTTCATCCTCTTGAACAAAAAAGACTCTGATGGTCTCGTTTCAACATTCAGTACATCTTTTTTCGAATCATAAAACCACCATTTGCTGAGAAGGTGACAGAGAAAATGGGGATGTGGTTCTTTAGAATAGCCAGCAATTTCACATCTCTGTCACCACAATCTACTACACCTGTTCATACACCCACCTCATGTCATTATTAATAGCCTTTTGCTTTCTTCATTTTCCATTCAAACCTAATATTTAAAAAAACAGGTTGATTACCAAATTGGGTGAGTCACTTTTAAAGTCATTCTTATGGTTAGTGGAGTTTCGGTTCTCAAATTTGTTTTAAATAATGAGAGTTATCCTAAATGTCCAAAAATGTGGTCGAGTAATATCAATGTATCTTAAATGTATCAGAAGAAGGCAATGGAATTGAAATCCAATATGAACTTAAATTTAGGACTCGAGTCATGAACTCTAGGTGTGATTTGAAAAAAAAAATGTAATCACTAATAAGAACATGCATAAATTTGAATCAAAGGGGAAATGCACTGCTTAATGGACTTTATAGATACAAGTTGTAAAACATAATACTGCATTAGTTAGAAACTTTGCAAGCTTTTGAATAAGCTCATTATCTTATGAGATATATTAGTATGCTTTTTACGTGAACTACTTTCTCTCCATATGCCCTTGAATTTAAATTGCTGTTGTTATAATAAAATATTTAGAATTCTACTACCAGTGACACTTAATAGTAGAACTAAGGAATTATGGGAAACAGAATTTGGGAAATTTCTGACTCTACTAACAATTATATAAGAAACTCAGAATGTCCAAGACAGAAATTTGGGCCTTGGTTTACACAACAGATGAGTTCCTGTAACTTGAATTTACAGAAATAACTATGGAGATTATCTTGCTTAACCCCCTGATACTAAGGAACTGAGCACCAGAGGATTATTTGATACAACAAATGAGACAAAACTGGTTGGTAATGGCCCTAGAACCTAGACCAGAGCTCCCCCCAAGCATCCCTGCCTGTCTTTTCCATTACCTTACCACTGACTTAGATGAAGCAGAGAATTTCCGACTAGAAAAGGAAATCTTTCTCATAAAGTTAATAATCAGCCTCTAAATTACACTATATTTTATTTAAGTTCTGATTTTCATATCTGTATTCAGTATGATGAAAGGAAAAATAATTCAAATAATTATAGATGTCAAATTTGAAGTAGAAGAGGATGGAGATTGTGCGGAAACACAGCCTAAATTAATGAAAAGAATAAAGTTTTTTTAATTCAGAAAAAAAAATTTTTCTTTGGAGAAAAAAATAGCAGTAAGTCTAAACTGACTATGTCTTGCTCACAGAGATTAATTAGAAAGTCTGTTTTAATAACTAGATATGGATGATAGGTGATCAGTATTTGACAAGTCTAAGCTGAGTTGTTCCACACAACCCTACATTAACGGGGTCTAAAGCCCAGCCAACTTTTTTTTTCTTTTTTAAAAGTTTATTTATTTATTTGGAGAGAGAGAAAGAGAGAGAGAGCGCACGAGCATGCGCACGCACAAGTTGGGGAGGGGCAGAGAGAGAGAACCCCAAGTAGGCTCCACACTGTCAGTACAGAGCCCAACTCGGGGCTGTATCCCACAAACTGTGAGATCATTACCTGAGCTGAAATTAAGAGTCAAGATGCTTAACCGACTGAGCTACCCAGGCACCCCAAGCCCAGCCAGCTTTTATTTAATTTGTGATTTTCAGACCTTCTAATGATGATGTAACTGTAATTGTGAAAAATCTCCAGCAAAGAGAAAGTGGACGCCTGGCAAGAAACTGCATCAGAGGCTTTCGATGGAGCCTCAAACAGGTACATTCTCTTTCTACCTCCTTGCTTCTTCCTATCATCATGGACTACCAAAAAAAAAAAAAAAAAAAAAAAAAAAAATGAGAGAGAGAGTCATGCTAAGGACATGACAAGTAAGAGTCCTGGGATGTACTAGGAATCCTGGTCTTCCTATGCAATATTCAGTTGTAGTTATTTGATTTTTGGCAATTAAATTCTTTTTACAAATTTGTGTTGAGAGTGCTAACAATTGAGGAACACTAGGCTGCTCAGTGGTATTCATTTTCACATGGGTTGGGTGGGGCCCTGGGCCAAAGGAAGTTCAAAGCAATAAAACAATTACTCAAGCCCTTGTGGCTGAGCCATTGTTATCCAAGAATAAGGCTATCCATTAGAGAACTTACCTTCCCACTCCATACCGAGTGACACTGACCACTCCTTTCATAAAGTGGTGCCTACTCCTAGTCAGTAAGGAAAGGGGGCTGACATTTGAGCACCTGCAATGTTTTACATGTTTCCGCATTCTCAACAGCCCTGTAAGAAATGTATTACCCCATTTCACAAATAAGGGAACAAATTCTGAGAAACGAAGAAAGTTACTCAAGGCCACAGAACCAGGCGATTGGTCTGTTTAAACTCAAAGTTCAAGTCTACTCCATCATGCTCTGCTTTGTTCCCAGTCTAAGAAGAGGTGCAAGGTCCCTGAATCTCCATTCAGAGCAAAAATATATTGTAAAATCCAATGTCCTGTGTAAATGAAGAGAGTTGGCCTTGTTGGGACACCATATATATACCTCTGTGCGTTTTATCTGAAAAATCTGCTGGCTCTCTTTCACTTCAGATAGCCAGAATGTATCTCTATGATTAACTCTAGGGTGGGTGTTTATGAGATGCAATTTGATGATGACTGTGGGAACATTTGCTTCACAGCCATCAAACCAGACCTAGTCCTGGCTTCAGTGCATGGAGACTGTAGGTGCCAAAACAAGCGATGACAGGGGGCCATGGCAGAGGTTATAACCAATTAACAAGGGAGACTGTAGGCCAGGAAAGAGTCTTAAAAGTGTTTGAAGCATACGCTGAAGTATACTTTCAAGTCATCTAACATCGCTGACTGAAAGAGGCTGTCAGAAAAGTAACACGATTTTGACTGAAACAGCCATAGAGACAAGACAGCTGAGCTCCCAGCAGGATCTGGTTTTGTCATCAGTAGCTTCACTGCTGCCTAACTAAGCATTTGGGCTGGCTTTCACATGCAGTGGGATGGTGTAAGAAGGAACATGAGGTCATGGCCAGTTTGTCAGAGCCAGTCAAGTGTGTTCTAATTTAGAGAAGAGAAAGAATTTCTGGGCCTCAGCCCCTTTAAAAGGCCATGGGAGAACTTAGTGTCAATCAGAACAACCAGGTCTTGGTTTTACTTACCCTAAACACACACATGGAAACTAACTGTAGCACCATTTAGGCCTCATTTTTATGTTATTCAACTTGAAAAAGTATCAGTAGCAGAGTATTTTCATCATATTGACAAAGGTGAATATTAAAGACCTGCCTAATTCTTTCAACTCACATGCATTAGGGTACATTTCATCAGTGCAAATTATCTCCCAAATATGCTGGTCACAAAATACAATGGTGTACCGAAGGGGCCAAAGAATATATGTGTTAAAATATAAATATGTAAAAACAAAAGGGTTTTTACCAAAAACCAAAGGACATGCAAACAGCATTTTAAAAATGTGAAAAAGAAGCGGCACCTGCGTGGCTCAGTTGGTTGAGTGTCCGACTCTTGATTTCGGCTCAGGTCAGGATGCCAGGGTCGTGGGATTGAGCCCTACATTGGGCTCCATGCTGAGCGTGGACCCCTATTGAGATTCTCTTTCTCTTGCCATTTGCCCCTCCCCCCAACTCGTGTTTTCTCTCTGGAACGAAAGAAAGGAAGAAAGAAAGAAAGAAAGAAAGAGAGAAAGAAAGAAATGAAAGTATTCTTTTAAAAAAGATAAACAAAAAATAAAATGTGAAAAAATGTTTACCATCACAGATAACCATCGATGTGCAACATAAAATTGCAATGAGTTTACTTTTTTGTCTTTAGTATTAAAAAAATTACAATATTCAATGCAATAAAGGGTACAGTTAGATGGGCTTTGTTATACTCATCTGATAAAAATATAAATTGCTATGAGCTCTCCGAAAAGCAATTTACCAGTATATTTCAAGAGCTGTAAAATATTCATATGCTGCTGAAAGTACAGTGATATCAGAAATTCTGGGGGTAGGGCCAAGCAATCTGTGTTTTAACAAGCTATCCAAGTGATTCTGATGCAAATTTCAGTTTGAGAACCACTACCCTATGGACTCTCCTCCACTCCTATAGTGAACAACCATCTATAGGCAGATGAGCCCTACAACTACATCTGTATCCCAGATGTCTTTTCTGAATTCCAGGCCCATATGACCAACTACCCACTTGCCATTTCCTATTGATATCTCATAGTACTTCAAAATAAACAAGTTAAACATTAGGCTTAGATATTTCTCCCTAAAATGTTCTCTACCTCCAGTGAGCCCAATCTCCATAAATAGCACCATTATTTCTAAGTTCATCCTTGACTCCCCTACCCTCTTCCACCTCATCCTCACATTAAATCAAGGACTATTTCCTAAAGATATAATATATTGCTACAGACTGCACTGTGTTCCCTAAATTCAAATACTGACGCCCTAACCTACAGTGTGATATAACTGGAAACGGGGCTTTAGGAAGTAATCGAAGTTAAATGAGGTCATTTGTAAGAAGAGGAAGACAGAAAGAGATCCCTCTCTGTCATGTGAAGACACAATGCAAGCCATCTGCAAGCTAGGCTGAGAAATCACCAGAAACCAACGCTGGTAGACCTTGATCTGGGACGACTAGCCTCCACAACTGTGAGAAAATAAATTTCTGCTGTTTAAGCTCTCATCTTTATTATACATTTTATTATATGGCAGCCTGAGCAGATAAAGATATCAATAAACTGTCCATTTCCTATTATCTCCACTGCTACTGTCCTTATCATCTCTTGCCTAGATAGACTACTGCAATATCCTTCTAACAGTTTTCCCTTGAAATCAGTTTCACATACTTCAAACCATTCTCTGTACCCAGCTAGAGGGATATCATCAAGTCAGGTTTCCATTTAAAATCCCCCAATGGCTTTCTACTACCTTTCAAATAATGCCCAAGACTTAATATAGATATCTCAGGATGATAAGAAATATTAACTTATGGACTCCAACCCACCCCAAGGTACTAATCCCTTGTGCCTCCCCCACTAAACACTTGCTGCTCTCAGTGTTTGCATTGCCTCACAAGCAACTTCCTGGTCAGCCTACCTTTTAGTGTGACTTTCTGGTCACACTGGAAAATATTGGTCTGCTCCCCACAGCCCACTGGGGATCACCTTTATCTGTGAAGCTGTGCTCAGGTTCTTTTCTCAGGTACCCTATGCAGGCCCTATACTATATTCCACCTCAGCAAGCATATTGCCCCATTTTTTTCTAATGCCCAGCCTGTTATTTTTTTGGTTTAGACTTAGCAAAAAAATTAAAAATTTTTAATGTTTATTTTATTATTTTTGAGAGAGAGAGAGACAGTATGAGAGGGGTAAGGGCAGAGAGAGAGACAGACAGACAGACAGACAGAATCTGAAACAGGCTCCAGGCTCTGAGCTGTCAGCATAGAGCCTGATGTGGGGCCTGAACTTGGGAACTGTGAGATCATGACCTGAGCCCAAGTCAGATGCTCAACCAACTGAACCACCCAGGCACTCCCCCTGCCTTAAAATTTTTTTAAAATGTTTATTTTATTATTTTTGAGAGAGAGACAGAACATAAGTGGGGGAAGGGCAGAGAGAGAGAGAGAGAGAGAGAGAGAGAGAGAGAGACAGAATCTGAAATAAGACTTGAAACAGGACTTAGCAAAAAATTTAAAGTTTCTGTTATTGGTTTTCTTTGTGGCACTCCATCTACCTCTTGGGAGAATAACTCTTGGCCTACAGCCCAAGTGATGGAGGGTTCAAGGTTAATAATAATACCAGCATTGAAAACCATCAATTAATACCTTACAAATTACCCCAATGCATTGGCTAGAAAGTCTTATACTATTTGGTTTCTATCAATAGCTCACTAGTCAGTCTCTCCAGCTCTGTTGGGGAAAAGCCATACTGACTTTCAGTTTCTCAAATAGCTCATGCCCTCTCCCACCTTTGGGCCTTTGCACATAGTGGCCCATCAACCTGGAACATTTTTTTTTTTTGCCCTTCCCTTTGCCTATTCACCTTTTATGTCTCAATTTAACATCATTCCCTTAGAAAGAACATCCTTGACCACTTTTACACAAGGTAAGGTCTCCTGTCATACATTCCTGGCATACTTAGAATTTTTTTCAACTTATAAATTATGCACTTGTAAATTACTTACATTTTTTTTTTTTTTTTTTTTAGGGTCTACTTTCCCTTCTAGGCCATAAATTCCAGGTGTCTGATCTCTCTAATACAACCTCAGCATATCTAGAACATACTAAGTGTTCAATGAATATTTATGACTGACCAACTGACAAAGTTAAATAATTACAGGGTAGATCTCAGAACTAGGGCTCTGGTACCGTGTCAGTTTACTTATAATATGCCACAATTGCAAAAACGTTGTTGTTTTTAAAGTGTTCATTTGCAATTACTTTTCTGAATTAATCAGGATTTTATCAGTATAAATCTGGAAAGAAATTTGTTTGCTCACATACAACCACTGTCCACATGCCCTAGCCTTTGAACTTTTATCTCCATCAAAATACCCTCATTGTTCTCATAGAACCTCAGCTACAATTTTAGAATGAATAAATGGTATATATTTGAACTTAATCAAGTACAGTTACATTTCTGAAATCCTTTTTCTGTATAAGATTTCACTTGAAGAGAACTTGTAAACCACTCCTAAACACTTGGTAAGTCCTAGAGAAGAAACAGAACTTTTACAACAGGCTGGAAGACAACTCAAGAATTCTCCTTTACACAAAGACCCATGAGACATTTACATGTATAATAATACCTGTAGTTTTGGTTTTTATTCTTTTCTTTTACATTTATCCTACATAATCTTTCCTTCCCCAATTTACATACCTAATGTATATTGGTCAGTAGGCTGGAGGAAAGGGAAGGAAGGACTGAGGGAGAGAAGGGGAGATCTAAGGGAAAGAGCTGGATCTTAGGCATCTCCCAGGAAACTCTAACATGGTTATCCTACTATGAATCTTCTCACTTTTCCTCTTACACAGTTCAGCAAAAATACAAAATATATTTGATTCCATGTCATACTGAGAAAGACACCAATAGATGTATGTCATCTTCAGGACAATCATGGATGTACCACATTAAAGAAATAATTTAGCTACAACAGTGATTCTCTGAAGTCCACACAACAAAGAATCCATCCCACTAATCATAACCTCCAGACCTGAGTCATCAATGCATCACAAGCTGCCAACAATATATCATCTCCATTTGGATGTCAAACCCAGCATGTCTCAAATGGAACTCACTATCTCCTCCACAAACTGGTTTCCCTTCTTATTTTCCCTGTTTGAACCAGTGCTATAATCGTAATCGTAATCATCCAAGTTTACAACCTAGGTGCTACCTTTATCCTCTCTCTTTTCTCATCCTTCACAGTACAGGGAAAAAGGAAGGAGTTAGGACCCACTCTCTGTCCTAATCACTAAAGTGGTTTACACACTGACATCGCAGAGTTGTTAAGGTTTAGTACAAGGCCCAAGTGGGTCAGAATGCCCTGTTGCAGTTGTTAAAAATGTATTCTTCCAGGTATACCTCAGACCTAATATCAGGGTTGAGTTGGGGAATCTGCATTTTAAATAAATTCTTCAGAGGACTTCTGAGGCCAAATAAACAGAATCAATGCTCTAAAGGAAATGACCCAATTATAGAAAGACACACTGTGGAGGAGCAGCTAGGTGGGTAAGATACCCTGTCCAAAGGACAAAGAAGGGAGTAATGGGGTCCCAAGCAGGTGAATGGAACACAGAGGCAGAAAAACAGAATATAAGGGTTCAACACTTCTGGAGCCACCATTTAGATCTGTTTATGAATAGTCTTCACCAGGGTAGGGCATTAGAGACTCCAGTTCAACAAAAAGAGGACCTATCAGAATATGCCAGAGACTAGTTCTGAAAATTAAAGCACACAGAGGAGAAACCGTAGCAACTAAAGTAGTAATGTACCATTCCAGGGTTATCACTGGCCCAGAGAATAACAACTGTTTGAAAATAAAAGAGACCTAGGGAATAACAAGTGGCTGGTTAGGAGGCTGGTAGGAATGATGGGCTTCATCTGTATTAGGCAGGATTTGGTTTCCAATAAAAAAAAAAGCCATTCTAGCTAATTTAAACTCAAAAGGATTTAACATAATGAATTAAATGTTTAGAAAATGGTTAGAAAGTCTGGAGAAACAGGCTCCAGGATGAGCTTCTAGGAGCAATCACCAGACGTGCCAGCCAGAGTACCTAGCCTGTGCCATGGTCAGAGAATTGGAATGACCAGAAAGTTGAGGAATAAGGAAATGGCAGCCTTGACTCCTGGCTCCAGGCACGCTGCCTCAGTGCAGACCCATGCCATTAAAATAGATGTCCCTGGCACCCACAGAAATAGGTACCAGACACCGGGGCCCCTGCTACATTGCCACAGAAAAACCAGAGCTTCCGTATCCTTGCTTGTTAGTGGAAACAGCAGAAGAACCACCTCTGTCTCACTTCTGTCTTCCAAATATAACATTCATATGTCTGCTTTGGCAAAAGCTGGGTCACATATGGAATCTGAGGAAGTCTGGGAAATGGAAGCCTTAGCTCCCTGTCCTCTAGCATGTTAGAAGGGAAGAGAGGATATATATGGGCCATATATATCTCTCTTGGCATCATACTTAGCTGTAAGCTTCTCTACTAAACTGGAAGCTATCAGAGGCTAGGAACCTGATGTTAACTGTTTTAGAAGTCACAGCACTTAGCAGAATATCTGATGAACAGGAGGAGAAGGAAGGAAGGAAGGAAGGAAGGAAGGAAAGAAGGGATAAAGGAAGGGAGGAGGGAAGGGAGGGAGGGAGGGAGGAAGGGAGGGAAAGTGGGTAGCAAGGAACTCAAGACTAAATCTATCTGTCTACAGATAGAAAACATCGGAAAATTCTGTTTTGACAGTATTTAAAATTTAAGATGAAATGAAGACCAACATGAATAATTCTTATTTCTTAGCAGCTTTTGATTTCAGTCTGCTTCTCTTCATTTCCATGACTATGAACTTAATACAGTTCAAATTCCTTACATCTGGAAAAAATCAATTGTCTCCTAACTGGTGCCCTGCCCAATTTCTCCCCATTCCTCCCCATTCTACACACTGATCTCTGACTGGGTTTCTTAAAATAGTGGTCTTGAAACTTTTTACTTGCAAACACTTCCAAAATAATTTTGTAAAGCTTTGTATCCTCTTGTACATTATTAAGCTGACATCTAAAACTTTTCATCCCATGTTAAAATACTTGCAAAGGATGTCACTTCCAGTGCACTATAAATACTATCATTAATATATATATATAATATTATTAATATATATACTCATTTATTATATATTATATTATATTATATTATATTATATTATATTATATTTATAATAGAATCTAAATACCACATCATCTGTTTTCAAAAAAAACATGAACAAGTTGTTCTTTAATAATCAGAGATTTAGCATCTTTATTTCTTCTTGAACTCATATTTCTATTCTGCTTCTACCAAAAAATTTCAACCTAATATAACATATTTTTATTCTTCTAAGACTTTGGTCAATTATCTTACCACAACAAAAGGCATATATGTTGAAATGATATATTTTTTTATTTCCGGTAACTATGAAGTTGTGTTTAAAAATTATTCTGATTGACTTTGGGGCGCTTGGGTGGCTCAGTCCGACTTCAGCTCATTATCTCACAGTCCATGAGTTTGAGACCCGCGTCAGGCTCTGTGCTGACAGCTCAGAGCCTGAAGCCTGTTTGAGATTCTGTGTCTCCCTCTCTCTCTGCCCCTCCCCCACTCATGTTGTCTCTGTCTCTCTCAAAAATAAACATTAAAAAAAAAATTAAAACAAATTATTCTGGTTGACTTATTTCAATTACTATTAGCATACTATTGGTGAAAACAACATGGATTATAAATTTTGCTAAGTTATTAGAAAGAAAATTCCAATTTTTATTTTACATGTATCTTAATGAGCTGGATGGAGACTGGCTGGTTTTGCTAAAATTAGGCCGAGTATCTAATTTTTGCTAAAATTGGGTCAGGTATCAATTTAGCCATAATTACTTATTACTTGTGGCTAAATTAAGACAAGGTTCAACTTTAGTTTTATCTCCCCAACCTTTTTGCGTTTTGAAAATGTTGAGAAAAAAAACCTGTTTATGTAAATAAGTAGATGGGAACAGAAGTTTTGTTACAGCAATGCCCTCAGTTCTTTGCACTTTCAGTCATACACCAAAATCATGGGGAAACCAAGCACCAAAATTTGTTTTCAATAATCAGTTGACAACTGATTGTAGATCTTCCTGCAATTGTACTGAAAGCAAAGTAGGAAACCATCTAATTGCAAAAGAACTTGTTACTCATTTGTTAGTGTAACTCCCTTTCTCAACACCCATACCAATACCTACACTATGTTTCTAATTATATCAGTGGGCTACAGAGGTTTTTCTACTGTAGGAAAATAAGCTATAGAAAGATTACCGTGAGAAGGGGGCCTTTCTTCTTTAAAACATGAGATAATAGGGAAGGGACGGGTGGAAGAAGAGCTGGAAATATATCCTCAGGCTGATCAGGCTTTTTAAAATTATTTTTTCCAGCTTTATTGGTGTATAATTGACAAATTAAATTACTAGATATTTAAAGTGTACAAGGTGGTGATTGGATGTATTATATACACTGTTAAAGGATTCACCCCACTGAATTAACACATCCATCATGTTACTTTTTGTGTGTGAGAGAATATTTAAGTTCTTGTCTAAGCAAGTCTCAATTATACAATGCAGTTATCAACCACAGTCATCATATTATACATTAGATCCTCAGACCTTATTCATCTTATAACTGAAAGTTTGTGCCCTTTTACCAACTTCTTCCTGCTTCCCTCACCTCCCACACATTGTAAACCACTTTTCCACTTTCTGTTTCTATGAATTTACCTTATTTTTTTAAATCCCACATGTAAGTGTTGCCAGGCAGTATTTCCTTTCTCTGTCTGGCTTATGTCACTTAGCATAATGCCCTCCAGTTTCATCTACACTGTTGTATATGACAGGATTTCCTTCTTTTTAAAGGCCAAATAATAATCCACTGTATACATATCCCACATTTTCTTTTCTTTTTTTTAAATATAATTGTCAAATTGGCTTATATACAATACCCAGTGCTCATTCCAACAAGTGCCCTCCTCAATGTCCATCACCCACTACCTCACCTTTTCTTGATGCATTCACCCAATGATGGACACTTAAACTGTTTTCACACCTTGGCTATTGTAAGTAATGCTGCAATAAACATGGGAGTACACATATCTGTTCAAAACAGTTATTTCCTTTCCTTCTGATATATACCCAGAAGTGGAACTGTTGGATCAGATGGTAGTTCTACCTTTAATGTTTTGAGAAATCTCCACAAATTTTCCACAGTGACTACATCAATTTCTATTTCCACCACCAATGCACAAGCATTAAGCATTCCCTTTTCTCCACATCCTCACCAACACTTGTTACCTCTTCTCTTTCAGACGACAGCCATTATGACAGGTGTGAGGTGATATCTCAATATGGTTTTGATTTCCATTTCCCTGATGATTAGTGATGTGGAGCACCTTTTCAGGTACATGGTAGCCATCTCTATTCTGTTTTTCTTCCTTGGAAAAATGTGTATTCAGGTCTTTTACCTATTTTTTAATTGGGTTATTTCCTTTGCTTACTATTAAGTTGTATGAATGTCTTATTTATTTTGCATATTAACCCTTTACTGGGTATGTGGTTTGCAAATATTTTCTCCCACTCCATAGGTAGTCTTTTCATTTTGTTGATGGTTTCCTTTGCTGTGTAGAAGATTTTTAGTTTGATGTAGTCTCAGTTGTTTACTTTTGCTTTTGTTGTCAAATTTAAAAAATCATTTCCAGGGCCCCTGGGTGGCTCAATCGGTTAAGCATCTGACTTTTAGTTTCTGCTCAGGTCATGAACTCATGGTTCATGAATTGGAGCTCCACACTGGGCTCTGTGCTGACAGCTGCGGAGTCTCCTGGAGATTCTCTGTTTTCCTCTCTCTCTGCTCCTCCTCCACTCACTCTCTACCTCTCTCTCGAAATAAATAAACAAATAAACATTAAAAAGAATCATTGCCAAGGACGGTTTGAAAGAGCTTACCCCTCTGAGTTTTCTTCCAGGAGTTTTACAGTTTCAGGCCTTAGATCCAAGTCTTTAACCCACTTTGAGGCAGTTTTGTGTATGATGTAAGACAGGGGTCTAGTTTCATTCTTTTGCATGCAGCTGGCAAGTTTTCCCAACACCATTTACTGATGATGCTATTTTTTTGGCTATGGTCTTGTGGGTCTTGTGCATGCAAGCTCCAATGGCTTTCAAAGCTAGGTGTTTTGGGGGCCAGAGGGCAAGTGGAACACTCGATGGGGCACTAAATGTGGGGTCCAAACCCCTTGTTCCTCAGGGAGAAGCTGGGAATTAGGAGTGCTGTTTGGGGGGGGGTGTTGTTTATGGCAAGAGTGTGGGTCTCAGACTTTCCTATCTGATGTATTTTCTTTTTTAAAAATATTTATTTATTGAGAAAGAGTGTGTGTGAGAGAGCACATGCAAGTGGGGGGGGGGGGAGGGGGCAGAGAGAGAGGGGGGTAAGAGAATCCCAAGCAGGTTCCTCACTGTCAACCAAGAGCCCAATGCACATATCAATCTCACAAACTGTGAAATCATGACCTGAGCTGAAATTAAGAGTTGGATGCTTGGGGCGCCTGGGTGGCTCAGTCTGTTAAGTGACCAATTTCGGCTCAGGTCATGATCTTGCAGTCTGTGGGTTCAAGCCCTGCATCAGGCTCTGTGTTGGCAGCTCAGAGCCTGGAGCCTGCTTCACAGTCTGTCTGTCTGTCTCTCTCTCTCTCTGCCTCTTCCCTGCTCATGCTCTGTCTCTCTCAAGAATAAACATTAAAAAAAAAAAAAAAAAAAAAAGAGTTGGGTGCTCAATCCACTGAGCTACCCAGGGGCCCCTGATATGAGTATTTTCTTATTCAACCTATGTGTAGAGTTGCTTGGCTAGGTTCTGGGTTTCTTTCAGTGAGAATCACTTGAGGGGCAGCTGCACTTTCATGTGTCCATGGGACAAGGGGAGCTGAAGAGCCTCCTATGTCACCATCTTGGTCATCTCTCCAGTAAGTATTTTTTAGATCAATTTTAAGGAGTGGAAAGGGAAGTGGAATATCCAGAATCTTGATTCCCTTGAAGTTCTCCTGACCTTTATATCTTTTGTAACATCTTCCTACACCATAGTATAGGTATAGGTATAATTTGAAGACTGCTACCCTAAAACAACTTGCCTAAGTAGTATCTCCTTGTTGGCATAAAATACAATTTGGAAAAAAAAAAAAACATAAAAGGATGAGAATGACTAACCACTTAAGTCTGTATTTTAAAAGAGCTTACTATTAAGTGACCTGACAACTAGTAAATGTATCTGCAATGTTATTGTTCTTAGAACTGATGGATATTTTTGCATTTAATATTTCTAAAATTTTGGCAAAAATGTAGGATTTTTTTTTTTTTGCACCAGAAGCTGTTGTTAAATCAACAGTGCATTTTACAACTTGAGGTAATACACTTAATTTTTTATTTTTATTTCTTTAGAGGAAGAGAAGGGGCAGAGGGAGTGGGAGAGAGAATCTCAACGTGGGGCTTGATCCCATGACCTTGGAATCATGACCTTAGCCAAAATCAAGAGTCAGATGCTAAACCGACTGAGTCACACAGATGCCCCAGAAAATACACTTCTAAAGAAGGTGGTGGGCAGGAGTGGAGCAGTGGTTTATTGTTTTTGGTCCTACTATCCCATAGCCAAATGGAAACCTCCTCTAAAGCTTAGTTGTCACTGTTACCATTACTGGAGCCCTGTGCCCCTGCCTTGCCTCCAGTGATTTGCTCTAGAACGTCTGTGGTGGGGGACAGCACTCCAAGCATTCCAAGCAATTTGGGTGTGACTGAACCTTTGTCACACTTTGGGAGACTTTCACCTAAAGGGAAAGTGTCCTAGAAAATGTATACATTGAAATTTATAGAGGTGGTTTATGAAATGAAAAAGGTAAGAACTAGGGGTGTGTTAACTAAAGTGAATCTGGAGCAAGGAGACCACTACAAACTGCATGTATTATAAGTTCAGGATTGATTTGAATAGGAAGAGCACGACCTTGCCTTAACTGTTCATCTTCAGTGGCTCTTTGCGGTCAGCAGGTGAGCTCAGACTGGGGAGCTCACTCTGTGCTCTGGAGCCTGTGGGCTCTCCCAGGGAAGAAGAGTACCTAATGAGTCTCCAAACCATTCCTGTAAGCAAACATTCTACATGCTGGAGAGGGCCTGAAGACACCCCACTGTATAAGCTACTTTACAGGCTCAACAATTTGAATTAAAGAGAGACCTGACTTCCACAAGATCTTTATTGTCCAAGAATGCCTGGAGTTCTTAAAAATTTTTTTCAATAGGTGGAGGTGGGCAGTATAAAGAGGACAAATAAAATTCCTGTAACTTGATATATTGTAACAGAGAGAAAAATACCTCTACATTTACATCTGACAATATTTATTCATTAGTGTTCGTAGTGCAGAGGTGGTACAAAAATTAAAAAAAAATGACAAGCTAAAATTAGAAGTCTGGCATTCTTTGGGTTAAAAGGTAGAATTTTTAGTATATGTTAATTTGTTAGTTTTAGAATATACATTTAGCTGTCTACTTAGTTATCTTCAGAAATACTAAAAGATTATTTATCTACATATGAATATATATATTAAAATTCTTTTTTAAACTTTTTAAAAAAGTTTACTTATTTTGAGACAGAGACAGTACAAGTTGGGGAGGGGCAGAGAGAGAGGGAGAGGGCGAGAATCTCAAGCAGGCTCTGCACTGTCAGCACAGAGCCCAACGTGAGACTCAAACCTACAAAACCATGAGATCATGATCTTAGCCGAAAACCAGGAGTCAGACGCTCAACTGACTGAGCCATCCAGGCGCCCCATATTAAAATTCTTTATAGCAGGTGCGCCTGGGTGGCTCATTCAGTTGAGCACCTGACTTCAGCTCAGGTTATGATCTCACGGTTCGTGGGTTCAAGTCCCACATAGGGCTTGCTGCTGTCACCTGGGATCCTCTGTCTTCCTCTCTCTGCCCCTCTCGCACTGGTGTGCTCTCTCTCCAAAATAAACATTTAAAATTCCTTATAGCAAAAGGTAGTAGAGGTCCTTAAAAAGAACTCAGACTCTCTCAATATATGGAGAGAGTAATGAACTGATGACATTGAAGTAAACATGGATCTTCATATTTGTGAAAATGATTATTCTTTCCTACCTACAAGCACAAGATGAAGGGTGACTAAATGTGACTTTAAAAAAAACCTTTTTATTATTGAAACTTTCAAACATGTACAAAGAAACATGTGCAAGACCAAGTACAATAACCCTTATATAGCTATCCACTAATTCAGCTGTACTCCCCACACTGCCTGCCCTCTCCTCCCACCACTGAATTATTTTAAAGCAAATCTCACATTTCACCTTATTATTTCAGTATGTATCTCTAAAAAGTGACTTTTTTAAAGATACAACCACAATATCATTTTCACACCTAAAAATGAACAATATGTGACTATTTTAAAATATACTATAATTTGCATATCCAAAGGAGTGTTCTCTGAGAATCACCTTAAAAGGCTATAAAGTGATGCCAGCACTTTTCAAAACATTTTTGGAATATTTCTCAGGATTATTTTCAGAATGTGCAACATATTCCTTAATTATCCTAAATGATGACAAATCTTTACTCTTCAAGGATAGACTTGACTTGAAAACAGTCAAAAGTCTTTGGGAACAAACCCCAATAAACAGGAGGAGTAATCAGACCAGGCAAGATTGGTGTTGTTAGAGAGTAATATACACAACAGAGGCACAAGGTGTGGCCCTTTCATGAAAGGAGTCTGACGCTCATAAACTAGAAATTGCCTACCCGGTGGCCAGAGATGCTGGGTGAGAAAAAGAGCGCTGTTGTATTGGGGGCTGAAGCAGGAATGAAACTAAGAGGAGAATGTGAGAGGCAGCTGAGAGCAAGCCAACTGGTGAAAGGAAGTTATGCTTAATCTTTGTACCCTAAATTCCAGTGATTCCAGGCCACTTTCAGGATTTATCTTGCATTTCAGGCCTCTGTGCTTTTGCAAACAATGTTCCCTGTGATTGGAATGCCTACTCCCACTGGGTGAACCCACTGAGTGAATCTCTAGTCATCCTTTAAGACCTTGATCAAATATTACCACATTCCTTGACTCTCTCTGGCACAATTAGTGGTTCCATTGTCTGGTCTTAGTTGTACTTTGTAAGTATTTCCTTAACACCTCTGTGACTACTTCATAATTATTTAGATATATATAAATTTCGCAATTAAAGTGTGAGCATCATTATTGTATCTTGGGCACACAACAGTGACTGGCACATAGTAAGCTCTTAGTAATCATTTGTTTAGAACATAGGCACAATTAATAACCTGTGCATCTTTACACGGTTTAGACCCTGAAATGTCCTCAGAATGCAGTAAAGTAGTTGCAGGCCCAAAACATTATAAAATAAAGCAAAGAAGAAAAACCTTATGCAAGAGCAGTTTTTGTAACAGTAACCCTGGAAGTTTCAGATGTCGGCAGTGGAAAGTTACAACACAGAACTGCCCAAAGAAATGTTAGCAATTTCTTTTCTTCTTTTTTAAAAATAAAATTTCCAAATCTAGTTTTTGGGGGCTCATAATTATTGTATTTTTTTTTCTCCAGGGATTAATACCTGAGGAGTTAACAAATTAAGTACCAGTTAAAATTGAGTTCAAACTTAGCTGATCCACATTTTTTCTCAAAATAAATTCGGAAGGCAGAACACAAAGCATAAAAAATGAATCATCTACTTCAAAGAAAATAGATGACTGACTCTTAAGGTCATCATGTAAAAACTAAAGAAATTTGGAATGATTGAAACTAGGACTTAATATGTTCTCTTGTCAGGACAATTCATACACCCCTCTGGCTTTCTCTCCTCCTTTCTGCCCCAGAACAAGAACAAACCCATCCATTTTTATACCAGTGACTTGGTGTTGGGCCTGAGTGGGAAGAAGGAGCATCTCTTCCAGTATTATGCCAATGGCAGTGCCACACCTACCCCACCTGTGGTATAGTTCTAGGATGAGAAATAAAGAGTTTGCGCATAGCCCAGGTGGGTAGAAAGAAGAAAGGGAGAGCCACCCATAAAGAACAATTGCATCTGATGTCACCTGTTCTTGGTTGAACCTGAATTCTACACAGACATTGTTTCTTCAGAGTGCCTTCCAAGCCCCAGTGGGCTCATGGCATACTTTCAAACTATTTTTTTTTAATCCACTAAGTCCACAGAAATTTTTACAACCCTTCTTGTCTAGTGGTAAATATCCTATTGAACCACGTTTGTATGGGAATAACCTGATTTGGATACAGAAGAAACAGGATTGAAGTAGTTGAACAGGTTTGCTTGGTTTTGATGGTTACATTGCACAACCAGGGCAAGGCATCCCATGATATCAAAGGTTGTTCTAACTCAACCCGGAAATCCGGCCAGACTACCCAGGGACTCAAAAAAATCCTGGGGCTCCACAACACAGAAACGATTTCACTGACCTCATGACACATGGACTCTTGCAATTCTGTGACCATTCTCAACTGGAGAACATATTAAATAAATCAGCACTTCCTTTTTTGCTAGTTTTATAAAGAAAATGTATGTTTTTAAATAGAAATGGAATCCAAAGTTATACTCTAAAATGAATTCACACAAAGTTGAAAATATACATATGATGCAAATCCAAAAAACAGTATTATTTTCATGCTGTTGAAAACAGCATATTTTGATGGTTACCTATAAAGAATCTCACAATCCTAATAAGGAGGGAAAAAGTGAAATATTTGACACCCCCTTTTATCCTTTGAAATACCAAAAAGTAAGATTTAATCTTGTTTCTAGATTTCAGAGAGTTATATTAGCAATACTTTCTTAAATTCTAAGAGAAAATAAATCTAAAATATTTCAAATGATTTTTCAAAACGTACATATAAACAGTTTTCTCTGAAGATTAATGTGCTGAATTGAGATTTTTCCTAAAGAAGGCTTAATTTTTATGTGGTTGATACAACTTTTATATATGGGAGCTCAAAACTGTTCACTGTAACTATTGCTTTCTAGTTAATCATCAATTCAGTTCCCATCAATAATGCAAACTTTTACATGCAGATCTATACATGACATTGTACTTGCCCAGAAGAACCACATAATAAAATTATGGCAGAGAGCTCATCACTCTCATTACTTCTTTTAAGCACATTCATGAGAATAAGGCATCAATTATGGTAAATAAATCTCAATAGGCTGCCAGAGCAGACTTGGGCCTGATTTAAGCTTATAAAACCTTTCCTCACTAAATTCTACTTAAAAAGTCAACTAGCTGCATCAAAAAATCAGTTGCTCTCTATAAAACAAGATAAATTCATTCTGAACTTTTTATTTTAAAATAATTTCAAATTTACAAAAGAACTGCACTAGGACATAGAATTTCTGGATATTCCTCACCCAGATTCACCAACTGTTAACAGTTTGTCACATTTGCTTTAGTGCTTGCTTTGTCTCTGTTTCTCTCTGCTTATCTATCTATACATGTGTGTATGTATGTATTTATATTTACAGACATTCTCTTACATAATCAGAAATTTAAATTATATTTTTATTTTATTTTTTTTAAAGTAGGCTCCACACCCTACACGGGGCTTGAACTCAGGACCCTGAGATGAAGACCTGAGATCAAGAGTCATGTGCTCCACTGAGTCACCCAGGTGCCCCAGAAATTTAAACTTTAATACAATATTATATTATTATCTACTATACTGTCCTTATTCAAACTTCATCTATTTCTCAATATTGATCTTTATGGCAAATTTCCCCCTAATCCAGGATCCAATCCAGGATAACCCATCTCCTTTAATCTGGCAAGTTCCCCTGGCTTCTTCTGTCTTTTGTGACACTGATATTTTTTTTTTATAGCATACCATCCATTTGTGTTTTTTATAGTTTATTTATTTAAAGAGACAGAGAGAGAGAGAGGCAGACAGAGAGGGAGAGAAAGAACCCCAAGCAGGCTCCATGTTGTCAGTACAGAGCCTGATGCGGGGCTTGATCTCATGAACTGTGAGATCATGACCTGAGCCAAAATCAAGAGTTGGGCACTTAACTGACTAAGCCACCCAGGTGTCCCCAGTCTATTTGCTTTTATGGAATATCCTCCAATTTGGATTTCTCTGAGGTCTCCTCATAATTAAATCAATATATATACTTTTGGCAAGAATGCTTAATAAGTGTGATGTGGTGTCTTCTTCAGTGCATCACTTCAGGGGGCACATGATGAAGAGTTTTTCTCACTAGTGACATTACCTTGGTCACTAGGTTAAGGTAGTGCCCATTAGCAAAACAAGATTACTGGTTGCAATAAAGAAATAATTAGGGGCTCCTGAGTGGCTCAGTTGGTTAAATGTCTGACTCTTTATTTCTGCTCATGTCATGATCTCAAGTTTGTGAGTTTGAACCCCACATCCAGCTCTGTGCTGCCAGTGTAGAGCCTGCTTGGGATTCTTTCTCTCTCTCTCTGTTCCTCCTTTGCTTGCTTTCTCTCTCTCTCTCTCTCTCTCTCAAAATAAATTAAAAAAACTAAAAAAAAAAAAGAAAGAATTAGATGACATTTTAGAGTTCTTTTGTGTAGGTTATTTTTAGAATATTAAAATTTCATGTTTAATGACAAAATACTAAGCTCACAAAATAAGAAAATACACAGGCCTGCTATTAAATGAAATGCCAGGGAACAAGGCAAGAAATATTACTTATATCAATGACTAATTGGACTGTATGATCTAATAAAAATAGGTTTGACTTGTTTTATGCATACTACCTGCAAAACATTTTATGTACATGATTTCTAAACTTTATTACAGGTCTGAAAGTCTTTAATTTCAGTTCCATTTTACAGATGAGGAAACTCAGGCAAGAGAATTCAGTGATTCTTTGGGGTTGGTTAACAAGAAAAGATAATGTTTGAATTCAAATCTACCTGGATCTCAAACCCCTGCTTGTTCCATAGCATATCATGTTGCAATTCTCTTAAATGAAAAATCTCTTTCCATATGTTAGCCAAAACCAAAAAGAAATGTTATTAATTTTTCTCCATATAAAAAGCTGACCTTTTGAAGAGAATTTTTTAAAATGGTAATGGTAAATTTAAAGAATTATCTTAAGAGTATATTTTAAAATAGACACTAGAAATAATGGACAGCTGGTGTGGCAGCTTTAAGCAAGATTTGCTGTACATGTTAAACTTCTGCTTACTTATCCACTTACTGAACTTTATTTATCATATGTCTCTCTGTTGCAGACTTGTTTTCCTTTTTCATGTTCTCCCATTTAGCCTTATTACTCATCTGTATCTTTCTTTCTGAATATTTGGATCTCTAGGTCTCTCTCATTCTGCCCTCTTTCCTTTCCACATATTTCTCCATCTTTTCAATGTTTCCTTCTTTCCGATATACCACAGCTAATTAGGACTTGGGCACTGAAGATTGCCTTACAGGATCAGTCCTGAACCCTGTGCCACGTTGCACTTCCATTAATAATTTGAATGATGATAATTAAGAGTAATTCCAAAGTGGCTGGCATGGGTACAACCTAGGAAAAGTGCATTAAAACTAAAATTTCTAACAAAACAGGAAAACACATGGGTAAGACCAGAAGATGCTTTGCAGGGTACCAGTAGCATACTTTTTTTTTTTTTTTAATGTTTACTTATTTTTGAGAGAGAGAGAGAGCCTGCGTGCAAGAGCAGGGGCAGGGCAGAAAGTGAGGGGGAGAGAGATCTGAAGTGGGCTCTGTGGTAAAATAATCTGCTTAAGCACAAGGTGGTATAGGATGGGTTTTATGTGTATCAGGAGAGAACAGAGAAGAATAGAGAATTAGAGTGATTCTCATTCTAAATATGAGTCAGGAAAGGAGCATATTTGAAAATATGCCTGATATCATTATGTATGAACAATATTACAAGATCTACTACCACGAGGTTATCCTTCCCTAGTTCTCAACATTGTTTAGGTCTTAGTGGCAATAGTGTTTCTATTTTGGCTGCTCACATTTTAAAATGTATGCACCTTACAGACATTTTGGAAAAGTAGATATTTATAGATATATTATAATGAGAGATTCTAAGGAAAAATAACTAAAAGCTTTAAAGGATATACAATCAGACCTATAAGGACAAATTTAAGAAACTGAGCTTATTAGTCAACTCTAATTAAAAATTATTAATATGGACTGTATTAAAGCAGCAAACTCTTCAGCTAAGGCCATAGAAATATTATTTATAGGATCAAAGACTATTTGGACTATAGGATCTAATAATAGTAGACACTATTTGCTGTATGGGTATAATCTACTAAGCACTTTATTATTACTATTTCTAAACTTTAAACATGCCTGAGAGGAAGTAATATTAGCTCCAACTTCTAAATATCTTTCAGTGATAAGCATTTTATTCCTTTTTTTTTGTTTTGTTTATTTATTTTTGAGAGCATGAGAGTGAGCGGGGGAGGGACGGAGAGAAAGAGAGACAGAAGATCCAAAACGGGCTGTGTGCTGATGATTAACCAACTGAGCCACCCAGGTGCCCCTATTCCTTAATCAATAGGTGCTTGCTTTAAAAAATAAATACCTGCTGGAGAAAAAAAGTCTTTTCAATGATTCATATTTAAATGAAAAATACTTCATCAGGTAATACTTTGCTCTACTCAATACCTATTAAGTAGCTGTTTTGAAGGGGGAAGGGAGAGAGACAGAATAATATAGGGATACTGAGACTTACTGGGCAGCCAGTTTGAGCTGAGCATCAGACTAGGATTACTGTCACTAACGGGCATGGTGGGCACATTGTAATTTGTTCTACAGCTCCCTAGCCAACAACCATTCCTTCCTGTGTTCTCTGCCTGAGAGTTTGAGAATGCTCCCCGGTGAGTATATTTCTGTCCAGCTTGCTGCCATCGGCACAGAAGGCAGAGCCAGACAAAGTTGCAGGAGGAAACATATATGGTAGATGCAGTAAAGATGAACTTCCTGACTATAAGGACGAGTAAACACTGGAACCAGCTACCCAGAGAGAGTGAATTTGAGGAATCTCCATCCCCAAAGAAGCAGATATGTCATGGGAAAAGTTCTCTAAAGGAAAGAAGCTCTCTGGACAACACACCCCCGACTAGACATGATAGGAGATACTGAGGGAGGACAAAGACTTGTTTCGAATGAGAGGCAAAGGAGTTGTTGTGGTTTTAAAAATTCAATGCCATGAGTAAAGTATTCTGTCCAAAGCAAAAATAGATACTTATCACATCACACAATAAAATTTTTATTCTGCACGAAATCTAGTAAATAGAGCATCTGGAGAACTTTAGGTTCAGGCTTTCAGAACCGATTTTGTATTTTTATTTTTAAATAAACCACCAGTCCTAATTTTTTTAGATAATGGAAATACTTTCAATTAGAAACTGGTAGAGGGTAAGCTAATTTGGGAGAACTTCATACACCTAAAATATGCTCTTATGATTTCTCTAAACTCCCATGTTCCCCCAAATTTATGAGCATGTGACAGGAAAACAGGGGGTAAGCAAGGGGAGGGATTGGTGGGGAGCACAGAAAACTCAAGCACTGGATTTTGTTCACTTAGTTCACTGAGTTTGTTCTCCTGCCAACCACATCCTTCTCTCCACAAAAAGTTAACAATCATCACAGTGTCCTCTTGTTTACTTACAAAAAGTGCCTATGATGTATTAGGAAAGAATTAAACTGGTCCCATAATTTCATGCCTTATTCTGCCACTTCCTTAATGTGGGACTTTGGGTAGATTACCCAATCCCCTTTGGAGCAAGCCTCCTCACATTATTGCCATCCTTACAATCCTCACGTGGTGCATTTTGTTCATCAAGTTACTTAACCCAACTCTGTTCTCTCATGTACGAGATGCCAAGGACAGGATCTGAGAACACAGAATACCTATAAAAGATGCCTAGCATAATGCCTTACAATGTCTCTCTCATGGGAGAGCCTCAGTGAAGTTAATCCTATCCTTTCTGCTATCTTTGGAAAGGCTCTTCACCCATGTCAAACTAATGTCACACATAATTTCCCACAAAAACCAAGGACAGAAGTAGAGAAAATTGTTAGCTTTATGCTTTGGAGTTTTGACACAGGGTTTGCATTTCAATATTTTATCACCCATTATGATCAAAATCATCTGGCATGTATATTAGCTGTCTGTGTTCCCAAAGCCAAGGCTCAAAATAAATGCATATAGGAGAACTTGACCAGAAACACTTGATTTTTATCAGAAATACAAATGGCTAGATCAGAGCCAAATAAAAGTTGGAGGGTCTGAAACTTCTGGTTATTTTTAATCCCTTGCCTATTATTATTTTAATTGTTTGTATTGTTAATTGATTGTTAATACAATTGATTGTATTGTTAATAATTTTAAACATTCTGTCCAAACTAGATCCATGGAATGAATGATTTTCTTGAAATTTTTTCCATTTACTGTGGGTAAAAATTAACTATCTATAGATCTCATGAAAACAGAAGTTGAATATAACCTTTAATATGTATATACCTCAGAGACTGAGCTGACAGTAAGTACAATGTTTGCTTAGAACCAAGTGGATGTACACATCATATATACATACTTAAGGACCATCTAATGATGAGATATTCATGAACATTCTAGAGCATATACAGAACAAGCACATATGTAGTGACATCAATAAATACGTGCTGAATTAATGAAAATAAAAGATCTCAGAAGGTTTGTGAGTATTGAAACGTGTTTTCTTCAATATGGTTCATGCAGTGGACGTTCTAAGAGGCATAGTAATTATTGAGTCTATACTTGTTCATGTTACAATTACTCCCCAAATTACAAAATTAATCTATATTTCTTCAGCTTTCATAGAAACGTATGTAACGTTACATTCTTGGACTTCTGCCAAAAGCCTACACTGAAACAACCACCTAAGGACTATTTTGACATCTTTCATAAAATTGTAATTTGATGACACTTTTGTTTGTCCTCCATATAATAAGATCTGTGTGGACAATTTTTCTTTGAGTTTAATGCTCGGCAATATTTGTTTCTTTTGATCAACTAGTATGTTTCATTTTGGTTGCGACTTATATTTCCCTTTTTACCAAGAAGTGCAGAGTTAAGTTTTCTACTTGATTGTAACATCTACTCATTCTTTTCAGATTAATTATTCACCATCCCTACACCTTCTACTCCTACCACCCTGTTGTAAAGTGACTTTTGTTCTTTTACTCTTGGGTTTTTTTAATGCCTCTGAACTTCATTACACGTTACTTCAAATATTTTTAGAAAGAATCAGATAAATAATTATATACTGTCAAATTAAACATATTTTTTTCATAATTTAGCAATTATTTTGATTAAAGCTAACATTATGTCTGGGTACATAATGTTAAAGGTTAAATTTGACTCTTGATAAGTAATATTGTTCACAAGAGCCAAATGCTAGGGATGCGTGTTTATTTGGATGTAATCTACTGACACACTGTAGCAGCAGATGTGGTTACCTCCAAACATGTCAAACAGTTCCAAACAGATTTATTACATTATTAATGTAATGCCAGGTACTCAAAATACTCTAAAAACTTCCTTTAATTAATAGTATTAATCATATGGCTTTATATATTAGTTTTTAAAACATCTCAATCATTCCCTGGATTTATAGTCCCAAAAGAAACATGTCTGACATATTTCCAGATGTGGTCTCTAAAATTTTTATTCCCTTTGACTTAGCTGAATATTTGAGGTCATCTTGAAACGTGAACCTTGCCGGTCCAGGAGCTATGTACATTTTATACGTGTCCTTGAGAAGATGCTAATGAAGATCACTGTATTAGAGCATTGTCCTGGACTTAGCCTGGTGATATGCACTCATCGGAAAGGCTGAGCTGTGGAACCACTGTATAAGAACTGGACACCCACGAATCAATATACTGACATTTCGATAGTACTCTTTGGTTCTAATAAAATTAGGGGTCAAGCCTTCTAGTCACCATCATGTACGAACTCTGAATTGGCTACCTACGAGTAAGAGAACATCAACACTAGTATCAGTGGTGGGAGGTGCCAATAGAAGAACATAAATGAGGAGGGAGTGCTTCCTGGATGTTTCCACCAGGTCATTTTTGGCCCCTGTGTAACAAGCTAGGCATCTTCTGGATGAGTTCCAAGTGTACCCCGGAAGACTGGCTAGCTTTGAAATCAACATTCTGCTGATTATTGATCATTTCATGAAAACTGAGAAGGAAAGTATTACTTTCTCTCCCTTTTTGGCCTCTTTTTCAGGAATGCCTGTCATTTAAGCAACTCTATTCTTGCAAGAGGAAGCTGATCATAATAACTCCAACTCACAACAACAACAACAACAACAAGAAACTAGAACAAATATATGTGTAAAAAGAAGCACATTCATGGAGATTATCTGAGGGTATGAAATTAGTTCATTCCTCTAGATAACCATCCACAAAATAAGATCAATTTATCCCACAGAAATACTTTCTCTGGTCCAAACTGTATCTTCAAAAATTTAAGCCGACATTGAAAAATTGTGAGATTTCAAATATAGAAGGACTGGCAACACTGTACTAGGGTCCCCACATGGCAACATCTGCTGGAGCTGAGAAAGGGCAGCTGTGTTCCTTTTAATCAGGGCAGGGGCTCTCCAGGTGGTCACAGTCCACACATATCTGCATTTGCAAAGCCTGCAAATATTTTAAGATCAGTGAGACCGGCAGAGAATTGAATGCTGCTAGGATTATATCACACATTGCCGTTTTAGAGTCAGTATTGCTTTTACTGATTTTAATTTTGGTGGCTGTCATCAGCCTACATTTAGGGATACTATAAAACAGCCTTAGAAACTGTATTCAGCTATAGTCAAGAGTATGGCTTCCATGTTCTTTACAAAGTGGAATCTTCTGTGAGGACCGTTAGGAGAGATTTTCTTCTGCCTCTATTAAGAGGTCTACGTATGCTTATCCTAAGCAGTTGGTTCACTTTCTTCTCATATTGTATCTTGTGTATCTCACCAGCTTATTCTCTTATTGGTTACTATAAAGTCTAAAGACAAATCTGTAGCCCGTTCTTGACAACAATATAGGGTCCAAAGGTATATGTGCACCCTTACTGCATCTTACAATTATCTTGTCTTTGGTCTCAGTCTTCATTCTTGTTTTACGTAAAAAGTAATACTTATTATATTTTAATAGAGGAAAATAAAAAGGACATAGCAAAAGTGGAATACATAGAGAACGCCTCTTGATATTGGTTTTTAAACAAAATATATAGTCACAGTTAGAAAATTCAAATAGTATAGAGAATAAGTTAAAAAAAATCTCCTGGGGTGCTTGGCTGGCTCAGTTGGTGGAGCATGTGACTCTTGATCTCAGGGTTGTGAGTTCAAGCCTCACATTGTATGTGGAGCCTATTAAAAAAAAAAAATCTCCCTTCTCACCTCCATCCACAGACACATACATATATTTAAGTATCAGGGTAAAGATATATCATCAAGGTGGCAGGAAGAAGTTTCCTTTCTTCCTTTCAGATACTTATTTTTTTATGGGAAATAGTTTAGATGTCATTTTTAAAGAATTCTACTTTCTTGGGGCACCCAGGTGGCTCAGTTGTTGGGCATCAGGCTCTTGATTTGGGCTCAGGTCGTGATCTCATGATTTGTAGGTTCAGGCCCTGAGTCAGGTTCTACACTGGCAGTATGGAGCCTGCTTGGGATTCTCTCTCTCCTTCTTTCTCTGCTCTTCCCGTGCTCATGCACTGTTTCTCTCCCTCTCAAAATAAAAAATAAACTTTAAAAATAAAAGAATTTCACTTTCTTGCTCTGAATACTGTAATTATTTTATTTTTTAAATATTTATTTATTTTCGAGAGAGAAACAGAATGTGTGTGGGGGAGGGGCAGAGAGAGAGGGAGACACAGAATCTGAAGCAGGCCCCAGGCTCTGAGCTGTCAGCGCAGAGCCCAATGTGGGGCTTGAACTCACGAACCACGAGATCATGACCTGAGCTGAAGTCAGATGCTCAACCAACTGAGCCACCCAGGCGCCCCTGTAATTCTTTTACAATAATTTATAGTACTAGATTTTTTTCAAGTTAAAAAGATATTATTTATAGGACAACTAGGAAAAGAAAAATATTAACTGGATAGCTGATGATACTAAAAAGTTAGCATTGTTTTTGGATCTCTAATAGCAATTTTGTGATTATATTTAAATGGTAGAGTTATTACTTTTAGATAGGTGTACTAAATATTTACAAATATTTACAAAATACACTTAGGATGTCAAATAATTTGGGGTATAGTAGAAAACAAAATTGGGGAGGCGCCTGGGTGGCTCAGTTAGTTAAGCATCTGACTTCAGCTCAGGTCGTGATCTTGCAGTTCATGGGTTCAAGCCCTGTGTCGGGCTCTGTAATGACAGCTTGGAACCTGGAGCCTGCTTTGGATTCTGTGTCTCCTCTCTCTCTGCCCCTCCCCTGCTCACGCTCTGTCTCTCTTTCTCTTAAAAGTAAATAAACACTAAAAAACATTAAAAAAAAGGAAACAAAATTGGTGAGTTGATAATTGTTAAAACTGGGTGATGGGTATATGGACTTTATAATACTGTGTTATTATTATACATATTTTAAATTTTCTATAGTACAAAGCTTAAAGATTTCATAAGTACTATTATATTTATTTAAAATGTTATAAAACTGAGTTTTAAAAATACCACCTAATATCTCTTTGAATGTTTTTTAACATTACCCAAGAAAAATATAAAGTTCCTTAAATTATCGAGGGCATTACTTTACAGTTTCAGCATACAAGTATTTTTTTTATCACAGTAATTTGTTGAAATATAATTCACATACCATAAAATGCACCCTTTTAAGGTATACCCTTCGGTGGGTTTTCATATTTTCACAAAGTTGTGCAACTATCATCACTAATTTTAGAGCATTTTTATCACCCCCCCCAAAAGAAACCCTATGCTGTTAGCAATCCAGCATGAGATCTGATTGCAGACTCACCCCACTGTAATCTGGCTCTTTCTTTCAAGATGTCAATACCAGTAAAGCCTCCACTCTTCTGCACAGAGGCCTAATAATTCTAGGCACCTTTCCTTTTCTATCAGAAGAATACAATCTCAATTGTAGCACTTTTTCTCATCTCCTCATCACACCCACATCATAAAAAATACAGTCATCTTCTACAGGGGACTGTGGGTACAGGCTTCCTGAAAGAGGGATTATGTACCTCCAGTCACAGATGATGGGTCTGGCCAATGGAATACGAGCAGATATGATACACATAATATCTGAGCAAAAGCTTTAAAAGACATTGTGTTTCTAAGAGTCATCTCCACAACCATCCCCCCCACTCCCACCCCAATCCGGCCACGAGAAGGGAATGTCTCACAAAGGGAGTGCTTCTTCAGCCCAGGTCCTAAATGAGGAGACATGTGATGCCTACCAGAAGGCTGAACAGAGATACAAAATGACCCACAACCTACCTGTAACGTGAGCAAGCTACTGAGATAACGCTGTAAAACTAATCTATCTTCATGTGGCAGAAAAATTCATAATAAATACCCAAAATTCATATTTCTGAGTGTACACAGAGAAAATGAGCCACTAATGGAGAACCATGGAACAAGGCAGAAGATTTCCTACCTTCTAAGAGCTTACAATTTTGTAACATCATAAGAACAGTGGCATCTGGAGACATTTTGACTTTTTAGAAAGCCCACTCCATCTCGGTTCTGGTACCATCAGAGATAAGAAAATTCCTGCTTAGAAACACACAAAGGCAACAGATATGGGGATAAGAACAATGCTTCAGAAACTAAGAGAAAAATCCTTGCCTTGGTCAGAAAGTGAATTTTCCTGAAGCCCTTGACTGTGCCAGGTACTATAGATGGTTCCTACATGGGACAGGAGAGGTATCTCTAACAACTGTTGTCAGTGAGCATGAATGAAAAAACAATATCTTCTTAAAATGTTGTTTAAAGAAAATGGGCTAATTTTAAAATAAAGGCTTCAATTACTCTAATTATGGGGTCATATTCAGAATTCATATGAGAAAACAGATGTTTACAGAATGAAAAAATACACTGAGATTGATTTGCCATAAAGTTCATTTAAGAACTGAACCCTCTTTGTAAATGTGACATATTGTTCCATTTAAAAAAGCTCATTTTACACACAGCTACTTGGGACAGTTATTGTATATACAAACTGAGGTGGCCTCAGTGGCATATGTCCTTATACACAGGGATCCCATTTTAGTTTGGGGCTGGCTTTCATTTGATTAAAATGTCAACCTTAATTTTACTTGTGAATGTGGCTATCTATAGGCGGCAGCCTGTTTAGTTGCTTGATTCTTTGTGTGTGTGTGTGGGGGGGTGGGGAGTGGAGAGGGGGACGCTGTAGGGGGATGGGTGTTTGTTCTGCTTTTCTCATTGAAAATGGAGGAAGTCATGTTTTTATCCTGGTTCTACTTCCTGTTTATAGGCTAAAGATGGAATTGTCATTATGCTGTGGAAACACCTTATATATTCTTTTCCTCCCACTCTTTTATGAACAGGATATAACACGGAGGAATTTTTCCTTAGTCCTGGGATGTTCAAATGTTTATGTATAAACTATGACCAAAAATTAATTTCAGGGTAAATTGGTATAGCTTTGGGAAAGGCAATTTTGTGGTACCTTTAATTTAAAAAACTTTTTAAAAAATGCTTATTTTTGAGAAAGAGGGACAGAGAGAGAGAGAGAGAACGAGAGAGGGAGGGAGGGGCAGAGAGAGAGGGAGACAGATGATCTGAAGCAGGCTCCATGCTGACAGCAGAGAGCCCAATGTGGGGCTTGAACTCAGGAGCCATGAAATCATGACCTGAGTCAAAGTTGGATGCTTAACCAACTGAGCCACTCAGGCACCCCCCCTGAAAAAAATTTTTTTAAGTAGGCTCCATATCCAATGTGGGGCTTGAACTCATAACCCTGAGATAAAGAGTCGCATGCTCTACCAACTGACCCAGCCAGGCACCCCTTAGTGGTACCTTAAAAAAAAAAAAAAAAAAAACACATATCCTTTAGGATAACAAATTATAGAATTTTATCCTATAGAAACACTTTTACATATATTCAAAGATCTTTAAAGAAGGATGATCTAAATGAAAAGAGAAAAGATCTAAATGTCTTTCCATAAGAGTATGATTAAATAAGTTATAGTACATTCATACCGTGAAATACCGTGCAGCCTTTAAATAGTATGAGGCGGTCTTCCAGTTAAAGATGACGCATCGATTATACAAAATCTCATTTAAGTGATAGGAAAGGAATAAAACAGCATATAAACCCCTAATGACAAAGACAATAGAAAATGAGAAGCAGCAGCAAGACATTTTAACAAATTTCTAAAGAAGATGGAGGGGGAACCAGTGTCTCAGCACATGAGCCATCTTGAGGCCCCGCCCCCAGTCCACCCTGCAGATCAGGCTGAGTGCTTATCTGCAACCTCACAAGACCTTGAGCCAGAATCGCCCAGTTATGCCACTCTCAAAGTACTAACCCACAGAAACCATGAAATAATAAATGTGTCTTAAGCCTTTAAGTTTTTGGGTAATTTGTTACACAGTAATAGATAACTAATACAAAGTCTTAAACTAATAAAGTAAGAAATAGAATTATAAGCATGTTGAAGTGATTTTAGTATTTAAAATTTTTTTAAAAGACGTAGATTTATATATGTTGAAAAAATTTTAAACTGTATATATTTACACACACACAGATGTGTGCATATGTATCTGTACACATATGTACATGTATAGATATATACAGATACATATAAATGCACATATATGTATAACACTTATAAATGTATCTTTGAAAATAGACTCAACGGTATTGGCAAAAATCCAATCAGAACAGAACTGGAGGCAAAGTTAAGGGAGATTTTCACTAGAGAAAGGCAAATATCATAAGATTTCACTCTTTTGTGGAAATTAAGAAACAAAACAGATGAACCTAGGGGAAGGGAAGGAAAAATAAGATAAAAAACATAGAAAGAGGCAAACCATAAGAGACTCTTAAGTACAGAGAACAAACTTAGGGTTGCTGGCGGGGTGTTGGGTGGGGGGATGGGCTATTGGGTGATGGGCATTAAGGAGGGAACTTGTTGGGATGAGCACTGGGTGTCATAAGTAAGTAATGAATCACTAAATCCTACTCCTGAAACCATTATTACACTATATGTTAGGTAACTTGGATTTAAATTAAAAAATAATAAAGATGAGGGAAAAGAACAACAAAACTACAAAAAGATTTTCATTTTCTATACATTTTATTTCATTATTTTTTTTTTTTTTAATTTTAGAGAGAGAGAGGGAGAGTGTGTGAGTGGGGGAGAAGGGCAGAGGGAGAGAAAGAATCCTAAGCAGACTCCATGTTCAATGCAGAGCCCGACATGGGGCTTGATCCCATGAGGCAAAGTCAAGAGTTGGACACTCAACTGACTGAGCCACCCAGCACCCCATGTTTAAGTTATTTTAAAACGAGTATATTTTACTTTCGCTATTTTGTTAATTGAAAATGTATGTGGAAAGCGAATGACTAGTGGCATAATCCAAAGGGGTTAACAGCACTAATAAAGAAGAACTCTTTTGCCTAAAACAAAAGAGTTAATTATGGGGGTGACTGGGTAGCCAACACTTCACGGTAATTAAGAGCATGAACTTTCCTTTCAGGTACCTGAACTTACTTTGTATAAATTATTTAAGTTCCTTGAGGGGTGCCTGGGTGGCTCAGTCTGTTAAGCATCGGACTTCAGCTCAGGTCATGATCTTGCGGTTCGTGAGTTCGAACCCCATGTCGGGCTCTGTGCTGACAGCTCAGAGCCTGAAGCCTGCTTCAGATTCTGTGTCTCCCTCTCTCTCTCTCTGTCCCTCCCCTTCTTGCACTCTGTCTCTGTCTCTGTCTCTCTCTCAAGAAGAAAAAACATGAAAAAAAAAAAAAGCTCTTTGAACCTGTTTCCCCATCTATAAAATGGAAAATAAAAAAATAGTATCTACTTTATAGTAGGTGTGTCAGGGTTAAATGAGATAATACAAGTAAAGCACACAGTACAGTGCCTAGCATATCGTAGTTGCTCAAAACAGTTGACTTCGTTCCTTTTTTTGCCTTCAAATACCATATTTACTCAACCCTTTGCTTACTTTCAAATAATATGCCAGTACATTATTTATTATGTTATAACTGGAGGCATCACAGACTTGTGGTTAAGAGTTCAGATTCTAAAATTTAAATGCCTGTGTTTAAATGCCAACTCTGCCAATTATATGCTGTGTAACTTTAAGAATCTGTAAAATTAAAATAAAAGATAATTCATAGTGTTGTTTGGAGGCTAAAATGAATTAGTATACTAAGGATCAAAAATTGTTAGCTACTATTATTATTCACAAAGCTACAGATATCAATCATCTAACATTGTATTTAGTGGTGGACCAACACTGTGGAAGAGGCAATGTTCCCTTCCTACTTTGTCATTGCCCCTGCCTTATTTCAGTCTGCAAGAAGTCAGAAGGTGAAGAATACCTTCATCAGGCCATGGGATTCTTTCTTTGAAGGGACTTTAACAAGGGTCTTCGAAGAAACATCTATGAAGCTAACTTTATTACAATAACTTTTTGTTTGTTTAAGCAATTACCCCACAGATATTTGTTTTGCTGCTTAAAAAAAAAATCTAGGGGTGCCTGGGTGGCTCAGTCGGTTAACCATCCGACTTCGGCTCAGGTCATGATCTCACGGTTTGTGAGTTCGAGCCCCGCATCAAGCTCTGTGCTGATAGCTTGGAGCTTGGAGCCTGCTTCGGATTCTGTGTCTCTCTGTCTCTCGGCCCCTCCCCTGCTCATGCTCTGTGTCGCTCTGTCTCTCAATAATAAATAAACGTTAAAATTTTTAAAAAAATCTAATATGTTTACCTGTAGCAAACAGAAACACAAAGAACTAGCCAAAGGATGCCAAAAGTAACTTCTAAACAGGAAAATCTTTATTACTATTTATTTTTTGTTTTTTTAAAGTAAGCTCTATGCCCAACGGGGGCCTTGAACTCATGACCCCAAGATCACGAGTCACATGCTCTTCCAACTAAGCCAACCAAGTGCCCCATCAACAGGAAAATCATGACAACACTAATACCAACTGTCTTCATTACTCCTTTTATTATCACATTGGCAACATGTTTTTCCCCCCACAAATGATGACCTTTATTATATCCAATACAAGAAAATCCATTCATTTATTATTGTTGCCCTAAAACTTGTACTGTTAGCAGACTCCTTCCCATTTTTCATAGTGCAGCTAAAATATTACCTCCTCTGTGAGGCCGGCACTGAGATTTCTCCTATTTCCCAGACAAAAGCAATCTTTCCTTCCATTTTTGCTTCCAGAGTACCTTGGAGTTAGCAGTAGCCAACATTTATTTATCATCAACAATCACAATTTTTTATTACTTTGTTTTTCTCCTGTTAGAACAGAGCTTACAAAGGATGTCTTATTCTGCAGTGTGCTCTTTGAATTTGGTTTGGGTCCAGCTGATTTCTATTTTGTACTTGGCTTGCTCTCCTTTGTGGAGTCTGCTTTTCTCACCTGAGACATCTTTCCCTTTTTTTTGAAAGAGACTGAGACTACAACTTGGCTTCTTTGCCTCATGCCAATTATATGGCTTACTTATTTTCTGAAGGCATCTTCTTGCTTCTTAGCACACATTTATTTTGGGCAGTCACATTAGAAAAGCCTTTAGGCTTTCTTAAGTTTAGAGACTGTGCAAAAGACAGTTAGCTGGTCCCTATATGTATTCTCCCTCCTTTCTATGACAATAGAGACCCCAATTTACACGGAGTACATGGTGGCCCAAAGAAAAGACTACACTTCTCAGCAACCCCCACAACTGAGTGTGGTCCTATAACTAATTTATTGCAAATGACAGGTGTCCATAACCTTCATCCTAAGACCACAGAAATAAGCCAGTAGTTGAAGAAGTTGGGTTTATTGCTTGTTGCGATGAGGGAGAACGCAAACCATCGGGAACCTAGGTGTCTCACTCAGTGAGAAGGTGTTACACTTTAGTACAGAATTCGGCTTATATTAGGCCATTTTAGGGAAGGATGAAGAATGCAGGGCTTTGCTCTGGAATGCATGCTATCGGGAAGCAGGGGCAATTCTATAATTAGGTGTCTTAAAATATTATCAGGAGGCATGACACACGACCAAAGCTGTAACTGGTAACAAAGCAGCAGTCGTTTATATTAGGCAGAATAAGGAGATGTTTGGTCACTTTGCAGTTTAGACAATGTTCATTATTTTTGTCTGTGTTCAGGCATAATTATGGAGTTTTGTTTCTATGGCCTGATGCTGGTGTTCTTTGAAATTGCCATGTGCTTAACAGAATACCAAGGCCCTGCTGTGAGTGCCAGAGAGGCTCTGGATGTCAGGGGCTGCTTTTCTCTTTCTTAGAGGTGAGCGCAATGTGGCACTGAAACCTTCTCTAAAAGATAGCTGGCATGTATCCTTTGCCCCTGATTCTTTCTTCCTCCTCCAGATTGGAATGTGGTTGTGATGGCTGTGAGTAGCCCAGTTAGAACATGAAGTGTTCTGGGAATAAAGCTACAACAGCCCTGGACCACCTTAGCTCCAGACTTTTATATGGGAAAGAAACAAAAGACTGTCTTGTTTAAGCCATTGTCATTTGGGGTCTTTTACTCACACCTAAAGTTATTCCGAACAGATACAGGGATGGAATGATTAGTTCTCTTTTCAGTGTTTCAGGTTGTTTTCGCTTCCTTAAGTTGTAGAAATTGACATGTCAGAAGTGATTTAAGAACCAGAACTAATTACTTTTGTACAAATGGAAAAACATTATAAATCTGTACTGTTGTGAGTTGAAATACTATGATAGAAGTCTCCCAAGCTAGTGTACCGAGCCCTGGTTTATCTCAAATTTACCTTTACCACAAAGGTGTATTGTTTTTGAGTTTCACCTAACTGTGTGAGTCCATATTGCCTACTGACTCTGCTGTGTGGGCCAAGCCCTTTGATTTCTGTGCCCTGGCCCCATAAGGCTATCAAAATGAAAGCCGAAATTTGCTAGAGATCAGCAAGTGTTTTTAGCAAACGGCTTCTGTGCTCACCAACGTGAGTTTGTTTTCCCATACCTTCAATGCTTTAAAACTATTTATATTTTTTCTAGCATTTTTAGTGACTTTTATCAGGAAGATTGGTCCAAATAACCTAGGCTACCATTGCTAGTCAAATTATTTACTTTATAATATTAGAACTCATTACTAATTAGAACTCATTTGCTTATTTTTACATAAGCTTTCTGCATGCACATGTATGACTTTTGGGATAAGAAAAAATACAAGTTACTATAAAAGCTATAATGCTAAAAACAATAATTTGCTTTATATCTTTAAAATCTATTATCTGTAATTGATAAAAGACTTTAATGTGAGCAATATTTGACTTTCTTATGAACTGCTGACTTTTTGGTCTAGAATTTGGTAATACAGGGGTGCCTGGGTGGCTCAGTCGGTTGGGTGTCCGACTTTGGCTCAGGTCATGATCTCACAGTTTGTGGGTTCAAGCCCTACATCAGGCTCTGTGCTGACAGCTCAGAGCCTGGAAACTGTTTTGGATTCTGTGTCTCCCTCTCTCTCTGCCCCTCCCCTGCTCATGCTCTGTCTCTATCTCTATTTGTCAAAAAATGAGTAAACATTAAAAAAATTAAAATATTTTATGTAAGTGATGAATCACGGGAATCTACCTCCAAAAACCAAGAGCACACTGTATGCACTGAATGTTAGCCAACTTAACAGTAAATTATATTCAAAAAAATTAAAATAGAATTTGGTAATACAGTATTTTATTTATTTAAAAAAACTTAGACTACCTTCCATTGTCATTACTTGAATGTCATGAGCATATTATTGTACTGACTAGTAAAGTTTCCTGAGTATTAGCATGTTATTTGCTGTAAATAGCCTAAGTCCCTGTTACTGACAAATCCTATTTGGGCCCCTTTCATTAAAAAAAAATATGACTTCCTTATCATTTGTACTATTTGTCATGTTTTTTGTAAAGTGTGTACTTATCATTAGAAGTATTTGTTTGACAACATATAGTAGCTTATGTTATTATTTTTCCATAAATGTGTCTTATTGCCTCTGTTAAACTCCAGGAAGAAATCATGTCTTATACATTTTTGCATTCTATGTAGTTAACTCACTATTTTTGGTAGGTTTATTGTGTTTTGAAAATTTGTGATGTAATTACTTCTAATGTAAAATGAGGTTTAACCAAAGTTATAAAATTATAATATACTAACATGTACGGAATAACAGGGATACATTGCTGCAGTGTGGTTTTCCTTTTTATATCTACCTTGTACTTTGAGTGCTAGACACTTTATAGATTATGGAAGAGATTTCTGTGGATTTAAGATTCCTCAGTACCTGAGTATCCAGTTTGAAGATTTACCCATGTCTTTCCTGCTTCCTGTGTTTTAGACATTATATATCTCATTAACATCTCCAGTGAACGTGAGCTAGAGAAAAAGAGAGGAAAGTCAAGTAAGCTGATGGGGTTGGCTACCCATTTATAGCTGTAGGGAAAAGTATGATAGAAAGGAGTTTTAAGTTATTTGAGATGAGAATAAGGAAATACAGTAGTCCTCCCTTATCCACAGGGGATAAGACCCTTAATGAATGCCTGAAAATGCAGGTGGTACTGAGCCCTACATATATATATATATATATATATATATATATATATATATATATATATGCTGTTAATATAATACTATATTATATATATGTTTTTTATACATACCTATGATTAATCTGTAAATTTGGCATAGTAAGAGGTAACAATAAAGTAGAGCAATTATAACAATATACTATAACAAAAGTTATGTGAATGTGGTCTCTCTCACTCAAAATATCTTCTCATCCTGTAACTTGCCCTTCATCTTGTGATATGAGATGATAAAATGCCTACAGGATGAGATGAAGAGACGTGAATGATGCAGGCATCGTGACGTAGTATTAGGTCACTACTGACCTTCTGACAACAGGATCATATGCTTCTGGAGTGTAGTTTGCCTTGGGTAACTGAAACCACAAATGGGGGAGGGGGCGACTGTAGCTGAAGACTGACTAGCTGTACTTAAGACATGATCATTTAAACATGCACATTCTAATGGTGGTCAATATTTTCATTAACTGAGAACTTTGACCAAGAGGAAGCCCGAATGAGACAACAAAGTAATTCTTATATACAGTGACCACAGGCCCCAGATTTTTTCAGAACAGTTCCCATTTTTCAACATTGTGTCTCATTGTTACAACTGATACATACCAACATGTCCTACATGTATCCTGATTGGTGGCATAAATATGTCACAATATTTACAGGCACATTTAATATACTTCTGAAAAGCCTCCTGGTAAATTTCATCTAGGTATTCCTGTTGTCCATTATATGGACTCTTCCCACGTGCTCCGGAACACTTTTATGACTTTATATAATGTATAGAGTAAGACCTGTTTTCTCCATTTGGGGAAAATGGCACCATGCTTCATCTAGTGGGAGCCTAGGAATCATGACTCTTCCCTATCCCCAGGCTCCCTGGGTCTCTTAATCTTGCACTGCATTTCACCCCTTACCATGCGGCCTCACTGTTCATCCTCCACAGTAAAGACAGACCAAAATGGATCAAATGCATTCATGTTATCTCTGCCTTAAAATACCCTCAGCTAACTCCCCATTGCTATAGCAAAAGAAATGAACTCAAATGTCTGCAGGGATAGATAGGAAACCTAACTATGTGATTAGTTAGGTCAAATATAATATGAAGAGGTGGCCCCGGGTAGACAGGAAACTGGAGGATGGCCTGCTGAAAGGCATTCAAAAAAAAACAACCCCCCCCCCAAAAAAAACCCTACACCAAACAAAGAATATCTGTAGACAAGATTCTAGCTGTGAGGTGAGAGTCTTAATCCTTCTAATTTGTTCGTGTGGCAAAACAAACCTCTTTGTTATCTCGTTTACAAGCATCCCCTGTGCTTTTCAATTATTCTCAACTATGTGGTTGCTTAACCAAATGAAATTGTCTGATTCAGTATTTTAGAAGTGCAGTGTTAAAATTTTCAAGTGCACAGAGTAGGTCTGCCTGTCAGAAATGTTTTTTTTTTAATTTAATGTTTATTTATGAGAGAGAGAGAGAGAGAGAGAGAAAGAGAGACAGTGTGAGCATAGGAGGGGCAGAGAGAGAGCGAGACACAGGATCTGAAGCAGGCTCCAGGCTCTGAGTTGTCGGCACAGAGCCGGACGTGGGGCTTGAACCCATGAACTATGTGACCATGACGTGAGCCGAAGTCAGACGCTTAACTGACTGAGCCACTCAGGCGCTCCCAGAAATGTTTTAATAAACAGATAAATATTAGCTCCGATTGGCATACTCGTTTATGTGAACAAATGACGTCAAAGGGGAGAATCCTTAGATCCACCCTCTCCCGTCCTCACCAAAAAACTGCATGGTAATGGTCAAAAGCCTGAACTCTAAACCTGAGACTCCTGTTTGTAAAATGAGTGGAACTAATAGTATTTCTTTCATAGCTTACTGTAAAGATTCAGTGAGATAAAATATCTAAACCATTCAGTATGGTGTCTGGTGCATATAAGCACTCAACACATATTGATAACTGTAGTAGCATATATTTTGAGATATCTACCTATGATTTTTCGTCCCTCCATTTTCCTCTTCCCTTCTGCACGGCCCCAAATTTAAAGTGATAGCTATGTGTTCACTGTCTCAGGGAAGGGATTATAACATGGTAGAAAAGTTAAGCCAGAAAGTGCTTTGACTTTTATTTCCAAAAGTCCTGGAAATGATGAGAAGATTGAAGAACAAGATACTATGGCCATAAAGGTGGGTAAGGATTCCTTGAAGACAGAAACAAAATGTCCCCGGCTGTGAATGAAGAACAGGGGGTCCGCAAATAGGTCTGTGTTTCAAGGAAAAGGGGGAACTTGGGCCTTGCTTCCTGAGCAGAGAAACTAGGAAGGTACAATCCCAGTGAAAGAATAATTACATGGTGTGTTGGGACAAACAGGGCCATAGACAAGCCCACAATAATTTCCATACTCCAAGCACCTCATGAAAAAGCAGGAGAATTCCTAAGTTCCTGGGGTGTCATGTAAGCAAAAGACAACGTTAATATCTGAATGAGCCATGCTGCATTAGGTAGGTGTTGTTGTATAGCAAATTACCTCTCCAAAACTTAGTGGGTTAAAAGAACAACATTTGTCTTACATAGTTTCTGTGGGTGGGGAATTCAGCAACGGCTTAGCTGGGTGCTTCTGGCTCAGGGTCTCCCATGAGGTTGTAGTCAAAATATCAGCCGTGGCTGTGGTCATCTGAAGACTTGACTAGGGCTAGAGAATCCACTTCCAAAACGGCTCAATTCATGGCTGGTAAGTTGATGCTGGCTGCTGGCAGGCAGCCTGGTCTTCATCATATGGATCTCTCCCAGGGCTGCCTGAGTATTCTTGGGTCATGGTGGCTAGCTTCACCCAGAATGAGACATCCAAGAGGGGTAGTCAGAGGTAGCCACGTCTCCTTTTTGACCTAATCTCACAAGTCACAGGCTATCATTACCCCTATATTCTATTTGTCACATAGACCAACCCTGATATGATGGGGCAGGGGGGCGTAAGTCAGGAGGTAAGAATCACTGGAAGCTGGCTACCACATGGACAACCGGGGTGGTAACTGTGTCAGCAGCAAGCTGCACTGCTTCATTACCCGATCAAGATGCCAATACCTGACAACCTGACAATGTGTAAGATACCAGGACCTGGCAAAATTGGGGGATGAGGAGGGCTTAAAGGATTGCTCTTAAATTTTCTGTCAGCCTAAGAGACTCCTAAAAACTGAGAACAAACTGAGGGTTGATGAAGGGGTGGGAGGGAGAGAAGGGTAGGTGATGGGCATTGAAGAGGGCATCTTTTGGGATGAGCACTGGGTGTTGTATGGAAACCAATTTGACAATAAATTTCATATATTAAAAAAAAAATTTCTGTTAGCCTATTGGGATTGGAGGCACAAAAGTGAATTTAGACTATTATAGAAGGTAAAAAAATGTATTTTTCTTCTATAATTTATGAATAATAATAGCAATCGCCATTATTGTAAATATGGGAATAACTGTACTTTTGTATCTTTTTCCCCAAGCAGTTCAAGGTGACTCCAGTTCCACAAGGTCACTAATTCTCAAATTTAGAAATCAACTGTGTAATCAACTGGGAAGTTTTAAGAAAATACCTGCCCATAGATGTCCTGATTTAATGGATCTGGAGTAGAGCTAGGGCAACAGTATTTTTAAAAGCCCCTCAGATGATTCTAATATGTAACTAGAGTGGAGACCCAATGGCTTATGCAAATCTCAGGCCTTACTGCTATTTCAAACGTCTATGATTCTATCAGAAGCTCACCATCTAGGAAGTTGGTTAATTCTTCCTGCTAATGGCCTATGGCAGTTTCTTCAGAAACACCAGAATAACTTCTCTATAATATTCTACTGGAGAGAAGAGCAAAGGCTAATGTTTGCTAAAATCAAAACAGGACCAAGGGGATCTCAGTTGGCATTGTATTCTCAAAAACAGTCAATGCAACTCTGCTTGTTATGTCTATTATCTTCAGCAATTGGTCAAAATTTAATCCTCACTCATCAACTATAATCTCTCTCTCTCTCTCTCACACACACACACCCACCCACACAATCTTATTTGAGTACTTCAAGAAATTTAACACTTTTAAAATATATTCAACTCTCTGATCTTGAGGGACATAACTGATCTCCAGTTCTTTTCACACTTCTGTGACAATTTCCTCTTCTTGTCTTTTGCTAGCTGCCTTTCTTCACCTGCCTCTTAAATGACAGTGTTCTCTAAGATTCTATTCTTGGCTCCCTTTTCATCTCATTTATACACTGTTTTCCATAAGCAAATCCACTTCCTTCAGGAGTTTCACCCACCTTCTATTTACCTACATTTAACTCCCAGGTCTTTATTTTCCAGTTCTGGCTTTTGTGTTTCAGACCTGCATTCAGTTGAGCCACCTCAAACTTGAATGTTCAAAATGTAATCCTCATTACATTTATGTCTTCCCCACATCACCTCCCAGGCTGCTTTTCTTCCTCCCTTTCCTATCTTACTGAATGGTGCCATACTTTTCTACTCATTCAAAATGAAAAACAGGAGTCATTCTGAAGAGAGGCTGCAACCTATCTGCTTATGTGCTGAAGTTGATTTTATTTGGTTCAGACAGAACTTTAGAAAACTTTGAACCAACATTTCAGATTTGGGACATTTCACATAAAAATAGAGATACAGCTTCTCTTTAAAAATCAGAAGAGGAGGCAACATCAGGCTCTATCTACATGGAACAATCAGCTAGAGCTGAGTAACAGATGTCCCATTTAGACTCAGATAAGCTCCTAGGTCATGCAGTAATTTTAATGGCAACAATGGATGCTGAAGCTCCTTTTATTGATCTGTATCATCTGTCTGGCTCTCAAGGCATCTGAGATTGTAACTCTTGTCCTAAATCCTTCCTCTCCCCATTCCTCTCCAATCAATCATCAAGTCCTATTGATTCCAGCATTTCTCCAATCTGTCTCCCTTCCCTTCATCTTGATTACTACATTCCTACTTCAGGATCTCAATCATTGCTTACCTGGACTACCATAACAGTTTAACCACTCCTAGCTCCACCTGTCTAATCCATTGCTGACACATCAGTGAAATAAGCTGATGTTATTATCCTACCGAAAGGACTTCACTGGCTCTCCACTACCTACAAGATAAAGTTCAAATTCCTTTAGTCCATGGTACCAGGCCATCCATGCCTTGACCGCCACCCACCACTCCAGCTTTACCTCACTTTACTCCCTCAGGAGTAGTATATGCTCTAAACCCGCCAGACAATTCTGCTAACCAGGTGGATTTTTGCAAACCTCTGGATCATGCTGCTCTTTATGCCTAGAATAGCTTCATCTCATCCATTCAGTCCACACAACCACATTCTTCACTCCAGAGAGTCAGTTCAAGCACTATCTTCATTTTGAAGACTTTTCTGCCTCATTCCCAGTACTGCAGTTAGATGTGACCACCGCACTCCCACCTCTATCACTTTCTGTCCTCCATCAGACTGCTATCTTGGCAACTGTGATATTTTATTGTACCTCTTTGTTTACTTGCTTGTATTCTCATCTATTTACAATATCAGTTCCTTAAAAGCTGGGATTCTACCTTATTTGTCCTTATATTTCCAGACCCATGCTTGGTCCAGTAATTGTAATATGGAATTGCTTAATAAATACTGGCTGAATGAATAAATGATTACTTGAAATGATTACTTACAAGTAAGGTTGTTCTCTTAAATAGGTTGATCATTTTCCTATAATTGTCCTTAAACCACTGATTGGATTTTGTTCAGGGGTTAGGCAAGGGTTAAAAATGTTAGCTCAGTTCAAGCAAATTAACTCAATATCTGAAACAGTAGGGGCCCAAATCAATGAGGTATATTTGTATTAACAATGTTTCCCCAGTTTTATTCTTAAGACACCATATATTGCCTCTGACACCTGGGGGCAAATGATTGATAAGTAATTTATGAGTCAGGTTAATTATACCATATGTAGGACACACTTCAATGTGCCTATGGGTATAGCTTATAAATAACATTAGGTTATAGCTGTCAATCCTCTTAATGAGGAAAAGAATACAATAGGACCTCTAAAGAACCAATTATGCATCAACCAACTTTTACAGCACAAGGGAGTGTAAATGGCAGTTCTCCAGGTAATATACTTTGTGTTGCTCTCTAGAAACGCATATTAATATAAAAGTAAAAATATTTAAATCTTCAAACTTTAAGATAAAATCATACAAAAACACTCCTCTTAGAGTTCTAAAGACATTCATTCATTCAGGAAATATTTATCAAGGACCTACTATGTGCTGGGTACCATTCTAAACTCCAGGAACACTGTTGCCTTTATAAAACAGGAATAAGGGATGGGGGAAGCCAGTATAATATGCCAGGCTGCAAGATAAGAAGGGAGCCCCAGGCTGACTATGTAATATATCAAAACAGATGCCACTTTCCTGGGGAACTGAATACTTTTTTTTCACCAGCACCAACCTACATTTTGTAGCTGGTCCTAATGAAGTTTATATTTTAGTGTGGTGGAGGAGGGGGGGGAGACAAAAAATAAGTAAAATATAAAGTCTGTCCAGAGACTAGTAAGTTCTATAAGAGAAATACAGCAGGGAAGAAACATGAGGCATACTGGACGGTAGAAGTACAATTTTAAATGGAATGGTCAGGGGAAGCCTTACTGAGAAGGTGGCATTGAAGCAAAGAGCTAAACGTAAGGGAGGGAATGAATCATGTGGATACCTGTAGAAGAGCATTCCAGCAGAGGAAAGAAGCAGCAAATGCAGACAGAGGCTCAGGGGTGGCCATGTGCCTCGGGCTTCCATGGAACAGCAGGGAAGCCAGTGGCCAGTGTGGCTGCAGCAAGGGGGCACAGAGAACAGTGAATAAATCTCATTGGAGGTATTCCAGGGGAGGGAAGGGACAGGATGAGAATACACAGGCCCAATGCTCTCCTTCTATAACATTTTTTACCTTTCTTTTACTATCCTGAAATTGACCTCACGGATGATACAACCTACCTAAACACCTAACTTACAAAGGAACCAATATAAATGAGAAATAAATGAAAAAAACCATAATATAAATGAGAAGTAAATGAAAGTAACTTAAAATAATATATTTCAATATGTAAATGTTCACACATGAACACTATAAAAGATATAATGAAATATGTCACCTTTATGTAGAATCACTATAAATGTGACAGCTACAAAAGCAGACTGACAGAGGAATGTATTCTTGGGAAACTCAAAGGCCACAATTGATGGCGCTGATGCAGTTTCTAATGTGGTTTTGCCAAAATGGCAAACCTCTGGTAAAATTCTGAACAGAGTATCATCTTCCCTCAATTTACATGATAGCTGTGTTTCTGGAAAAGCAAGTGCACACTAAAACCATGCAAAAAATATTTTGTAGTTATATATACGTGGAGTTAGGTTCCAGGCTCAGATCATTATAAACAGGTTTTTTTTACCTTCAGAAATGTCCAGAGGACATCTAGAATTCATGCAGAAGACACACGAGGGGACTTTCTGTGGTGATGGGAATGTTTTATACCTTGATTGTTGCGGTGGTCACCTGCGTGTATATATTTATCAAAACTCCTCTAACTGTACACTCCAAATGGTGTCTTTTATACTGTTGTACCTCAAAAATTATATTTCTAAATTGTATCTCAAAAACTGATTTTAAAAAATGTCATGCACGATTGAAGAAAATTATTTAAAGTTAGGGAATCTGTGGGCTGGACCAGCAGCCTAGGAGCGCCCACACTAAATGCCACTCAATCATGGTTATATCCAAAAACATTTGCCACAGATTTCCAAAATATACCCTACTGAGCAATACCAGCCCCACTGTGAATATTTCCTGCTGTCTCTTAGTGGGATGGGAAGACACTAGAGGTTTTGAGCAGAGGAGGGATGTGACCTGACACGTCTGAAAAGGATTGTTCTAACCTTTGGGGCAGAGGTAGGCAAAGATCATAAAAGGCAGGTCAGAGATGACGGCGGCTTGGCCAAGGACAGTACCAAAGTGGGACTATGAGATGTACCAGGAAAGCCCTTCATAAGTTTCAGAGTACCTAAAGGGCATGTAAATAAAGAAAGAACTCAAAAAATGTTTGTTAAATTAAAAGAAGTAAAGAGTAGTAATTTTCAATATTCTTAACAATACTCATATCACATTACTTCATTATTTGATGCAACTAAAAAACACCCTGCGGTTTTAGCTGTGTCATTTTATATCTAAATACAATGACACATTATTTTCTGTTGAAATAAGATTCAACAAAAAGGTTTTTTTTCAAGTTTTTTTTTTTAAACTGCCACAAAAAACATATTTCTTGCTTAAGTAAAATATTTTATTTTGGCTACTTCTTTGATAATTTAGTTTTCAATACCTTAAGTTCAGTGTAGTGAATATCAGTCTGTCGTATGAGTTTTGCTAAGTGTGGAAATTCATTAGATTATGCTGGAATTGTTTTAAGACTAGAATCTACTAAGTTGAATAGTTTAAACTCTGAGATTGCAGATAATTTCTTATGATTTGTCATGTTCTCTTAAAACTGAGGAAAAACTAATTGAAGATTCTGTTTGGTTGACCACAGGTACACCGGTTTTATATTTAATGTCCCAATTTTTCCCTTGAAAATGCAGAAAAGTATTTATGAATGAAATGACTTTTGAAGTTTGCTTTAAAATAATCCTGTAGGGAGAGAGAATTAAGGGGATTCAGTGAAATAAGACTAGCCCTATGTTGATAACTGTCAAAGCTGGTTAATGAAGAATGGTGATTCATTTCACTGTTCTCTTTACTGTTGTATAAAATTATAATTTCTCACAATAAAAAGTTTTTAAAATCCAGGGCCTAATAATTCATTTAATATTTGTTGAATAACTGCTACGGCCAGACTTTTACTAGGGACTTGGGAAAGATTTATTAGCTATGAGGCTAACACATGTTAAGGAGTTCATATCTACATATATAAAAAAACAATTATAAAGCAATGTAAGGGTTATAATATTGTGTTAAATGCATAAAGTGCTGTAAGAGCTATGAAGGAGTGATTGATTCTGCCTGGTGAAATCACAGAATCTTCTCAGAGGACTGATGTTCAGATTGGGTCCTGTAGGTTAAATAGGCTTTTTCTGTAACAAAATGAAGGTGGGAAGCCTCCACAGAGAAGGCAACATAACTACAGAAAATCATCATATTCAGGCATTAAGAGGAATACAGAAGATAGTGAAAGAAATAAAAAGGTGTCAGATAGTAAATATTTGTATTTTTTACTGCCAGTATAGAAAACAGTGACTAACAATATACTGGGAGATCAAAATTTTCCTCCTGAATAAAGTTAATGTTTGAAAAAGCATTAAGAGGAAAACAGCAGAGAGTAGTGTTTTAAAACCCAAAAGGAGACAGCCTATAGAATGGGAAAAAATATTTACAAATCATATAATTGGTAAGGGTTTAGTATCTAGAATATATAAAGAACTCTTGCAACTCAACAATAAAAAGACAAAGAACTCAACTAAAACTTGTCAAAGAATTTGAATACACATTTCTCCAAAAAAGATACACAAATGGCCAACAGTTGTACAAAAAGATGCTCAACATCATAGTCATTTGGAAAACGCAATTCAAAACCACTATGAGGTACCACTCAACACCCACAAAGATGACTAAAAATTAAGGATATGAAGAAATTAGGACTCTTACTAGGAAGAATGTAAAATAGTGCAGACCACTTTGGAAAACAGTGTGATGGTTCCTTAAAAAGTTAAACATAGAATTACCATACGACCTACTGCTCCAAATACATGTACATGTATGTTCATAGCAGCACTACTGACAAAGCCAAAAGATAGAAGAAACAATGTCCATCAATGAAAAATGGACGTGGTTGAGGGAAAAATGGAGGAGTAATTGCTTAATGGACACAGGGTTTCGTGTTTCCTATAAAACATGAAAATGTTTTATAACTAGAGGTGGCAGTTACACAATATTGTGAATATACCTTGAGGATATTATGCTAAGCGAAATAAGCCAGTGAGAAAAAAGACAAACACTGTATGATTCCACTTACATGAGGTACCTAAAGCAATCAGATGCATAGATACAGAGAGTAGAATGGTGATTCTCTGGGGCCGGGGGTAAGGGGAAAAGGTGAGTTGTTATTTAATGGATATAGCTTTTCAATTTCTCAAGATTAAAACGTTCTGGATATCTGTTTCACCAAAATGTGAATATACTCAACACTACTGAACTGTACATTTTTAAATAGTGAAGATAATAAATTCTGTGTTATATTTTTTACCATAATTATTTTATTAAGACATTTTTTAAGTTTATTTATTTTGACAGAGAGAGAGAGAGAGCAGAAGGGGCAGAGAGAGGGAGAGAGAGAGAATCCCAGGCAGGCTCCACCACTGTCCGCGCAGAGCTCAATGTGAGGCTCGAACTCATGAACCGTGAGATCATGAAGTCAGATGCTTAACCAACTGAGCTGAAGTTTCTCTCCAACTGAGCCACCTAGGTATCCTGTACCATAATTTTTTTTTAAAAGGCAAGACACCACTCAATCTAACACTGAACATTGGAACAATAAAAATTCTAAATCTGAGACAATAATTATTTCTGGGGAAGGAGGAAAGGGAAGGGCTAAAAAGAGATCTCAGTTCTTCTATCTGTCATGTTTAAATCTGAAGCAAATATGACAAAACATTAGAATTTAAGATAAGCAAAAAATTCCACTAAATGAAAGACACCAGGCACAAGGAGTCACATATTATATGGTCTCCTTTGTATGAAATACCAAGAATAATAAATAGAGACAGATGTGGGGCGCCTGGGTGGCTCAGTCGGTTAAGCGTCCGACTTCAGCTCAGGTCACGATCTCGCGGTCTGTGAGTTCGAGCCCCGCGTCAGGCTCTGGGCTGACAGCTCAGAGCCTGGAGCCTGCTTCCGATTCTGTGTCTCCCTCTCTCTCTGCCCCTCCCCCATTCATGCTCTGTCTCTCTCTGTCTCAAACATAAATAAAGGTTAAAAAAAAAAATTAAAAAAAAAATAGAGACAGATGAGAGCCACCCCTGGTGGCTGCCAGGGGTTGACAGAAAAATGGAGGAGTAGGAAGTAATTGCTTAACAGGCACAGGGTTTCATTTTAGGTCATGAAAATGTCTTGGAAATAAACAAAGGTGGCAGTTACACAACACTGTGAATATACTAAATGCCACTGAATTGTTCACTTAAAAGTGGTCAATTTTATGCTATGTCAATGTCATGTCACATTAAAAATAACACTAAGTAAGGGGAGAAGTTCAAGGAAGGAAGGATACTTATTGAAAAGGGTCAGATGCCCCACATGAGTGGAAGAGGATGTACACTAAGAGGTCATTAGACCTGGCAAGTAGGAAGTCCATTTAGGAGAAGTGTGCTAGTAGTCAGATTGTTGGGGTTGCAATAGATGGGCCAGTGTAGTAGTTCATGGGAATCTTGAGTATTTTGTAGAATAAGGGGAGTCAGTGGAGAGGGAAAGACTGGAGACAGATAAAAGAGATATTTGTACAGCACAACTAGGAAGAGATAAAAGAAGGCAGAGAAGGTTTAACAGGGAGAGAGGTTAGCCTAGGAAAGGACTAAGAATCCTAACAATGGAGAGAAACAAGTAAGTATGAGGTAAATTTATGATTTCCAAATTTTACTTGGAAAGCAGAGAGAGGGAATGGGTTTAAACTTGGTAATTCCTATTTTTTCTAGGAATGAGGAAGCAGGGTATAGGGCTTGGACAGCCACGGGGGTACCAAGAATGAATAAGAAGACTGCCTTTATTTTCTTAAAATTTTTTTTTAATGTTTATTTATTTTTGAGAAAGACAGAGAGAGAGAGAGCACGAGTAGGGGAGGCACAGAGAAATAGGGAGACACAGAATCTGAAGCAGGCTCTAGGCTCTGGGCTGTCAGCACACAGCAATGTGGGGCTCGAACTCATGAACCTTGAGACCATGACCTGAACCGAAGTTGGACGCTTAACCAACTGAACCATGCAGGAGCCCCAGAGGACTGCCTTTCAAGAAGAGTTAACACATATTCTTCTCAAGCTATTACAAAAAATAGAAAAGGAAGGAAAACTTTCAGATTCATTTTATGAGGCTAGCATTACCCTGATACCAAAACTAAATAAAGACACCACAAAAAAAGAGAACTGCAGGCCAATATCTCCAATGAACATAGATACAAAAATCCTAAACAAAATACTAGCAAATCAAATCCAACAATACCTTAAAATAATCATTCACAGGGAGCCTGGCTGGCTCAGTCAGAGGAGCATGCAACTCTTGATGGTGGAGTTGGGGTCGAGCCCCATGTTGCGTGTGGAGATTACTTAAAAAATAAAGAAAGAAAGAAAGTTCTTAAAAAAAAATCATTCACCATGATCAAGTGGGATTTATTTCTGGGTTGGAAGTGCTGTTCATGACATCGATGAGAGAAAGGATAAGAACCATATGATCATTTCAATAGATGCAGAAAAAGCATTTGACAAAGTACAGCATCCTTCACCATACACAAAAGTAAACTCAAAATGGATTAAAGACCTAAATGTAAGACCTGAAATCACAAAATCCCTAGAAGAGAGCACAGGCAGTAATATCTCTGACATCAGCCATAGCAACATTTTTCTAGATAGGTCCCCTGGGACAAGAGAAACAAAAGCAAAAATAAACTATTGGGACACATCAAAATAAAAAGCTTCTGCACAGCAAAAGAAACAATGAACAAAACTAAAAGACAAACTACTGAATTGGAGAAGATATTTGCAAGTGACATATCCAATAAAGGGATAGCATCCAAAATGCATAAAGAACTAATACAACTCAACACCTCCAAAAACAAATAATCCAATTAAAAAATAAGAAGTCATGAACAGACATTTCTCCAAAGACATCCAGATGGCTAACAGACACGTGAGAAGATGCTCAACATCACTAATCATCAGGGAAATTCAAATCAATACTACTAAGAGATATCATCTCATACCTGTCAGAATGGCTAAAATCAAAAACATGAGAAACAAGTGTTGGTGAGGATGTAGAGAAAAAGGAACCCCTGTGCACTGTTGATGGGAATGCGAACTGGTGCAGCCACTCTGGAAAACAGTATGGAGATTCCTCAAAAAGTTAAAAATAGAGCTACCGTACAATCCAGGAATCACACTACTGGGTATCTACACCCAAAATACAAAAACACTAATTCACCAGGATACATACACCCCTATGCTTCCAGCAGCATTATTCACAACAGCCAAGATATGGAGGCAGCCCAAGTGTCCATCAAATGATGAATGGATAAAGAAGAAGAAATATATACACATACACAATGGAATGTTACTTAGCCATAAAAAAGAATGAAATCTTGCCATTTGCAACAACATGGATGGATCTAAAGAGTATAATGTTAAGTGAAATAAGTCAGAAAGACAAATACTATATGATTTCACAAGTATGTGGAATTTAAGAAATAAACAAGCAACAGAAAAAAAAAAAAAAAAAAGAGAGAGAGAGACACACACAAACCAAGAAAAAAACTCTTAACTATGGAGAACAAATTGATGGTCACCAAAGAGCAGCTGGGGGAAGGGTGGGTAAAATGGGTGATTAGGATTAAGGAGTGGACTTGTGATAAGCACCAGATAATTAAAATAAAAACTTAAAAACAGATAAAGAGATAGATAAATAAATGACTGGGCAGCTTTGAGGGCTTTGGTGGAAATCATAAATATCTTGTGTATACACATACACACAGACACACAAATCCACAATTAAAAACTTTAACTGTTAAAAGCATTGCATAATTAATATTATACCTCATAAATTGCTCATCAGAAATAAAACCACTATACTGTACCATCTGTATGACACGTTATTGGATTTGTGACATATTATACATATACTTAAAAGTAGTCTTTACGTAACATGCAAGAGAAAGATCAGTCAAGAATAAACTGAGAGAGCAAATTGGTATCTACTGAAGCAACATCAAATGTCAAACATTCAACTAGGAAAAGGAAATGAAAGATCTCTAGGGGACAAGTTAGGATTAAAGAAACATACAAATATCTCACTAAAATTTTGAAATGAGACTACTTAACTATTGACAAGGAGAGGGTAGATAATAATTGCTTTGATAAATTACATAGCTCATTTCTTTGAAATGAAGGAAATACATACCTTAAAGTTTAAAATAAACTATTTTTAAGGTTTGTTTTTCAAACAAAAGTAACTGGCAGAACATAATACAAGAAAATTTTACAATTATTTTAATGCACTGAATGCTTATAGTTCAAAGTTAAGAAAAATGAGCTATCTATGAACAGTAAGTGCCTTTAAACAACTTTTAAACTACTAGATGAACTTGAATATGGCTACAAAATGGGCAGCTTGAAATGTGATAGTCACTGACGAGGCAAGGTAATCATCTAGTGATTTCACTGAATGAAACACAATATGCATGTAAGGTGCCTTGTGGAATTCCATGGGCATTAAAATTTTTTTACACAGTGTTATGATACGTTCTGGAAATGAAATTTCCCCCTATAGAGTTTAGGGTTTAGGTTTAGAGTTTAGAAATTTCCCTCTATAGAGTTGAATAGCTCCCTAACAACACCAATTATGTATGTTTGACTACAGGCTGAATAACCGAGAAGCTCAAAGAAATCTCAGCTTTAACAGTGGTCTACACAGAAACATGAAATGAAAAATTTTTCACAGAATAATGAAAGTTATAGATAAAAAGAGAAAATCACATTGGTACTTTTTAAAAAAGATTTTATTGAAAAAAAATTTTAAGTTTATTTATTTTGCAAGAGACAGCGTAAACGGGAGGCAAGGGAGGACCAGTGCAGAGCCAGATGTGGGGCTCAAACTCATGAAACTGTGAGATCATGATCTGAGACAAAACCAAGAGTTGGATGCTCAACTGACTGAGCCACCCAGGTACCCCTTAAGGATTTTATTTTTAAGGAATCTCTACACCCAATGTGGGTCTTGGAACTTACAACCCCAAAAGCAAGAGTCACATGCTCCACTAACTGAGCCTGCCAGGTGTCTCCACATTGGTACGTTAAACAAAATTTACTTTTTACTGTGGCAAAACATACCTAACATAAAATTTACTATTTTAAGGTTTTTAAAGTATATGGTTCAAGCAATGAAACTGAATTAGTTATCAAAAATTCCCAACAAACAAAAGTCCAGGACCAGACAGCTTCACAGGTGAATTAAAGAAAAGTTAATATCTACTTTTCTCAAATTATTCCAAAAACTAGAAGAGGGAGGAAAGTTTCCTGATTCATTCTATGAGGCCAAAACCAGATAAAGACACCACAGAAAAAGAGAACTACAGGCCAATATTTCTGGTGAACACAGATGCAAAAAATCTTCAACAAAATATTAGCGAACAAAATCCAGCAATATATTAAAAAATATCATTCACCACAACCAAGCGGGATTTAGTCCCAGGATGCAAAGATAACTCAATATTTGAAAATCAATTAACATAAAAAAATCACATCAACAAGAGAAAGGACAAAACCGTATGATCATTTCAATAGATGCAGAAAAAGAATTTGACAAAGTACACCATCCATTCATGATAAAAACCCTCAACAAAGTACATACCTCAACATAATAAAGGCCATATATGAAAAACCGACAGGTAACATCATCTTTTAAATGGTAAAAAACTGAGAGCCTTTCCCCTAAGGTCAGGAACAAGACAAAGATATCCACTCTCACCACTTTTATTCAACAAAGTACTGGAAATCCTAGCCAAAGCAGTAACAAAAAGAAATAAAAGGCATCCAAATTGGTAAAACTTTAAATATTTGCAGATGACATGATATTCTATATAGAAAATCCTAAAGATTTTACCAAAAAACTACTAGAACTGTTAATGAATTCAGTAAAGTCACAGGATACAAATTGAAGATACAGAAATCCATGACATTTCTATAGAGTAATAATGAAGTAGCAGAAAGAGAAATTAAGAAAACAGTCCCATTTACAAATGCACCCAAAATAATAAGATACCTAGAATAAATTTAACCAAGAAGGTGAAAGATTTGTACTCTGAAAACTATAAAACACTGATTAAAAAAAATGAAGATGACATAAGGAGATGGGAAGATATTCCAGACTCATAGATTGGAAGAACAAATGCTGTTAAAATGTCCATACTACCCAAATTAATCTACAGATTTAATGCAATCCCTATCAAAATACCAACTGCATTTTTTGCAGAACTAGAATAAATAATGCCAAAATTTGTATGGAACTGCAAAAAGACCCTAGCCAAAATAATATTAAAAAAGAAAAATAAGGGCCATCTGGGTGCTCTGGCAGTTAAGCATCTGACTCTTGATTTTGGCTTAGGTCATGATCTCATGGTTGTTGAGTTTGAGCCCTGCGTCATGTCAGAGCTCGCTACTAGCAGTGAGGAGCCTGCTTGAGATTCTCTCTTTCTCCTTTTCTCTCTCTCTCTCTCTGCTCCTCCCCAGCTTGGGCTCGCTCTCTCTCAAAATAAATAAATAAACTAAAAAAAAAAAAGGAGAAACAAAACTGGAGATATCACAATCCCAGATTTCAAGATATACTACAAAGCTGTAGTGAAGAAAACATGTAGTACTGGCACAAAAATAGACACATAGATCAACATAATGAATAGAAAATCCAGAAATAAACCTATGATTATAAGGTCAATTAATCTTCGACAAAGGAAGCAAGAATACGCATTTGGAAAGAGTCTCCTCAACAAATGATGTTGGGAAGAAGAGACAGTTACATGTCTAAGAATGAAATTGGACCACTTTCTTATACCATACACAAAAATAAATTCAATATGGATTAAGGACCTACGTGTGAGACCTGAAACCATAAAACTCCTAGAAGGGAGCACAGGCAGTAATTTCTCTGACATGGAACACAGCAACATTTTTCTAGGTATGGCTCCTGAGGCAAGGGACACAAAAGCTGAACTGTTGGCACTGTACCTAAATAAAAAGTGTCTTCATAGCAAAGGAAACAACGAACAAAAATTCCCTGAAAGACAACCTACTGAATGGGAGAAGATATTTGCAAGTTACATATCCAATAAAGGTTTAGTATCCAAAATATATAAAGAAGTGATACAACTCAACACCCAAAAAACAAATAATTAAAATAGTTAAAATTAAAATAGCTAAAAAATGGGCAGAAGACATGAACAGATAATTCTCCAAAGAAGACATCCAGATGGCCAAAAGACATATGAAAAAATGTTCAACGTCACTTATCATCAGGGAAATGCAAATCAAAACCACACACCTGTCAGAATGGCTAAATTCAAAAACATGAGAAACAACAAGTGTTGGCAAGGATGTAGAGAAAAAGGAACCCTCACGCACTGTTGGTGGGAATGCAAACTGGTGCAGCCACTATGTAAAACAGTATGGAGGTTCCTCAAAAAATTAAAAATACCATATGATGCAGTAATTCCACTACCTGGTATTTACCCAAAGAATATGAAAACACTAATCTGAAAAGATACACACCCCCAAGTTTATAGCAGCATTATTTGCAATAGCCAAATTATGGTAGCAGCCTAAGTGTCCATGGATTGATAAATGGATAAAAGGTGATATATATATACACGTATATGTGTGTATATATACGTGTATATATACACATATATATACACGTATATATACACACACGTCATTAAAAAGAATGAAATCTTGCCAAATAAGTCAGTCAGAGAAAGACAAATACCAACTGATTTCAGTCATATGTGGAAATAAGAGACAAAACAAATGATCAAGGGAAAAAAAGAGGCTAACCAAAAAACAAACAGACTCTGAACTATAGAGAACAAACTTGAGGTTACCAGAGGGGGAGGTAGAAGAACAGATGGGTGAAATAGGTGAAGGGGATTAAGAGTACACTTTTCATGATGAGCACTGACTAATGTGTAGAACTGTTGCATCACTGTATTGTACACCTGGAACTAATATAAACTACACTGGAATTAAAAAAACAAAAAAAAGAAAAAAAAAAAGATCCACAACTGCTCTATTCCCCCTACCCTCAGTCCCTGGTAAATACCAATATACTTAATGTTTCTATGAATTTGAATGCTTTAGATACCTCATGTAAGTGGAATCACAATTTATTTTTTTTAATTTTATTGAGAAATAATTGACATGTATCACTGTGTAAGTTTAATGCATACATCATGATGTTCTGACTTATATATATTGTGAAATGATTACCACAATTGGTTCACCTAATCTCCATTATCACGAATAAAAGAAGGAAAAAAAAACCTTTCTCTTTGTGATATGAACTCTTAGGATTTACTCTCTTAACAACTTTCCTATACATTATATAGCAGTGTTAACTATAATCATCATGTTGCATATTACATCCCCAGTACTTAATCTTATTAAGTGGAAGTTTGTACTTTTTGACCATCTTCCTCCAAATCCTCCTCTCCTCCACCGTTTACTGCTAGTAACCAAAAGTCTGATCTCTTTTTTTATGAGCGTGGTTTATTTTTTTCTTTTTTAGATTCTACATATAAGTGAGACCATTCAGCATTTTTCTCTGTCTACAATTTATTTTTAATCCAAAATATTAGCAGTCACTGAATGAAAGGGATTTTTCCTTGTTTTATTTTGGGGCTTTCTGTTGCTAATTGGGCCTGAGCCCAGTAAATACACTGGATGGATTTTATATGGTACAATCATATTTCACAGCCCCTGCTAATGATCCATTTCTGAATATAGAAATTGAATGTCATTATGTTGAAAGATCACTAATTAGATACTAAGGTAGTACTTGACTTTGAAGTTATTTATAAAATTTTAATTTTTCTTTGGATGTTAAATGAAATGGATGTTTTAACATCTTTGGAAGTTAAAAGAAAAGTTAGAGGGTAGATTTAATTACTGCATTCACCTGCAGTTAGTATTTATTACTATACTCTTTAACCTTTGTTATACAACACTGGGAAATTTTCATTGAGTGGAGAATTGCCTGGGTTTTGGTTCCAGTTCTGCCATCTATATGACCTTGGGCAAATCATTTAATTCCTTTAAGCTTAGGCATTATTATCCCCAGTAGTATTCTAATCCATAAAGATGGATGGAGATAATCATACTTGGCTTACCTACCTTGCGGTAGAGTTATGGGAATAAATGGAGAGTATTATGTCAAAAAGCTCTGAAATATTAGCTTTGGAAATACATATTAAGGATTAAAGAAATCTCATCCTTTCCCAAACTTCTCTCCATTTTTATGTGCCTTTTTCTACAAATGTTATGCCATACTAGACTAAAAAGTTACGCTGCTTTTTCCCCAGTTCCCTATCTATCGGACTATATGCTTCAAAAGTAAACTCACATTAAAAATGGTCAGCAGCTTTACAGCTTTTTTTTTTTTTTTTTTGTGGTGACTAGGCCTAGGAATAAGGGAGTAAGGGATACCAGAAATAAATTAGAGAAGAATTCCCCTCCCTTCTTCCGTATTCACTCTCCTGTAACTTCCTAGTTAGGAGACCTTTAGTTTGAAAATGTAGACACGACTAAGAGGTGTTTATACATGACAAGTGAATATTACAAGTGCTACTTTGGGGGAATCTCAGGAATGGTTTGAATCCTCATCTGCAGTTTCACTTAAATTACACCAGATATTAAAGCATTGTGACTCAGTGGTTTGTGCAACAAGCTGGAAACTCAGGACCTGTGGGTTCTGGCCATGCGTCTGACATTTGTATTTTACAAGTGAGCTAGTCATGCCCACTCCCATGTTTTATTTAGTTTTCATCTATTAATGAGGGCAATGATGCGAAATTACATCCCAGAGTTGTTAAAAAAGAACAAAGAACAACTTGCAAAGAGTCACAATGCCATGAAAGCCATAACAAAGGTAATTTTCATGAAAGAATATACATAAAAATACTCCAAAAGTTAAAATTTCTATACAGATATAAAGCATTACTTTTACCTGAGTGAGGGGGGAAGGGTACACTGTGAATATGAAACAGGTAGATAATCCTGAAACCCATTTTGAATTATTGGTTTCAAACTCCACCCCCTCCCCCAACCTTCACAAAAGTAGTAAGAAGATAAATTTTGAAAGCAGTATTTTGGTTTTCCTTTCATCCCTCATGTCTTTACCCAGAGTGAAGGTGGAGAGTGAGTAGGGCAAGAGCCCAAAGAAGGGCTCTTTTACAGGAGGTAAAAAAGTAAAAGGTTCAGAAATCATTCACTGTTTGTTTTTTTAACCAGTTTCTTATTTTGTGTTTTTGGTGAGCGAGGGTAATGTGTGTAGCACACTAATTCTGAAACATACCTCCTAGAAGACGAAACCACGGCTTAGAGAGCTTAAGTGACACCCTGGGTAAGAAATGGAGTGGGCGTTTGAAACTTCATCTCTCTCACTTCACACACAGCCCATGCTCTTTCTTGTTGCCCTGTTCTGTTTCAGGAAAAGCAGAATTTCTTTTTGGAATAAATGCCAAACAGACCTGTCCTGAAAAGTTATTAAGTCAAGTTGTTCCAGGGATTCTCCCCACCTCTCTCATGGCCACATGGGTTGTATCGTGACATCTCTACACATCTCTATATGCCTGCTTAATGTTTCTTTCTTGACTAACTGGATTCTTTATAATTTCTATTCTTACAAGGCCTGCCCTAATTGTACCCCATGGCATTCAGCTTCTATCCTTGCTGTTTAATGCTCTCTAGGTTTCTAAGTTCGGATTCTGAACAGTGAGAACTGCTTGGCCAACATGATGTTTCTACACCAGGTCACAGGATGCTGGCCAGTTTTACATGGGGATTAGTTAATTTGGGTCAAGTGCGGCTGACGATGAGCAAGATAGTCAAGTTTCTTGAGAACTGTTGTAGGTCGGTATTCTGAAACTTAGCCTGTGCTACTTAAAAAATTCTCTCAAATAAGATCTGCTTTCATTTTTCTTCATTTGTATGTTTTTATTAACGATATTGCAGGGACACCTGGGTGGCTCAGCTGGTTAAGTATCAGACTAGACTTTGGCTCAGGTAATGATCTCACAGTTTGTCAGATCAAGCCCCACAGTGGGCTCCGTGCTTGGGATTCTCTCTCTCTCTCTCTCTCTCTCTCTCTTTCTCTCCCCATCCCCCGCATGTTCTCTCTCTCTCTCCCAAAATAAACTTAAAAAAAAAAAGAATTATAAAGAAGATATTGCCATTCTTCTTATCACCTAGATTGGAAGTCTAAAAAATTTTAAATAGATTTAATTTTGTTGGAAAAGTAATGCACACAGAGTAAAATATTTGGAATATAAAAGGGTATACACACTGGAAGTTGTCTCCTTTCTACCAAAGATTCTCAAAGCCCTCCTAGAGGCCAACACAAGCGAACAGTTTTTGAAGTATTTTTTGCAAAGTTCTATGTTCAAGCATTTTATCCACATTCTATTTTACATAAAAGTAAATAAATACCATAAATACAATGCCTACCTTGTCTCATTTAGTAAGTACGTCTTGGGGCCTATTCCACATAAAAATATAAAGATTATTTTTTTCATATTTTGAATGGCTTCAAAAAACTTAATTATATGTATGTGATTTTGTTTTTTAACTAGTCCCTTTTGGTATGAAGGTATATTGTTTCCACTTTTACTACAAATAGGGTTGCAATAAGTATATATGTTTGTATACAGCTGTAAATATTATCTATAAATTTTTCAGCCAAAGCATGCATAACGTTTCCATTTTTATACATTTATGGACAAACTGCCTCTCATCATCTGTGCATGAAAGTTTCCATTTGCCCATACCATGCATAGCCCTGTGTACTGTGAACCTTTCTGATCTCTTCTAATTTGGTAATTTCAGTCATTTGTAATTCTACCTTCTTTCTTGTTCACTAAGTCAGTCAGTCATCTAGTTCTCTGAGTTCTTTGTCTCTCTCAATTCCAATTCCATCTGTGTCTTTTTTTTTCCTTAATTTTTATTTTAGAGAGAGTGAGAAAGAGCAGGGGAGAGAGAGGCAGAGGTTGGGGGAAGAGAGAGAGAGGGTGAGAGAGAAAATTCCGAGCAGACTCCACATTCAGCGTGGATCCCCACTTGAGGCTTGATCCCATGACCCTGGGGTCATGACCTGAGCCGAAATCAAGAGTCAGTGCTCAACCAACTGAGCCACCCAGGCGCCCCATCCATGTCTTTGTAATTGAAGTACTATGACCTTAGTTACAGCTTTTGTTGCTTCATGTATTGGCTCCTAATACCTCATTCCATTCTTTCCACTTATTAAGTCATGATTTATCTAAAAAGTGCCAGATTGCTATTTTCCTAATTCTACTTCTATTCTCAAAATCCTTTGGTGACTTCCACTGACAATATGAAGTGCGCATCATTCTCCAGGCATTCAACATCCTCCAGAATCCAATCCCTATCCACTTTAGCGCCTTCACACATATATAAAGATTCTGCTACAAACTTCTGTTTTACTGTCTTCATGCTTTTTGTTTCATCACTTCTCTTACGTGGAAGCTCTTCTTTCCGTTCAAACCCAATTTCACATATCCTTCAAGGATAGGACCACTGCATCGTGATAACCAATTCACAATTGTCTCTTCTCAGAACTGTTAAACGACTCAACATCTGTATCACTCATTTGGTATCACTCATGGTATAACTAACCGCTTATTGTTTTTCCTCCAGGCTATGCAGTCTAAGAAGCCATCCCTAAAAACACTGATGTATCTTGCATGTGCGTGCGCGCACACACACACACACACACACACACAGCATAATCTCTCATATTTACAACCCTTCATATTTTGAGGTAGACAAGAAATATCTGTAGATTGAAACATGACCTAAGTATGTTAAAATGAGGAAGGTACTGCCAAGCCCTTGCAAAAGAGTTTAAATACACAGAGGTACATTTGTTCTCCCTAACCTACATCAGATGCCACAGGTAGCTGCTAAGAACTCAAAAAACACACAGTGTTACAGGAAAGAGAGAGAAGCATGCCAATTAAGAGGAAAAGTAAAAAAATTGCAAAAACACTAGTCAAAATAGACTCAGTAACTCAAAACAAGTAACACTTCCCATCAGACTGTCCCTAGACCGTTAGACAACTTGTCTAGCATATAGTCTTTATAAATCACCCTCTGGTTTGTACATTCTTTTGATATATCAAAAGTAGAAGTACTCTTGATCATCTGCCCATTTCTTTGCTGAGAGTCTAATTTCTTTTCCAGTTCTGGAGGAAAAGGGGTACCTACAGCAAGCTATCTTAGTAGGTGATCAAGTCCAGATCCTGACCTTTCCATCCAGTGAAATGGAGTCTCAGTAACTGATTAAAGTAAAATACTCCAGACCCTTGTTTCAGATAAAACTTACCTTAGAAACTGAACTGTTCCTCTAAGTGAATTTTTAAATATGGAACAAACCTGTATCATTTTACACTGCATATATATATATTATATATATATATAAATATATATTATATATTTAAATATAAATATAATATATAATAATATATAATTTATAACATAATATAAATATAAATATATATAAATATATATAATGTAAAATGTATATTTTTATATGTAAATGCATAGTTAGAGATTTAGAAAGGCACACCTGCAAGTGCCTATTTCTGAGAGGAGGAGTGGATTAGTACACACTAATTGTATTATTAAAAAAATTTTTTTTATCTGCGACTCATACCTATTCTCTTGAAGGAGTTTATTCCATAGTAGTTCTAAACATTTATCTGGGAAAAGGGGGCTATCACTTATATTTTCTATTTAACCAAATTCCTTGACCAAGCAGTGTATCTGTAAAAAATGCTTGTGGGTATAAGTGACCAAAAAAAAGTCTATGAATAAAATCCTTCACTTCTGTCACATTACCACATGTTTACCTTCCTTAGAGGAAATATAACCGTTGTACTGAAAACAAGATTTGCGTTCTAGTTTTGGCTCTGCTAAGAATATGCTGAGGGAACTTAGGCGAATCACTTTCTTTGTAAAATGGTTAATTAGACTAGGACGGATATTCTGATCACTAGATTTACAAAGATGTATAAAGATTTATACAATCCATTCAATGGAGAAAAATCTATTACTCATTTTGGAAGGGCTGCGAATCTAAGCGCTAGATAAATTCCCTTTCATTCAGCAATCACAACCCCCAACACAAGCGTGTTGGATGCACTCCAACTAGGAGCTCACTCGTCAGGGTTTGGACGGATTTGCAAAAAAGCAAAAGTCCTTTCACTCAAGAAACGTTTCCTTTTTCTTGACCGTAGCCATTCCCCAAAGTGCCAATGTCTAATTGCCGTCAATAGTCACCAAACCACTAGTAAGATGAAGACATACCTGCTGTGAACGTGGAGGTGACACAACTACAGTTCCCAGCATGCCTCTCTATCCCACCGCCGCCCTCTCCCGCCCCCGCGGGTCTCCCTGGACTCCCTGGACTCCCGCGGGTCGGGACTTGTAGTCCTAGCCCACAGTTGTGGGCGGCGCGGAAGCGCTCTAGAACGATGCTTTTCCCACTAGCAGGCCGTGAGCCCGCAAGTTCCAACTAAAATCCTACTCGACTGACTAGGATTTACTCTGTTCAGAGGCGGACTCCCTCCTTCCAGACCTCCTCAGACCTATTAGCAGGCGGGGCGGAACCACGCCCCGGAAGTAGAGTCAAGTAGCCCAGCCGACAGCTAAAAGCCTTCCAGCCACTCCGAGAGGGGCTAGCACCGGCAGGGCGGGCTTGGGAGAGTAGCCCGGAGGCGGGGTGGGCGGGGTGGGGTGGGGTGAAATCGGCGCGTCCTAGCGCCTTGGGCGGAGCTACGGCGCGGGGCCGCGCGTCTGGGTGGCGGCGGGGCCGCGCCCGTGGGGAGAGGCGGCTGCGGGTGCTGGTGGAGGTGGGGGGGGGGGGAGGAGGAACCGGGAAGGGGGGGGCAGGGAGAGCGGAGAGCCGTGTTCCTGAGGCGGTGGCGGCGTCTCCCAACGAAGGAGGAGGAGGGCGGGGAAGGAGGATGGAGCAAGCTGGGGGTTGGGGTTGGCGCTAGCCGCAGCGGCTCGCCTCGTACTGTGGGAGAGCGGCCGCTGCTCCTGGAAGTTGTGGGGTCGGGAACCGGGCCGGTGCTGCCGCTGCCGCCGCCTTAAGCGGTGAGGAGCCGAAAGGAGTGGCGAGGCTAGGCGGGGGTCGGGAGGGAGGGGAAGGGCCGGGAAAGCGAGCTGGGGAAGACTGAGCGAGCTCTGCGCCGGGCGGGCGGGCGGCGGGGGGGCCAGCCACCGCAGCCGGGGGGACGCGGGAGGATGGAGCAAGTGGAAATCCTGAGGAAATTTATCCAGAGGGTTCAGGCCATGAAGAGTCCGGACCACAATGGGGAGGACAACTTCGCCCGGGACTTCATGGTGAGTCCTTCTCCTTGCTGTCGCCTCCTTTCGCCGGCACCGGAGCCCACCACCGCCTCGCCCAGCCGGCCCGGGCAGCCAGCGCTTTGTGTGCAGCTGAGAGGAGAGGGGCGGAGTGGCGCGCACCAACTCCTTAGGGCCGGGTGGTCTCGAAGGCCGGCGGGAGGTGAGACCGCCTCCGCCCCTCGGCCGCCTTCCCTCCCATCCCGCTTTCGCGGCCCCCACCGCGGGCGCCAGGGGCGCGAAAGGAGCGGCCCCGGCGGAGCCCGCACTCTGCACCGCCGCCGGCGACCACCTATTGTTTCTCGGGCCGGGAATCGAAGCCGAAGGAGGTGCAGACCCGGGGCGGGAGGGGGGGCTCGTCCCTCCACCCCCACTCCCTAACCAGCCTGCCCCTCCTGGGAGGGTCGAGGCAAGGTGTCTACCCTGGGTGGAGAGCAGATCGCAGCTGATGGAGGGACGGGGGTGTTGAGGTTGGCATTAACTCCTGGGGTCCCTTTGCTCAGGCTGGTCTCAGAAGTGGGCAAGGGAGGAGTTCTGCCGTTTTTTGGGTTCGCAGTTATTATTCCAAGGCTTGGGAAAGGATTGTCCGTAGGGAATCCCTTGGTTTGCCCAATTCCATCTACCCTCGTCCGGTCTCTTGTCTCTGGAGACCCAGGTTTGAGATGGGGTTGGGGTCATCGTGACTTTAGGTTGACGGGTTGTGTGTGTGTGTGTGTGTGTGTGTGTGTGTGTGTGTGTGTGTGTGTGTAGGGGGTAAGTGTGTGTGTGTGTGGAGGGGGTGATTATCCTGAAGGAAGCCTACTTCGGACTCCCTAGGGGATATTGTCGAAGGCGGAGGGGATGTGACTATCACTTCCTATCCGGGGTGGGGGTGGGGAACTTGGGAACAATAGTCCTGGTGGGGCGGAGGCAACGAAACGGGCTGAAGCCCTGAACTGGGAGATAACCTTCTCAGCCTCCCCCCGCCCCCCTCTTTCCGCCCTCTGCTTGGTCTGGCTGGCTGGAGAGGAGGTTAAAAGTCTTGTTCGTGAAATTGCTCTAGATACATCACTTATTGAGGGGGTCAGATACAAAGGCGTGGGACCAGAAGTCGACTTCCTACATTGTCCCTCCGGCCCCCCTTTTATTTTTCTGCTGGACAATGTTCCCTTTAGGGTTGTTTCTCGGCTTAGGAGGCGGTGGTTGCGGCTGCTGCTCCTACGGATATTGCGCAAGACTGGGGCGTTGGAAACTCTGGAGGTCTGGGGAATGGAAAAGGAAGTGGGACTTTGGGAAGAGGTTGCTCCTTAGCCTTGGCGGGGTTTGAGAATGGGAAATAAGCTAGGGAAAATTTTGCGCCTGGGCAAGATACAACTCCAAGAATAAGCACTTAACTCCGAAATTCTCGATTGTAAAAAGGATACACAGTTAATGTCTATAAAAATGAATGAGCAGCAAACGCTGGCTAGTTTTTGTTTCAAAGTACAGTTTAATTGTTTACAAGGTGCAGGTGATATGACTTTTAGTACTGAAATGCTTTTTCACATTTTAAAGCGACTCCAGTCTAGTAAAGCTTTAGCATTAAAATTGTTAACAGCTTATAAAATAGATCGTTGACCTTACTCAATATAATAATGATATTGTTGAGCTTTGTGATTCCCGCCTTCCTAGACCAATAATAGAGGATAGGAGTAAGATTTTGTTAGTATCTTTTCAGAACAGAAAAATATAAATAATCTATGACTTATTTTAAACATTTTCTGTTGATATTTAGCCTATGTATTTTTGAAAAATTAATTTTTGGTCGAAGTAAAGGTAAGGAACATTTTCTCATCTTACATTGAGAATTTTGATTGTGTTCATATCTTTTGGGTAGTGTCACCAATAATTGGATGGAGTCCCTTTTTTCTATATTTTTAGCAAAAATAGAAAATATTTACTTAAGATATTTTAAAAGTTTAAAATTAGTCTATTGCAGTCTTATTTTGGTTATGGAAGAAGAGGTGGTGTGGTCCTTGGTCACTTCTCCTTTGCATGCTAGTCATCTGGTTATCCCTGGGCACATCCTGTCAGGAAAGAGCATTGTTTGGTGATGAAGGCCATCAGGACAGGTGCCCAGTCTCTGAACTACAGGGGAAGTAGCCTTGGGGTTTGTGCTTTGGGGATGAGTCAGGGATTCCTATTGGAGATTTCATTTCTGAAGGACTAAATGAGTTTCTTTTTTTTCCATAATACCTAGGGATACTAGGTGAGTCTACATTCGAGATTTGATGACTAAGGCTATTCTTTTATAGTGCTTGCTTTTTTTATTCCATGACTTGATAAGCAATAGCTATAATTAAGACTGCTAGATTGTGCTTTTTCCCTTGGGTGGTATGCTGGTGGGAAACCATGCCCTTCTACCATGGAAAGAGAATAGAAAATCAGCTAATAATTTTAAGTGTTCTGTTATTCTTCAAATCTTATGTGGGCTAAAAATGCATTTTTAAATTTTAGCATTTTAGAACTGAGCCTTAGAGATAATCTAGCTGTTATAATCTTGTTCAAGTATAAAGTACTAATGTTCATTGTTTCAAATTTGGAAATTATAGACTAATTAATAATGCCTTACTCTTAGGAAGTGGGTGGACATCCAAAATGTTTTCTTTCCATTGTTGTATCCAGCCTACCTAGTCCCATCACTCAAAGGCTGTCTCTGTTTAATGCATCTGTGTGACCATACGATATATTCCATTTTACATATATATATTTTTTCCATTTTGTGTATATATATACATATATATAGTCCATTATATATATAAATATATATATGTATTTTAAATGTTTATTTATTTTGAGAGAGAGAGCACGCATACGCATGTGAGCAGGCAGAGGAGGGTAGAGAGGGAGACAGAGCATCCCAAGCAGGCTCTGCATGGTCAGCAGTGAGCCTGTCGCAGGGCCTAACTTACAAACCGGGAGATCATGACCTGAGCTGAAGTCGGATGCTTAACCTACTGAGCCACCCAGGTGCCCCAATATCGTTGTTGTTGTTTTTTAACTTAACATTTTGATAAGTGTTTTTCACTTGCAAAAGTCATTTTCAGTGGCTATATAATATATTTCACCTGGCAACCATTTTATAGCTTAACCATTTGCTTGTGGTTGAATGTTTAGGCCATTTATTTTCTGTTATTACAATGTCATAATTCTGTAATGAACACTTGTGTGTAAAGCTTCCTTATTTTGGAGTATTGCATAAGATATATTCCAGTAGTGGAAGTACTAGGTAAAAGGATATAAACATTTAATACAGATCTATAAATAACCTTTTGAAGAAGTATCAATGTATACAACTGTCAGTAATGCATGAGTGTTCATTTAATTATCTTGCTCTTTGATAATTTGATGATCGGAAAATAGTATCTTGTTTTAATTTGAAAATTTTCCACCTGTCATTAACTATTCTTTGAGTTTTCTATTTTTGGCCTTGGTGTGTTGAGTCCTCCCCAGCCCAACCCTAGAAAGGAGAAAACTAAGATACTGAGATGGTGTAAACTGTAGTACCAAGATGATTACTTGCATGTTGAAGGTTAAACATCTGATTTGTGGCAGGTCCGGAACTTGGTTTCTCCTATCTTGACTGCAAGTCTTCTTTTTTATTAAAAAAAAATTTTTTTTAATGTTTATTTATTTTTGAGAGAGAGAGACAGACAGAGTATGAGTGGAGGAGGGGCAGATAGAGAGGGAGACACAGAATCCCAAGCAGGCTCCAGGCTCTGAGCTTTCAGCACAGAGCCTGATGCGGGGCTCGAACCCACAAACCGCGAAATCATGACCTGAGCTGAAGTGGGACGCTTAACTGACTGAGCCACCCAGGCGCCCCATTGACTATAAGTCTTCTTTGCAAGATGGCAGACAGTGATCATGACAAGTAAACAAACGTATAAGGTAGAGTGGTGTGCATTCGTGTTTGACAGACCTGGGTTTTACTCCCATCTCTTTCATTGGCTAGCTGTCTGACCATGAGCAGGCCACTTAAAATAGGATGACTGATCTTTTTTTTTTTTTTTTTAACGTTTATTTATTTTTGAGACAGAGAGAGACAGAGCATGAACAGGGGAGGGGCAGAGAGAGAGGGAGACATAGAATCTGAAACAGGCTCCAGGCTCTGAGCGGTCAGCACAGAGCCCGACGCGGGGCTCCAACTCTCGGACTGTGAGATCATGACCTGAGCCGAAGTCGGACGCTTAACTGACCGAGCCACCCAGGCGCCCCAGATGACTGATCTTTTAAAGAAGAAAAATGCTACTTCACAGGGCTGAGGTCTGGGACTGACGTTTAGGGTCATCATCTAACAAATTATTGTGCTAAGGTCTGTGTATTCTCATATGGCTAATTCATATAGTCAGTTACAGATAACTAGACATAGAAAGAAAGAAGTATCTGGGCTTTGTTTTCAATCATTTTCTTGTGCGTTTTAAAGCTTTGTAATGTGTAAAACATTAAAACAAGAAGTAGATTTCTTCTGATCAGGCTAAAGTTTATCTAATTTACATTACACAGTTGTATATGAAAAAAATCACAAAAGACACTTAAGCTACAAACAAATATGGCAGCTTCAGCTTAAAAGCCAGCTTTCTCTACATTTATGAAGGTGAAAACAAAAACATAATAAGTGAATTCAGTGGAGTATTTAAAATATAGAATGCAACAGAGGTGTGAATTCTAGTACTTTTTTGTGAAATATTGGGAGGAGAGGATTTAAGGACATTTTTCTGAGGCTGAACTGGGTATAATAGCAAGCCATCCTATATTAATATGCTATTTAAAATAACTTTGATGTTTTAAACTAATCTGAACTTAATTTATCAAAGATACCCAAGAACTACCATAGAAGTTATTTATTTCAGGGGATTTATTATATAAAACCATTTGTTCTACAAGTGGTAATCCTGACAGAACTGCTCAAAATGACCAGCCTATTTGCTTTGTTATGATTAAATAATTGTTATACGGTTTTTATTTTACTATGGTAACATTAGTGACTTTATAAGTTATTTTAAGTAGGAAAGAACTTAACATTTTTCATCTCTATTATATACTAAACACTGCGCCAGATACTTTACACCCTTTCTTACTAACTCAACAGTTTATGAGGTAGATATAACCTGTATTTTACACATGAGGAAGCATACTCTGAGAGTTAAGTATCTTGCTTGACTTCAAAACCTCTGTTCTATTTGTGTATATATGTATGTATGTAATCTCTATACATACATACATATATACAGCACAGGTGTAGACCCCAAGATCAAGAGTCACATTCTCCTCCAACTGAGCCAGCCAGGTACCCCCAAACCTCTGTTCTTTTTGTTCTGTTTCTCCAGGATACATCTGAGGTCTCTTAGGACCTAGCTGGGACTAGGCTAGTGGTGGAGGGAGGGCACATCACCATGCAAAAGGATGGAAGTTTTAAAGTGGAACATGTTTAGGGAAGTGGTAAATAATCTGCCATAATTTATGGAAACCAATTTGACAAAAAGTTATATTTTAAAAAAAGGAAAAGATAATCTGCTATAACTAATGCAGCAGTTCACATCTTTTGATCTCAAGAGTCCTTTACATTCTTAAAAATTACTGAAGGCCCCCAAAAAGCTTTTGTTTATTTATTATACTACAAATTAAAACATATTTTAAAAAATAGTACACTTTAAGATAATGATAATAAACTCATTCCATATTAACTATGTGATAGATAATTATTCAGAACAAAAGGTAGTGAGAAACAGCATTATTTGTATATTTTGCAAATTTCTACGTCTGGCTTAATAGAAGCCCCTCCCCTGCTTCACTCATACCATTGCAATGTTACATTTCACATAGCATCACATGTCATGTACTCTAGAAAACTCTACTGTATACTCCTCAGAGAATGAAACTGATTTTTAAAAATTATTGTGTGAAAGTCTGTGCGTTATCATATTTATAGGTGAGGAAACATGACTTAATATTATTAGGAAAAGAGTTTTAACTTCATGGACTCTGAAATGATCTGGGGGTGGGCTGTCCCTGAACCATACTTTGAGAACCAATGAGGTAATGCATGGTAAGGACTAATAACGATGCTGAGTAAGTTAGGTAGGGGTTAGATTGTGAAAGTTCTTATATCTATGCTATAATTTATTCTGTAGTTCAATGATAATAATTTTGAACAGTTCTACACTAAACTCACATGGATAGTGGGCAGGTGTTAAGAAAATACACATAGTAGCTGAGCATTCTAGCAGTGTTTCCTCCACCTTCAACCACTCACCCCCACCCTCTGGCTCCAGCCTGCTTTAGTATGAGCCTTCATTTCTGTCATTCAGATAGGTGCTAGTAGAAAAGCTAAGAATCACTACTGTTGGTCTCTGGAGAGCCACTTCATGCTTTAAGAAGGGTAAGCAGTGATTGGGCTCCTTGGTGGCTCAGTCTGCTAAGCGTCCTACTTAGGCTCATGTCATGTTCTCACATTAGTGAGTTGAGGCTCACATCAGGCTGTCTGCTGCCAGCACAAAACCCACTTCGGATCCTGTGACCCTCTCTCTTCCCCTGTCTCTGCCCCTCCCCTTCTCATTCTCTCTCTCTCTCTCTCTCTCTAAAGAAAAAAAAAAAAAAGAGGAAGCAGTTATTTGACAGATTTGTGTTGTAGAAAGTTGATTCTGATGGCAGTATTAAGGGTGGAATTAGTGATGGAGGAGAACATTTTGGAAGCTGTTGAAATATAAGAAGACTAAGACAGTAGAAAGTATAAAAAGGATCTGATAAGGATTAAGAAAGAAGATTTAACACTTCACTAGATGTGGGTAGTAAAGGAGAAAGAAATATTTGCAGTATGACTCCAAGGTTCCTGGTTTGGTATACTATCACCCAATAGAAGATATCATTTGGTAGGGTTAGGAGTATGGGAGGAGAAACAGGTAGAGGGGATCAAGCAGAAGACGGTTGGAGGAGATTTCAAGGTAGGGGAGAATTTAGTTTTAAATGTGTTAAACTGAGGTGCGTGAAACATTGAGTAGAAATGTAGGGCTCAAGAGAGCTGACAGGATGGAGTTAAAAATTTGAAACTTGTCATATAAGCACGTAAGAGGTAGTTGCAAGTATGGGAGCAAATGAGTGTGTTCAGATAAACATATAAAGTGACCAGTTTTAGGTTGGAAAGCAACAGCATTTAAAGAGCAGTCCGACAAACAATAAGTAAGTAAGTAAATAAATAAATAAATAAATAAATAGCAGTCCGAAAAGGAGGTTAGTGACTGTTCCTGAGAAGGTATGCTCGGAAAGAAGCGAAGAGAACCCAGAAGCTGTCAGAAAAGTCTGGGAGAGTTTCAGGAAAGGAGTAGTTAGCAAAATCAAATACTTCTGGGAGGACTGGTAAGGTAAGGTTGAGAAAGTACCCATTTTGTTTGCCAAATAGGAGTGATTTGGTCACCACAAATAGCAGCTTGGGGTGGAATATAGGAAGAATCTAGATTATAGTTGAGGAGAAAATAGGTAAAATGAGTATAAATTTTTTTTCCTTTTTCTTTTTTAAATGTTTATTTTTGAGAGAGAGAGAGTGAGTGCGGGAGGGACAGAGAGAGAGAGAGAGAGAGAGAGAGAGAGAGAGAATCTCAAGCAGGTTCCATGCTGTTAGTGCAGAGCCCGATGTGGGGCTCGAACTCACGAATCGTGAGATCATAACCTGAGCTGAAACCAAAAGTTGGACACTTAACCAACTGAGGCCACCCAGGCGCCCCAAGTATAAATTCTTAACATTTACTCTAACATTCTGAAAGCAGACAGTAGAAACTAGAGGAAGACAGATTGAAGGAGAACTCCCCTTCCACATTCTGCCTTTTTTTTTTTTTTTTTTAGATAAGATAGATGCGGTATTTTTCATGTTTTTTAACTATCTGTATGCCCTCTTTTGTGAAATGATTGCTGTTTAAATATGATTTTCTTTTTTTTTTTTTTTTTTGAGAAAGAGAAACAGAGTGCGAGCGGGGGAAGGGCAGAGAGAGAGGGAGACATAGAAGCTGAAGCAGGCTCCAGGCTGTCAGCACAGAGCCCGATGTGGGGCTCAAACTCATGGACCACAAGATCATGACCTGAGCCAAAGTCAGATGCTCAACTAACAGCCACCCAGGTGCCCCTAAATACGATTTTAAAAGACAGATAATGAGAACTTGTCTTTTGGTTAAATGAGACCTCTGAAGTTTTTTATTTAAAGTTTGGATTTGAAATGTTAGAAAACAGGAGGGGAGAAAAGACTGAAAGCCTGGAAGGTCTCATGCTGCACAGCCAAAATATGTATACACATTTTCATTGTTTGTTAAATTGTTTAATACCATGGCTTGTAGGTGTTTTAAAAATCAGTAACAGCTTTATGGAGAGATACTTCACCTACAATAAAATTTATCCATTTAAGCTGTGTAATTTAATAGTTTTTAGTATATTCACAAAAATGTGCAGTCATCATTACAATCAATTTTTATCACCCCCAGAAGACCCCCCCCCCCCTCCATTAGCAGTCATTCTTCCTCCCTTACCTCCCTGCTAGCCCCAGGCAACTGCTAATCTACCTGCTGTCTCCATGGATTTGCCTCTCCTGGACATTTCATGTAAATGGAATCATACAATATGTGATGTTTTGTGGCGAAGTCCTTTGACTTAATATATATAATGTTTTCAAGGTTCATCTATGTGTTGTAGGACTCAGAAATACTTCATTTCTTTTTATGACTGAATAATATTCCATTTTATGGATATACTACACTTTGTTTACCCATTCATCCGTTGATAGACATTTGAGTTGTTTCCACTTTTTGAAATCTTTTCATTATATAACAATAGATAAAATATATTTTATGAATAAACATTTATGTACAAATTTTTGTTAGGATATATGTTTTCCTTTATCTTGGGTATATACCTAGGAATAGAATTAAAGGGTGATATGGTAACTGTTGAACATTTTGAGGAACTGCTAGATTGTTATACAAAGCTGCTGTACATTTTACATTCCTACCAATTTCTCTACATCTTCACCAACACTTGTTATTGTCTGTCTTTTTGATTATAGCCATCCTTGTGGGTGTGAAGTAGGTTATCTTGTAGCTTGTAGGTTTTTAAAATATCTTAGTAAGTTTATATAACTGGTGCTGTATGTATGTCTAACGTGTCTTTCAAAGCTAGAGTGATAGGAAGTATTTTCCACGTTTTTCCATTTGAGCTAATTTTAGGGTTTTCCCATCGCAATTGGTTCAGTTTCTTATTCAGCCTTTGATGGGTATGTAGCCAAACATACTTGTATTCTAACTTTGCAAGTGGAAGTAAACTTTTAAGTAACTCTCTTGATATGGCTCACTGGAGACAGCATCCTATTACAAGTGTTAAATTCGCAAGAATGTTTGATTGTCCGTATTTACTTTTAGAATACCGTTAGCTTTTTTCCCTTCAATATTTGACATTTAGTTTGGAAAAGGTTTGACAGTTTGAAACTGAAAGTAAGACCTTAACATTTAGACAGGTTAAATTTTTTTGTTCATGTGTTAAACACTTCTGTGTTTCTATAGCACTCAGTTCATTAGATTCATAAACATTTACATTTCTGACTTCCCGGACTGAAAGCCTCCAGGGCTAGCGACTTAATTATCTGTATACTTCTTGCCTAATATAGTACTTGGCACTTAATAGGCATTAGTGGCCATTGCATGAGCAGAAATTGTAGTGAGCTTAAAATTCTGAGATGGAGAGGGGTGCCTGGGTAGCTCAGTCCACTGAGTGTTTGACTTACGGCTCAGGTCATCATCACGGTTTGTGAATCCAAGCACCACATTGGGCTCACTGCTATAGGCATAGATACTGCTTTGGATCCTCTGTCCTCTTCTTTCTGCCCCCCACCCCTTAAAAATAAATAAACATTAAAAAAAATTGTAAGAGATTTATTCTTCAAGTGGATTCTTCAAATGGTCTGAAGAGCTTGTCTCTTAGATGAGCTTGAGAACTGCTTTTCCCCTTTATATGCATAAAGATGTACTTATACAACTGTGGTTGTATTTCATTATCCACTGAAAAAGAAAATATGAGACAAAGTACTAGACTGAATTCAAGAAAACATTTAGGTAAATAGGATTTTATTAATTGTAATATCTTCTGCCTAAATATGAAAAATAGAACGGTACATATTTTTTTCTGGATGCTGTCTGATATACATAAGGATTCAGGGAAACACTTAATGTATCTCCCATCCCATGAATCATACTTTGGGGACACTATCTTAGAATATTAATTTTAATAAAATATCAACTTTTAACTTTTGATTTTAGATTTCATTAATAAAATCTACATACCATGTCACTGGCGTTTCTGCAAAAATAACAATATCCTTGTAACTTGTGGGTGATTTAAGAGTGATTACAGCAATAGCTGTTCTCTTCTTGCCTCTAGTTTCTTGCCTCATCCGATCCATTCTGCATATTGTACTCACTTTCCTAAAATACCATTTTCAAGTGTTGGCATCTGTGGAATAATAGAAAGCATGCTGATTATAAAATCAGGATATGTGAATTTTAGTCCCAGTGTTGCTACTTAGTTCTGTTTACTAATACATTTATGTAGGACCATATTGGAAACATGTTTTTATTTTTGTTATCAAAACACGTAAGTTCAAAAACAACTCAAAGCTCCCTTTGATCACCATTAAAATTATTAGAATTTTGGATGCCTATGCCAAATTGAAGCATCAGATCAAAGCTGTGCTTATTTTCAAACTGTAATTATATGCTGTCTTCCCAATTTCCCTTTCTCCTGTCCTCCCAGTTTTGTAACTTTTGCCCCAGTTTAATATCACAAGGCAAGAGGATAAAGTCTGTACTTCTTAACTTGGCATTCCAGAGCCTTTTAAATATAGTTTTACATTACCTTGGCAGTATTAAACTCCTGTACTCTGTAGTATGTATCCTCTTCCCTCTAGAATAAGCCATTTCTTGTCCTTGAGCGTACCCACTGAATGAATGAAATCTTATCTGTGGTTGTACTATTAAATTAAACATACTTTTTCCATTTCTTAGCAAACTTTCCTTATAGGCCAGTACTCTGAAGGTCAAAACACTAAAAATTTAGAATGGCTTTACCATGTTCACCCCGAACTCAGAAACAAAAATTAATTCTCATTTTCTGGGATAAATATTTTAGCTCAGTTTATCTAAAGTATTCTCCGTTGTAAATTTATCTCATTGTAATGATATCTCCACTGTAAAATTCAATTTTTAATGTCATGGAAAAAAGCCTTGCATTAAATTTGAGTTCAAGACTCGTTTAAAGCAAGCCCAGTGATATGCAGTTATTCTAACCCTTAAGACCCTAAGTCTCATCCAAATAGTTGAATTTTTCTCCCAACATTTTGTATTTCCTGTCATATATTTGCATTTTAGATTCTTTAGAGTCTAAAAAATTTTTTAGATTCATGCAGTCATACCTTGACAATTACTTCCTTTCCTCTGAAATACACAAAAGTCTTGTTTCCATTTGTAAAATATTATAGTGTCTATGAATTGGCTTGTGGCAGATATAAGTAGTTTGTCCCTTGTTTTTTCCTGGAGAATGTGGAACGTGGATCATGTTAATCTCAGAGGCTTTGGGATGTTTACTAATATCTACATTTCCTTTAATTGTTCTTATATGTACTCTGCATTTGAAAAGCTATTTAACAACATTGAGTAGCTACCCTGGTAGACTCTGGAGGAATGCAAAAATGTGTCCCTATCATCCTTCTATGGTTCTTGCCATCCACCATTCATACAAAAGATATTCCTTAAGTGCCCACTATGCCTAAGCACTGTGTTTACAATTACCAATTGAAAATAGGACATTTTCCTCAAGAAGTTTACCAACTGTGGATAGACTTGTGAGAACAGCAGAAAGTTTTCCTGGGGGTGTTGGATGAGCTTCAGGAGGCCTGTGAACTTTTTCAAGTTGTACATAATATTTTGTGTGTAAGTTTGTTATTGGGGAGGTGGTAGAGAAAGTTCATAGCTCATAGATTCTCAAGGGTCTTGGGTTCCAAAAACCTTAATACCTCCAGACTAGTAGAAAGACAACAAGGTTTGGAGCCACACAGGAATTTTTATCTTGGCTGTGCTATGATTATGAGCAGGTTATCTAGGGAAATTGTGGATATAATACCTACCTGATTGACCAAGATAAAGATAATATGTATGTAAAGCTACTAGCATACTATGTAGAGACTACTCAATAGTAATTCAAGATGTCATATTATTCTAATGGAAGTGTGTTTAAGATTTAAACGTACGAGGCAGGCGAGCCTAAATCTGCTTGTTTGTTAGGTAGACTAGCATAAAAGGCATTTCAGAGATAGAAAACTAACAGCGCTTGCAGACACACAGAGATAAGAACTGTGGGTTTGAGATGAGAGGAACAGAGTGGCTGGCAAAGGATAAAATAAGAAAAGCCTGTATACTGAAATAATAGGAGGGTATTCCCACAGCGAGAACAACTTAAATGCGGAGTATGAAATGAATATGAAGTTGGCCTTTGCATTCTTGAATGTTTTGGTGAGGAGTATTTTGATGTCTTATTATTATGGCATAGTTGTTTACCCTTACAATGTATTATTTGGTTAGTATGAAAAATCTTTTTAAAACTGAGTTTCAACCACATGGTCAGTATTCTCAAATCTGGTAATTTTACTTTATCCCAGATAGATAAAATAGTACCCTGTTTATATGATTCTTAGATGTTTAGATCAGTATTTTTCGCTGGCTTCTGTTAAAAGTGCCCTGTAAAAAAATTACACTAAAAAGTCTGTAGGACCTAGGCATGTCATTTATAGTGGCTGGCCTCTTGCTTAGTTTGGATTTTTTTTTTTAACAAATTTGAGTTTTGCATAAGATAACTCTCGAGTTTTTGAGACTACATATTTGGGACCAGAACCAAAGAAAGAAAGGAAAATAGTTCTAGATTCCATAATACAAAATAGTAAAGAATAGCTTTTCTGGATGCCTTCTTCCCACATTATACACAACGGGTTTACTCATAAGTTATAGACATTAAACCTGTTTAGAAATTTAGAAATTAAAGAACTTCATACAGATTTTGCCATTAGAAGTTGGCAGAGCTGAGTTTGTCCCCAGTTATCAAAGCAGATGCTTTTTCTATGACATGATGTTGCTTTGGCCAACAATTGCATTCTTACTATTTACGGGAAAAGTCAATAAAAAAAAAGCGGGGCATGAGAAATACAGAAAAATTCTTTGTTGGGGCACCTAGGCAGTTCAATTGGTTGAGCGTCCAACTTTGGCTCAGGTCATGACCTTGCAGTTCATGAGTTTGGACCCCAATTGACGTTTGGGCTTGCTGCTGTCAGCTCAGAGCCTGCTTTGGATCCTCTGTCCTTCTCTTTCTGTCTCTCCCCCACTTGCGGGTACGCGCATGCACGCTCTCTCTCTCTCTCTCTCTCTCTCTCTCTGTCTCTCTCTCAAAAAATAAATAAACATTAAAAAAAATAATTAAAAAAAATTCTTTGTTGGTGTGCCTGAGTGACTCAGTCGGTTAAGCGTCCGACTTTGGCTCAGGTCATGGTCATGCTGTTCGTGAGTCCGAACCCCAGGTCTGGCTCCTTGCTGACAGCTCAGAGACTGGAGCCTGCTTCAGTGTGTCTCCCTCTCTCCCTGCCCCTTCCCTGATCACGGTCTGTCTGTCTCTCTCAAAGATAAATAAACATTAAAAAAAAAAAAAAAATTCTTTGCCGGTATAGATTTTTATTTGCAGCCTACTTCCCAACTAGCTTAAGTGAAAAAAAAAAAAAAGATTATTGCAACAGAATACTGCCGTTGAGCTACTTGAAGCACAGGAACCAAGGAATGGAGAGCGATCTATAAAGCTAGGCACTTCTCTTCTTCCTTTTCTCTTCATAGCCCCTCTATGATTTATTAGTTTCTCTGTCTCTAGATGACTGGATACTTGGCTTTGCTTCTTTGCACCTGCTTTACTGTTCTCTTTGTGCAGTTTGGCTTTCACTGTTTGGGACTGCATATTCTGAATAAAGACAATCCTTTTGGTGTTTAATCTATCTCACTCACTTTATTTCAGTTTGGGGTAAGAGATCAGAATGACTATAATTGCTATATCTCCTTTTTACATTACTTAAAGAGTCATTCAGCTTGCCAGTGACATGAGTATTGTGTGAGTTGAACAAGGTGTGGAGCTTGTTCATACATATGGAAGGGAAAGGACTTTTCCTATGGAAAGAGAGTGATAGTTCACTAACAAGGCAGGTAGTGCAAAGAGTAGTAAAAAAATCCTTGAAGCAAAACTGAAAAAAAAAATTAACTATTAAGGTTTCAGCCCCAAATAAACCCTACCCACTTTGCTTCAGAGAAGGGAAAAAGAAAGATAAAGAGTTGTTATGTCTTGAGGGGCACTGGATGGCTCAATTGGTTAAACGTCCAACTTATAGTTTCAACTCAGGTTATGATCTCCTGGTCCGTGAGTTTGAGCCCCATGTTGGGCTCTGTGCTGACAGCATGGAGCCTGCTTGAGATTCTCTCCCTCTCTCTGCTTATCCCTCACACGCACTCTCTCTTAAATAAACTTAAAAAAAAAAAGTCATTATGACTTGAGATAACATTCTTTTGGCTCTGGTAGAGTGTTATTTTGCATATAACAATACATATTAAAAGGCAAATTTTTGTGTGTGTGAAAACTATAAAATTAAAGTAGTCTGTATGCTGCATGTTTATGGTATCTAAAATTTAAATTGTAATTTCTCAGAGTTCAAATATTAGAACCAGAACATTACCTTTTTGCAAGCAAATATTATTCTAAAGATCTATTTTATTGAAGCATTGTGTCTGGTCATTCTTTGTTCACTCCCTGAATATATATCTGAAATATAGCATTATCTGAAAGACTAATATATTTTCTTCACAACAGATTTCGCATCAATAAAATAAATCTATAGTACCTTTAGTCCTGAGTCATCTAAAAATTAAGTACTGTGATGTATTGCCTGGTTGTCACTCTTCCTGTCCTCTGTATCTGTCTGCTTTTGCGCCTCTGCTACCTTTTGTCTAGTTTTCTTTATCTACTTTGTCCATTGACCTGTTTGTGTTTAAGATTTGTTAATGTGTGTTGGAAATGGGTGTTAGAAATAGATTCGGATGTACTGTGTAATTGAGAAATTTCCTGTAATTTATGCCCAGTGTCTGTAATTCTTTACCTTTTTTAAAAAGTAAGCTCTACTCTCAACATGGGGCTTGAACTCACAACCCCAAGATCAAGAGTCACATGCTCTACTGACTGAGCCACTGAGGCACCGCTGTAATTCTTTTCTTTTAATACTGTAAATAGATTATACATAAATGCCAAGGAAGAACATAGAGTAGATGGATATCAGTAATAGGATTCTCAACTGAAATAACTGGGTATGTCCAAGTATTTATCGTTAAACCTACTCACTGGCATTATTATATATTTAAAATTTTTTTCTTATTTAATTTATAATATGGATAGCAGAAGATTATTAAAGTAAGAGAAATATGGTTTTAATGCTTAATATATGCTTTGGTCTTTTATGGAAAAGTAAAGAGGATGGGTACCTGGGTGCCTCAGCTGGTTGGGCCTCCAACTTCAGCTCAGGTCATGATCTCATAGTTGGTGAGTTCGAGGCCACCTTGGTTCTATGCTGACAACCCAGAGTCTAGACCCTGCTTCGGATTCTGTGTCTCCCTCTCTATCTGCCCCTTCCCTGCTTGTACTTTCTCTCAAATATAAATAAATAAACTTTAAAAAAAGTTTAATAATTCAAAAACTTGAAACAAAAATTTTTATTTGTGAAAATCAACATTCATAGGAACTATTATTTCCTTTCTTGATTGAGTAGTCAGGCAGGCATTGGCTAGGTTCACTTCCTCAGCCTCTTATTTGTTCCTTTAACCCCCATTGTAATTTGATTTCAAGGTCTACCATTTTGCTGAAATTGCATTTACTATGGTTGCCCCAGATCTTCTGGACACATCTAGTACATCCTTTATAGTAATGTGTATCTTTGTTGATGCCTCTTTAGCATTCAGCACTGTTGACTGTCTTTTTTTCTTTTCTTTCCTTTTTCTTTTCTTTAATTTTTTTCTCTTTTCTTTAACTTCCTTTCCTTTCCTTTCCTTTCCTTTCCTTTCCTTTCCTTTCCTTTCCTTTTTAAGTCCTTGCCTTGATGTTGAAGCATCATTTATACCTACCTCTTTAGTCTCTGTCTCTAATAGTGGCTCAGATGCAACATACTTTTCTGTTTTTTACCCTGGTATGTCCTAAGGGAAATATAATGGAATACTTGAATATTTAGAAATCTTACTAATCTTGTAAAACTGACTATAGTGACATGGATTATTCTAATGTTGGTAAAGAGTCTCAAAGAATAATAAAATACTAATATTTTCTCATACTCTACAATCTTTTTTTTAATCTTCTTAAAAAAAGTTTATTTATTTTGAAAGAGAGTGTGCATGACTGCAAGGAGGCAGGGGAGAGGCAGAGAGAGAGAATCCCAAGCAGGCTCTGCACTGTCAGCATGGAGCCTGATGTGGGGCTTGAACTTAGAAATCATGAGGTCATGACCTGAGCCAAAATCAAGAGTCAGATGCTTAACCAAATGAGCCACCCAGATACCCCCATACTCTACATTCTTGTGATGACTAGCAAATTATTTTTATTTTTGGAAAATGCAACTTAATCTAAACTAGAAGTATAGGACGAATATTTAACCAATACATTTAATTTTCTGTTACTACTTTATTATATGTCAGTTTTTATATTGGTTGCAAACCATATATTGTTTATGCCATATCTAATACTATGCCATATCTAAGTATATTCCAGAATTATCATATCACTTATTTTTCTTGTTAAAGAAGGGTTAGAAAATTTTATTAAAAAAAGAAAGAAAATTTTATTTTAAAATAGACTGTAGATTGAATATATATATAAATTGTCACTCTTTTATCTTTAAGATATGTTGTAACTAGAAGAGGGAAGAAAAGTAATCTTTCATACTAGTAGGAGGGAATTTAATCATAGGAGGTTAAGGAAGGAATGAGTAGATGTCAAGACAGAAAGGACCAGACAAAAGTAGCATATCTTTATGATATATTTGATTTTAGCAATTTGAGTGCCTGGTGTTGTTATATTGGGTATTCCAGCAGTGGTAGATCACAAGTTTTATCTGGATTAAACTTAGCCATTTTTACTGTATGTAATTTTGAGTACATTACTTAAACTACTCTGAATCTGAGTTTCCTTATCCACAAAACAGGAGTATTTTGCAGTGTGAGAATTAGTTGAAATGTGAATAATATGTGTTAGATGTTATTCTAAATAAATGATAGTTAGGAATGAAAAGTGATAAATGGCATTGAGAAGTAAAATAAATGTGAAAGAAAAAGGCAACCCCTTGCTCTTTTTCTCTTTTGGACTCTCTTGGATGATAGAGAAAAAAATAATGTGTATCATGTAATTATCTGAAGATATCATTGATAGTAACCGGAGTTTTGATTTTATCCTCTAAGCCAGTGATGTCTAAACTTTTTATTTTTATGTATGTATGTATGTATGTATTTATTTATTTATGGTGCAAAAAGGTTATTTTATTAAAGCATGGGGACAGGGCCCATGGGCAGAAAGAGCTGCCTAAACTTGAGTTTTAAAATTTTTAGGTGTGCACCTTCTTGATATAGTTTCATTAACTTATAATTTTATACATTACTTATACAACTGTGTAAAATTTATTATTGTAAAATACATATTAAAAATTAGGATGAGATGAAGCCTAAACAAATAATATACGTAAATTTAAAAAATATTTACTAATGACAAAGTATAATTTTTAGTAAAATTATAATACTTTGTAAAAATCTTGATTTTAACACTTTGTGATATAGTGATTTGAAAGACTAGCTCTGAATATAATGGCTTCCCTGGATTGAAAAGATACCTGGGTGCCTGGGTGGCTTAGTCGGTTAAGCATACTGCTTTTGGTTTCAGCTCATGGTTTCATGAGTTCAAGCCCCATATGAGGCTCTGCTCTGTCAACTGGGAGCCTGCTTGAAATTCTCTCTCTCCCTCTCTGCCCTTCCACCACTTGTACTGTCTCTGTCTCTTTCAAAATAAATAAATAAACTTAAAAAAAAAAAAAAAAAAGATACCTGACAAGGATACATAGATCCAAATGGTTTATTAAATCATCATGCTTATTATTTTTTTTATTTTTAATGTTTATTTATTTTGGGGGGGGGGAGCATTGGCAGGGGAAGGGCAGAGAGAGAATCTCAAGCAGCCTCCATGTTGTTAACACAGGCCTGATGTAGGGCTCAAACCCACAAACCATGAGATCATGACCTAAGCCAAAATCAAGAGTCAGATGCTCACCCAACTGAGCCACCCAGGCGTCCCTCATCATGCTTATTTTTATTTATTCATTTAATAATTATTGAATGCCTACTGTTACCAGGTATTATCCTAGACCCTGAAGACTACAACTCCTCATTGAACATACATTCTATTGGTAAGAGAAAATAACATCGTACACAAGTAAATATAACTAGGTCAGATATTAAGTGCTACAGAGGCCAGTAAACAGTAAGGAGGAAAAAAAGTAGAGTATATCAGTTATCTGTTATCACAATAATGTTGTATATCAACCACAAAACCTTAGTGGCATATAATAATATTCTTGGGGCACCTGGGTGGCTCAGTTGGCTGAGCATCTGACTGTTGATTTTGGCTCAGGTCATGATCCCAGGGTCCTGGGATAGAGTCCTGCATTGAGCTCCATGCTGAGCATGGAGCCTGCCTAAGACTCCCTCACTCCCCTCTCTGCTCTTCCCTCCTACTTGCGTGCGTGCTCGCGCACACACATACACTCTCTCTCAAAAAAAAAAATACGTGTATATATGTGTGTGTGTGTGTATATATACGTACATATATATACATATATATGTACGTATATATACATATTTTACATGCCATTGGTTTGTCAGCTAAGCAATTTTGCTGCTCTTGTCTGAGTTCATTCGTATTTCTGAGGGTTGGCTGGCTGTCAGCACATCTAGCCTGGCTGTGGCTGGGATGACTAGGATTGCTTGGCACTGTACTATATGTTTCTTATTCCCCAGTAGGCTATCGGCTGTGGCACGTGGCTGTTGCAGAGGTGCAGCTGAGGGGGAAAGTACGCAAGTTAGAACTGGCACACTGTAACTTCCATCACATTCTGTTGACCAAAGCCAGTTACAATACCATTTCCACCTCAGAGGGTGGGGGAATAGATTCTATCTTGTAGGTCAAAAGAACTGCAAAGTCAAATGTGGGTTTAAAATATGGAAGGATGAAAAATAGGCTTTGAATAGGATCAATCTACCATTATCACAGGTATAGGAGATACTATTAAAAAAGGTGGTGAAGACATTGAACCAAAACTTGAAATGAGGTTATCTGCGAGGAGAACATTCCAGGTAGAGCATTAAAGGTCCCATGGACCTAAGTTAAGAGTGTTGAAGGAATTCTGTGTTTGAGCAGAATAGGTGACAGAGAAGTAGATTTGTGGTAGGGTTGGAAGTTACGGCTGACTAGGTTCTTGTAGGTCATTGTAAGAATGGCTTTTACTCAGGGCACCTGGGTGGCTCAGTTGATTAAGCATACGACTCTTGGTTTCATCTCAGGTCATGATCTCATAGTTGGTGAGTTTGAGCCCTGCATCAGACTCTGTGCTGACAGATTATCTCCTTCACTCTCTGCCCCTTTCCTGCTTGCACTTTCTTTCTCTCTCTCTCAAAATAAATAAATAAACATAAAAAAAAAAAGAAGAAGAATGGCTTTTACTCTAAGTAAGATGAGAACCTTACTCTTGGGTTTTACTCTTAGGTGTTATGTTAACTTTAACAGGATCATGTGGCTGCTGTATGGAGAATAAAATGTAGAAGAGTAAGGACAGAAGGAGAGACCACTTAAAGCTTTCCACTAGTTGAAGCAGAAGGGCCTGAAGACAATGAAAAGGGATAAATTCAGAAGGCATTCTGAGGTTGCATTCACAAGACTTGGTCATATTGGAAGGTGAGGAAGAACTCATCTAAGCCAACTTGGACACTAAGTGATAGTAATGAGATAGGGAATACAGGACGAAAGATGAATCTGAAGAGTTGGTTCAGTGGTAGATGTACTGAGTTTAGGTCTCAGGTCAGTGTCATGGTTGGCCCTCTAGATTGTAATTTTTTGTGTGTGTATGGGTTGATTGTGGAACTCATGGAAGAAGATGAGATTTCTGAGGTAAAGAATATATACTGAGAGGGGTGCCTGGGTGACTCCGTTGGTTAAGTGTCTGCCTTTGCCCCAGGTCATGATCTCAGAGTTTGTGAGTTCGAACCTTGTGTTGGTCTCTGCTGTCCGCGCAGAGCCCACCATCCCCCCCCTCCACTCCTCCCCCCACTCACGCTCTCTCTCTCTCTCTCTCTCAAAACACATACACACAGAAAGAGAGACAGAGAGAGAGAGAGAGAGAGAGAGAGAGAGAGAAAATAAAGAGAAAGGAATACAGAATGTTAGAGACACTTAAGTGCCTGTTTGAGGTTGATAAACTCTCAGTGCTTGCTAGAGTTAGGAGCAGAACCTGGAAGGTGGTGTAGAGGCCAAATGGATTGAGGATTTTCAAAGAGAATTTGAATTTAAACCTGGATTTGGTGATTAGGAGTCCTGGGTTACCTTGTCAAAAGCACTGAGAAGAAGGTGTGACAGATTTGCGTTAAAAACTTTTTTTCGGGGGCGCCTGGGTGGCTCAGTCGGTTGGGCGTCCGACTTCGGCTCAGGTCACGATCTCACGGTCTGTGAGTTCGAGCCCCGCGTCAGGCTCTGGGCTGATGGCTCAGAGCCTGGAGCCTGCTTCCCATTCTGTGTCTCCCTCTCTCTCTGCCCCTCCCCCGTTCATGCTGTGTCTCCCTCTGTCTCAAAAATAAATAAAACGTTAAAAAAATTAAAAAAAAAAAAAAAAAAAAAAAAAAAAACAAAACAAAACTTTTTCTCGAGAAATGGAAGATATTCAGGGAGTTTTAGGCAGTTGTTAATAGGAAAGAATAGATTTTATTTTATTTTTCAAAGCAGTGGGAGAATTGCCCTGTTTGTGAAATCCCATCATACATAGGAGTTGTCCTGAAAGGTAAACCTCCTATAGTCATTTCAGGGAAAAAAACTGGGGAAGGGAGTGATTACAAGTCAAAAAGCTAATCTGTTGATTTTGTTTATTTTCTCTCCTCATTTAACCCTGGATCCCTTCTTCCGTTTCTATCCTCTGTGCTGCCACTGTTGTGCTGCTGTTTACATGGCATTCTATCACAAAAGCAAATGGTCTTCCATTGCAACCAGAGCTGGCTTAAAGCCCAGAGATTATGGAATCCAGAAAATGATTTTAAAGCCCTACAAATGTTGAGGTGGTGCCAGTTTGTGCTTAATGAACTCTCATACTTCTCACTACAACCAAATGAGCAAGATATTATGTCCATTTTGTAGACGAGGAAACAGATGGCCAACGTTGTCCTTCAGCATGGTAAGAGCAGTGGGAGAAGTAGACCTCAAATAGTAGGTAATGCCATGCAGAAGTTTCCTCTTTTAAGTTGCATCAGTGTATATGATATGGCAGAAAACTGTTGATGAAATAAACAGGGTTTGACAAAGTAAAGGTTTTCTCCTTGTTTGCTCCCATAGCACTTCGCATCTATCTCGATTATAATTCACCATATGATATTGCAGTTATATATTTATTTTCTGTTTCTATCACTAGGTTGTAAGGACTTCAGTGACCAGAGATCCACAATCAGAGATTCTGAGATCCAGTGGCCTGAGTCTTTCTTGTCTTTATACTTTGGTACCTAGCCAATGGCTGTATGATAGGTGCTTGGTAAATCTTGTTAGATAAATTAGTCATTACAATATACTTACAAAGTATGTTTATCAGATAACACAATGACGTGTGTGTGTGTGTATATATGTATATATATGTATATATGTATATATATGTATATATATATAATGCTATATGTCTTGTTTATATGATAAACTCTGCAGTAAATGTCACTAGGTCCTTTACATTGGATCCTCAGACTAATCCAAGTCCTATTTTTACAGATGAGGAATCTGAACTTGCCCAAGGTCACATGGGTAGTGAGTGGAAGCACTATTCCAACTATAAAACTTATGCTATTCACTATTATGTTTTATTGCCTCTTTCAGTGTAGTCATGGATGGCACCAGCAGCATGATCATCCATCCCTAATTTGAGAAAGTGACTGGCAGAACTTTTGAAATAAGTGTTTGCCTGACACCTAGAATTTGTTAACATATCTGCTGGCTGTCAACTATTTGTTGACATTCTTCACCTTAAATACACTTGAGTGTGGATTAAACATGTTAGTGTCCCATGTCTCTTACCATGGAATTCTTTTTTAAGTTTATTAATTTATTTTGAGAGAGGGAGAGAGAGAATCCCAAATAGGTTCTGTACCACCAGCGCCAAGCCTGACATGGGGCTTGATATGTGAACCATGAGATCATGACCTGAGCTAAAATCAAGAGCCAGATGCTTAACTGATTGATCCACCTAGGTGTGCCACATGTGAACCATTTTTAAAAATTTTTAATTAATTTTTTTAATTTACATCCAAGTTAGCATATAGTGCACCACTGATTTCAGGAGTGGATTCCTTAATGCCCCTTACCCATTTAGCCCACTCCCCTTCTCACAACCCCTACAATAACCCTCTGTTTGTTCTCCATATTTAAGAGTCTCGTACGTTTTGTCCTCCTCCCAGTCTTTATATTATTTTTGCTTCCCTTCCCTTATGTTCATCTGTTTTGTATCTTAAAGTCCTCATATGAGTGAAGTCCTATGATATTTGTCTTTCTCTGACTAATTTCGCTTAGCATAATAACCTCCAGTTCCATCCACATAGTTGCAAATATGTATATATATATACCACATCTTTATCCATTCATCCATCAATGGATATACATGTGAACCATTTTTAATCACACATGGGAGGTGACTTCATCTCTGCAAACTTATCAATCAAAGCATTTCTGTTCATGTGCCTTTAGTACTCTACTATTTAGTGTATATTTTGATAAATAATATTTAATCTACTGATAATATGATCGTATGTTTTTAAAGTCTCTTATCAATGTAACAACTTCGCTGAAAGATAAAATTGTATTGAAAGTAGAGTGTAGCATTAATTGAGTATGTAAAAGTAAGGCAAATAGGCTCATTTTCAGTAGAGATGGGGAAATAATGAAGTACACAAATAACTAATGCAAAACTGAGGACAATACTACAGGACAAAGTGCCAGGAGGATTCCCTTTTTTTTGCAGCTTTGTTTTACTGTGGTAAAATGTACACCATTTTAAACACTTGTAAAAGTATACAGTTCAGTGGCATTAAGTACATTGACATTTTTGTACAGTGAGGATTCCTAAAAGAGAAAAGTCATATACTGTTAGGACAGTCATGGAATGCTTTATAAGAAAGGATTTTTAAAATGAATCCATAAGGATAGGTGAATTGTGGTGGAGAGACTTTACAAGTACAGGGAACTCTGTGTAAACAAATGAGAGTGGGAATAATAAATGGACTTTAGGAAACAGCAATTAATAGCAGCATTAACTAAATAAGAGCAGTAAAAAAAATAGCACTTACAGAAATAGCTAATATAATAGAGTGGTTGGTGAATTTATAAGTATTTTCTTTAAATTTTTTTAAAATGTTTATTTATTTTTGAGAGACAGCGTGGGCGGGGGAGGGGCAGAGAGAGAGGGAGACACAGAATCTGAAGCAGGCTCCAGGCTCTGAGCTCTCAGCACAGAGTCTGATATGGGGCTTGAACTCACAAGCAGTGAGATCATGACCTGAACCAAAGTCGGATGCTCAACTGACTGAGCCACTCAGGTGCCCCTATAAGTATTTTCTAAGACAACAAACAAGGAATAGATTAAAATACTGTGAATTTTAAGAATAAATGTTGGGTCAGTTTTCCACAGATAAAAGTAGATTTGGTCTGTGTTCATGAAATGTTCTGGTCAGCAAAAGATTTATAATTAAAGCAATCAATGTTATTTGGTTATAGGGGATATGATCTAAAATAATTTAACCCCAGAGATTGCCAGTGTACCCACACTACACATTGAATATTAAGTGTTGTATGTCCCAAAGAAGTCAAGCTGATGGTGTAGTATTGAGTCACACTTATGTCCTCATCCTATTAGAAATTAGCTGGATACCTAAGAATTGTTACCTCACAGAGTAATGCAGAAACATACCACTTTGCCTAAGACTACTTTTTTTAGTATAAAAAATAGCTGAATCATCAGATTTCTTCATTTTATTTTATTTTTTTTATTTTCTTCAATTTATTTTAAAATAAGCAAGTTCAAAAAACTACCTTAATTGGATAAAATTTTTTTTAATGTAATAAATAGTTGCTTAGAGGGAGTCATTATGTTGATGTAAAGAGATTGATGAAAACATCATTTAGGGGCAAAGCTGATTCTGAATTAGAATGCTTTTTCTCCTGACTTACCTTTAAAGCACAAATACAATAAAGATCAGATTTGACCTCATTAAAAAAAATCTGTAATATAAAAGGTAAGCATATAGATTTAGGTAAAATATTTTCAACACATGTATCAGTTGATGGATTATATAAAACATGAGTAGTTTCTATATATTGATAAAAACACTCCCAATAGAAGAATGAGCATATATTATGAATGGTAATTAACAGAAGAAAAATGCAAATAATTACCGAACATGGGGAAAAGTCACCAAACTCTCTAATAATTCAAGAAATATTTAATCAACATTAAATTTTGTGGGGGTTCACTAGATTCCACCAAATTTGGTAAAATTCAAAAATTGATCATAGCAATTGTTGGTAAAGATAATAGAAAAACTAGCATTCTTGATCTGTTGACAGAAAGGTAAAGTGGTGAAATATTTTTCACAAGGCAGTTTGGCTACTTCTAATAGAATTGATGTGTATGTTCTGACCCAGCATGTCAACCTCTAGGAATCTTTTCTTTACAATATTTGCATCTGTGCATAAAATCATATGTCCAAGTATGTTCATTGTAGCAGTTTCGTGAAACAAAATATCTATTAATAAAGAAGTTTAACATGGTTGACTACTTATAAGGAAAGAAATACGGAGGAGAGGGAGTTTGTTTTTTATTTTCCAATTGTGTGCAAAATAGATTTAACATAGCAAACCTAAAACTGCTATCCTTAGAATGGCATGCTTGCAAGATTGGCTCTTGGCTAATCTCTGGGAATTTACACCTTTGGGAGAGTTCCCATCATTCCATGATGAGAGTAGCTTACCATACCTTTACTGTATGTGTATGTTTATGCTGAACACCTGATTTGCTTTTGGGAGTCTGGAATTTTAGTCCGCGCAAGGCAGTGACTAGCCCCCAATAAAAACACGTGGGACTAACTCTCTAATGAGCTTCCCAGGAAGACAGCATTTCACAAGTGTTACCATTACTCATTACTGGAGGAATTAAATGGGTCCTATGTGACTGCATTAGGAGAGGACACTGAAAGCTTGTCCCTAGTTTCTTCTGGACTTTGCCTTATGCATCTTTCCTTTTGCTGCTTTGGCTTTGTGTCCTTTAGCTGTAATAAATCATAGCTGTGAATATGATTGTATATAGTCCTAGGACTCTTCCTCATGAATCATTGACTCTGAGGGTGGTCTTGGGAATCCATGACACAACTTGTCAGTATGGTTTCAGTGTTTCAGCATCTGCATGTATTGAGTGTATATATTTTAAGAAGTTAAATTTAATGTATTACATGTTTAGATTATATATGTATATGTATATACGTAAGGCATACACACATATATACACACACACGCACATCTCATCTCTAAGGATATGTTGATGAGTTTTTTTAAATGTGTGTATTATGTGACCCATTTATTCTGCACATTTTTTCCCTGGTGATAAAAGATTGAAAGCTTTCCTTGGTGACATTGTAGGTAATATAATAAAGAACCGAATAAAAGGGGTTTAAGTGTGTATCTCCACTTATATAGACTATATTATTTCAACTTAGTGAACTAAATGTGTTATAACTATCATAGTAGAATGCCAATTTTATTGATTATGTGATGTTCTGAATGTGGTTATCAGTTACCATTATGTCTAAAAAACTTGCCATGCTTGGGGTGCCAGGGTGGCTCTGTTGGTTAAGCGTCTGACTTCAGCTCAGGTCATGATCTCACCGTTCGTGAGCTCGAGCTCCACGTCAGGCTCTGTGCTGACAGAGCGGAGCCTGGAGCCTGCTTCGGATTCTGTGTCTTCCTGCCTCTCTGCCCCTCACCTGCTCACGCTCGCTCTCTCTCTCTCTCTCTCTCTCTCTCTCAACTAAACATTAAAAAAATTTTTTTGTTTTAAATTCTTGTCGGCTTTGTTTAATATATAGTACATGGAAGACACTAGGCACTTTGAGGAAATAAAGAGAAGTATAAAAGATTGTCTCTGACAGACAGGAAATTGTAATCTTTTTTGATAGCAGCTGTGGTAAGGATGGGTTAAAACATGTAAACAAATGATGGATATAAAAGGCAGAAATAATAAATGCTACACAACCAGGATATACTTTTGGAATGTATGCTATATGAGGTAGGGATTTTGTCCCATTTACCACTATATTTGTAGCACCTAAAAGAAAATCTGGCACATAGGATAGGTTAGGAGAAAATGATGTGAGATCATTCATTCTAATGAGGGTGATAATTGAATCTCACTCTTTACTTTTACGATAAATGTCTGAATCTAGTATGTCAGCAAACTGGAAAAGTAGATTTTTTTTTTTTTTTTTGAAAACTGTAACTGGTCATTCATCAGAGCTATCTAATGTTCTATGAATGTTGTGTGGCCTGGTAATCTGAGATACTCAATGACATTACCCACAACCGGCTTGTACCCTTTCTATAACTGGATTGGACATTTATTTTTTAAGCAAATAAGAAAGGGTTACTTTTCATTACAATTTTTTTTAAGTGTGGTAAAATTCAAATATAAAGCTTAGCATCTTAACCATTTATAAGTGTACAGTTCACTAATGTTAAGTGCATTCACGTTGTTGGGCAACCAATGTGTATAACTCTCTTCATCTTGCAAAATGAAAACTCTGTCCTCAGAAGTCCCATTCTCCTCCTTTCCCTGTCCCTGGCAACCACCATTCCACTTTTTATTTTTAAGACTTTGTAAGTACCTTATTTACTTACAATATTCTCGTTATTTCAACTAGAATAATGTTCTCAAAGTTCATCCATGTTTTAGCATGTGTTGAAATTTCCTTCCCTTTTAAGGCTGAATAATATTCCATTGTAGATGTGTACCACACTTTGTTTATCCATTTGTCCATCAGTGGACATTTGGTTTACTTCCACCTCTTGGCTATCATGAATAATGTTGCTAAGAACATGAGTGTACACGTTTCTGTTCAAGACTCTGCTTGTAATTCTTTTGGATATATCCCCAGAGGTGGAAATAGTGGACCATCTGATAATGTCAAGTTACAGTTTTTTGAGGGACTGCCATACTGTGTTCCGTAATGGCTGTACCATTTTACACTTCCAGTAGTCATAAGGATTCCAGTTTCTCCACAGTCCCCCTACACTTACTTTATTTTTTTGATAGTAGCCATTGTAATGGGTTGTCAGATAATATGTCATTTGTGTTTTGATTTGCATTTCCCTGATTAGTGGTGTTGAGCATCTAATCACATTTGTGTTGGTTATTTGTATATTTTCTTTGGAGAAGTATCTACCCAGTGCTTTGCCCATTTTTTAATTATGGTGTTTGGTTTTTTTGTTGTTGAGTTGTGGGAGTTCTTTATATCAAGATATTTCTATATATCCATCTTTAGCAGAGGGAAGCATCAGTTTATAAAAGTTACCAATTATAATAAAACAAAATTTATGATTCATTTTTAAAGTAAAACGCTCTTATGCAGGATAGTTATGTGGCATCATATTTCTAGTTTAATTAATAGTTCTTATAATCAGCTGAAGTTTCAGTTATTTATCATTTTTCCTCATAGGACTGTTAAACAGGTTGACATATCTTCTGCTTGACTCAGTAAAGTTTCGTCTTTTTTTTTTTTTTTAATGTTTATTTATTTTTGAGACAGAGAGAGACAGAGCATGAACGGGGGAGGGTCAGAGAGAGAGGGAGACACAGAATCTGAAGCAGGCTCCAGGCTCTGAGCTGTCAACACAGAGCCCAATGCGGGGCTCGAACTCACGGACCGTGAGATCATGACCTGAGCTGAAGTCGGACGCTTAACCGACTGAGCCACCCAGGCACCCAGTAAAGTTTCTTCTTAAAGTATATTCTCTTCAGTGACTTTGACCCCAGTTTCAATATTGGGGTCATGAGATATTGGTCATGATCTCACAGTTTGTGAATTTGAACCCCACATCAGGCTCTGTGTTGACAATGCAGAGCCTGCTTGGTATTCTCTTTCTCGCCCTCCCTCCCTCCCTCCCTCCCTCTCTCTCTCTCTCTGCCCCTCCCCCGCTGTGCTCATGCACATGCACACGCTCTTTCTCTATCTCAAAATAAATAAATAAACTCAAAAAAAGTTAAGAAACCCATTCTAGATTATATTTTTAAGTTATTTTTAGTCATGTATTTCCTCTATAGCATAAGTTTGTATATTTATGTAAGATATTATTTGTGTTGGGTTTTACATGTTGGAAGAAAGAGGAACACTGTTTATCATTATTACAAAGAGATATTTGAAGATCAAATCATGCCCTTGGTAACTTGGGGTGCACATATCTTCATTAGTAGGGTGGTCTGGCCTTCAGGACTAAGTCTAAAACAATGTCAGAATCAAATACTTTTTGCAAGGAATCTGAATGTTTAGTATAAAAAATAATCTCCAATTTATTTCTGCAGAGAAATAAACTGAAACTTTAAGAACAATGTATTTGTTTAATTACCCAGGTTTAGGTTTAAATTTTTATTTGAGTCTTTCTTGACCTTGGGTTAGAGTTATAGAAGTGATAGAGTTTAGACTTTAACTCTAATCTTAGCTTACTAATTATTCCCTCTCTCCCTCACCATTTTCTGCTTACTGTCTTCCTCTCTTAAATATCCAGTCTTCCACATTCATTGGCTAGCTTCATTAGTGTGGTTTGGACATCAAGTCATGTTAAAAACTCCATTTTTTATCTTTTTTTAAAAAGTATTTCATGTTTATTTTTGAGAGAGAGAGAGAGAGAGAGAGAGAGAGAGACAGAGCATGAGTGAGGAAGGGGCAGAGAGAGAGAGAGAGAGAAAGACAGAAAATCTGAAACAAGCTCCACGCTCCGAGCTGTCAGCACAGAGCCTGATGTGGGGCTTGGACTCGGCAACGGTGAGATCATGACCTAGGCTGAAGTAGGACCCTTAACCAACTGAGCCACCCAGGTGCCCCCATTTTTATCTTTCTTATTCATCATACTTACCTATCCTTCCCTGAAAGAGTTGTGTGCTAAGTTCACTGGCACAAGTTTCTAGTAGACCTAATTGTGATTTTTTTGTGTTACCCTGTGTAGACCAGATTCTGTAGTCTTGTTATGCTTGACTCTGTCAAATTAATGTTCTAATGAGAATGTCTGTAGTGAAGAACAGAGGCTGAGTAAGACTCATTTTGAGGAGGATGGATATTCCTTACTACTGGATGGGACTGGATGCCTTGGTTAGCGTGCTCTGATGCTGCTAATAATTCCTATTAACCTCCTTTTAAGGATTTTTTATAACTTTTTAATAAATTTTTTATAAATTTTTTTATAGCTTTGTTGAGGCAAATTCACATATATTGAGATTAATTCGTATATACCATAAAAATGCACGTCTTTAAAATGCATATTTTGGTGGTTTTTAGTATAGTCACAAAGCTGGCATCTGTCATTACTATCTAGTTTCAGAACATTTCATCAAGAGAAACCCCATTCCCATTACCAGTAACATCTTATTTCCCCCTCTCTCCAATACTGTGGTAACCACTAATCTACTTTCTGCCTCTATTGATTTTCCTATTCTGAACATTTCATATAAATGGAATCATATATGCTTTTTGTATATCTTAATATAATGTTTTCAAGATTGATCTGTTGAGTATGTTATCAGTACTTCATTCCTTTTTATGGCTAAACAATATTCCATTGTATGAATATACCATATTTTGTTTATTCATCATTTGACAGACATTTGAGCTGTTTCCCATTTTGGCTTTTATGAATAATGCTGTTTTGAACGTTTGTGTACAAGTTTTTATGCAGAGTTATGTTTTCAGTTCTCTTGGGCATATACCTAGGAGTGGAGTTGCTGGGTTATATGTTAACTCTATATTTAACCTTTTGAGGAGTTGCCAAACTGTGCTTCTATTACAAATTTAAAACCTAATAGTACAGACAAAAGTTTGGCAATCTAACGTGACTTTATCTCTGCTTAGTCTCTCCTTTTTGAAAAATGGTAATGATTGTGTTAAAGTAGATCCTTCATTACACTTAATTTTTTATATCTTAAAACATAAATACCTTTTATTAAACAAGAACATTTTTATGCATTGATAGGAAAAATTGGCACAACAGATCCTTCAATAGTAATGCTTTAGTTATTACTAGACTTGGGGAGTTGAAATGAGAAGGTGCAAAAATACAGCTTGTAAACTTACTCTGGTTTGCTAGGTAATTTTCAAGCTTTTGGATATATATATATATACATAACAATTAGGGCTTATGTGGTTTCTGTGTAGATTAATAATGGAAGAATTAGAACGTCGATGACAGTTTATTCTACCATTTTAGAATTTGGCTTATGATTTGTCTAATGGGTCTAAATAGACTTGCAATGTACAGTTAAAAATTGCTTTCTGAGTTTTTTAAACAGGAACTGGAGCTGGTAATGAGCACTGTGATCTCAAATATCTCACTCCAGTATGGCACCAAATCTTAGGGTACACACAAAATTTGACTAAATTGCTTTTTTTTTTTTTTGCTATATTTTTTAATGTTTGTTTATTTATTTTGAGAGAGGGGAGGGGAGGGGCAGAGAGAAAGAAGGAGAGAGAAAATCCCAAGCAGCTCTGTCTGCACTGTCAGCGCAGAGCCCAATGTGGGGCTTGAACTCACGAACTGTGAGCTGAAATCAAGAGTCAGACACTTAACTGACTGACCCACCCAGGTGCCCCTTAAATTGCTTTTTAAGAATAAAAATTTGGCAGTATATTTGAATATACAAATAAACATAATTTGGTGTCTGCCAATTCAGCCAATCTGAAGCAGCTAATGAAAATTTTCTGTTAAATTCCTCATTTATTAATAAATCTTACATACTCATGTCAGTTTTTCTGTATTTAATTTTTTTTTTAACGTTTATTCATTTTTGAGAGACAGAGATGGAGTGCAAGTGGGGAAGGGGCAGAGAGAGAGAGGCAATTTGGTGCCATACTGGAGTGAGATATTTGAGATCACAGTGCTCATTATCAGCTCCAGTTCCTGTTTAAAAAACTCAGAATCTAAAGCAGGGTCCAGGCTCTGAGCTGTCAGCACAGAGCTCAACGTGGGCCTCGAATTCATGAACCACGAGATCATGACCTGAGCCAAAGTCAGATGCTTAACTAACTGAGCCATGCAAGCACCCCTCAATTTTTCTGTATTTAAAGGTATGCTCTATGCTAGGTGCTATGTAGGGTGCTTTACATGCATGGTTAAAAAATGCATTTCTTCTGCCTTTACTCCTTGACATGTATTAATTAATGTAATTAGTTTATCATATTCAAAAAGTAATTATTACATAAATAATGTTAATTATAGTATTTATTTTGTTATGCCCACTAAGTTTGTTCTTTTCCCTCATTCAAAGGATTTCTTAAATCTTTTTATTTTTAATTGAAACAGTGTAATTAAAGGAAAGAAAATTAAGTAACCTGTATCCTATATGAAAACAACTTTTTGTCTCCATCCTAGAAAGTAAAGGCCAGGTTTAGGAGATACTTACTGAGGTGGATTCTTCAGAAATTGAAATTGATGGGGTGTGAGAGGAAACAAGTCAGATAGATAAGGGTTCCGGGGAAAGCCCAAAACTACTAGGAGTTCTTAAGGCTGAAGAGGTAAGGAGGGTAGAGGTGCCATGAAAAGAAAGAGACATAGAAGCATTTGAAAAGTCAGGTAGATTTCTTTTTATCTAGTTAGGTTTGAATTGCTTTGGGGGATGTTCAATAAGCAGTTTGAATATGGAACTAGAACTGAAGAGAAAAGTCAGGATAGAAATAGAAATTTTTGGATCTTCATAAATGTACTTGTTAAAGTCACAATAGGTAGGGGATAACCTCGCTAAAAGATGAAATCTGAGGAGAGAACAGTTCCCTAAGAGAACACAACATTTAGGATTTGGGAAGCAGAGGAACCAGAAAGGCGTAATTAGCAGGGTAAAAGGAAAATCAAGGGACCCTTGCTTCATGGAGCTAAGAAAGGAGTTTTTAAAAGGGGAGGATCATCTTTGTTAAATACTTAATAGGAATTAAGGCTTTGAGATTTTGGTGTCATTTGGATATTTTTGGTGACTTCATAAAAGTTTCAGTAGAAGTGGTAAAGGGAAGAATGAAAATTTTAAGGGGTTCAGGAGTTAATGGTTCACTAGGAAGTGCCAGTTTCTCTTTGAAACTGTGGTCTGTTGACCACAGCTTTGAAGCAGTGTAGCCTAGCAAAAAATAATTTATTTCCATATAGTGGTAAATATGTATTGAACTCTGTTAAACTTCTAAGGTGACTCTTCCTGTGCTGTATTTGTTTTTGCAAAGATAAGTAAAAATTCTGTAACCATGCTATTAATTTGGGGGTCTTCCTTAATTTTTTAGTTGGACAGTTGGTATTATTATGGCTTAATGTGTTAAAGCTGGAGCTCAGTATTCTCAATTTTACTGTATGGTTCATAGTCTATGTTATGGAATAATGAGGTTGGTGATAGATTGCTTTGGAACACTTTAAGAGTCTGAGCTTGGCAAAGTATTTTCCAGTGTAAACTAAAGGGTAATGGGGACTGAAGTGACAGTGTTTGCTTAAATCAAGACACATTACCAGATAGATGAAGGGTGGCATGGTCAGAGGCCATAGGTTTAATACCCAAATTTTGGAATTTTTGAGCAATTTGCTGTGGAGACAATGGAACAAAACACTTGAATTTGGGATTGACCTGTAAAATCTGGAGCCAACAGTTTCATGAGTTAAATGGTTAGAGGACCAGAATGATTGAGGAAGAGATGAAAGAAAAGGTAAGAACTTGTGTGTAGAAACAAAGTAATCAAACCTGGGAACTCTTTTCTTTTCCATTTGTTGTATTAAATATCTTCATTTCAGTAACATTAGTATATATCACAAAACTATTGTCCTCGTCATTCAAATGGACTTCTACTTTATTTCCACAAGAATATAATTTGGAGGTAGAGAGAGGATAAACTTGCATACATCCTCCTAACTTACTTCCATCTTGAGAAAGCACTGTATTTTCTCTTCTGACCCAAGAGCAGGAGGCTTTCCTTTAAGGAAAATTTTTGCTTGCTGTCTAGGCTGTGCAAAAAACGATTATAGACTATTGTGAATTTTCTATAACTTTTATTTTCTTTTAGTTTTTATGCTTGCCATATTTATTATTTTAAAATATAAGTCTGTAGTGCAGAGGTTTATTTTAAAACAAGTTCTCAAAATTAAGGTCTACTGCTTACCCCTTCAGAAAGGGTTATAAAGGTGCTACGTTGAGTTCTCCTTTGCTAGTAATTGATGGATATAGGAATTGAATCCCAGCTTCTCTGACTCAAAGCTGTCCCATTGTGAAGTGATAATGAAGTGTAAGAGGGCAGAGAAATTTGTTTCGTAAGTATACTGGTCAATTCTAATTTGTATTCATTTTCTTTGGACATTAACACTGGAGAAGATCTAAATTACTACTATTTGTCATGGGTTATGCTGGTAGTAGCTGGTATTAATAGAATAAGAAGACAGGGTGTGCATTTTCAGGGAATCCATGTTCTGATGGCATATTAACTGTTGTAGATTGTGCTATGTTCTAGATTAGACGCGTATATAAAGGGCTGTGGGTAGCGATGAGGAAGCACTTTGGGAGGAAGTGGAAGATGGAGGTTGGTGCCAGGAGTAGTCTCAGGAAATGTTTTAGCAAGACAATTTCTGTAGTGATCTAGAAGAAAGCAAGGAGTTTGTTTGGTGTATACTACGAGGGAAATAACTGAAGCATTGAAATCAACAAGAACAAAGAATAAAATCTTTTTGTTACCTAAAGACCCATATGATTGGCCCCTACTTCACAATGTGCCCTTTACTATCAATCCTAACTTAGCTTCAAATGAGAAGGCATAGCTTTGGTATCTGAAAAAGAATGGCAGACAATTTAGTCTGTTATACAGCAGCGGGTAAAGCATGAGCAAAGATAGGAAGATGAATTTTGAAAGGCAGAGTTGCATATTTTACACTTAAAGGTAGGCATTGCAGATGTATAGTTTAAAGACCTTTTGGTTTTTTTAGTTGCTTGTAACAGGTATTAGTAATATGCATATTTTTATATAAATAGGTTTGTAAAGATTTAAGAAAAGTTGGTTAGAGATGGTATAGTTTTAGTGGAAAATCCTATGATTTTACTACTTGTTGCTGTTACTTTGTATTTGGGCTTAAAAAATATTTTGACTTAATGATCATACAACTTGTAGTAACAGGACAGTTAAATATTTCAGGTATAAAACCAGGTGAATCTCTTCATTTAACAGTTATTATTTAGTTCCAACTGTTTGCCAAGTTCCATACCTTTTAAAATTCAGATAGATTCTCCAGTAATTGCTTCAGAAATTTTTCAGAATAGTGGCAAATGCACTACTATTTTATGTGTTAGGTATTCTTGTATTTTGCTACAATATAACTTTTAAGCTTAAAGTATGATTTCATTTTGATTTCACCTTGAAGTACAGTTTTATGATTTGTATATTCTTGTGTGCATATTTACTAAAATTATTGTCTTTTGGAACTCATACTGTTTTTTAAGTGTTGACATTGAGGAATTTGGCACCATAGTGTGTGGCCTGGTAATAGCAAGAGAAGTCTTGAGCTCCAATATTTAATTTATTTATATTCCATTTTATTCCCAAAATAATTTGAGTTAGCTTAATTTCCATTTTAGCTCTATTACTTTTTGTGTCCATTTTTTTTCTTAATTGTCCTGATATAAAATCCAGCCAACAATTAAGTTTAATACTTTTCTTGTCTCAATGTATTATGAATTCTAAGTGTTCAGTGAATCTGAAGAGAATTAGATATTTTTTAGACCTGAAGGTAACACAATTTGATGATGGATTGTATGTTGTAGGAGAGAGTAAAGGAAGGAATCAAGGATGATTCCTAGCTTTTAGGCTTGAACAACTGTTGAATGGTAGTGCCATTTGGACATGTTTGTAATGCTCATGAGACACCCAGTGGACAGTCCGGTATACAGCTGTTTGACTGGACAGATACAACAAACAGCACACAACACATACTCATTAGCTTAAAGTCTTTGATAAACAGTGAAACTGTTCTACTTTGTTAAGGAACTCAAATCTTGACACACAAATGGATATCTGAAAAGAGCATAGTTCTATTGCATGTGACTTTTAGAAGCCTTTGAGAATAAGTTTATTGATTTAGGATTAAGGAAATAAATTTTTTGTGTTTTAAGAAATAGAGGAGTGCCTGGGTGGCTCAGTCGTTTAAGTGTCTGACTCTTGCTTTCAGCTCAAGCCATGATTTCACAGCTTGTTGGGTTTGAGTCCCGCATTGGGCTCTGGGCTGACAGTGTGGAGCCTGCTTGGGATTCTCTCTCCCTCTCTCTCTGCCGCTCCTCGACTTACGCTGTCTCTGTCTCTCTCAAAATAAGTAAAAAAAACTTAAAAAGAAAAAAAGAAAAAAAAGATCTGTTCTCACAAAAAGGTAACTGAGTGAGAAGACATTCAAGTATTTTCTTTCTTATGAAAGTGTGCCCTGGTGTGGGGGGTGGTGGGGGGTGAGGGAGGAGGCAGTGCCTGTGTAGTGGGATATGAGGGGCAGGGAGGAAGGTAGGACTCCACCAAGGTCCTACAGAGCCCCAAACCTCACTATTAAAATGTTCATAGGATGGGGCACCTGGGTGGCTCAGTTGGTTAAGCGTTGGACTTCGGCTCAGGCCATGATCTCACGGCTCATGAGTTCAAGCCCTGCATTGGGTTCTGTGATGGCAGCTCAGAGCCTGGAGCCTGCTTTTGATTCTGTGTCTCCCTCTGTCTGCCCTTCCCCCACTCATGTTCTGTCTCTCTCTGTCTCTCAAAAATTAACATTAAAAATAAAAAATTTTTAAATGTCAAAAAAAAAAAAAAGAAAAAAGAAGGAAAGAGAAAATAATTTGGAACTTTAAAACAAAGTGAATATTAAATTTGGGTTTTGTTTGTGTTAAAAATTATAATGTATTAGAGGGGCTCCTGGGTGGCTCAGGACAATTAAGCGTTTGACTTTGGCTCAGGTCATGATCTCATGGTTTGTGAGTTTGAACCCTGTGTCAGCCTCTGTGCTAATAGCTCAGAGCCTGGAGCCTGCTTCAGAGTCTGTGTCTCCCCCTGTCTCTGCCCCTCCTATGCTCATGCTCTGTCTCTCTCTGTCTCAATAATAAATAAATGTTAAAAAAAATTTTTTTTAATTATAATGTATTAGAGACATCTGTATGACTTGTCTAAGAAAGCTCAATAAAGAAATGAATTACCCATTTTTAATGTTATTTGCATTAGATCATGGTCATATACATAATTCATTGGTCTCTAAAGTCCAATAAGATAGTCTAGTCTCTGCCTTCAGTTTTATAGTTCAGTGGATGAGACATATAAGATTGAATCTCACAAGTGGTAATAGGGTAATGTATTGTTGACTATTCAGTGCTGGAAGCTGAGGAGCTGTTAAGGAAAGGTTTGAGAAAGCTCCACAAAGGAAATGACACTTTAGCCAGAGTCCTACTATTAACTCACCAGCAAGAGTAAAAATTGTCAAACTGTGATGTTGAGGAGTGAAGGGTTGCTTGTGGCAACGGTGGTGGTAAGTGATTCTACATGGCTGAAGCATCAAACTCTAAGAGAGTGTTCTAAAAAGAAGCTAGGAAACTGGACAGGCAGCATTCAAAATGTGTTATAATTAAAAAAGGAATTGGTAGTTTCTCTTGGAGCTAATAGACCCACTGGAGGATTTTTAAGTGAGGGACTAAAATTTAAATGATCAGATTTGCCTTTTAGGACAGTAATTCTGAGATAAGAAATTATTTAAAAGAATTTATTTTGTGACTTTTTCAAGATGTTTAAGGATAGACAATTGGAAATCTTTCTTAAAGGCCTTTAGTTTTGTTTGCATAAAGAAAAGAAAATATGACACAAGGTTTGGTATTTATAAGCCTATGTAAATATGCCAATTAGCTATATTTTCGCCCAATTAGGATAGTCAATGATTCAAAGTACTTTCTTGCTTTAGGATTATATTAAATAATTATTAAGCTTAATGAATGAATTATTTTATTAGTGTTTTCCTTAATGCTATTTTCACACAGTCTGTCACATGCACTCTACTTACGAATAAGATGCCTTAGTATTTACAACATGTTTCTCAATTAATTAATTTCCTAGTAATTAATTTCACTTAGAGAAAATGGAATTGGTGGTCAGGAAGTTAAAATGAAATTGCATGTGTAGATACTTCCATTTCATGTAGTTAAATGAGGTTTGGTGCTATCTCTACTTCAAGCACTATTTGGATGTTAATTATGATATATTAAAAGAACAAAATTTTTTGTCTAGGCCAGCATTCAAATCTTATTCTAAATTTAATTTATTTAACATGTAAGCATTTAATATGTTCTAGGGGTACAGGGCCTTAAATATCAATGTGACTATAATCTTGTACTCACAGAGCTTACAGTTTGGTAGGGGAAGTAAAGTGTATTCTCTTTATATATTTATCATAAAGAGAAGGAAGTGGTGTTTTAAGAATGTGTATAGTCTAAACAGAACTCAGAAGGGAAAGATTATTTTTGCACGAGAGACATAAGAAACTTTGATGGAGCCAGGACTTAAAAGATGGATAAGATTTGGAGGCTTGTTTTCCGAGTGTGGGTATTATCCTCATATTAACTTTGTTTTTAATGTTTATTTATCTTTGAGAGAGAGGAATACAGAGCGCGAGCAGGGAAGGGGCAGAGAGAGACACACACACACACACACACACAGAATCCAAAGCAGGCTCCAGGCTCTAGGCTCTGAGCTGTCAGCACATGAACTGTGAGAACCCATGAACTGTGAGATCATGACCTAGCCTAAGTTGGACGCTTAACCAACTGAGCCACCCAGGCGCCCTGATACCTTTTTGATAAATTTGGGTAGAATTTTTTTGATGTTGATTTTTTTTTTAATGTACAAAGTTTTTATGTTTAACAGATCATCTTTGTTTTATTTATACTACACCAGAGATGAGTATTTCTGATGTGTATGAAACTTTTTAAGTACACTACTTCTGTAGGCTTATTTTAATAGAACATTCTTCATGGGAAGCTTGAAGTAGAAAGCATTCCATGTTGTGCTAGGCTTCAAGAAAACTGGATATATAAAAATTCAGACTCAAATGAGATACTTATTTGTACACAAAAGTGTTAAGTTTTATTATATGAAAAAGGAAGTCATTTCACATAAAATCTTTATTTTGCCCATTTCTCAATAACATAATTCATCAGGTGAAAAAAGAAATGCTTGGAGTGATTGCAGCAGATATTCCAGAAGTGTATTCATATTTTATAATTAAATACATCCCCTCTTCCTTTTCTTTGTAGTTCTATAATTTTTTTCAGTGATTATTACCTAAGTTACATTCCTTTTCCCCTGGTGTTTCTGCAAATATTTAGATTGATATCCTTCTGTAGGTCACATTCACATACAATATTTTGATGTATTAAGATACTATAAATAACAAAATTAAAATCTTTGAACAAAAAAACATTATAGAGTCTAATTATATATGTAAGATGTATATGTGCATAACTGGGAAGATCTTTGTTAATGTGGATTAAGAAAATCATGAGCAATCTTTTCTATTTTCCTTTAATTTTTGTAGCATTTATTTTTATTTTTTTAAGTTTTATTTACTTAAGTAATCTCTACACCCAACTTGAGGCTTGAACTGATGACCCTGAGATCAAAAGTCTCATGTTCCTCTGACTGAGCCAACCAGGCCCCCCTTAACATTTAATTTTTTGAATAGGCAATACATTTATATAATCTAATAAGTATGAAATGGCATATAGTAATGTTTCTTTCTCATCCATTTCCTATAGCTATTCATTTTTCTTCTCCATAGACAACAACCTTGTTAATAGTTTCTCTTCTAGAGATATTTTATGCACATGTACAAAGACATGCAAATAATATTTTTATTCTTAACACCAACAGTAGTATATTATATACACTGTAGTGTTCCATGCTTTTTACACTTAATATGTATTTTGAAGTATTTCCATATCACTATATATAAAGAACTTTCTTAATGGTTTTCAGTCATTATCATATTTACTTGTATAAATGAAATGAATCTATTTAGTCTTCTATTTATAGACATTTTTGATTGTAGTCCTTTGCTGTTTTAAAACAATGCTGCAATAAATAACTTTGTGCATGATATATCATTTCACCTGTGCAGGTGGATTTTAAGAAGTACAGTTCCTGGGTTAAGGGGATATATGTATTTAAAATTGCCAAATTACCCTCGTTAGGGGTTGTGTTAATGTTTTCTTCTGCCAGCATTGTATTAAATTTCTGGTTTTCCCACATCCTCACCAACAGCCCATTTACTTTCAAATATAATTTTTCCCCTATCCTACTTTGAGAACTTTATTACCATAGAAAATAGCATCATAAATGTGGGGAATTTAACTTCAGTGTTGTGCCAGTGCAGAACAGGATTCTAATAAGTCTTTTCATCTTACTGAAAAAAATGTGTATTCCTGATTTAGGTCTCTAAGAATTGTCATGATAAAGTTTAGTGGTTTTTCAAACAAACAGAAGACTCACTGTTCTATGTATAATCTATCTGTGATTTAAAAAAATGTTTCACTGCTTAAATATCAGCATCACAAGTTGTAAAAGTAAAATGGTGAAAAAGTTAAATGTTACCAGACTTTGTTCATTTCATTTGTATTCAATAATTTGTTGAATAGTAAAACCAAAATGCCTTCAATATGTCTTTAAGCCTGGAAGAAAGTAGGCTCCTTTGAAATTAAATTTCAGCAATGTAGTTGAGTAGTGAATTTAAACAATTCACAATGCTGACTTTCAGTGCTTCTGAAAGCAGGAAGTGTATTACTGACACGCAGAAATATTCCAGCCCAAAGAACATCCCTACTGCCATATGTGGTAAGAATTTGTCACTAACTCACAAACCACTTCTGTAATGCAGTGAATAAGCAGAATTGGTCTTTGTTAGACATTTCCAATTCAATATGAAAGAACTTTGTTTTGTAGTGTCTTATAAGTAATTATTAGCTTATGCCTTGGAAGGAGCCTGGCACATCATGGGTGCCCAAGGTTTATTGAGGGAAGGAATAAAGAAACTTGTACATAATCTTTTACGCATTATTTACTTGGTTTTAGGGACCCATAGTTAAACACTAAAATTACTTGAGTAAGTTAAGGACTGAGTTAAATATTCTGACTTAGCTTATTAATGATGTCTTTAAACAAATTTCTTACTTTTATTTTAGTGTCCCCTTTGAGTGCTGTTTGGAGTATTAATTTTATGTTTGCACTTAGGGTAAAAAACAATTATCCTTAGGGTTAATTATTAAGAGATAGGGAAATACTGTGAGCTTGGAAAAATAGGAAAATGAGTTATAAGGAATTGGGGTTAGCAAAATTCAATAAAGAGCTATTTGTAAATCATTAAAATTTTGAAAATATTAACGTTTGTATAAACTTAAATTTTTTTGTTTGTATTTTAAGCGATTAAGAAGATTGTCTACCAAATATAGAACAGAAAAGATTTATCCTACAGCCACTGGAGAAAAAGAAGAAAATGTTAAAAAGAACAGATATAAGGACATACTGCCATGTAAGTTTGAAATGCCCTTCATAGAACAAATGGAAATGTTAATAAGTTTGTATCCTAAACTAGTTTTATTCTTCCTAATGAGTTTGATTGTTAAGGAGTTAGTACCTCTTTTGTAAGGTACACTATAAGATAATAATTTGTGATTGTGCTTCTTGTTCTTCCTTCTGAAAGTAGTTTTTGTTGTTTGCTTTTTTTTTCTTTAAGCATCACAATTATTCTGATACTTACTTTTAAATACAAAAAAAATCCGGGGCGCCTGGGTGGCGCAGTCGGTTAAGCGTCCGACTTCAGCCAGGTCATGATCTTGCGGTCCGTGAGTTCGAGCCCCGCGTCAGGCTCTGGGCTGATGGCTCGGAGCCTGGAGCCTGTTTCCGATTCTGTGTCTCCCTCTCTCTCTGCCCTTCCCCCATTCATGCTCTGTCTCTCTCTGTCCCAAAAATAAATTAAAAAAAAAAAAAAAAAAAAAAAAATACAAAAAAAATCCAAGTAAGAATATCTTTTGTGGACTCCTGTTCAAAGAAGTTTTTTTGTTAAAATAAAATAGATAATTCAGTAAGTATAATGGAATAAATTTTATAAAATGCCAAAAATATTAACTCTTATCTATTCCCTGTTCACAATCAGAACATTAATTATGCATGAAAAAGTGAACCATAAGGTGGTTCATGCCTGCATGTCGGCTGTACTCAGTAATCTAAATATGTATCTCTGAGAGTATACTTTAGACTGATAGCATTATATTATAATAATGTAACTGTATTCTTAAATAGCATGGTTTTCGGCAGAATACCTTTAACTCTAAAAGCATGCATACTTCCATGTGTCCTATTTTACAGAATAAAAACTTTACATCATGCATGCTGTCCCTTAAAGCTGCCACTAGTCTTTTTCTTTCCCTTCAACTGTCTTAAAACAGCTCCATTCCATGACACCATTCCCTCAACTCTAATTCATTGTTTTCTCCAGCCTTATTGAGATATACTTGAAAAATTTGTTTTTGTTTTTTTTTAAGCTTGTTCTCTCTAAAATGTCTTTGAAAAAATTTCCAGTGATTTTCTTCATGCTGGATTTGGTGACTTTGTTCAGTGTTTACCCCTTTCTGTTAACTATTTTGATGCCATTGACTAGTCCCTATTTCTGAAATTTTCTTCTTCCGTGATCTCTTTCTTTCAAATGACCTCTTCCCTCTCTTGTCTGCTTCCCTCTCTTTCTCATGGTCTTCTTTGCATACATTTAATCCTTCATCTTTTTCTTGTTGTTGTTCAACTGTATTCTCAGCTGTGGGATCTGTGGGTGGCCAGTATTAGCAGAATTACTAAGTGGCAAGTTTACATAGTATAATTGAAGAGTTTTGACTCTGAAGTTCAAATCCTGCTTCTACCACCTGCTATTTATATGACTTTGGGGGCGCCTGGGTGGCTCAGTCGGTTTAGCGTCCGACTCTTGGTTTCGGCTCAGGTCATGATCTCAGTTTTGTGGGTTTGAGCCCCGCGTCAGACTGCACTGGCAGTGCAAAGCCTGCTTGGGATTCTCTCTCTCTCCCTCTCTCTCTGCCCTTCCCCATTCACACTGTCTCTATCTCTCTCAAAATAAATAAACCTCAAAAGAATTTTTAAAATATATGACTTTGGACTCACCCTCTTTGTGCCTTTTTCCCTGCATCTGCAAAATAGAGATAAAGATTATAATCCTTTTTATGATTATTTTGATCATTAGATAAGTTAATACATGTTAAAATGCTTAGGATTGTACCTAGCACATAGTAACTACTCATTAAGCTTTTTGAAAATACACTCTACTTTCTTACCAGTCTTCCTCAGAATGGTGGATGGTATGGGTTTCTGGATAGTTTTTATTAAGCACGATAATCTCGAGGTACTCTTTTTTTTTTTTCTGTTGAGACAGAGAAAGAGAGTGCGAGCAGGGTAGGGGCAGAGAGAGGGAGACAGAGAATCCCAAGCTGCCAGCACAGAGCCCAATGCAGGGCATGATCCCATGAACCTTTAGATCATGACCAGAGCCAAAATCCAGAGTCAGACGCTTAACCCGACTGAGCCACCCCAGGTACCCCAATCTCGAGATACTTTTTTTTAAATTTTTTAATGTTTGTTTATTTTTGAGAGACAGAGCATGAGCAGGGGAGGGGCAGAGAGAGAGAGGGAGACACAGAATCCAAAGCAAGCTCCAGGTTCTGAGCTGTCAGCACAGAGCCCAACATGGGGCTCGAACCCACGAACCGTGAGATCATGACCTGAGCCGAAGTCAGACGTTTAACTGACTGAGCCACTCAGGTACCCCTTGAGATACTCTTAATGTACTCTGGAATTAATGCACATTGTCTCTCTCTCTCTTTCTCTGTCTCTCTCTCTTTTTTTTTTAGAGGGATGCTATTTTATTTATTTTTTTTTTGGGAGAGTGAGCAAGGGGCAGAGAGAGAGGGAGAGAGAATGCAGAGCCTGAAGCAGGGCTCAAGCTCCCTTGAAGCGGGCTCGAGCTCCTGATGTGGGGCTTGAACTCACGAACTGCAAGATCATAGTCTGAGCCAAAATCAGATGCTTAACCAACCGAGCCACCCAGGAGTCCCAATGCACATTCTTTTAAAAACACATTTTCTCTTCTTTCTTTTTCTGGCATCTGGGCAAATGAGTCTTAAACAGCTCTAGGTTTCTATTTTCTTAAGTTATATTTTATTTATTCATTCCACAAAAAAATTTGAGCATATACTATATGCTAGAGATTCCGTAGAAAACAAACTGGCAGTAATCCCTGCCCTTGTGGTGTTTATATTCTAGTTAAGGTAATGTACAGTGAATACAAATAACATACATGATCTGTCATATGGTGATTAGCGGTATTGAGGATAATACAGTGGGGATTAGGCATGTAGAGAAAACTGAGAATAGAAAGCTTAACAATTTTAAATAGAGGTAGCAGGGGAAGTTCACTGGTGTGCTTCTAAATTGCCCCTCTAAAAAATAGAAACCCTGATTTGTATTGTCAGTTTCTGTAGTAAATGTATTATTTGCCATAATCACAAAACTTTGAGGTGTAGGTATTATGTGCCACTTTGCAGATGGGAAACTGAGACATAGATTAAATAGCTTGTGACACAGCTAACAGAGTCAATGAGAATTTATATTCAGAGCACTGGTTCTCCACTAGGGTGATTTTGCCCCTAAAAGAGACATTTAGCAAGTCTGGAAACATTTTGGTTGTCACAACTGGGATACGGAATGGGCATGCTGCTACTGGCATCTAGTGGGTAGAGGCTAAGGATGCTCCTGCATCCTATATAACACAGAGGCTACACCCTCTCCACAGCAAAGAATTATTCAAGGCCAAAATGTCAGGGGTGCTGAGGTTGAGACACCTTGCTCTGAATCCTGAGCTCTTATTCATTGTGCTATATAGTCAAACTAGCAGTGTCTTTTTTTCCTTTTAAATTATTGAAGGATTGATAAGTCAGTTTCCAATAAATTTCTAGTCATTTTAATTTGGAAAATGTTATTAAAAGCAATTGTACTTAGAGATGTATATTTACTTGCTGTCATAAAAATAATGTAAGTTGTCAATTTCCTTTGTATGTTTAGCATGTTCAGTGTTTGGATACCAGTATTTTTTTAAATAGCTTTATTCAGGTATAATTTACATACCATAAAATTTACCCACTTTAAATATACAATTCAGTTATTTTTAGTAAATTTATAGAGTCATCAACATAGTAAAGTTTTAGAGCATTTCCATCAACCTAAAATAATCATTTAGGCCATTTTTCAGTCTTTAGCCCCAGGCCACCACTAATGCTTTCTGTCTCTAGATTTTCCTAAGCATGTTTTTGAGATTCATCTGTGTTGTAGCATATATGAGTTCATTCCTTTTTAGTCAGTAATATTTCATTGTATGGGTATATCACATATTGTTTATCCATTCACCAGTTGATGAACATTATGAATAATCCTACCATGAACATTTCCATACAAATCTTTGTGTGGACACATGGCTCTCTTTCTTTTGGGTAGATACCCAGGAATGGAATTTCTAGATCTATGGTAGCTTATGTTTAACTTTATAAGAAACTGCTAAACTGTTTAAAGTATCTGTGTACCATTTTATTTTCCCACCAGCAATATATGAGCATTCCAGTTTCTCCACGTTCCTTTTTATTGTCAGTCTTTTTGATTACAGTTATTCTAGTTGGGTGTGTAGAGGTATCTCATTGTGGTTCTGACTTGCATTTCCCTAATGACTAACTGAACATCTTTTCATGTTCTATTAGCCACTTATATATCCTCTGATGAAAAGTCTTTTCAAATCATTTGTCCTTTTGTTAGATTTGATTTTATTTTCTTGAGTTGTTTCAGTTCTTTAGCTGTTGTTCTAAATACAAGTCTTTATTCACTTTTTCCCCCAGTTTATGGCTTGTCTTTTCATTTTCTTAAGGTGTCTTTTAAGGTATGCAAGCCTTTAATTTTGATGAAGTCCAACCTATCAGTTTTATGGATCATGCTTTTGATACTCTGAGTAAGAATTCTGCCTAAGTCAAGGTCACAAAGATTTTCTTTGTTTTTTAAAATTTTTCTTCTAGAAGTATTGTAGCTTTAGCTTTAACATTCAGGTCTGTAATCCATTTTCAGTTAATCATCTGAAATAATCTGTGTATGTAAGATTGTTCTTGTACCAATTGTTGAAAAAGACTATCTTCTTCTCCACTGAATTGCCTTGGTATCTTTGTTGGAAATCACTGGAGCATAAATACAAGGTTTTTTTTCCCCTGGACCCTTAATTCTACTACATGGTTTCCCTTTTTCATTCTCTTTCTTTCTTTCTTTCTTTCTTTCTTTTTCTTTCTTTCTTTCTTTCTTTCTTTCTTTCTTTCTTTCTTTCTTTCTTTCTTTCACAGTAGGTAAAGAACTTTATTAACCTTGTTTCAAACTTTATTTCCAGGCTTCTTCAGCTTAATTAGCTGCAAAGAATGAATTGTGTATAAGCAAAAACTGAAAAGAGCTGTAGTGTCCAAGGGGCCTGGGCTTAAAAATATTACAGATCTAGATTTTATCAGCTCTATGAACACAATTTTAAAAGGCAGTCATAATATAAAATAGCAGCTCCCAGTAACTTCTTCAAGTTTTATCTTCTTCAGAAGTTGACTCAATCCAGTCTGCTTCATTCTTGGAAGCTTCATCAAAATTCTCCACAAGATCTGGAACTTCATCATCATCATCCTCTCCAGTAGCAAGTAGTGCTTTCCCATCCACGGATTGTTTGGGCAGAACTTCAGCCAGTCTCCCTAAACTAGTCAGACTGTCTGCACCAAGTTGTTTTAAGATAGTAGCATTTCTGTCAGATGCTTTGTCTCAGTATGGCTTGTAATGGTGAAAGTGTTTGCTGCCAGAGATGCCTGAACTTGAGGGTTGTTAAAGTGGATCATTCTTCCTTGGTTTGTGAACATAGCCACTTCTTCAGTACCAGAGATATTTTTTACCTCTAATTTCTTTAAGGAGAACTGAAATTTTTATCATCTGCTGTAGTCATTCTATGAACTACCTTCTTTCAGCAAGCAGTTCCTTTCCCACCAATGTGCACTTGTGCTTGCAGTTTGGTGAGTTTCTCCTGGTTCATGATAGTTTCTTTAGCCTTGTTGGAGCAGAAATGGTACTGCGCAGGTGACTAGGATTGGTGCTCAGGGGGTCTCAGGCAGACCAGCTGAGATCAGGTGCACACACACCTACAGTGTCTTATTTTTAAGCCAGTGTCATACTGTCTTCATTACAGTAGCTTTGTGTAGTAAGTTTTGAAAGCAAGAAGTCCTCCAGCCATGTTCTTACTTTTTAAAATTTGTTTGGTTCTTTTTTAGTTCTTACATATAAATTGTAAGATCAGCTTGTCAATTTCTGCAAAAAATCCTAATAGGCTTTTGATAAGGGTTGCATTGAATCTGTAGAGCACTTTGGGGGAGAATTGCCATTTTAAACCATAATGATTCTTCCAATCTATGAACATGAAATGTCTCTCTCCGTTTATTTAGATCTTTCATTTCTCTCCACAATGTTTTACGGTTTTCAGTGTATAAGTCTTGTATTTACTCTTTAAATTCTTCTATCTGAATGAAATATTTTCAAGTTCTTTATTATTAGCACATAGAAATCTAGTTTCTATTCATGTATTGATTTTTTTTAATCCAATGACCTTCCTGAGCTCATTTATTAGTTTAGTAATTTTTTGTGGATCCTTTAGGATTTTTCACATACTGAGTCATTTTATCTGCAAATAATGACAGTTTTACTACTTCCTTTCTTATCTGAATGTGTCTTTTGCGTTATTGTATTAGTTAGAACCTCTAATACAATGTTGACTTGAAGTGGCAAGAGCAGACATTTTTGCCTGTGATCCATTAAAAGTAGTATCATTATTGTCCAAAGTTTATGTAGGTTTTTCTGGAGCTGTCTTGGAGATTTGGTTTATTTTATACTAGAATACTGAGGTCAGGGGCACCTGGGTGGCTCAGTCAGTTGGGCGTCCGACTTCGGCTCAGGTCATGATCTCGCGGTCCGTGAGTTCGAGCCCCGCATCGGGCTCTGTGCTGACAGCTCAGAGCCTGGAGCCTGTTTCAGATTCTGTGTCTCCCTCTCTCTCTGACCTTCCCCCATTCATGCTCTGTCTCTCTGTGTCTCAAAAATGAATAAACGTTAAAAAAAAATACTGAGGCCAATTTCAGAGTTAAGAAATATCTAGATACTCTTGTGTCAAGAATGATCTGTGCTTTGTCTGCTGAGAGGGCTAAAACCGAGCTGCTAGCTGTTTTTACAAGTAATAGATCAGTGTACTACGTGTATTGTAATGTTAATTATTAAGATTATTTTTTTTCTCCTGAGACATAGTATTTAGCCAGTAGGAAATTTCAGTTTCTTTGGAGGTAACGATATTCAAATACTTTTCTTTTTGTTGCCATAGGTTGTTGATGTTTGTTTGACCAAAAAAAAAAAAAAAAAGTTGCTGCTTGAAGAGTCTCCTGTGTGGCCAATCTTGGTTTTATCTGTTTGGAATTGGATTGTTGGGAGATTGTAGTGGCAGTCAGCAAAAAACAAAACAAAACAAAAACATGGAGAGGATTGCTTGTTTTCATTTCTTTAATATTCTTTAAGTTCTATATATGTTTATACTTACTAGGAGCACCAGTGAAGAATTGAAGCACCAACGTGATGACACGTTATCTAACCAACCTAATGTTGATTTTTTTTTTTTTAACGTTTATTCACTTTTTGATAGATACAGAGCGTGTGTGGGGGAGGGACAGAGAGAGAGGGAGACACAGAATCTGAAGCAAGCTCCAGGCTCTGAACTGACAGCACAGAGCCCGACGCGGGGCTCGAACTCACGGACCGTGAGATCATGACCTGAGCTGAAGTTGGACACTCAACTGACTGAGCCACCCAGGAGCCCCTGTTGATTTTTAAAATTGGCAGTAATATCCTATGATTGTGTGGTATAAAGCACTGACTACAAAATTTGCTTGTGCTTTAGACTAAGCCATTTTTCTGCCCCATCTTGAACTTACTGAATCAAACTTACTGAAGAATATGGTACTTAGAAATTTTGTATTTTAATTAACTTTCCCTAGCCCCTAAATGTTATATGACTAGAGATAGATGAAATAAGTTCGGCAAAGTGTTGAGATTATTTGTTTGTTTGTTTCTTAAGTTGATTTTATTTTGAGAGAGCGGGAGGGGCACCGAAAGAGAGGGAGAGAGAGAAAGAAGCCCAAGCAGGCTTTGCACTGTCAGCACACAGTCCGATGTGGGGCTCAAACTCACAAACTGTGAGATCATGACCTGAGGCAAAATCAGTAGTTGGACACTTGACTGAGCCACCCAGGCGTGCCAAGTTTGGAAATTATTTAATATTACACTGTGTGTTAACTAACTGGAATTTAAGTAAAAACTTTAAAAAATGTTGAAATTATTAATAATTTCTTAATTACTTGGTAATTGCTATATGGGGATTCATTATACCATTATTTTCCTGTATATGCATACAGTTTTCCATTATAGAATATTTTTAAAAAATTACCAGCTTGCATGTAGCAGCCTGAAACCAGTTTTGACTGTTATTTGGGAGCCACTGTTGTCATTTGGATTCACAATCCCCAGACACATTTACTGAGGATCCAGTGGTAAACCAATTATTGTACAAAGTCCTATGTTTGAGATACTTTGACTAGAGGCTAATATGCCACATGATTAAGGGTAATTAATTGGGACCCCTCATTACTGGCAGACATGGGGAGAGGAAGTGTGTGTAGTTACTTAACTGTCATTATCCAAACTAGTGAATATTTATCAGAACATCAAGTGAAATGATAAACATATTCTCTTTCCTGGAATCATAGAAAAGAGAGAAATAATTTGAATTGGAGGCTAGTATTTCTTTCTTAGATATCTCTTCCTACAGATTTCCAAAGATTTCACCAAAAATTAATAAACTCAGCAGAACTGGGCTTTTAGTACTGATAGATAAAATTTGAGTCATTGACAAATTAGTTATTCATTAGCTGACTTTTAAGAGTTTTGTTAAGAAGTCTTATTCATATCTTATTACCATTTTTGTATTCGTCATTTTGTATTTTAATTGCCTTTAATATTCATTGTCTCTGGATTAGGAAGGACTGTAATGTGATGGTGGCATTTTACATATTACATGTTGTGGTTCTTTCTAATCTAGAGACTCATGAATATTAGGCATTCCTACTACTTTAGGATTTCATAGGCTCAAAGTATCTCCCCCCAAATATTTATTGCTACAAACAGAAAGATATTAACTTTATAGTGGAGACAACCAGGTGACACCTATTAACCAAGTAACCAAGGTTGACATCACAAGTAATAGGACATTGACATCATAAACCCCTTGGTGTGTCTTCTCACTGAGAAGGACACATCATCGTTCTCTGGTGTTCTTACCAAAATGCAAAACCTCATTCCAAACATAGGAAAAAAATTAGTCAAAGGAACTATTATAGATTGGAAGAAACTAAGGAGAAGTAACAACTAAATGTGGGATCCTAGTAAGAAAAATATTGTTTTTAATTGGTGAAATTTGTATGCAGTCTGTTGTTTAATTACTAGTTGTGTGACAATGTTAATTTTCTGATTTTGATAACTGATAGTTATGTAAGATATTAACATTAAGGGAAGCTGAGTGAGGGATATAGGAATTTTCTCTACTATTTTTGCGATTTTTCTTTAATTCTAAAATTAGTTCTAAATAAAAAGGGTGCTGTTTGCTTTTTTTTTTTTTTTTAAAAGAGAGAATGTGAGCTGGGGTAAGGGGCAGAAGGAGGGAGAGAGAATCTTAAGCAGGCTCCATATTCAATGCAGAGCCCAGTGTAGAGCTCGAAGCAGAGCTTGATCCCACAACCTTGGGATCATGACCTGAGCTGAAAACAAGGGTCAGACTTTCAACAGACTGAGTCACCCAGGCACCTCTAAATAAAGAGTTTTTAAGAATCAACACAAACTAGAACAAAACTATTTGCACTACATGTACTAAAGACTAATTTTTCATATACATCAGTAGGAAAACATAGACATAGATAAAAATGTGCAGAGGATATAAACAAGAACTTATGGTAAAATAAATATAACCAATAACTGTATGAAAATGTACAACCATTTGCATAGTTCAAGAAATACAAGTCTGAGTTTTTTACTTTTTAGAAGTTAACTATTAAAAGGTATAACATCCTGTCACTCTCACATATAGCATCTGAATTGTCTAAGTCTGTATATACCTTTTAGAAGATAAGTTTTTTTCTTCTGTTAGAAACTTACCCTATACCACTTATAGCAGTGAGTTCATTGTGGTAGTGTTTCTAATAGGAAAAAATGGCCCAGCAGTAGTGTAGCTGGTTAAATAAATAATGAGATATCTATTTATAATGGATTTCATATAACATTGAGCAAGATAGATCTGTATTAGCTCTGGGAAGAGTTCCAGGTTATACAATTAACTGAAAAGTGAGATACAGAACATGTATATGTTATGAACGCATTTGCGTAGTTTTTCTAAGTATGTAGGTATATGCATAAAAATTACTTTTGGAAGGAAAAAAGAACCTTAGAAGTGTCTTTGTTGGGAAGGAGAGACCTGGACTTTATGGATGGGGGAAGATTACTTTTTATTTTATACTTTTTTCTTAAATCTCATTTTAAAAAATCAGATACATGTATTATTTAAAAAATAAAATTGCAGCACAGAAACAAACACTCAGATCACTGGAACAGAACACGGAACCTACAAAAGGACCCACAAACATATGGCCAACTAATCTTTGACAAAGCAGGAAAGAATATCCAATGGAATAAGACAATCTCTTCAGCAAATGGTGCTGGGAAAACTGGACAGCGACATGCAGAAAAATGAACTGGATCACTTTCTTACACCAAATACAAAAATACACTCAAAATGGATGAAAGACCTAAACCTAAGACAGGAAGCTATCAAAATCCTAGAGGAGAGAAAGCAGGCAAAAACCTCTTTGACCTCGGCCACAGCATCTTCTTACTCAACATGTCTCTGGAGATAAGGGAAACCAAAATAAAAATGAACTACTGGGACCTCATCACAATAAAGAGCTTCTGCACAGTGATGGAAACAATCAAGAAAACTAAAAGGCAACCAATGGAATAGGAGAAGGTATTTGCAAACAACATATCAGATAAAGGGTTGGTATCCAAAATTTATAAAGAACTTATCAAACTCAACACCCAAAAAACAAACAATCCAGTGAAGAAATGGGCAAAAGACATGAACAGACACTTCTCCGAAGAAGACATCTAGATGGCCAACTGACACATGATAAAATGCTCAACATCCCTCATCATCTGGGAAATTTAAATCAAACCACAGTGAGATACAACCTCACACCCATCAGAATGGCTAACATTAACAACTCAGGCAACAACAGATGTTTGCGAGGATGTGGAGAAAGAGGATCTCTTAGGATCTCTTTTGCATTGCTGGTGGGAATGCAAGCTGATACAGCCACTCTGGAAAACAGTATGGGGGTTCCTCAAACAATTAAAAATAGAACTACCCTACGACCCAGCAATTACACTACTAGGTATTTATCCAAGGGGTTATAGGTATGCTGTTTCAAAGGCACACATGCACCCCAATGTTTATAGCAGCGCTATTAACAATGCCAAAGTATGAAAGAGCCCAAATGTTCATCGATGGATGAATGGATAAAGAAGATGTGGTGTGTGTGTGTGTGTGTGTATACATATATATATGTGTATATATATATATATATATATACACATATATATATATATGTATACGTATATATACGATGGAGTATTACTCGGCGATCAAAAAGAATGAAATCTTGCCATTTGCAACTATGTGGATAGAACTGGAGGGTATTATGCTAAGTGAAATTAGAGAAAGACAAAAACTATATGACTTCATTCATATGAGGACTTTAAGACAGAACAGATGAACATAAAGGAAGGGAAGCAAAAATAATATAAAAAAAGGGAGGGGGACAAAACAAAAGACTCTTAAATATAGAGAGCAAACAGAGGGTTGCTGGAAAGATTGTGGGAGGGGGATGGGCTAAATGGGTAAGGGGCTTAAGGAATCTACTCCTGAAATCTTTGTTGCACCGTGTGCTAACTTGTATGTAAATTATGAAAAATAAATAATTTATTAGATAAAAAAATAAAATTGCAGGGGCACCTAGGTAGCTCAGTTGAGCGTCTGACTCTTGATTTCAGCTCAGGTCATGATCCCAGTGTTGTGGGATTGAGCCCCATGTCTAGCTCGGCAGAGCGTGGAGCCTGCTTTAGATTCTCTCTCTCTCTCTCTCTCTCTCCCTCTGTCCCACTCATAGCGCTCACTCTCTCTCTCTCAAAAATTATAAAAAATAAAGTAACAATTTTATAAAAGTAATAAAGTTTACACTTTTGAACTTTATTGTAAACTGTTTTTTACCTTAAGTTTGCATTACTTAATAATATTATTGCCAACTGCATTATTGAACACTTTACTTATTTATTAATTTTTTTAAAGATGGTTTTATTTTATTTTTGAGAGAGAGAGGGAGGGGGAGAGAGACAGGGAGACACAGAATCCAAAGCAGGCTCCAGGCTCTGAGCTGTCAGCACAGAGCCCAATGCTGGGTTTGAACCCACGAACTGTGAGATCATGACCTGAGCTGAAGTCGGACACTTAACCAACTGAGCCATCCAGGTACCCCTTGAGCACTTTTTATGCATCATCATAATTCATTTATTTATCATAGTTAATTAATTTTTATAATTTCTTGTGAAATATGAAAGCTACATTTCCTAATAAGAATTTTGGCAAATGAGCTTGTACATCACTGGTTAGTGTTCACTACCTCATAATGCTTGTTAAAAACTGCAGAGGCTTCACCCTGGGCTCTTGTCTAGCAAATGTGGGATGATGCCCAGGAGTTTGTATTTTAAAAGAGTTCCTGAGATTATTTTGATTACAGCTTTAAAACACAACTTTACATCATCATATTTTTGTTACTATAGACTTATTTTCTATAAATATGATGTTAGAAATTACCCTGCTGGTATCTAGAGTCAATTTTCATTAATTGTTTTTTAAAGACAATATTTTGAATTACTTATTTAATCTTACTTGTGGCTTATTAGAAAACACCTGTCTACCAACAGGACATAATTTACGAAATCCTTTTTCTTTTCCTTGTAGTTGATCACAGCCGAGTTAAGTTGACTTTAAAGACTCCTTCTCAAGATTCAGACTATATCAATGCAAATTTTATTAAGGTATGTATTAACTTCAAATGGTGTTTCTCTGCCCTACTTAATGTCTTCCTGCATAATAGTTTTATAAAAATTTTTTAAATTTCCTAAATACCAAGAGCAAAAAAAAAAAGGAAGAAAACGAAGAAAAATAAAATCACACTTTTATGTGATTTCCTTTTTTTTTAAATTTTATTTTTTATTTTTTAAAATTTACATCCAAATTAGTTAGCATATAGCACAACAGTGATTTCAGGAGTAGATTCCTTAGTGCCCCTTACCCATTTAGCCCATCCCCCCTCCCACAACCCTTCCACTAACCCTCAGTTTCTTCTCCATATTTATGAGTCTCTTCTGTTTTGTCCCCCTCAATGTTTTTATATTATTTTTGTTTCCCTTCCCTTATGTTCATCGGTTTTGTCTCTTAAAGTCCTCATACGAGTTGAGTCATATGATTTTTGTTTTCTCTGACTGACTCATTTCACTTAGTATAATACCCTCCAGTTCCATCCACATAGTTGCAAATGGCAAGATTTCATTCTTTTTGATTGCCGAGTAATACTCCATTGTACGTGTATACACACACCACATCACATATGTGATTTCCTTCTAACCTTACTCATAAAGTTAGAGTTTTGCTCAGTTTCATGAAAGTTGAGATGGTTTTCTATTTTGTTTCTTTTTTTTTTACATTTAAAGCTTATAAACAGTTTACTGGTTACTAAATTATCTTCTCCATTGTCCCTTTGACAAAGTTTATGTACACAAATGTACAGAAATGCACATACATGGTTGTTCCCTGTTGTTGAACTATATAGGTTGTTTCCAATTTTTCTTGTTGGTAATATTGCAGTGAACATTGTTATTCTTTTGAATCATTTCTTAGGATAAATTATCAGGGCTAGATAGAATTACTGGGTAATACTGATTTAAAATTACAGAATATAAACTTAGATGAAAACCTTTTGGCAACTGTTTCAAGTGGCAATACAAGTGAATATAAGATTAAATACAGTCTTATAAAAATAGAGATGGAGGCAAACCATTAGACTCTTAAATACAGAGAACAAACTGAGGGTTGCTAGTGGAGGGTCAGGGTTGGAGGGGATGGACTAAATGGGTGATGGGCATTAAGGAGGGCACTTGTTGGGATTAGCACAGGGTGTTAGGTAAGTGATGAACCACTAAATTCTACTCCTGAAATCATTATTACACTATATGTTAACTAACTTGGATTTAAATAAAATTTAAAAAAGATTAAATACAATCCTTATGTAGAGAACCTTTTTTAGATACTCTTAGGTGAAAAGTAGTCATGTTCATACATAGCTGTCAATAGACCAGTGCAAACTACTACTTGAGGTGCTTGGGTCATGATCTCACAGTTTGGTGTGTTCATGAGTTTGAGCCCTGTGTTGGGCTCTGTGCTAACAGTGTGGAGCCTGCTTGGAATTCTCTCTCTGCCCCTCCCCCCCCCCCCAAATAAATAAACTTAAAAAAAAATGCAAAATGCTACTTGATTAAATAAAAGACTACTTTTTTCCATTAGCTGTTCTTTGTTTTTGAATGACAGTATAATAATTACTTATTTTATATTTGGTATTTATAGATATAAAAAATATTTTGTTGATCAAAATATTATGGTGGTACAAGGTATATGGTAATATTAATATTACCTGTGTCAACAATAAACTGTCATGGTTTAAAATAAAAACTTTTTTCCCCCAAAAAAATTAGTTTTATTAAAATTATGGCAAAACCCAAAACTAATCTGTAGGTGGTTTGCTGTTTCAGATATTGTTATGTTGATACTGTTTTGTAAGGACATTTGTTAAAAGTTCTAGCTTTTCAGGGCCCCTGGCTGGCTCATTCGGTGGAACATCTGACTCTTGATCTCAGGGTTGTAAGTTCAAGCCCCATGTTGAGTGTAGAGGTTACTTAAATATAAAATATTTAAAAACAAAAAAAGTTGTAGTTTTTAATTCCACTTAGTAACACTGATTTATCGTGTGATTCAACTATGTGCTGCTTTAGTATTTTAGTCCACTGTTTTATTTGGTATATTCCCAGGTTTGTTGTTAGATATATATATAATAGGCACACAATAAATCTTTTAAATTGAGTAGATAATTGAAGGTATCTATGGACGAATGTGGCTAAGAAGGAACTATTAGGTAGTTTTACTCTTGTTTTTAGAATCAAAGCATGCTTTTTATGTTTCTGTACAGTTAGCTTTATGGACTATGTATTGGGGTATTAGGCACTTTTTGAAGAGACAGGTAAATAATAATTTGTAAATTAGCATAAAGCAGTTTAATTATTAATTCTGTGTGCCAGGTCTAATACATACACAAAAATAGTACTTCACAAAAAGCTGAAATGAATTGAATATATTTTGTCATGCTTTTATGTGCTAAAATTATTTGGAAATACTTCCAGTGAAAAGAGGAGTATTACTAAGAAAATTTAAACATTAAAATTTAGGTAAGGAAATATTTTTGGTAACTATAATAAATATGAAATTTACTTTTAACCATTTTAGGGTGTTTATGGGCCAAAAGCGTATGTGGCAACCCAAGGACCGTTAGCAAATACAGTAATAGATTTTTGGAGGATGATATGGGAGTACAATGTTGTAGTAAGTAATTTCCTTTTCATAATCTATTTTGAGAAGTATTACATGTAATGACATAAGATGTTTTACTGAATATGGAATGAGAAGACCTTCTAGCCATAAGGATATGTTACTTATTGCTAATGTTTACTAAAAAGACAGAAACTGAAGTCTAGGATGTCTCATTCAACACTGACAAGTTAGTCAAAATATTTTAAGAAGAGTGTGATAATACTTTCTTTTCTAAAGTCAGCAACTAATAAGACAGCTACCAACTAAGATGGATTTATATAGATGGATAGAGGGATAGCTATGTGATAGAACAAATACGGTGAAATGTTAATGGTAGACTATAGATGGTGGCTATACAGTATTTACCGTAAAATTATTTCAACTTCGCTATATGTTTGAAACATTGTCAAATGTTGGGATGGGGAAGCAAATCCAGTAACATTTATGTTTAAAGACAGTATTAAATGCATTAAACCTTCAGATAATTTTATTAAATATGTTTAAAATATTTCATGGTGCTTTTTGGTTGGGTAAGTAAATACCCTAAAAGTGATATTTTAATATAATTTCAAGTCGGAGGTAGATCTATAAAAGTCCTAAAATTTAATTCATATATAATGCTAATTGAAGCCAATTTAATTTGTTGCTATATAGTTATCCCTTGTTTGGAAGGTGTGATTTTGGGGCACCTGGGTGGTTCAGTCGGTTAAGCATCTGACTTTGGCTCAGGTCATGATCTCATGGTTTGTGAGTTCAAGCCTCATGTCGGGCATTGTGCTGACAGCTCAGAGCCTGGAGCCTGCTTCAGATTCTGAGTCTCCTTCTCTCTCTGCCCCTCCCCAACTCGTGCTATCTGTCTCTCCTTCTCTCATAAATAAACAAACTTCAGGGGCGCCTGGGTGGCTTGGTCGGTTAAGCATCTGACTTCGGCTCACGTCATGATCTCATGGTTTGTGAGTTCGAGCCCCGCGTCGGGCTCTGTGCTGACAGCTCAGAGCCTGGAGCCTGTTTCAGATTCTGTGTTTCCCTCTCTCTCTGCCCTCCCCTGTTCATGCTCTGTCTCTCTCTGTCTCAAAAATAAATAAACGTTAAAAAAAAAAAAACTTCAAAAAAAAAAATAGAAGGTGTGATTTTGAACATTGCTTTAATGCCTACTTTTAATGTTAAAACTACTTAATTTTGATGGGTGCCTGGGTGGCTCAGTCAGTTAAATGCCCAACTTCAGCTCAAGTTATGATCTCATGCTCCATGGGTTCGAGCCCCACGTTGGGCTCTGTGCTGATGGCTTAGAGCCTGGAGGCTGCTTCAGATTTGTGTCTCCCTCTCTCTCTGCCCCTCCCCTACTCACGCTCTGTCTGTCTCTCTCTCTCAAAGATAAATAAACACTAAAAAAAAAATTTAAAAACCTACTTATTTTGACAGGCCAGGTATAATTTTGTTCGGAATAAAAGGTAATTCTTGGAATTTGTATTTTATTTAAAAAAGTAAAATTGTGTTTAGCTGATACATTCTTCATCTCATCCCATCCCCCACTTCTTTTTAGATCATTGTAATGGCCTGTCGAGAATTTGAGATGGGAAGGGTATGTATACCTGTTAACACTTAAAATAACTGTGGAGTGTCCATTTCATCATTTCTAGGGATATATGTTCCTGGTCCTTTATTATATTCTAAGTAGATACTTCTTTTTTGTGTTCTGCCATTGGTTTTATTTGATACAAGGAACATAATAATCTCTAAAAGGCACATAAACCTTTTTTTTTACATTTTTACATTTCATTTTATGATACACTTAACAGATACCATATTATTACTTAGTCTTCAGATGTTTAATGGTGTTGTAAGTAGAATATTATTTATGGACTGAAATAGAGACGTAATTTAAAACAGGAATAAAATTGAGCAAATGAAAATGAGTTCAATAAAATAATTTTTATTAATTATCATCAGGTTATAGCTTGAATATTCTGATTTCTGTCAGATAATACCACTACATTTTTTTGTTTTTGTTCATACTATCTTCAGAAGGAAAGAGAACAAAATTCTTAATATGAAGTTTTCAACATGGGTGTTTTTTATACTGTGTCCAAGTGAAATTAGTTTTAAAACCATTGTGATCCCCTCCAGCATCAATTCCAAAGACTTCAATGTTGGAGGTGCTAATATATTTACAGAGAATAAATATTAAGTAAAACTTAAGTGTGGTCTTCTATAATTATGACACGTACATCAAACTCAGAAAACAAATTATGTGGTGATTTGAATTTTCCTTATACTAATATGGTACATGAGTTAAAGTAAACTTTTTTTTAATCTGATGTCAGTTTCTGTGTTTTCTGGGAAGGGCAAGAAGCTGAATAATTGGGCACAAAATATTTGTAAAAGTTCAAGAAAAATTCTGTCATATGGATTAACTTACTTCTTTTTGTTTGAATAACAGAAAAAATGTGAACGCTATTGGCCTTTGTATGGAGAAGAACCTATAACATTTGCACCATTTAAAATTTCTTGTGTAAGTACCTATTTATATACATATTATTTAATCAGAAATTTGGGATGCTAGACTGAAGAATATAATATGGAATGAACCTAGTTTTACATAAGCCAAGCATTCAGTATTTCCACATAAATCTGTACTTAATTATAATAAATGTTAATAATAATGTTTGTTTTTATACAGCTTTAAATTTAACTTTGAAAATGACTTCATAAATGTGTAATTTCCTAGTAACTTATTATGTTAATTTAGTGTTAGTCTTTGTATATAAGCTGATGATAAGTGTTACATATATAAGAGTAAACAGGGGCGCCTGGGTGGCTCAGTCAGTTAAGCATCTGACTTCTTATCAGGTCATGATCTCACGGTTCATGGGTTGAAGCCCTTTGTCGGGCTCTGCGCTCATAGCTCAGAGCTTGGAGCCTTTTTTGGATTCTGTGTCTCCATCTCTGCCCCTCCCCTGCTCTCTTTGTCTCTCTCTCTCTCTCTCTCAAAAATGAACATTAATTAAAAAAGTAAACAGTAACTTAACTGTCCTTTGAGTGATCTATTTTTTAACTTTTCAGTTCATTTATTTACTTTGAGAGGGAGAGGGTGTGGGAGGGGCAGAGAGAGGGAGAAAGAGAGAAGCCCAAGTAGACTCCACATGGTCAGCACAGAGCCCGATGTAGGGCTTGAACTCACCAACCAGGAGACCATGACCCTAGCCAAAACTAAGAGTTGGACGCTTAAGTGACTGAGCCACCCAGGCACCCCTTGAGTGCTCTATTTGAATACTGGTATAAAGGTGGGGCAACTGGCTGGCTCAGTCAGTGAACCACGTCTTAATCTCAGGCTTGTGAGTTCAAGCCCCATGTTGGGTGTAGAGATTACTTAAAAGTAAGATCTTAAAGAGAAAAAAGAAAAATTGGTGTAAAGTAGTTTCAAACTGAAATGGGAAGGACCCTTGATGACTGAAGTATAGTTTTGTGTGATAATCTTTCATACGTTCGTTACGCTATCCAGAATTGTTATAATTATATACAAAGATGGGTTTGAGAACTGCTATCCTAGAAGGAAAGATTGATCCTATATGGCAGATAATTTATTATGAAACTTAAAACATATACCTAATATGTTAACTCTGGAAATGAGTTAATAAATTTAAGTTCTAAAACACAGCAGAAATCTAAGTAAATGAATTTAAAGGAAAAAGAATGAAGGGAAACATTTTTTAAAAAGGAAGTAAAATATACGTGAACTTTAGAATAGAACCAACAATTTGCTTTTTGGTTACACCCAATGGCATCTTTCTTAATCACCTGAAAGAAATATGTTGTCTTTACTCATACTCAAAGACCATGACTGAACATAGATGAGAATTAAATAACTTCCCTGTATTGGTTAGGGTTTCCCAGAGAAATAGAACCAGTAGGATATGCATATATACAGAGAAAAAGATTTATTATATGGAACTGGCTCACAGGATCATGGAAGCTGGCAAGTCCAAAATCTGTAGGGTGGTCAGCCAGGCTGCAGACTCAGGAGAGTTGTGCTTTAGATCTAGTCTGGAGGCCAAGAGAGCTAAAAGGTACGCAAGGCGGAGACCCAGAAGAGCTGATATTCAGTTCTAGTGTAAAGACAGTCTGCTGTAGAACTGAAGAGCCATCCTTGCCCATGAAAGTAGGCTAGTGGAGAATTTCACTCGGGCGAGGTTGGTCTTTTTGTTCTGTTCAGGCCCTAACTGGATGGAGGGCCACCCATACATACTATAGAGGGCAGTCTGCTTTACTCAGAGTCCACTGATTTAAATGTTAATCTCACCCAAAGACACTTTTACAGGAACACAAGGAATAATGTTTGACCAAACATCTAGGCGCTCTGTGACCCAGCCACATTGACACATGGAATTAACTGTTACATTCTCCAACTGAGAATTGCTGGTTTGTAACTATGTTTTCCATGGTTAAGTAAAATATAATTTCTGTGATTTTATTTTCACTGGTGAGTTCAAGAAGTCCATGGTTTTATGAATTATTTCTACTTAATGACTTTTAAATTCCATACAAAGTTTATTGCTTTCTAGGTTGCTCTACTGTAGAAAGGACTTGAGGTGTGTGGACAGTCTGCTTTATAAATACAATGCGATTTTTGTAATGTTAACTATAACACATAGTTGAACTGCCTGGATTTAATAAGCAGCCAGTATTCTTAAGTCCTGGTTAGAATTAACTGTTTGTGGATTAAATATAATTTTAAATCCTACTGCATGTCATGTTATTTGGAATGGATAAAAACCAATACATACCACATTATGTATTTCTGTGAGAGAACACCTCCCCTCTCACCAATCTATAAAGTATTCTACAATATTATGCCCCTGAACTGTTCAGGAAATCTATTTTCTGTGCAATGTAGTTGTGTTGAACATTTGTAAGTTTGAATACAATAAGATATCTGTACTAAATGTTACAATTCAAGTGAAAATGTATAGTGCTTAACATTCAACAGCTAAATGAGTTGAAATTTTTGAAGAGTTGGGGATCAAGAATAGTAAACAACATTTAAAATAATGAGTAGAGGAGGGTCTCAGTTAGTTAAACATCCTTCTCCTGATTTTGGCTCAGGTCATGACCTCACAGTTAGTATGTCTGAGCTCCACATTGGGCTCTGCAGTGTCAGCATGGAGCCTGTTTGGGATTCTCTCTCTTCCTCTCTCTGCCCCTCCCCTGCTCGCGCATGCATATTTTCTCTCACTCTCTTGCTCTTTCTCAAAAATAAATAAATAAAAATTAAAAGACTTTAATGAGTAAAGAAATGGATTATAATTTGGAAAACTATGACCTTTTTTGGATGACTTTTCAGAGTGAACGAAATGATAATTTAATCATCTTTTGAATAAGTTTGATTTGATTAGCGATAGCTGGTTTGATTTGTCAATATTGGGACTGATCCATACTGAAGAAGCAAATTTCTTCTTTCAAGATTTCAGATGGAAAGTAATTTGTATGTCTTGTGGTTGTTTCCAGCAACTCAGGACTTGTTATTACTGATGTAAATAAAAATCAAGTTTGTAATTAGAAAGCAAGCTGGTGAAAATAACCATAGTACATGACTTGACTTCTTGACAATCAGTTTTTGAGACTGAGAAAAGACAGTATCAGGAGCACTTTTGATTTGGGGATGAGAAGGAGGGTAAAGTGTTGGGACACGGAGGACTAGCCAGGAGGAACTTGGTTGCATGTCGCTGCATGTAACCACTTAGACCAGACGTGGGCACGCTATGCATAGGTCAGTCTAGTCCACTGCCTGTTTTGTAAATAAAGATTTACTAGAATATTGCCTTGCCCATTAATTTACCTGTTTGCCCATCAGAACAGCAAAGTTGAGTAGACAAATCAGTGACTTTTAGAATGGTTGTTTTTGTAATTACTAGATATATCTGGAATTTCAAAGGTTAATTTTATATTGTAGACTTTAAATACGTGGTTTTTGTTTGTTTTGGTGTGTGGATGTTTTGGTTTCAATGTTCTCACTGACTCACTTTTCCTGTATTTAGGAAGCTGAACAAGCAAGAACAGACTACTTCATTAGGACACTCTTACTTGAATTTCAAAATGTAAGTATTTTCCATTTAGAGACCGTTTCTAAGGAAATTTTTGAAGAGAAGGTATATAAATTGCATGCTATCTGGTCTTACATAGTTAACTAAAATAATTAGCAAATTTCCTTATGTAAAATAGTGAAGAAAATCAAAGTGTAATTTTTATTTAGTGTCTTGAGCCTTGAGCTTATCAAATTAAAGTAATATAAATCTTGACTTACTTAAAACAATTTTCCCTAAATTAAATTTATTGTATCTATTTGCCATAAATATTTTTTTCTCTATTACATTAAGCAGATTATAGCATTCTTTCCAAATTATTTACCCACTTTTGCTAGTTTACAACTTTTTAGACATAGATGAACCACCATCAAAGCTAAATCTTCATTTTGATATATATTGCTTTCACTTGAGGCCCTTGACTTCCGTGTTTCAGAACTATATAAAATGATAATTGCTTGGGGCGGCTGGGTGGCTGAGTCAGTTAAGCATTCGCCTCTTGATTTGGGCTCAGATCATGATCTTGCAGTTCATAAGAATGAGCCCCTGCGTTGGGTTCTACACTGACAATGTGGAGCCTGCTTGGGATTCTCTCTCTCCCTCTGTCTCAAAATAAATAAATAAACGTTAAAAAAAAATGATAAATGATAATTTTTCTAGGAAATCAAAAATTTGATGGACATTAGAAAATGCTATCAGCTTCTTCCAAGATCTCTGTATTTTTATTATCTTAATTTTTCAAGCCATTATGAACAATTAAGCATGGCCATCAAGTGCACAGTTGTTCCTCAACTGGTACATTTGAAACACACTTCCACAGCCTACCTTCCTTTTTACAAGTAGACATGGTTCCAGCACTCCATACTTTGAGAACCACTCATCTAAAATAAGGAAGTGGGTTTGGCATTGGACAAGTTTGTTTCTAATTTTCTTTTTCAGTTTAAATATCCTATTAGTTTTCTAATTACAATAGATTCAAACACTGTGCTTCTGGTATATTGCTCATCCCTTTACTGTGGATTACCAAATAATATACATAGTGTTAGAGTTAACATGCATGCTCTGGAGATAAGAGTGCCTGAGTTCAGATCCTACATTTGTCACTTGCTGTGAAACATTAGGCACGTTATGTAATCTTTCTGTCTCAGTTTCCTTACCTATAAATCGTGGATACTATTAACAGTACCTTCCTCATAAAATTACATGGGGAATAAATAAATTGTTACATGTGAAGCCCTTAGATTAAGACTTGATGTATGATAGTCAATAAATATAGCCTATCATTTACTTTTTTAAGGCAGTGTTAAATACCACATAAAAACTTCAGAAATGACAGTAAAGTCAGATGTGCAGCTTTTCTGCATGCTTTAAAATTTGTAATGTCTTTTTATAATTGTTGAATTTCTGTTTTTTCTTGAAGGAATCTCGTAGGCTGTATCAGTTTCATTACGTGAACTGGCCAGATCATGATGTTCCCTCATCGTTTGATTCCATTCTGGACATGATAAGCTTAATGAGGAAATACCAAGAACATGAAGATGTGCCTATTTGTATTCATTGCAGGTACAAAAAATTTTTCCAAATATTTAAGTACTTTGGAATATAAGTGGCATTATAATATGGGTGATGTATGGTATTTTGAAACCTAATTTTTGGAATTACCAAATGAGATAGATCATTATATGGGTTTCCAAATAGTAAAAGCTGTCTGAATCAGAGTTTTTCTTCTCTGAATTTTTATTTTACATTAGATTCTTCTAAAACACTTAGAATCCTACTACTTATTTCATAAAACTGCTATCAGTTTATCTCTTGAAGTGACTTTATCTGCATTCACATTTGTTATAAAGAGTAAATGAAATTTCCCAGACTCAGAAATTTACAGGTTAATTAAATAGTTCAAAGTTTTTTTTTTTTTGTTTTTTTTTTAGTGTAGACAGAACACCAAAGGTAGTTTTTCTTATCCAGTAGGTCTGATTGTAATGCCTATTAGTGTGTTGAAAAGGCTGCTGTGGGCCAGAAAGGGGACTTGCTGATGGGACATGTGGGAATCAATTAACAACTTGGTTAATTAAAAAAATATTTTTCTATAGTTAATTCAGTGGTTAGCTGACCATTCAGTTAAGTAGTTGAGTGTTTAAGAAGAAAAAAAAGTCCATTTAATTGTAGAAATTAAATTTGACTTGATTTCTTACAAGTTAGTTGAAATTATTTCTTGTGCTGTCATCGTTGCCCAGTGTATACAGCTCATGAATCCAATTTGATGTGAAGGTTTTCCTTTAAAAAAATAAATACACCATTTAATATTTTAATAGTCAAAATAGTATGTTAACTGTAGTGACTTAGAAAACAGACATAAGAAAGAAAGAAAGAAAGAAAGAAAGAAAGAAAGAAAGAAAGAAAGAAAGAAAGAAAACACATACATAAAAGCAAGGAAATCACAATTCCAGTTGAGGTGAATTTCCTTTCCATGTATGTGCTGTATTTGTTACAGAATGTTTCTCCATGTAATTTGTCATGTACTTTTTCTAAATCATATAACTATTCTCTCTACAATTCATTATGACTGTACTCTACTTTATATTTAACCTCCATTCCTTTATTATGCCCACCCCCATCCTTTTTCATGTATTTTAAACAGTAGTTTAAATGTCCACATGGCTAGTCTTCATGGCAAAATCTTTGAGCATATCGGTAATTACTTCATTAAGATAGATCTCTATAAATGAGATTTCTAAGTCAAAGGGCATGAACATTTTTATGCTTTTAATACATATTTTATATTCTGTTATCCATAAAGTTGATGCTAATTATAATTAGCTAGTTTGTGGGAGTGCCTATTTTCCTATATTCTTCCCAGTACTATTAATTTTTTGTTTGTTTGATTTAATGCCTGTATGACAGGCAAGCTTTTTGTTCATTTTTTTTTGTCTTGGTAGTTTATATTCTTTTGTGAATTTATTTGTATACTTTGCCAATTGTTTTAAAGCAGGCATTCATCTCTTAGTTATGTGATAAATTCTTTACATATCTTTATATATTGAGATTGTTAGCTCTTAGTCATGTTGTAAGTAGCATGGTTTTTCATGGTTTTTATTCTGCTTATATTTTGCCACACATAAGTTTGAAATTGTTATGTAGTCAGAGTTGTGAGTCTTCATTTATGATTTCTGTCCATTGAGATATGCTTAGAAAAAGTCCATCTGTAACAGTAGTGCATAAACTACCCTTTTAGCACTTCTGTAGGTTTTTTTATAAACATATTTTTAATCTATCTGGAATTTTTTTAATAATTAAGGTATGAGGTAAGAATCTAGCTTTTGCTGTTGTTAGGCTCACTTTCCCTCTACCATTTATTGAATGGTCTAATCTTTCCCATTTCATGGGAGAATCCACCACTATGTAATACCTACATATACTCAGATCTGTTTCTAAATTTTGTATTGTGTTTCATCAGTCTGGTTGTGTGTATCTTTGTAAGGTTACACTTTTAACCATAAAGTTTTAAATATATGTCATTTAGCCCCTAGTAATTCTTAACTTAAAATTCTAGAAATATTTTGCTATGAAGAATTGATAAATGTATCAACAGTTAAAAATTAGTATTATTGATGTCTTTTAAGAGCTTTTTAAAAATCATACTAAGTTGTTTATAAATTTACTTTATCAGGAATTTTCACATGACATGTTTGACAAACTACTGATATTTCTAAAGGTTTCAAAATTTAAATGCTGCCTAACTTTTTTCCTGCCTAAAAATGATTCTGGTGATGTTAGTAATGTCTTTAATTACTCAGAGTGATTCTCAGTCCTAAGATGCATGTCTCCTGTCTCCCTCTAGTTGAGAATCAATTGCTGTAAAGTACTCTTGTCATGTTTTAAAATGTAAAAACCTGCAGAATTTTACTTACGTTCTCCAGGTTCTGTTAGTTCCGTAGAAGATGAAAGTACATCACTGGTCTTTTGTTATTTTGGTCACTTTGTTCTTTTGTTGAAATCACTGCTGGAGTTCAAACCAGTTTCTAGGGCTTGTATTCTTCGTCTTTCCTATACCTTTTGCAGATTGAAATGATGTGTTGTTTCTTCCTCTACTGTAAGGCATCAGAACCATGTTGGACATAAAATAAAATTATCTCTGTGAGTTATTATGTTAGCTAGACAAGATTTTCTGAGTTAGAATTAGACTTACAAAATGAAGGCTGCTGGGTCATCTGTGAATCACATAGGTAATTTTTGAATCTTGGAAGTTCCCCAAATTTAATAAAAACCAGGTATAAATGCTAATGTTAAAGATGTTAAGTTGTAGTCTGTTTACTATAAAATGGTAGAATTTTGTCATATTTCTAAATGATTTTTTTGCTTCTGAAAACTAACATGTTCATCCACATTTAGTTTCTAATTCTTTTATAACAAAAATGAAATTGTTCTTTCAAACTTTACAGTGCAGGCTGTGGAAGAACAGGTGCCATTTGTGCCATAGATTATACATGGAATTTACTAAAAGCTGGGGTAAGAATAATTTTTATATAGCATTATGTCCAATTGATCTATTATTATTTTCAAACTTAATGATTAATTTCTGTAAATTATAGATTGTGTTGTTATACATGTTGCTTTTTTAGAAGTAGCTTTACTATGTAAGAAATAAAGGTAATGGAACTGAAAAAGGAAGGCATAAATGATGCATATTACCTTGAGATAATGCACAGGGCAGAAAGGTAGACATGTTGCCTCCTGGTTGATCTATGTGAATTGATACCTACATTAAGAATGTAAACTCTGTTGGGGCGCCTGGGTGGCGCAGTCGGTTAAGCCTCCGACTTCAGCCAGGTCACGATCTCGCGGTCCGTGAGTTCGAGCCCCGCGTCGGGCTCTGGGCTGATGGCTCAGAGCCTGGAGCCTGTTTCCGATTCTGTGTCTCCCTCTCTCTCTGCCCCTCCCCCTTTCATGCTCTGTCTCTCTCTGTCCCAAAAATAAATAAAAAACATTGAAAAAAAAAAAAAAAAAAGAATGTAAACTCTGCGTTGACTTTTCCAAATACAGAATCTTCATTGCCTTTTATATTCTAGGTATAAATGTAACCAATTTTATAAATATTTATGCCTAAGTGGATACACAGTATAGTGGTTAAGGATGCTGACTCTGGAGCCAAATTGCCCAGATTAAAATTCCTGCTCTGTCATTTACTAGCTTTGGGATTTTGGTCAAATTACTTCATTCATTGTGCCTCCATGTTTTCAACTGAAAAATGGGGTCATAATATTAATAACTCATAAGGAATAAGTTAACCTTTCTAAAATTCTTTAGAACTGTGGGTGTCTTGGGACACCTGGGTAGCTCAGTTGGTTAAGCGTCAGACTTTAGCTCAGGTCATGATCTCAGGGTTCGTGAATTAAAGCCCCGCATCAGGCTTTCTGCTGTCAGCACAGAGCCTGCTTTAGATCCTCTGTTCCCCTCTCTGCCCGACCCCCGCTTGTGCTCTCTCTCTCAAAAATAAACAAACAAATAAAAAAGAACGTGGGTGTCCTGTAGTACGTGCTCATTTCAATGTTAGTTTTCATTACAATTGCTGTTACTGTTTTACTACCACTACTCATTCTGAGAAACTGTGTTTAATACTTTGGAGGATATACAGGTAAATAAAACACAGCCCTTATTACAGATTTGAAAAACTTAAGTTGTCCCTATTGTATGTAGATTTGGTTCCTTTGCTGGTTCTATAGTATGTTCATTTTCTATGCATTAGGGAGAGGTTTTTAATTCTTTATAGCTTTTTAAAAAATTATTTTTGGGAGCCTGTCTGGGTGGCTCAGTCAGTTAAGCCTCCAACTTTGGCTCAGGTCAGGATCTCATGGTTCATGGGTTCAAGCCCCGTGTCGGGCTCTGCTGACAGCTCAGAGCCTGAAGCCTGCTTCAGATTCTCTCTCTCTCTCTCTCTCTCTCTCTCTCTCTCTCTCTCTTTCTCTCTTTCTCTCTCTCTTTCTCTCTCTCTCTCCACCTGCTCCTTCCCTGCTGGTTCTCGGTCTCTGTCTCTCAAAAATAAATAAATGTTAAAAAAATTTTTTTGTATTGTTTTTTTAAGTAAATGCTGTACCCAACATGGGGCTTGAACTTAGAACCCCAAGATCAAGGGTTGTATGTTCCATCAACTAAGCCAGGCCCCCCCCCCCAAAATTTTTTTTAATTTTATATTTTAGGTAATCTCTATACCCAACATGGGGCTTGAACTCACAACCTTGAGATCAAGAGTCACATACTCCACTGATTGAGCCAGCCAGGCACCCCCCTTTGTAGCTTTATAGTGTATGTTTCTGTGAATATTTCAATCTGTATCTTGTATAAAATAGGATTAATAAAATATTTAGGTTTTTTTTCCTTCTTTCTGCCCTCTATTCTTTCTCTTTTTCCTCCTGCCTTCTTTCCATTTTAAACTCTTGCTTAGGGAATATTTAAATTTAAAATTTTCCTCAAAAGCTGTCTAGGATTAAATTTTATTTTTGTATTCCTCAAAAATTGTAATCATCTCCTGATAGTCGAAATGAAGATTTTTAAATGAAAAAAATTTAACTAGGATTCTAACCCATTTTAACATAAAAGTGAAAGATTAAAATTGAGATGGAAACAGGCATATAGATAAATGCCAGTAAGCAAAATAAATAACTGGTCATCTCAGAAGTTGTGTATTTTGAACATAGTCCTCATTTGACTGTGTTTGGCTTAACATAGGGTAAATCTTCTGTCTTAGGTTAGGACTTGATGTAAAAATCTTCTGATGTTATATAAAGACTCTCAAGCAGTAAGCCTGGGAATCTTTTTTTTTTTTAGTTTTTTTTTTTTTTTTTTTTAATGTTTATTCATTTTTGAGAGACAGAGTGTAAGTGGGGCAGAGAGAGAGGGAGACACAGAATCTGAAGCAGGTTCCAGGGTTTGGGCTGTCAGCTCAGAGCCCGACGCAGGGCTTGAACCCAGGAACTGTGAGATCATGGCCTGAGCTGAAGTCAGATGCTTAACCAACTGAGCCACTCAGGCGCCCCATGCCTGGGAATCATTTTTAATTCTTTTTCCTTATCACTTCAAAATATTCTTGGTGATTACCAAGTTCTAATAGTTCTACCTCAGAAATGTGCCTCAAATCTGCTTTTTTAAAACTCCTTCAGTAAACTACTACCAGTTTGTCCCCTTTTCAGACTCTTGTCCTCCATGCTGCAAAAGTAGACTGTATATCAAATCTCCTCATGTCTGTGCTACCTATTAGAGTAGTTCTAATTCCAGGTGTACCAAGAATTGTCTGGGATATTTCAGTCTCCAGAGACACAGCTGAGGGATCTGTATTTTTACCAAATTTCTTAGCTGGTCCTTATGTAGCCAGCACAGGGAACAGTGGCCTGTAGAATGAGTTCAAATTTTATTGTTTACAGTCTGATCCCAGGTAGCCTTACCTTCTTTCCTCCTTGAATACTTGTCCTTCTTTCACTTTTAGGCTATCTCCACATCAAGCTTCTCAATTCCTGAAATAAGAGTATATATTTAATCTGCTGTGCTTATGTATATTTCCTTCACTTTTCATTCCACACACCAATCAGAGTTAGTTACAGCATTTTTATTCCCACTGAACTATGATTTTGCCTTGGCTGGATATTTATTTGTTCACATATCTCACCAGCTTGACTGCCGAGGGTCAAGATTAGCTTTGTATCCACAATGCCAAGAAGAGTGTCTGAAGGATGGTAGGTAGTTCTCAGTACATGTTTTCACTCATCCAGTATGTATATAAGGTCTGTTTGAAAAGTTGAAGGTCTATATGAAAGAGAGTTGATGTATTAAATTCTTTGTTTCAGAAAATACCAGAGGAATTCAATGTATTTAATTTAATACAAGAAATGAGAACACAAAGGCATTCTGCAGTACAAACTAAGGTATAGTTTTTTGTTTTACTTTTATAAACTGTATTTTTATAAATGTCTTCTTGTTTTGTTTTTTGTTTTTTAACATCTTTTCCCTTGTTTAATATTTCATCTCCATAATAGGAGCAGTATGAGCTTGTTCACAGAGCAATTGCCCAACTGTTTGAAAAACAGCTACAACTGTATGAAATTCATGGAGCCCAGAAAATTGCTGATGGAGTGGTAGGTGTTCTTGGCCTATTAAATTTAGAAAACTTTTCTTTATATTTTTCAGCTTTCTTTTTTTAGGGTAATCTCTACACCCAGCATAGGCTCAAACTTAGAAACTCCGAGATCAAGAGTTGCATGCTCTATGGACTGAGCCATCCAGGTGCCCCCAAAACTTTTACTTTTTAACCAAGATGTAATGCTTAGCTTTTTAATTGTCATCTTGTGTTTTATCTAACATAATATCCATGACAATTATTTTCATTTTTTTGTTAACTCCTTTCCTTCTTCCTATTTGAATCTCTCTATTGTAATGGATATTTATGGACTCCATAACCAGCTAAATAATTTTCTGTAGAATATAGCTAGGAAAGTTGATCTTATATCAAAAATCATTACTGTTTCAAGTATAAATTACTTTTAAGAAGTTAACTAGGGGCACCTGGGTGGCTCAGTCACTTGCATGTCCGACTCTTGATTTTGGCTCAGGTCATGATCCCAGGGTTGTGGAATCAAGCCCTATGTCAGGTTCTGCAATGAGCATGGAGCCTACTTAAGAACCTTAGTGTCTGTCTGTCTCTCTTTCTCTGCCTCTCTCTCCCTCTGTCCTTCTCTCTTTCCCTCTGCCCCTCTCTCCCACTCATGCTCTAAAAAATAAAAATAAAAAAATTTTTAAATTAACTATTGTTCTCCTTTTCTACCCCCACCTAAGTAATTATAAGTTGATTCTACATGAATTGTATTTTGTTCTTGGTCATAATATATAGTTTTATAGTTAATTTTGTACAGGCTTTTTAATGAAGTAGAATTGGAGTGCTACAATTAAGTCCCTTTTTGGCATGTGTTTATTAGTTCGATGTCATTTTAGCTTTTTTTTTTAAACCTAAATATTAAAGTTTTATTTTTTTATTTTTTTTAATTTTTAATTTTTATTTTTCTAATATATGAAATTTATTGTCAAATTGGTTTCCATACAACACCCAGTGCTCATCCCAAAAGATGACCTCTTCAATGCCCATCACCTACCCTTCCCTCCCTCCCACCCCCCCATCAACCCTCAGTTTGTTCTCAGTTTTTAAGAGTCTCTTATGCTTTGGCTCTCTCCCACTCTAACATTTTTTTTTTCTTCCCCTCCCCCATGGGATTCTGTTAAGTTTTTCAGGATCCACATAAGAGTGAAAACATATGGTATCTGTCTTTCTCTGTATGGCTTATTTCACTTAGCATCACACTCTCCAGTTCCATCCACATTGCTACAAAGGGCCATATTTCGTTCTTTCTCATTGCCACGTAGTACTCCATTGTGTATATAAACTACAATTTCTTTATCCATTCATCAGTTGATGGACATTTAGGCTTTTTGCACAATTTGGCTATTGTTGAGAGTGCTGCTATAAACACTGGGGTACAAGTGCCCCTATGCATCAGTACTCCTGTATCCCTTGGGTAAATTCCTAGCAGTGCTATTGCTGGGTCATAGGGTAGGTCTATTTTTTTTTTGAGGAACCTCCACACTGTTTTCCAGAGTGGCTGCACCAGTTTGCATTCCCACCAACAGTGCAAGAGGGTTCCCGTTTCTCCACATCCTCTCCAGCATCTATAGTCTCCTGATTTGTTCATTTTGGCCACTCTGACTGGCGTGAGGTGATATCTGAGTGTGGTTTTGATTTGTATTTCCCTGATGAGGAGCGATGTTGAGCATCATTTCATGTGCCTGTTGGCCATCTGGATGTCTTCTTTAGAGAAATGTCTATTCATGTTTTCTTCCCATTTCTTCACTGGATTATTTGTTTCTCGGGTGTGGAGTTTGGTGAGCTCTTTATAGATTTTGGATACTAGCCCTTTGTCCGATATGTCATTTGCAAATATCTTTTGTTGGTTGCCTTTTAGTTTTGTTGGTTGTTTCCTTTGCTGTGCAGAAGCTTTTTATCTTCATGAGGTCCCAGTAGTTCATTTTTGCTTTTAATTTCCTTGCCTTTGGGGATGTGTCAAGTAAGAAATTACTGCGGCTGAGGTCAGAGAGGTCTTTTCCTGCTTTCTTCTCTAGGGTTTTGATGGTTTCCTGTCTCACATTCAGATCCTTTATCCATTTTGAGTTTATTCTTGTGAATGGTGTAAGAAAGTGGTCTAGTTTCATTCTTCTGCATGTTGCTGTCCAGTTCTCCCAGCACCATTTGTTAAAGAGACTGTCTTTTTTCCATTGGATATTCTTTCCTGCTTTGTCAAAGATGAGTTGGCCATACTTTTGTGGATCTAGTTCTGGGGTTTCTTTTCTATTCCATTGGTCTATGTGTCTGTTTTTGTGCCAATACCATGCTGTCTTGATGATGACAGCTTTGTAGTAGAGGCTAAAGTCTGGGATTGTGATGCCTCCTACTTTGGTCTTCTTCTTCAAAATTACTTTGGCTATTCGGGACCTTTTGTGGTTCCATATGAATTTTAGGATTCCGTGTTCTAGCTTCAATTTTGATTGGGATTGCATTAAATGTGTAGATAGTTTTGGGTAGTATTGACATTTTGACAATATTTATTCTTCCAATCCATGAGCACAGATTGTTTTCCCATTTCTTTATATCTTCTTCAATTTCCTTCATAAGCTTTCTATAGTTTTCAGCATACAGATCTTTTACATCTTTGGTTACATATTCCTAGGTATTTTATGCTTCTTGGTGCAACTGTGAATGGGATCAGTTTCTTTATTTGTCTTTCTGTTGCTTCATTATTAGTGTATAAGAATGCAACTGATTTCTGTACATTGATTTTGTATCCTGCGACTTTGCTGAATTCATGTATCAGTTCTAGCAGACTTTTGGTGGAGTCTATCGGATTTTCCATGTATAATATCATGTCATCTGCAAAAAGTGAAAGCTTGACTTCATCTTTGCCAATTTTGATGCCTTTGATTTCCTTTTGTTGTCTGATTGCTGATGCTAGAAGTTCCAACACTATGTTAAACAACAGCGGCGAGAGTGGACATCCCTGTCGTGTTCCTGATCTCAGGGGGAAAGCTCTCACTTTTTCCCTGTTGAGGATGATATTAGCTGTGGGCTTTTCATAAATGGCTTTTATGATGTTTAAGTATGTTCCTTCTGTCCCGACTTTCTCGAGGGTTTTTATTAAGAAAGGATGCTGAATTTTGTTAAATGCCTTTTCTGTATCGACTGACAGGATCATATGGTTCTTACCTTTTCTTTTACTAATGTGATGTATCACGTTGATTGATTTGTGAATGTTGAACCAGCCCTGCATCCCAGGAATGAATCCCACTTGATCATGGTGAATAATTCTTTTTATAAGCTGTTGAATTCGATTTGCTAGTATCTTATTGAGAATTTTTGCATCCATATTCATCAGGGATATTGGCCTGTAGTTCTCTTTTTTTTTTTACTGGGTCTCTGTCTGGTTTAGGAATCAAGGTAATACTGGCTTCAGAGAATGAGTCTGGAAGTTTTCCTTCCCTTTCTATTTTTTGGAATAGCTTGAGAAGGATAGGTATTATCTCTGCTTTAAATGTCTGGTAGAATTCCCCAGGGAAGCCATCTGGTCCTGGACTCTTATTGGGAGATTTTTGATAACTGATTCAATTTCTTCGCTGGTTATGGGTCTGTTCAAGCTTTCTGTTCCCTCCTGTTTGAGTTTTGGAAGTGTGTGGGTGTTTAGGAATTTTTCCATTTCTTCCAGGTTGTCCAGGTTGTTGGCATATAATTTTTCATGGTATTCCCTGAGAATTGCTTGTATTTCTGAGCGATTGGTTGTAATAATTCCATTTTAATTCATGATTTTATTTGGGTCATCTCCCTTTTCTTTTTGAGAAGCCTGGCTAGAGGTTTGTCAATTTTATTTATTTTTTCAAGAAACCAACTCTTGGTTTCATTGATCTGCTCTACAGTTTTTTTAGATTCTATATTGTTTATTTCTGCTCTGATCTTTATTATTTCTCTTCTTCTGCTGGGTTTGGGGTGTCTTTGCTGCTCTGCTTCTATTTCCTTTAGGTGTGCTGTTAGATTTTTGTATTTGGGATTTTTCTTGTTTCTTGAGATAGGCCTGGATTGCAATGTATTTTCCTCTCAGGACTGCCTTTGCTGCATCCCAAAGCCATTTGGATTGTTGTATTTTCATTTTCGTTTGTTTCCATATATTTTTAAATTTCTTCTCTAATTGCCTGGTTGACCCACTCATTCGTTAGTAGGGTGTTCTTTAACCTCCATGCTTTTGGAGGTTTTCCAGACTTTTTCCTGTGGTTGATTTCAAGCTTCATTGCATTGTGGTCCAAAAGTATGCATGGTATATATGATCTCAATTCTTGTAAAGTTATGAAGGGCTGTTTTGTGACCCAGTATGTGATCTATCTTGGAGAATGTTCCATGTGCACTCGAGAAGAAAGTATATTCTGTTGCTTTGGGATGCAGAGTTCTAAATATATCTGTCAAGTCCATCTGATCCAATGTATCATTCAGGGCCCTTGTTTCTTTATTGACCTTGTGTCTAGATGATCTATCCATTGTTGTAAGTGGGGTATTAAAGTCCCCTGAAATTACCACATTCTTGTCAATAAGTTTGCTTATGTTTGTGAGTAATTGTTTTATATATTTGGGCATCCCGTATTTGGCGCATAGACATTTATAATTGTTAATTCTTCTTGATGGGTAGACCCTGTAATTATTATATAATGCTCTTCTTTATCTCTTGTTACAGCCTTTAATTTAAAGTCTAGTTTGTCTAAGTATGGCTACTCCAGCTCTCTTTTGACTTCCATTAGCATGATAAATAGTTTTCCATCCCCTCACTTTCAATCTGAAAGTGTCCTCAGGTCTAAAATGAGTCTCTTGTAGACAGCAAATAGATGGGTCTTGTTTTTTTTATCCATTCTGATACCCTATATCTTTTGGTTGGCGCGTTTAGTCCATTTACATTCAGTGTTATTATAGAAAGGTATGGGTTTAGAGTCATTGTGACGTCTGTATGTTTCATACTTGTAGCGATGTCTCTGGTACTTTGTCTCACAGGATCCCCCTTAGGATCTCTTGTAGGGCTGGTTTAGTGGTGATGAATCCTTCGGTTTTGGTTTGTTTGGGAAGACTTTTATGTCTCCCATTCTAAATGACAGATTTGCTGGATAGAGGATTCTCGGCTGCATATTTTTTTCTGTTCATCACATTGAAGATTTCCTGCCATTCCTTTCTGGCCTGCCAAGTTTCAGTAGAGAGATTGGTCACGAGTCTTATCAGTCTCCCTTTATATGTTAGAGCACGTTTATCCCTAGCTGCTTTCAGAATTTTTCTTTATCCTTGTATTTTGCCAGTTTCACTATGATATGTCGTGCAGAAGATCGATTCAAGTTACGTCTGAAGGGAGTTCTCTGTGCCTCTTGGATATCAATGCCTTTTTCCTTCCCCAGTTCATGGAAGTTCTCAGCTATTATTTCTTCAAGTATACCTTCAGCACCTTTCCCTCTCTCTTCCTCCTCTGGAATACCAATTATACGTAGATTATTTCTCTTTAGTGCATCCCTTATTTCTCTAATTTTCCCCTCATGCTCCTGGATTTTTTTTATCTTTTTCTCAGCTTCTTTTTCCATAATTTTATCTTCTAGTTCACCTATTCTCTCTTCTGCCTCTTCAATCCGAGCTGTGGTCATCTCCATTTTATTTTGCAGCTCATTTATAGCATTTTTTAGCTCCTCCTGGCTGTTCCTTAGTCTCTTGATCTCTGTAGCAATAAATTCTCTGCTGTCCTCTATACTGTTTTCAAGCCCAACGATTAATTTTATGATTATTATTCTAAATTCACTTTCTGTTATATTGTTTAAATCGTTTTTGATCAGTTCGTTAGCTGTCGTTATTTCCTGGAGGTTTTTTTGAGGGGAATTCTTCTGTTTTGTCATTTTGGATAGTCCCTGGAGTGGTGCGGAACTGCCTGCCGGGCACTTCCCCTGTGCTGCCTTGAATAACTTGTGTTGGTGGGCAGGGCCGCAGTCAGACCTGATGTCTGCCCCCAGCCCACTGCTGGGTCTATAGTCAGACTGGTGGATACCTTCTCTTCCCCTCTCCTAGGGGTGGGATTCACTGTGGGGTGGTGTGGCCCGTCTGGGCTACTTGCACACTGCCAGGCTTGTGGTGCTGGGGATCTGGTAGTAGCTGGGGTGGATTGGCAAGGTGCACAGGGGCGGGAGGGGCAGGCTCAGCTCGCTTTTCCTTTGGAGATCCGCTTCCGGAGGGGCCCTGCGGCACCGGGAGTGATTCAGACCCACTGGAGGGATGGATCCGCAGAAGCACAGCGTTGGGTGTTTGCCCGGTGCAAGCAAGTTCCGTGACGGGAACTGGTTCCCTTTGGGATTTTAGCTGGGGGATGGGCGAGGAGGATGGCACTGGCGAGCGCCTTTGTTCCCCGCCAAGCTGAGCTCTGTCGTCCGGGGCTCAACAACTCTCCCTCCCGTTGTCCTCCAGCCCTCCTGCTCTCCGAGCAGAGCTGTTTAACCTTCCAGATGTTAAGTCCCACTCACTGTCAGAACACACTGTCCGGCCCCTCCGCTTTTGCAAGCTAGACTAGGGGCCTCTGCTCAGCCGGCGGGCCGTCCCTCCGCCTTGGCTCCCTCCTGCCAGTCCGTGTAGTGCACACTGCCTCTCCGGACTTCCTACCCTCCGTACCCTCTTCCGCGGACCTCTCATCTTCGCTTGGCTCTGGAGAATCCATTCTGCTAGTCTTCTGGCGATTTTCTGGGTTATTTAGGCAGGTGTGCGTGGAATCTAAGTGATCAGCAGGAGGCGGTGAGCCCAGCGTCCTCCTACGCAGCCATCTTCCCATTTTAGCTTTAAAAGATCTTATTGGATATTCAAACTTTTGACCTGACAAAAATACTGTATTCTCATAGTGTTCTCATGTCTGCCTCTGTTTTCTAATTAGGTCTTTTTTTGCTGTATGTACATAATGACCTTGTCCTTGAAGTTATTGTGCTATTTTTTTAAATAAAATTTCTTTACGTTTTTATCACTGAAACTAACATAGCTATCACATAATAAATTGAACTTAGCCTCGATAACTGAAGTAAAATGAGGCGCAAAATTTATAACCTTTATTTTCCTTTTCTTTTGCACATTGTTTTTGGCACTTTCCCAGACTATTTGTTTAAATTTCTTGGTTTTACATATGAGAAATTTGTTACCAAATGCTTGTCTCAATGTCTTAAAATAATATAGTATTGATTATTTTGACAATATGGATTATCCATGAGCTTTAGGGGCTATGTATTTCCTTTATTAGCCAAATGATAATGTAAATTTTTAAGATTAATGTATGTGACCTCATTTTTATTTCCTGTATTAACCTAGGAATCATTGTGCAACTAGGCCTTATACATGGCCATCTTTTTCCCCCTTGGTTTAATTAAAGCCTGTTATAATCTGTACTGAATATAGTCAAATATTTTCTAATACAGAATAGAATGTTTATATATTACTATGTAGAATATTTAAATTGAGATTCAGTTAATGCTTCAGAAAGCTAAATAGGCTATGCTTTTTTTTTTAAACTGTAATGGGAAAATATTTGTTTTTATAAAAGCAAGATTTAATTTTAAAGTTTTGATACTTCAGAAATATAGATGCTTTAGACTACCATTTCCTTAGTATATACAAGTGAAAAATATTCTATTACATTTTTTAAATGTATAGAACATTCTTATTTTAATTTTTTATTGAGATATAATTGGCAGATAACATTATATTGGTTTTAGGTGTACAGTGTGGTGATTTGATATTTGTATATATTGTGAAATGATCACCACAATAAGTCTAGTTTAACATCCATTACCATACATAGGTACATTTTTTTTTTCTTGTGATGAGAACTTTTAATATTTACTCTCTTATGAACTTTGAAATATGCAATATAGTATTATTTAGTCACCATGCTGTACATTATATCCCCTGACTTTTTAATTTTATAATTGGAAGTTTGTATAGTTTGACCTCGGCCGTTTGACTTCCTTTACCCATTTCACCCACCTCTGGCAAGCACCAATCTGTTCTCTGTATATGAATTCAGTTTTTTGTTTTTAGATTCCACATATAAGTGAGATTATATAGTATTTGTCTTTCTCTGACTTATTTCACTTAGTATAATGCCCTCAAGATCCATCCACGTTGTTGCACATGGCAAGAGTTCCTTCTGTTTTATGGCTAAATGATATTCCATCATGTGCATATACCACGTTTTCTTTATCCATTCTTCCATCAATGGACATTTGGGTTGCTTTCTTGTCTTGACTATCATAACTAAGGCTGCAGTGAACATGGGGGTGCATATATTTTTGAGTTTGTGTTTTCACTTCCTTTGGATAAATACCCAGAAATGGGATTACTGGATTGTTTGGTATTTCTATTTTTAATTTTTTAGGAACTTCCATATTGTTTCCATAATGGCTGCATCAATTTACATTCCCACCAAGTATACACAAGGGTTTCCTTTTCTCCACATCCTCTCCAACACTTATTATTTCTGTCTTTTTGATGCTAGCCATTCTAATAGGTGTGAGGTCTCATTGTGGTTCTGATTTGCATTTTTCTAATGATTAGTGATGGTTGAGTATTTTTTCACATATTCCTGATGGCCATGTGTATGTCTTCTTTAAAGAAATGTCTATTCAGGTCCTCTGCCATTTATAATCAGTTTTTTTTTTTTTGTTTGTTTGGTTTTTTTTGGCTATTCAGTTGTGTGAATTCCATATATATTCTGGATATCAACACCTTATCAAATATATGATTTGCAAATATTTTCTCTTATTTCATAGATTGCCTTTTCATTTTTTTGATGGTTTCCTTTGCTGTGTGGAAGCTTTTTAGTTTGATGTAGTCCCACTTGTTTTTTGTTGTTGTTGTTGTTGCCTTTGCTCAAAAATATTTTTAATGCAATATTCAATGTTATATATTTAAAGCTTTTAAGTATATTTAAGTAATCTCCAGAAACTGATATGTGGTAAATATTGCATTGCTCTCTCATCTCTGTTTTCTTATTACCTTGATTTTTTTTTTAGGTTTTATTTCATAAATTAAACTTTCATTTTATTAGTCTGAACTTCACACTAGGATTTAATTTTGTTATAGATTGTTTCTGTCTAATGGCTCAGAGGTTTATAAATAGCTAAGGAATACAAGAAGGATCATACAGTGTATGGGATGAGATGAAATATCAGCTAATAGCAGATTAATGGTTATTTCAAACTTACTTTCTCATATCATTGATTGATACATAGGAGACACCCACTAAATGTTTGCTAACTGAACTTAAAATGTTAGATTATGTCCTTGCATTTTAAAGCTGACACGGCGACTGCTGGATTTACCTTTTGGGCAAGATGGCAATTTCTATTCTGTAAAAAGGAAAAATCATTCTCTATAGAATCCATTCTGAGAAAGCTGTATTTGGTGAGAAAAAATACTTTGCCAAAGGTAGTGACTAATACTGTATTAACTATATAACTCAATGGGTGAATGGATTTAAAAAGTGGAAGGAGGAATGGATAGAAGAAAGACAGACAGCTTATCATTCTGTGTAATTTTTTTATCTTGTCCTGTTAAGAAATCTTGCTTTCTAGGTATTGTTGAATCTGGGTGACTTGTTTTTATAGCAGGTTTATATGTGGTTAGAAACCATAAATGCCATTTAGAAAAAATGTGGAATGTAAAAAACCGGGGAAAATTATTTTAGAACTGTATGGTTGAATAAAATGATTTGAAATATTTTCCTTACCTCTCTGAACCTATGCTCTGAGAAACATTTATAAATCTGTTTATTATTTCTCCGACAATTTATAGGCGAAGTTAAAAAACAAAACAACTCTCAAATTGTATGTTCTAGAATTATTTTCATAGAAATTTTGGTTGGAATGCTGACCAACAATATAAGACTCTATAATAAATGATATTTGTGGGGCGCCTGGGTGGCTCATTAGGTTACACAGCCGACTTTCACTCAGGTCATGATCTTGCAGTTCGTGAGTTCCAGCCCAGTGTCGGGCTCTGTGCTGACAGCTCAGAGCCTGGAGCCTGCTTCAGATTCTGTGTTTCTGTCTCTCTGCCCCTCCCCTGCTCACGTTCTGTCTCTCTCTCTCAAAAATAAGTAAACATTAAAAAATGTTATTTGTTAGAGGTATTTACAACTAAGATGACTTTCCGGAGTAAGAGATCCAAAGCGAAAATTCATTCTAGAATGGAGTAGCCTACTGATTTGGAATTTAGAAATACATAAGTAAGCAAACATCTGTAAGATACGCTTGCATGCTTTTTTATGTTGTATATAAAAGACCAGTTATCTACACCAGGTTTTTCAATTCTAGGATGATTGAGTAATAGCAATAGTTTGTGTTATGGTCCTTCTGTTGTGTTGTACATTTAAAAAAAATTTTTTATATGTTTATTTATTTTTGAGAGAGAGGGAGAGACAGAGCTTGAGCAGGGGAGGGGCAGAGAGAAAAGGAGACACAATCTGAAGCAGGCTCCAGGCTCTGAGCTGTCAGCCCAGAGCCCAACACGGGGCTCGAACTCACGAACCATGAGATCATGACCTGACCTGAAGTCGGACGCTCAGCTGACTGAGCCACTCAGGTGCCCCTGTTGTGGTGTACATTTTAGATGTGATACTGAGTTTTTAATAATTTTTCCTCAAATATAATGTCTTTTATTTTTAAATCACCTTGTTTTAATATTTGATTTTACAGCTGATAATATATCTGTAATTATTTGATAGTTAGGTTCTGATTTTTTTTGTGTGGCCTTTCACATGGCTGTTATGTAGTAAATATAAGACACAAAATTACTTCAGTGAAATGGGTGAAGGTGGTCAAAAAGGTAAAAAATAATAACTTTAGCTCTTCTTGAAACAAGGATACACTAGAACCTAATTACCAATGGATTACCTTATTTCTAAAGTTGGAATCACCAAGTTGGTGATTGTTTCAGGTAATAAAAGCAGCTTAAGAGAGCTATCTACATTAGGACAAATATGGGGACAAAAGCTGTAGTTAAGAGTGTCAGAAGATATGAGTAGAGCAAACATTATTGTAGGTAAAACAGGAATCCAAGAACATTGTCCTATTGTGAAGTCCAGTAACTGAGAGGATTTGTTCATGCTGTGTAGGCAATGGTTCTCTTGAGTTACATTTCTGTATTGGCAACATTCATTTCTTTCTTAAGATGAAACTCAACATGTTCAAAAGTCTTAACCTCCCCCAAAGTTACTTTTCTTCTTTTGGCCCTTTCTATTAATGGCTCCACCATTCTCTCATTTATTCAGAATGAGGAATTCTTCATGACATTTTCTTTCCTTTATCATATTTGTTGTCATTTGCTTGCAGATGCCCTTTGTTTCTCTTCTTGTTCCCTTCCCACCTATTCCCTTCCATACTCTGTTGTGTGTAGCAATATCTTATCTATCCTTTAAGGCCATTCAACATACTGCTTTAATATTCTCAACTTCTTAATATTTCTCAACTATATTCTTAATATCCACACCTTCATATAACATCTCCTTTCTCTGATTTCATCACTTTATGGTTTTATGATTACCCCTTTACTTTTTAATTTGATTATTACTAGACTATACACTTCTTGGAGTTAAGTACTATGTCGTTTACATTTTTGTATCCTCTGCAGTGCTTACTCTTCAGTGCATTTCACATATTGAGCTATTCCAAAATCCAAAATGCTCTGAAAACCTGAAGTTGTGGGGAGGGAGAAGGGAAGAGAGAGTGAGAGTGTTGGTTTGGTATTATACCCATTTGGAAGCAAAATCTAAGTTGGCATGACTTGAGGCTTTCACATTGTACTATAAAAAATTGCTGAGTTTTGTAGGTTAGAAGCAGTTTCATATGGTTCCCCCTTAACCTTTAGTTAACCTATTTAATGTGAATATTTACAGATTTTGATACAAAAATATTGAATGTTGTTATGGGAATATGTTTATAAGCATATGAATTAATATGTCGGAGGTATCTTTAATATTTGTCTAGGTGTAATAATTACTAGTGCCCCCACTTTCATTCTTAACGAGCCCTGATTTGGACAATAAATTATATGGCTACATTGCCTTAGCAGATATCCCTGCAACAGATGCTTTGTTATGGTAGGTGGCTTTAATTTAAGGATGAAAACATCCATTCTCATGATGTAATTGTTGTTTTGGTCAGAGTACGATGCAGAGTTAGGATGCATAAAACTCTTCTGATACATCTCATTATATATTAGGACACAGTGCACTAAAAATTGTTGCAAAGTGGAGATCTCTTTTTCTTGGTTAGGCCTACTTAGTGAAAAAACAACAAAAAAACTCATTGGCAAGAAACAGTTATAAAGGCAAAAAAGGTGCTATGATGAACCCAGCAAAAGTACATTTTGATTAAAAAAAAAGGCAATTACAGTTTCAGAGTTCCTTAATCATAGTTTATATAAAGATGGCTTTTTTTCTAAAATTAATCTGAGATGTAGCAATGAAAATCATTCTTGTCTTCCGACCCATTAACATATGCCTAGCTGGATAAAAATGAAGTACTTCCTTGAGGCTGAAACTAATTCAAGGCAGTGTGTTATATAATAATTTCAGAACTCTTCTATTCACAATCCTAAACACAACCTAAGATTCTTATAACTACTGACTCTGGAACATCCATGTTAATGAATATTACTGGTCCTTATGACCAGCGAGAACAAGGATATCTCTGGATGGGCTCTCTCTGCCTTTTTTGGGTTTATTTGGTTAGAGAATGATATAATAGTTATATATGCTTATGGAGTTTAAGGGCACTCCATGGTGATAAAGGGTAGGGCAAAGATTGATTAAAATGAATTCTGGGACCTGTTTAAAAGTACTAAGTAGCAGTAGGAATCTTGAAAAAGATTGGGAAAAGTGGAAGATATAAGCCTTATTTTACTGGCTTTTTTTTTTTTCTTCTCTGCACATGTTAAGCTTCTAGTAGTAGTGATGCCTGAAAAAAAATCTTCTTTGATCTTTATTTTCTTGGGAAATCTGTTTCTTTATGGAAACATTTGAAATGTGTTGAAATGCCATGGTACACAATTGGATTTTCAGTAACTGGAAATAGATTGTGGTGGTGGTGGTGTTTTTTTCTTTTTAAGTTTATTTTTTAGTAATCTCTACACCCAGCGTGGGGCTTGAACCATGACCCCAAGATCAAGAGCTGCACACTCTTCCAACTGAGCCGGCAAGGCACCCCTAGACTTTTTTTGATATGAATGTCTCTCATTGAAGTTTGGCCCTTTCAGCTAAAATAATAGAGAATGTAAACCCCATTTTGGGAAAGTGTCATTGTTTTACAAATTCAAAAGCCAAGAAACCGCTTATGTGAGGGGCACCTGGGTAGCTCAGTTGGTTTAAGTGTCTTGATTTCCGCTCAGGTCGTGATCTAATGGTTTGTGGGTTTGAGCCCTGCGTTGGGCTCTCTGCTGTCAGCTTGGAGCCTGCTTCAGATTCTCTGCTCCCCCTGTGCCCTGCGCTTGCTCTCTCTTTCAAAAATAAACATTAGAAACAGCTATGTGAAACATGAGGAAGGAAAATTATTTTTCTCCTAACTTTAATGAAGCTTTTTTTTTCTCGGCAGAATGAAATTAACACTGAAAATATGGTCAGCTCCATGGATCCTGACAAACAAGATTCTCCTCCTCCAAAACCACCAAGGACCCGCAGGTATTGTATGTCACGTTTTATTTGAAAGGATATTTTTCTTTTACTTACTCTTAATTAAAATAACAAATTCTGAATATTTCCAAGTTGTTTTTATAACTTGTATCATTCTTTTTTTTAGGATATAGCATATGTATTTGATTTGTTACTAGTGTACTAAAAATTTTCACTTTAGATAAAATTTCAGTAGTACACTGTACATTAACAGTGAACATCCCCTTGAACTGACAGTAGTTCATGTTTTGGTATGTGGTATAATTACAATTTTAAATTTTCTAAAAGATGTCCACTTTTGCATAATGACTGAAAAAGTGATAATGATTGTCAAAAATTGTGTGCACACTGAAAAAGTTATTTGAAGATGTTTAGTAACATTACTAGCAAAATGAGCTTATTTCTGTCCGGATTTTATTACTTTCATACCAAGCTCATTTATAATAAAGTCAAGATATTCTTGTACCCTTTTTTATTTCTTTTTTTCTTTCAGGGTAGCTGCTAGGTCAGTTATGTGGTAGTATGGAAAGAATATAGATAGAATCAGAAAGATTTAGTTTCAAGTCCTTTCACCCATGTACTAGCTTTGAAGTTCTAATTAAGCCACTTATTTAATCCTTGGTTCATTTTGTTTTTAAGTAGTGTCCTAGGAATGAAATGAAATAAAGTATGTGAAAATGCTACCTATAGGACTTGGCACATTATTAGGTTTCCATTACATGTTAGTTTTCCCATTACAATTACTATACAATTATTAACTATTACAATGACTTATATAGGGTCTTGTCTTGAGCAAATATCTGCCCAAATGAATTGGCCTTCCCTTAAAGTAGGACTTCTTTTATATACGATTCATCAATTTTTTTTTTTTTTTTTCCTTAAAAGTTGAATAGAAGTTGACTGAAGTTAAGTGGGGTTTGGTCTTGGCATTGAGTTGCTACACCTTAATGACATTATTCCTCAATACAAAAGAAGAATACAATTTTCCTTGATAACTAAGGCAAGATATCATACTTACTGTAGTCTCTGGAATACTTTTATGTTATGTGCTTCTCTGTGGAACAGTAGAAAGCCTATGAAGGTGGGTTTACAATCTCAGCATTTAAATGCTCAGGATGTGGTTAACTGTGCACTAACAAAACTTCCCAGTAGTAGTTTCTTGTTTGATTTCCACTTTGGTATCTATACTGAAATTGGAATCTTAGCCTCCTGGGAAGGTATCTAGTTAAAATCTATAAACTGTTAGCTAACTTCTTTGTCCCACATATGAGTCCTTTGGGATCCTAAAAGAAACTGTACTCTAGCTATAAAGGTAATAAATCAAGAAACATTTTTGCTACCCCAATATCTTTTAATTTTTTTGAGATTCAGCCAATGTAGAGGTTCTCAAAGTGTACACTGATATTTGTGATGTACATAGTCCTCTACTTCCAACAACAAACAGTGGTAATATCTTCCTAATTTTGAAGGGAAAAAATGAATAGAATGTTGTGAATTTTAAGTCTTTTTGAAAGTTTGACTCCTGTTATTCTTTAATAAACAAAAAGGATAATAAAGAAGTAGCAAATGAGTATTAATAGAACAGTGTTCATTCAGCTTAAGACAGGATTTTATTTAGGGATATGTGAAGTTACCTTTTTCTTATACATGCAGTGGAGTCAAATGGCAGAATTTCCTCATGTTCCACAAAGGCATACCCTGTGAGTTCCAGGTTGAGATGAGTTTTAGAACTAGTGTAAATTGTTAACTGAAAATAAAATCACAACAGTGTAAGACTGATTAAAAAGTAATAATGGTATACTTTCTTTTTCAGTATGGCTACAGAAAGCAAATAAATGAATTGGTTGTTTAAAGTACATGTTCTTAGAGAAAGATCTAGAGAGGAAGGCTTATGTTTGTTGTATTAGATTTAATCAGTCATATAATTCTGGTTTATACATACTTAAAGAGTATTGTAGATTTTGAACAGCAGATTTCATTTTCTATTTTCACTAACTCCAGCACTCTGTAAGTGTACCTTGTTAGCTGTTTCTATAAATTGTCAACAGGTTTACTACTATGGTGTGTGCCATAGTAAAATTTTCTTTATTTAATATTTCAGAGACAGTGACAGTATACTTGATGCTTTCTTCTAATGCCTCTCAATTCAGTTTTAAGTGGGATTAGAATTGGAAGGAATATGGAATGTGGTTGTTTCAGACATTTTGTTATCGAGGCGAGAGGTAAAGATTTATTGAGGGTTTTGTATTTGGAAGACTTGCACAGAAATAAAGTCTTTCATATTGTAGATATAATATAACAAATTACCAAGGAGAGAACCCTGATAAGCACCATAATTTGTGAGGAGCAGACTAAAAGAAAGCTGTAGAAAAGGAAAACCACCAAGGGTAAAACCAGGAAAACAGTGGCATTCTACAAGCCGTGAAGGAATTTTGTATCTGCCAGAAATACATGAATATCAACCTCTTTGAGGGTTGCCTGGGAGAATGAATAGACTTTCAGACATCTGTGGCTCTTAGAATATCCTGAATAGGTGAGGGCATTTGTGGGGTCAAAACAGGAGTTAAGGTCTACTCATTGGAGGCTTTTGAAGTTACCTGATTTGAACCCTCATCTAGCAAAGAATGTGGTTTTTTGGTGAGGATTTTGGTGACCAAGAACTCTGGGAAAATGGCAACTGGAAAAAGTAGGTGATGGAGAAACCTGTATTTCACAAAACAGTTGTTGTTCTTCTGCACTGTTTTCTTCTGTTAAAAAAAAAAGTCTTCGGCTCTTTTTTGAAATGCTATTTTCCTTTTGTTGATTCTTTTTTTTAACAAGTATATTAAACAAATGTATTGCCTTGAAGTGGCTAATTTTTAAGAAAGGAGCAAAGTGATTGAATAAAAGTAGGAAATGGTCCTATAGGTCAGCCAAATAAGAAGTGATTAAAAGAGGTCCCTTTCAAAATACTAAATATCTGGAAATAGCCTTATGTAGAAAGTGGAACCTTAGGTAGAATTATTTTCATTTGTATTATTGAAAAAAAATTAAGTGTTCTTGATTGGAAAAGTTAAATGTAATTGAGCTTTCGCAGTGATACTTAAAATATCATTTATTTTCATATTTGATGCAATTTTCACTAAAATACTAACCGGATCTTTTCTGAACTTGACAATATAATGTTAACTTGGATGAGCAAAGAGAAATAACAGAAAACTTTGGATGAAAATAGTGATAAGCAAGGACCAACTCTTTTAAAAACTAGAAAACTGTAATAGTTAAGATAGTCTGTCAGTGGTATAAGAATATACTAGTTAATGGAGTTGAACCAACAACTATGGAATAGATCTTGTTAGGAATTAATATATACTAAATAGGGAGAAGGAAAAGGTTTCGTTATTTATAAAGTCATAATATAATATTACTAATCATCTGAAGAAAAATATATTTAGATCCTTATACCAAATACCAAGGCAATCTTCAGGTGATTAAATACAGAAAGTCAAATTATTGAAACAAAATATAATGTTTGACCTAAAAAATAATAATGTTTGACAAACTTGTAGAAGGGAATATAATAGGAGGATAAAGGAAATCATAAAGGACAAAAGTGATTTATTTGACTGATTAAAATTTTAAAGTTCTAATTGAATTATTCATTCCCAATTTGCATTCTTTAAGATAAATAAGGGTAGATTTTGGCAAAATGCAAAAATATGCATGCTTACTATAGTTCTCTAATTCTTGTGTTATTTCTTTTCACTTTAGAAATACTTTTGATCTCAGGCATAATTTTAAAAAGTTATTGATAGGGGTCAGAATATATAATAAAACCAAGAAATAAAGGATAAACACAAGTAGAACATCTTTCTCAATTCCAAAGTTTAAGCTATATAAAGTAACCATTATATTGGGGTGCCTGGGGGCTTAGTCAGTTAAGAGTCTGACTTCGCTTCAGGTCATTATCTCAAGGTTGGTGAGTTTGAGCTCTGCCTCAGGCTCTGTGCTGACAGCTTAGAGCCTGGAGCCTGGTTTGGATTCTGTGTCTCTTGTCTCTCTCTGCCCCTCCCCTGCTAGCACTCTCTCTGTCTCTCTGTCAAAAGTAAAGACATCAAAAAAACCTTTTTTTATTAAGTTAATCATTATATCAAAAGTAATCATTAGCATTGATACAACACCTATATTTATGTTTTCTCATCTTCCTTTTTTAGATTGCCATGTATTCTCTATTCATTCTGTAGATAGTCAGTGATATGTCAGAGTGGTAAGTGATGTCATGAACACAGTGACTTTTACAGTAATCTTGATCACAGGGATATTAATAGCTGTTTTCCAAAAGAACTGATGTGAATAGGCTAGCTGAGTTCAACCAAGAACACAAGTCTCCTATCTTCTAGTCCAGTAATGTTTTCTTCATTATATGGTATTACCTCCCTAAAAAAAGAGAGTAGTGAAAGTTTTTGTTTTGAAAGTGTTCTGTTCTAATTTTTTGGTAGTCATTTTCTTCACTCCCTTACTGTTTCCACCCCATATGGAATCCAGCCTAAATTACTGTAAGAAAAGTAATATTCTGATTTTATGTAACATAACAAATTATAGAGTCACTCATTTTAAGACTTGGTCAAACAAATTAAATATAATTTATTATTATTATAAAGTCCAAATGTCTTAGTGTGAAGTTCTGAGCCTTCACAGTATAGCTTCAATCTACCTTTTTAGTTTTATTTTTCACTGTTTTTCCGAACCGTTGTGTTCATTGTTCTGTCCTCTTCTGGTACTGGTATAATGCCTAGCATGTGGTAGGTCCTGAATGGTTTGCTTTGTTTTTGAGAAGTGAAATCTATGCCTTCCTCAAAACAGAGGATATTAAAACCAGTATTTACAATAAGAATTATGCAAGTCATATATCAGAGTATCTAGTAAAAACATGAGTGTCGGTTACTATAGTGGAAAGTCCATTTGTAGCATATATATTTTTGTGGTTGGGCTTCCAATTTTTGTGTACATGAAAGTGCTATTTAAGTGTTTTAAGCCTTGTTCCAACCAACCTTAAATCAAAGAAGGATAGGAAGAAATCTGTTAGTGTAATTACCAAATTTGAGTAGCCACAAAAACCCACAAAGGGACACAAGGAAACTTTTGGAGGTGATGATGTATGTTTATTACCTTGATTGTGGTGATGGTATCATGGGTATATGCATATGTCCAAACTCATCAGATTTTATACATGAAATATGTATAGTTTTTTTGTACATCAACTCTACCTCAGTAAAGCTTTTTAAAAATATGAGTAGCTAAGAATGTGTTTATTGTGTATTTTCAACATCCTGCACACTGTTTCCAAAAGTACTTAACAAGATTATTGGTTAAATAAGGCTGTTTGAACACATTTAACTCTGGTCCCTCCCTAAACTTCCTAAAATTATTGTGAAGGAATATAAAAATGTATGAAGATTTTAAAAACAAAATTGGAGAGGGATGGCAGCAGAAGGATGATGACAGAACTGTGGAAAGTAGAAAGCTTATCAACCAATGTAAAGGGACTAACAGAACAGGGAAAGCTAAAACTTGCTTTCCAGTAGGTGGGGGAAGCCCACAAGAATCAACATGATTCTCCAAAGAACTCTCAGAAAACCTCAGAAATTGGAGGTCCCCCTTAAGACTAGTGTGTAGGATGGGACTAAAAACAAGGAGACTTGAGTGTTTCTATTAAGAGTATTTAGAACCCCAGATTCCTTACATCAAATTGAGCAAATGACTGCCTCTCTCACATTTGGACACACAGGAAGGATTTACTCTGGAGTGGCTGAACCAGGGGGGTCTTTGGATTCAAGGACATCAGATCCAACTGATGGTGGTGTTGTAGTGCCTTACTGAAAACAGGAATTTGTATGCTGAATGGTCACATCCTCCAGGTCCTTTGCTCCCAGATTGCTGGTGGGAGAACCTCCCTTTTGAAAAACTAGCTCAAGAGATGAAATGTACACTTTACTCGTTGTGGCCCACCAGTATTGTTGCAAAGGCTGTACTCAGTCCACATGACCTCTAAGCCACAAGCTTCAAGACCTCCCTCTTACATAATGTGTATAGATCTTCCAGTCATTTATAATACTCCATTCTTTAAGAACAGAACCGGGATGATCAGGCATTTGACAACGTCTCTAACGTGAAAGATAGACCTAAATAAGCAGGAAAAAAAGGAACCTAGATGAAATAGAGATAATACAAAGTAGAAAAAAGATAGTAAGATAAATTTCCAGTATTAAAGAACATGAATTTTTATTTTTTTTAAGTTTTTCCTTATTTATTTTGAGACAGAATCCCAAGCAGGCTCCTCACTGACAGTGTGGAGCTCGAACTCACGAACCTGAGCTGAAATCAAGAGTTGGACACTTAACTGACTGAGCCACCCAGGGACCCAACCTTCGACTCTTGATTTCAGCTCAGGTCACGATCTCACGGTTTGTGAGTTTGAGCCCCATATGGGGCTCTGCGCTGACAGTGCAGAGCCTGCTTGTCATTTTCTCTGCTCCTCCCCCGCTTACGTGTGTGCGCTATCTCAAAACAAATAAACTTAAAAAGAAAGTTTCCAATCTGATAGATAAAAAAATTTATAATACAATGGATTCTGAAAGTTCCATGGTGAAACTGTAGAACCTCAAGAACAAAAAAGAACCTAATAGCTCCAAGAGAGGGAAAAAACACAGTTCACATTCAAAGGAGCAGGAATCAGAATTATCTAATTGTGAAGGAAAATTATTTCTAATCTAAAATTATGTATATTTTCAAAAAATCAATAACCTTGAAAATATAATACTCAAATATAAAAAGCCTCAAGAAATTTGCCTCCCATATGTAGTTCTTAAGAAGAAATTGCAGGATACAACCACCAAAACAAGGAAGTGTACCTTATGTATGGGACCTGGAAAATAGGAGAGTCCTACTGGAGAGAACGTCAGCTCTGTGGGGCCTAGGTAGTCAGTGGTACACACTGGAGCTCGAGCACCAAGGACCTAAAAGCCTAAGAGGGACGTGTGTGGTATTGATAATTACCTATAGTGTGTTTCATGACCAACTGAGAAGAGGTGTATAAATGTGGAAGAAAAAAGAAGGGCTAAATTATTGATGATGCATAGAGAACTGAGCCATCAGAAACATATGGCAATTATTAGAGAAAAATAAGAGGTTGTATAAGAAAAGATAGGAAATCATAGTGTCATGGGTAAGAATGATATCGATATTGATAAGATTGAACTAGCTAAAAGTTGTAACAGTATTGGGAAGATAGAAAAGATACCTAGTAGGAAGATAATGGAGAATGTGTGAAATAGATCAAGAAATAACAATTTATGGAAAAAAGATAATTTATGAATTTTGAAATATTTTGAAATAATGGAGGTGAATCTTAGAAGCAGCTGTTAAAAAGGCTGAAAGTTGATGTCTCTGGGTAACTGAAGGGCTGTGGGAGGAGACCTGTTTTTCATGAAAATTCTTGTATTTGTAAACAGTATATATTGCCTCACTAAACATTAAATTTTGACAGTTTATAATTTTTTATTCATGAAAGGATGAGCATTCTTATGATGCCCTTTTATTAATGTTTTCAGTTGCCTTGTTGAAGGGGATGCCAAGGAAGAAATACTTCAGCCACCAGAACCTCATCCAGTGCCACCCATCTTGACACCTTCTCCCCCGTCAGCGTTTCCAACAGTCACTACTGTGTGGCAGGACAATGACAGATACCATCCAAAGCCAGTGTTGCACATGGTTTCATCAGAACAACATTCAACAGACCTCAACAGAAACTATAATAAGTCAGCAGAACTTCCAGGGAAAAATGAATCAGCTATTGAACAGATGGATAAAAAATTGGAGCGAAATTTAAGTTTTGAGATTAAGAAGGTCCCCCTCCAAGAGGGACCAAAAAGTTTTGATGGGAACACACTCTTGAATAGGGGACATGCAATTAAAATTAAATCGACTCCACCTTGTATAACTGATAAAACCTCTAAGTCCCAGGAATTGAGTTCAGGGGATCTTAAAGTAGATGATATTTCTCAGAATTCTTGTGTGGACTGCAGCGCAACACAGTCAAATAAAGTTCCGGGTGTTCCACCAGAAGAATCACAGAAGAATTCAGGCACACCTCCAAGGCCAGACCGCTTGCCTCTTGATGAGAAAGGACATGTAATGTGGTCTTTTCATGGACCTGAAAATACCCTACCCATGCCTGAGTCATCTGAAGGCAAACCCTCAGATCTCCACTGTCAAACGATGAAAACTGTGAGTTTAACACCAAGCCCCACAACACCAGTTGACACCCATGATCCTGCAGGTCATCATAACAGTTCGCCTCTCTTTAGAGCACCCCTCAGTTTTACTAATCCTCTTCACTCTGATGACTCGGACTCAGATGAAAGGAACTCTGACGGTGCCATGACCAAGAATAAAACTAGTATTTCAACAGCAAGTGCCACAGTTTCTGCTGCCACTAGTACTGAAAGCATTTCTACAAGGAAAGTATTGCCAATGTCCATTGCTAGACATGATATAGCAGGAACAATACATTCAGGTGCTGAAAAAGGTAATAACAGTATCTAACACTTAAATATTTTTACTGTGTTACAGTCACTGTTCTAAGCACTATATCAATTAATTGTTTTGTTCCACATTTCACTGTAGAATCTACAGCACAGTTTCATTATTTTAGATACTTTTTTAAAGGTTTCTATTAAGAACTAATAATAAAGTAAGCTCTGTTACCTTAATTTGATTAATTGCATTACTAGATTTTGTGTTTGCAAGGTATTTCAATTGTTGTGACTGAAAATTTTTTCTCTTTAGTTTTCCCTCCTATGTTAATAGTTTTTAGTATTTTATGTGGGTCAAAAATTTATCTGACTGAATAATTAGAAATAATTTAGGGAAGATAGAACTGCTTCAAGTAACAAATATTGTCAGACAGCTTCATTGGGCATTTAATTTCATCCATGTTTATCACAAATACTAGTTTATCATCGTTTAATGCTTTTTTAACTATACAACACCTTTTATACTTGCACGTGAGGTTGCTTTTACCTCTAAGATGAACCAAGAAGCAAAACTGTAACTACTCAGCAGAATATGGGAAATTTAATTCAGTTAGTAGTGAGTGGGATATATCCTTATCTACGTCATTGATACTATTATTTAATTGACTTTTTTTTAAACTGTGTTAGCTTTTGAGGATGTGTGCACTTGGTTCCCAAGATGTATTACTGGTTCTTAAAATTCATCTTTGATCCACTAAAATAATCCTGGCTGCCTTCTTAAACAGACCATAAAGTTGAGAGCAAATGTAATAAACACGAAAGCTATTTACTGGTAGATTGATTATCAGTGGTCATTTACTTGTCAGTGGACTCTGGTCATGACCAAAGGTCATGGTATTTAGGCTGGTATTTACAATGTGCAACCAAATAAGTACTGTGAACTTAAATGATAATTTTTTCTGTTCCTGACCTAATAAGTACTACCCGTATTATGGTGCCTTTATTTTCCCCAGCTGACACATACTGTGTTTTTTAATCTTGAGAATGTATCTGGTAGAGTAAATGAGAATCTAAGGTAGTTTCCTAAATTTACATTATAATCTGTAGTCTTGATTCTTCTGTTATTTGAAGGATCTTCAGAAGATAATGGTTACCACAGTAAATATTACTTTACCAGTTTGCCATAATTTAAGACTGTTAATATCTTTTTCTTCCTCAAATTCAGAGCTTGAAAAATAACTGCCAAGTTGTAACTACACAAGAAAATGGGTTGATGAGAAATTTTCATTTTGGGCTTTTGAAGTATATCAAGCATGCATCTATCTTGTACCTAGGAAATACATTTTTTTTTAACCATTGGTAGAAATAGAATTTTGGTGTGAGGGCAGGAAGGATGCAAGATATGATATGCTCATTAAAAGTTATTGCCACCTGACCAGTCTTTCGGTGATAATAGAAAAATTTCCTTCAGAATACAAAATACTGGGACGCCTGGGTGGCTCAGTCGGTTAGGCATCCAAATTTGGCTCAGGTCATGATCTCATGATTCCTGAGTTTGGAACCCCGCATGGGGCTCTGTGTTGACAGCTCAGAGCCTGGAGCCTGTTTCAGATTCTGTGTCTCCCTCTCTCTGCCCCTCCCCTACTCGCACTGTGTGTGTGTGTGTGTGTGTGTGTGTGTGTGTGTGTGTCTCAAAAATAAACATTAAAAAATAATGCAAAGTACTGTATAAGGATATTTAAGTCATCCTGCTGTATACTAGCTCACTTCTCTGCATTTTATTTGTATCTCAAAGCAAAGATAGTTCTAAATGTGACTTGATTTCTTTTTGCCCTATCCAAACTATGCTAAATGAGTTTGGTATTAACTGAAGATTTTCCTGTGTTAGTGTTCTGTGCTGCAAGCAGTCCTGTTTTTGATGTTACTAGTTACTTTGTAGATGAACCATTGGCACAAGAATTAGATTTTTGTTTCCTTGTTTGTTTTAGAACTTGTTAGGGAGTTAGAACAATTTTATTTTGATACCTAAAAACCTTTTGCGTAAGTTACTGCCTGACAAAAATTACTGGCTATGAATTTTGATTTTAATATTGACTTCAGCCTCCTGAAAGATTTCTCAAACTTGGCTACACTGAGTCCCCATTTAGTGTTATGATTTGCAAAAACCTGTGTAAAATGTGCAGTCTCTGTTTTTGATAACCTCTAAAATAGAAGTTTATAACTTAAAGGTGGTCCAGAGATTGAAAGAAAAACATGAAGCTGAAAAGCATGAGCCACAGTTAGAAATTAAGTGTTAAAGAATAAAGACTGCCATGAAAAAAAGAGGTATAGAATTTCTGAAAGATACTTAATGTAACCAAGCAAGACTGTCCTTCCTGATTTGTTCACTTAATTATGAAATGGCACCAGAGTGCCAAAATTATGCATCCTTTCCTTCCAACAGCTATCTTTTTTTTGTGAGCTGTTAATAATAAAAGGGCAAGGGGAAGAATGATGATGGCTCAGATTATTACTACTGGATAAGTGGATGGTTCTTTAATGGTTTCACTTTATATGCAAGAGAGAGTTCCAGTACTAGTGACTGACATACAAAATACTGGACTGGAATTCTTAGTAGGACCCAGAGGCTGTATTTTCTTGGGTCTTTGGCTAAATAAATGTAGGAAGGACAAGAGCAATCATACCTGGCTCATGCTAGTTGAAAACTGAAAAGGCTTTGATTTTCAGTCTCTTTAATGCATAGCCTATCAGATATGGTTAAATAGCAAAGTATTATGGCAAGATTGTTCATTTTTTAAAAAGAGAACAGTTGTCAAAGCCCAGACAAAATAATACATGATTCTTACATTCCCTTTCTTCACTCCATCCTCTCTAACCGGAGAACCCACGCACGGAATTGTATCCTCATATTTTCCTTCTTTACCTCCAATGAAACTGCATTTACCCTATGCAGAAAGGCTAACTGATGAGGCTTACTTAGTGCATTATCTTTTCCAAGAGCTAATTTTGTTTTAGCTCTGGTGAAAAGCTTTAATATGGCTTCAGTCAGTATTCTCAGAGTAGGTCATATGCCACTGTTCATAAGATTTTAAGCATTAAATGAACATTCAAAAAATGTAATACTTTTATGCATATTAGAAAACAGACACTTCAGATTTGCCATTTTAGTCATTACTGTTTAAAATATGACCAAAGGACACAGTTAAATTAAAAATGAATGGGACTTAAAAAGTAAATAGTACAGGGGCGCTTGAATGGCTCAGTCGGTTAAGTGTCTGACTTTGGCTCAGGTCATGATCTCCGGGTTTGTGGGTTTGAGACCCACATTGGGCTCTGTGCTGACAGCTCAGAATCTGGAGCCTGCTTCAGATCCTGTGCCTTCCTGTCTGTGTGCCCCTCCACCGCTCGTGCTGTTTCTCAAAAATGAGTATTAAAAAAAAGAAATTAAAAAAAATAGAGGACAGATGGTGGTATGGTGGTATGGCAAAACTCATGAAGAGAGTTAAGCAATTGATTCCAGTTTGGGAAACACTGGCTTGAGTCAAATGACCAAAGGTTTCCTTTGTGTACTCAAAACATCATCTGCAAGCCCAAACGAGATGTCCCTTGCCCACTGGCTTTTCTACTGAAGGCTGTCTTCAGACTGAGAGGACAGTGATGTCTGCAGGGTATCAGGAAAGTCAGGAATCATTTTCTCTGCGCAGCAGTGAATGAGTTCATTCCGCTTTGCTCATTAAATAATACTTGGTAACAAGTTGAGTAGTGAGGATTTCTTGTTTGTTATTTGCATTTTTAAAAACTGATTTCTCTTAGGGGCACATGGGTGGCTCAGTTGGTTAAGTGTCCAGTTTTGGCTCAGGTCCCGATCTCATGGTTCAGGAGTTCGAGCCCTGCATTGGGCTCTCTGCTGTCAGCATAGAGTCTGCTTCAGATCCTCTATCTCCCTCTCTCTGCCCCTCCCCCACTCGTGCGTTCTCTCTCAAAAATAAACATTTTTTAAAAATAAACACTAAAAACTGGTTCTTAGATAATTGTGGAAATGACTTTTCTCTCTTATATTAGTTTAGATAACAAGTTCATTTTTAATGAGTTAATATTCTTTAACAAGTTCATAATTTGTCTGAATTTTATGTATTTAATATAGATGTTGATGTTAGTGAAGATTCACCTCCTCCCCTACCTGAAAGAACTCCTGAATCCTTTGTGTTAGCAAGTGAACATAGTGAGTGTCTCTTCTGCTTTTTTATTATTGTACTGTAATAATAAACTCTGGAAAACATGGCTTATTTTAGTCTAGTTGCTATTGAGCTGCATAATTAAATTCAAAAAAAGGTTTGACTTGATATTGACAAATGTTTTTAACTCCTTGAATGAAAAATACTTATTTTTTTGAAAAATACTTTAAAATATTTTTTGTTTGCTAAGATTGCTAAAATGGCTGCATTTATATTAGATACTATAATTTACTTAAATGTATTTATAACTGTATTTGTAAGTTGGTGTCTTTTCATTCATTAAAAATAGCATTTATTAAAAGACATTAATTGCTTCACTGGGTGCCAGTTTAGGTAAGTAAATATTTAATTTGGGTTGTAGTTGGGCGTCAACTCAGTTGGTGTTAACTGAAGGACACTTAAGGCCACATGAGTATCACTGAGAACTGGGAGAAAGTGATATTTCAAAGTCTTGATAATATATTTCTTCTCTGTCTCTTCTTAAAAAAAAAGAGTACAGAAACAGCTTAATATATTTACAATGTCTCGTGCTTGGTGGGGTCCTCCCTAATTTTACCTAAGTTACCTTTTACCAATATTTTATTAATTTTAACTGATTTCAAGAATGTGGAAAGTGAAGCCGTATACTTCAATACTACTAAATACATCTAAGTCTGCCACATGTATACATTACCATGAGCTTATAACAGTAAACTATATTTTCTTAAATTAATAGAAATAAAATATTTTATGGAAGTGATCGTTTCTAAAAATCTATAGGGTCTGTTTTTGCATCTTTAATGCAAGAAATTCAGGAATTAAAGATGTTAATTGTAAGATTTTATTTTTCTCAGATACACCTATGAGATCTGAATGGAGTGAACCTCAAAGTCAGGAACAGTCCGAACAAAAAATATCTGAAGTGAGTCCTTTTGGGATTGGAACAGCTATAACTAAGTATTTTTGTTCTTTTGTTAATTTATCTTATAGTTGTTTAATAACTGTCACCTTAAGACTATTAAATATAACTTTTGATCAGCATTTTTTATGGTAAGATTTCAGATGAAAACCCTACATAAAATGTGAGATCTGAAATTTTTAAAAAGGGCAACATGATCTACATATGGCCATCACAGAGTATTATTTTCCTAGACTGCTTTTAAAATCTGTAAATTACTCCGTGTTTTAAGTCATTTTGGAAGTGTGAATGGAATAGGAGTTAACATTTTCAGGGTCACAGTACTTTCTTAGAATTTGTTCCTTCCATTATAACACTAAGTACATAGTCCCATCCTTTGGTTTGTCTGGTTACATGAGGTTTCCTTTTCACATTCAGCAAATGTTTGACAGCTAAATATATTAGCCATGTTTCCATACCATTTTTCATCAATATTAACATTTTTCATATTTCCCCCATATTTTAATATCCCCCAAATTAGGGCACATCTTACAATGATTAAGAAACAATATACTTTACTTGGCATATATAAAATAGTGGTAACCTGTAATAATGATGTTATTTATGTGTTACAATGTATATCATAATTCGTAGAATATGGGCAAAATGGGAGTTGTGTGTATGTTCCTTTGTGTAGTTGCTCCTGCATTTCAGTTTCCATCCACAAGGAAAAAGTAATTCCCCTATCTTTTTATTCCCAGTATAAAATACCGTAACATTTAAAAATTTTAAGCCTAATTGAAAACACCATTGTTTTCTTTCCCTTTAACACTGAAAATTTTGGTAGATCTTGACTTCTTGGGATATACAGTCATAACAGACCACATTTTCTATTATTTCTTCTAAAAGAGATATATTGTAATAGTTATTAAAATGTCTTCCTTTTAGGGCTTGACAACCCCTGGAAGTGAAAAATGTGGTAAGTTAGATTTTGTTTCTTTCTGTTATAGAGAGAGAGATTAATCTCCATAAAATAGCATGCCTCATGGTGTGTGTTATTTACTTGGTTATTTCTGTATGTGAGAATATGTAGGACACTTCTAGAACCTGAACTGTGTAGTATAATTATTTCAAATTAATTATTGTATCAGATATTATTATTAATCTGGAAAGTAACAGCATTTATTATTGGTAGTTACAGGCTAATAGGAAAAAAATTATTTTTAAAATATTTTTATTTTCTGTTGTTTATAAAAACATTTAGAATCTAGATCTGACAGTGATTTGAATAGATGTCCCAAATTAACCTAGATTATTGAACTGGAGCTCTAAAAACTGTTTTGGAATTCTTCCTTGTAGGACTTCCGCATTTATGAAGATCAATAAGATTATGTAGCTCAACCCACTGTTCCAATGCCAAGTTAGAATATTTTTCTGCCACATTACTTGTACTATCATAGTAAAATACATCAAGTTATTATTAATTCTTATAAATCAGTGACCATGAAAGCAGCTTATCAGACGTCCTAGCCTAGGGGCACCTGGTGGCTCAGTTGGTTGACCGTCCACATCTGACTCTTGGTTTCAGTTCAGGTCATGATCCCAGGGTTGTGGGATCGAGCCCTGCATCCGGCTCCATGCTGAGTGTGGAGCCTGCTTGAGATTCTCTCTCTTTCTCCCTCTGCCCTTCTGCCCCACTCACGTGCTCTCTTTCTCTCTCTCTAAAATAAAAATTAAAAACAGCAGCAACAACAAAACATCCTAGCCTATACAATTCCCTCAGTTTATCTATCATCTGCCCTTACCCTCCATTCTGCTTCAGTTGCTCTCTCCCTGCATCTTTGACTAATGGGGCTCCATTCCATCTTACACATTTTTAATACTCTGTCTACTAGCTGAGGCAACATAAGGAAAAGAACAGAATAGGGCTTTAGAGTCAAGTCTACCTGGTTTACAATTTCATTTTTACCATTCTACTTACTATATGACTTCAGGCAAGTTACCTTATCTTAGCCTCAGTTTTTTTTCTCTGTGAAATGGAAATAATAGTACCTACCCTAAAAAACTGTTGTGAGGACTTATTTAAATCACATATATGGGCTATCAAACACTGTGGTTGGCACATGATAGGCACTCAAAATGGAAGCAATAGTATTACTACTATCTTTATTATATTAATACTGCTATTGTGGATCATTGAATTCTTTTTTTTCCTAATATATGTTAACTACTTTCTGGTTTCTCTTCTTTATCCAATCTAGATACTATTCCTCCATTACTCTAGTCCTACTCTAAATTATCCTCTAGTTTCTTTCCCCTAACTCCTGTGCCATTTTATTTTATCCCTCAAGATTCCTGAGTACTGCTGGGGAACATTATTCCGTTTTCCAGATGAGCCTACAGTTCTGGATCTTCATCCACAGTTGGGCCCCCAGCTTTGCTTGGTTATCTTATCCGCTCTAGCTGGCACACTTTCTATTTTCCTTGAGTTTTCCTATCTTTACTTTCTTCTGAAATCAATCCTACTGACTCTTGTTCAGTAGATGACCTTTTATTTAACTGAGAAAACTGAGGCCTTTTGACTAGGTCATCATTTCTTCCTAGAAGCCAGTCCTTGAATAGCTCACCACCACTGGGTTTCACCTCCATACCTCTTATGTCTGTTCCATTGCACTCTGCATCATTTTACTGTAAAACTTACCACACTACTACAATAATACGCTTGTCAGTCTCTCCTACTAGCCTAGGCCTTGACTTGTTTTTATTCTGACCTTGAGCTGAACAAATAACTTTTGCATTAAAAAAAATTTTTTTAATGTTATTTTGAGAGGGATAGAGAGCGAAGAAGGGAGGGGCAGAGAGGGAAGGAGACTGAGAATCCCAAGTACACTGTCAGCGTGGAGTCAGACACAGGCTCGAACTCATGAACTGCAAGATGATGACCTGAGCTGAAATCAAGAGTCACATGCTCAACCAACTGAGCCACCCAGGAGCCCCATAACTTTTACATTTTTAAAGAACTGTTTAGGGGCTTTGGCTGGCTCATTCAGTAGAGCATGCGACTCTTGATCTCAGGCTCATGAGCTCAAGCCCCACATTGGGTGTAGTACTTATTAAAAAAAAAAAAACTTAAAAGCAAAAATCAATGAAGAAGAGGTGACAGAAACTATATGCTGCTTATAAGGCCTAAAATTTATTTTCTAGTCCTTTATAGAAAAAGTTTGCTGAACTCTGTTTAAACTACAAGCACCAAAGGACAAGGGTCATGTATTATTTGACTTGAATTCCAAGTTTCCATAAGTTTCTTAGAGAGTTATAGAGGATATGATAATGGTTGTGAAAGAATAAATCATAGTAGTTAATTTCTTTTGTTGCTAATCTTATGCATTGGGGATTAAGTAAGTAAACTAAAATTTAATTGATGTAAAACTTTCAAAGAATTACTACTGTTAGAAGCCAGTAGTCCATCAATTAACTATGAACTTGATTGCCATTGATTTCCATATAAAAGCAGTTCACTTGCTATTATTGCCTTAGGACATCGGCACGTAGTATGAGTACTGTAAGGAAATATAATACAGCAAGATTGAAGTTTATTAAATAAAATTTTAAGAGCATAAGGAGAATCCATACGTTGCAGAACTACTCACTGAAGATGTCTAAGTGCCCTTGAGAACACCTAACATGATTTCCTGTGTTCGTCACTGCATTTATATTTATCTGGGCCTCTGAAATTATGACGTCCAAGAGAGAAAACTTGCTCTTTTAATTTAATACACACATTAAAATCATTAGAGGATTCTATATATGATGCTACAAATGATGGTGATTAACAATCTTTATTTTGCATTTTAGATCATCCAGCAGGAGGTATTCACATAGAGACTTGTACAGAATGTCCACCTATTTTCAGTAACAAGAAAGACCAACTATCAGAAAGTCCAACAGAGGCCACAGATATTGGTAATTTGTTTACTAAATAATTTAAAAACTTTATGTAGTTAATGCTGGCAAGAATGAGAAAAGGGTATTTGCCATTGTTTCAGGCTTTCCTTAGAAAGGCAAAGTTTATCAAACTTTGTGCTATGATTTATTCAGGTTCGTAAATAAACTACCCAAAGCAAATTAAGAGTTTTTAGTAAATTAAAATACATTTCTGAACACTAATCACTATGGCATTTTGATTATAGGTTTTCGTAATCGCTGTGGAAAACCCAAAGGACCAAGAGATCCACCTTCAGAATGGACATGATTCAGGGAGCTAACAGACACTTTAAATTAGACTGGAAAATTCAAGTGCCACTGAAAGCCAGATTTATAGTATTCCATCTTAAAAACGTGGGACTAACAGCAGTGTAGATTGTTGCCTTAGTATTTTTTTTTGCTAGGACCATCTACCTGCCTTATACTACACTTAGGAAAAAGTATTACATATGGTTTATTTTGTAACTTCAAGTATTATTGCCTTAATGTCTCTTAACCCTGTTACACGCTGCTTGTAGACATGTTAATATAGTAATACTTTTATGATAAATTGAGTTTAAGGACTACTCTTTTGCTAATGTTTTATCATGTATGCATTATTTTGTATATGTACAGGGCAAGTAGGTATATAATTTGATAAAGTTGCAGTCATAAAATATTATTAACAGAAGATGTAAGAAATTTCTGCATGGTCTAAATCTTTGTGTACCTTATTTGTAAATTATTTGCCCTGAAGTTTTAGAAAATAGTTTCTGAATTTTAAAATTGCTGGATTCATGCAGCCAGCGTTGCAGGTTATCAGAGATCAAAGATTGTAATAATAATACATTTTGTAAATTGTAAGCAAAAAGTTATTTTTATATTATATACTGTCTAATTGTCCATCCTAATTGTCCTTGTTTTCATCTAGTCATGGAGATTCAGTAAGTGCCTTGGAACAATATTGAATTCTCTTAGCTCGTGAGTGTGTGTGTGTGTGTGTGTGTGTGTTACTTTAATATTTGAACTCAAGTGGGATTAGAAGACTATCAAAATATATGTATGTTTCAGGATATTTGACCTGCCATTAAAAAAAAAACAGAAACAATTTTACAGTGCCTACTTGTCTTGGTTTTTCATTCCTTATTCCAAGGGAATTAGAGTTAGTATCTACCTTCCAGTGTTTAAGTCATGAGTGTGAATGGAGTTTAATCTCTTAATTAAAGAATTCCAATACTTCTACTAATTCTAATGCTTATCCTTGTGTCAGCCCTAGGCATCCTTCTCATTATTGCCTAATAAGATCCAGTAAAACACCAAACAGAGGTAAGGTTAGGAAGGGGGAACTGGTTTCTTCCCATCCTACAACTGGAGCATAGATCCCATCCAGGTGTCCCAAGTTTGAATTCTAACACCAGGGATTAAAGTTAATGGATGTCTATATTTTCCCTCTGCATACGAAAGAGATAAAAGGGGCGCCTGGGTGGCTCTCTCAGTTAAGCCACTGACTCTTGATTTCGGTTCTGGTCATGATCTTATGGTCCTTAAGTTCAAGCCTCACTGTTAGCGCAGAGCCTGATTAGGATTCTCTCTTTCCCTCTCTCTCTGCCCCTCCTGGGTTCCCCCCTCTCTCTCAATCTCTCTCAAAATAAATAAACTTTTGAAAAAATTATACAAAGAGAGAAGAAATTATAAGACTAAAGTAAGAGAGTGACCATATCTGAGTAGAAGGATTATTGCAGAGGAGAAAATAAAACTATCATTTCACGTCAATTTTTTTTAAAGCTCATTGGTCTTTGTGTTTGCTCCTTAGGATTTCAAATTTTTCCCATATGTTTTGGTCATAAGGAAATATGAATACAGTGGACCCTTGACATTCACAAGACACAGACACCTCTATAGCATATCATTTTCCTAAAAAAAATTAAACTAAAAGTATAACATTTATTTTTTTTTTATTTTTGAGACAGAGAGTGACAGAGCATGAACGGGGGAGAGCCAGAGAGAGAGGGAGACACAGAATGTGAAACAGGGTCCAGGCTCTGAGCTGTCAGCACAGAGCCCGACGTAGGGCTCGAACTCACGAATAGCGAGATCATGACCTGAGCCGAAGTCAGATGCTTAACCGACTGAGCCACCCAGGTGCCCTAAACTGAAAGTGTAACTGTAAAACGAATTTAGCTCCTTCATGTACTTGATGATTTGTATAATATGGTACTAAAATAATTTATAAACATTTTTATGTTGGGAAGGAATTGCTTGGAACATCTTCATTGAAAAATAACATATTCAGGGGCACCTGGGTGGCTCCGTTAAGTGTGCAAATTTTGATTTTGGCTCAGGTTATGATCTCACAGTTCATGAGTTTGAGCTGAAGTCAGGCTCTGCTGACAGGGCAGAGCCTTCTTGGGATTCTCTCTTTCCCTCCCCTGCGCTCTCACTCTCTCTCAAAATAAGCAAACATTTAAAAAAATATATAACGTATTCAGAAGAGTGCAAAAATCATACTAATAATCATAAAGTTTATACCCATTTGAGTGTGACTACCACCTAGATGCAGCAATAAAATAGGATCAGCCACTGAGAACCTTTCCCCTTGGGCTTCTGAGATTTCTTCATTACCATATGAGTAGCTGTTACTTCTTTTTCATTGCTATAGAGTTATGCATTGTATGAATGTACCACAGTGTGTCCATTCTGCCATTAACAAACATTTTGATGGCTTGGGTTTGGGAATATTACAGATTATGCCACTATGAACATTTTTTAATGTGTTATTTGGTACATGTAGTACATACATCTGTTGGCAGAATATCGAGGAGTGGAATTTTGGGATCATAGGGTACACATACATATCTGCCTTTAGTAAGTAGATACTGCCAGTTGTCCTAAGTGGTTGTTCCAATTGTTATATATTTCTTGGTAGTGCCCTTAATTTTCATTTTAGCCTTTCTAATGGGTACAAAGTGGTGTTGGTTGTGATCGGAGTACGTATTTCTATCTAATGTTCCATTTTTTTGTTCAGGGAATGATTTTTTTTCCCCCATTGGCCAATCACCATTTAATGTCCTTGCTCCACTGTTACAGTTTTGTCAGGTATCCATTGATACCAGTTATGTATCCATTGATCTGTGAGTCAGTTTCTAGATTTTTCTTTCTATTCTATTGCCTATCCTCAGGATGATTTTAAATTGTCTTTTTCTAGCTTTAGCTTTCTCCCAAGGATTAGTTTTTATACTGGTTGGAACTGTGAGTAGAACAGTTACTCATTTTTCTTTTTCTGTGTAAAGCATATGGTAAGCTCATTTGTATCTGAGATAAACCACTGCCAAATTCATCCTGCTGCTTTATCCAAAACCTCTACCTTGTATAACTAAGGGTACAAAGGCTTTTAAATCTTTCTGTTTCCTTCATAACACTATCAGTTAGCTTTCCTTTGGGAGCAATTTTTCATAAATAGTACTTTTCACTCTAATACTTTTCACTTTATGGACATTTTCTCCATAAACAGATAAACAGAGAGCAATAAAGCCATAGTTATGTCAGTGCTGAGCCAGGCTCAGTCATTAGCTGAGTAACTTAGTTAAGTATAACAGCCTCGTGGGGTCTGTGGTTAAGATTTTTGCCTGAGGGAAATTTCAGAACTATATGTTCTGAATCCCTGGGGTCACTTGAAATCATTGAAACTATGAACATTAAATTCTTGAATGTGAAGAGTTTACTGAATATCAATTTGTCTTTATCTTCTGAGCTTGAATTTATAACAGGGAGTTCCTATTCCTATTTAGATAACTAGATGGGTATGAGGGATAGGGAGGGTCTCTTAAATTCCCAGGATTCTGGCTAGGAAAGGAAAAAGCTCAATTTTGAATGTTGAGTTTGAGATAACCGCCAGGAGGTAGATAGTCCATAGGTAGATTCGAAGTTCATAAGAAATGTCCAGACTGGATATCAGTAAGAGGGAATTAATATAGCCAGGAATGAAACCATGACAGCACAGAAACCTCAGGAAGAATTTGCTATTTAAACGAACTTTTGCAGTAATATGGTAAATCTTCATATTTGTATTTGTTGAAACTTGATTTAGGTTAAACATGTTCCTTACCTTGGTGAATGGCATCCTCTCCCTCCCATTACCCATCCCAGTCATCTGGTGTATTCTGCACTCTAGGTTCTCATCTCTTCAATCCAGCTTCCTCACTACCACCACCAGACTCATCTTAAAAGGCCAGTCTGACCTGCTGGTGACCTCTTCTAATTGTTACCTTTTCCCTAAAAAATCTTTAATGGTTCTTCACTGTCTATGGTAATACTTCTTCAAAATGTGGCCCAGGTTCTCCTGCATTAGAATATTTGAGAGAGTGCCCTTAAAATTCAGGTTCCAGGGTCCTACCCTAGAGCTGAATTAGAATGGGGATAAGTAATGTGCATTTTAAACAAGCACCATAGGTGATTCTAGTGCATAATGAAATCCAGTGACTTGGATGCAAGACCCCATCCAAGATCTACCTGCTGCTGCCCTTTGGAGCCTTTTCTCTGTATCTGTGCTCTGGCCACAATGAATTACAGCTGCCCCTTGAACAACAAGGGTTTGAACTGCAAGTGTCCACTTACACATGATTTTTTTCAATAAGTGTAGTATAGTACTGTAATTAAATTTTCCTTGTGATTTTCTTTGTTAAAAACTTAAAAATAATTTTTTTATTGAAGTGTACTTCAATATTGAAGTGACATACAATGTTACATTAGTTTCAGGTGTATGACATACTGATTCAACAACTCTATGTTTATGCTGTGTTCACCATAAGTTGTAGCTACCATCTTCACTGTACAATGAATGCTATTACATTACCAATGACTATATTCCCTATGCTATACCTTTCATCCCCATGACTTATTCATTGTATAACTGGAAGCCTGTACCTCCCACTCCCCTTCACCCATTTTACCCATCCCTCCATCTCTCTCCCCTGTGGCACGCACCAGTTTGTTCTCTGTATTTATGGGTCTGTTTCTGCTTTATTCATTTTTTTAAGATTACACATATAAGGGAAAGCATACGGTATTTGTCTTTCTTCTGACTTATTTCACTTACCATAATACCCTCTACATCTATCCATGTTGTTGCAAATGGCAAGACCTCATTCTTTTCTGTGGCTGAGTAGTATTCCACTATTTATGATTTTCTTAATATATTTTTTCTCTAGCTTACTTTATTATAAGAACACTGTATTTAATACATACAATATACAAAATATGTATCAATAGACTGTTATCAGTAAGGCTTCCAACAGTAGGCTATTAGCAGTTAAGTCAAAAGTCAATACACAGATTTCTGATTGCATAGGGGTCCCTAATCTTTGTGTTGTACAAAGGTCAGCTGTACTTAGAGTTTCCTGAGCCCCTACACCTGACTCATGCCAAACCCTCTGTCTTGAATACCCCACTTTGTCCTTGTTCTGGTGAGCCCTCCTCATCTATCAAGTCTAATTCAGCTCTTGTATCTTGTTAAGTCCTTCATTTCATCCTATTTCTCATCAAGTCCATGAACCATTCTCTTTGTCTATACTGCACCCTATTTATTTACCAATGTACTTAGACTTTCTGCTCTACTAAACTAGCCCCTTGAGAGAAAGGACTATGATATTTAGTAAAAAGTTGGCATGTATGTGTGTGTGTACACACACACACACACACACACTTTAAAAACAGCTAAATGTACAAAGGAGAACTGATTTTGAATATATGTATTTTCTTAAACATTGTCCTGACATAGAGTAAAAAATAAATGTCAGCTGAATAGGTGAACTGAATCCAAAACTATAGCACATGTTAAGATAGTCCACACCTGGTTCTGATTTACATTCCCAAGCACTCTTCTATTCAGTCTTTATATTTTCAAACTTAATTCTCTTGACATATGATTTAAAGCACCCACATCAATACACTCATTGAATGGAGCTTAATAATATGTTGCTTATATACTTGTCCCTGCTCCTGGAGCCAGCTCGAAAGTACAGAGTGGTCAAAAACATTATCCACTAACTGGGAGTACTTTCCCAAGAATATATCCATGGTTTCCAAACTGAATAGTTGGCTCTGTTCTGAAAACATGTATACATATATATTAAGGGCTTTTTAATAATTAAACTAAAAAAAGTGTTAAATGTGAAGGGAAGCAATAAAAAGAATGATTGCAGTTTGCAATTTGAAGCTTTTGAGAGAAACTCAAGAATGCCACTTTAATTATATTTTAGCCCTAAAATGTATTCTGATTGTAATACGTATTAGGCATTTTTTTAAATGTTTATTTACTTTTGAGAGATGGAGAGTGAGCGGGGAGGGGCAGAGATAGAGGGAGACAGAATCTGAAGCAAGCTCTAGGCTCTGAACTGTCAGCACAGAGCCTGATGCAGGGCTCAAATCCATGAACCATGAGATCACGACCTGAGCCGAAGTTGGACACTTCACCGACTGAGCCACCCACGAGCCCCTGTATTTGGTATTCTTGACTGCAATTATAAAATCGTTCTAGTTTAATTCTAAATATAGGATTAAATTGAATTAAATCACTATTGTGCTAGTTTTGGAAAAGGTTTTGCTGCCTTTGTTTCCTTACACAGTATCTCCTAATTACCTGCTTTTAGTCATATTAGATACCAAAATTCAGATTCTATTAATAGCTTTCTTTTTTAATTTTTTTTTTTAAGTAAGCTCTATATCCAACATAGGGCTTGAACTCACAATCTCAAGATCAAGAGTTGCACATTATACTGACTGAGCCAGCCAGGAACCCCAAGATTCTATTAATAGCTTTCTAAATAATGAAATGTGAATTAATTTCAGTTTTTAAATACTCTCTTTTCTCTAATACTGGATCTTTGTTACACAGCTCTTCAAGGCCAGAAGCTCAAATTTTCATTCTGGCAGATGGAGAATTGCAAAAGCTTTAACTAAGATTTTGGCACATATCCACTCAATAAGCAGCCCTTGCATATTATGCCAAAAGTGCAAAGTAGATATAGTTTTGAATATAAATTGTATTTTCTTAACAGACTTCCTCCACTTGGTTTCCTCAGTTATTTGTCTTTAAGGTGCACAAATCACGTAAGATGTGCAAATGACCGGTATATTTAGATAATTTAACCAGCGAAAAGCAGTCGTGCCTGGGTAGCTCCAGGAAGTGTGCCTCTGTTCTATACTACCACAAATCTGGGCTTTGTTGAATTAATGGGGGCAGGGAATTCTAAAGATTCCAGTCATTTTACATTTTTTAGAGATAGCATGGCAGAGGTACTGTTACCACGACTTAATGTAGTAGCATTTGTGACTTGAGAATGTGCTTGCCAAAATGTCAACAAGAACATATTCTTTAGCTACTACAGATTGATGCCCAAATAGCCAAACAGGAAACAGGAAAGTAGTTCTAGATTTCTTAAACTATTATCTTTTATAAGTAATTCTTTTATTTTTTTCCCACAGTTACTTTTTTGTGTGATGAGACCTTTCAACATCCATTCTCTTAGCAACTTTCAAATATATAATATAGTATTATTAAATATAGTCACTGTGCATTATATCCCCATGACTTATTTATTTTATAACTGGGAGTATGTACTTTTGATCCCCTTCACCCATTTTGCCCACCTCACCCTCCAATATTATGTTTTTCTGATTGAAAACTTCTTCAGGGGCACCTGGGTGGTCAGTTAAGCAACCAACTCTTGATTTCGGCTCAGGTCATGATCACACTGTGATATCAAGCTCCACACTGGGCTCTGCCCTGACAGCACGGAGTCTGCTTGAGATTCTCTCTCTCCTTTCTCTCTGCTCCCCTGCTCATGCTCTCTTTCTCTCAAATAGATAAACATTAAAAATTCTTCAGCAGGACTGTTTAGTAAGTACACAAATGTACAGATCATCTACACTTCTGTGACATTTTATTTATTTATTTATTTATTTATTTAATGTTTATTTATTTATTTTTGAGAGAGAGAGAGAGAGAGAGAGCGCGCGCACGAGCAGGGGAGGAACAGAGAGAGAGGGAGACACAGAATCCAAAACAGGCTCCAGGCTCCGAGCTGTCAGCACAGAGCCTGACAGAGGGCTCGAACTCACAAACCGTGAGATCATGACCTGAGCCGAAGCCAGACGCTCAACCGACTGAGCCACCCAGGCACCCCAGCACTTCTGTGGCATTTTAAAGTATTGTGCCTTCTAAATTTTAGCTTTATGTACATATATATAACCTATTAGAATATTTCCAATGTCTTCTAATACTAAAATGTGAAAAAACATTTAAATAATATACTGTATTAAATATAAAATCTAAGTATTTAGCGTTTCTGATTGTATTTGAAGTAAGCACACATTTTCACGCAGCTTCTATGCAAAAAATTTTAAATGCCAATCTAAGGTTACTACAATGTCATAATTTGAAATGTACACATTAGCTGATACATTAGAAAAATATTTTTGAAAATCAAAACTCTATATATACACATTTAATTGTTTCAGAAAAGTGAAATGCAGATTATAGGGAGCTTCCTATTGCTATTAAGCATAACAAAGTACTCTGCTTATCTTTTAAGCCTAAAGTGAGCTGTCCATTTTAATGTCATTGTTCTATCTGTCACTATTGATTTCCCTGTAACAGAAATAAATTGAAATTTACATGTAGAAGTTTTATGTTTACACTTTACTTTCATTTGAATCCACTTATAAACTTAGGACCAAAAATTTTTCAAAGTTATATTCTTTGATAAAGGCTTCCAAATAGAGCTTTTATTCTGGATGTAGGCGTTGGAACATCATGGAACTCTTCTCTATTCTACCAGAAGGGGGCAGCAAAACAAACCAAAAGGAAATTTATGGATCCAAAAAAAATCAGGAACGGCACTCAAGAAAATTCACAAAACTAACAACCCAGAAGCTTCTGTGAGTGGCTTCACTGTTTGAGAATGTTTATGAAGGCCCTAATACCAAGTGCCCCTCTTTGCAAGACCTTAAGGCATCAACAGTCTTCATGCAGACTCAGGCCTATCTAATAAAAATTATTAACCTTGCTAAATTCTTACCATATGCCAGGTACCCTGATAATCTCTGAACCCTGAATACATATTATCTTAATCATCACAAAATCCTTGCCAGGTAAATATTCCTGTTTAATGGATGAACCTGAAGAATATAGACTTCAGGTAATTTTAAGTCACACAAAGTAGCAAAGTCAGAATTTAAGCCTAGTTCCTATTCCCAAATGCTTACTCCTAACTACTAACCTTACCTTACTATATGCCTCTAGATTTCAGAGAAACTAGGTGTGTAGGCTTTAGCAGATAAGAAATGTTTGTTTGTTAACTGACTAGAAAAAGGGCTAGTTACTTAAGTCAAATGTTATCCGTAAGCTTTAAAACATACAGCCTGAAAACTGGCGAATGCTGGAATCATGGCCACAATATTTGCAGCTTCTCCCATAAAGGTGGAGTCTGTTTTCTCACCTCTAGTGTCTAGGTTGACCTCATGCCTTGCTTTGACCAATAGAATGCAGCACGTGTGTTTCTGGGCTGATTCTGTTTCTGGACCTTAAGAGGCCAGGTTACTTTGGTTTCCAGTCTCCTGAGCCCTGGTGGCACGTAAAGAAGCTCAGGCTTAACCATAGAACCCATGAAAGGTGATGTGGAGACTCAGTCCCAGCCAATACCACGTAGAAGAGAAGCATCCAGCCTAGCACTCCTGTTCCCCAGAACTGTGAGAAATAATGTGTTGTTTTGAAACCATTATGTTTTATGGTGGTTTATTCTGCAGCAATATGTAAGTAAAACAACAATGGAAAACCAAAAATGACCTAAGTCTACAAATATTTAATATAGATTCCACTCTTCCTATCTACTATCGCTTTTCCACTGTCCATAGGTATATGAAATAGCTGTGTGTCCTTTCTCCTTTTTGCAACATATAGTTGGTAATGAATACCAAAAATGTCAAAAGGCTGTTAGCTCAAAGCCAAGGAATTTCCAAAGTTTTAAGTCAAGCCTTAATTAGAAATGTATCTATCTACACACACACACACACACACACACACACACACACACACATTTAAGTTTATTTATTTATTTTTAAATAACCTCTACACCCATCATGGGGCTCGAATTCATGACTCCAAGATCAAGAACTTTCTGCTCACTAGCCAGGAGCCTCAAAATGTACCCATCTATTTATTTAAAAAAATTTTTTTTTTTAACGTTTATTTATTTTTGAGACAGAGAGAGACAGAGCCTGAACGGGGGAGGGTCAGAGAGAGAGGGAGACACAGAATCGGAAGCAGGCTCCAGGCTCCGAGCCATCAGCCCAGAACCTGACGCGGGGCTCGAACTCACGGACCACAAGATCGTGACCTGAGCTGAAGTCGGACGCTTAACCGACTGAGCCACCCAGGCGCCCCAGTACCCATTTATTTAATGACACTCTCTAAGCAGCTCCTAGGGCTGGAAAAACATTTATATGAGCTCTAAAATAAAGGCATAAAAGTCCTTTTAGCAATTACACTAAGGCTGTGATATACATAATTTTTACTGTTAAAAGTCTTCAGCCCATGGTTGGGAGTTAGCATAGATCTAAACAGATCTAAAATCCTTCTTTTTTTCTATGCCTCAAAACAATTATTTGAGAATTTTTGATAACTTACGTATATAACACTCATACGATGCCTCCTATATCCACATACTGTTGTGACTCATTTAATGAGGTAGGCACTATCTTTAATCACCATTTTATAAAAGAGGAAGTTAAGGTATAGACAGGTTAACTAGCTTGTCCAAAATCACAATGCAGCAAATTCTGATCCTTTTCTACTGGATGAAGGCGGTGGGGGTGGAGACAGATAAGGAGTTAGGTGATACTATGTGTTCAAATAACATCTCCAAATAACCCTTGGGACTAACCATGACAGCAGAAGGCCTCTGCATGTTATTTGAGATCAATGATATGTCTCTAACCTTTCCAGCTTTATCTGCCACCACTGACTCTCCACCCTGACCTTCAGCTGTAGAAATGTACACCCCACATATACCTTGGAATTTTTTTTTACCTCTGTGCTTTGCTCTTTTGGTCCCACTCAACAGCCACCCCCCGCTTGGAATGCCTTCATCACCTTCTTCCAATGTGAAAGTGCAGTTACATACCTTTCAAAGTCCACCAACAGCACTCTCTTCATAAACTTTCCTACTTTTCAATATATCACTCCCTTGACTTCTGGCCAAATCAACTGCTCTTCCATGAAGTTCCCTTAGCTCTAGTATTCTAAGCAATTTTTTCCACATCATTTCAAATTAGCTGTTTTAAAAATACATCTTCCACATTACCCTTCAAGGCTCTTGAGTGCCTAACCCAATTTTCTCCATACAGTGTGAACACATTAGTTGCAATAAATTCATGTGAACAGAGGTGGGATTCAGTCAGGGTGAAGAGGGCATCTTTTTCAGACCCAATCCTGTTATATGAACTTTAGAGACAAACAGAGTGACATTTCTGGTATTGCCTCAGGGCAGTGCCAGTTTTAAGGGTAAGGAATAACAATTTCATGTCTTTGGTTCAAACTAGAAAATTCTATAGCAGTTCCATATAAGCAACAGGAGGGGCTGAAATCCAGAGGTATTGGACACTAACTCTAAATGGTTACCTACCAACAGGTTTTAAGACTGTTTACGAAGCACAAAGTTCAGCAGAGACCAACAACTACCAGTTAATAAGCTCACTGTAACAACAGCTCAAGTCAACTAGGCCTGCAGTTCCAACCATTGACATCTCCTTAACCAACTAATTACCAATTCTCCATCAGGTGGAGATGCCACAATTTTCCTTGAAAAAAGTGGCAACAGGGGGATCATTTTTAGAAAAACAAGGTAGCATTTGGATTTTAAAAACCATTTGAAATCTGGGAAAAAAGGATGTAAGTCATTAAGAAAAAAAAAATGTTTTTGGAGGAGGAGGAGCCAAGATGTTGGAACAGCATCGAAGTTTTTTTGCAACTCTCATCCCTGAAATACAGCCAGATCAACACTAACCCATCTTGCACACCTAGAAAACTGATTTGAGGATTAACACAACAATCTGCACAACCTGAACCACAGAACTTGGCAGGTACGCAGAGCGGAGAGGTGAACTGGGGGAGACAGAAGCTGTGGAGGGCAGGGAGCTGTTTTTGTTTGCGGAGAGAGGATGGAGATGGGGAGAGAGCATGGGAAAAGCACCACCCCTCCCCCACCACACACACAAAAGCAGCTGGAGATAAAGTGGAAAAGTGGAAACAACCGCAGGGACTGAACAAAAAAGGGACAGAGGAGAAAGGAGAGGGTTTAAATTCCATTAAGATTCTATAAACAGGGGAAGCGCAGAGTCTGAAACTCTGCACCTCAATACCTTGCAGTGCTCTGGTGGGAAGGGCGAATCGCCAGAAGCAAAGCAGGGTCCGGGAGGTTCTCGGGCCACACGGGGAGAAGCAGTTCCACTGTTGTAAGGACATTTGGTAGAAGCTGTGCTGCCACTTGGTCCCAGCAGACCCCAGAGAACAATCACAGTCGCTAGTGATGGAACAGGACGTTAAGAGTGAAGCCTGGTGCGAGATGTGTGTTGCGATTTTCCATAAACCCTGAAACGCTGCTGCTACAAGATCGTACGAACCTTTTCTGGGGCGGGCTCACACCCAGCTGCAATCTGTGGGCAGCAGCAGCAGCGCGATCTCGCAAACATTCCTGGGGGCGGGCGGCACCTGGCCATTTCTCAGAAAGACCCTCTTCCAGAGGCCTGAGAGGATAAAAGCTACAGTCCCTCAGAAGTGAGGGGTTGGAAAACACAGCCACATTAGAGATAAAACTCAGAAGGGAGGTGCCGCCTGGCAACCTGACGGCTTGGTCACAGACAGTGTAGAAACAGGGAGTGGATGGAAACTGAAGACAAAGGAGGGGTGTTTGATTACCAATGGTGAGAGCACAGAGTTCTGATACTACTGGGTAACTGGGTGACGCCATTTCACCTCTCTCGTGCATGCGCATAAACGCCTACACACACCACAGCAATCCACCCCAGTAAGCTAAGCAGCTCCATCTAGTGGAGAACGGAGCCATTACACTAAACCTCACCCAACGGGGCCAACAGCACTCTTGACAACACAAATCTCCCGCTTGCTTAGCTTCAGAACTATGAAGTGCTTCACAGCTTGACTTTTATGGGAAACCAGATGTAATTTCAACCTTACTTCATATTGTTCACTGGTCCTTTTATTCAGTTTTTTTTTCTTTTTCTTTTCTCATTCTTGAATACAGAAAGAGAAAAAATTTATTTTTATTTTCCATTTTTATTAAAAAGAAAATTTTTTCTACTATATATTTTACTTTTTTGTAAATTTTAAAAAATCTATTTTACTTTCATCATTTTATTTGATTCTATTTTATTGTATTCATTTTTTCAAATTTTCAAACATTTTCCTTTTTTCTTTTCTTATCTTTCCCTTTTTTCTCTAATCTCTCAAGCTTCTTTGAACAACCAGGCCAAAACACACCAACGACCTAGCATTGTTTATTTGATTTCTTTGTGTTGTTTTTAACTTTTTAAATTTAAGTGTTTTTTGTTTTTGTTTTACTTTATTAATTCCTCTTCTTCCTTCAAAATGACGAAATGAAGGAATTCACCCCAAAAGAAAGAACAGGAAGAAATGACAGCCAGGGACTTAATCAACACAGATACAAGCAAGATGTCTGAACCAGAATTTAGAATCACGATAATAAGAATACTAGTTGGGGTCAAAAATAGATTAGAATGATTAGAATCCCTTTCTGCAGAGATAAAAGAAGTAAAAGCTAGTCAGGATGAAATAAATAATGCTATAACTGAGCTGCAATCTTGAATGTATGTCATGGCGAGAAGGAAGGATGAGGCAGAGTGGAAAATCAGTAATATAGAGGACAAATTTATGGAGAATAATGAAGCAGAAAAAAAGAGGGAGACTAAGGAAAAAGAGCACAAAATAAAAATTAAAGAACTCAGTGACTCATTAAAAAAAGGAATAACATCTGAATCATAGGGGTCCCAGAAAATGAAGAGAGAGAAAAAGGGGTAGAAAATTTATCTGAGCAAATCATAGTGGAAAAGTTTCCTAACCTGGGGAAAGACACAGACATCAAAATCCAGGAAGTACAGAGGAAGTACTCCCATTAGATTCAACATAAACCAACTATCAACAAGGCATATCATAGTCAAATGCACAAAATACTCAGGCAAGGAAAGAATCATGAAAGCAGCAAGGGAAAAAAAGTCCTTAACCTACAAGGGAAGACAGATCAGGTTTGCAGCAGACCTATCCACAGAAACTTGGCAGGCCAGAAAGGAGTGGTAGGATATATTCAATGTGCTGAATCGGAAAAATACGCAGCCAAGAATTCTTTATCCAACAAGGCTGTCATTCAAAATAGGAGAGAAAAAAAGTTTCCCAAACAAAACTTAAAGGAGTTTGTGACCACTAAACGAGCACTGCAAGAAATTTTAAGGGGGACTCTCTGAAGGGAGAAAAGACAGGGAAACAAAATAAAACAAAACAAAAACAAACAGACCAAAAGCAACAAAAACTAGAAAGGATCAGAGAACGCCACCAGAAACGCCAACTCTACAGGTGACATAATGGCAATAAATTCATATCTTTCAGTACTCACTCTAAATGTCGGTCTAAACGCTCCAATCAAAAGACATAGGGTAACAGAATGGATAAGAAAACAAGACCTATCTATATGCTCTTTACAAGAGACCCATTTTAGACCTAAGGATACCTTCACATTGGAAATAGGAGGATGGAGAATCATCTATCATGCTAATGGTCACCAAAAGAAAGCTAGACTAGATTAGTCATACTTATATCAGACAATATAGATTTTAAAATAATGACTATAACAAGGATGAAGAAGGGTATTATATTATAATTAAGGGATGTATCCACCAAGAAGACCTAACAACTGTAAACATTTATGCTCCAAACATGGAAGCACCCAAATACATAAATCATTTAATCACAAACATAAAGAAACTCATTGGTAATAACACCATAATAGCAGGGGACTTCAACATGCCACTTACAGCAATGGACAGATCATCTAAACAGATAATCAAGGAAACAATGGCTTTGAATGACACAGTGGACTTCTCAAAGTCAACACCCAAAAAACAAATACTCGAGTGAAGAAATGGACAAAAGACATGAATAGACACTTCTCCAAAGAAGACATCCAGATGGCCAACTGACACACAAAAAAATGCTCAACATCACTCATCATCAGGGAAATACAAATCAAAACCACAATGAGTACCACCTTACACCTGTCAGAATGGCTAACGCGAACAACTCAGGCAACAACAGATGTTGGTGAGGATGCGGAGAAAGAGGATCTCTTTTGCATTGTTGGTGGGAATGCAAACTGGTGCAGCCACTCTGGAAAATAGTATGGAGGTTCCTCAAACAATTAAAAATAGAATTACCCTATGACCCAGCAATTGCACTACTAGGTATTTATCCAAGGGATACAGGTGTGCTGTCTTAAAGGCACACATGCACCCCAATGTTTATAGCAGTGCTATTAACACTAGCCAAAGTATGAAAGAGCCCAAATGTCCATCGACGGATGAATGGATAAAGAAAAGTGGTATATGTGTGTGTGTGTGTATATATATATATATATAATACACAATGGAGTATTACTCGACAATCAGAATAAAATCTTGCCATTTGCAACAACGTGGATGGAACTGGAGGATATTATTATGCTAAGCAAAATTAGTCAGAGAAAGACAAGTATCATATGACTTCACTCATAAGTTTAAGATGAACATAAGGCAAGGGAAGCAAAAATAATATAAAATCAGGGAGAGGGGATGGCCTAAATGGGTAAGGGGCATTAAGGAATCTGCTCCTGAAATCATTGTTGTACCATATGCTAACTTGGATGTAAATTAAACAATAAATAAATTTTAAAAAGATTTTTTTAAATGTTTTTAAAATTAATTAAATTTAAAAAGTAAAAGTGATGATGTTCATTTCCAAGAATGTGAAAACATGATTTAGAAATCACTGTATTCTAGGGGTGTCTGGCTGGCTCTATTGCAAAAGCATGCAACTTTTGATCTTAGGATCATGAGTTTGAGCCCCATGTTTGGTGTAGAGATTAGTCAAATAAATAAATATATACATACATAAATATTTAAAAAGAGAGAAATCACCATATTCTACATAAAACATCTTTTGGCCTAAGTCAGTGTTTCTGAAATTTTTTTTTCATTATAGGCTTCTCACCCCGACAAGGAGAAACTCTAGATTTAAATTCTCCCTAGTGAGAGAAATAGGAATAATATTTTGTTGAGTACTGTTGAGCTTTGGAGGTACACAGACCACTCTAATGTCTAAGATTGTTTTTGTCCCTTATGACAGAATTTTAGAGTTTATGGCCTAAGCCCATTAACAGAGCGAACTTCAAGACTGCAACCAAACAGGGAGCACTGATGGCCACGGTATCATACTTGGATGTGTCTCATAAGACAGACTCTCAGTGTGCTTCTCACATGCATCTTGGCCAGCTAGGGGTGTGCTTTGGGTTTTTCTTCATGAGATAAGAGATGCCCTCTCATACTTTCAGAGATAAAAGAACATTTTTAAAGTACTTTATTTTATTTTTAATTTCCATGTATTTTTGAGAGAGAGAGCAGGAGGCAGGAGCAGGGGAGGGGCAGAGAGAGAGAGGGGGCCAGAGGATCCAAAGTGGGCTCTGCACTGACAGCAGAGAGCTTGATGCAGGGCTCAAATTCACAAACCTCAAGATCATGACCTGAGCCAAAGATGGATGCTTAACCAACTGAGCAACCCAGAAAATACTTTAAACATCAAATCTAATGTTTACTTTATAAAAAGTAACAAATCTTGAAAAGAGATATTATCTGATAATTTACCTTGCCTAGTAGTTCCTAGCCTTCTCTGAAAGGCTGCCTGCCTCCCTCTTTGTTCCTAGACATACTAAGTGTACTTTAAAATAGACATTTTTTGGCACCTTAGTGGCTGAGTCAGTTGAGTGTCTGTCTTCCATTCAGGTCATGATCTCATGGTTCATGAGTTCGAGCCCTGCATCAGGCTCTGTGTGGACAGCTCAGAGCCTGGAGCCTACATCAGCTTCTGTGTCTCCCTCTCACTCTGCCCTCTATGCCTCGTGCTCTCTCTCTCTCTCTCAAAAATATATAAAGATTAAAAAAAAATTAAAATAGACATTTGTTTTTATCTACTTCCAGAAAGGCTATGATAGATATTTCTCTTAATGAACACAATAATTTACCTTCATCACAGCACTGTTACAAGGATTAAATTATTTAACATGTAAAATTGCCTAGCACAATAAGCTTTCTGGCATAAAACACACAGCCATAAATTAATTATGAAAGAAACAATGTGTAACAATCTGAAAAAACAAAGAGGTTATTGTGAAAGCGATTGGAGTGATTGTTGACATTAACTACAATACTGTTATGCATCTAAAAAATTAACAATAATTCTTTAACACAATCAATTATTCAAATATGTGTTCAGATTTCTGAGTCTCATAAAATGTTTTGGCCACTGGTTCGTTTGAATCAAGTTCCATACAAAATTCCCATGCTGCATTTACTTGATATATTTCCTAAATCTCTTTAAATTTTAGGTTCCCTTTGCTTTCTTTCCTTGCCATGTATCTGTTGAGGAATCTGTGTCACTTGTCCTATAGAGTTTCCCACACTATGGATTTCACTGGCTGCCTTCCTCTGGTGGTGTTAACATGTGCCTGTATCCCTCTATTTCTTGTAAACTTGGTGCTAGGATTGGGAGGCTCTCAGAGTCAGGATTGATGGTTTGGGCAAGAATGCTTCATAGACGTTGTCACTGACTTCCACTACATGTGTCAGAAGGGTCATAATGTCTGGTAGTCTCAGTGGTGATGCTGATCAGTGTGTTCAGATACTGTCAGCCTGTTCATTATGATCTGTTCACTAAAGTTTCCAACAGCCTTTCATCTCATGCCATCCTCCTCCTTACAGCTCTTCTTAGACTTTAGTGTTGGGAAAGCTAAAAATATATTTCTCAAAGTCCTTTGCAGCTAGAGTTATGGATGTAATTTAAATTCCACCAACTAGAGGCACTTGTGTACAGTGAAGAATCTAGAATGCAGAGGGGAGGACAAGGTTATGAGGAATCCTTCTTAACGGGGCATATTATCATGAAGGTGACGTGACTGTGGAAACCAGTAAGGGTGGCTTCCACATTCAGCAAGTGGCTTCCTGATCATGACATGAGCAGCAGTCCTTTGCCAGCCCAGTTCTAAAGCATGGATTTGTGATGCACTCCTGAAGCTCAGTTTACAATCCTGCTATTTGTAATATAACATGCAGTAAATAATCCCTTTTGGCTTAAATTACTTAAGAGTGGATTTTATTCTCTGCAGTGAATCCTGAGGAATGCACCTCCTCTACAAAAAGGTATTGTCAGAAATTGTCAAACAATTGCCTCTCTGATTAAAAAAAAAAAAAAGTGTATCTAGTTAACTTGCTAACAATTTCCTGAGTGTGTAAAATAGATATTCTAGGAAGATGAACATTTATTTTATTTATTTTTGAAATTCCAGTATAATTAACTTATAGTGTTATATTAGTTTCAGGTACACAACATAGTGATTCAGCAATTCTATACATTACTCCCTGCTCATCATGATACATGTACTCTTAATCCCCCTCACCTATTTCACCCATGCCCATCACCATGGTCTCCTCTGGTAACCACCAGTTTGTTCTCTATATTTAAGAATCTGTGTTTTTGTCTATTTTTTGTTCATTTGTTTTGTTTCTTAAATTCCACATACGAGTGAAATCATATGGTAAATTTTCTCTCTCTGACTGACTTATCTCAACTTAGTATTATATCCTCTAGATACATCCATGTTGTTGCAAATGGCAAGATTTCATTTTTTATGACTGAGTAATATTCCACTGTATATATATTCCATATATTCTTTTTTTTTAATGTTTACTTATTTTTGAGAAAGAGAGAGCAAGCAGGGGAGGGCGGAGAGAGAGAAAATCCCAAGCAGGCTCTGCACTGACAATACGAAGCCTGACACAGGGCTTGAACTCACAAACTATGAGATTGTGACCAGAACTCAGACATTTAACTGACTGAGCCACCCAGCTGCCTGCCACATATCCTTTATCCATTCATGTATCGATGGATACTTGGGTTCCTTCCATAGTTTGGCTATTGTAAATAATGCTGCAATGAACACAGGGGTGCATATATATTTTGAATTAGTGTTTTCATGTTCTTTGGGTAACTACCAGAATTGGATCATTAGGTAATTAAACAAATATTTTCTGAGGAACTTCCATACTGTTTTCTAGTTTCCAGTTTGCATTTCCTTCCACCAATGGCGTATGAAACTTCCTTTTTCTCCACATCCTCAGCAATATTTGTTTCTGGTGTTTTTAATTTTAGCCATTCTGACAAGCATGAGGTGTGTATCTCATTGTGGTATCTCACTTCTTTAAATAAGAAAATCATATAGCTATTTCATATTCCCATTGTATAAACTTTCTTTTAAAAACCCAGAAGTGCTTTTTAAACATTTAGAAATTAATCATGTTAAGAAAATTTAATCCATATCCATTTATGAAGACAATTTTACTAAAAAATGTTTAAATGTCTAAAAATTTAAATTCAATGTCAACTACAATGTATAAGTCTTTGGAGTTTAGCAAAGAGATTTCTATTCAACTTTATATAATGTTCCAACACAGATAAGTTGAAAAGAATTCTACAGCGACCCATATACCTGTCACCTGGATTCTACAATTAACATTGTTATTTTGCTTGATCACATATCTACCCATCTATGCATCCTTCTATTCATACATTAATTCATCTTATTTTTTGATACATTACAAAGTAAGTTGCAAACGTGAGTACATTTCACACCTAAACATTTAAGCACAGCAGGTTTTGTTTTGTTTTGTTTTGTTTTTTAGGTATAGTATTTGGCCACTGGAGGGCTTCCAAATACCATAAAATGCCCTAGAAAGTTAATCTACAGCATTCTACAGTATCAGAAGGTTTACAGAAGGGGTTGCATGGAGTATAAATGCCATCAATTAGAGTGAGGGACTCAATCCAAAATCTAGCAAGAGATTGCAGCACCTTTCATCTTTACTCTCCTCTTTTTACAGCTACTTTCATTATAAAAGAGAAAATATAAAACCAAATGATTTGTGCTGTTGAGGTAGCCAATTCTTTAGCTCAGAATCTCAGAAAACTGGATGGAAACAAGATGTTACATTTGCAGAAATGAGCTGGTATCATGGACTCCAATTAACTGGTTGATTGATACTCTCTACAAAAGCAGGGAGGCTGTTTGTTTTCATCACTCATCCCAGCTTGTAGAACATAGCCCCCGCACATGCTAAGGCTCAATGAACAATTACTGCAGCAATGAGTGAATGCAAGTGCTTGATTCCAAATATAATCTTCACATGTTTAATGTCATTACTAACCAAAGAAGTTGTGTTGTTTCTTTTTTAAATGACAATAAGCCTTAACATAAAACTAACAGCATAGGTTGGTTATCCTACCACTGGGACTGCAACTATAGATATAACCATGTTTTCCACACATGCTTCAGTAATTCAGCATAAACCCACATTGCATCCCCCCCAGAGCGCAGGTGGCTCTGCTGTGGCAGGTGCTGTAGAAGCCTAAAGCTGGGGCAGAAGCAGGGCTGTCGGGGCCACAGGAAAGCTGCCCACAATTGAGGGCAGAGCAGGGACCACTTTGCCCTGGGGCTTCCCAGAAATAAATGTGAAGTTTTGAAATGGGACTGATGTCTTCTGTGAATCACTAGAGGCAAGAGTCGGTGGAATTCAAATCGTTACTGTCAATGTTACTTCCCTTTTGTACCTTTACACCCATCATGGGGCCTGAACTCACGACCCTAAGATCAAGAGTCACATGCTCGGGGCGCCTGGGTGGCGCAGTCGGTTAAGCGTCCGACTTCAGCCAGGTCACGATCTCGCGGTCCGTGAGTTCGAGCCCCACGTCAGGCTCTGGGCTGATGGCTCAGAGCCTGGAGCCTGTTTCCGATTCTGTGTCTCCCTCTCTCTCTGTCCCTCCCCCGTTCATGCTCTGTCTCTCTCTGTCCCAAAAAATAAAATAAACGTTGAAAAAAAAAAAAATTAAAAAAAAAAAAAAAAGAGTCACATGCTCTCCTAACTGAGCCAGCCAGGTACCCCTGCGCTACCATTTTTAAATTACTTTTACAATGTGATAATTTTCTTTGCTACTTCCTTGGCCTTTGAAAGGGCATTTCCATATTCAGTACAACTTCATCAAGTTAGCACACATCTATCTCAACAGCTACTATGAGATTTTTTTTTTAATAATGTTTTTGTCTCTGCAGGAGAATGAGAGGCAAAGTGTTTTCTGACTGTGACTATAGAGAACAACACAAATAATAATTTCAAATCCATCAGTTTTCCTGTTAGGGATCACAAATGGGAATCAAGACAGGGACAACTGTGAGATTTAAAAACCATAAAATCACCTTGTATTTTGTGATAACAAAGGCAAGAGAAATGTAGTTTAAATTAAATCTCCTTACAGCTTGCAGCCCACAGACAGACACCTGAAACGGACAGAGTGTGACCATCCCCAAGGAACTCATGGCTGTCTTAACTGCATTAGTGTTTTTGTTTTTTCAGAGACTATAAGTATCTGTATCTTAACAGCAGTTAGCCCCTCAAGGTCCTGAAAGCCTTGCTTCCAAATTCCTTAGAGACTTACACTATCCCTAACCGTCACTAATTAAAAAGTATAAAACCAGCACTCCTCACAATCCCAGTGCAGCTCTTTCTGCCCACGGTCCTGCCCGTGCTATAATAAAACCACCTTTTTGCACCAAAAACTTCTCGAGAATTCTTTCTTAGCCATTTGCTCATGAGCCCTACCTCACAATTTCATCATTTTATACTCAAAATAGGTATTTGAAGAAATTTTAGGACATAAACTGTAAAAGGTTAGAGGTGTAAGTAATATCTTGCCCCAGCTAGTGCTGCCCTCTCACTAAAGAAATGTAAGATGTGTAGGCTCCCAAAGACTTTCAAATGGCCCAGAGATACCTTTGTTAAAGTATACTTGGAGAAAATACACTTTTCTAGTGGAGCCGCGCGAGGCTCCCTGCCACATGGTGGGATGAGATACACTCCCAGCATTGAATCCTGGCAGAAGGTGGTTGACTGAGACCAAATACTCACTTGTTCTTTCTCAGAACACTACTTCTCTATGTCAAAGTTTCCACCAGTCATGGGTACATCCCTCCAAATAAAAACATGCAGTGAATGACATTTTCATAATGGCAATTTTATCCAATTAAATTAAATGTCTTTTTTTTTTTTTCCCCCTGTAATGACTTTTCTATTTATTTTGGTGTTAAGATGTCCTTTTACGAGTAGTGGTGATGAACAACAGGTTTTTCTTTTCCCATGGTATTTACCTTGGCCAAACTAAAAGTAAAAAACTCCAAACCGGGGTGCCTGGGTGGCTCAGTCTGTTAAGTGTCTGACTTTGGCTCAGGTCATGATGTCACGGTTTGTGAATTTGAGTCCCACGTCAGGCTCTGTGCTGACAGCTTGGAGCCTTGAGCCTGCTTCAGATTCTCTGTCTCCCTCTGTGTCTGCCCCTACACCACTTTTATACGTACCCTCTTTCTCTCTCTCAAAAATAAATAAAACATTTAAAAAAAACCCAAAAAACTCCCAGCTAGTCTCCAAAGACATTTTGGAAATTTTACTATACAAAAAAGTCTAATGCCTAGAAAGCCTAAAATGTCTCTCCCGAATTAAGATTCTATAATGCAAAATATAAATAAAATAATCAACAATTCTAGGAATTCATTTTTCCTATGCAGGTACTGGGCATGAAACGAAACAAATAGAAAACTATTGATTGGCAGAATAGGAATTCCCTGTTTTCAGCCACCCCAAGCATCCCAAATTCTCTCACAGGATATAATTAAATTAACTGATAGAAGACAGCTTCTAGGGGTGCCTGAGTCACTAGTTGGTTAAGAGTTGGACTCTTGGTTTTGGCTCAGGTCACAATCTCACGGTTCATGAGTTTGAGTCCCATGGGTTGAGCCCCATGTGGGGCTATGCACTGACAGCATGGAGCCTGCCCTGGGATTTTCTCTCTCTTCTCTCTCGGCCCCTCCCCTGCTGGTGCTCGTGCTTTCTCTCACTCTCTCTCAAAACAAATAAACATTAAAAAAAACTTTTTTAAGATGTAAAAAACTTTTTTAATGTTTATTTATTTTTGAGAGAGAAGGAGACAGAGTGTGAGCAGGGGAAGAGCAGAGAGAGAGGAACACACAGATTCCGAAGCAGGCTCCAGGCTCTGAGCTGTCAGCACACAGCCTGACACAGGGCTTGAACCCACGAACTGCGAGATCATGACCTGAGCCAAAGTTGGATGCTTAACTGACTGAGTCACCCAGGTGCCCAATAAATGAACATTTTTTAAGACAGTTCTAAAGCCAACTGCCTATGATTAATTCCTAGTTCTGCCATTCACTAGCTGCTTTATCTTGGTCAAATTACTTAACTCACTCTGTGTCTCAATTTCCTTATTCACAGAATGGGGATAATAATAGTGACTAGATCATAGGTCTGTGGTCAGGATTAAATTGGATAATCCACATAAGGAGCTAAATACACTGAGTGACACATAAGTGCAAATTTACTGTTAGCCATATTAGCTAATGTCTAAGCTAAGGTGCTGTAACAAAGATCCTGAAATACATTGTTTTAAATAAGATATGTTTATTTCTCCCTCTTCTACAGTGTGGCATAGGAAGACAGACTACTCCATGAATTTATCCAAGGATCCAGTTGACAATGTGTCTCTACTAGCCTCAGTATATGGATTCTATTTAACATCAGAGTAAAAAGCAACTGCTTCAGTTGTCTTTTCTTCTTTGAGTAAGCTCCAGGTCCAATGTGGGGCTGGACCTGGCAGCCCTGAGATCAAGTCACATGCTCTTCTGACTGAGCCAGCCAGGGGCCTCTCAGTTGTCTTCATCCACATGGGCTGAGGTAGCTCACCAGTACCATGTGTGCAATCTAGCCCATGAGTAAGGAAAAAGAATGTGTTAAGAGTGAGCATTTCAGTTTCAAGAACGCCGAAGCAGAAACTACACCTATCATTTCTATTCATATTTATCAGTCAAAACCTAGTTTACATGGCCACATTGAGTTGCAAGGGAAGCTGGGAAATGTCCCTGGCTAGGCAGCCAGGTGCTCACCTCTCATCCAGTGTACAGTGGGGAGGGTGTCATAAGAATGGATACTCAGAGATCTTAATAGTCTCCCACATTACATATTTTTTCTTCTTTTATTGTGGCAAAATATCCATTTTAACCATTCTTAAGTGTACAGTTCAGTGACATCAAGTACATTCACACAATTGTGCAGCCATCATTACCATCCATCTCCCAAACTTTTTCATCACCTGACCTAAAACTCTTTACCTATTACACAATAACTGCCTATTACCCTTTTCCTGGAGCCCCTGATAACTACCATTCTATTTTCACCTGTGTGAATTTGACTAATCTAGTCACTTTATATAAATGATATTACACAGGGGCACCTGGGTCGCTCAGTTGGTTAAATGTCTGACTTTGGCATAGGTCGTGATTTTGCCGTTCCTGAGTTCAAACCCCACATTGGGCTCTGTGCTGACAGATCAGAGCCTAGAGCCTGCTTCAGATTCTGTGTCTCCTTCTCTCTCTCTGCCCCTCTCCCACTCACGCTCTGCCTCTGTCTCTCTCTGTCTCAAAAATAAATAAATATTAAAAATAAATAAATAAATGATATCACACAATATGTGTTCTTTGAGTCTGGCTTGTTTTACTTAGTATAAAGTTTCCAAGGTTTATCCATGTTGTAGCATGCATCAGGACTTCACTCCCTTTTAAGGCCAGTAATATCACATTGCATGGATTTACCACATTTTGTTCATCCATTACTTACGAATGGGAATTTATGCTATTTCCTCCTTTTGGCTGTTGTTACATTTCATATTCTGAATAATTACCTGAATTATTTTTTAAATTATAATTTACTACTTGTAGGAGGATCTTATATACAAGCCACAAAATCAAACAAGGATTGACTCTGAGGTTCACATCCCACCATCCCCAAATAAATGGACTGTGCTAATAAAATTATTGTAATATCTGCCAGTAATTAATCTTTATGCAATATCAGTGCAAGTCATTTGAGTGCTCTCAATTTCATAATTTGTAGAATAAGGATACCAAAAGTAAAAGCAACAAAAGCAAAAATAAACAAATAAGACTACATTAAACTAAAAAAAGTTTCTGCACAACAAAGGAAACTATCAACAAAATGAAAAGGTAACATACTGCATGCAAAAACATATTTGCAAATCAGATATCTCTTAAGAGGCCAATATCCAAAATATATAAAGAACTCACACAACTCAATAGCAAAATAACAACCATATTAAAAATGGGCAGAAGGGGCACCTGGTTGGCTCAGTCGGTCAAGCGGCCGACTTCAGCTCAGGTCATGATCTCGTGGTCCGTGAGTTCGAGCCCCGCGTCGGGCTCTGTGCCGGCAGCTCAGAGCCTGGAGCCTGTTTCAGATTCTGTGTCTCCCTCTCTCTCTGACCCTCCCCCGTTCATTCTCTGTCTCTCTCTGTCTCAAAAATAAAATAAAAAATGTTAAAAAAAAATGGGCAGAAAATCTGAAAAGACCTTTTTCCAAAAACATACAGATGGCCAACAGGTACATAGAAAGATGTTCAACATCAGTAATCATCAAGGAAATGTAAGTCAAAATCACAGTGAGATATCACTTCACACACGTTAGAATGACTATTATCAAAAAGACTAGAAATAACAAGTGTTGGCAAGAATGTGGAGTAAAGGAAACCCTCGTGCACTATTGGCAGAAATAAAAATTGGTGCAGCTACTATGGACAACAGTATGGAGCTTCCTCCAAAAATTAAAAATGAAACTACCATATGATCCAGCATTCCACTTCTAGGTATTTACCCAAAGAAAACAAAAACATTAATTTTAAAAGATATATGCACCCCTATGTTTATTGCAGCATCATGTGCAATATCCAAGATATGGAAACAACTTAAGTTTCAATCAGTGGATGAATAAAGAATATGTGATATATCTACAGTAAAACCTTGGCTTATGAGTAACTTGTTCTGTCAATGTTCCTCAAGATGAGCAAATATTTCTAATAAATTTTGATAATTTATTATAAATCACTGATAAATGAGTGATGTCTTGCAATACAAGCAGTATGTGACACAGAATATCACATGATCACAACTAAGTCAGTGGTTCTTGAAATTGAAATATGAGTGCTTTGAATTATGCTCAAAAATCAAGGTTTTACTGTATATGTATACACACAACACACACACACACACACACACACACACACACACACACATATGCATACAATGGAATATTGTTTGGCCATGGAAAGGAATGAAATCTTGCCATTTGTGACAAAATGAATGCATGGACCTTGAGGACAATATACTAAGTGAAATGAATCAGACAAATGCTGTATAATCTCTCCTATATGTGGAATCTAATATATATATTAGATATGTGTTATATATATATCATAGACACAGAGAACTGATTGGTGGTTGCCAGAGGCGGAGGTGAGAGGGTGGGGGAAATGGGAGAATTGCTTTTGTTTTTTGTTTTACTGTTTAAATTGAAATTAAAAAAAAGAACAATAGGGGCACCTGGCTGGCTCAATTGGAAGTGCATGCTACTCTCAATTTGGGGTCATGAGTTCAAGTTCCATGTTGGGTACAGAAATTACTTAAATAAGTATAATTGTTAAAAAAAAAAAAAGAACACTAAAGGTATCTATCTTACATGCTATTTATAACACATAAAATTAATCTAGAATAGTAAGTGCTATATAAACATCATTTTTTTAAATTATCAATTTGTCAGAACAGTATTTTGGGTACAACGGACAATGTTGGTTGGACACCGAGTATCTATTTTCCTCTTCCTCCTAACAGATCCTTTGTCCAGGTACCTATCCCTTGCCCTTGTAGCCTATGAGACTTACAGATGCTACTAGTCAAATTCCTAGCTCCAGGGATGGGCTCTAAATGGACTAACACCACTATATTCATTTATTCCTTCCTGCTAAGAATAGGCAAATAATCCAATACTTGTCAATTCGATTCCAGAAGAGGTTTGCTGGAAACTTCTGGAAAAGATCCTCCTTATTTTTAAAGATAGTGATTGAAAACCAGTCTTTCTTGCTAGACATGAGCCATGTTAAGATTTGCCTGCTAATGCTAAGGACTTGCAGTGGCATGATGGGGTAATCTGCTGGAAATGGAATCATCAAGAAGAGTGACTCATTGTACCCTTCAAAGAACTTGTAATTTAAAGGGTCTGCTGAATTGAATATTGAGATGTGAACACAGAGGAAATAGAAGGTCCCAGGGAAGGGTAGGGTGCAAACAGCAAGACTGAATGCATAGCTGATGGGAAGGGGTGGGTGTGTTAGTTTGGTAGGGCTGCTATACAAAGTACCACAGACTGGGTGGCTTACAAAACCAGAAATCTATTTTCTTACAGTTCTGGAGGCTAGAAGTCCAAATTCAAGGTGTTGGCAAGTTGGGTTCTTCTGAGGCCCCTCTCCTTGGCTTGTGGATGGCCGTCTTTATGTTCACATGGTGTTCTCCCTGTGTGTCTGTCCAAATTTCCTCTAAGGGCACCAGTCATATTTTACTAGGGTCCACAATAATGACTTCATTTTCAACTCAATCACCTCTCTAAAGACTCTATCCCCTAGTCACATTCTGTGGTGCTGGGGATTAGGTAGGACTTCAACATCTGAGTTTTTGAGGGGAAATAATTCAGCCCATAACTGGGGTTAGAGAAAGTGGGAATAATATTTGGAAGAAGAAGGGGGGAGAGGAAAATGGTAATTTGTAGAAGGAAAGATTCTGAGTTGTTCCTAAGGGAAAGGGTAAGGAGGAAATATGAAGGAGGTACAATGGGCCTCAGGAGAATTGCTTTAGGCACTGCCCCAGAAATTAATACACTCTTAAGCCCCTTCCATTACAGGCTTATGTTCTTCAGAATTCTAATGATAAGAATGTTCTTTGGATTATTAGTAAATAGATGTTTTGGTTTTATATTTATGTCTGAACTTCATAAGTTTCCATTTCAAGCCAGGAAATAAACTCATATATGTTATATATGTTAATTTTTTTGAATCAAAGAAATTAGCTTTGAGAATATAGGGATAAGCAGACCAAGTAATGAATGTGTTCATGAGTAGCTACTGGTCATTAGCTAATGCCTAGTCCTTAATCAGGAGTTCAAGTTCTGTTGAATGCAATGGGATCAGATCTAACACAGCAGGGGTACTCAGGAAAAGCTTCATGAACACATGCAATATAAAGTGGCAGAATAAAGCAGAAGTATATTTCAAGGAAGAGGTATGATATGAGCATAATAAAAAGAAGAGTCTGACTTATTAACAATTCACACTTAAAGAGATGTGTAGGGGTCCAATATTGAGCCTGAGCTCTGTACACTCTAAGATTAAGCCATGGAAGTTCTATCTGGAGCACTGTGGAGCCAATTACCTGAGGATATATTTACATGAGGGACTAAAAAGGCTTTTAGGGTTCAAAGCTCATGCATTTGGGGGCTCCTGGGTGGCTCAGTCAGTTGGGCGTCCAACTCCAACTCAGGTCATGATCTCAGTTTGTGAGTTCAAGCCTGGTGTCAGGCTCTGTGCTGACAGCTCAGAGCCTGGAGCCTGCCTCAGATTCTGTGTCTCCCTTTCTCTCTGCCCCTCCCCACTCACACTCTGTCTCTCTCTGCTTGTCTCTCTCTCAAAAATAAATAAACACTAAAAAAAAAAAAAAAAGCACATGCATTTGGTTTAAGGCAACATCAAGAACTGTAAGCAATCTTTTTCTGCAAGAGATTTTACCCTGATTGCAAACCAAAAAGTTAGCCTGCCACATGGATATTGGTACAAGACATAAGACTCTTGATTTAGAGAGAAAGGAGGGTTTACTACAGCAATAGCACTATCCAGAATATCAGCTTTTGAGGTGGGGGAGGAGGACACTAGTTTTGAGTCCCAATTCCCTGCACACGCAGGGGCTTGCATTATAGGAGAGGAACCTTCAGCCTAGGGAATCTGAACCTTTTATAATGGACAGTAAAAGCTTGTTTGTTCTTTGCTCCAGGTGATACCATTTCTATCTTCTCAGGTTGTTTGCTATACAAACATCTTGAAGAGACAGCCCAGAACAAGGGGCAGTCAATGCTTCATCCACCTTATGTGCAGAAATGCAAATTTCATGAAGAATTATCTCCAAAAAACTGGCCTAGTGTCTGAGGGAAATGACATGTTCTTCAAGAGTCATGCCAGGGTTCTAATCCAAGAGGGCTCTGATAGAAGAAGAAAAACTAAAGGGACCATTTCCCTAAAATCTTGTTGAATCATTGAGAGTGCAAGGAATTCTTGGCATGGATATAGTTACTTTGACAGAACTGATGAACTTGACTTTGGTACCAAGAGGAGACATTACCGCATCTATACAAATATTACCGCAGTAGCCTGAAGAGCAGAGGAAGAGAATAGAAGACGCTACCTAGTAACCCAAATGATGTGTTCATAGATGCTTGTGGTATTCCAATAGTAGCCTGGATTTTAAGTCTCTAAGAAATTTAAAATTATAGGGGCGCCTGAGTGGCTCAGTCAGTTAAGCATCAGATTCTTCATTTCTTCTCAGGTCACGATCTCACATTTGGTGAGATCAAGACATAAGCCAGGCTCTTCAGGGGGTGTTTGGGATTCTCTCTCTCCCTCTCTCTCTGCCCCACCCCCACTTATGCTATCTCTCAAAATAAAAAACACTAAACATTTTTTAATTATAAAGTTCTGTCAACATGTAGTGATTTCTGAACTACCCCGAAGACCTTGAGAGTATTAAGGAGCATAGCATTGTTTCTTTAAGAAAAAAGTTTTTTTCTTACTGTTTACATTTGAGAGAGAAAGAGTACAAGTGGGGGAGAGCCAGAGAGGGAGAGGGAGACACAGAACCTGAATGAAACAGGCTCCAGGCTCTGAGCTGTCAGCACAGAGCATGACGCAGGGCTTGAACTCATGAACCATAAGATGATGACCTAAACCGAAGTCAGATGCTCAACCACCGACTTAACAATTCAAAACTTTGGTGCCTTATTATGGGTAAATTCTTTGTGACCACTTCCTATCATGACACACCCAGGCACCCTGCATAGCATTGTTTCTTAATCATTATGCCACATTAACACAAAGGATGGATGATATTTATCTATGTGACATACTTCCATGGATGCATTCAGATTTCAAAAAAAAAAAATGCAAAAAAAAAAAAAAAAAGAAAAACCCAAAACAATTTTGCATATAAATGAAGAAAACTGCACTACAAAATACTTTGTTAAATGTTCATCTAATAATGTTACAAATACAATAATAATAAAATTGGTCAAGTAAGGGTCAACAAGATACAGCTTATGTCTTTTTTAAGATATCATGATTCTCCCCTAACCTCTACTCTATATTGACATTAATAAAACAAGTTCACACTATTGAAAACCATATAAATTAACCTTATTTTATTGCTAAAATAAAAACATGTAATTGGTAGATTCCCCCCACCCTTGTTACTAATGTAAGGAGGATTTTTATATTATTACTTTGAGAGCTCTCATTTGGCCATCATAGCTATTAGGTGTCAACTAATAATAATGCTCATAGACATTTTATTTTTGTGTAGTATAGATGCTGATGCATTCATTTGTAATTTCCTCTTCTATCTAGTCATAGGCAAAAATTTGAAAAGTGAACTAAAAAAAAATGAAAATAATTCAAAATGGCCACAAAGGTAGGCTGTGGATTATGTATAACTCCCTGCAGGTCAGCTGTAATTTTACCCTTCTCTCTCAGGAAATCATATCGGATCAAAGTGGTATTTATGTCACTCATAAATGTGTGTGTGTATGTGTGTGTACACATACATGTATATACATAAATAACTCAAAACTGTGGTGCCTTATTATGGGTAAATTCTTTGTGATCACTTCATATCAAAACATGATACACAAATGTGTTCTCTCACTGAGGTTGCAAAAAACCAAAAAAACCCTCAGAATCATTCAAGTCTTAGTTCTTGAGACCCTTACCATTACATTCACATTTATACCAACTGTTTATGGAACAATCTTTGAAGTAAGAATATGTGGAAGAAATCATTTTATAGACTTAACAATTAACTTTTAATATGCCAGTGACTTGCAACAAACATGTGGAAATACCGGCTAGGACAGCCATAGATGAAACAAAGTGAAGTGAGATCCAACAATTATGGTTGGTGTTAAATTGGATGAGTCTTCTCTATGTCGAAATAAGAGACAAATGCTTTATAGGATTGCATTAAGGCATATGTGTGAAAAAAAAGGAAGCAATTATTTTTGCTTTATTTGGCATTGGGCAGGCTTCAGTTGGAAGAAACCATATTTAATTTTCATGTCATGCTGTACAAAGAGAAAAAACTTGGAGCATGTTCAGAGGAGAACAGCAACTGATTAAAGGTTTATAAAATTAGACCTATGAGGAATTGTTAAAAGAACTAGGCATGTTCAGTCAAATGCAAGACATTCAGGCAGGATGAACAATTACTTACAAATATGTGAAGAAATGGTTCCCAAGCCTGAGGTTTAGGCTAAACAGAAAGTTAAATCATAGGATTAAGAACACAAAACAAAACAAAACAAAAACCAGAGCAATGAAAGTTAGAAACTAAATATTATAAAAACAAACTAAAAAGCTTTTCAGAAATTGATGAATGGAGCTACCTATAATTTGGAATTTTGCATATATGATTATTAAAACAACTAAATTCAATTCTGTACTTAAATAGAAATAATGTAGAAAACAAAAAGTATTTGATGGATTGCATTGAAAAGTAAAGATCACTAAGTGAAATAAGTCAGAGGAAGACGAATCCTATGATTTTGCTTATATGTAGAATCTAAAAAACACACAAAAAATGAACAAAACAGAAACAGATTCAGATACAGGAAACATACTGCTGGTTACCAAAGTGGGGAGAGGCTGGTGGGGGAGCCAAGCAAAACAGGTGAAAGGGATTAAGAGATACAAACTTCCAGTTATAAAATAAGTAAGCCATGGAGTGTAATGTATAGCATAGGAAATATAGTCAAAAGTACTGTAATAACTTTGTATGGTGACAGATGGTAACTAGATTTATCATGCGGATCCTTTTGTAATGTATAAAAATATCGAATCACTATGATGCACATCTGAAACTTATAGGATATTGTCATGTCAATTACACTTTATTTATTTTTAATCTTTATTTTTGAGAGAGAGACAGAGTGTGAGCAGGGGAGTAGAGAACTAGGGAGACACAGAATCCGAAGCAGGCTCCAGGCCCTGAGCTGTCAGCACAGAGCCTGATGTGGGGCTCAAACTCATGAACTGTGAGATCACGACCTGAGTGGAAGTCGGACGCTCAACCGACTGAGCCACTCAGGCACTCCGTCAATTACACTTTAATTAAAAAAAAGTAAAAATCATTAGATCAAGTATGATGAACATCTTAAGAAAAAAATATGGTATATTTGGTGGCTTTCTTTGGGATCCAGGACAGCAAAAACAGAAAGGAGCTCTGATAGTAAATCTTTGAGCTTCTGTATAAGGGCAGGAAGGCAGTGTGGTGAGCAGCTTTTCGGACTTATTCAGGGGGTTCACCATGAATCCCTACCATGATTCTCCCTAGAGTGGTCCTCAACTGTTAATTATTCTTTCTGTTATTTCCAGGGAAAATAGTTATTTCTCTGAAGTATCTTCTGCTTTTTGGAAATCTTGTTGGGCAAAGCATGTAGACAAAAATTCTCCAGTTTACACTCTTTACCTCTCATGCAGAAGGGGGGGCTGCTGAGATGAAACTACAAAGTCTGTACCATTTTCTTTTACTTTAAAGCTGTTCTATTAGCCTCATGATAATTTGTTTTTTTAACTTAGAAATGCAGATAATCTAACAATAATCTCCTTTAAGTGTTCTAGTTCCTTCTCTGTTTGGCACCTGAACCCTGCGTTTAATACGATTCCAACAGCAATTACAATGTATGTGTTTTTCACCATGCTAAACAATTCTCAGACCCCAGCTGGGTATTCTACACTTCAACCTAATTCTGACACTATCTACCTGGGATAGCATCACATCCCAGTTAACGATTCTAACTGGCAATACTGCCCCGCCCCCCCCCCGCCCCCCCCCCCCCCCCCCCCCCCCCCGCCACACACTTCAGGTCCAATCCCAAGTCCAGCTTGTTGTTACCTGTGCTCTTCACCCACTGCCTAGAACCAGTAAGTTCCCACAAACCCCTCACTGGGTTCGATTAATTTGCTAGTGTGGTTCACACTCACAAACATATTATTTACTAGATCACCAGTTTATTATAAATGGATATAACTCCTCCAAGGAGCCCTAATTCTTCCCTTCCCTTATGCCAGTTCCACAGGACCTCCCTATAACACACCTGACAACAGTTAATGATTAATTCAGTTAATGCTGAGTTCTCTTGATTAAACATGAAAGGGCCCAGATCCAAGTTGTAAAAGCAGGTAACACCCTCAGGTCTGCAGTATCTTTGAGGATACCACACCAGCAGCTCTGGTGATGGGAGAATAATATGCTATAGGGTTTCACAGGACAAAGTCCTATCAGGACATTCTGATGAAACTGTTAACAAGATCAGACAAAGTCCCGGACAGCTCGGTGTCCGTTGGGCCTACTGAAGACCAAAACAGATTAGTGATAAAGCAAATATGGTATTTGTAACATATTTAACTACTGGTGGATTTATTTTAAAAATAAAAAGTTGGGGGGCGCCTGGGTGGCTTGGTCGGTTAAGCGTCCGACTTCGGCTCAGGTCATGATCTCACGGTCCGTGAATTCGAGCCCCGCGTCGGGCTCTGTGCTGACAGCTCAGAGCCTGGAGCCTGTTTCGGATTCTGTGTTTCCCTCTCTCTCTGCTCCTCCCCTGTTCATGCTCTGTCTCTCTCTGTCTCAAAAATAAATAAACGTTAAAAAAAATTAAAATAAATAAATAAATAAATAAATAAATAAATAAAAAGTTGGGATACTTTGAGTCTTAGTTTCTTGCTTGGGCCCCTGTTTGCTAATCTGGCTTCATTAATGTTTTGATATCTTCCTACCAGTAATTTTTTGTTGCCATTATGTTATTACAGTGCATACTGGTGGACAAATCTTCAAGAACTAGAGAAATGTTTTAATGATTGAAAACCAAAAGAAATACATCTTACTACAATTCTGGCAAGCAAAGTCTTTTTTTTTTTTTAAGTTATTACATAATTAGTTAACTCTTATTTTTTAAATTGTATTTTAAGTTTGAATATGCAATGCACATGGCTTAGAATTCAATAGACACAAGAGGACAGACAACGGGAATTTTCTTCCCACACCAGTGCCAGCTACTCAGTTTCCTTTCCTAGAGGCAACTAATGCTGTCAGTTTTCTGTGGATCCATCTTTCCAGAGACAAAGGAACTTGTTCTAAATGTAATAAAAAAAATTTGGAAAGGGCCAAAGGTGATGAAGGAGAGACTGTTTTCAATGTTATGCCATCAGCATTTTAAATTTCAGTTAACCTAGAGGCACCTGGGTGGCTCAGTCGGTTAAGCGTTCGACTCTTGGATTTCAGCTTAGGTCATGATCTCACAGTTCGTGAGTTAGAGCCCCGCATTGGGCTCCACTCTGTCAGTGTGCAGCCTGCTTGGGATTCTCTCTCCCTCTCTCTCTCTCTGCCCCTCCCATCACACTTTCAAAATAAATAAATTAAAAATATTCAGCTAATCGATATAGATAACACCTGTGTTATTTTTCACTAGCAAAATATGGTCAAAACATTCTTGTTCACAAAAGATGCTATTCAACACTGGACATCTGATTTTTAAACTCCATACAATTAGTTATGGATAAACTATGGATAAACTATGGATATTCACTCTATGGATATAGAGCAAATAAGCTCTACTGCTGGGGTACAGCTTGCAGCTAACAGATCTTGCAAGCACAGAGTGCACAGGGCTCAGACTGCCCTTGTCATTATGGTTCAGGCCAGTATCAGATAATAGTAGCCTTTAAGAATGTACAAAAAAAAAAAATCATCTCATTCATACAGCATGGTGAAGAATGGTCTCACCATATGCTTGTTTAAATACTTAAGCAGATTCAAAGTTTTCTGAGAAAAATACAGGCCAAATAATAACCCTGTCTGGTGGCGCCTCCCACGCTTAAATCCATAGCAAAGAGGGGTAGAATTTATCTGAAAATACTGCAGATTTAAAAAAAAAGGACTAATGTAACAGTTTATTTTAAATATCAATATTTATAATAAGTTAGAAATTATATCCTTAGAAAATATTTAAACTCTGACTCTGCAGGGCACACTGAGTGCTCCATTCTGGGTTTTAAAGGGGATGGATGATTGATAGGCAGGGTGAGACTGGGGAAGCTGGGCAGAATCATTCCAGAGATGAGCATCTGGTGAGGCCTCTGCTTGATGTGGCCACATGAGTACCCTCTCCTGGTGTCTGGGCCTGGTGCTGCTGTCCTTTGTTACAATTCACCAGGTCAATAGAGGATGAGGGAGCCAGTGAAGCTCAGGGACCTTCAACTTCCAACTAAATTATTCCCAAGTGACCTGAGCAGTTCAGTTGTGAATCATGACTGACAACGTTAGAGACTCCTAGGGACATCTTTGCTTTTTCCTTTTTTTTTTTGGTCCCCCTTGCCTTTAAGTCTATTAGAGTGAGCATGGGCATTTGCTATGTTCTGCTGATTTTCACCCATATATAGGTGAAGGAAGGAATTAAGGAAGTTGTTAAACTCATCTGCCATGGATAGAGACTCTGGTGTAAAGGGCATTTTTCCATCCCTGGTAAGCTGTATGTACATTTTCTCCTCAGGCAGACATCAGGGGGCCAAGAGCTTGGTTTACAACAAAGATGCTAAACCTCTCTGTCATTTCACTCTCTTATTCTGAGGAACAATCTTAAGCAGTAATGCAACACGATTCATTTCTACGCAGAATGCCTGATTTTATTTTTTGGAGGGGCTTCTTACACCCTATTGGTTTTATTTTAATCACCTCCATTTGTGTTCCATGTTTCATATTAGCATCTGTATCAGTCTCTACGCAGTTGGCCACTTCTCCGCAGCCAGGACTCTAGAGGCAGACCGTCTGAGGTCTCTGAAGCTTGCTCTGTATGTAGTGTTTGCACCGGTCTTGTCTTGGAATGGTGTAGTTCTATAGAGTCCGTTGGGTCTGGCCTGGCTGCTTTTGGCTCAGTCTATGGGTGAAATTAATTGGCCCTCCTTGCTCTCTTCTTTCTTCTTGAAGTAGTTATAACTTTAGGAGAGTATTTTTTTCTTAAACTCATGTGAAGTGATCTTTTCATCTTCTTGTGTGTCTTTAGCACCTGGTAAGGCAACAAGGTGAGCCCAGAGACTGGGTTGGGACAAGGGAATGGGGGCTGGGTGGAAAGTGGAGAGCTAAGGAGGAGGTTTGTGCCAGGCAGAGGCAGGATTATCTGGGGAGGGGACTGGTGGGGTGGGGGGAACATAAATGGGGAAAAGGAAGAGAAGCTTGGGTAGGGTCATCTGACCTTGCTAATGCCTCTTGATCTGGGTTGAGAGGTGGTCTTCCTCTTCTTCCACCGCTTGGTGCTTGTGGTTTGTGGTTTCCATGATTTCTTCACCACTTTTGCCATCTTGCAGCCTCTCAGTTGTCTAACCCCAGGAGTTTGTCCTCTGTATATATACCTCTCCCAGAACAATGGGGAGTCACACCCCTTCTGCTCTGTTTAGTCAGCAGGGCACTCACTGCAGCCAATGGTGGTTAAGGGGAGCTTAGACATCACAAAGGACCACTCTGGAGGGGTGGGGATGCTAGGTAGGCCAAGATGCTCTAGCTGGAAAAGATAACTGCTAAAGAGCCTTCTCATACTGCCCTGCCACCCCTCTTTGTCTCTCCCTGGTCAATTCTAATTGTATACACAGCAGAGAGGGGTGTTTCCCCCAAGTCATTCCCCATGGTTCATTCTACTGACTCCCACTCTTTACTGTTACTTAGTATTGTGAGATATCTAAAAATCACCAAGATATAAGTATGGCAGCCTGATTTGGAAAACCTAGGAATCAGGAAATTAGGGGACAGTGTTTGAGGCATGATGCCCTTCATTGTCTGGCTTTGTCTGGCTTTGAAGAAGGCTTTGAAATATAGGGGCCAGGTGAGTGTGTGTGCATGTGTGTGCACTAGGATCACTCATTCACAAGAAAAAAGATCAAACTTATGAAATAAGAGTACATTTAGGAATATATTTATGTTTACAGATATTATGTATAATTATCTTTTGGAGATCAGATGGAAATCTTTGGAAGAACATCTTCAAAGAGGCAAGGAGTTTTATTTAACTTCAAGTTTGGGGGATGGCAGATAAGCAGAAATCAGAAGCAGAAGCTCACTTCTGAACCAGAGCTCACCTTTCTCCCCATCTGCACTTATCCTCTCTACCAACAGAAGAAATGACAGATTACAGAGACAGAAAATAGACGAGTGGTTAATTAGGGCTGGCAGAAGAGTAAGGGAAATGAAGAGTGACAGCTAATGGATGTGTGGTTTCTTACTGAGGTGATGAAAAAGTTCTTAAATTAGATTGTGGTGATGGTCGCACAACTTTGTGAATATGCTAAAAACCACTGAATTGTAAAAAAAAAAAAATAATAGGGTATGACTTAGTTATATTAAAATATGATTCTAACTACAAAGAGAGCAGAAACCAGGCAAGGGCTAAAGCTACAGACCCCAAATGGACACCTGAGGCTATGAAATTTGTAAGACTAATATACTGCAAGAGAAAATGAAGCAGTGGCTAGAATTAAACTTATAAGATGCAGAGGACAAAGTGCCCCACGTGAAGGTAAGTTTTGTCTTAAGATTTGCCAGTCACTGCCGCCTTTTTAATGAGGTAACTGAATCTGTAGCTATCTAGCCAAAAAAAGTGAAAAACAGATCATTGCCCTATTCCCTCCCCCTTCTCTATTCCTGAGAGTAAAACTACAAGAAGAAATCAAATGAACTAGGCCTTCACTTTTTCCATGTGGAGAGGTGGCATTCCAGAAAAAAAACAAGTAGTCTTTTGTGAAAATCTGGGAGGAGAAGAGGTAAAAGAATAAGACTGTGGAAGGAAGGAAGGAAGGAAGGAAGAAAGGAAGGAAGGAAGGAGGAATGAAGGAATAAAGGAAGAAGAGTTGAGTCAAGAGATGAGAAAACATCCACAGGATCACTGTCTTATGGCTCAAGTCGTGAGACCTCTATCATCCGCACGCACGCTGATCTGTAAGGAACTGAAATAGCTGGCCCAGGGCTGATCCTCTTCACAGACTGATGCCTATTCTGCCCCAGCCTCCAATTAAATAAGAGTGAGCTCAACTGGCACCCTTATTGAAGACTGCTGGGCAGTGAGAAGTACCTATCTACCCAAAGCTCACCCAGTTATAAGGTGGACAAACAGTATAGCTAGAGATAGGCTCTGTGAAGCAGATCAGGAGCAGGGCCTGCTATATGAACTGCAGACTCAGGTTAAAAATAATAGGATCTTGGGGTGCCTGGGTGGCTCAGTCAGTTGAGCAACTGACTTCGGCTCAGGTCATGATCTGACGGTTTGTGAGTTCAAGCCCCGCATCAGGCTCTGTGCTGATAGCTCAGAGCTTGGAGCCTGCTTCGGATTCTGTGTCTCCCTCTCTCTCTCTCTGTCCCTCCCCCACTTATGCTCTGTCTCTGCCTCAAAAATAAATAAACATTAAAAAAAAAATAATAGGATCTTATTCCTGACAGGCAAAAATATTGAATAAATAGTTTTGCCCCTCTCTTGTCATGTGCTGTAAGTTAAAAAGTAGAATAAAGCATGCAAGACTGTATAGACTGTATAATTGCAATGTATTAGAAAAACTGTAAGATTAAGATCCAATAAAAATATACCGAAACAGTGGTATTTTAGTGGTTGTTTCTACTTAGCTACAGTTCCCTTACCAGAACATAATTCCCTACAAGGCATGGCAGTTACTACCATAATAGGTAGTCAGTAAATATCTGGTGACTTGAATGAATGAATAAGCGTATAAATAAACAGATGAATGGATTTGTGTTAGTATGGTATGATTATAGATGTTTACTTTTCCCTGTTTTCCAAACTTAACATGTTTGTACAGTTGACTATACATGTTGTATTACTGTTTCTGGTACAAACTGACTGATGGACAGTGCGTATTTCTCTCTTCTCCAAGAGGCCCAGATACAATGAAGATAAAGGAATTTTTTTCTTAAAAAGGGGTTAAACTACAAGATGACAAGTATGGCACAAAGGTTACATTTCTGGAAGAGGCAAAACAGGTGGAGGAATAGCTGCTGAAGAAGGAGGGCAGGAGACCGAATAGAATACACAGAGGGAGAGTGCAGCGAAAGGGACAGCCAAAGTCAAGGCCGTGGAAGGATGGTACCTTACAACTCAATGGGGGATCTTGGTAATTTTCTACCAGTTATGTAAGTGGCTTAGGAATGGAGGAGGGGAAGGGAATAGGGCAATGATCTGTTTTTTACTTATTTTGGCTAGACAGATGTAGACTGAGTTGCCTCATTAAAAGGGCTGCAGGGACTGGCAAATCTTAAGACAAAATTTACCTTCACAGGCGGCACTTTGTCCTCTGCATCTTGTAAGCTTAATTCTTGCCACTGATTCATTTTCTCTTGCAATATACTAGAGGATTAAAAGTAGCCCAGGCAGCCGTTCCAAAATAAATTAAATCTTAAAATTCCAACAAAAGTGATCAGCCTTATTTGCTAGAGATCGAGAGAGTAAAACTATATACAACAGGTGGGAATAAAGGTGGAAAAGCCTTGGCTCAATGAAAGAAGTAACTCTAATGACTAGATCAATACAAAAGTGAAACAGGCTACTTAACCCTGTGAGGTAGCAAATCCTGATTCACTGAGAACCTATGTGCTAATCAATGTTATAAAACAACTGTCAGTCTCACAGCTCTGGTCAAGGTTATTTTTAGTATATGTTGGGGGAAAAGAGGCTTTGTCTTAATGTCCTTCTAAGTTACCCACCAAGCAATTGCTCCTTAGCATCCCAGACACTTCTCTGCGAGTCCCTAGGCACAATTCTATTGGCCATTGACTAGAACAACAGGTAGAGTCTCCATGAAAACAACTATTTCCTTGCAACATTGCCACAGGAAGTGTGAGAGAGGCAAGCCTTTTCTAAGAATAACCATTAGTTTAGTATCATGGCTTTATTTAGTTTAGCACTATTTTTTAAACTTTCTTATGTTTATTTATTTTTTGAGAGAGAGGGAGAGAAAGGGAGGGGCAGAGAAACTCTAAGCAGACTCTGCACATTCAGCGCAGAGCCCAATGTGGGGCTCGAAATCACAAATGGTGAGATCATAACCTGACCCAAAACCAAGAGTCAGACACTTAACCGACTGACACACCCAGGGGCCCCTAGCTTAGCACTATTTCAAAAATGATTGTACCTTGCTTTTACTTCTGTATGTGTGGTAAAATCTCTTCAAAAGAAATACTCATTGGGCATAAACCAAGGCAGTTATAAAATAATCTATATTCTTGATCGTCCTTGTGACTTCATTTAAGATGGTCATTCCCTTAATTACACAAAGACTCAGGAGAAACTCTGAAATTACTTTCTTTAAGGGCTTGATTAAACTCTCAGCTAAAGGTTAATTTCTTTCCAGGCTTGGTCTGGGGGTTGAAGGGCTATGGGAGTTCCAGGGGTATAAAGATCTATATTGGACACAATCACTTTGCTAAGCTGCTGAAGTGGGCAGGAAGTTAAACCCATTGACCTTGGCTCTAACATAGTTGTTTACTGATTTCTTTGGTCCACTGTCTCTACCTCCACTGCATCATGAACCTGGGTTTCCCTTCTTCTACCAAACAGTTCCTCTCACAGTTGTGAGTGACCTTTATAAAATGTGAATTAGGTCCCTCAATTTTTAACAAGGCTTGGCATAGCTGATCTTTGCCTACCTCTTCAACCTCAACTTGTACTCACTAAATCCAAGGTATACAGATATTCATTCAGTTGTACACAAATATTTCTTTAGTGATTGTTACATAACATATGTTGTTTTAGACAAAAGAAAAATATCTTTTCCTCATGGAACTTAAGGTCTTGTTCCTTGAATAAGCCCAGTACTTTAGTGGGCCTCAAGGCCTTTGCACAAGCTATTTTCTGCTTAGAATGCTTTCTTTTCACTTCACATTCCTGTTTTGACTGTTTTATTTAAAGTAACTTCTTTTACTCCCATTGAAGAACTCTGTTTATTTCCTTCGGAACTTGTATCAGAGTATTATATTATACTTATTATATTAGTATATTTTTGTCTGTGTGTATATATGTGTATTTGTAATATATCTATGCCATGAGGCCAGGATCATGTTCATTTAATTTGCCACTGTATACTGAATCTGACTTCTTGCTGTCCACCTCCCAAGGCTTAGCATAATGAGCACATGGTAGGGTCTCAATAAACATTATTTGATATAAGACTCTGGGCTGTAATGTATAGAACTGTGGAATCATAGTGTATACCTGAGACTAATGTAACACTGTATGTTGATTATACTTCAATAACAACAACAAAAAAAGAATAAAGACTCTGGGTATATTTTTATTGAAAAGATTCACTGATGATCAAATTATACCCCGTTTCTATCTTTTTATATGTACATTTTAGACAAAAGTGGAAAAGTCTGAATTGCAATTTACTGGCAGTCAGATTGGCTACCTGACTTATTTTGTTCTTTAAAAATAGCCATGTGATAAATACCATGAAGGCAAAAACTCTTAATTCTGAAAGACTCCACTGCTAATGCCCAACTTCTCCATATGGTACCAGTTTTTATAACAATCTAAACATACAAAAAGTATATACAGTTCCAAATATTTATGAGCTTACAATAATATAAGTCATGAATGAGAGAGAGAGAGAAAAAAAAAACACATTTATTGAACTGGACAAACAGGTTTTTGAGTCCAAAGGTGGCAAAGGTGTAGCTGAATAGAGCAAAAACAGAAACTGTTAAAAGAACAGTAGTGGAAGCACAAAAAGGAAGTTCCTTAATGAGAAATGTGTTTCTAGGGATAGTAGACATTATATTCTGGACCAAGTAGCTATAGGTCACAGACTGCAGTGCTGGTTACAAAGGGGTCCAAACTAGAGATGATGGATGTATTCTTACAAATCTAGTTCCACTACTGGATAGCAACTCCAAGCACAGGTTCTATGATCATAGGTCAGTAGCATATTTATTATCCTCTTCTATATAATTTCTTTTTCATTCTGTTAAATTATAGTGAATATAGAAAATATATCCACAAAGTACAGAATTTCCAGACTAGATATAAGAAACAAGATTTAAAACATGAGGATATATTTCTACAAATGGCCAGTCCTCTATAATGGGTATACTGCTAATGCAGTTATGAGCATACTGGGCTTCCACACAAGAGTTTATTTGAAGAAATGATTCTATTACTTTAAAAAGTCTAAAGGATGGCACAGCTATTATAAATACACTTGAAATTTTTAAAAAGTAGGACTTCAAAATGTTTTCACTGACTTGCATAAATAAGGCCAAAAATGATCAAATATTCCATGGCCAACAAAGACCTAAAATAACAAAATATTTATATATATGTTAAATTCATTAATGTGTAAATACATTTTGTATTACTATAGAAACATAATAATTAGCTAATATATTAATTAATATCTACTAACCTGGGTTTTATATTAATAGATTAGTTACTATTAAATAATATGCTATTTAATTAATGTACTGCTGACTTCCAGATTTTGCTGACCCACACACAGGTTCTAAAGAGATACATTTGAGTTTAAGGTGTTACCCCTGTCCTTGAAAACTGTCTCAATCATACTATTTTGGAATCTCACACACATGACTAATGTATAACTTGTATAAAAAGGACAGGTTGTCTTTAGCACTTGAAAATTACACAGCTAGAATAATATATGCTTTGCCTACAGTCCTCTCAGCACTGATGATAAACTCTCAGACTGTTCACAGGTATGCCCTCTGTTGGTAGGACCCTATTTCTGATTTTGGCTCCACTTCTGCCTAATGGGGTTCTTAAATATAAGTTTTTTCCCTAAAACTGGCCTGTTTTGAACTAAAGTATACTAAGTCAAGTATTTCCTAATTCCTCCTTCCTTTAACATAAACTACACCAAACACAAAGATGAACACATTGTTTTCTACTATAGTGCCTTTAATAGAAGTACTGATAAGCTAAGAAATCTCTTCAATTTAGTTATTTACTTTTTACAGTTTTTTTTTTTTAATGTTTATTTATTTTTGAGAGAGAGACACACAACTTGAGCGGGGAAAGGGGCAGAGAGAGACAGAGATACAGAATCAGAAGCAGGCTCCAGGCTTTGAGCTGTCAGCACACAGTCTAATGCAGGGCTCAAACTCATGAGCTGTGAGATGATGACATGAATGAAGTCAGATGCTTAACCAACTGAGCCACCTAGGTGCCCTAAAATAAGTTATTAAATATAGAAAATGAATAAAGACAGGACATATATAGTTTGGACTCTTAAACATATACCAATTCTTCCATGGCTCTCATTCTCTAACTGGGGTCTCCAAACTTTTCGACCATGCACCATGTATTAGTTTCAAAGGCCACCATAACAAAGTACCATAAACTAGATGGCTTAAACAAGAGAAAATTGTCTCACAGTTTTGGAGGCTAGAATCCGAGATCAAGGTGTCAGCACCACCTGTTCCTTCTGAGGGCAGTGAGGGAAAGATCTGTTTCATGCCTCTCCCATAGCTTCTGATGATATGCTGGCCACCTTGGAGTTCTCTGGCTTGTAGAAGCATCAGTCCAACATCTGCCTCCATCTTCATGTGGCGTGATCTATTTTATAAGGACACCAGTTATACTGGATTAGAGGCCCACACTACTCTGGTGTGATCTTAACTAATTATATCTGCAAGTACCCTATTTTCAAACAAAGTCATATTCTGAGATACTAGGGGTTAGAACTTCAACATGAATTTTGGGGAACACAATTCAGTCTGTAACACACCATAATACATGTACATTTATTTATACACTATTCACATCCAGTACTGCATTAAGAATTATATACATTATAACCCCTATTTTTTTAAGTTTATTTATTTACTATTTTGAGAGAGAGAGCAGTGGAGGGGCAGAGAGAGAGGGAGAGAGAGAGAAAATCACAAAAAGGCTCCATGCTGTCAGCACAGAGCCTGATGTGGGCCTTAAACTCACGAACTGAGATCATGACTTGAGCTGAAACCGAGAGTCAGATGCTTAATCAACTGAGCCACCCAGGCGCCCCCTATAACCCCTATTTAATTGGAAATTTGAAAAAGATAAGGCAAAGGTAAATATACATGAAGTAGAGGCACCTGGGTGGCTCAGCTGGTTGCGTGTCTGACTCTTGGTTTTGGTTCAGGTCACAATCTCACGGTTTCAGGAGTTCACACCCCATGTTGGGCTCTGTGCTGGCATGATGGAGCCTGCTTGGGCTTCTCTCTCTCTCCCTCTCTCTGCCCTCCCCTGCTCCTGCTGTTTCTGTTTCTCTCAAAATAAATAAGTAAACTTAAAAATATATACATATAACTAGTAATATTTTCTTTCTGACTCCTGACAGATTGCCTTGCACACTCCCTAGATTACAGACATCTCACCAATTTCAAGGATAAAATCAAGCTCTTTGGCTTAAAACATCCAACCTTCCACCATCTGCCCTCTGCTTACTTCACCTGCCTCGTCTCCTGTCACCCCCAACATATCTGGCATTGCAACCAGTCTGAACTATGTGCAATTTCCCACATGCGCTAGGCTCATTCTCGCTTCAACAACTCTGCACATGCTGTTTCCTATTTCTGGAATGCCCTCATTCTCTTCGCTTCCTGTAAACACACAGTGAACTCCCAATCATTTTCTAAAACTCAGCTCAAATGTCATCTCCTTTGGGAAGCTTTCACTGAATGCTCTAGGCAGCATGAAGCACTCTCTCAGTGTGTGTAGTACCTCGTTCCTATCTCTATCATGGAAAATCTGTTTACATATACATGTTAGGCTGAACTGGTATTTGACCATTTTTGACCTAAAAAAAGCAATTTCATATGGTTCAACTTAACATTTCAGTAGATGACAAGTCCATTGAGAGCAGGAAGCATGTTTTACTCATATTTATATTTTTAGTGACTAAAATCAAGTTTGGCATAGAGTAAGTACTTAATATATGTTTCCTGAACTTAAGGAAAGACTTACTTTAAAACCACAAACATCCTGCATTCAGATATTTCTTCTCAAGAATGGGATAAGTATTGACTTGGTGCCTCCCATAAGAATAACCATTGGTTTAAGCTTCATTGCCTTTATTTAAACAGTATTTTATTTTTTAAAAAAAATTTCTTTTAAACGTTTATTTATTTTTGAGAGACAAGAGAGACAGAGCACGAGGAGGGGGAGGGGCAGAGAGAGAGGGAGACACAGAATCCGAAGCAGGGTCCAGGCTCTGAGCTGTCAGCATAGAGCCTGACACGGGGCACGAACCCACGAACTGTGAGATCATGACCTGAGCAGAAGTCAGTTGCTTAGCCGATGGAGCCACCCAGGCGCCCCTAGTTTAACGGTATTTTAAACCATTTTCCCCTGCTTTGGCATTTATATGTGTGGCAAAAATCTCTTCAAAATAGACTTTTAACTTAAAAAAAAATAGAGAAATAGCAGGAAGAAGCTACCTGAGTATTGTTTTATAACCAACATCAAAGTATTTAATGATTTTACTTTCAAAGTATTTGCATGCTAAATGAAGAGATTAGTTGTGTGAAATGAATGTATCATTTTAAAGTCAAACAATTTATTAGTGAGAACAAAAGTAAATCTAATTTCAAATTTCAAATTTCAAATTGTGCCTATTATTACTTGGTTTGTGAGAAAGCTGTGATAACTGCAATAGTGTTTAAGTATTACGTGATAGTTAAAATGCAAACGAGTCTTGTATGGCAAGCAGAACTATTCAGTTAAAGTCAGGAAGAAGCACCTGGTGAAACCCATGAGCAATTAGAAGGAAGTGAAACACAGTTACATGAACATTTTTCATTCTTCCTCATTTAAGCCCTTAAGTTAATAAGATGTGTTCAATGACTCCAACATGCCAAGGCAGTCGTGAGCAAAACCTTTCACAATCTGGCTCTAGCTCATTTGAGAGACTCCTCTCCTTTTATGGCACTTTGTGTCCTTTATACTTAACTACAATGAAGTTCTTACAGAGAATAGCATATTGAACATGTCATTCCTTATCTTTTTCCAAATGCTCGTTCCTCAGCCTCAAGAGTCCTTCTCCGTCTTCTCTGCTTACTAATCTTTAATTCTGCTTGAATATTCTCTTTTCCATCCAGAGCTGTTGATCTGCCTTTTCTATTTTCAATGTATACACTTCATGCTACCACTGCATTACTTTAACGACAGTGCTATAATTTAGGTTATGTCTGTTTTCTCAATTATATCGTCATGGTGTCCTGGGTCCATACAGATACTCACTACTGTTTGTTGTATGAATAAATAAGTAAGAAATGAGAGAAGAGTCTTGAATAATTAAGCATCAACGAAAGGCTTATTGGAAACAGATCTTGTGACTAGATAGTAAGGTTTGCTCCATGAGGACAGGGACCATGTCTGCCTTGCCTACTGCTATATTCCCAGAACTTAGCCTACTGTTGGGTACCAAGTGGATGTTTGCTAACTTGGGGCACCTGGCGACTCTTGATCTTGGGTTGTGAGTTTGAGCCTCATGTTGGGTATAGAGATTACTTAAACAAAAACAGAAAAAAACAAGTACCTGCTAACTACTTAATGCATATGGACAATAAAAAGCAGGCTATCTAATAATTAGTTGAAAATAAACTGAAAAGGGGAATTCATAATAGGTAGTAAGAAAAGCAAGCACCTCTAGCATAAGTCGTAGTATATCAAGGAATAAAGAAACTGTAGAAAGTAATAACATCACTGAATCGCAAAAAAGTTTTGGGGGTCCCTGGGTGGCTCTGTTGGTTAAACGGCCAACTGCAGCTCAGGTCATGATCTTGGGGTCCATGAGTTCGAGCCCTGCATCAGGCTCTGTGCTGACAGCTTGGAGGCTGGAGCCTGCTTTGGATTCTGTGTCTCCCTCTCTCTCTCTGCTCCTCCCCTGCTTGTGCTCTATCTCTGTCTCTCAAAAATAAATGTTAAAAAACTTAGAAAAAAAATTTTTAATTACTAAAATCTCTCATCATAAACATGAGAGATTATCCTGGGAGGCAGAAGAGTTAATGTGAGTTGAGATAAATATGATTTGTATTTTCAATTATCTATACAGTGGTAATTGGCATTATTAGTATCCCAATAGAAATAAAAATAATGATGTCCTCCGCATCTTTAAAAAATCTGTATCATTTGCCACTAATGTATTTATATTTTTCTGTTTAATGCCTCTACCTGGAGTATCAGAAATAGTATTTAATCCCCAAACTAAGTTATTTATTGATTTATAAGCACTACACATTATGACTGTATACCTGTAGTTATATTGATGCTGCATTACTTTAGGCTTATTTTCCTATGATAATCATTGAAGCACTTCCCTTGGTATTTAGACCTTTTGTGCCTCTAATAGCTATGCCTATGTGCTGACAGTTCACGGTGAAGAAGAGACTCAACATCTATACTCCCCACGCTTGTGACCTGTATCAAAGTGATGAGCCAGGCACACTGCTAGTATTTGTGAACTCAAATGGCAAGATTAAGACTTCAAGACAAATTCCACCCAAGTTACAATAACTTTACAAAAAGAAAGTTTATCCACTTTGGCCGTTGGACTTGTTCATCTCTGTTGGCAAGGATGGATATGGCAAACTTTGACCCGAGGCTTTGTGCCTTGGTATTCAAGGTTTCCAGGTACCAGATTTGTACCTTTTTTTCCCATCCTCTTCACTAATAGATGTTAAAACTCCCAGTGACAATAGTGTAGAACTTAGTATTTTTTAGGCATTAAAATCGAATATAGAGAAAAGACCAACATTAAAATCCTAAGAATAGGAATTACAGGGGTGCCTGACCGGTTCAGTCAGTGGAGCGGGAGACTTGATGTAAGCATTATGAGTTTGAGTCCAATGTTGGGTGTGGAGATTACTTAAAAATCAGTTCTTAAAAAAAAAAAAAAATAGGAATTACAATACAGCTTGAGTTAGATTTAAAAGTTAACTTAAAAAGTGGTTATTTATTTGATGGTTCTTTAGTATAGCTGTTTAATTATACATCTATTTTTGAATCAAATGGTATAGAGATAGTTATTCATCTGATGAGAATCAAGAGCCAGCACTTGAATCTAAGGCAAGATACATGTTACTTCATGGCTCTGTACAAATTATACAAAAAAGCTTTTCAAAGTAAAATCTGTAAAGCTAAAATAATGAAATGATAACTTTGTGACAGTCATAGCTTCATAATGCCCTGGTTCTAGGGGCAGTGTTTGCACAAAACTGTTGTCTTCTAACTGTGGGTCATCCCTCTTGCCCCTTGGAATCTGTTAGACTTGTTTCACGACGTTCAGGTTACCCAGACTTTCTCTGGGCAACTGAATTATAAATTTTCTCTAAAAGCTGGAGCCAGGGGTGCCTGGGTACTGAGTCAGTTAAGCATCTGACTTCAGATCAGGTCATGATCCCATGGTTTGTGAGTTCGAGACCCATGTCAGGCTCTGTGCTGACAGTTCGGAGCCTGGAGACTGCTTCAGATTCTATGTCTCCTTCTCTCTCTGACTCATCCCCTGCTCATGCTCTGTGTGTGTGTGTGTGTGTCTCTCTCTCTCAAAAATAAACAAACATTAATAAATAAATAAATAAGTAAATAAGTAAATAAATAAATAAAATAAAAGCTGAGGCCACTGTTTCCATAGGTCTGTTGGTCTTTCCTACTTTCTCCCACTCTCACTCCTTCCCCTAGTAGTAATGCTGGCCTATTCTTTTCTGGGAGATAAAAAAGCACCAGTGCCCTAAGAAACATGGTACCTTTTTTGAATGCCCATTTTCAGAATATAGGAATTTAATTAACTGAAACTTCTAAAAAGGTCTGGTAAATGTTTGAATTTAAAATCTGATGCTTTAGGAGCACGTAGGTGGCTCAGTCAGTTAGGTGGCTGACTTTGGTCAGGTCATTATCTCACAGTTCCTGAATTCATGGGGCTCTTTGCTGTCAGGACAGAGGCTGCTTTGGATCCTCTTTCCCCACCCCCTGCCCCTCAAAATAAATAAAATTAAAAACAATTTTTTTTTTTTGATGCTTTAAAGTTCTGCTCTCCCCTGCAAGACAGGACACATTAGAAAGAAAACTGCTTTAGAGTCAGAATGAATGTGCCATTCGAGCTCAGTTTTGAAAATTGCCTTGGAAAACTTTTTTGAAAGCACGGGATAAAGTGAAATGTCCACAAATATGAGGCTTACATGAGGCACTCAGTAAATATTATCCTTCTACCCATAGTAATGGTCAGATAGTGTGGCTAAAGCTACAAAGCAGAGAACAATTATTCTGGAGGTGAAGTTTTCCTGTTCGAAAAGAAAGGAAAGGGTATGTAGTAAAGAAAATTCACAAACTGGGTATAGGATTGGTTTTTCAATCCAGATATTCTATGAGTTTATCATTTTTCTTTACACCTCTTTGCCATACCTAGGTTTCATGGTTATATTTTACCCTCTACCCACCAGTCATCAACTAAAATAGTTCCTTCTTCCCAGAGAATTGAGTGGAACGACAAAACATGCTTTTAAGAGCTTTACAACATTGAATAAGGTTCCTGTCATACATTTTATAGGCTTCCTATCCTTTTCTAAAATGATCTGATGTCCTCCCATATTAAAATTCTGGCAGCAAAATTAACTCCAGAAGAGACATATTTATAGATGGTTTCTATTTACTTTATTGGCCCCTTTTACTCTTTATACCTTCTTTCTGCTTTGTGGTTCCTTTTGGCTCTTCAATGAAGCCTTTAAACAGTGGGCTACTCCCTCACTTACACTTTTCAACTTCACTTTCCTCTACTTTGCTCTCTTTCTGCTGAACTTGAGTGCATATTCAAACTGGAAAGAAGATTGTGGTTGAGCAAGTTGTTGGCTTATATTTGTTGGAAAATGATACTACAGGTTGAGAGGTGAGAATTCAACTCATCTAAAATGTTGAATAAAAAAATATATGGATTGGAAGCTTTCAATCTTGACCATTTACTGCCCTTTTTTTTTCCCTTTATCCAAGTTCCAGGCAGGAGAGAAAGGGGAAAGGGAAAATAGGCTAAGTGTCTCTTCCCACCCTTAAAAGGCCTTCCTGAAAACCTCACCCAAAGACATCCACCATATTATTGCCATCTCCAAGAGGAAGGGAGGTTGGGAAGGCTATTTTTTCTTGTTAACCTAGGCACATTGCAAACTAAATGAAATAAAGGTTCCGGTAGTAAGGAAGAAGGGGGCAAACAAATACTAGCCATCTCTGCCACAGAAATGTTGAGTTTGAGGTGTTTTTGACATATCCATGGAAGATGCTGATTAGATAGGTCATAAACACACAGGAACAGTCAGGTCTAGAGATGTCCATTGGGGAGCTGTAACTATAAAACTAATTTGTTAAAGTTATGGCATGTTTGAGATTGGCCAGGAAAAATAACGTGAGAGGGAAAAAAGGGTCCTTGAATTGAAATTTCAGCGCCTCTACTATTTAATGCTTGAGAAGAAGAGGAACCTGTAAAATATTGTGAGAAGGAGCTGCATGATAAATCCGAAAAGTTTTGGAAATATCCAACTGAACTGAAAGTGGCTGCTGAATTTAACAGATAATCCTCTTCCAGTGTCCCAAATTCATCTTTTATTTTTTAAATTATTTATTTATTTGTTTTTTAAGCAATCTCTATACCCAAAGTGGGGCTTGAACTTACAACTCTAAGATCAAGAGTCACATGTTCCACTGACTGAGCCAGCCGGGCGCCCCCATCTTTTATTTAGTTATTTATTTATTTTTTTTTGTTTTTTGAGAGAGAGAGACAGAGCATGCAAGCAGAAGAGGGGCAGATAGAGAGGGAGACACAGAATCCAAAGCAGGCTCCAGGCCCTGAGCTGTCAGCTCAGAGCCTGATGCAGGGCTTGAACCCATGAACTGTGAGATCATGACCTCAGCCAAAGTTGGATGCTTAACTGACTGAGCCACCCAGGTGCCCCAGATCCTTTCTTTTAATTTTTTATAAAAAAAAAAAATTAATGTTTATTTTTGAGAGAGAAAGAGAGCGCGCGTGCACAAGTGGGGCAGTGAGATAGGGAGACAAAGAATCCAAATCAGGCTCCAGCTGTCAGCACAGAGCCCAACATGGGGCTTGAACCCAAGAACCGTGAGATCATGACTTGATCCAAAGTCAGACACTTAACCAACTGAGCCACCCAGGCACACACCTAGATCCTTTATTTTTTAAAAAACATTTTATGTTGGATACTATTTGGTTAATAAATGCTATTTGGGTACTTTAATTTTTTCTCGTATCTCATAATAATTGAATGCCTCTTATTTATTTCTGTATGAAACACTTCTATTTACAACATATAGTATGCTTCAACCCTGGGATCTCAAATAGCTTCTTTTCTACTTCGTAAGTTCAGTGATTACAATTAGGGTGAGGGAAAGGATTTACATAATCATTACAGAGCCCAGTGTCGGTATACCAAAGAAATTGATGATGTATCTATGGTTCAGTGGGTTCTTGCCATATATGTATACATGGACTTCAAACTTGATAGAAATCTTATTTGCCAGTAGAAAGGGCAATAATGTAATATATGCAGCTTCATAAGTTTCCTTTTCTGAAGGTAAGTCCAATAGTTCTTTTAACAGGTTAGGTGTGGATAGATGCAATGTTGATCTAAAGGTTTTTTACTCCACTAATACAACAAAAGGTTTTCAGATACATACAAAGAGACTAAGTAGCCTTAGATACTATGTTTTGTTCTAATTTAATAGAGTTCTTTTTGAAATTTACTTAGTTGCTTAACTCTATAATTCTGAAGACAGCTACCAAAGAATCAAAATTGACCCTCTTACTCCTGTCACTATTTCATCTATTATCTAAACATACCTTTCTTCCTAAAGGACAGAATTATAATCAGTGTTTTTCTTATAGCCTTGAACGTCCCTGTAGGAGATATAATGCCACATAAAATCTCATGCTATAACTTGGTGTTGTTTTACTTATTCAGCTGGAGCCATTCTGTACCTTTGGGAAAAAAGTTATATAGAATGGCATTTTAGTTGTATGAATTTTCAGTGCATGAATGTACAAATATATTAGGAAACAATTACTATGACTGAAACCCGTATGTGGACATAACTGGATTCATCAGAAAGCTAAAATTTTGACTTTTTTTGGTGGTTTTACCTTTAGACTACTATAGAACTATTCTATCATTTTCTGGTGAAAACAATTACATTGGCAAATCATAATTCAGACTGACTCACTGACTGATTTATCTATACTGATATAGCCAATAAACATTTGTTGAGTGTTTAATGTATACAAGACAATTTGTTAGATTCTACAGATACACCGGTGAATTGGAATGAATAAAAAAAAGATATGATCTGTGTCCTATGGAGCTTACTGTTTACTGAGGGAGATGATAAAAAGTAAAGAAATAATTGTAAAGTAATTATAAACTGTGATAGGTGCTCTGAAACAGAGAGAATACTGTGATAGAGAATAATGAAAAGAGAGCCACCTTCAATTGGATGGTCAAAGAAAGCCTTTAGGACACCTGCAAGAATAGAGAGTTGGGGGTGGGAGGGAGGAAGCATTCCAGGCAGGGGAAACAGCTTGGGCAAAGGGTCTCAGATAGGAATGCGCATGATCAAGGAAAAGAGAGAAAGCTAGTGTGGCTAATGCAGCATGAGTGGAGTGTGGCATGCGATCTTCAACCATCTTTTCACATGGTATAAAGGTAGAAATCAAAATCCTAAAACAACAGTCAGCAAACTATCTCTTGCAGTCAAATCTAGCCTGCTTCCTAATTTTATATAGTTTTACTGAAACATAATCACACCCATTCATTTACATGCTATCTATGGCTGTTTTTGTGCAACAAACAATATTTGCTACAAAGACCATGTGGTCTGCAAACCCTAAAATATTTATTACTGGACTCTTTGAAAACAAATTTGCTGGCCCCTGTACTAGACGTAGACTAAATTAGAACTGACAACATGGTAGCTGAAAAGGTCAGGCTTTCTTAAAGCACAGAACCACTCTTTACAAGCAATAACTCAAGTCAGAAAGACACATAAAGATGAGCAGGTCAATGTGGTAGAAGCAGGGCTTTGAGATGTCCAAGCCAGACTGGTAGAAGAGATGTCTTTAAGGTTAATATGGGGTTTTATAAAGCACAAAGACCTTTAGCCAAGGGTGTCAGGACAACGCCAGAGGATAGTGTACTGGCACAGTGAAAATATAGTTCAGCTCAGGAATACTGGGAGGGCATCATGTATACAGAAACCAGATTCTAAGAGGTGCAGCAGGCAGCTCTAAGCTCTGCTAACAAACATTATGGCTGGAAACCTGAGTATAAGTTGACTCCTGAACAATACGGGGACTAGAGGTCCTAACTGTTACCTGTGCAGTCAAAAATCCACATACAACCTTGACTCCCCAAAAACTTAACTACTAGTAGCCTACTATTGACTAGAAACCTTAACAATACCAGTAAATTAATACATATTTGGTATGTTGTTTATATTATATACCGTAATCTTATAATAAAGTAAGCTAGAAAAAATGTTACTAATAAGGAAAATATTTGTAGCACTGTACTATGGTTATTGAAAAAAATCCACACATAAGTGTACCCATGTAGTTGACATTTATGTCATTCAAGGGCCAAATGCATTTACTTAGCATCTATTTCAGCAACTGACAAAGGTAGGGTTGTGGATTAACAAACGAAACTCTCAAAAGCTACCTTACCCAAACTAAGCTGTTCTTTTCTAGATAAGAAGTCACACTGGGTTACACGCCTGATAAGTTTTGTTTGGCTCACACAGCTTCTTAGGAAATTTCACTTTAAAAAAATCTAGATATCTAGCAAGTAGGCCCACTGCATTTCCATACGGAAATAATCAGTTAGAGCTGAGAAGCAAATGTACCTTGTAGATAAGGCAAGTATTCTTAGTTTTCCACAGTCCTCCCCACTTCTTACTAGATAACATTCAGCTTGCCTTATTTTTATTATTTTTGAATGCACCAAGACCATCTGGCATTCATGTTTGTAGCCCCAGGTCCCCATCTTACCATAAAGATCACAAACCTGCACTTTACACAGGTCTTTTCAATATACATTTATTGAGCACTGACCATCCCAGATACTATGCACACAAATATAAATACTGCATTATCTCTGCCAAAGAGGAGCTCACAGGCTAAAAGCAGAGACCAATGATCCTATGTAGAATGATGATGGCACAAAGGGATGCTCAATTCTCACTGACCAGTCAGGAAGCACCGCCAAGGGAGATATTTAAACTAAATCTGAAAGGGCAAGCAGAGCTTTATTACTGTATTCCAGGCAGAGGAAACAGAATGCACATGGCGACAGGGAGTGCAACTCTTTTAGCAATTACACATAGTTCAGAATAGATGAAAGAGAGGGAAGCTGTAAGAGAGTTAGAAAGATAGTGGTGGGGTTATATATCAAGAATGGCTCATATCTATACTAAAAAGTGACTTTTATTCCATATGCAAAAGGGAATTCCTGAAGAGACTGAAGGATAATTGAGTTTACATTTTAAAGGTTTTTTTTTTTTTTTTTTTTAATTTACTTATTCTTGAGAGAGAGAGCGAGAGAGAGCGAGCGGATGAGCAGGGGAGGGGCAGAGAGAGAGACGGAGGGAGAGAATCCCAAGCAGGCTCTGCACTGTCAGCATGGAGCCCAACGCAGGGTTCCAACTCACAAACCATGAGATCATGACCTGGGGCAAAATCAAGAGTCGGACATTTAATTAACTGAGCCACCCAGGCACCTCCAGATTTACATTTTAGAAATACAATTTGGTAGCAACATGGAGCATAGTTTAGAAGATGCAACACTGAACGCAGACAGACCAGTTCGTAAGGAAATCATTGACAAAACCCAAGATGGCTTGAGGCCTGAAGGCAAGAAGCAGCAGCAAGAATGAAGAGGAACTGGCTAGAGACAGTGACCCACTGAATGTGGAGGAGGAGGGAAAAAAGAAGTCAAAGATTCCCAAGTTTGTAGCTTGAATGGTAAGGAATGTAGGAAATGACACAGGGGAGGATGGGAATGGGTGGTATGAACTCGGAGGTATTTGTGGCCACACTGGTGGCAATGTCCGCTTGGCATCTGGGTAAGAGTCAGTAATCAGATACAAGGTTAAGGCAGGTGGGAAGTTGGGAACTGTCAGCATTTGTGAGCTATCAGAAGACACTGTGATGCATACTATCACAAAGAAGTGTGCAAAGTGAGATCGAGAGCAGGGACATATGCCAAACATTTAAATGGAAAAGAGGGAACAATGCTCAGGCCGGCTACAGAAGAGCAGGTATAGACGTTGCCAGCAGCATGGAGAGGAAGAGAATTACAGTGTGAGGAACTGAGGTGTTAGTAAACGTATGCTACCAATTACATACTATAGACTCTAGGCTGGAGAGTGAAGAAAGTATAGAAAGGATGGATTACTATAGGGCTTCCAGATTTACTGAGAAAATTAAAAAGGGGCATCTAGTTAAGCTTGAATTTCAGATAAATAAAGATTATTTTTGGGGTGCCTGGGTGGCTCAGTCGGTTAAGCATCTGACTTCAGCTCATTTCATGATCACACAGTTCATGGGTTTGAGTCCCGTGTTGGGCTCTGTGCTGACAGCGTGGAGCCTGGAGCCTGCTTCAGATTTTGTGTCTCCCTCTCTCTTCGACCCTCCCCTGCTCGTACTCTGTATCTCTCTCTCTCAAAAATAAATAAACATTAAGAAAAAAAATTAGGGGCACCAGGATGGCTCAGTGGGTTAAACATCTAACTTCAGCTCAGGTCATGATCTCATGGTTCATGAGCTTAAGCCCTGTGTTGGGCTCTGTGTGGAAAGCTCAGGGCCTGGAGCTTGCTTCAGATTCTGTGTCTCCCTCTCTCTCTGCCCCTCCCCTTGCACTCTAGCTCTCAAAAATAAATAAACATTAAAAAAATTTTTTTTTAATTAAAAAAAGATGATCTTTTTAGTATAAATACATTCCAAATTCTGTAGGGGGATACTTGTATTAAAAATTTATTCATTGTTTACCTGAAATCCAAATTTAACTGGGTGTCCTATATTTTATTTGGCAATCATAATTAGGTAAAAAAGAAAGATCTAGAGTCTGGGAGTACTGCTGAGGTCAAAGCGAAGGGTATGGTATAGAGGAATGAGGAACCTGAATATTAAAACACTATAGTTTAGGATTTCAGAGATGAAAGAGTGATGAAAAGGATCAGGAAAGGGCTATTTTGTGACTGAAACAGGATGGAAATGCAAGTCCTAGAAGAAACACTGAGGCAAGAATATTGGATGGCTCATAAGTGTGGACGCTGAGGTCAGTTAAAATGTTGGCTGAAGGGTACAGGGCATGAACATAAGCAAAATATCAAAATCTTCATTAAGTGTGGCAAAATGACCAGGAAGTCAGTGAAGGATGATACAGCCATACCACAAAATCTGATAGAAGGGAGGGATTTTGACATGACTTTGAAAAGTACTAACAACCTGAAATTCTGTGAGAGGGACAGAGAGAATCTTAAGCAGGCTCAAGACCAGTGTGGAGTCTTGATGTGAGATCATGACCTGAGTTGAAATTAAGAGTCGGACACTTAACTGACTGAGCCACTCAGGCGCCCTGAGAAGAAACAACTTTCAAATGTACAGGCTATGTCCTCAAGGTTTCAAACAAGATGGAGAAGCAGGGTATATGGGGTATGTTTTCAACAGAGCTTGTTATAGAGGAGAGAATGAAAAGGTGTGGGAAAGATTATCAGTGAGTTGATAACAACAATGAAAAGCAGAAGAAATGGGGATAAAAAGAACAGGAACAAACAAGGAATCTAGTCTTGATGGGGAAGAAAAGGTAGGCTTTCTAAACAAGTGAGAATTGGCTTAAGTTGAGATCCAAAGGAAGTGATTTCTCACCAGCATCTCATGTTCATCAGGTCCAAGGTCAGGAAGTAGTCCAAACTTGTCCCTTTTCCAATGTTTCCTAGCTCAGTGAATGTTACCACTGTCCATCAAGTCATGCAGGTTAGAAATAATGGAGGTATTCATGATATCTGCCTCCATTATGCTCATTATCCAAACCATCACAGAAGCATCAGGTAAGGAGAAAAGCTTTCCACACAGTGGAAACATATGTGATATTCTTAGGTTGAAAGATAGCATGGTGCATTCTAGAAACTAAAGAGCTTTTACCTTGATACAGAAGAAAGTACTAGATCATGATGTGTCTTGTAGGTCACATTAAGGATTTGCTCTTTATCCTAAAAGCAATGGAAGCCACTGGCAGGTGTGAAGCAAGGAAAGAGACATTACCAAATTTAGGTTTTGAAAAGAGCATTCTGGGTAGAATGGAGAACAGATTTGAGAAAACAAGAATATAGGGAAATCACAACAAAGGTCAGTGTAGTTATCCTGGTGCAAGGGGGCAGTACTTTGAATAGGGTGCCAACAATGGGCATGGAGAAAAGTGGATGGTTTCAGCAAGGCAGCAGAGATTAAGCCAACAGGAATTGGTGACAGTGATGGGAATTCTCTCCTAATATTATAAGGAATGATCTAGTTGAAAGAGAATGGTTGATTACACAGGAAAGAAAACAGTTAATTGAACCCTGATAACAGTAATAGTGCAAACTGAATTACCTGGAAGGATCTTCCTCCAATTGCAAAGTGTAAGGAGTCCATGAGATCAGGGGACCATGTGTGCCCAGATCAGGGGGCAGACAGAGCTGTGCTGATTAGACATCACTATTTGCAGGAAGTGAAGGATATGGACATAATCTTGGACATGTTGAATGCACACGTGCAAGGTTTCCTCTGGTGTGGTAAGTGAAGAAGCTGGGAATGGGAAGAGAATGGGATGCATCTGAGAATGCTAGAAATCTGAGAGTTCTAAATTTAAACCTGGCCTTCCAGATCATTATTTCAGTAGATACATCATGTATTAGAATAGAATACATTTTTTTTTAAGATTTTATTTTTTAGATAATCTCTACACCCAATGCGGGGCTCGAACTTAAAACCCTGAGATCAAGAGTTGCATGCTGCACTGAGTCAGCCAGGTGCCCCAGAATATTTTTTTTATAATAGTTTGTTATCTTGATTTATAACTTAAATGTTTAGACACATGGTACGTGAGCCTCTGAGCCACATTTGCCCAGGCTCTGCAAATTTAAGGTTAGGACTGATAAGAGTGCATAATAGTATAAAAGACTATATATAGTGCAAGCAGAAAAAAATTCCTGAAGGTGAGAGTACATTGTAGCTGGGCCCTTACAAAGTTAGACATCCTAGACTTCTATGTGGGAGATGAGAAAATAAATGGCACAAGTTTCCAATTACCATGTTACCATACACAAGAGACACATTTATGCGCTTGGAAGGTCAACAATTAAGAAGCTACTCTAGGGCGCCTGGGTGGCTCAGTCAGTTAAGCATCTGACTTCAGGTCATGATCTCACAGTTTGTGAGTTCGAGCCCGGTGTCAGGTTCTGTGCTGACAGCTCAGAGCCTGGAGCCTGCTTCGGATTCTGTGTCTTCTCCTGTCTCTGCCCCTCCCATGCTCATGCTCTGTCTCTCAATAATAAATAAACACTAAAAAAAAATTTTTTTTAAATAAAAAAAAGAAGCTACTCTAATTGTAATGGTTTCAGTGTGACTTTGTAAAGCTTCTTGCATATGGCAGAAGTTTAGAGCATGGAAGAGACCTTAGTGATCATATAACTGAATTTATTCCGCTAAAACAGAGGCTCTGACAGATGAAGCATTGTGATGGAGGTCTCAAAGCTAGTTAGTAGCTGATGATTTCCAGCCGCATCCTCTTAGTCTGCTTTTCCACCAATGTTCCTTTTCGTGAATACAAATGCTGACAATCAATTGCAACCACTAAGTTTTCACTTTCTTTCACTGATATGTATTAAAGGAAGTAAATACTTTGATTATTTTAAAAATCTGAGGCACCTAAAAAAAGGACCACTATTAAATTTTGACTCCAAAGTATTCTAAACAAACAAAAAAGGGAAAACAAAAAATTCCAATTTCATATGGTCACAAGAAATGATAATCCTGGAAAGTTACTTTTAACTGTTTTCCAAAAAGTTACAGGTAACTTGGGGCTCCTTTTAAGACTTAAGAATATTCTCCGACTGCTCATTTCCTGATTTGACTTTTATTTTTGCGTCTGTTCCTTTGACTTGTTAATCTCCTGTGAAACCTCAAAGTGAAATTGAAATCTTACTCCTCGCCTCGGTTGCAACTGTACTACTGTACCTCATCTCCCCCAATTCCTTATCTTCTAAGCTAGAAATCAAAACACACGCTTATAAAACATGGAACACTCAGGATGCTAACCACTATTTCACAGTTAAAAAAATTTTTTTTGCCTTTCAAACATCAATAAATATCGCTAACGGATTTTTCTTAGCAAGGTTCATTTATAACAACTGCAATAAAATTAAGATCTTTACGGGTGTATCATAAAAGTTTAAAAGAAAAATTCTCCAGGGGGTCTTACCTTCGAGCTCGGAAGAAATCCGAAAGTTCTGGGTTTGCAGGAAGTTATCTCCCTCAAAGCATTAGAGCTGACGATCTTAGCAACTGTAACAAATCTTGTCAGGACACCGAGTGATTTTTGGTCCCTCCCATCCAACTGCCTAACAGAAGGAAGGACTTAATTCCGCACACAATTTTCTCCTCTGAGCTAAGCATCTGCGAAACTCGGATTTCTGAGAGCGAAGAGAAAAGGAGGGACCAAAGGGACCCCAAGGCAAAAAGGAAGAGAAAGTGATACAAAAAAAGTCGTCGAAACAGAGTCGAGTGCGACCTGGCGGGGGCAGATTTGGGGGTCCATTCCGAACACTCACGGGGCACCAGAGTTCACGCTGGCGACAAGTGGAAGACCCTCCCCTCACGGCAAGCTCCGCCACTAAGCCGCGCCCAGAGGAGCTGTGACCTCCAAAACGGGTCCGCTTGGCGATCCTGCCTCTTCGGCTCCAGATTCGCGCCTTTGGTTGGCTCCCAGAGGGATCCCTCAGCACGGTTCGTCCAATGGAGGGCTTCGCCGGTGGCCCGTCCGCTCCGCCCCTCCCCCGCCCCTCGCCCGCCCCTCGCTGAGGGCCCGCCCCTGCCCCGCGCCCGGGAGCCGAGGAGAGTAAATACAACAGGAGCGCAAAATGGCGGAACCGCCGAGCCCCGTGCACGGCGCTGCCGCTGCCGTCTCGGAGAAAGAACCGTTTGGCAAATTGCAGCCCCCATTCCGGGACCCACCAGGTCCTCTGTCGGCCAAGAAGGTCCGGACTGAGGAGAAGAAGGCGCCGAGGAGACTGAACGGAGAAGGGAGCAGCGGCGGGAACAGCAGGCAGCTGCAGCCGCTGGCGGCACCTTCGCCTCAGAGCTATGGCAGCCCTGCGTCTTGGAGCTTTCCCGGTCTGTCTGCTGCCCCCTCCCCGTCCTCTGCTCGGAGCAGTTTCTCTTTTTCCGCTGGCGCGGTCCCTTCGTCAGCCTCTGCTTCCTCATCTCAGCCGGTGCCGCGCAAACTGCTGGTCCCTCCTACGCTGCTGCACGCTCAGCCTCACCATCTCTTGCTCCCGGCCGCCACCTCCTCGGCCAACGCCAAGCCGCGCCGACCCAAGGAGAAACGAGAGAAGGAAAGGAGGAGGCACGGCCTCGGCGGGGCAGGCGAGGCCAGCGGGGCCGCCCGGGAGGAGAACGGGGAGGTGAAGCCGCTGCCGCGAGGTGGGTGCCGGCGCTGGGAGGGGGAGGGGAGGGCTCTCGGGTCCCCGCGTCCCCGCCACCTCCTCGCGCCCGCGGGGCCCGGGCAGGGGGAGTGTGGCGGTCGCGGGCGCCAGCCTGGAGGGGGCGGGAGGCGTCCCGTTCTCAGCGGACGATTTTGCAGTCCCTTTGGGGACAGGAAATGGAGCCTGTAATTTCAGTTGCAGCGAGGGGAATGCCCGAAACTCTCATTTTTAAATATTGTTTCTATCTCCCAGTTAATGCGCTGAAAGATTTGTAGAATTCGGTCTAGAGTACCCGCTTAGGTGTGCTGGACTACGGAGGGAGATGGGAGGTGATGGGATCGCGAAAGGTTTGGTCTGGTAAAAGATTTCTTGATTATTTAGACCGTTTAGACGTGATCGCGGAATTCGTATTTGTGAACACAGGCTCCAGCGCCAGAAAATCCTGTCAAAAAAGGGGTGTGGAGAGCATTGGCGTCAGCTGGAAGCTACCAGAGGCCCGAGCTTTTCATCCCTATTAGGGAAATGAGGTAGTGTGCAGGGCCCGAAGTGTGCTGTTTCATAAGGTACCTTCCGCACCGCTCCGTATTCTCAAGTGTTTTCTGGGGTCCTCTTTGGAATACCACCACCCTTTGGAGAGAATTTTCAGCCATATTCTTTTTTCCTGCAGCAAATGATAAAATCAGGAGCGTTGACGTTTTTTGGTCAGATCAAGTGACTGCAAAATGTTTTAACATCAGAAAATGGCAAATTCACGAGCGTCCGTTTCAGACAGGGCTAGGCAGTTTTCTTTTAAAATGTAGGCTAGCCATATAATTTTCCGAAAGTGTTTATTTAAAATAGATGGTCCTACTTATTTCGTTATTGATATATAGTGATCTGACGGTGGCACAACATGGAGACTGGTTAAAAAGTAGATTTTTATGTGATCAAAAGACTAAAGCATATAATGATGTTTATTATAAATATACATTGAAAATGTACTGTGAAAGTATCATTGTTTCTTAGGAAAAACGACATGTCAAGCAGTTTTAGCATTGCTGATCTAATTGTAGCTTAAATCATGAATAATTCTGGTTGAGTGGCAGTTTTCACAGTTTTTAAAAATGCTGCACAGGAGTATGTAGTAACAGGGTTACTTCTTCCCTGCTGTTTTGCTTATAGCAAAGCTTTGACATCTAAGCATAGCCATCAGGAACTCTGGCACTGAGTAAAGTTCTCTCAGTTTTGGACTGTGTTGCTTCTAGGAAAGTGGTTTTGAGGATGGAATTTATACTATTAGCTCTGGAATTTTAATATGATTAGTATTTTAAAGCCATTTTGTTTTAGTGGTTACCTTGAAAAGTTATAAGTGCCTGAAAGTCTGTGCATTTGCAGTTTGGTATTAGTTTTATTTGTGGTATGTAAACAGTGTATTTGTTCTTCTGAATTCTTTGAATGAGGAAGTGAATGTGGGGTATAACATTTGTCAGTGTATTGGAATGGCTGAAAATAAAGAAGTAAACATTCTTTCACAAGTCTAACTTAAAATATGGAGCATAAAAATGGCCCTTAAAATGAAATGGCTGTTAAAGAGAAATTTCTGTAGTCTTTTACGTTTAGGCTCCTCCTTTTGAAGGTCACAGCTTATATTATGCTTTAATATGAGGAATGATAGCTGCTACATTAAAATGTGGGGAACATGTTTTTCCATGATTTATGTAGGGTTTTTACGTATGACTAGATGTAAACACTATTGTACGATTTTCATTTTTTTTTTTTTGAGAGAGAGAAATGCTGCCATTTTACTGAGAAAAAACTAAAAATCAAAGAGAAGAATTTTTTTCAGTGTCTTGATAAATTTAATGGTGGAAATCTTTCCCTTTTAATTTAAGAAGTACTCTTATCCTTCTGAAGTTCAGATTTAACTAAATCAAATTTATTTTAATTAAGAAAACTCTTAAGCAACTGTTATTAAAATAGCAAGATTACATACATCAATTCAATATAAATATAATTGCAAATATGAAGATCCTAATTTGTAATCCAATTCTCATTTCTGTGGGCTTTATGTAAGAATCTTAGTGAGTGGATGGCGCGGGGGGTTGGGGGGGGGGGAGACGCCTGGTTGCCTCAGTCGGTGGAGCATGTGATGCATGATCTCAGGACCTTGAGTTCAAGCCCCAGGTTGGGCTTAGAGTTTACTTTAGAAAAATCTTAGTGGTTAGGTCTGTTGTGTTGTGTATATATATATATATATATATATATAACTCTTTCTAGTGTTGCTCTAAGTTGGATAGTTCATGGATAGCACATAGGATAGTTCAGTGACCCCAATTATCCCATAGCTTCATGATTGAACAATCTGAATCAGAACAGGAAGTGAGCTATAAAGACATCTAAGCAAAGAAAATAGAATGAATCTTCCCTGAAAAAGCAAACAACAACAAAAATCCAAAAAATCTAGCCCACTACCCCATTTACCAGTTAAGTTCCTGTACTGTAGTAGGTTTGGTTTTGGGTTTTTTTGTTTTTTTTTTTTTTTTAAGTCTTTAGTGAGAACTAATTTTTTTTATTGGCTACCATTCTAACAGGAATTACATGGATTAAATGAAACTGTGTATGAAAAGCCTTGGCAGGCCACTTAGTCAATGTTATTTGAGTCAGAAACATGATGATTTTTTAACCCCATAGCAAATTAAAAAGTGGATTAGTCCAGACACAGTAAGGATCATTGACAGTGGATTTGAAAGTTAGGAGTGATAAACAACAGAATAACAAAAATGTGGCAGTTCAAGCCCATTTAGCATAAAGGTTGATGCCTTATGCACCTAAAACCTGTGAGGCCATCTGGTCATAGTGCGGTAGCTGATTTGCATGATAGCCTGAGTCATCATGTGAAAGTTAAATTTATTTCTTATAAAAAGGAGATGTGCAAAACATTTAAAATTTTTAAAACTAGAAAATAACCAGATTTGGTTATAGAGGTAATCTGCTGAAGAATTCACATTCCATCTTCCTGTAGGAGTGAATAAATTTTTGAATTGGTAAAATTTTTGAATTGGTAAATGTGGAAGGTAAAAAATGGACATGTGCTGGAAGTATCTGACATTTAGAATTATATTCTAGCAAAGAGCAAAACAAACGTATTATTAGATAACAAAGTGCTTTAATGATTCAAGTAAGCAGTAAAACTTGTATAGATCTTCTAATTTTTGTTAGTGTTTTTGCTTTGCATTTATTAACTTTTTTTTTCCTTAGAATGATTCTGTAAAGTATCTCAAGATAAAACCAGAGCATTTCACAGAATGTTTGCCTTGAAAGTATACAGAATTTAACTCTAATGAAAATAGAGACTCTTAAAGAATTGAATAATAGTTATTTTTCTTTTTATCTTAATTCCAGTTAACATACAGTGTTCTATTTATTTAAGGTATACGATGTAGTGATTCAACAATTTCATACATCACTCAGTGTTCATCACAAGTGCCCTCCTTAAGCTTTTAACCCCTCTCCCCTCCCCTTTGATAACCGTCAGTTTGTTCTTTATAGTCAGGAGTCTGTTAGAAATGAATAATTTAAGGTATGTAAATGTCAGTGATGTTGGAAGACTTTTCAAACTATACTTTCCCCTATCTTTCTAATATTGTTAATTCCACAGTTTTACCTTAAATTCAGTTTTAGAGTTTTCATCATTATGGCCAAATATTTGTCACTGCTGGCATAGTTTACTGTAATTTCATTTTCTTGTATAACCTTTTTTCATGCCTTGTTTTTTCATTTGTTTAGTTTTGTCTAGCAAAATCTTTCTATACCCTCCAGCAGCTCCATAAAATGCTTCTCAGTACAATTTTCCACATGGTCAGATCTGTCAGATAAACTTACCAGTTCTATTTGTTCTTGTAGTCATCTCTTCTGTAGCTGTCTTTCTTCCTGCTTTAGTCTGGTTTTCTCTTTAGGCCTGCTGCAAAGCTGTCATCTTGGGACTTCCCTTAGCTGATACTCAGAATTTCTTTCACTTTTGTTGAGTCCCTTTTTTCTGGATCCTATGTGTTCCTTTTGGTTTATTCCTTCATTTTGGTTTCCTCTACTATTACTGTGGAAGTGTATGTTGGAAATATTTTTTTTGGGGGGGGGGGATTTTATTTTTACCCTCACAGTTGACTGGCTATTGAGAGGTTTGTATATTGGAAATCATTTTCCCTCAAAAGTTTGGAGGTGTTCCCGTATTGCCTAGCTTCCAGTGTTGATGTTGAGAAATTTGATCTCAAAAAGTTGCTGTGATCTGGGAGATTTCAACCTTTTCATTGAATTTTTAAATTTTAGCTCTCTTTTAAAACAATGTTTTATGAACTCTTGTTCTTTGATCCTGTATTGTAGCATCTTGTTCTTTTTTCATGGGTGTAGCACTTCTGTTACCTCTTCAAGAATATTAATTATAATTTCTTTGTTTCTTGTATTATTTTTGGTTCCTCTAAAATTTTTTTGTTGTTGTTGGTTTTGGTCTTTTTCTTTTTGTTGGAGGCTTTCTGCAGCTCTCCGTGATCCTTAGCCATTCCTTCATACTCAAGGAACATTCAAAGCTGATTTGAAAGCTCACTGGGCATGCATGAGCATGGCTTAGTGACTAATGAACTCCCATGTTTTATCTTGTTTTTCAAGATTTTATTTTTAAGTAATCTCTACACCCAAAGTGGCGCTCAAACTTAACCTTGCTGAGATCAAGAGTCACATGCTCTACTGACTGAGCCAGCTGGACACCCCTCCCATATTTTATCTTCTTTTCCCTGGGTAGTAGGTGACAAGGTTTTCAATTTCTTCAGATAAAGGTCCTTCATTTTTCTGTCCATCTGTATAACTGGAATAATGGAGATGAGGGGATTGGCAGAGGTAATAAGTTTAGATGGTAAGACTCTAATGCTGGATCAAGGAAGAAAACTGTAAGTTTCACCATTCAGTTTCTGGATTTTCATTTAGTCTCCCTGTTTTCATATGAATATGTCACTTCTTCCTTTTTCTGTGTGGGATGCACCTGAACCTGGAGCCATTCTGATTCAGTTTTGCTGGAGATCATACCTCTCATTCCCTTAGGAGAGACAGAGAGGGAGGGTGAGAGTGTATGTGTGTATGGGAGGGGTGGGGGTTGAGTCTGCTCTCCTGCTTCTCCTAGCAACTCCAGTTTTTCTTTCTTTCTTTCCTTCCTTCCTTCCTTCCTTCCTTCCTTCCTTCCTTCCTTCCTTCCTTCTTTTCTCATTATTTTAGAGAGACAGAGTGCAAGTGGGGGAGAGGGGCAGAGGGAGAAAGAATCTCAGGCAGGCTTCAGGGGAGAATCCTGACTCAGGGCTCAATCCCATGACCCTGGGATCATGATCTGAGCCGGATGCTCAACTGACTGAAACCACCCAGGCACCCCTAGCAACTCCAATTTCTAAGCCTTTCTAAGGGTACTGCATAGTAAATAGGATTGTTTGGTATTATCTCTGTAGGACTTAACATTAACCTTCTTCCATTATGCTAAATTGTTTACCATTCTACCATCAGCCGGTTTTCTGCCTTTATACATTGTATTTCAGGTTACAGTTACAGTATCTCCTCGTTACATGAAAGATGGAATTTCTGTTTCTGTTTCTCTCTATTGTTTGGGTATGTTTTTTAAAACTAGATCTTAAATTTTAGCCTTATTTTGATGTGTTCCTATTTTTGGAACATTGATGAAATCACTTAATCTCTTTGAGCCGAACTTATCTGTTTTCTAGAGATACCTTTTTCACGGTGTGGTTGTTAGAGTTACATGAATGTAGCACATAGCACCCATTTATAACAGATGTTAGCTCCTAACTCTTCTTTCCTGTCTAACACAACAGAGACATTTCATGTCACTGAACTTACAGATAGGTATAACCTGTATAGTTTTTCTACTGGTATCCTGGTTTCTGGGAATTTCTGGTATTTAGTATGGCCTATACTAACTTTTGAAAGAAATTTTTATTTTTGAGGTGTAGTTATTTTGGTAATTGCTATTTTTCACCATCCTTAAATGAATTAAACTTCCAAGTTACGCATAAACTACTTAAAATAGAGTATTGAAAAAATAAGGATGCTTATTTTGTGCTAGAGTAAAAAGAATTATGAAATATTGTAGCTTACATAAAATCTTTGTGTATGAGATTAGGAGAATCAGTGGTAAAAGTGCATTCTTAACTAATATTTTTATAACTTCAGACATTTTTATTTTTCAAGGTACATTAATATGTTGTACATATTATTTACTCTTGAACTGTAGATTGAAAAAATTTAATTTTTTCCTCATGAAAAATTTTTAATTAATACAAAAGAAACCATAACAATATAATGAATTCTGAGTCTACCTTTCACACTGCTTTGACAGTTAACATTTACACTTCAAGTTTCGTTTCCTTTCCTCCACTTATTTTTATTTTTTGAACTGGTATTTTAAAGCATATTCCCAGCATCTGTCATTTCACCCCAAAATAAGTAGGATAGAAACTTTTTGCATTATGGAACTAATAATGCCTGTAAAGTTTCACCAATGCCTATATGTATGCTTTTAAAGAGTGAAAATCTGCCATAGTCCCAAACTCATTAATGATTTGGTATATCTCCTTTTGGAGTAGATGTGCGCATATAGATATATATACATATATATACATATTGCTTAACTCCTTTTAAAAAATACTTCTTAAAAAGTTATGGTAAAATATACCTAAAACGTACCATGTTAGTCATTTTTAAGTGTACAACTCAGTGGCATTAAGTACACTCACATTGTTGTGCAACCATCACCACCATTCATCTTCAGAACTTTTTTTGTCTTCCCAAAATGAAACTGCATACCCATTAAAGAATAACTACCCTTTTTCTCCTCCCCACTAGCCCCAACAGCCCCTGGCAACCACCATTCTACTTTCTGCCTCTGAATTTGACTAAGCATTTCCTTGTATGAGTGGAATCATAAAGTATTTGTCCATTTGTGGCAGGTTTATTTCACTTAACATAGTGTCTTCAAGATTCATTCATGGTGTCAGAATTTCCTTTTTAAGGCCGAATATTCCATTATAGGTATATACCACATTTTGTTTAAACATTCATCCCTTGATGGACACCTGGTTTCTTCTACCTTTTGGCTTTTGTGAATAATGCTGTGATAAACATGGGTACAAATATCTGTTTGAGTCTCTACTTTCAGTTCTTTTGGGTATGTGCCCTGAAGTAGAACTGCTGGATCATATGGTAATCTTCCAGTTTTTTAAAGGAACTGCCATACTGTTTTCCATAGCAGTTGTACCATTTTATATTCCCACCAGCTGTGCCCCAGGGTTGGGTTAACTATTTAGTATCATCAAAGTAAACCTAAGCAGACAAGGGGCACCTGGGTGGCTCAGTCAGTTGAGCGTCTCTTAATTTCAGCCCAGGTGGTGAGATTGAGCCCCTCCTCGGGCTCTCTGCTGAGTGTGGAATCTGCTTAATAGTCTCTCTCCGTCTGCCACTCTCCCTTGCTTGTGTGTGCTCTCTTCTTCCCCTCATAAATAAATAAATAAAATAAATAAATAAATAAATAAGCAAGCAGACAAAAAACTCCCAATAACATTTATTTTGGAGCAGATACTTGTGAAGTCAGTGTGCAGTCAGCCACAACAGCTTAGGAAATAAAATTTGAGGGTTTGGTGGGAGAAAGGAAAGGCATTTGTCGAGTGCTTGTCATGTGCCATGGTATTATCTCAATATTTTTAGATTAAAACTCTGAGTTTTTCTTAGCTCACTCAGAGTTGCATGGCTAATGTGTAAAGAATTTGGATCAACCCCATCTCTGCAAGAGTCTGAGCCTAACTACACAGTGCTACAGTTAACTTAATTTTTTTCCCTTTAGACTGTGATAAACAGGAAGAAGAAAGTGAAGATGAACTTTAAAACTTTTTCCAACTTTTTCTTTTTTCCTGAATTTTTATTATAAAAAAATTTAAGCATACAGAAAAGCTGAGAGAATAACAATGATCTTATGTTGATTTTCCTCCTAGATTCGACAGTTGTTAATATTTTATCATATGTAAGAACGGACTTATTTAAAAGACATGATAGTTCATTTTTTTAAATTTTTTTTAATGTTTATTTTTGAGACAGAGAGAGACAGAGCATGAGTGGAGGAGGGTAGAGAGAGAGAGGGGGACACAGAATCCGAAACAGGCTCCAGGCTCTGAGCTGTCAGCACAGAGCCTGATGCAGGGCTCAAACTCACGAGCTGTGAGATCATGACCTGAGCTGAAGTCGGACACCCAACCAACTGAGACACCCAGGTGCCCCATGATACTTCATTCTTAAATAGTTCAGCGTTCATCTTCTAAAAGTAACCACATAACTAAAATAACATTAAAACATTCAAGAAAATAATCATACAGCGTGTATTCAAAGTCTTCCAATAACCCCCAATTTCCCCATTGTACCACAAACACACTACATCTGTTTATCTTAATCTAGAACCGTCCCACTCACATTTTTTTCTTCATGTGATGTTGACTTTTTGTAAAATTTATTTATTTTGAGAGAGAGAGAAAGTGCACGTGCTCACAGGCCAGCGGGGAAGGACAGAGAGAGAGAGAGAGGGAGAGAGAGAATCTCAAGCAGGCCCTGTGGTCTCAGCACAGAGTCCTTCTTGGGGATTGATCTCAAGAACCATGAGATCATGAGCTGAGTCAAAACCGAGTCAGAGGCTTAACCGATTTAGCCACCCAGGTGCCTGAGATTGGCTTTTTGAAGATACTAGTTCAACATACCTGTTACCTTGTAGATTTTTTTTTTTTTATATTCATGATTTTTAAACATTTATTTCATTCTGGTATTTTATTTATTTATTTTTAAAGATTTTATTTTTAATATCTATACCCATGTTGTGGTGGTATTTAACTTGATTCTTTTTATTTATTATAACCTGGAAGTTAGGTATCAAGATCAAGGCTGATTAAATTCAGATTAACTAGTTTTGGTGAGAATATTTCATAGGCATATTTCATATTATATCCCATCAGGATGCATTATAATATCTAGGTTGTGCCGTTAGTAAATTGGTTGAGGTGCCCATTGTCCCCATTATTATAGTTCATTTTTTGTTTGCATTTAGTTTGTAATCTGTGTGTTGATGCTTTGTGAATATCCAGTTTCTCAGTTATTTTTTACCTCATGGCTTCAGTATCAATGATTTCTGCCTGAGTTACCCATTCTGTTGGGACTTAAAGAATGATGCCAAACTATTTCTAACTAAAAAATGAATTAGATTTGGGAATGAAGAATTCATAATAAATCGCTACTCTTATATGTCAATTAACATTTGGCAATCTATTTTGATTTGGAGTACCAAAGTAAATAAGTTCATTGGTCTGACTAGAATTTCATGGTAAACACGTTTCTTGAATTCTTAATTCACCATAGTTTGAATTTTGGAAAACTACTTGCAGAATGCTTATAGTTAAAGATTGAGTGTAGTAGTCTAGTTACAATTGGTGATCTGTTACAATATTGGTAACACAGGCCAAAAATGAGAAATTCCTACCAGTCTTTTTTTTTTTTTTTCAATTTTTTTTTTTTTAACGTTTATTTATTTTTGAGACAGAGAGAGACAGAGCATGAACGGGGGAGGGTCAGAGAGAGGGAGACACAGAATCTGAAACAGGCTCCAGGCTATGAGCTGTCAGCACAGAGCCCGACGCGGGGCTCAAACTCACAGACCGGGAGATCACGACCTGAGCTGAAGTCGGACACTTAACCGACTGAGCCACCCAGGCGCCCCCTACCAGTCTTTTTAATATAGTAAATATATAATAGTATAGCATGTTAGAAACTATATATATTTCAAAATTATAATCTCTATTACATAATGTCCTCTGTCGACTATTATAAATTAGCCATATACCTATATGAATTCCTGTTTAACTACATTATATCAATGCCTTCAGAACAGGCATCGTTATAGTCATCATTTTATGATCTTTGCCTTGTTCTCAGTGATTGAAGGAAAAAAAAATACCTCTACCATGAGAGGTAGAGGGAGAGAGAGAGAGAATCTTAAGCAGGCTCCATGCGCAGCACAGGTGGGGTTGATCTCATGACCCTGTGAGATCATGACCTGAGCAAAATTCAAGAGTCAGATGTGCAACCAACTGAGCCATGCAGGTGCCCCTTAAGAAATTAATTTTATCTGTCCTCTTTGCATTGCAAATTTGAGTAGCTACACTTGTTAGCTTTTTTATAGAAAGGGTATACACTTTCTTTAGATATTACTTAAATCAGAACCACTTCAGTGGTTTGACATGTGGAACAATATTCTGAAAAATGGATGTCTCCAGACATTCATTTTCTGGCTAAATCACTGATGAACTTTATACCTTAAGAGGGAGCAAATAGCCACCATTTTTCAATTTTCTGCTTTGAGGATGATGAAAATATCAGAATTAGTAAATTCTGTCAGGCTGAGTTGGGCCACAAGCTGATACAATGAGTAATTGGATGCAGCTTGAGCTAGAATTTAAGCTTCTTGAGGACAGAAACAATAACAATAATACCAATAGGTAACATTTACAGAACTGTACTCAGCACTTTTATGTGTTTCTATCTAATTTTAACAACTTCTTTAAAGTTTAGTTAGATATTAGCCTTTTTTAAGTATTGTATGGAAGCTCAGAAAATTTAAGTAACCTGCCAAGGATATTAAATAAACAGGCAATCTAAGTTTTAGATCATTATGTAGTTTGACTTCAGAGCCCCAGCTCTACGCTATTGTGCAAACTGGGTTAATGTTTTTAAATCTCCTTCATCCAGAATTGCACCTTACATTGTGAGCTAGTTTACCAAATAACCAGACTTTGAAAGAAGAATAGGACTTAGGTAAATGGAGATGATGGAGACAGGCTTATTAGGGGGAATGGTATGAGTAAGATCGTAGAGACAGAAGCAGAAGTGTGGATGGCATGTTCAGTAGTCTGTGAATAGAACCATTCAGCTGGGATTGGTGATTTTGTACAAAGTTGGGAAATAACACAGCATGCCAGTTGAAAGTTTGCCATGATATGCCTTCTATTTGCCAGGATAAGGAGTTCAGACTTCATTCTGTGGGCAACAGCAAGGCACAGTTTTTTGGGTTTTTTTAATAGAGTGATAATTTATTCAAATTCGTATTTTAGGAATATTGATTTGTTAGCACTATGTAGGATGAATTGGCTGAGAGAAAAATTAGAGACAGGGATATTGGAGACTACTTTAGTAGTAAAGTGAAGTGATTTTAGTAGTAAGATGATTGGTACTCCTGGACATGGAAAGGAAAAGGTGTGTGTGTGTGTGTGTGTGTGTGTGTGTGTGTGTGTGTGTGTGTGTGTGGTAAGTTTATTTATTTATTTTGAGAGAGTGCTAGCAGGGCAGGGGCAGAGAGAGTAGGGAGAGAGAATCCCAAGCAGGCTCCTTGTTGTCAGCGCAGAGCCTGACACAGGGCTCCATCTCACAAATTGTGAGATCATGATCTGAGCTGAAATCAAGAGTCAGACACTTAATTGACTGAGTCAGACACCCCAGAAAAGATTTTGAAAGGGAATGTATGATAGGGCTTCATAAATACAAATACATAGCAACAAAGGATTTATGTATTTTATTGTTTCAGATGGAGAAAATAAGCATATCATTGAAAAAATGTGGGTAAGCTTGCAGGAGACCTGGTTGGAAACGATGTATATAAGTTTGAGATACAATCAAGTACCTTATGTTAGAGTTCTTATTACATGAAGCTCCAGTTAGTGGTGAGTCAATGTGTAAAGTTTAAAAATTAAAAAGAATTTTTTTTAATGTTTATTTTTGAGAGAGAGACAGACAAAGCATGAGCAGGGGAGGGACAGAGAGAATGAGAGACAAAGAATCCACAGCAGGCTCCAGGCTCTGAGCTGTCAGCACAGAGCTCTGGCGCAGGGCTCAAACCCATGAACTGTGAGATCATGACCAGAGCCAAAGTCGGATGCCCAACCGACTGAACCACCCAGGCTCCCCTAAAGTTTTAAAATGTTTAGGAGATTCTGTTCAGTGAGTGTGTGTATGTTTCAGTATTGTGTATGTGGAGGGGACCATTTTAAAAGTCACTGATAGTAGCAGGTAACAACCACTGTTTTTTTTGTGAGGAACAAATAATTTCAGATCCTGTCTTAGTTCTTAGGTAACCAGCTGTTCACAGCCTTTAAAAGGGCTCTAAAAAAAAATCAAGATTAGACATGGCCTAACAATTTAACAATTTATCTCACATTTGTCCTCCGTCTTCCGGCCTCCCCCACCATTTTTCTTATCTCTTTCCTTATCTTAGTATTTGGTTTAGTTTGGGGCTCTTTTACAGTACTCTTCTCTCTGACTTTGCTAATCTCCTTGTTGGTTTTCTAATGTCTGTTGTTAGCACTCCCCAAATCTTAGTTTAGTTTGGAGTTTTAGATCCATAGATTCAACTGCCTCCTTGACATAATCCTTATTAGATATTCCGTAGAGCTGTAAAATTAATATGTTCAAAACCCATAGCCTTCCTTACTCAAATTTGTCTTGCTGTGTATGTTCTTTATCTCAATGCCATCATATATCTAGTAGCTCAAGCTTTAAAACTGGATTCTACACTTTACCTTTGTCTAACCTGTAGCCAAGTCTTGTCAGTTCTAATCACTATCTTTCATATCTGTGTCCTTTCACTGTCCTTTCTAGTCTTAGTTCAAATTACCATTATCTCTACCCTAGATCATTATATAACTGCCTCTTTATTGGAATCCCTACTTCAGGTCTGTGATCTTTCAATTCGTTCTTCATGCTACAGCCTTAAGTGATAACTAGAGATCTGAATGCATATGTGATCATGTCACTTTTCTCTTTATGACATGATGTTCAAATCCCAAAATGTCCTCCAACTCTCTGAATGATCATATTCTTGTTTAGCTCTTCAGCTTCTCCTCAGTGCTCCTTGCTGCCTAGGACTTTCTGTACCCATTATTCTACCCTCCCTAGTTCCACATTTCTACTGCACCTAGCTAATGACTACACTCATCTATCAGGACTCCACATGAAAGGAAGGCCTTTGCTATTCTCTAGATTAGGTTAGGTCCCCTTGCTGTCTCTTCCCACGTCACCTTGCACTTCTTCTATCTTCTTCACTTCATTTTAATCAATTAATTGTCTTCTTCACTAGACATAACCTGTGAAAACTGGGGGCTGTGGTTCTCTTCTTTTTAGGTCAGGGTACCTCTGGGTCCTCAATAACTATTTCGGAAATGAATGAGTAATACTACGTGTCAGCCCTTTCTGCCTGCTCAGAAGAGATGTCTGCCTGTTATTCAGGAAAGTTTGGGCACGTATTTCCAACTAAGAACGGCAGAAAAGTGATAACGGGATGAGATGTTGACCAGCAACTCACAGACGATGGTAAAATTGTCAAGTGAGTACAAAAGGCAGGTATTAAGGGCACAGGAACTAGAAAGACTCTGTAGATGATACTAATTGTATTGTGTTTGACTCAGCTTGAGTTACCAGAATTGACATTTTATATACTCTAATGTCAAACAAATGAAGCTTATCAATACATTACACAAAGAGGATATTTTACGGTTTTAATCTGCATGTGTTTACCATATCTGTAATGGCATTATAAATGGAAATCCTTTTCCAGATTGTCAAAAAAGTTGAATCCTACACTGTCTTTTTCATGTTTGGTGTCTTTCATTTAGGATATTCCTTTTTTGAGGTTTATTAGTGTTGTTGCAGTAATCAATTCATTCCTTTTTTTTAATTTTTTATTTATTTATTTTTTTAGAGAAAGAGTGAGTGTGAGCAGGGGAGGGACAGAGGGAGAGAATCTTAAGCAGATTCCACACTCAACATGGAGAACATTGGGCTCCATCTCATTCATGACCCCAGGGATCACGATCTGAGCCAAAATCAAATTTGGACACTTAACCGACTAAGCCACCCAGGCACCCCTCATTTCTTTTATTTCTGAGTTCATTGCATAGAGATACCACAGGTTTGTTTTTTCATTTCACCATTGATGGACATTTAGATTGTTTCTGGTTTTTGGGTTTTGTTTCTGCTACAATTGTTCACAGACGAATCTTGTAGTAGATGTATTTTTCATTCTCTTGAGCAAATATCTAGAAATGGGATCACTGGGTTGTATGGTAAGTTTATGTTTAACTTCATAAAAAACTGCCATACTTTTCTAAAGTTGCTGTACTTTTTTTCATACCCACCAACTTTTGATGTCAGTTTACTAAATCTTAGTCATCCTAGTGGGTGTAGCAGTATTTCATTGCAGTTTTAATTTGCAGTTCCCTAATGACTACTGATGTTGAACATCGTTTATGTACTTATTTTCCATCCTTGTCTCTTGTTTGGTGAAGTATCTGTTCAGATTATCTGTTATTCTTATTTTCAAATTGTGAGTGTTCTTTATTCTGTGTACAAGTTCTTTATCAGATATGTATTTCATGAATGTATTCTCCCATTCTGTGAATTTTCAGTCTCTTAATGTTGTCCTTCACACTTTTTTCATAGCAGAAAAATTTAATTTTGATGAAGTCCACTTTATAATTTATTTATTTTTTGTATGGAATGTGCTTTTTGTGTCTTAACTGAGAGGGCTTTGCCTAACCCAGGATCACAAGGGTTTTTCTCCTATGTTTCCTTTTAGATACTTTATAGTTTTAGGTTTTACCTTTAGGACTATAGTGCATTTTGAAAACTTCTGTATTTGAGGTTTGGATCAAAGTGCCCTTATTCTTACTTTTCCTTCTTGCTTAACTTGAGAATTATTTTGTAAAGTCCACTCTCCCAACCCACTAATCACTTAGGGTGTTTCATTAAATTTGTTGATTAAATTAAGGGCAGATTTTAATTACAGAATTTTCTTTATATTCAAAAGTTACATGTATGTTTTGGGGCACCTAGGTGGCTCAGTTGGTTAAGCATCCACCTTCGGCTCAGGTCATGATCTTGTGGTTCATGACTTCGAGCCCTGTGTTGGGCTCTGTGCTGATACCTCAGCCTGGAGCCTGCTTTGGATTCTATGCCTCCCTCTCTCTCTGCCCCTTTCCTACTCATGCTCTGTCGCTCAAAAATAAACGTTTAAAATAAAAAAAAGGGGGGGGGGCACCTGGGTGGCTCAGTCATTTTGAGCATCTGACTTCGGCTCGGGTCATGATCTTAGGGCTTATGGGTCAAGCCCCGTGTCGAGCTCTGTGCTGACAGCTTGGAGCCTGGAGCCTGCTTCAGATCTGTGACTCCTCTCTGTCCCTCCCGGGCTCACACTCTGTCTCTCAAAAATAAATATTAAAAAAAAAAAAAAAATTAAAAAGTTACATGTATGTCTTTACCTACCCTTATATTCTTTTTTTTTTTTCTTTTAATATTTATCTCTGAGTGAGAGAGATAGAGGTGTGAGTGGGGGAGGGGCAGAGAGAGAGGGAGACACAGAATCTGAAGCAGGCTCCAGGCTCTGAACTGTCAGCACAGAGTCCAATGCGGGGCCCAAACTCACAAACCGTGAGATTATGACCTGAGCCAAAGTCAGATGCTTAATCAACTCCACCACCCAGGTACCCTGACCTACCCTTGTATTGTTATATGTCTCCATAAAGTGTACTGATTTTTAATACAGATTATGAGTTTTCATCTGGCATTTTATTTTATTTTGGGGAGTTTCTTCCAGATTGTTACTGGTATATAAGAAAGCTTTTGGGTTTTCTACATACACTTAGTAGTTGGGTATGTAATTATATAATAGTGAAAGGCTACCAATTCTTCATAATCAGGAATAGTTGAATTACAGTATGATACTTAGTAATACTCAGGAAGTTATGGTACTCCTTGTGGTACTTCAAGCATTGTGTTTGTCTTTGAAATCTGAGATCTCTATTAGCACGGTATAACTGTTCAGCTTGACAAATATTTTTAGTGCTTAGGTGCTGTGGTAGGTTTTAATAAAATGACAAAAACAACAATATAAAGCTTCTGCCTTCAAGTACCTTAATCTAGCAGGATACTAGAAAAAGTAATTATTAGTGCAGTAAGTTGAATACCACAAGACAAATGGAAAGTAGAGGTGGTACTTGTGGAAATGCAGGTAGGCAGGGAGGATGGGATTTTTGAGCGAATCTTTGAAGGATAGTGTGGTAGGATTTCAGTAAAGAGATGAAGGAATTTAGGTGGAGAGCTTTATTTGAAGTGTAACATTCATAGAATTGGATAGGAATTGGATAGGAAAACACGTATACAATGTCATAAAACAAAGAAGGAAATAATTTCTAGATATTTGATTCTCTTTGTAGCTCTGACATTATATATTGCTAAACATCTTTATTTTAGCTCTTGACTCTTATTTTTGAGAGAGAACGTGTGTGTGCATGCACAAGTGGCAGAGGGGTGGGGGGGGGGGGGAGAGAAAGAAAGAATAGAAAGAAAAGAAAAGAAAATCTTAAGTAGGCTCCATGCCCAGTATCGAGTCTGACATGGGGCTCTATTTCACAACTGTAGATCATGACCTGAGCCCAAGTCAAGAGTCCGACGCTCAACTGACTGAGCCACCCAGGTGCCCCATAACTTTTTAAAATTTAGAACTTTAATTGGTTGCATGAAAAAACATAAGCGTATATAATAAAAGCAATGATTCTCATATATGCTGTTATCATTATACAAAAAGAACTATATAGTTTACTGTTTGCATTATAGAATATAGTTTTAATTAAAGTAATTGTGTAATGTTGACTTAGAGGTCTAGAATGCCCCTGGTTGTATGTGGGTCACATTTTATATGACAGCTGTAGTATAAAATTCAATGAATACAATCTAGATACCAAATCTAGATACCAAATATAATGTCTCGCTACTTTATATCTTTCTTTTATAATATATAGAGAGGAGAGGAAGTATTTACTTCTGTTTTAGAAGCAGGTCTTCCTGGTAGATTAGTGAAGAAAACCTGACCTGAAATTTTTAATTATGGTACAGGAAGGCGCCCAGACCACTGTTTCATGTTATGCCTGGTTTGGCTTTCATGTAGGTACATCTATATTAATTTTTTTGTTCTCCTTTTAGGGATTGTATTCTTGTGATTATTACTATACTATTACCATACTATTATTATTTTGTCAGTGTATGCATATTACTAAATGCTTTCCTAATAATCTATATTTAATGATGATAGCTTCTTTTGTCAAGTGCCTGCAATATAAACTGGGGATAGTTGGAAATAATGCATATGTTGCCTTTAATCCTCATAAAAAGTCTAAAAAGATAAGTGCTGTGATCTTTAACAATTAATACTGAGGCACAACGTGATTAGTAAGTAATTTGTGTCAGTGAGTGGCAGAACTGGAAATTAAATATGTCTAATTACAAAGCCTGAGTTATTTCCAACATATTACAGTACATTTAGAGTTTCTTAATACACAGCTGTCTTAAACTATATCATTTTCAACATTCTCTTCCTTGTTTTTTTGGTCTCAATATGTTAGCCAAAGCAGCCTGCCTTTCCCTGAATAGTAAGAGATAAGTATTGTACAATCTGAACTTCCTCATAATATGTTCAGGCAGAAACATTTTTTGCATTACTGTACAAAATATAGGACATTGTTGCTGTATGAGTCATTATACTAAGTTTTTTCCCCTTCATAAGAAAATAGAAGCACAGAATTGGGAAACACTAGAAGAGAAAGGGTCATCAGAGCTCAGTGAGCAGAAGCCCCTGATTTGCAAGTATAAGCAGCAGAAGCTTGCAGCCCTCTCACAGGTTAGCAGTTCCCAAGTCCTTCAGTTCTTACTTACTGGAACTGCACAAGTCTTTCACATCTCAGGGTTCATGACATGTAGCAGTTTTTACAATTAGGTCCATGAAGACCTTTCACTCTTTTAGCATTTTCCCCTCACTATGGATGAGCAGACAACTCCAGAGGAGGCATCAGGTATTTTAAATACCATCTGCCTCATGCCTGTCACATCTCAGCCGTCCTTTAATTGGAAAGGAAGGTTTTCTTCTTTGCCTTCCAAGTTTCTGAAACCCATTTCTATGTTATTCCTTCCCCTGTAATGTTACTATATCCTTATGAAGATGTAGTGCGGAAGAGGTAGAAATGGTGCTGCTTCCGTGTGCAGGTTTAAGTTAGGAACTATCTACGATTAGCTAAATTCAATGAAACATTTGTGGTCCAAAGAATTATATGTTTTTGGTTTTCTTTCCTATAGTGTAGTAATAGGAGCTTTTAACTCCTATTGGACCTGTTTGGGAGTTTTCCTAGTTCTGCCACTTAGTCTCTGTGCATGAGAACATCTTATCTGCTCTGAGCCCTGACTTTTATTCTCTATAAAATGAGGAGAATAAGTGAAATCTTTAATTTTTTCCTATGAAAAAAACTAATTTTGTGGAAGACTTTCTGGCAACTGTCCCGCTTCAACACTATCTTATTGATTTTTGTCAGAGCTCTATTTTTTTATTACTTATTTTTAGAGTCATATAAAATACTGATAAAAGCATTTACTTTCTTAAATTATATCACAGTTTCTCTAATTTGTCCTCTGCTTCTTTCTTAAATGATTCAACAAACACTTACTGCCTGCCATATGTTTGGTATTGTGTAGGGGAATGCAGAGAGAAAAGTTGTTTGTATTTCTTTCCTTCAAGATGTATAATTTAATTGGAAAGATTATTAGCTGCAATGTAAGAGGCACTTTGTATTGTTACTCATCTTGTTTCTGTTTCTGCGTGTTGCTTTTTTTGGGGGGGTGTCTTCTCTGATTGCTGACCCTTCAGATGATTATTGGTAATAATTTGCTCCTACTTATATTAACCCTTTTTCTTTTGCCCTCTGGAATCCTCATTCATTTTTAGCATCAATTATGTGCAAAACACTATTCTGGGTTCTATAGAAGACAACAAAGATACATTAGATATAATAACCAAGAAAGAGTTTATAATCCAACAGAGCAGATAAAAAAGGTACACAAACAATTCAAATCGTAAGAGAGGGAGAAGAAGGCAGTGGTCATTTCAAGTTGAAGGGACCAAAGAGTCCTTAATGGAAAGCTGAATTTCAGGTAGATTCTTGCAGAATGTGTAGGATTTTGGTCAACAAGAATTGGGATGGGCAAAGGCATCCTAACTAAATGGTATTAACAAAAATATTGGAGTAAGTTGTACTAATGAATCAGTCTGGAATCTTGTGTAGATATACATGTGGTTGAAGAGTAGAAGAAATTAAAATGTGTCTTGAATATGTAGATTCTTGAATGGCATACTGTGGGAATTTTCTCTTTTTATGTAGGGTGGTTTTGTTCATTTGTTTAAAGTAGAAGAGAGTGACATGATCAACTATATTTTCAAGGAATATTTTTTGGTCACTGCTGAGTGGATTGGTGGAGAGAGAAACTGTAAGTAGGAAGATCACTTGTTTCAAAAGATAAGTAATCAGTTATGGAAAGGGAAAGGAAGATAGACATATTTCAATGGAAAAATAGACTGAACTGAGAAAGTGATTTAATGTTAGGGAAAGTTATTATATATAATATATATGTTATTATATTATATATAATATGTTATTGTATATAATATTATAACGTTAAGGAAGTATTATAAAGGTTTTTGAGAATTTTTTGAATTTGGATGTTGGAGGATGTTGTGCCATTAACATAAACAAGGAATTAAAAGGAGAGCTTGAACTTTATTTATATGAGAAAGATGGTAATTTTAATGTTAAGTATTTCTTTTTTTTTTTTTTTTTTTTAAGATTTAAAAACATTAAGTAATCTCTTTACCCAGTGTAAGGCTCAATCTAACTCACAACCTTGAGATTAAGAGTCACATGCTCTGCTAACTGAACCAGCCAGGCATCCCAAGTTGTTAAATACTTCTTTTTTTTCTTTTAATAGTTTTATTTTATTTTATTTTATTTTATTTTTATTTTGAGAGAGCGCCAGCAGGGAAGAGGGGCAGAGGGAGAGAATCTCAAGCAGGCCCCATGCTTAGCATGGAGCCCAGGGTGGGGCTTGATCACATGACCCTGGGATCATGACTTGAGCTGAAATCAAGAGTCTAGTGCTCAACCTGCTGAGCCACCCAGGCACCCCCCAAGGTGTTAAATATTTCTTATGGAAATAAGTGGTAGAGCTTGGCCAAGAGGCTGAGTTGAGATATTAGTCTGAGGATTCATTTACCTAACGGTTATAGTTTGAATCATAGGAATGCATTTTCTTCAATGGAAAAAGAAGAGAGAAAGAAGCATGCCCAAGGTAGATCCTAATGAGAATGTGCAAGTTTTGATGGTAGGATCGTGAGTTACTGAGTAGACAGGATAGTGCAGTACCACTGAGACTTAGGGAGGAATTTTGAAGAAGAGGTTAGTAATGTCTTTTGCAGTAAGGACCAAGAAAAAAGGGCTGAGAAGGCATTGCTCCCCTTTTTACTATATCCTTTATCTTTCTCTTTCCATTTTTGTAATGTTACCTTCCCTTCTACTTCCCCACTTAAATTCTGTATTATTTCTCTTTTTCTTCTATTTATTGCTTATTTTCAGATCTATTTCTAGCTATACTTACTCCTATCTGGGGAAGGTGTTTAAGGAGATCAGTGTTGTTGTTCAGACTAACTGATTTCATAGACTGTATTATTACAGTGTGAATCATGGCACATACCCAAAGCAGGAAAAACTCATAGCGTGAAGCCTATTTGAGGTTTGTGGTACAAGAATGTATTGTAACTGAAGTCTTCAGTAGAAAATTCTACCAACACTCCTTAAGAACAGGTAGTGTGGAGGGGCTCCTGGGTGACTTAGTCGGTTAAGCGGCCGACTTCGGCTCAGGTCATGATCTCACAGTCCGTGAGAGCCGTGTCGGGCTCTGTGCTGACTGCTCAGAGCCTGGAGCCTGCTTCAGATTCTGTGTCTCCCTCTCTCTCTGACCCTCCCTCGTACATGCTTTGTCTCTCTCTGTCTCAAAAATATAAATAAACATTAAAAAAAAAAAAAGAACAGGTAGTGTGGATTTTTATGACACTTTATTTTTTTTATTTTATTAATTTTTATTTATTTATTCATTCATTTATTTATTTTGCGAGAGAGAAAGAGTGCAAGTGAGGGAGGGGCAGAGACACACACACACACACACACACACACACACACACACACACACACAGAATCTGAAGCAGGCTTCAGGCTCTGAGCTGCTAGCACAGAGACTGATGCAGGGCTCGAATTCAGGGACCACAAGATCATTAAACTGAGCTGAAGTCGGATGCTTACCTGAACCACCCAATGCCCCTATTTTATTTACTTTTTTAATGTTTGTTTATTTTTGAGAGAGAGAGAGCGTGAGCGGGAAGGGGACAGAGAGGGAGACACAGAACTTGGAGTGGGCTCTAGGCTACACGCTATTAGCATAGAGCATGACACTGGGCTCAAACTCCCAAACCATGAGATCATGACCAAAGCCGAAGTCAGGTGCTTAACCGACTGAGCCACACAGGTGCCCCTGTTTTTTACTTTTAATTATTATTTGTTAATGTAAGCTCTATGCCCATGGGAGGAGTTGAACTCAAGACCCTGAGATCAAGAGTTTACTGAGTAAGCCAGCCAGGCACCCCTCTGACAACATCTTTTAAAAAAAAAATTTAATGAATCTACATGAAGATCCTTCTTTATACAGAATTCTGTGGTTTAATGAGTCATTTATGGATTTCTCTCTTTTCCTTAAAAGCTATTAAATCTAACAAGTAGTACATGCATATATACATATTGAGAATAGATGTATAATTGCATCATATTTTCTCCTTTTGTTCTTTTTGTTAACTATAACATAACCTTGAGATAATGTATATAAAAGTGAAGTAGAAATACACTTGAACAATTTTAATGAAGTAAGGAATTTGGAAAAAGTAACATTATTTTCATGTGTGTTTGTGTGTTAGGTTACATATTCACTCTTTTATTTTGAAGTGGTTTGTTTTTTTTTTCTTATTTCTTTCCTTCTGATGCATCTTGAGTGATTCTAAATCTTTAAAAAAAAAATTTTTTTTTTAATGTTAATTTATTTTTGAGAAAGAAAGAGACACAGAATGCAAGCAGGGGAGGGACAAAGAGAGAGGGAGACACAATGCAAAGAAGGCTCCATCCAGGCTGTGAGCTGTCAGCACAGAGCTCAACACAGGGCTCAAACCCACAAGCCATGAGATCAGGACCTGAGTCAAAGTTGGATGCTTAACTGACTGAGCCATCCAGGTGCTCAACTGTAAATCTAGTTAAAAAAAATTTGTCTAAACATGAAATTATCAGTTCTTCTTTCAGGAAAGAGATGTATGCTAACAACTTAATTACATAAGTATAAATATGAATCCCTTTCTGTTGTAGAAATTTCAGATAATTTAGAATTACCTAAAATAAGAATCAGTAGTTCCTTTTGGAGCACCTGGGTGGCTCAGTTGATTAAGCGTCTGACTCTTGATCTCAGCTCGGGTCATGATCTCACGGTTTGTGAGTTCAAGCCCCGCATCAGGCTCTGCACCGTGCAGAGCCTACTTGGGATTCTGTCTCTTCTTCTTTCTGCCATCCCCCGCTTGTGCGTGCGTGCATTCTCTCTCTCTCTCTCTCTCTCTCTCTCTCTCTCTCTCTCACTCTCTCTCTCTCACTCTCTCTCTCAAAATAAATAAATAAAAAATTTTTTTAAAGTTCTTTTGTTCCTTCCATAGGAGCAAACCTGTTAGGTATTTTGTGTTCTTCCTTCCAGATTTTTTTCAATGCATTTACATATGTACATGTGTACATATACATGCACAGAAAAGAATATGTAGCCTATTTTCAAAAGCCTAAATATTCTACCACTTTTGTGCAACTTGCTGTTTTTATTTAACAGTGTCTTGGAACTCTGTCCATTACATAGAGTGAAATTTATCTACACATGCACACAAACTACATGTGTCTGTGTTACGTATGCATGTATAGTTGACACACAATGTCACATTAGCCTCATGCACAAACCTGTGTGTGTCTGTGTATTTGACTATGGTTGACATACAATGGCACTTTGGCCTCAGGTGTACAAAATAGTGATTTGACAGTTTATACATATGCTGTGATCACCACAAGTACAGCCACTGTCTGTCCCATAAATATGGAATGCTTCATGAATTTGCATGTCATTCTTGCTTGGGGGCCATGCTAATCTTCTCTGTATCATTCCAATTTTAGTATATGTGCTGCTGAGGCAAGCAAGCACTATATTTCTTTCTTACAATTAAGTTTTTCCTTTATAAATTTAGATAAATATAAGTTTTATTAAGCTTTCAATTTTGGAATAGCTTTACATTTATAGAAAAATTTTCTCTTGAAATTTTCTCACTTTCTCTTGTTCTTGAAATTTTATATTTGTATGATACATTTGTCACAATTGATGAACGAATATTGATATATTATCATTAACCAAAGTACATACTTTATTCAGGTTTCCTTAGTTTTTACCCAGTGTCCTTTTTTAAAAAAGTTTATTGGGGCACCTGGGTGGCTCAGTTGGTTAAGCGTCTGACTCTTGATTTTGGCTCAGGTCATGATCTCGCATTTCGTGGGTCCAAGCCCTGCATTGACAGCTCAGAACCTGGAGCCTGGTTCAGATTCTGTGTCTCCTTCTCTCTCTGCCCCTCCCCCACTGGCACTGTCTCTGTCTCTCAAAAATAAATGTTAAAGAAAAAATTTTTTAAGTTTATTTTTGAGAGAGGGAGGGAGAGTGAGTGGGTGAGGGGAAGAGGGAGAGAGAGAATCCCAAGCAGGCTCTGTACTGTCAGCATAGAGCTGGCATAGGGCCAGATCTCATGAATTGTGAGATCATGACCTGAGCCAAAATCAGAAGTCATATGTTAAACTGACTGAACCACCCAGATGCCCCCCATAATGTCTTTTTTTCTGTTCAGGGATCCCCCACCCAGGGTACCACGTTACATTTAGTCATTATGTCTGTTTAGGCTCTTCTTGGCTACAGCAATTGCTTAGATTTTTCTTGCTTTTGATTATCTTGATAGTTTCAGGAGTACTGGTCAGGCATTTTATAAAATGTCCCTCAATTGGGATCTGTCTGATGGTTTTCTCACGACTGGAATGGGGAGATGGGTTTTTGAAAGGAAGGCCATGACTTTGTAAATTTTAAAAATAAAATTTAATCTAAAAAATCAAATCGGGATGCTTTGGTGGCTCAGTTGGTTAAGTATTCAACTCTTGATTTCTGCTGAGGTCATGATTTCACAGTTTATGGGATCGAGCCCCACATTGGGCTCTGTGCGGGTGTGGAGGCTGCTTAAGATTCTCTCTCTCTCTCTCTCTCTCTCTCTCTCTCTCTCTCTCCCTCTCTCCCCCTCTCCCCCTCTCCCCCTCTCCCCCTCTCCCCCTCTCCCCCTCTCCCCCTCTCTCTCTCTCTCTCTGCCCATCCTCTACTCTTGTTGTCTCTCTGTTTCTCAAAAAATAAAATTTTTAAAAATTAAATACTGAAAGGTTTATAATGAGAAATGGCCCTAACTCTTTGCATTCCCTACCCCTACCCCCAGTTGTTAACTCTTTTAGTTCTCATCGTTTAATTCCAAATTTCTGAATAAAATGCTCATAGTGGCTTTTATTTTTTGACTGATCGGTTTTAGACACACTATATTGCATTCTTGTTAAGGGTAATAAGAATTTAGCACTTTTATAACCTAGCTTCTTTCCTAACCAGTGATTTCATAAAACTTAGTTAAAGTGCAATAATCAGTGCCTATTATGACTTTGCAAATACTGTTCAATGCAAATCAGAGATCCTTTTCTGTATGGCCTTCTGGATTTTCGTAATAGTTAAAAATGGCCTTTCTTTTCATACATATTGGTCCCTGACTTACAGTGACTTGGAATTTTTTGACTAGATGATAGTGCAAAAGTGATATAATTCAGTAAAAACTATATTTTTGAATTTTGATCTTTTCCCAGGGCTAGTAATATGTGGTAGGGTACTCTCTGGTGATGCTGGGTGTGGCAGTGAGGTGAACTCCCCATCAACCATGGAGTCATGAGGGTTAACAACCCATATGCTTACAACCATTCTGTCTCCATACAGCCATTGTGTTTTTCACTTTCAGTGAAATATTCAATAAATTACTTGAGATATCCAACACTTTATTATAAAATAGGCTTTGTGTTGGATGATTTTGTCCAACTGTAGGCTAATGTAAGGGTTCTGAGCATGTTTGTTAAATTAGGTGTATTAAATGCATTTCTGACTTAATGAAAAAAAATGTTTCTTTGGTTTTTTTTTTTTTTAACTATTTATTTTTGCAAGAGTGAGAGAGCAGGAACAGGGTACGGGCAAAGAGAGAGAGGTAGATACAGAATCTGAAGCAGGTTCCAGGTTCTGAGCTGTCAGCACAGAGCCCTCTGTGAGGCTCAAACCCATGAATTATGAGATCATGACCTGAGGCCAAAGTCGGACACTTAACTGTGAACCATGGTTGGTGAACCACCGACACCCCAGTATTTTCAATTTACAATGAAAGGGTTTATTGGGACGAAATCCCATTATAAGTCCAGGAAGTTCTATTTATATGTATTGGCATCTTCATTTTCTGCCCTATTCTTTGTGTTCTGTAGTAAGAGATAATCTGGCAATTCCCTTTTATTCTTGGAGGTGGTTTGTGCAGTGCTCTATACCTGAACTGGTTATCCTTTAAGCCAACTACACAGTTTTCGTACTGATACTTTCTTGTGTGCCTTCCTGTGGTGGGTCTCCTGTTTCCTTGGTCTCATGCCGTTTTCCTTTTCCTTCTTTGTTTACTCCTTAATTTACTTAAGCGTATCCTAAGAAAGGGGGTGTGTGTGGTAACAATGTTTGAATTTTTGCTTGTGTGATCATGTCTTCCATTGTACTTGGTTGATAGTTTGACAGATCCTATAATTCTAGGTTAAACATTACTTTCATTCAGCATTCTGAAGGCACTTGTCGTCCTACTGCTCTCTACCATCTACTATTGTGTTGAGTTCCACACTGTTATCTGATCTTTTATGTGAGATCTGGTTTTTTGTGTTTTTTTTTTTAATTCCTCAGGAGGCTTTTAGGATCTTCTCTTGAAACTAAAATTTCATGATGATGTGCTTGGTGTGTATGTGGAGAGGGGGGCTACCACTGTGAATTCCATTCTTTGTTCTCCTCTCTCTCTCTCTCTTTTTTTTTTTTTTTTTTTTAAATTTAAGTAATCTCTGCACCCTGCAGGGGGCTCAAACTCATGACTCTGAGGTCGAGTTCCATGCTCTTCCAACTGAGCTCCTGTGCTCATCCCGTAAAGTTTGGTGACTCATTTTTTCTGAGAAAATTTCTCATTTATTCATTTTGATATTTTCCTTCCCTGTAAAATTCTATTTTTCTTTTCTGAAATTTCAGTTAATTTGATATTGGATCTCCTGAAGAGATCCTTTAGGTAACCTTTTTTTCTGCTGTTTTCCACTTTGTCTTGTTGCTCTCTTTTTGGAAGATTATCTCAACTTTACCTTCATGTTTTTAGCTTTTCAGTTTTGCTATTGTATTTTTCTTAAGATTTTATTTTATTTTTAAAGTAATCTCTACACCCAACATGGGACTCAAACTCCCAACCCTGAGATCAAAGAGTCATATGCTCCACTGACTGGACCAGACAGGCACCCCTTTGCTACTGTGTTTTTATTTTATTTTTTATTCAAAAAAATTTTTAATGTTTATTTATTTTTAAGAGACAGAGCACAAGTGGGGGAGGACACTCAACTGCCTGAGCCACCCAGGCACCACAGTTTTATATTGTTTTGTGTTCCTTTGAACACTGGTAAGGTTGAAATTTTTTTATGTCCTTTGCACCTTTTTCTATTTTCTCTTTTTTATTAAAAATTTTTTTATTTCTTTTTATTTTTATTTTATTTATTTATTTATTTATTTATTTTAATTTTTTTTTTTTTAATGTTTATTTATTTTTGAGACAGAGAGAGACAGAGCATGAACAGGGGAGGGTCAGAGAGAGAGGGAGACACAGAATCCGAAACAGGCTCCGGGCTCCGAGCTGTCAGCACAGAGCCTGATGTGGGGCTCGAACCCACGTGGGTTTTTTTTTTTTTTTATTTTATTTTTATTTTATTTATTTATTTATTTATTTATTTATTTTAATTTTTTTTTTTTAATGTTTATTTATTTTTGAGACAGAGAGAGACAGAGCATGAACAGGGGAGGGTCAGAGAGAGAGGGAGACACAGAATCCGAAATAGGCTCCGGGCTCCGAGCTGTCAGCACAGAGCCTGATGTGGGGCTCGAACCCCCGTGGGTCGAACCCACGGACCGCGAGATCATGACCTGGGCTGAAGTCGGACGCTCAACCGACTGAGCCACCCAGGCACCACAGTTTTATATTGTTTTGTGTTCCTTTGAACACTGGTAAGGTTGAAATTTTATGTCCTTTGCACCTTTTTCTATTTTCTCTTTTTTATTAAAATTTTTTTTTATTTCTTTTTAAAATTCTTTATTGTTTTATTCATCTGTACACTCAACATGGGGTTCAAACTTATGACCCCAAGATTGAGAGTCACATGCTTTTCCTACTGTTACTTTCTTTTTCTTAGTTTTTTAGATGTTATGTTGTAAGAATTCTTCATAAAAGAGAAATTACCCCATTGTCTTTCAGGGAAAATTATTAGCCTTTATTGAGACTTAGAAAAATTGTGGAACCCTAATGTTTTTGGAGGAGCAACTTCATAAATCTCAGGATTTTTTGTCAGAAACAACCAGGGTAGTTAGAAGGGGAAATAAATTTGAGGAACTACTCCTGGATGGCTTTAAGGGCTAAGAATTTCCTTCCTTGCTGTGGTATGGCTAGGAAAAGAAGGAAGAATTAATAAAGATCAACGTAGAGCACATAAAAGGAAAGTCACAATGTGCTTCAGAAAATAACAGTAATTTACTATATCACAGGACCTGTTTTGTGTATCAAACAAGCATTTATTGAGGTAGAGTCTTTTCTACTCTCAAGGATAAACTATATACTGGTGGGGGAGGATTGATTATAAGGAGAAAGATAAGTTTATAACTAGAAAGAATACAGTGTGAAACTTGTTTTAATAGGGCTAGAGATAGAGAACCTGCATACTGTTGTATACAGTATAGTATTGATGGACCTGGTCTAATTTCTTAGGACAGAGCAGATGAGAATGAGCCTATTGGTGACTGCCAGAAGTTATAGCTGTCACCTCTTGTATGTGGAATGATAAATGACAGCTAAGACAATAAAAATTAAATGATACTCAAATACTTTACAAATACAAATACAAATACAATACAAATACTTTTTTAGTTTTGAACAGGTAAATTTTGTTTTGATTTGTTTTTGAGTTCATCAATATGAGTGTGATAGTGAGAGTTTAAATTTTTGTCATAATGAAAAGACTATATTTCCTAGATTTTTGAAAGCAGGGAAGTATAATACATTTTTGAAAATTATTAGAATGATTAAAAAACAGTGGCAGTCTTCTGTTATGTAGGAACTGTGAATTTATTCTGAAGATTCCAGATAAATGGATTGTTGGTGTATTAGAAATCTCTCAAAAGGATTCTCTAACAATGCTTTTTATAAGTTCTACTTCCTTTATACTGGACCGATTCACCTAATATTTGTTTATGTGTGTGTGCGTTTTCATTCTATATTATAATGACTGTAATACTGGTGGAGACTAGTAAATTTTATAACAAGATGAAAACAATGATTTTATTATTTAAGAACCGGTCTTTTTTTGTTTGTTTGTTTTAAGAACTGGTTTTCCATAGTGGTACCAACAGTAAGAATCAACCAATATCAACTGATATCGTTGATTGTAAGATTCTTTAGTACAGCACTATTACTCTTTTTATCTCTTGCACATAAGTGCTCAATAGAAATATATTGGGTGCATTCAATCTGAAATATACTGGTAATTCAATAAATTGAATATATGTTTGAAAATCCCATTTATATTATTTGAAATTATTTTAATCAATTTTATTTTTTATATCTTAACTTTTACATATGGTATATGTCTTTAGCAAATGTTTATTTTTCCAACTTTGTAATTTACAGCTTGTTCTAGTTTGATAATGCTTAGTCATTTATTCCTTCTCTTTTCCTCCATTCTTATATTTGTTTTGCTTCTGGGTTCAAATTCTTATCATGGGTCTGTTTGTATCGCTTTTCTTCAGTCCTTTACCACCCTTTTTATTTTTTATTTATTTTTTAATGTTTGTTCATTTTTGAGAGAGAGAGAGAGAGACAGCACAAGTGGGAGAGGGGCAGAGAGAATCCTAAGCAGGCTTCACACTGGCAGTCAGCGCAGAGCAAGGAGTGAGGCTCAAACCTACCAACCTCGAGATCATGAGCTGAGCTGGAACCCAAGAGTCAGACACTCAACCCACTGAGCCACCCAGATGCCACCAAAAATAATAGCTTTTAATAATTTGAACTGTTATTTTTCAGTCTTTTGAATGTGTGTACATTATAATTTTTTTAAAATTGGGATGTATAGGGGTATCAGTTCTATATGGAAAATCTGTATATACTTGCTGTTTAGTTTTGCTGAGAACCTAAAACTGCTCTTAAAGTCTATACTGTCTATAAATAAATATATTTATAAGTATATAAATTAAGTTTACTAAAAAATTGGGTCATAACCATATTATAATTTTATTTTCTGAGAAGCTAGTTTAATTTTATTCTGAAAAGTATTTATATTTTGTGACTGTGGTAAGTTTATATTATATCATAGTCTTTGTATACATATATGCCATTAAAATTCTGTAGTTATTTCCATCTGTGTGGTTAGCAGTTAGGATCTTGGTTACTCTTAGGGGTACTGGAAGGGAAGACGGGGATCCTTGAGGTGCTGTTCATTTTTGTGAAAATTGAACTGTATACTTACATGTTTTTCTCTGTGTGTATATTATACTTTAATAAACTTTAAAAGTTCAATAGTTATTGAAATAACACTTTTAGGTTAATAAACTAACAGGGATGATTGGGAAAATAAATGCAGAGACAGATTATTTTCTTCAGTTGTGATTTTTAAATGATGCATAAATAGTTCATTAAAAATGTATGTTTACTTAGGAAATATTAATTTATATATGTGTCTAAGCTCTAGCTAGTTGGAGTAAACACTTAATAGCTGGATGACAGCCTATGACAGGATCTCAAGGACTTTAAGCATCAAAAAGTAAACTAATCTGAAGTGTGAGAACAGCTTAATGTATTTCTAGAATTTAAGTTATATGTGAACAGATGAGGACCTTACTTACTTGTATTTCCCTAACCCTTTTCTTATACTCAGCAATGCATATTTTTTAAGTCGGTCCCTGTTTTGGTTTGTTCTACCATCACCTGTCCTCTCCTCTGTTTTGAGTATTATCATTTTTGCAAAAGCACTTTGTCAGTTTGATCGGTAGAAGATGTTATTTGAATTTTTTTTTTATTAATGAATGTAAGTTTTAAATTGTTAAGTGCATTAATTTATTTTTCTAAGAATTTTCTGTTTAAGTAGTCTAGACCTGAGCTGTTCAGTGTGGTAGTCACTAGTGTCACTCATGTGGCTGTTGAATACTTTGAATTGAGATATGCTGTTAAGTATAAAATATACACTGGATTTTGAAGTCTTACTGTGGAAAAAAAAATAATGTAAAATGTCTCAGTAATTTGTTAATATTGGTTTCATTTTGAAATGACCATGTTTTAGATTCATTAGCTAAATAAAACGTATTATTAAAATTAGTTTCACCTGTTAGTTTTTGTTTCTAATGTGACTACTAGAAAACTCAAATTTACATATCAGGTAAGCATTATATTTCTACTGGGCAGTACTGATATAGATGGTAATCTAATCATAAGGTGGTTATGGCCTCAGGATAATATTTATAGAAAGGACAGTAAGGGGGGATTTTAAGAAATTCTGCAGTCTGGGGGCGCCTGGGTGGCTCAGTCAGTTAAGCGGCTGACTTCAGCTCAGGTCATGATCTTGCGGTCCGTGAGTTCGAGCCCCGTGTCGGGCTCTGTGCTGACAGCTCAGAGCCTGGAGCCTGTTCCAGAGTCTGTGTCTCCCTCTCACTGACCCTCCCCTGTTCATGCTCTGTCTCTCTCTGTCTCAAAAATAAATAAACGTTAAAAAAAAAAAATTAAAAAAAAAATTCTGTAGTCTGTGTATATACACTATATAATCTCTGTTACATTAGAAGATATTTTATAGATTTTATGTGCTTCAATCATGACTTTGTAATCAATGGGAAGCATTTTGAGAACAGAAACTACATCACTATTTTAAAATTCTCTAGATCTTCTCTTTTGCTGGGGGCATTGGAGCTTGATTGAACAAGAATAGGGCAATAAATCTTACAAACTCAAATTTAAATTTTTAGAATGCAGATCAATGATTCCTAGAGTTTTTACACCTTTTATTTAAAAAAAAAATTTTTTTTTAATGTTTATTTTTGAGAGAGAGGGAGATAGAGTGGGGGAGGGACTGAGAAAGAGGGAGACACAGAATCTGAAGCAGCCTCCAGCTCTGAGCTCTCAGCCCAAAGCTCAATGCGGGGCTCCAACCCACAAACCGCAAGATTGAGACCTGAGCTGAAGTTGGACGCTCAACAACCGAGCCACCCAGGCGCCCCTATACCTTTTATCTTAATATCCTAATATCACCAGCTAGCCAGATCAGTCATATCCTTTTTAAAAGATGCAAGCAAAGGTAGGGGAACTCACATTTAGTCTTATATAAACCAGGCTCTGGGTAGTCATTTTATAAATTGATTTATTTAATCCTTACAGTAACCTGTGAGAAAGATAATAACTGCCATTTTATAGTTTAAGAAACTGTGATTGTTTTTTCATTAAGGTATTAATTCAGATATAGCCAACCTCAAAGCTAGCACTTTTTCCATTGTAGTTTACTATCTCAATTAGCCAGTTATTTTAAGTGATTTGAAGGTAGTCTAATAATATGGTTGACATGAATTAAATGAAGAATAATCTTTAGAATGAAGATTTTTCTTTAGAATCTCTACAAATCTTCATAATGATAAATTTTGACAATATATGATGTGTATATTATGTGTTCCATGTTAATTTATGACAGGAAATTCAGAAATCTATTTCCCCCAAACCTGAGAGGAAGAACAAAAGGCATGATTGTTTTTCATTCCGATTTTTCATGGTATATTGTAACTCTAGAAATTGCCCTATGGTTCATGGGGAAAAATTATAAAATGATTTTATTTATTTATTTATTTTTAAATGATTTTAAATATTTCCTTTGTTTTGTCTTTCAGATAAAATCAAAGACAAAATTAAAGAGAGAGATAAAGAGAGAGAGAAAAAGAAGCATAAAGTAATGAATGAGATCAAGAAAGAAAATGGAGAAATAAAGATTTTGCTGAAAAGTAAGTTTATATTTAGTGATGTAAGTTGTACTATATTATATTGCTCATTGTACTTTCAGACTTAGTGATTTAATGTTTGTTGCCAAATTTTGCTGAGAGCAAACTTTAATGGTTAGAATATGGAAAGTTATTGTAATAGTAGGGAGTTCTAATCCATAATGTTGTTAGTAGTATATTTCTTCAGTATACTTTATGAAGAAGTAGTAAAGGTTGAGCTTCATCAAACTATTAGTTTCCTTAAATATAGGTTATTTAATTCTGTGTTTGCATTACTAGTATTTACCCATGTTTAGATCATCTAAAGAGCTAAAACAATTTTAGTACAAGAGGGATGGATGGTAGAAGAAGTGATCTTAAAAATATTTGACAGTAATCACCATCTCAAAGTCTGGTATCATACAGGGATCATTTACTCTGAGCTGAATTAGAAGGTATACTCTTACTGTGTGTTGCTTGCATACCTAAAGAATATCCTGTTTTTGTTTCCTGCCTTTTCTCTGTTAATGTTTGTTTTCAGTTGCTGTTTATACATGGGGCTGGGTGGTTGAGTAATAATACTAATCCTATCAATAAATCTAAACCCTTCCAGGAAATATGTGGTAGAAGAGAAGTAAGAACAGTCTTAAATTCAGTCAGATAGCAAGAAGAATCCATGGCAATTTGGTTGCTAGACAGCTAACAAATTCATTTGCTGCCCCTATTAAGTCGAGAATTTATGGATCAGAATACATTGACTTTGATTAATTTGATGTTGAACTCATGTGTTAATAAACCATTATATACATTAGGAAGAAAAGCCTATAGCATTGTATGTGTAATGAAGTAACTGGTTAATTTATATTATTTAAGATAAACAGAATATTAGATTCTGTATTTTCATTTCATTCTTTGTCATATTTCCAGATGTTCTTGGGCTATTTTCTACTTGTCAGAACTTCATTTTTAATAAAATTCTTTTGACCTTGGAAGAAACAGGTCAGAGCTTAAGTTGATGGTTAGTTAATGTTCGTGGTCCTTTTATTCTATTTCTTTTGACAGCGTGTGTTAGCTGTGTTGTCTAATTAGATTGCAAGCCTTTGAGGCGGGACTCAAATTTGACCACTCTAGTGCTAATGATTAATGCTTGAAGTGTTTACTTAACTTTACCCTGCTGGTTTAGTCAAATAGTCATTTTTTACTGGTTTAGTCAGATAGTCATTTTCTTATCCAATGGAATGTACAGTGATGGAAATTCCTGTCACTTGGGTGAATGTTGGATTCCTTACATACCATTCATATGAAATACGTGAATCTGAGATTATATATACAAACAAAATTTAAAATAGCCTAAGAAAATGGAGATTTTTCAGTAGTATGCAGTAGTAACCTTGACTTTGAAGTACATGAAAAATTTAGGAAAAATTTTGAATTGAACTAAACTGAAACCTAGTAATGATAAAGGGGAAGAATGAGATAGTTTTAGAAATGAATCTTAGTGACCTCTGAGATGACCATGGGAAAATGTACTTAATTATAGAATGAAGGTAAATAATAATGTAATTACTGCTTTACAGGGTTGTGAAGATTAAATCAGGTAAAGTATGGTGGAAGTGCCAACCATGGTGTCTGGCCCACAGATTAAGTGGATATGAATCTTTTTTGTAAACATGTATGAAAGATTAACTCTTGCGATTGAAAAACAACAAAATTATCTCCTCCCTAGGTAAAATATAGATAATTAAGTGAATAAAACATGATTCATTTTGGAAATAGTGCCTGTCCCATTGTAAGCACCAAGTAAGTGTTAGCTTTTGTTATTATCCAGTGGAAACAATTTGCCCTGCTAGTCTATGATCAGGGAGAGGTGATGTCCTGGAGCAACAACAGAATCTGTTGGTGGGGACAGTGTGCTGGTATTTACTACTGTGTGCCCTTTGTGCCCTGTTTTCCTTTCAGCCTTTCTTCTCTCTGTATTATTTTCTCCTGATAATGTTACAAAGTATGGCACACACAGGCATTGATTGTTTAATGACAGTGTTTGACATCTAAAATAGATCCTAACTCTTAACTCTGCACCAGTCTCATTTCCTCCAAGTTTTCATCAAAAACTGCATGAGATTGAGTATGACTAGATTATGTACATAATTATATACATGCTAAAAAATCTTTATTAGTGCATAAATCTTGTAAATGTTTTTCATTGACAAAATAGGATTATTTGCTTTATGAGAAATAGTTTAAAGGAATAAGCTGATTTAGCTTATCCTTTTATGTTTAACATCTACCACCTACTTTTTCTGAGCATACTTATATGTTTCAGCCATTTTTATGTTGTGAAAAGTTGTAAGAACAGAGGTGTTACGATTATAGTATTTTTGAGAGTGATATTTATCATTATAGCACATAAAAGAAGCTTGCTGGTGAGCAAGGGGAATGAGGGTTAAAAGAAGCCAATATCCAAGATTATTACTAGTATACCAAAGGTCACAGGTAGGTAATTCATGTCAGGAAGAGTGAAAATATTGCCATGCAAAACAAGCAAAGTCATTCCCCTAAGACCCAGAGGTTGAAAATAGCTAATTACTACTTTTTTTCTATGTATGGTAATGAGTTATATATAAATATTAATTCCCATATTAGATACAAAATCAGATCCAATTTTTCTGGACAGCCCTTATTTTTTCTTTTGTTAACACTAATATACTAACTCTAGTGGCAGAAATTAATGCCAGTAGATTTGTGATTTTTTAAAGTTTTTGTTTAATTAGTTATTAACAATACATGCTGTTTTCGTATCTGTTTCGGTGTGTGTTTATTTCTGTATTTAAGTGAGGGTCTCTTTCCTCTCTGGCAGTGTGTGTGTGTGTGTGTGTGTGTGTGTCCGTCCACCTCTCTCTGATTGAATCTTTCTTTGGCTCTCGTTGCGTGTGTGTGTCTGTGGTGCTCTGTGTATGTGTGTGTGTCTGGGGTCCACTATGTTCATGGATCTATGGATCTGTGGAGGGAAGGTCCCTTATCAATCCTATTCTTTTATACTTTTTGAGGGTTCAAATTGACAACCCTTTTTGTTATGGGTACGTATCACGATCCTTTAAAAAAAAAGCATACACGATCCTCTAAAAAAAAGCATAGGTCTGATTTGAAGAATCATAGGATTTAGAGAAATGTTGCTTTAAATACTTTTAGTGTAAGAGAAGAACATTGATAATCAAAATGGTCTAATTTCCTTAAAGTATTTAAAGATTGTCTACCTATATGTCTACTGCATTTCACGTGTCTTTCTAACAAAGGAAATGAGTGACAGATTATATAAAACCTTAAAAATCTATCTAGTGAATGTAAAAATACGTCTAGTGAATGTTAGTGCCTCAGTTTGTAAAGAATGCATGTTACCTGTGTCCATCAGAGGTCCCCAACACTACCCCCAGGTTTGATGATTTGCTGAGAGGACTTGTAGGACTCAGCATATAGATGTATTCATGGCTATGATTTACCGTAGTGGAGGATACAAAGTAAAATCAGTAGAGAGAAAAGGCACATGGGGTAATTAATATCTGGAGGAAATCAGGCACAAGCTTCCAAGAGTCCTCTCCAAGCGGAATCACAGAGGATGCGCTTAATTCTTTGAACAATGAATTGTGACAAACACATGTGAAATGTTGTTTATCAGAAAACTCAAGACTCGATGCTGAAGGTTTCTATTGGGGGTTGGTTACATAGGCATCTTTTGTCTAGCATGTACAATTCCAGGCTCCCAAAAGGAAAAAGGTGTCAACATAAACCATATTGTTTGCACGGAAAGTTTAGATACAGTGAGCCACTCTTACCAAGGAATTGTGGGGACATTCCCAAAGTACCAGTTTCTCAGATACCAGCCCAGGGCCACCCCTGTAAGCAGGCCTTTCTAAGACCAGCAGTCTCAGCCATGTTATGTTAACTCTCTTCTGCATACTGTGCTCGCTTTAGTGTTTAATTACAGAGTACTTTGTCTTGGGAATTTAATTCCTTGTTGCTCATTATAAGACTCTCTTAACTGATTTCTTATTATTTTGCATTTTTCAGTTTCTGACCATTTAATACTGTTACTACTTTCATTCATCCTTGTGAATACAAAATAGACTGTTGTGCCTAATTCATTTCAAAGTAACATGTGATTCTAATGGCTGGATATTTTCTATTTTACTTTTTAAACATGTGTTAGGTATAAATATAATAGGATATGAAGCTTATATTTTCATTGAAATGAAATTCTTTATTTTGGCAGCCCATTTAATTTGTGCAACTTTATATATATTTTCCATTTAGTTACTGTACTTAGGCCTTTTAAACTTTAAGTTCTGTTTTTGGAGCTCGCTGCAGCAGCACATAGTACTAAGTTCTGTTTTTTTTTTTGTTTTTTTTTTTTTTTAAGTGGGTTCCACACGCAATGTGGAGCCCAACTCAGGGCTTGAAGTCAGGACCCTGAGATCAAGAAGTGAGCTGAGAGCAGGAGTCAAACACTTACTGACTGAAACCACGCAGACGCCCCTTAAGTTATAATTTTTTAATTCACTGCTTTTTTCTTTGACGCATTTGGATTTTGCTTATGTATATATACCTATTTTATCTTTTCATGCTGATTAACTCCCTGTTTAAATTTTTTTCATTATTAATTTTGTTCTTAAAATATTAACTTAAATCTAATGTTTTGATCATTCCTAGGTAGCAAGTATGAGTTTATTAGTATATTCATTTATTTACGTGTAGACATTAGAGAATTAACACTTTGCATTTTATGACTCTACAAACCTATGTAATCAGTAATGTTGAAAGATTTTTATTTTTGCTTTACATAATTATACCAATTTGGTCTTCGTTGTATATTTATAAATTTTTAGAAGTAATGAATTTTTACAAGTTAACATTAAATTTCCCTTTTTTAGAATTGCTATTAACTTAAGAGAATTTTTATGTTCGTTGTTTCCAAGATTAGGATTTAGTGGTATTTATATTGTGGAAAACTTTGGCTGAAGGAGGGACAAGGAAAAAACCCACAGACCTCAGTTAGTTTATTGGTGAGAGAAATCTCTTCATTTATGGATTTATTAAATGTTCATCCGTAGCAATGTATTAAATGTCATGAGGAATACAATGCCTGGCTGGGGGGGGAAAGTATCACTTAACTCTTTCTTATAATTCATATAAAAGTTACTTGTTTCACTCATATAGTATGTGGAAGGACGTGATATACAGGTATCCTATGAGTGAAAAAAATATATGAATTTATTTTTTTTTAATTTTTATTTTTTTTATTTTTTTATTTATTTTTATTTATTTTTTTTACGTTTATTTATTTTTGAGACAGAGAGAGACAGAGCATGAACGGGGGAGGGTCAGAGAGAGAGAGGGAGACACAGAACCCGAAACAGGCTCCAGGCTCCGAGCGGTCAGCACAGAGCCGGATGCGGGGCTCGAACTCATGGACCGCAAGATCGTGACCTGAGCCGAAGTCGGCCACTCAACCGACTGAGCCACCCAGGCGCCCCTATATGAATTTATTTATTTTAAAGTTTTTATTTATTTTGAGGGAGAGAGAGAACTGAGGAGGGGCAGAGAGAGAGAATCCCAAGCAGGCTCCACACTGTCAGTGCAGAGCCTGATGTGGGTCTTGAACTCATGAGCCGTAAAGATCATGACCTGAACTGACACCAAGAGTGAGGCAGAAAGAGCCAGGAACCTGAGCCACCCAAGTGCCCCTATATGAATTTAGAATGAAGTGATTCCAGTTCCAACTAGAGAGGGAAAGCAAAATGAAGAAAATGACATGAGTTGTCTTTAAAGAATGGTAAGAAAGAAGTCAGATGTGCTGGGTAGGACAAGGGTATTTTCGGAAGAGGAGATGTCTTTGCAAGTAGTAGAAAGATAACACAGGCTGTTTTATAAGAAATTGTAAGTAGTACACATTGACTAGAGAATGAAGTACTTGAGAGCATTGTCTGTTTTTTTTTTGTTTTTTGTTTTTTATTTTGAGACATAGTACATGCTTGCGAGCAAGCCGGGAAGGGGCAGAGAGACAAGGAGAGAGAAAATCCCAAGCAGGCTTCACGCACAGAGCCCAAGACGGGGCTTGATCTTACCAACTGTGAGAGAGATCATGAGCTGAGCTAGAACCAAGAGTCGTACACTTAACCAACTGAGCTGTCCAGTTGTCCTGAGAGCATTTTCTTTGGATTCCATATTGAGGAGGTTGTATTTTATTTGGTAGGCATTGAGAACCCTTCAAAGCAGTTTACTTAAAGGATAAATATGATCCAACAATATATAAAATTTATAGAAAGGTTAATATGACTCCAGCATTCAGGATGAAAGACAGTCATGAGGCTTTTAAACTAAAAATTAGCAAGGAAGTAATGTCAAGCAAAAAATCAAGGATGAACTGGATAATTCTGTTAAAGCTTGGAGAGATCAGGAAGAATGAATTGAGAGAATATCATTGGATTTAGTATTTGAACATTCTGGGAAAGTAAATTTGAGTAGACTGAAGGAGACTTAGAATTTAAGGGATAAGAATAAGGTAATAAATGGAAGGACCTCAGCATGGATGGTTGCTTTGAGAAGTTTGATCAAAAGAAGAGGATAGGGAACTATTTTTGTAAGGGTTTTTGGAGTTGGTGGGAAGGACTTATTTTTTAAAAGTAGGCAGGACATCTCGCTCACTGGAGACAGAAAGGAATAAAAGCTATATGTGCATATGGAAAAATTTAGGTAAGGAAACAGATTGGGAAGGTTTAATTTATAACAGGTTATCTATAAAAGTGAAATAACAGGTAGAAACAGTGAATGCTTTTTCTTCTTAACTCTTACCATATGGCTTTCTCATACTATCTTAGGAAGCATAGTATGTTTTTTAAGTTTGTTTATTTTTGAGAGAAAGAAAAGAGCACAAATGAGGGAGGGGCAGAGAGAGAGGGCTCAGTGTAGAGCCTGCCACGGGGTCAATCTCAGGACTGTGAGATCATGACCTAAGCATATATAAAGAGTCTGGCACTTAACCTATTGGGCCACCCAGATGCCCCAGCATAATACTTTCTTGTGAAGATGTTTGCTTTCTCCTATTTTTCTTGCTGTATAGAAATAAATATATTGTGATAAAATTACACATTTATATGTACACTTAGTCTATAGCTGTATAGCCTCTGTGCATTACTCTTGTATTTTTTGGAGTTCTAAATTTCTAGACCCAGAATCTACCTGACTTTAGTTACAGAAGCTTATTAATGTATATGGTTATAATCCCTAAATGTTTTACTTTTTTATTCATCTCTTTACTAGTACATGGGTATCATTTATGCTTAGGACATGTGAAATTATTCTAATTTTGTCATCTCCTTTATGCTGCCTTATTGGGTCTTCATTGGGGACTTTGCAAAATCTAGTGGACCTCTAAAATAGTCCATTTTATTTTTTTTTTTAATTTTTTTTTTTTAACGTTTTATTTTTGAGACAGGGAGAGACAGAGCAAGAACAGGGGAGGGTAAGAGAGAGGGAGACACAGAATCTGAAACAGGCTCCAGGCTCGGAGCTGTCAGCACAGAGCCCGATGCGGGGCTCGAACTCTCGGACCGAGAGATCATGACCTGAGCCGAAATCGGCCGCTTAACCGACTGAGCCACCCAGGCGTCCCTAAAGTAGTCCATTTTAGATGCAAGAATAGTTTAGTAAGGAGGAAATATGGTAAACAGCTAAGGAATTGCTGTGTTTGTTGCTGCTCATACAATGCAAGTAGTTCTCTCCCTTTGTGATTTATAAGTCTTTTGACTACATGCAATTTTTAAATAACTTAGATGCATTAAAATGATGATATGTGTCAGTGGGAAACATCTGACTGATCTCTGTTCAACTTCCCATTTCTGATTTTTTACATTTAAATTTGAAGATTATGCTTTCTAAAATATTCATTCATTACTTCAGTAAACACTGATTGAACGTCTGCTGCATGTCAGAATGGTACCATGCGCGATAGGTACAAATTTGTCGTAGGCCTTCGTGTGTGTGTGTGTGTGTGTGTGTGTGTGTGTGTGTGTGTGTGTGTAGAGAGGGAAGGAGATTGACTAAATTATGTTTATCAATATTGTGTAAAACAAGTCCCAGATACAAACTCAAATCTGAGTAAACTTTGCTTATTTATTGTACAATAGTTCCTTAAGCATGATTTTTAAGTAACTAAAATATGGAGTGAAAAAAATTTTTTTCTCAACAGGTGGGAAGGAGAAACCAAAAACAAATGCAGAAGACTTACAAATTAAAAAAGTAAAGAAGAAAAAGAAAAAGAAACACAAAGAGAATGAAAAACGGAAGCGTCCAAAAATGTATAGCAAATCTATTCAAACCATCTGCTCAGGATTGCTATCTGATGTTGAAGATCAAGAAGCCAAAGGCATCCTAAATGATAATGTAAAGGATTACAGTGGAAAGAATTTGGATACCAAGAACTATGATTCCAAAATTCCAGAGAACAGTGAGTTTCCATTTGTCTCATTAAAGGAGCCACGGGTTCAGAATAACCTCAAAAGGTTGGACACATTGGAGTTCAAACAGCTCATTCATATTGAGCACCAGCCTAATGGAGGCGCATCTGTTATCCACGCCTACAGTAATGAACTCTCCCACCTGTCTCCTGTGGAGATGGAGAGGTTTGCAGAAGAGTTTGTGGGTCTAGTGTTCAGTGAAAATGAAAACTCTGCAGCTTTCTATGTAATGGGTATTGTTCATGGGGCAGCTACTTATTTACCTGACTTTTTAGACTACTTTTCATTTAATTTTCCCAATTCACCAGTGAAAATGGAGATATTAGGAAAGAAGGATATAGAGACAACGACTATGTCCAATTTTCATGCTCAGGTAAGAGGTTTTTAGGTTTTGGGTTTTTTTTAACTTTTAGTTACATGTTTTAGACAAGTTTCTGTTTTTTATTTTGCTGTGGGTTTGAAATAAAAAGGTAAGACTATAATGACAATTTTGGGAATATTAAGAATAAATTACTGTCCTGATGTGAACATAAGAGTTTAAATTTCAGATTCTGGGGTGCCTGGGCGACTTAGTTGAGTGTCTCACTCTTGATTTCATCATTGGTCATGATCCCAGGGTTGGGGGATTGAGTCCTGCGTCAGACTCTGTGCTGAGCATGGAGCCTGCTTAAGATTCTGTCTCTCTCCCTCTGCCTCTCCTCCCCTTCCATGCTCTCTCTCTCTCAAAAAAAAAAAAAATATAATATAAAAAAATAAATTTCAGATTCTACTTAATCTCTTTTTTTCTTAGAGATAATGAAATAAGATTCTGTTGTCCTTTTTTGCAAGGATTTATCTTGGAAATGAAAGAAATGTGATGGATGTAGCCATGTATTTTCCAGCCCTTACAGCAGTACTCTTACCTAAAGATCACTTAAAATTATCTTGTTTTCTATCTTAAAAGTGCTTACCAGTGGATCCATCATATAGTAGGTGCTGAGTAAATGTTGGCTGTTAAATATATTTTAGTACAAAGGAATCAGTTAATTCTGCAATTAAGTGAGAAGGTTAGTGTATCAGTGCATTTATTGAGCTAATTTCCTTTTCCTGCCCTTCTCTATGGTATAGAATGTACATTATTTTAGAAAGCAGAGGCAAAATCAAATCCACTGGCTCTTGAAAGTGAATGTGGGCTCATCTAAAAGGTCATTGCCAGGGTGCCTGGGTGGCTCAATTAGGTGAGCATCTGACTCTTGATTTCGGCTCAGGTCATGATCTCATGGTTCGTGGGATCAAGCCCCACATTGGGCTCTATGCTGACAGTGAGGAGCCTGCTTGGGATTCTCTCACCTTCCCTCTCTCTCTCCCCTCCCCTGCTCTCTCTCTCTCCCCTCCCCTGCTGTCTCTCTCTCCCCTCCCCTGCTGTCTCTCTCTCTCTCTCAATAAATAAATAAACAAACAAACAAACATTAAAAAAATAATAAAAGGCCATTGCAATTTGCACCCACTCTCAGATCAGGGACTGCTTGCTTAGGCCAGGAGATCAGCCAATTTTTCAAATTTATGGGTGCTAAAGTTCCCAGTTTTCTAAGTAATAATTGACATTATGCTAGTTTGGAAAGAAGGAAAAAAGTGAAAAAAGTCCCAAAGAGATCTTAGTGATCATGTATTGCAACCTTTCTCACCTTACAGATAAGCAAACAAACATAGATAGGAGTAATTTACTATTTTAAGTTTGGTAGCAGTGTCAGGAGTAGAACACAATCTCCTCAATCTTCATCCAGAACTGTTTTACTTATTCTATTTCTTTTTGTGATATGTGTTTAAGTTACAGTCTTTTACCTTAAATGATAGTCTGGATGTCCAGTCATATCCACATGTCCAAGCCCCCTTCCCCCACTGTATGTTTGGTATATATTCTGTAATATACTATTGTCTGGAAAATACAGTAGTACTTAAAGTTTTAATGTGCCTGTGGGAAGATACTCCTTAATGTAACATGTTTGAGAATCAGAATGTAAATATTCTTTTAGAGCTGAAGGGGAGCTATAGAGCATCTATTATTAGCACTGTCATTTTATAGAATTCTAGAATGGTTAGTAACTTGTCTGAGATTACACCTCTGTCTCGTGGTGGAACTAGTGATAGTATCGATTAGTATCTAGTAATAGTATCTACTATTTAGTCAATAAATAGTTCTGTGCCAAGAACTGCTCTAAACACAAATGTAATAACTCATTTAAGCCTTATTACAATCTAATTTTAGAAATAGGGAGAGAAGAAATAACTTGTCCATAGTCCTTTGGTACTAGATCATTCATTTGTCATTTATTATACGTCTAAGTGCTAGGTTTTATGCTCGGCCTCTTGACTTCCAATCCCACTTATTTTCATTATATCACAAACTTTCTTGCTGCCATGCTATGCAAGTTTATTTCAGTAATCTTTCAAATGTCATAATACATTTGCTTTTCAAATAGCTCCCAATACATTTTCTTTCAAATTAGGAATTTTTTATTAAACAAGAATTTTCATGTTACTGTGTAATAAGTGCTTTTGTTATGAATTAAAATGAGATACTGGGACTCATTAATTGTTCCACTGTGTGGCCAGGTTGTGGGTTGCGGGTCCTTGAAGAGCCACCTACCATTCATTTCCTATCCAGGGTTTTGGTATAATACATGTTACATAGAGGAAACGCTAGGCAGATGCTAGAGTTCTTGGTTACCAGCTGTGGCTCTCGCCCCTATATGATCTGTCAGCTGCAAGGACAGGTTTTACCTCTTTAGCTTTATAGTTACTAGCAGGAAGCTGCCTATGCAAGGTCCATGTTTCACTGCCCCAAGATGCTCCAAATTGAGTCATTCCTGTGGTGTGGGGAAGAATATCCAGCAAAGAGCTACTTTGAACTACTCATTTGGTATTTCTTGTTTTTTTAAGAACGAGGTATCTGAGGAGCGCCTGGGTGGCCCAGTTTTGGTTAAATGTCTGACTTCAGCTCAGGTTATGATTTCATGGTCCGTGGTTTGAACCCTGCATCAGGCTCTGTGCTGACAGCTTGGAGCCTGGACCCTGCTTCATATTCTGTGTCTTCCTCTCTCTCTGCCCCTCCCAGGCTCATGCTCTGTCTCTCTCTCTCACTCAAAAATAAATAAAAACATTATTAAAAACAACAAAATGAGGAAACCAAGGAAGAAGTTGTTTGCTGCCGACTGGGGCAGGTAGCCTTGTGTTTGTTCTTAGGCGCTAGCTATCTGAAACTGAATGGAATCCAAAAGAGAGCAAATAGGAGAGAAATGAGTATACTTTTTGTAGCTTATTTTTATTTCTGGTTTCTTGATTCTTCCCAGTAAACCCCCATCTCTTAACCTAATTTGTGGTATCCCTCCAGGAAATTATTTAACCATTTGTATAGGTTTTTATTTGGGAAAATGCTTTATGAATTACAGAGACTAAGTTATAAACATGTATTTAGAGCTAAACCAGTTTATAACTTGAGCCTTTTCTTGTCCTGAATGTGAGAACCTCTCTTCAAAATTTAATTTGTAGTAATATCTTATAGTCATTGTAGTGAGTTGTGACTGGGTTAGTGTGAATAGCTGCTTGAACTCTGATGTGGGGTGGATGGAAAGAGAAGGGGTCTAGTCAGGGTCTTGCCATTGACCCACTGTGACACTAGCCTGCTACTTCAGCTCTTTGTCTCAGATTTCTCACCTACAAAATAAGGATAATATTATTTAATTCACAAGGCTGTTGTTAGCAGTATTTCATAGACTACTAACAGGTTATACAAAGAGAGTTGTTATAGTGACTTAGTGCGATATTAAAATTTTCCATTTTGTTGAATAGGTGACAACTGACTTCTGGGTGAGGATTCTTAAAAGTGTGTTAATTTATGGTAGGGAGTTCAGCAAGTACTGAAGGTCAAAAATTACCACAAATGCTTTATATACAAATAAGGAGTTCACTGAATTATGATATATGCACACAATGGGATATTATTGAACCATAAAAAGGAATGAAATACAGATACTGTTACATAGTGTGGGTGAACCTTTAAAACATCATGTTGAGTGAAAGAAGCCAGTCACAAAAGGTCACATATTGTATGACTTCACTTACATGAAATACCCAGAATAGGTAAATCTATAGAAACAGCAGATTGGTAGCTGCCAAGACCTGGGGGAAAGGGAAAATTGGGAGTAACTGCTTAATGGACATGAGGTTTTCTTCCTTCCTCCCTCTCTCTCTCTTTCTCTTTCTCTCTCTCTCTTTCTCTCTCTTTCTTTCTTGCCTTTCCTTTATTGAGATTTTCAAAACTTTTTTTCTTAACTTTAATTTTTTTTTTTTTTTTTTTTTTTTTTTTAAGTAATCTCTGTGCCCAGTATGGGGCTTGAACTCACAACTCCAAGATCAAGAGTCACATGTTCCACTGACTGAACCAGCCAGGCACCCCTTTTATTGAGAATTTTAATTGCAATAATTGAGGTAGAACATTATGTTAGTTTTAGTGTATAACTTAATGATTCAATATCTGTATATATTGCAAAATGATGACCACAATAAATTAACAACCATCACACATAGTTGCAGATTTTTTTCTTGTGATGAGTGCTTTTAAGCTCTATTCTCTTAGCAACTTTTAAACATAAAATACAGTATTATTAATTACAGTCACCATGCTGAACATTGCATGCCGGTGACTTACTACTTATCTTATAATTGGCTTGCACCTTTTGACCACCTTCACCCTCTCTTACCCCCTCCCACCCCACTTCTGACAACCACCAATCTTTTATCTGGATCTATGAGCTTGGTTTTGTGTTTTAAGATTCCACATATAAGTGAGATCATACAGTATTTGTCTTTCTTTGTCTGAACTTATTTCAATATATAATAGCTGCAAGGTCCATCTGTGTTGCTGGAATCAGCAGGATTTCCTTCTTTGTTTAATGGCTAATACTCCATTGTATGCTTATATACACCTCATTTTCTTTATCCATTTATCCACAAATGGACACTTACATTGTGTCTTTTTCTGTGTCTTGGCTATTATAAATAATGCTGCAGTAACCATAGGGGTGCATCTGTCTACTCAAGACAGTAATTTCATTTCCATGAGATAAATACCCAGAAGTGAAATTGCTGAATCATATGATAGTTTTATTTTCCGTTTTTCATTAAAATGTTTGTAAAAGATAAACTTCTTTAAGCTTTTGTTAAATTGATTTTTTAAATAAACTTTTTATTGAAGTATATATATATACACAGAATGCACACATTATAAATGCATAGCTTGATGAATCTTTACTAAATGAACACACCGAGATTTTAAAAAGTAGAATATTACTAGTAGCCAGAGCTTTCTCCAAATCCCTCTTTATCACTACTTTGCACCCCACCACCAGCACATACACAAGCACCCAGGCAACTACCTCCTGACTTCAAATATCACAGATAAATTTTGCCAGTTTTTGAACATTTCTGTGACAGAATCAAATAGTATGTGCGTTGTTCCGTGTGGCTTCCTTCCTTTTATCTTTATGTTTGTGAGATTCATCTATCTTGTGTGTAGCAACAGTTTATTTTCTCATTGCTGTATGATATTCTGTTGTATGACCATACCACAATTTATTTGTTCTTTTTAATATGGATGAATATTTGAATTGTTTCCAGTTTGTGGCTATTACAGTAGGGGTGCTATGAATATTTTTGTACATGTGTTTTTGTGAGCATATGTATTTGTTTTTGTTGGCTCTGTATATAAAATTAGAATTTCAGGATCAAAAAGTATGCACATGTTCAGCTTTACTAGATACTGCAGGTTTTCCAAAGTCATTGTACCAATGTACATTCCCACCAGCAGTGTACCACATCTTTGGCTACACTCAGTGGTGTCTGTCTTCCTCATTTTAGCCATTCTGGTGGCTGTGTAGTAGTATCTCATTGTAGTTTTAATTTGTATTTTCCTGATGACTAAGGAAGTCAAGTTCCTTTTTATCTAATTATTGTCCAATTGGATATCCTCTTTTTAAAAGTAACTAGTTTACTCTTTTGCACATTTCCCTACTGGCTTTTTTTTTTCTTCATTGAGTTGTTGGAGTTTTTAATATATTGCGGATAGGATAAGAATCTTGTCAATTATATGTATTGCACATATATCCTCTTACTCGAAAAGGCTTGCCTTTTCACTCTTAAGAGTGCTTTGATGACTAGAAGTTCTTAATTTAATGTAATCTAATTTTTTTTTTTAACGTTTTTTTTTTTTTTTTTTTTTTTTTTTTTTAATTTGTGGGACAGAGAGAGACAGAGCATGAACGGGGGAGGGACAGAGAGAGAGGGAGACACAGAATCGGAAACAGGCTCCAGGCTCTGAGCCATCAGCCCAGAGCCTGACGCGGGGCTCGAACTCACGGACCGTGAGATCGTGACCTGGCTGAAGTCGGACGCTTAACCGACTGCGCCACCCAGGCGCCCGTAATGTAATCTAATTTATAAAGGTTTTTTGTTTTTTTTTTCCCATTTATGATTAGTGCTTTTTGTGTCCTGCTTAAGAAATCTCTGCCTAACCCAGGTCATTAATGTATTCTCTGAAGTTTTCTTCTGGAAGCTTTTATTCTTTTATCTTTTGCATTTAAATTTACAGTTCTTCTGAATAGATTTTTGTATATGATATGAGGTCACCATCAGGGTTCATATTTTTTCATATAAGTACTCAATGGACATGATCATTTATCGAAAAGGCACCCATTCCATGCTACATTGCAATGTCCTCTTAGCCATAAATCAGCTGAATCGTATATATGGTGTGCATTTCTGGGCTCTTTCCGATTTCCTTATTCTTTTTGTCTTAGTTGCTATAACTTTATAATATTTCTTGATATCTAGTAGAGTAAGTATTAATTTTGCTGTTCTTCAAGATTTTCTTGGCTCTTTAGATTTGCGTATAAACTCTATAGTTGTCAGATTCCACAAAAAATCTGCTTAGGATATTGATTGGGATTACATTGAAGTTGTAATTAAGTTTGGGTACAATTGATGTCTTTACAATTTTGAATCTTTCAGTCTGTGATCATGGTATTTTCCTTCATTAGTTTTTTATTTTCTCTCAATAATATTTTTTGGTTTTCATCCTACAGATCTTACACATCTTTTGAGATTCATTCCTAGGTATTTGAGGACTTCATTTTATTTATCACTGTTTTTGAGAACTTGGAAGTTCTGAGTACCTCTTAGAATATGACATTAACACTCATCTTGAGAAACTGAAAATATGTCTTGTACCTTATTTCTCTTTCAGCACCTTTCTTCCCTTTACCTATGGCATTATTGTGCAGCATGCTTATTAGTAGAATCATATAGTGAGGCTATATATTTTGGTGATGTCAAATGAATTAGCCTACATCCTGCCATGTGCATTTGTCTTCACCAAAAGAATTGGTTGAGATAACATTATTGGACTCATGCATGGTAGTATTCTACAGGAGGAAGAAAATGAGGTATCAGTGTTGGAATGTAGTTTCACTTAATATCAACCATAACAAAGACAGGGTGTGGGAAACAAAGCCAAATTCATGTTCTAGTTTGATGATTTGATCATGACCTCTCATTAACTAAGTTCAATAGGTTAGGTTTACTAGAACCTGGTATAGTTGAGAGATAATACTTTTTACAGAGCGGAGGAAAGAAAATCTATAGAGAAGTTTTGAATTTTAAAATTTTGTAATTCACTATCCTTTAATTCCTCTTTCTGCCTTTTATATTCTGAAAAACCTCAGATTTAGTCAAAACCAGTCCAAAAAGCAGTATTCAAAAGATCTAGAAACATGCGAGAAGAGATAATTGAATGAGTTCATAGAGAGGAAGTGTGCAAATCTAACCTTTACTGTTTTTCTTTAATCTTAGTTTGGAAAATGCACTTAGCAGCATTAAAGAAATTGTTGATAGGGACGCCTAGGTGGCTCAGTCATTTAAAGTGTCTGACTCTTGATTTTGACTCAGTTCATGATCTCACGGTTCATGAGATTGAGCCCCACATTGGGCTTTGCCCTTCAGTGCAGAGCCTGCTTGGGATTCTTTTTCTCTCCCTCTCTCTCTGCCCTACCCTGCTTGTGCTATGCGCGTGTGCGCTCTCTCACAAATAAATAAACTTTAAAAAATTTTAACAAAAGAAAAGAAATTCATGATAATGAGTATCTGTAATGAATTAGCACTATTTTTTAGTGGATAAAACAGTATAATAATGTTAAAATATGTATTTTATGTTTCCTTTATTTGTAGTATTGTACTGTGTGCAAATATTGAAGCTTAAAATGTAAATAAAACCTCATCTGTTTCAACTTAAAATAGGTCCTCATATGCCCAAGTTTAGATCAGACCCAGAGAATTAATACTACCAGCAGGGCTGCTGTATATGCTGACATAAAATTGTTACTGCACCTATTCATAGTGCAACCTGATGGTCCTGACTACCAGTGGCTTGTGGAACCCAAACTAAGTCCATCCTCATGAGACTAGTTTGTTTCCTTATCTCCCTCCTTTCCTTCCCTCCCTTCTTCCTAATTTCCTTCCTCCCTGATTAAAATCTGATCAACCAAAATTCATTTGTCCTCAATTCTGTGGAAAGTAAAAGATGACAAATTATGTAACCGTTCCTATGATCTTTATAGTGTTTATCTTTGTAATATTACTCTGTAGTTTTCACAAAAACTCATTTTTGCACCTGTTCAGCCTTTATCCTTGAAACGTGTTAATTTGAAATTTTTTGTGTATATGTGTTTGTGTATACACACAGTGCGCACGCACACACACACACACACGGCAGTGACAGATGATCGAGACCTCCTAGTCTTTGAATTCTTTTGGTTTTAGAATTCTTTTTACTTGTGTAATTATGTTTTCTATCTTCATCTGTATCCTTGCAGGTTGCCTGAAAATTTTAAAGACCATGTAGAATTATAATGTTGTTTTAGTAGGTCATGTCATGTCAGTAGTGTTGTGGCTCTGAGGTTAGTGATATAATGTCAGTCAAAGTGTATGATAAAAGTCTTTTTGAGAACAGAAACATATATACATGGATTTTTGTTGTAAGTTAATAGCCTGTCAGTTCTTTTGCTGCAGCAAACAAAACCTTCAAAACTTAATGGCTTAAAGTGATTTCTCACAATTCTTTGGGCTGTCTGGAGAGTTCTTAAGGTCTTTGTTGGGTTGGCTGGGGCTGAATGGCTTCATTCACGTGTCTGGTGATTGGCAGGTCAGTTGGTCTTAAGAGATCTTGCTTGAATGTCCAGTGGTTGTTGTGCTGTCACCTGGAGTGATGATCCCATTTCTCTCATCATCTAGCAGGTTAGCCTAGGCTCATACACATGGTGGCAGGTGCAGGACTCCACAGAGCAGAAAGAGGGCAATCCCTAGTGCACAAACCTCTGCTTCTGTTGGGTTTGCTAATGTCTGTTGGCCAAAGGAAGTGAAATAGCCAGGCCCAGATTCACTTCTTGATGATAGGACTGGTGCAGTCATGTTGCTTAGAAGTGAGCACACAGGGGCGCCTGCGTGGCTCAGTGGGGTGAGTGTCCAACTTCGGCTCAGGTCGTGATCTCGAGATTCGTGAGTTTGAGCCCGGTGTTGGGTTCTGTGCTGACATTTCAGAGCCTGGAGCCTGTTTTGGGATTCTGTGTCTACCTGTCTGCCCCTCCCCTGCTTGCACTCTGTCTCTCCCTCAAAAATAAACATTTAAAAAAAAGTTTAGGGGTGCCTGGGTGGCTTGGTCGGTTAAGCGTCCGACTTCAGCTCAGGTCATGATCTCACGGTCCGTGAGTTCGAGCCCTGCGTCGGGCTCTGTGCTGACCGCTCAGAGCCTGGAGCCTGTTTCAGATTCTGTGTCTCCCTCTCTCTCTGCCCCTCCTCTGTTCATGCTCTGTCTCTCTCTCTCTGTCTCAAAAATAAATAAACATTAAAAAAAGTTTAAAAAAGTGAGCATACATGCTTGGGAAGAATTTTTGGCCATCATTTGCAATCTCCACATTTGTCCTAGTTTTTCTACCATCTCCATTTTGTTCAAATATTCATTTGATAGTAGGAAGACAAAAAGGCAAGTAAGACAGGAGTTTTATCTGTTAAGGTATAAATGAGGTTTCTTTCTTGTCACTCAGTATTTAATCAGCACATACTCTGAACACTGTAGTTGGAGCTGTGAGAATATGAAAACCAGAGCACTTATCTTCTGACCACCTTTCCCCTCCCCAAACTCTGAATCCTGGTTTTATTTCATCTTGGTTCTGAGTTGTTTGTATCAAATAACTTAGGTCACGATGTTAACTCATGATTAAATGGCTGGTACCTTAATAGTGAAAGTTATTAAATCTGATCTGATTTGTTAAGCTTTGTCCCTCTGCAGAATGAGACAGTTAACATTTGTTGGCTTCTTGCTGGGGTCATTCACTGTTTTAGGCCAGTAAAAATGATTAGATATGCCATCTTTGAACCATTGGCTGCATTTGTATTAAAATTTTATTTTGACCATTTGTGCCTGTCCCATCTTCCTTGAATGCTTAGGAGCAGATCTATGCAAAACATTACTGTAGCAAGTGCCAGGTGCTCTAAATGAGAAAGGGGACTTTTTCCTTTATTGTACTGTTTTAAAAATGAATAATGATATTTTTATCCTAATTTTAGTTGAAGTTACATGGATATTTTTGAAATAGAATGTTGACTAAATGTCATTACCTGTTAGATTTTGATTTGAAAGGATATGCCAGATGTGATGGGGAATGGCTCCCCCTTGTGGCACACTCATTTATGTTAGATTTTAGATTTGCCTCAGTAAGAATGGGATGAGCTTTTTCTTTTTTTTTTTTAAATAAGACTTTCCCTCTCCTTCCCCCTCTCCCCTCAAAACACCCAGCAGAATTGACAGCCTCTTCTGCCCTCACCCCCTAAATTTTTGGTTCTGATAACTATCCTGTTTTTGTGTTTTCTTCAGATTGATGATGATACTAGCTAGCTAGGAACATCTGTAATATCTTCTGTATTTATTATGGCTCACTATTATTCTGTGGAACCATTACTATCTCAGGATGTTGGTAGGCATGCTGAAACAAGTATGAGAAAAACTGGTTTTGAAGCCAGAATAGTTTGTGTAAGGCTGGGTCAAATAAGTTATGTTTACCTTGAGACCTCACAGAAATGCTAATAGTCCCTGTGTGTGGTGAACCTCCCACATGGAAGAGTTTCCGAAATTTATTGGACTGTATAGAATCCTCTTTGCAGGGGCTGGCATATCAAGAAACATATTTTAGGAAGCAGCAAGTTGTTTCACATGAGTCATTCTTCATGTTTTTTTTTTTAATTACTTATTACCATATTTGCTTCTTCCCTTGTAGCCATATTTATACATAAAATAAAACAGTTTTGAGTCCTACGTATTTATTTTTGGCTGCGTTTTTCTTGTCAGAAAGTCTACTTTTTTTCTTTTTGTAAGCAGGCCGACCTCAGAATCATAAGGTCTTCTTTTTGTTCATTTATTTTAAAGATTACTTTTCATGAGGAATGATGAATAGGATTTCGGTTTAAACATGATTTAATTAAACAGTTCATTTCTTGTTAACCAGAACTTCTTAGATTTTGTTTTTGACACTTAAACAGGCATTGGGTACAAGAAGTTTCCTATTCCTGATTTTTTTTTCCCTTTATAACATTTATAAAGAATATGAGAGGGGAAAGGTAAACATGCAATCATGATGGTGGTAGGTTTTGTGGGGGGGGGGGGGCGGTGGTGAAGGGAGCTATAGGGAGGAGATTTAGATTAAAAATATTCCATCTGCTTCTAACAGGCACTTTTTAAAGATGAGCTTAATTTAACTATTTAAATATAAGCAAAAATGTCATTTCTATCTTTTATTGTGTTGTCTTTTGAGTGTACCTAAATTGAGAGGAAAAATATGTGTACTCTTTGTAACAATGCATTTTTCTTTCAGCATATAGGATTTGTTTTAAAGCAGTGACACGTTTTGATATTTTCTAGTAAACTTTTTAACTGCATCAGAAAACTGATGGCTTGACTACTGTTTACTGAAGTGAGTCAAAGCAAATAAAGTAATCTCATATCCAGTGTCATCAGGATGTGATATTTTTCAGATAGGTGGTTTTTCTAGATAATGGAAGCCCATAGTTTTAGGTACCAAGATTTTAATGAAAATACCCTTTTTAAAAGCATATGCAATACAATTTAACTCTGTTTTCAGTCTAGGTTTGTCATTCTGATGCTCTAATGCATGCTAGGGGAGTTGCAAATATGTATGCCTGCTTCTTGTCACCACTCCCCACTTCACATTTGTGATTTCTTATCCTTTATGATTTTAGAGTTTAGTTAGGATTGTGCCTAATGTAGAAACATACGTCAGAAGAGACCCTTTTATGAGTCATGGTTTTATGGCATTTATTTTGGCTCTCCAGAGATTCTTTAGAACCTTACCTGTTTCCTCCCCCTCAACTCCCACTGCCCTTTAGTTACAATTGTTAAATAGATGATTTTTGGAGAGTTGAAGCTTTTTATCTTATGATATTGTAGGTTTAATTTCATTCCATGTAAGAATAGATATTTGCTATGTAGTATTGCAGTAAAATAGGTGTCCTCTAAATCAAGAGGTACTTACATTTTTTTGTGAAAGGTGTGTGGATCATATTCTTACATTTTGTTGTAACCACTTAAGTGCCATCTGTATATTTTATCAAGAGATACATACTTTTTGAATTTGAATGCATTATTATGTGTAATATGCCATGTTTAAAACATTAAATTAGTGATTCCGACTAATTTAGTCTATGTTTGAATATTGGGTTATGAAATTACAAAGTTAAGTGGTATATAATTAAAAGTTATATTACAGTGTATTTTAAAAGATTGCTTTCACAAAATTACTTTTGTGAAATTTTGTAAGTAAGATTTTGATGACTTCAGTTTAATTTTTAAAATGTAGTTTTAAATTTAAATATATTTGTATCCATCGTATTGAGTTATCAGAGTATTATCTTTAATATTTGGAGAATAAATGTTTTAGAAGAAAATTACTGTTTTGTTTTTGAACATGATAGATAAGTATACATAGTTTATATAAAGACCATACTTTTAGTAGAATTTACCTGTGTGGTTTTTTTTTTTTTTTTCAATGTTTTTTATTTATTTTTGGGACAGAGAGAGACAGAGCATGAACGGGGGAGGGACAGAGAGAGAGGGAGACACAGAATCGGAAACAGGCTCCAGGCTCCGAGCCATCAGCCCAGAGCCCGACGCGGGGCTCGAACTCACGGACCGCGAGATCGTGACCTGACTGAAGTCGGACGCTTAACCGACTGCGCCACCCAGGCGCCCCTACCTGTGTGGTTTTAATAGTAGACAAATAGGATGTATTTTACAGTTTTAGCACATTTTGGTGAAAAGGAGAGAGACCTGTACTTTTATTATAGCAAATTATGTATATAAGTAAATTTCATATATAATATATATGTATTTTGCCATGAGGTGACAAGAACTATAAAGATTCAAATACAATATTTAAGATTATAAGCTGACGACTAGAGTCTATATTACTTTACTCTTGAAAATTTAGTTTTTCCTAATTATCTTTTGAAATATTTATGACTTATAATAGGACCATATTTTAAAACATCATCAAAAGATATAGCCTCTTTTTAGGTGGCCTCAAAATAGAAATGGTGGGAGGGGGACTCAAGTTTGTTCTAATTTATTTAATGTATTATGTTAAAGTTTTTAATAGTTTTTAATTAGTCTGTACTAATTTAGATGTGTTTCGTTTTAGTATATGTGCTGCCAAAGCGAGCACGTTTCATTTTAGTTTTAAACAAACAACAACGTTTATAACTTAGAAATTAATGTAAAGGTAATTTGAAATGAGATGACTAGGTCAATATGTTCCTTTCAATTAATAATCATTCTAGGCTAAGATAACATCTGGTTAACATCTGGTTAAGTCAGTTAGTGAAGTACTTAAGTTATAAGATAAGACATTATCATTTGTCTTTAATATTATCATCCAAGAAGCTTTACCCATTTTTTCAGTTACTAAATGATACATTTTTACTTAACATTTAAACACAGAAATTATACTCTTAAGAGGGCTGAATGTTAAATTTGTTAGTAATTAGTTCTGGTTTTCTGATTACTGTATTTATCTCATCTTCTCTATAGTTTAATAATGCTTTTAGTAGGTTTTTGTTTTTTGTAGGATGGAAGCAATTTGAATTGCATGGCAACTGCTAGGTAGAACTCAGAAAACTACCTCAGTTATTTGCGAAAAAAATTATTTCAAGTATAGTAAGACCTGTTTTTACCTATTACATAAATTGTTACGATTTCATATTTACATTTCCTCAGAGAAGATTATCTTTGATTCCCAACATTCACATTAAAGAGCATTCTTTCTTGGTGTTATCTTTTATATGCACACATTTAATTTTTGCACTTGGAAAGAAAGTCCAGTGGACCACCACCCATTTGACTTTTCTTGAAAAGTATGTTCAAAGTGCCTATTTCTTTAGGAGAGCTCATAAATTGAGTTGTGCTTAGTATTTTAGAAGAATTTGATTGTTGAAGATTCCTCCTTCCCAAATTATTTAGTTGATCATTGAGTCACTGCCCCAATTATTCAGTTGATTGTTGTTGATATTGTGATGTCGTAGAATGAACAAGCTGGGTGGCAAAGACTTCCTTGATTTTGGCTTTGTTAGTACTAGTTAATAATTAGAAAAGTTTTTTTAATGTTTTATTTATTTTTGAGAGAGACAGAGGGAGACAGAGGGCGAGTGGGGGAGGGGCAGAGAGAGAGGGAGACACAGAATCCAAAGCAGGCTCCAGGCTCTGTGCTTATCAGCACAGAGCCCGAGGAGGGACTTGAACTCACAAACTGTGAGATCATGACCTGAGCCGAAGTCAGACGCTTAACCTAAGACTTAGCCACCCAGGCGCCCCAGAACTAGTTAATGATTTAGATGAGTTATCTGAGTTAAACAAATTAAGGAGATTTGAGGCACAGAACTTTGGTTTGAAGTGGAAATATTATTATCTTACTGTGACTTTTACAGGTCAAATAATGTATTTCAAAGCACTTGGAAAACTTGAGTTTTGCACTGTAGGTCTGATTTCACTGAATGGCCATGAGGTCTGTTAATACAATCATATGCAGATCCAAAACTGAAGCCACAAACTCAGAATCACCTAATAGAATTAATGTTATGTCCGTTCTGGTAAATTTGCTTAATTTTGAATTGATAATAACCTTTAGCTTTGTTAGACTACATTACAGAATGCACACTGATGACTAATTTTCTTGTGGTACTGTTAGTACATGTAACCATCTAGAACCTCTAGAGTACAGTCAGATCTTAACATTTAGCTCTCTCAGTATTGAAGATGCTAAGAACTTTTGGGATACAGGAAAAAAGATGAAGTCATGAGTACAAAATGGGGACACAGAACTTCCAATTTTTTTTTAACTTGAGGATTGGAAGAGTGTGTTACGGTTCTAAGAAGTGACTTTTTGACAGTTAATCAAAACTTAAACTTGGAATTCTGGTAAATAAACTTATTAAGGAATTAACGTATCATTGTTAATTGCTTTTGCTGATTATAATAAAAATGAAGTGAAATTCTCTAGTATTTGAGTCAAATTAATCTATTGTGATGGAATTTTTGTCATCTTTTTTTTTTTTTTTTTTTAATATGGGGGTGGAGGGCTTACATTCTTGGGTACATAAGACTATCTGTGCCATCTGTGATAATAGGAATTTGATTTGTGATGTGAATATCTTTTAAGAGTGTATCCATGATGTGACAAAAGCCTAACCATTCCAGGTTTGCCTCTTGAAATATATAGGACTTTGAATTTTAAAACTGCCATAGACCCAGGCAAAGTGAGATACTTTGATCTCCCTAAATTTAGTGCCCACCAAAGCTAATCCAGAGATGAAAAAGATAATTAGGATTTTGCTTAAAGTTTATGAAAGGAAGTTGTTTTGCCTTATAAAGATTTTTGTTTACTCCCATTAGGATATGAAACGGCATAGATTTCTTTGCAGGATTTAAATGTGCTTGTTAGAATTCAAGTACCAAGATTCTTGAGGTGTGGGTTGTTTTACTTCACTTGATACTCGAATGCCGCCCATTTGCTAGCATTGTGCAGGTGGCTTTATAGCTTTATATAATTGTTAAGTGTTCTTCAGCAATCTGAGGTAAATCATTCCACTTAAGGAAACTAAAACTCAAGGAATTTATGTGATTTCTGAAGGTCACATAGCTGGTAGATAGCAAAGGTAGAGTTGGAACCTAGGACTCCAGATTCTCAATCTCTAGTAGTTTTTATCAGAGTTAATCATAAAAATAAACTGGATCCTAGGTAATAATGTATGATCTAGAAGGGAAAATCATTCCTGGTGGCCTTTCAGACATATAAACCACGGGTATCGGATAAATGTAACATTTCAGGGGGAAATTCCAATAAAAAGATATGAGCCATTTAGGAAAAACTGGTATACAACTTTTTAATATAATTTAATTGGCCTTATAGATCATATAATTAACTGTATTGTGAGAAGTTAGTGTCTAGAATTATGCTGTTGATCTCATCTGTGGTTTTATAAGCAGTGTGTAGAAATAGCTAGAGAAGGTAAAATAGCTTGCCTTAGTATGGATTTTTTTTCATGCTTTTTTTTTTCTTTAACTGTTTGTAAAGGCTTTTGTTTTGTTTTGCTTACCTCACATTATGTTCTTATGTTCTCAGACAGTATAATTTAGTGTTACAGAATGATAGTAAACATTATCTTATGTGTAACTTTTAATTAAATCCATATCCTTCAGGTAAAAAGAACATATTCTCACGGTACTTACAGAGCTGGCCCAATGCGACAGATCAGCTTGGTGGGAGCAGTTGATGAAGAAGTGGGAGATTACTTCCCTGAGTTCCTTGACATGTTGGAAGATTCACCATTTTTAAAAGTAAGAGAAAACAGTATCAAGCAGTCTAAATCGTGGGTGTCACTTTCACACTATGGGTGACACAAATCATGGTTGTTTCAGAAATAGAATTCTTGTGTAGTGTGTGTGCACGTGACCTCTCAGGTACTGATTATAATGGCAGAGCTAAGTGGTGGACCAGAGTAACATTTGCCTGTTGCTCCCACTTGAGGAAATTAGGTTCCATCCATTTGTCAGCTTTGTATCAACTGAGTACCAGAGGATTTAAAGTACAGGAAGGATGCCTACAAATTAAGTGTTTAGGACAAAGTAATGGCAGTTTGGCATTGTGGAAAACTGGCTTGGGAGATTATAGCTCTGTATTTCAATCTTGGCTCTACTTGCCTGGGATGGGCAAGCCATTTAAACTTTCTGGACTTCAGTTTCCTCATCCATAAAACATTGCATTTAGACTATGTGGCTTTAAGGCCCTTTTAAATTTTTTAAATGATTACTAGCCAGATTTATTTTTTCAATAATCTCTGCATTCTAGAAAATATTTCTTCTTGTGGGCTGCTGGGACTGTCCCACCGAGAGAGAAATTTCTGAGCTGTGTAGTTCTTTCATCAGTAATTTAAAGGTCAGAATATGACAGGATCCCTTTATCTCTAATATTTGCTACATAATTCGCTGTAGATAGCTTCTTTTTTCACTTTCTTGTTCCATTTTCTAATCTATGTGTGTATGCATATCTTTTCTAGCTTTTTCACTCCATTCCATTCCCCTTATATTTTTTTTATTCCTTTACTAGTGAAATCATGGAATTTGATTGCATTTATTTTGAGTGGTATTTTTAAAATGCGTAATTTAGGGGTGCCCAGGTGGCTTACTTGCTTGAGCATCCGACTCAGTTTTAGCCCAGTTCGTGATCTCACAGGTCGTGAGTTTGAGCCCCGTGTCAGGCTGTGTGCTGAGCTTGGAGCCTGCTTGGAATTCTCTCTCTCTCCCTCTCTACTCTCCTTCTCTCGTTCTGTCTCAAAATAAACTGTAAATTAAAAAAAATATATACCATTATTTAAACATCATTGTTTCAGATTTTAATTTTAAAGGCAAATGAGCTAAATGCATTCTTTCAGGGGAAATTTCATGTGACAATCCTCCCCTTTCTTGGAAATGATAGGATAAATGTTTGTTGTTGTTTTTTTTTAAATACCATTTTCACCATTCCCAGGACAATGGCCCTTAGACATTTTTTTTCTCTCTTTTCTTTAAAAAAAAAAAAAAAAAAAAAAAAAGTTGCTTTTAGACCAGCAACCTCTTCAAGCAACTACTAAACAGAAATAAGTTTTGACTTTGGTTTGGTTTTCCTTTTCGTTTTGTTAGGTTTTGATGATAATTATTCATAGAGGTATCTTTTTTTTTTTTTTTTTTTTTGAGATGCCTAGTTTTTATAACTCAGTTCATTTTTATGGATTCTCATGGAGAACACTTGCTTATTTTGCCGGCTTATTAACATCATATGACCCTTTTATTTGGTAGAAGGAGGAATAACAGATGATGAATGTAGTAAATCATATTCTGCCAGGGTTAGAGGAGAGAACCATCTGAGAATAATTACTCTTGATATGTTTGAAATAGAATTTTTTGAAGGAAAATGTATAAATACATAGGAATATATTCAATATAGGTATGTGTTTTAAATGTATAAGTATAAAGGTATATATGAAAGTTTGTCAAGGGGGCAGTATTCTTTAATGTATGTTGGAAGATGCATTTTGAAAATAATTGGTTTCTGTGTAACTCTTTGCCTCTAGTGTACACTGCCATGGGGGACACTATCTAGTCTAAAATTAGAGAGTCGAAAAGACAGTGATGATGGTCCCATCATGTGGGTGCGCCCAGGAGAACAAATGATCCCTGTGGCCGATATGCCAAAGTCACCTTTCAAAAGGAAAAGGTATGTTGAATACAAATTTTTATTGCCAGGGATAGATGTCTGTACACTGGGTGTGTGTGTGTGTGTGTGTGTGTGTGTGTGTGTGTGTGTGTGTGTTTGTTGGAAATTGGAGAAAGAAGGAAGGGAAGGTTTAGAGCATACTTTAAATGTAAATTCAAAAATGGCTACACGTGCTGATTAATTTTTTTTTATAAAGTATCAAATATAAATGAGGCTTGAGTAATGTAGGCAAATTACAATAAATTGTAAGTAGGAATGGGAAAAAATGTCATTCACAACAAAGACATTATAAACTATTTTGGAATAAATTTAATAAGAAATATTCAGAACCCATATTAAGAAAACTAAAACATCTCCTGGAGGATATAAAATAATAAACTAAATAAATGGAAAACCCTACTGTGTTCTAGATTGGATAAAAATGAGTGTCTTTTGAAATTTTTAGCATTCCAGTTGGACTCACACTTCCAGCACTGGATTTAATGATTTTAAAGTTCAGAAGGAAGGATAAGTAAAGTCAACAAATTTCCAAGAAAACTGTGAAAGAGAAGATAAGTGAGGGGGCCTTGTATTACTCGATATTAAAAATTATTGTAAAGCTCAAAAACATCACTGGAATACAATAGAGTATCCAAATAGATCAAAATATGTTGAGACCTTAATGTATGAGATGGATGGGAAAAGGAAGATTTATTTAATGAGTAATGCTGGCATAATTGAAGTCCATTTGAAAGAAAACAAAACCATAGCCCTTATCTCAAACCCTTATCAAGAAGTCAGAGATTTGAACATAATAGATAAAAAATTAAAATAAAAGAATAAAAACTTTAAACCTAGGAGTAGGTTTAAATAAGATAGAATAAGATAGAAAATAAGAAAGAAAAGATAGAAATAAGATAGAAATAAGATAGAAAATAAGATAGAAATAAGATACAAATACTATCTAGTATTATCTAGTATAATAGTAATACTATTTGTGAGAAAAAAGACATGAACAACAAAGTTCAAAACCATGATAGACTGTACTAAAACATTTATATTGTGTGCCAGACTAAAGTTAATATACAAAAAGCATTCCCAAATTCACAACAAAAATGTAACACAACCCAGTAGAAAAATAGGCTTCAGCCAGTTACATTAAAAGAATCATGAGATACTATTTCTACCTATTACATTGGCAAAAAAAAAGTATTAGAGGCTGGGAGGTATGAGGAAACAGAACCATTTATATATTGTTGGTAGAAAGGTGAGCTGCTATAACCATTCTGTGAAAGTAATTTAACAATAGCTCATGAAGTTTAATGCATATATACTATTTGATCCAGCACTACTACTTTTGGGAATCTGTCCTAAGAAATGAAATCACCAAAGGTAAATGTATAAGAATGTTAATTTCAGCATTCTTTGTAGTGAGAAATAGACTGTGAAAGCCTCTCCCCAGAACAGTGCAGATATACACAGAATTTTACATGTGATTTAAGGGAGTTCACCAGCCCTCTGAGGAAACTGCCTGCCCTCAGGGATTAGAATCCATGTATATGTGATGATTGTATATCACGTAGTAGTCTGACCAACTAATAACAATATTGCCCAAGGCACTGTGCTAAATGTTTCATATAAAGTTTTAATTCATTAGAATGTGGTGTTAATGACACTAGAATTGTAGGCTTGAAAGCCTGTTAGCTTTCCACAGGAATTATCATCTAGCTTTCTGGCACCTGTAGAACATAGTCACAAAAGGCAAAAAAGTATGTTGTAGCATCACATGTGTGTGTGTGTGTGTGTGTGTGTGTGTGTGTGTGTGTGTGTGTGTGTTGTAATACAAGAGTGCACAAAGAGCAGTGGTAGTAGAGATGGACAGTGGGAAATTAGAGAACTAATAAGAAAGAGTGATTCTAGGGGTTAAGTCTAGGATGAGAGGAGAAAATTATGGGGGCAATCTGGATTTGTCTCTGAAAGCAACAGAAAACCACATAGGAAGATAAACAAGATGATGACTCCCAAAGAAATTGTTCTCACCCTTTTCCCCTTTTGCAGCAAAATTAGAGGGTTTTTGCATTGAATGAGACTAAGTAGCAGCTTCTGTATGCTTATCTAGGTGAGCCATAGGGGAATGCAGGTGGATGTCCTTTAAGAGGGAGCTAAGGTTTTCCTTTCTGCCTCCAATAAATCATGCATGTTTTGTGGAAGTACTTACTACTTGGTATTTTCTTCCTATTTATTTGTTAGTCTTTCTCCACTGGAATATCAACTCCTATGAAAGTAGGGAACTTGTCTGTTTTATTCACTACTGTCTTGTTCACTAGCTGCAGTGCCTAGATAGCACCTAATATACAGTAGGTATTCTATTAATATTAACCCATTTTTGAAAGTTACCTGTTTGTTCCAGATAATATATCTTACATTAGCCACGTGATTTGAATGAGGGGCATGGTTCTACAGATAAGACCCAAACCTCAGGTAAAGATTCTGGAAGGGAACCTGGGTAAACCACAACATCTATGATTTAGTTGTTTATCCACCTTACAGTGGCCACTTTTGTGAAGACTGTTAGAAAAAGGAGGGGATTATATGCATTTTTGTTTGTACTTGTTCATTTTAAAAATAGAACTTGATTTGGGAACAGGTGATGTAAAATTTCCTTTTGTCTGAATTATGTAATTACTAAATCCTTGATGGCAGTTAAGCCTCAGGACATCAATACAAATGTTTGAAGGCGATTAAGCTTTAATATGTAGGCCAGCCTCTTTCCCCACCTCCTCTATTTATCTTCCTTCCTTCCTTCCTTCCTTCCTCCCTCCCTCCCTCCCTCCCTCCCTCCCTCCCTTCCTCCCTTCCTTCCTCCCTTCCTTCCTTCCTTCCTACCTGTCTATCTTTGATTTTATTTTAACAGAACTACCAATGAAATAAAAAACCTGCAGTACCTACCTCGAACCAGTGAGCCCCGTGAGATGCTCTTTGAAGACAGGACAAGAGCCCATGCAGATCATATAGGACAAGGTTTTGAACGACAGACTACAGCTGCTGTTGGAGTGTTGAAGGCTGTGCACTGTGGAGAGTGGTATGTATTAACTACTGCTTTTTCTTTTCTTTTTCTTTTTTTTTGACTGCTGCTATTTTAATGAAAGGTTTTTGGGTTCTAAAATTTTTCTTGGGAAGTTTCTCAGTAATTCTCCTTCCTGTGGGGAAAGAAAGTTCCATTTTTCTCTGTATTTGTATGACTAATTGTATGACTGCACTAAAATTTTTTAATTGTTAGAATGTGCTTTTACTCTTTTGGGTTGGACCATAATAATTTGATTTTCTAAGTGATGAGAAGTAAAAACAATTGCCTTAACTAAGGTTAAAGAAAAACTAAGGTTCACTTGGTGCTTACTGTGTCATCATTGTCCCTGATGATCTTACCCTACTTTCCCTGTGTATCAGTGTAATGTATAAGTTGTAGATTTTCTCTTTATCACTGGTTTTTAAAAATCTGTTTATGATTTGCCCTGGTATGATTGTTTTGTAGTTCTGTTGCTTGGAATTTCATTTCAAAATCCATTTTTTAGCATGTTCTATAAAAATGTATTTGTATATTGCTACTTAATTGACGAATTTGGGGATTTTTTAGAATTATAAAGACACTGTTAATCCTCCGCAAATAGAGTGGTAATAGTTCAGTAGCACTTTTCTAGTGAATGTCTCTTAATTTATTGAGTGACTTAGGAATTTTACACATAATTGCGGTTATATATGTCTTTATTGAAAGTATTCTCTTCTCATATTTACCTCTAATTTTTATTTAGTAATTTCGTCTTTAGCATTTAATTTGCTGAAGTATTAACCTTCAAGATAATCCCTTACTTTTTTGATTTCTATAATTAACCAATTCAAATTATTTTACTTTTTCAAAATACGGTTATACATAGCTATAATAAAATGAAGCGAGTTGTTCTACTTATGTTTAAGCCAAAACTCATGGTTTTATCCCTTTGTTTAAATATGTAAAGTGGTCTTTACATATTTAAACATTTTGACTTTATTTCTAAGTACTTTTGTTTTGACCATAAAATTTAATAAGGACTTAACTGAGTGAAACATTAATGGAAGATTCTTCATTGTTTCATGTTTTTGTAGGCCTGCTCAACCCCGAATAACCAAAGATGTAATTTGTTTTCATGCTGAAGATTTCTTAGAAGTAGTTCAACGAATGCAGTTAGATTTACATGAACCTCCACTGTCCCAGGTATATCTTTAACCATTATTGTCTTCAGTTTAATTTTTATTGTGGAAAAGACTTACTGGTATTTCTGTCTCTTTTTTTAGTGTGTCCAGTGGGTTGATGATGCAAAACTTAATCAACTGAGGAGGGAAGGCATCCGTTATGCCAGAATTCAGCTGTATGATAATGACATTTATTTTATTCCAAGGAATGTTGTTCATCAGTTCAAGACAGTTTCAGCTGTATGCAGTTTAGCATGGCATGTTCGGCTCAAGTTATATCACTTAGAGGAGGACACTGTACAGAATACAGCTACTCATGAAACAGGCACATCACCAGATACCACATCATCAGTTCTTGGACCTCACACTGACCACATGCTTTGTGCTATAAGCAAAACCTCCTTGGATTCTAATTTTTCAGACAAACTTCATTCTAAATCTGAACTGCAGCAGATTAAACATGAACCTATTCCATCTGTAAGAATCAAGGAAGAACCTGTGAATGTTTATATTCCTGAAAAGACTAGAGCACCGAATATGGATGGCAAGAATGTTAAAGCAAAATTGGATCATGTTCAATTTACAGAATTTAAGATTGACGTGGACTCTAAATTTGAAAATACCAACAAAGATTTAAAGGAAGAATTATGTCCTGGAAGTCACATAAGTCTAGTTGATACAAGACAACCTAGTTCAGCACATTCAAATCAAGATAGAAAAGATGATGACATTTTGTGCTGAATTTGTACATACCATTTACAATTCTTTTTTTTTTTTTAAGTTAATAATGTAATAAAGATTCATGAATTCTGAAAGCAAGCCAAGGACTTGCTCCTAAGTCTGTTACAAAATAGAGTTTATGTAGCTTTGTAACATTCCTCAGTGCCTGTCCATAACTGTGAAGTATCAAAGCACTTAGGGCCAGATGCACTGTAAACATTACAGGTTTAAACAAAAGGAGTCTTTAAAAAAATCATTTGATTTGGAATTGTAGGTTTTAGAATAGAGCTGACATTAACATATATATATATATAACATATATATATATGTTACATATATATATGTATACATATGTATGTATATATATGTGTATATATATGTATTAACATATATATATATATATTTTGTAATATGAGCCAGAATTCTTTTTTGACAATTTAAAGGCTTTTCCATAGAGCTTATTTATACCAATTTTTTTTTTCATTTTACTGTGTCAGCACTGTAGTGTAAATAGCTTTTAAAAAATCTTTTTAGTGTGATTTATACTGAAATGTGAGCCACTTAATAAAGGTTCATAATAATAAATATGTTTTCTGTTGGGTCTGCAAAAAGACAAACTGACAATTCAGTTAAATCATTTGATCTATTATGTTTCTGCTGGTGTATGCATTTAGAGTGGTAATGGAGTGCAATGTACGTATTCAAATCTAGTGAATATTTAAATTCTCCACACTGTGTAAGCATTTTTAAAACCAAGGTTCAGTTATGAAAGCATATTTATATACGTGTGTATGTATGGGAATATATATATATGTATATCATATTTTGCATAACTTCTTAAATTGCTGAATAAGATGAATATGTGAAACTTCCTAGCCTCACTCCCTGGAATATGTTTTAAAATATTTATATTCAACATTAAGAAAGCAGTTTAGGTAATAGAAACAGTTTTATAAAGTTGGGAGAAACAAGGTCTGTTAGTGATATCTAACTCTTCTAACTAATGAAGTTTTGTGGCCAGATTGCATAGCCCTAAGGTAAATTTTCTCTGTAGTGTGTGGAATAAGTTGAGAAAATTTTCTTACTAATCAGCATCTGTACTATATATACTTCATAGAAGCTGAGTAAAAATCTTTAGTTACAGAATGTTTAGTTGTGAGCAGTTAAAATCCTTTTTTACATTTTTCTTGCAGACCAGGAGGAAAATACGACAAATACAAAATCGTAAGGGCAATGACTCAGCTGCCATACAGAGATAGAACTAACAAAATAAGATGTGTTACCTCATTTTTCTAAGGATCCTTCTCCCTACCTTAGCAGGTAAACAACTTAGAGTACTTTTTTTCCCCCCAAAAAAGCTCTAGAAAGTAAAATTAGGGTAGAAACATGATTGCCAGTGCCTACGTAAAGCTTAAAACAAATCTCTTCAGTGATGGACTTCAGCACTATTTGAGACTGCTTCCACTACTGTAATTGAAAGTCAAACAAATGTCTTTAATGTATGCTTTGATATAAGGAATTCTACTCATTGCAGATCAATTTTATTTACCTTTGGTATTTTTCTGGGCTCTTACTTTGGTTGATGACTTTTAACTGTGGTTCTTTTGGGCTAGTGTTGCTATTTAAATTGTTTCTGTCCCAGCCTTATTTGTGGTACCCATAAAACTGCTTATCTTTCTGGTTAGGGAGAAAAAATAATTGCAGCAGTGATATTTCTGGCTCACGGTTTAAAAGGGTAGGCAAATATTGTAGGAAATCTCAGTGGTTTACAGGAAATCAGTATGTTTGTAACATAGGAATTTTCATGGGATAAGGAAGGTATAAATCATGATAATGTAAATAGGGATTTTGTTTTATACGTTACTGCCTTAGCCTGCTCTTCACCACTTAAATCTTCTCTTTTAAGCTAAATTTATCGTTTGCATCTACCTTTTGGATACAAAAGTTAGTAACAAACCAGTATTGAGAAGTAGGAGAGCATGTGGTTAAAATGTTTTTCTGTTTTTCTTTTTTTAATTGAAGGGTGATATATTTAACAATGTTTTCGTTTCAGTTTTCCAGTAGTATACACATAGATGCATGAGATCATACAGTAATAAAATGTCTTTAGGGTATCCGTCCAAAACATTATGAGCCTTAAACTTTTAACTAAAAGACGTATCTAAAACAACCACAGTGGTTGCTTTTAGGTATAGTTTCTTTTATAAATACTCAAAACTTGTCCATATTTTGAAAACGTAATGTTTTGTAAAATGCATACATTTCTCTGGAAGTGAAATACAAATCACTGGGCTCAGATTTCAAGATATAGCCTTGTCACCTTGAATAATGCTATGTTCCTTGTCTTACGGGTTATAATTTTAAAATCCTCTTCAGATGCAATCTGAGAACTTTCTGACTACCTTTGTTACACACAAATAACTTCTATTTCAATATTGCATTATATTAATGGTTTCCTAGTTAGTACATTCCAGTTCTTTATCTGAACACAAGTTTGTTAGGTTTTTTTGTTGTTGTTTTGTTTTGGTTACTTCCAGTTTGTTGGACCAGAATAATAAAGCACTTAAGATGTAGTTTCTATATGATCTTATGCTATATAAACAGTGATTATGTAAATTATTAAATTGATACACAGACCTTTAAAAAAATAACTAAGGTACCTCAGTGGTGTCTGCTACAGTGCTTTTTTTGTTTGTTTGTTTGTTTCAATTACTTTTGTTCATACCCTTTTAGCTAAGAAGTAGTATCTTTTCCATACTCAGGTTAGCTGGTTAGCTAGCAAAAGAATTAAACATTTGTGATATTTAGTTGAAAACTTTACTAAAGCCATATTCATTTTCTCCCTTGTCCCTAAAGCTGTTGACCTTAAATAAAGATTAGGTTGATCTCGCACAACACTGTGTATGTGTGTGTATGTGTGTGTATGCATGTGTGTAAGATTATTGGAAATATTATGTTTATTCCCACATATATCCATTTTTAATCCATTATATAACTTGGGGGAGTTGGGGCCAGGGAAGGTAGGAAAAATTTTATTTCTTTTGTTAGGTCTTCAAGGTATTTCATTAGTGTTCCTGAGTGAAACAGTTTTTTCCCCAAATACTTATGGCAGGTAAGATCATGTTTGTAAATAATAGATTAGCACTGTTTTGGTAAATTTGCATTCAGGTATTTTGTTGGACAAGTTCATTGTCATGTAAAGCAAATATCTAAAAATTCATTTTACATTTAGCAAAGATGCAAGATTTGTTTTTAGAGTTTGAGAGGAATTTTCCTTGTCTTCCACCTTTCAATAAATACTAAAATTGATAACTGTAATCTTTTTACCTTTGTTTTGTAATTATTTTCTTATATTTGACATTTTATTTTCATCTTGTCATCTTTAAAAGTTCTTGTTTCTCTGTCTTTAGCCAAAACCATAAGATCTTGAATTGCAATTTGAAAATCTTTTTTTTTCCTCTTAAAACTTAATTATCAAAAGTTGATTCATGCCAACTTTAAAATACTGAGGATTACTTTAAGACTGCTAAACTAGTTAGGTATGGGTGACAGGATGATGGGCTAAATTACTTCAGTTCCCTCTAGACTCTCTTTCCCCTGAGGGGAGGTCAAAAGTGCCATTGTTTTCCAAATACTTTTAAGCTGGTAAAAACTGACATGTTGGGTTTTAGATCTTCAGAGTGGTAGTAGAGCTCTTGCTTAATCTTTCTCCCACCTGATGTAACTAATTTGATATGTAAACAGAATTTTGGTTTTTAGAATGCCTTGTCTATTTCATGAAAGACTTATGTTTGGCACTGACAGTGTATCTCAGATAAGATAATTAAGAGGACAACTAGGGAGAAGTGTAAATCTCTATCTCTGCTCTGGCTTTTCTGTTCTGTGACATACTGCATAATGCAGATGGAACGATTGCTTTTTAGAATGTCAAGCACAAGAGGCTAAAAGCAGTGATGTCTTTTCTTTTTTAAGTTTACAGAGGTTGTATATCATATCTCTACTAGGTTGTATATCATATCATATTCTCTACCAGGGAAAGGAGGGGGAAAAAAAACATTCTGCATTTCAGGTTATCTTCCCTTCTAGGACTTTAGACCCAATCAGGAAATGCGAATGAGCCAAGAATAAAATGTGGGCATATAGAATATATGTTAACTAGAAACGAAGAGGACAACAAAGACATACTACTATGTTTTTTACTATTATCTGCCTTCCAAGAACTGCACTATCAAAATAAGAGAACTCTGGATCCTTCTACACATTTTAAAATTTAGGATTTATACATCTTGTGTGTTTTTAAAATGTTAAATCTATATAGTTTCCTATAAAATTCATTGCTTTTGTATTACTTAACACTACTAGGCAGATTCAGAGACAAGTCAGTGTAGCTGCAAATATTTTGCATAATGTAGTGTTTAAAATTTTATTTGGACAGGCAGTTCCACATCTTCCCTCTACACCCCAAGTGTCTTCTTTCTTTGAAATTTTGTTTTTAACTGAGTCAGACATTTATGTGAAAAATCTCATCTGCCTTCTTAAAAAAAAAACAACAAAAAAAAACCACACACTTTTCAGTCTGGCTTTTGTTTATACTATTGTTCCATCTTCCTGACAGTTCTTGGAAATCTCTGTCTGCCTTCATTTCCTCATTTCACTCCAATTTTGTTTTAAGCCTCAGATTTAATCACCCTGCTGAAGTGGTTCTCTCAAAGGTCACCGTTTGACTGCCAGATTCAGTGGCTTCACTTAATACTTCTGTTTAATCCTTGAAGCACTTGTAAACAATCATTTACTCCTTAAAACTCCGTACTTTTGACCTAACTGTTCTGCTTTGCTTTTCCATTCCTTTGGATGTCTTCTTTTGCCTATTCACTATTTAAAGCAGTCTCCGGTTCCTCAGGTCTCTATACTCTGTCCCTGAATTATCTTCATGACCCCATGACTTCACTCAGCCTTGGATTCTCACTGCAGCTCTAATGATCCCTGTAATCAAATCTAAATTCTTCTCCCTTGCCCCCAAGCATTAGCTGTTCCGTCCCTCCTAATTTGGTTATTGGCGTCACTATCTCTCTACCTAGTCATCTCACAGTAATCAGAATTCTCTATCTTTCTTCTAACTATATACAATGTATTGTGAGATTTTGTCTTGGTCCCAGAAGTAGTTTTATAATTTGTCTACTTCTCTTGTTACAGTAGATATTTAGCCATAGTAGATGTTCATCTCACCTGGACTCTTAAAATAGCCTAAAATGTTCTAGGCTGACTGCAGTCTTCTGCCCTTATCCCCATTCCAATCCATTCTTTCTTACTACCAGATCAATCTTTGTAAGACAAACAATGATTGTTACTCTTTTGCTTAGAAATATTCCATAGCTCCTTTCCTAAATAGAAGCCAAATGCTCATCATTGTACCAAAAAGCCTTCATGATATGGCCCTTCCTTTCCAACTTCATCTGTTGTCACCTTCCATTAACGTGTGTGCCCAATTTTCAGATTTATCTGGTGCCAGTACTTGCCATTTCCCTTGTGTACTTTTAAAATTCTTTGCCTTTGCTGGGGAAATCTCTGCTTGGAATATAACACAGTGAAATTTTACTTATTTTTTTCGAAATTCTAGTTAAACATCTCTTCCACATGTCATGAATTTGTTCCATTTGTGCCCTTATCCCAAAGTCGGTGTAGAACCATTTCTTCCCTCTGCTTCTTGTGTTCCTTTGTGCATATTATTTAGTGTACATATTAGTTAAGTACATGTTGGGCTCTGGCTAAACCATAAGCTAGAAGTTACATTTTCTTTTCCTTCTGTATCCTCAACATCCAATATATACACTTGGTATTCAATAAATATTTGAAGGAACCTTAACTGTTGTACCTTTACTGGGAGTGGGAAAAACAAATTATGTAGATTTCTACTAAAAAGTCTGTCTCTGACTAATTCATAATGTAACTCCAGAATTGCAATAGAAAGAAAAGTGAGGAAAATTAGATCAGCAGGCACTATAAAGAGACCAAGTTTCTATTTTGTACTATGGTCTTACAAATAAAGTGTAAGAAGCGACCTGTTAAATATCTGGGCCCATTGAGCAATGTGGAGGAAGTAAATATTGTAAAGATCATTAAACCTGTAAAATCCAACTTTTTTCCTTCAACCAGACATACATTCATTACAAATTAAGGATAGATTTTAACTAGACCTAAAATGATTAAAATTGCAAATAATCATATAAGAAGCAGTCTGAAGCAGATTTTTAACTGTTGCTAAGTCTTGCTTGGCAAGATAAAGTCTCCCTATTGATACTGTAAATATTCAAAAATTGAAAATTTTGAAGGTGATAACATGCACTAGTGTTTTTAGTCTATATCCTTCTGTTGCAGGAGTGGGGCAAGGACAAAACGGTGGCACGTTTTCACAGACCCTCTGTGAACCCACTTCACTAGTATGATACTATGCTGAGGGCATTTGAGCAGTACAGCTATCAAGGGGGAATAATACACTTGTATAATGTTGAGAAATTTCTTAGTTTGTATTTTTCATATGTAAAATGGCAGAGTGGGGAGAAATACCTTTTCTGTTAATTTGTGGTGAGAATTAAATGACAACATGCCAAATGTTTACGTAGCACATTGATTTATATATTGTAGACACTACAAGTGTTAGCTTCTGATCCTGGAATTAACATAGTAAAAAGAATAGAAGAGCTATGTTCTGGGTCAGCCTAATCATTTCACGCCTTTCTCACTAATGATCTCTTCTCTGTATACCGCTCTCTAATTTTGGGCAAATGATAGGTATCTGGGAAGAGGAAAAAGTTTATCAAGGGATCAAGGTGAGGTTGTGGCAGAGGTTAGGGAGATACAAAACAAACTTCTTCCTAGTTCACTATTTTGCCCAGAGCCAGAAATTCAAAATCATGTCTTGTCACAGACTGCTTTTTCTGTCTTGTCACAGACTGCCTTTTCCTGATTAGAAATTTGTGTTTGTGGTATCTACATGATAGTGGTAGTAAATTTACTTTGAGGTATAAGATTACCAGTATGATTATAGTATGGTAACTTGAACATAGGGCAAGCAAAATGAGAGTAAAACATTAAAGTGTAAAGTAGATCCCTCTCATAAAAGCTTTTAACCCAGGGTTACCTTACCTAGCAGTTGATAACTGGTATGCATCTTCCACTGATAACTTTCTATTTTTTTTCAATAGCAAACCTATTTGTGGAAATAGCATTTGGAGTTAGACGTCTCCATTTATCAATGACCATGGTCTGATTTACATTTCATTCATCTGTGCTTTAGTTTTTCTGTCATTGTAATGAGGTGGTTTTTTTCTTAGTTCTAACACTGTAATTCCTGTGTACCTTCACTATCTATGTCACGAATTATAGGAACACCAACAATACTTTGAGATCGACTGACATTTACTGTGCAAACGTGACCAATCAAGATGAGAGGAAACTCCTTTTGTAGTTTGTGGCTTCTTAATATAATACTAAAAGCACTCTGATTGTCTTCAGGAAGGGAGAAATGACTATTCTTTTCTTGATGACACAGGTGTATAGTAACATGCCTGCCCCATATGAAAATGGTTCTATGGTTTCCTCTTCTTTTTTGACCATTACTTCTGTTAACTAATCGACATCAGTTTCTCTTACTTGCTGCACTGTGAAAAAGCAGAATGGAAAACAGCCTAATTCATAAGGTTAATAACTTTTAAAATTACAGTAAACTTTAGCGCACGGACGGATCTCTACTTCTCAAAGCTTTGCACAACTATTTTTCTTGGTGCGTGAAAGCCCTCCATTGGTGGGCTCATGTTTCATGTGGTAAGTTGATTGTACCACCATACCCATCCTCTGTGTTAATGAAATATTGCTGAATTAAGTTGTGCGTTCTTTCATATTTTCTACTTTTTCTATTTCCAAGTCTTATAAAAAGTTATTTTGTTCACAAGTTGCTTTTACTCAGAATTTTTGATAAATCTTTCACCCCAAATCAGATTAAGTTACTTCTTGTCCATGCTGACCTGGAAAATACTGACTTCACGAAGAAACTTCATGTTGCATACTTTCATGTTTAAGTTTCTTTCTTAAGGCAGAGTGTGTTCTTTTTATAAACACCATTAGTAAACAACTTTATATTATAAAGGTAATAGCCTATAATTAAAAAGAAATGGGAAGGTATTTTTCTTCATATTATTTATTATTCCATTAGTTTTGCTTTTTCTGTGAGCATAGTTTCTATCCTATCTTTAATTAATATTTTAAATGTATCCCGACCACTGAGGCTGTGATACTGTGATTTATAAGAAATACATATTTGATCTTCATCCTTATTCCAGGCACAGGAATTTTAACACCCTTGGAACTTAAATGTTAAGTGTAATAAGGTGTCTGTTGAACTAAATGAGGTGACTTTTGGAAAACTCCTAGGTAACCTAAGAATAGGGGCTGGTTGCCAGGGGAAACAACCGTGTGATTAAAGGGTTGGAACTTCCAGTCCCCCTGTCCTTATACTCCAGGGGAGAGGAACTGGAGATTGACTTCTGTCACCATTGGCCATTGATTTTCTTAATATGCTATGTAATCAAGCCTCCATAAAATCCCCAAAGGACAGGGTTCAGAGAGCTTCTGGGGTGGTGAACACAAGGAGATGGGGGAAGAGTGGTGTGCCCAGAGAGCATGGAAATTCCTTGCCCCTTCCCCATACCTTGCCTTACCATTTCATCTGGCTGTTCCTCAGTTACATCCTTTTATAATAAACTGGTAATCTAATAAGTAAAATGTTTCTTTGAGTTGTGAGCTGCTGTAGCAAAATTATCGAGAGAGTCATGTGAACATCCAATCCAATGCTGGTAGGTCAGAAGCACAGGAAACAACCTGGATTTGTAATTGGTATCTGAAGTTTGAGAGAAGGAGGCATCTGCTGGAATTGGACCCTTAGCCTGTGAGATGAGATACTATTTCCAAGTAGTGTCAGAACTGAATTAATTCCTTGGTGGTATGGAGATAAAGCACATCTGAACTGGTGCCAGAATCAAGGAGGCATACATCAATAACTTACTATGCTGCTTCAAGTTGTTCGTTTATGGTGTCAGTATACCAAGTTAAGAAAGTTCTACTTTCTGGAACCTTTCAGATACAATTACTTGATCCTCATGGGTCAACAGGTTGGTTATTACATGGCCTTTTAGATATATTTCTTACCTAGTTTCTCATCCTCTGAGACTTGTCCCATATTTTTCTTTTAGAAAATCTCATACAGAGATTTGCTTGTTTCATGGCCTAGCTTAGGGATCTGTTTTTTGAATGGCTGTGAGGCAAGAATGGATAGTTTTGAGTAAGTGGAACAAAAGTCAAAAGAATAATAACTTTGTGATATGTGAAAATTTTACAAAATTTAAATTTCATTGTCCATAAAGTTTTATTGGAACATAGCCATGGTTTATGGCTGCTTGCTTGCCACAGAGCTGATTTGAATTGTTGAGACAGACCCACATAGCCCACAAAGCTTAAAATATTTACTATATAGCCCTTTAGAGAAAAATTTTGCTGACTCCTGACCTAGCTAATTGTTTGCATGTGGTGCTGTCCTTTTCCTTTTCCCTGTGAGAGATTATACTGAGAGATAATACATGCACAAATACAGCTTTTGCCGAATTTCAAAATCCTATCTGGTTTCTCAAAGAGATGAAAACTTTTTTCTCCTTTGAATCTATCATTAGAGAGACCAAATGGTTTGGATCTCTCAGTTGAATTAGAAATATCTGATCAATTCTGGAACATTATGTTCCCCATATTAACTATCCCTCTCCATCCTATTTTTTGATGCTCAAAATAGAATATATACCAATTATAAGACAGCAAAATGCTTGTAATTGATAATTTTTATTTAGCTTAGCTCTGTAGTTTCATAAGCTACATTAATTTGTGGTGTTATAACTTAAACTGTCATCTGCTTTACAAAGGAGAACTAGACCAAAATGCTATATTCAAAGCAATCCTCTCAAGTATTAGCAGCCAGGAATCACTTTGTGTGTTAGATATTTTTTAAGACAAATAAAATACTACTTTAGGTTCTTTCTGAAGCTAAAAATGAAGGCTGTATAGGGCGAGAACAATCACCTGCTTTAGGGTTATAATACACTTAAGACTGTTGGGAATTCTTCTAAGTAATGTCACCTAGGCTTCACTGGAATGGGTTAAGTGCCTTGGTAGGATGATCTATAAATTCTCAAGCCAGGATATTCTAAGAGTGAAAGGGGCACTAAATTCCTGAGACTGAGGACAGCAGGCATAAATGAGGCCTGTCCTGATTTAACCAGGATAAAAGGCCCCTCTAAATTTAAAAAGAGGCAAGTCTCTGCTCTAATATGCCACCTCTAATTCATGGATCATAAACAGGAGAGAGAGTTAATGCAGTTAGCCTAGATAAAAATCTCTCAAACTCTGATTCTGAATGTAAACATGAAAGTGGCACACCTAAGTATTTCATTAACTAGGTTTCTTTGTTCATAATTACAAGCACAAATGACCATTTACATTGGTCATAATGGGGCCATGATATATTAAACTCCTACCCAAATAATGTAGATTAAAGACTTTGTGTTTACTTACTTTAAGAATTGACCACATACTTATAACAGATTATTCAAGAGTCAAGTATAAAAATAAGGTCAAAAACAAACTTTATTTATATAGGGATAATAAGGATATTAGTAACTCAAATACTGAATAATTAAGCTTTGGATTGACTAGAAGTCCATGATTCACAAAGACTATTTTATGGAAGCAGTATAAAACTACATTTGGTTATTTTTCTCAGTTCTCTGGTATTTCTTCAAGCTTGCAAAGATTCAGAACACTTTAATGACAGCTTGTTGAACAGCAATAAAATGAGATGATGTCCTTAGAAGTCAGTCTCTCACAAAAAAGACGTTATATCCAAGTTCTATCAAAGCCCCAGCCAGTAAGGCCCATAAAGGAATGAAGACATAGGACAGATTCATTGTAGTAAACTGTTCCAGTTTAGCACAGAGTGCAAGGCAGAAGGCTAATTTAAGTAACATTGCAATGAGGTACCAGGCTTTTTTTTTAATATTGTGTGATCCATGTCGAGGGTCAAAACCAGACTTACATCGCCCAGCCATTTTCACAATCAGCATGACAAGAAGGATAGTATCAAATATCCAGACTGGAATAAATATGAGGAACCAGTTCCAAGGTGCCTTCTCATCCAGTTTCAACACCAACATGATCAAGAAGAGTAATGTGAAAAGCCAGGTGAGTAGTACTCTCTGAGCCAAGGACATTCTCATTTAAACAGTTTAAAGAGGCTGTTGCAGAGTCGAAAAAAGGGAAATATACCCTAAGAGAAGGAAAAAAAGTCAAGATTGTTTTGATACCAGAAAAAAAATCACTTCCATTCCTGGTGAACAAAGCTGGTTCTTCCCCCACTCACAGATTTCCTAATTTTGAAAAATCCTATTCTGCCTTTCAAAACCTGTAAAATTTTGTAGCCATCTTTGACAACATTATATCCATCATTCCTTAAAGCCTATGACAAAATACAATAAAATTTTTAGTATATCAACTGGGCATAAGCTCTATACAAAAGTCTCAAGAATAGTCTGTTCCTTTTCATTTGCAGTCACTCAATTCCAAGTACTCATGACTTTATTCCTGCATCTCAGGGATATTCTTAACCTCTTTTTTATACATTTGTACATCTATAAATTTTCATTCAATTTGGAGATGTACTAAGAAAAAGCTTTCAAAATCAAAGTAGTGAAAAAGGAGGAAGTGGTATCAGGCTAAGGGAGGAGAGTTTTAATAAAGAGGGAATGATAAAAATTAAGATATTAAGTAGAATTACTTAAGTAAAGAGGTCATTGGGCTAAAATAATACAGAACACATTGATAATACTGGGTTTTCACATAGTTTAGTCTCTGGGTCTTATATTTTTAAATTAAACTTTCTCATTGCAATTCTTAATAAATAGCTATTAGTCTGAATTTTTCTTTTTAATACTAATTATATATTGTTTGGTTTGTGGTATAGATCATGATTTTTTATCATTTGCTATCCAATAATCAAGACCACTTAAACTTTTGACATTTTGTTACCAATAGATGCCAAATTATTCAATAATTTAGTCCCTTCTTTCCTTTCTTAGAGTAAGCTCTATGCCCGTTGTGGGGCTTGAACTCAGGACTCGGACAGGCAACCTGAAGCTATTTCTTATACTTCTATTTTGTCTTACTGGTCTATATTTGTTTTGCACTAGTACTATATGACTATGATTGGATATGTTCCAGGATATATGCTCTAATATCTGGGAAGCTTAGTACCTACTCATGGGATTTCTTTTCCAGAATATTTTGCCCTTTCATTTTTTCACTACTAAAATCACTAATTCTTTAAAAATTGGAATTTTGATTGGGATTCATTAATCTATAATATGGTATAAGCATTTAGTCTTCACATACAAGTTTACAGTATGTTCTATACTTAAATTGTGACCATTTGGAGAAAGAGTAAGTAGAATGGAAATCAGAAGCCAGATTGCATGCAGTTGGGTAAGCAGTTAACAGAAGATAACGAAATGCAAATAGCTGACAACATTTTATTCTTTTGAAACATTTGGAGAAAAAAGATGAAAGATAAGACAAATAATGAGCCTGAGAAAGGGTTAAGAAGCAATTTTTCAGTAAAGGAATAATCTATGATTATAAGCTGAGGGAAATAAGCTACAGAGGAGTGATTGAGAGAGGATACTTGGTGGAAAGAGGAAAGGATCAGAAGGTGGTGGGGTAGATAGCAAAAGCATGAGAGCTAGGAGTAAAAATGCAGAAGATAAGAAAAATGCAGGAAAATAAGATAAATAAAAAATGCCCTAAACTAGCATGTTTAATTAATTATATTTTAGAACTTTGATATTCTTTGCTACATCTCTACTACTTTAAACAATGGGTGGCTATCATAGGGCAAGAACATATATCTGTTTTATTACAATAATGACTTAATGGATCTCCAAAAACCTCTCTTCCCCTTATACCCATCTTTTGGCACTCATTTACTTAGCTGGCAGATGCTTCATACTGCAGTATGAAAAGCAGATGCTTTTACTCCGAGGAAGGCATTTTCTCTAGGTCTCATTTCCTGACCAGAGGCTGCCATAGTGGGATATGGGCTGAATTTGGAAGAGGTGTGAAGGGTGTGTACTGATTATTAACTACAAATGGATTTCATGCTGTAAAGGAAGTTTTTCTCAATCCTGATTCCCAGTCTATCTGAACATTTTTGTGAACCTTTAAAAAGTTTACAATACACTTGCTTAAACACACTTTTCCACTAGCCATTGGATGAGTCAGGGTTCATATTTTTGCATGTTAAGACTGAGTAAGCACCTGGTCAAAGGGTAGCTGCACTCAACACAGGCACGTTAGGATTGGAGGTGGAAAAATACAGCACAGTCTTAAGGCTTCCAGTTTTATAATGTGGGATGCAACAAAAGCTCTGTATGCACTTATACTAAAATGCCCTCAACTGAGAAGCGCTATGTCGATATTTAAATGATGCTTTAAGAATTCTGGATGCTGAGCTACAACGTTAATTTTACTTTATTCGTAAATCTTCACTAATTGAAGCAATCGTTGTTTCCTACTACTACTCTTCTTTCTCCTCAAGGGAGGGGGTTGCCTTCTCCAAAACAAAAATTTGCTCTACTGAAGTCCCATTTTAGGTGGTTACTTCTGGTACTAGGAAGATAATTATTAGTTCATATGCTTCCTCATTCATTGTCAAAACGTTCTGCATCGCCCCAAAATGGAAATCGAAAGGGCTCTGCCCACAGTTCCAGCGTCTATCAGTTGTGTGTGCAGGCATTGATTTGCCCACGGTGCTTCCCACACCACCCCCGTTTCCTTCTCTCGCTACCGCCAATCCTCTTCCAAATGAACTCGCCTCATCCCAAAAGACAGTTTTGCTTATGAGCCCACAACACAGAATTCCTCTAAATAACGAGTAGCTTTTGAAAGGCCCCTGCTGCAACAGCCTTGGAAAACTTAACCTTCCTTCAGAGGAACAGCGTTTTGCTTACAACTTACATGGTTTTTGGGCCTACTTGTTCCTATAACTTCAGGATGTTCCTAAACTCTCCTCGCCCTTAGTCTTCAAACACTGACGGTCCGCCCTATCCGGACTGTTCCCATTCTGCGCTTTGGGCGGCCCCGTACATTTTGAGAGTTGAACGAGGTTTCCTGCACAAGATCCAAAACGCACGCAGAAGCCTGGTGCCAAGCAGGTGTCAGTCCTTTTGGCTGGGAGTGGGAGGGGGTGGGAGGTAGAGACAAACCCCCCGAGGCTTCGGGAAGCCAGCACCGGGGCACCGGCAGGGCAAAGGCACCTCGGGAGACTGCTGGCCCGGCCCATTGGAGCCCGGGACTCACCTGGCAGCGCCGCTGGCCGGAGAGCGGAATGGGGCGCGAAGATCAGAAAACTCGCCAGTTTGGATCCTTGGCCTTTTCCACGCTTTCTCCTCCATTAAATCCAGAACCCGTCACATGATAATCAAGAAAAAGATCTCAGTTCCGCCTCCCCAAACCACCGCGGCGGAGGCTCTATGTTCTACCTCAGGGCCACGCCCACATCCGGGGCAGGTTCTCACCACCCCTGGGACTACCCTCTCTACCTATAGGTAGAGAGGATGCCAATCTAAGTTCAGAGGCCTTTTTTCCTGTGGTAATTGGACCATTTGGCCGCCAGTGCGAACCAACCGATCTTTTCTTACGTTTGGGTTTGTCAAAAAGGCGGCTATAAGAGAAGCCACTAGGCCCGCCTCTCTACCGCTACGGGCTAGGAGGGAAGTCAGTCTAAGCACAGCCTGGAGTGTCCGTAGTCCCATTGGGCCCACAAGTGCCAATCAGACAAGCCAGCTCTCGGCTTCGCCCCCGAGGGCGCCCCGCCCCTTCTCTCCCCCTCCGCGCCAGCGCGCGGAGACTGCAGGCTCCGGCGCAAAATCCTGCGGGAGAGGGGGTGGGGCGACAGCTCTGGAGGCAGCGCTCCCGCCGGCAGCCTCGTTGTGACTCCTCCGGCTCCCGCAGCGGCGGCGGCGCTCGCTTCGGAGTCTCCCGCGCGCACCCCAGCCGCCTCCTAGCGGCGCGGCGCCCGCTCCTACGGTAAGAGCCGGCATCACCTCTGTGCTTGGGCGGGCCGTGTGGAGGTCGTTGGGTTCTGACAGAATCCTGGGGATGGAGCAGGACGAAAGAGGAAAGCGGCGGGCAGGATGGAGGTGGGGGCTCCGGGCCAACGCATCGCCCTCTGCCGCTGGTGACTTCCCCGGCAGCCGCTGGCACCTGCGCGCCGGGGTCAGCCGCGGTCCCCTCCCATCATTTGACCGGTGGCAGAGGCTCAGCTTCCCTCCTCTCGAGCCCGTGCAGTCCTCGAGCCTCGATGGTGAAGGGCCAAAGCCCAGCGCCGCCTCCCGCCCCTCCGCCCCCTCTCGCGGCCCCTTTCCTTCGCTTCCTTCCCCTGGCGCTGTGTTGGGGGCGCGTCGGGTCCTGGAGGGCGTGTAGGGGCATCGGCATCGGGTGGCCGAGCCTGGGCTGGCGGGAGAGGTCAGCTAGCGGCCGGAGGAGCGGGCTCGGGCGGAGAGGGCGACTGTGCGCGCGCTGGACGCAGGTTGGAGGGAGGGTCGCTGCCCTGCACCCACTGAGCAGGCAACAGTTTAGTTTTCTGATTCCAGCACTGACTACGGAGCGGGTGCTGAAACCTCTCAGGGGCCTTAAGGGCTGTTTCCCCTCTGGAAACAATACTGCGGTCCACCAGCTTGCTTTACCTTTTCTTATTTTTATCTAATGTTGACAGCCAGTATTTTGGTATTCCTTCGTGTCATGACTTTTAAACTCAACACCTTCCTTGTGTAACTTTGGAGATCATTCTGTCACAGATCCATCACTATTTTTAGCCTGACCAAAGGAAAAAAAAAAAAAAAGGAACTGCTTTATATCATCATATACTGACTAGGGGAGTGCAGAATATGGACAGTTTATTAATGTCAGCATTTACATACCAAGTAATTTTTAAATTCGTGAATGTATTAAACATTTTTTAATTTACACTCGCTGTCTTTGTTTATGGTATATCCTGCTTACTTTGAGGTTATTTTGTTGTGTGCTTTGATTTTATAGTTTTTGGTTAGCTTTAGCCAACTAGCCATTTTAAGATTTTTCTTTTCTCCAAGACTTTCGGTATAGACATGGTGTTTGCTCTTGTTTTTAGAGATCATGTATTTTTTAAAAATTTGTTTCCTCCCAAACTGGATTTTTTTCATAACGTTTTTAAAGTTGTAAGGGGGAGTTCTGAGAATTTGGAAACTATGCACTTTAGCCTAAAGAACTGTAAATTATCACAACAATTTGAAATTCTAGCTTCTTGGAGTAAACATTGCTAAGTTGAAGAGAGGGAAATGGGTGTCCCCTGTCAGTTGTAGTGGCTCAGTCTCCAGATACCAGAGGAAAGGAATCTAGAGGTCTGAGGAGAATGAGCCATGCCTGAGTCCAGACACAAGGTAGTTCCAGGAAAAATTCTTGGTGGGGAAATAGCTTGCCTCCCACACAGGTTAGTTGTGTGCATGCATGGGATAGTATTAAGTTAGATGTTAGGTAGGAAATGTCTTTTCTAATTTTTACCACTTTCTGATAGGGCATGAAAATGTAATAAGAGGAAAAAGTATAATGTACAATGGAGGTCTGGCATAGTCAAACCTCCCAGAATAAACTTTTTTTGAGTCCAAACTGGCACTGGACAGTTGGCCCTAAAAATGGAGTAGGTGGCCTGAGCAATTTTTTATTTTTTAATTTAATTTTGTTATTTTAAAATTGTTATTTATTTACTTACTTGTTTATTTTAAATAAGCTCTAGACCCAGTGTGGGGCTTGAATTCACAACCATGAGATCAAGAGGCACATGCTGTATTGACTGAGCCAGCCAGACATCATGGCCTGGCAATTTTTAAACCACCAACCTTTTTACTAGCCCATCTGATACAAAGTTGCAAGGAATTTGTAATGAAAAAGCCTTCACTAAACTAAGCCAAAGAAAATTTAGAGTGACATGTAGAAAAATTGAGGATAGAAAAATAGTCGGATTGCTTACATACTATCTCATTTAATCTTTATAATGCTATAAGGTATGTATGGGATTATTGTTCTGTGTTACAGATGAGTTAACCATAACTTAGGTTAATTCATTTGTTCAAGATTTCTCAGCTAATAAGTTGATGGAGTTGGAATTCAAATCTGTGCAATCATTACAAAGCCTACATTCCAAGCCAATAAGTTTCACCACCACGGGGGGCTTATTAGAGACCTGATACAAGGAGACTAATCAGTGGAAAATAATGCTCCAGAATCATAAACTGAATAAGAATATTGTAGGTGTTCAGTAACACTTTGAGTCATTGTATAGTACGGACTGTTGAGTGTTGCTGGGGATATAAGGATGGAGTCATCTTCCCTGGCCATAGTGGGGGAGAGAAATATTTAAACAGGTAATGATAATAAAATACAACATGTACTATAAGAAGAGTGATATAAATCTGTGATTTAATGGAAGAGAAATCAGTTGAAGTTTAGACATACCACCATTTTAATTCCTATTTGGCTTTATGACCTTTAACATGATGGCAAACCTTTTTGAGCTTCAGCTTCTTTATCTGTTAAGTGGAGAGAATATTACTTCAAAGGGGAATATTAAGTATTAAACAGAATATATAAAGTACTGACACATTGGTAAGCACTGAATAAAGAAGACAGAATAATTTTCAGAGAGAGTAGAGAAGGGGTTGGAGGTTTAGCAGGGAGCTATCTCTGGAGCCTTAAAGGGTGAGTAGTAGTTTTCATTATTGGGGAAGGAGGGCATTCTACACAGACAGAACAGGAGGCAGGGTCCTGGAACAGGAATGTGGATTGTTGAAGGAATGGCAAGTAATTGTAGCTTTGTATAAAAAGTATTTGCGAAGGCCAAATTTAAATGATAATTGTATATAAATGTGGCTGGGCAAGGTGAGTACTACCCAATTTTGGTGGTTGGAAATTGCATACTTAGATATTTAAGTTGTTGGAAATTATTTGTGCATTGTTGTATTTTTATTTAATATTTACCTTTTAATACTTATTTTCCCCACTGTCAGTTAAAACTTCATTTCCAAACATGTCCAGCTAAGCGCTTTCATTATTTCATTGTGATATTTCACTCTAAACTGTAAAGGAAGACTTAACACCACTAGAGGCATTTGCACTTAATTTGTGGGATGTATTTTGGGAGTATTTAAAAAAGAAGAATCTTAAAGTGACTGTTGCCTTCCCTTAACCCCTTTATCTAGTATGTAGCCACATAGAGCCAATATTGCAAACTACCCTTTGCATATGTTGACTGCTTTTTCTGAATCCAAATTTGAGACATGGGAGTGGGACAGAACGTTTCAAATTGGGACTGTTCTTAAAAACCTGAGAAAAAGTCCCATGTGTGTATCTTCCCTTCAGGTTAGCACAGAACCATAAATGTTCCCATTGGAATGATAAATGTAGATCACTTCGTGACCAGAATTATTTGACAAAATTGAAGATATTAAATGACATTTAGGAAAGCTGCATTTTTATTCCAACGTGTTAGCCTCATACAGATTGCCAAAAATGACACAAAATACAGAGATCAGATTTCAGATGAGAAAAACCAACTGCTTCCTAGAACAGGTAGGTTTAGAGCACAAGGAAAGAGTGCTGGACTTCATTCTGAGTAGTGAACAGGAACTGGGCAGGAAATGGCTGTGGCTGCACCACTACCTGATAATAATCATAACATGATTGAATCTGACATTTAATGAGAGGAAGTAAAGGGGGGAAAAAGTGCACTGTATGCAGCTTTCCAGTTTCAGAAACAGTAGGGGAAAGGAGCTGTTAAAAGTATTTCAACAGAAGTTTTGAAGATATGTCGTGGGCACTCCTCTATATTTACATGAATGAAAGCACCTTAGTAAAACATTCAGTAAAACATCTGTTACAGATAGCAGAAAACGTTTTGCTAAGTTATGCGGCACAAGTTTTGATGCTCTATAGACCTAGGTTCAAGTCTCAGTTCTTCAGTCTGTCAGTTATGTGACCTTGGGCTCATTATGAAATCTTTTTAAGGTTCAGGTTTATTTAATCATAAAATGGAGATATTTATTCTGAAAATTATGTTTGCTAATATATGTAAAGCACTTGACACATTGCCTGGCTTATAAGACATGTTAAAAAAATGGTTGTTGCCGTTAAAGTTAAGTTAAACAGTTGTGTTTTTATTTTAAAAATACAATTCTCAAATAGAGTATGGGAAAGTCAGAAAATGGCAAACAGATAAAACCTTAAAGGGAGGCAGTAGGATGTCATACAGGCAACAGGCAAAGTTGAATAAAAAAATTGAGTTATTGCAGCCACATAGAAAACAAAGGAAAAGATGGGGAGAGGGTTTCATATTCTGAAGTGTTTTTTTTTGAAGATAGTATGTCAGACTCATTAAACCAGATAGAGTAAATAAATAAGGTTTTGCTATTCTAAATGACAATAAAAAGGTCACTGAAATTGGGTCTCTTGTACTGTGAATTTAGTATGTACAGAAAGGGACTTTCTTTTCTCAGACTCCTTAACCACTTTCTTATCTCTAAAATTCTTTTAACAGATAGAAGCCATTAATTTTACAGTTATAGAGAAGGCTTTAATTGCAGGGACTCCTAGGAGAGCAAATTAACTACATGTATTTCCTAAGTGTTGGTTCCATATATCCCATTGCCTGCTATATATCTTTTGGACACTGAATGTCTAAGTATATCGTATGTTGAAAAATAAACATATCTTGTTCCCAAATCTGTTTCTCCTCTATATTCCCTGTCGTAATGAATGGTTTTTCTAGTGTTTAAGCCAAGAATCACGGAGTATCCTTACTCTTTCTTCACTCTCCATACCTTTCATGTCCAGTCAGTCATTCTATCTGATCTTTCCTTTTATTAGCTGTCTTTTAATCATGCCCGGTCCGAATACTCACTCCTCATTGCCACTGATTTATTTCAGACCTACATTGTTTCTTGCCCAGATTATTGTTACTAGTTTTCTTGGTTTTAAATTAGCCTCATATTAATTAGTTCATATGTTGAAAAATAAACATATATTCTTGTTCCCAAATCTGTCTCTCTATATTCCCTATCCTAATGAGTGGTTTTTCAGTGTTTAAGCCGAGAATCATGGAGTATCCTTACTCTTTACTCTCCATACCTTTCATGTCCAGTCAGTCATTATATCTGATCTTTCTTTCTACTAGCTATCCATCTTTTCATCATGCCCTGTCTGAACACTCACGCCTCATTGCCATGGATTTATTTCAGACCTTCGTCGTTTCTTTCCCAGATTGTTATTAGTTTTCTTGGTTTTGATGTAGCCTCATATTAATCAGTTCTTCCCACAGCTTCCTTCCAGAATGATTTTGCTGAATAATAACATAAACATATTAAAATATATCCTTAGTGCCAGCACAAGATGATAATTAATAAATACTAGATCCCTCCATGTATCTTAAACTTAATACTAAATGACTTACATACCTGTGTCTAGAGTTTTCTTTGTGGGAAAGATTTTAATAATTAATTTCAATAGAGAGCTATTTAGTTTATTTATTTGTTTGTTTTTGAATGAGCAATAATAGTTTGAATCTTTCAAAGAGTTCGTCTACTTAATCTAAGTTGTTAAATTGGCATAAAATTGTCCATAATATTCTCTTACTATCTTTTAATGTTTTAAGATCTGCAACTATGTCCCCTCTCTCATTCCTTACCGTTAATTTCTGTATTTTTTTCATTGTTTCCTTTTCACTTTGGCTAGAGGCTTCTGTTTTATTGATATTCAGAGCAGCTTTTGCTTTTATTTATTGATTTTCTGTTCTCAATTTCATTGATTTTTTTTTTAAGTTTTTCATTTATTTATTTATTTTGGGAAAGAGGGAGAGAGGCGAAGAGAGAGAGAGACAATCATAAACAGGCTTCACACTGTCAGCACAGAGCCTGATGAAGGGCTTGATCTCACAAATTGTGAGATTAGGACCTGAGCCAAAATTAAGGGTGGGGCGCTTAACCAACTGAGCCACTCAGGTGTCCTTGATTTGTATTCTTTATTATATTCTTTTTGCCATTTCATTTCCATTTTATTTGCTCTTGGTATGCTTGAATTTTAAAAATAAAATCTTAGCTCATTAATTTATTGTCTTCTGATATAAATGTTTAATGTTGTAAAATTTGTCTCTAAATAGTGTTTGGCTGCATCCCATGAATTTTGATAGGTTGTATTTTCATTTTTATTCAGTTCAGAAATCTTGCTGATTTTATTTGTGATTTCTTCTTTGACCCCATTGGTTATAAATGAGTATGTACATAAGTTTCCAAATATTGGGGGATTTTTCAGATATTGATGTCTGATTTAATTTTACTGTGGTCAAAGAACATACATTATAAGATTTGAATCATTTTACTGATTTTTATTTGTTTAAAGTTTGTTTTGAGAGAGAAAGCATGTGTATGTGTGCATGGAAGTGGAAGAGGGGCAGACAGAGAGGGAGAGAGAGAATCCCAAGCAGGCTCCATGCTATATCAGCAAAGAGCCCCATGCAGGCAAGATTTCACGAACCAGGAGATTAAGATCTGAGCCAAAATCAAGAGTCAGACACTTAACCAACCTAGCCACCCAGGCGCCCCAAGATTTGAATCATTTTAAATTTATTGAGACTGTTTTATTGCCCAAAATATGGCCCATATTGGTAAGTGATTCATGTGCACTTGAAAAGAAAGTTGGGTGGAGTGGGCTATAAATGTCAGATCAAGTTGATTGATAGAATTTCTCAAGTCTTTTCTAATTGTGGACTTGCCAATTTCTGCTTGTACTTCCATCAGTTTGGCTTCATATATTTTGAAGTTCTGTTATGAGATGCATGCATGTTTAGGATTGTTGTGATTTCTTGACAAATTGGATCCCTTTATCATTGTGAAATGGCTCTCTATTTCTGGTAATATGCTTTGCTCTGAAATCTACTTTGTCAGTATTGATTTTCCAGCTTTCTTTTTTCTCCCAGCTTTCTTTTGATTGGTATTAGCATGGTGGCTCTTTTTCCATCCTTTTATTTTTATCTATTGATGTGTTTATATTTGTAGTAGATTTCTGGTAGATAGCATATAGTTCAGTCTTTTTTTTTTTTTTTTTTTTTTTTTTACCCAATTTCCCAATCTTTGCTTTTTAATTTAGACCATTTATATTTAATATGATTATTGATATTGTTGGGTTTAAATCTGCTGTCTTGCTGCTTGTGTTTTATTGCCCCATCTGTGTTTTGGTTTTTCTCTTTGCCTTCTTTTGTAGTACTTGAGTATTTTTTATGACTCTCCTTTATCTCTTTTTTTGGCTTGTTTATTATCTGTAGCTTTTTTGCTGTATTTTTGTTTTGGGGGTTTTGTTTGTAGTATGCATATATATCTTTACCTTATTACAGACTCTTTTTGGATAAAATACTACTTCACATATTATATAAGAACTTTATAATACTATGCTTCCATTTCTCCCTCTCATTCTTGTGTTGTCATACATTGTAGTTCTACATATGTTTAAATTGCACAATATATTTTTAGTTTTTTAGCTTTAAATGGTCAATTCTCTTTTAAGGATTTAAAAATAGTTTTTTGGAAAAAGGTTCTTATATCTACCCACATCTGTCCCATTTTCAAGGCTCTTCATTCCTTTCAAATTCCTTTTCCATCTGGTATCATTTTCCTTCTGCCTGAATGACTTCCTTTAGCATGTACTGTAAGCTGAACTGCTGATGAATTCTTTCCGCTTTCATATGTCTGAAAAATCTTTTTTTTTTTTTTTTTTGTACTTCAGTTTTCAAATATATTTTTGCTGGGTATAGAATTCTAGATTGACAGTTTCTTTGTTTCAGGACTTTAATGATAGGACTTTAATGATGCTCCACTGTCTTCTCATTTGCATTTTTCTGACCTGAAATCTACTGTTCCCCCTATTTCTTTATACTAAAAGTGTCTTTTTTCTCTGGCTACCTTTTTTTTTTTTTTTTTAAGTTTATTCATTTATTTTGAGAGAGAGAGAGAGAGCACAAGTTGGGTAGGGTCAGATAGAGACACAGAGAGAGAGAATCCCAAGCAGCCAATGTGCTGTTAGCACAGAGCCCAGTGGGGGACTCAATCTCACAAACCGTGAGATCATGACTTGAGCTGAAATCGAGTCAGATTCGCAACCAACTGAGCCACCCAGGTGTCCCCTCTGGCTACTTTTAAAATGATGTCTTTAGTTTGTGGGTTTATCATTTTAATCAAATTTAGAAAAGTTGTGGCCATTATTTTTTCAAATAGTTTTTCTCTCTTCCCTTCATTCTCTCCTCCCATTCTGGTATTCCATTTAATATTGTCCCACAGCTAACTGATACTGTTTTGGTTTTGTTTTGTTTTGTTTTGTTTTGTTTTTAGTTCTTTTTTTGCCTTCTTGTCTCAATTTGGATACTGTCAATTATTATGTTTTCAAAATTACTAACCTTTCTTCTGCCAATTTCTAATCTGCTGTTAATCTTATCCATTGTATGTTTCTTATTAGATAGTGTATTTTTTATATCTAGAAGTTTGATTTGAATCATGTTTATAACTTCCATGTCTCTCCTTAACAGTGCTCATGCATTCGTCTTCTACTTTTTTGAATAAATGGAGTTTATAGTAGATGGATTTTTTTTAGGTCGTGGTTAAAAATACATAACATAAAATTTACCATCTTAATCATTTCGCCATTTTTACTTAACCAGTTCAAGAGTGTTAACTATATTAACGTTGTGAAACAACTCTCTGGAACTTTTTGATCTTACAAATCTAAAACTCTATACCCATTAAACAACTCCTCTTCTCTCCTTCCCCCGACCCAGGTAACTACCCTTCTACTTTCTGTCTCTATGAATTTGGCTATGCTAGATACCTTATATGAATGAAATTATGCAGTATTTGTCTTTTGTGATTAGTTTATTTTACTTAGCAAAATGTCCTCAAGATTCATCCATCTGTAGTTTATAACAGGATTTCCTTTAAGGCTGAATAATATCGTAATGTATGTATTTACCATATTTTCTTTATCCAGTGATCCCTAGATTTGGGGATCTTTACTTATACCTCTTGATTATTGTGTATTAGTGCTGCTCTGAACATGGGTATGCAAATATGTCTTCATAAACTAAGCTTTCACTCTTTTTGAATATATACCCAGAAGTGGGATTGCTGGATCATATGGTAATTCTACTTCTGAGTTTTTGAGGAGCCTCCATACTGCTTTCCATAGCAGTCGCACCTTTCTACCATTTCACTAACAGTACACAGGGCTCCCAATTTTTCTACATCATTGCTAACACTTGTTATTTTCTGTTTTATTGATAGTAGTCATCCTGATGGTTGTGAGGTGATATGTCATGGTTTTGATTTGTATTTCCCTAATGATTAGTGATGTTGATTAGCTTTTCATATGCTTCTTGGCCATTTGTACATTATCTTTGGAGAAATGTCCATTTGAGTCCTTTGCCCATTTTTTAATTGAGTTATTTGGTTTTTTGTTGTTAAGGAGTTGTTCTTTATATATTCTGGTTATTAACCCCTTATCAGATATATAACTTGCAAATATCTTCTCCCATTCTATAGGTTTTTTTCTCTGTTGATTGTATCCTTTGATGCACAACAGTTTTTCAAGTTTGATATAGTCCCACATACTTGTTTTTGCTTTTGTTGTCTGTGCTTTTGGTGTCATAGCTAAAAAATCATTGTCAAGTCCAAAATCATGAAATTTTTCCTCTAAGTTTTCTTCTAGGATTTTTATAGTTTCAGGTCTTAGGTTTAGGTCTTTATCCATTTTGTGTTAATTTCTGTATGTGGTATAAGATAAAGGGCCACCTTCATTCTTTTGCATGTGACTATCCAGTTCTCCCAGCATCAGTTGTTAATGAGTCTGTCTTTTCCCCATTGAGTGATCTTGGCATTCTTGTTAAAGATCATTTGACCATATATGTGACCATACACGTTTATTTCTGGACTCTGTTCTATTCCATTGGTCTTTTTGTATGCATTTATGCCAGAACTACACTGTTTTGAATGTTTTGAAATAAATGGTGAGTCCTTCAACTTTGTTCTTTTTTAAAATTATTTTGGTATTTGGTGTCCTTTGAGATTCCATAGGAATTTCAGGATGGATTTTTCTATTTTTGCAAAAAAAATATCATGGAATTTTGATAGAGATTGCATTTAATCTGTAGATCACTTTGGATAGTGTGGACTTCTTAATAATCCTAAGTCTTCCAATCCATGACATAAGGTTGGTTTGCATTTATTTTTGTCTCATTTAATTTTTTTCAGCAGTGTTTTGTACATAATAGCTGTAATGTCTTTCCTTAACTAATCCTATCACTTTTGTCATTTTTGGGTCCATTTTTAAAACTGGTTTTTCTCCTTATTATGTATTGTATTTTCCTATTTTGTATGCTTGCTAATTTTTGTTTGAATGTTAAACATTGTGAATTTTGTTGTTTGGAAATACCTTTCCTTTGTATTACATTTTTGAGGTTTCTTCTGGGACACAGTTAAGTTACTTAGAAACAGTTTAATCTTCCAAGGCTTGCTTTTTAAGCTTTGTTAGGTGAGACCTGAGCATCCTTTAGTGTAAGGTTAATTTGTTCCTAGTACTGGTATAATCCTCTTCTGAATGCTCTAGCTGTTGCCCCTTGTTACAGGATTTCTTCACTTTGTGAACTCTTATCATTCCTTTGTGAACTTTGGTAATTGTTCTGATTGCTTCTGTCTCTGGCTTTCTTACATACATGTGCTGATCAGTATTCAGCCGGAGACTTGTGGGGGGATGTACTGCAGAACTCCAGAGGGTTTTTTTTGCTGCTTTTTCCTCTCTGGTACTTTGTCCTTGGAACTCCAGCCATCTTGGTATCACTGAACTTTCTTTCCTTTTTTAAGTAGGTTCCACGCCCAGTGTGAAGCTCAAACTCATGTCCCTGAGATCAAGAGTCATGTGCCCTACCAACTGAGCCAACCAGGTGCCCAATTGTTTTCTCAATTTGGGGAGTCTCTCTGGCTCTGGTTTTCCCATCTTAGTGCTGCATCCTAGAAACTCTGTGGACAGAACACTAGAGAAATTAGGGGGCTTACTTTTGTTTCCTCTTTCAGAGATTGTGCTGCCTGTTGTACAGTATCTGAAAACTTTTTACTCTTTTGTCCATGTTTTTGGTATTTAAGATGGGAAGATTAATGTGGCCCCTGATATTCTCATCATGGTTAGAAATGAAAGTCTCTGTTGGGGCGCCTGGGTGGCTCAATCTGTTAAGCATTCGACTTCGGCTTAGGTCTTGATCTTGTGAGTTTGAGCTCTGTGTCAGGCTCTGGGTTGACAGGCCCAGAGCCTGGAGCCTGCTTCAGATTCTTTGTCTGTCTGTCTGTCTCTCTCTCTCTCTCTCTCTCTCTTTCTCTCTGCCCCTTCCCTGCTAGTGTACTCGCTGTCTCTCTCTCTCTCTCTCTCAAAGCATAAATAAACATTAGAAAAAAATTTTTTTAAAGAAATGGGAGTCCCTGTATATTTTTATAGTCATAATTTAAATGTAAAGTACCACTTTTTAATTGTTTTAATTAAATCCCATGATTTCATAATGTATTAGCTTTGCATAGCCAGAACCAAAGGATACCGTATGTTTTGATTGGATAAATGTATTTATGTTCATGTTCCTCAGCATTCCTATTTCCTTTAAAACAAATGTAGGAATGTATGATGAGTTAAAAGGTGAGCAATTAGTTGCATTTGCTTCTTTTATAAATCCAGTTTTTATGACAAAAATTGTGTGAGTGTGAAACATATGACTAGAATATTACTAGGGTCAATAGTGAGAAGTGTTTATTTCTCTAAGTATAATAATTCAATTTTTATCATCATTGGAAAATATTTGCAACGATGACTAAAAATACTGGTATGATCCAGAGTTATCTTTTATATTTTGAGCAGTCATTATAACTTAACCTTTGAAGTAATAAGTATTAAATGGTGTTAAAAATCTCTGGAGGAAATGGGCTTTAAGATATTAGAAGAGGAGCAGCTGGGTGGCTCAGTCATTAAGCATCTGACTCTTACTTTCAGCTCAGATCGTGATCTCACAGTTTGTGAGTTCTATCCCCACATTGGGCTCTCTGCTGTCAGCATGGAGCCCACTTGGGAACCTCTCACCGCCCCCCGCCTCCACCCCCTCCGGCCCTTCCTTTGTCTCTCTCACTCTCTCAAAAATAAACATTAAAAAAAAAAAAGATATTAGAAGAGTATCTAAAAATCTGTCTCCTCATTGATCATAGGCAACTGAAGTGACCTTTTTCTTTTGATGGAGGTGGATTTGTAAATTTGTTAAATTAAAACACAGGGATAGTTTTCTTGTGCTTATCCTATTCTCTACCACTGCAACCACACTAGTGAGAAAATAAACTTAATTATAAGAGGAAGGCTTTGGGGTGCATGAGTGGCTCAGTCAGCTGGGCGTCTGACTCCTGATACCGCCTCAGGTCATGGTCTCATGGGTTCATGAGTTAAGAGTCTCGCATCGGACTGTGTGCTGACAGCATGGAGCCTTTTTGGGATTCTCTCTCTCTCTCTCTCTCTCTCTCTGCTCCTCCTCTGCTCATGCTCTCTCTCAAAATGAATAAAAATTAACTTAAAAAAAATAAAAGGAAGCATTATGTATATTTAGTTGATAGTTTGTGTGTAGAAAATTAACATAAAAAAGGTATTTTAAAACTGAATTAAAGCTTATTGTAGCTTTTTTCTTTTTTGACATAATTTCAGGTTTGAAGGAAAAGTTGTAAGAACAGTATAAAGAATTTCTGTGTATCCTTAGCCAAAATTAACTGTATATTACAATGTTCCTATATTTGCTTTATCCTTTTTATCTATGTTGATAGATACACGTGTATTACTTTTTCCTGACTTATTAGAATCCTGATACTCCTTTTCTCTCAGTTTTCTTCTCTCAGAGTTCTTCTCTGCCTCAGTTTTGTTTCCTAAAAACCAGGTGATTCTCCAACATAAGCAAAGTGCAATGATCAAAAATCCGGAAATTAACATGGATACAATACTATTATCTAGCTGCTAGTATTATTCACATTTCACCAATTGTCACAGTAGTATCCACTTAGCAAAAGAAAATCCCGGATCATATGCCGCATTTAGTGTCATGTCTCTTAAGTTTCCTTTAAGCTGGAATATTTCTTAAGCCTATGTTTGTATTTCTTGATATTGACGTTTTTTTTAAGTGTTGAGATGTCATTTTGTTGAATATCCTTCCATTTTAATTTGATTGATTTTTCTCCAAAAATTAGATTCTGGTTCTATAAGGGCAGGAATACCACAGATGTAATGGTGTGTTCTTCATAGTGCATTATATCAAGAAGCAAATGCTGCAATTTCTCCTTTTACTGATGATGATAACTTTGGTTATTTAGTTAAGGTGATACCTGCCAGGTTTCTCCAAGGCAAAGTCACTCTTTGTAGCTAATAAAATACCTGTGGAGAGAACCTTTGTGTAAATATCCTATTACTCACAGATTTGCCCATTAGCTTTAATATTTATTGATGATTCTTGCATGAATCAGCTATTAAGATGGTTACTTAAAAGTTCTCTTTACAGAGATACCTGTCTGGCTCAGTCAGTAGAGCATGCGATTCTTGATCCGGGGTTGTGAGTTCAAGTCTCATGTTGGGTATAGAGCTTACTAAAAAAAAAGTGTGGGGGGGGGGGGGTGGGTGGGCGGTGCCTGGGTGGCTCATTTGGTTAGCATCTGACTTCGGCTCAGGTTTTGATCTCGGCTCAGGTTTTTGATGAGTTCGAGCCCCACATCGGACTCTGTGCTGACAGCTCAGAGCCTGGAGACTGCTTCACATTCTGTGTCTCCCTCTCTCACTGCCCCTTCCCTGCTTGCACTCTGTCCCTCTCTCTCTCAAAAATAAACATTTAAAAAAAAAAGGGAAGTCATTTAGGTGACTTAGTCAATGAAGCATCCGACTTCAGCTCAAGTCATGATCTCACAGTTTGTGAGTTCGAGCCCCACATCTCTGTGCTGACAGCTCAGAGCATGGAGCCTGCTTCAGATTCTGTGTCTCCCTCTCTCTGCCCTTCCGCTGCTCATGCTCTGTCTCTCTCTCAAAAATAAATAAACATTAAAAAACATTTTAAAAAACATTTAAAAAAAGTTCTCATCACAAAGGAAAAAATTATAACTGAGGTGATATATGTTAACTGAACTTATTGTGGTAATCACTTCACATTATATCAAATCATGTACAACTTAAACTTATGCAATGTTCTGTATCAATTACATCTCAGTAAGATTGTTGCCAAATGGTAACTTTGTTTTTGTAATTCTCTAATTTCTTCTGTGTTAGCTGGCTCCCTGCTATAAAGAGAAGTTTCCCTCTTATTCATTCATTCATTCATACCAGTATATTCTTTTTTTTTTTTTTTTTTTTTACATTTATTTATTTTTTGAGAGACACAGAGAGAGCACAAGTTGGGGAGGGGCAGAGAGAGAAGGAGACACAGAATCTGAAGCAGGCTCCAGGCTCTGAGCTGTCAGCACAGAGCCCGATGCAGGGCTTGAACTTACAAACCATGAGATCATGACCTGAGCCGAAGTCCGATGCCCAACCGACTGAGCCACCTAGGCGCCCCATACCAGTATATTCTTATTTTAATTTTTGACAATGTCCCTATCATTCTTTGAGCACCTTCTTAATTTCTGACCCCACAAGATGTTCCAGAATCACCTTGTACTGTCTCTGTGCCAACTGGAATCAGACATTTCTCTAAGGAGCCTTGGTTTCTTTTAGTGTAGAATGGTGTTTAGAGATTTGGTTGCTAGATATGCTTATTGCTACTAAGGAATCGCTGCTTCTAAGCCTTCTCAGTGGACATAGCTAAATGTATTGTATACGTATGTGTATGTATATGTGTGGATGTGTATAATACACCTTTATTTTCAGAAATGATTATTGAGTCAACCAGTGTCGTGGCTACTAAGAAAAGTGAATATATTCTTATGCCGCATGACCAAATGATCATGTCCCAATTAGTAGAAGTTATAAGTCTACTGTATTTTGTACTCTTGGGATAAATAAATTATTTTCTTGGCCAACTACATTTTAGGAATTATTTAGATCTTATCTGGTGAGGAAGATGCCTTGGATCATGAGAGGTATGGAAATCATGTTATATGGAGAACATTGAAGGAGCTGGGCACATTTAATCTGGAAAATGATTAACAACAGCATATACTTATTACATTATTTTATTTGAAGGCTGAAGATGTGATAAATAAGTTTTGTGCTCATTTAAAGTAGGTAACTAATACAGGTGAATGGAACTTAAGAAAGACACAGTTTCTCTCTGCATAAGGAAAATTTTGAGGCAAACTCTCTTCTAATGGAGTGAGCTGCCTTGAAAAGTTCAAACTCAGTCATTACCTCTTCAGAGGGAAATTTTGCCCATTTTTATATAATTAATTTGTGCTGTGAAAAGTTGGAACTACTTGAAAGATAGCTTAGTATGGTATATTTAGTGGCTTAGTTAATTGTATATCTCACAAGATGCGTCATGAGGAAAGGATTCTGTTCTAAATAAGTATAAGACATATTGTGTACATACTCTTCTCTTGGATATTTATAATGCACAGTAATATATTAAAGGCTCTGAGAAGTCCTTAGGTAAGGAAATTTATCTGACTTTTTCTAAACTAGTGGATTTAGGGGACAGGTGAGGCTGCAGCTGTAATCTACATACATGGTATTTAAACCAAGATACCTGAAGTGATCGTCAAGGGACTAAACAAAGCCAGAGAAGATGTCTAAGTACTGAGCTTAGGGAGAAGAAGAGAGCCAGCAAAAAAGGTGAGAAGGAATAGCCAGAAAGTTAAGAGCAAACCCAAGACAGGTTTCCTAGAAGCTAAGTGAATAAAGTCTTCCAAGAGGAGGGAACATAATTGGCTGCATTGTATACTGCTGGTATGTTGAGTATGATGAGCAACTGAGACCTGATCATTGGATTTATTATTTTTTTTATCTTTTAATGTTTATTAATTTGAGAGAGAGAGCACAAGTGAGAGGGGGCAGAGAAAGAGGGGGACAGAGAATCCTAAGCAGGCTCTGTGCTGCCAGTGCAGAGCCTGACACGGGGCTTGAACCCACGAACCATGAGATCATGACCTGAGCCGAAACCAAGAGTTGGACGCTCAACCAACTGAGCCTCCAGGTGCCCCAAGACCTGATCATTGGATTTGGCAACTAGAGTAGAAGTCATTGGTATCCTTAAGGAGAGTTTTCAATAGAGTGTGGGGAGTAAAAGCATGATTGGATTGAAAAGAGAAGGTAGAGAAATTGGAGAAGATAGCAGAACTTTGCTGTGAAGGAGAGAAGAGAAATGGAATAGTTGTAGTGATTGAGCACCTACTGTGGTCTTTTTTTAAAAATTTTATTTATTTTTAAGAGAGAGAGAGAACATGTGCGAGCAGGGGAAGAGCAGAAAGAGACAGAGAGAGAGAGAGGGAAAGAGAGAAAAGAGAGAGAATCCCAAGGAGGCTCCACGCTGTCAGTGTAGAGCCCGACACAGGACTCACAACTGTGAGATCATGACCTGAGCCAAAATCAAGAGTCAGATGCTCAACCAGCTGAGCCACCCAGGTGCCCCCCTACTATGGTTTTTATTGTTGAAAAGATTAGGCAAAAATGAAAAGCTCATGAAATTGAGCTCATGATTCTGGTTTAAGTAGTAGTTGTAGCATGTTTATAAAGTACTTTTCTCTGTGATACAGATTTGAATGGGCTAGAAATTGAAGTATTTGTTTTTTCCTGATATGTAGGAATTTCCCTCAGATTAGAAGAATGTAAGTTTAGTGGCTGTGAAATTGTGTTGCATTCCTGAATTTCCAGGCAGATTAGGCCTCTTGGTGTGGTAGTTAGTAGTAATATGGAGCAAAGCCCCCAAATTTTATTTTTATTAATCTGAAGTGATGATCTGGACATATTAATAACGGTTTTACCTAAAATAGATTTGCAGACCAGCAATATGTTCATCATTTTAAAAATGACTTGGTTTCCCTGAATAGTTCACTTGCCCCTAAAAAGTACTCTGGTTACATTTAAAGCCATAAATACTAATTTTAAATTGGCCACTGTAACTATAGGACAAAGAAGCCCAGGAACACAAATTGGTTCTCATTTCTACTTCACCATATTAACCCTCCATCTGCCTTCTTAGAATGAGCCCAGTCAGTAACTCCAATTACAGTTGATTCCTGTTATTCATAGTAGTTGTGTTCTATAAGGTGGCAGCAAACACTGAATTAGTGAACATTGAAGCAAAGCTCCTATGGAAATACAAGGTTAAGCTCCTATGAGCCACTGGTCACAGCATTTTCATCAGCTGATCAGTACCTAACCTTGTTTCATATGTGTTGCTGTTTACAGACACCTTATTTACTTAGTGTTGGTTTGCTAACATTGAATTCATGGCCAATAGCCCTGTAACTAATATGAAAATGAAACTTACCTAACACACATTTTCTTCATAAGGCACATCAAAGCCTTCTTGCATTAGGAACACTAGACAGCACTTCAACACTACCCTTGGGGGCCATTTTAAATAAAAAAATCAATAAAAAGCAAAACATGCAAAAAAAGGTCACAAAATAGTCCACAAAAAAGGTTTAAAAAAGATTAAAAAAAGATAGTGTGAAAGCTGTCTTAAGAAGACAGACCATCATCTTGTTTGACCTCTTCTGGAAACCTTCACATCAGACATCTCAAGTTTTTTGCTAGTCTCTGTGTGTCTGGAAATGATTAGGGAAAGTACTATGAGTATTTTGACCTTGCAAGTAACAATTAACTAGCAGGCAAATTTGCAAATAACAGAATCTGAGAATAATTAAGACTATTAGGTAAGAAAGAGGTGGCTGTCTGATATGTTAAATGAATGTTTTGGAATATACTTACATAATTGAATCATGTTTATGAATACTAGGATTCCAGTTTACTGAAGCTATAACTTTGGAAATTGAAATCTAAAACTTGGTTCAAGTTGTAATTTTTATCAGAGTTCCACAGATACATGTCTTAAGAGTATAATTCTGGTACCAATTCCAATGTGTGTGTTTTTCCCCCGCCACCAAGCAATTCTCCAGCATCAGCTGGGTGTCCTATAATTCAACTCAATTCTGACACTATCTTTCTGGAGATAACATCACATCCTACCAGGTAAGGACTCAGTCATGCAAGACTGCCCCTCCCCCTGCCTCAGATGTCATTCACAAGTCCAGACCATCCCCTGGGCTTTTGACTTACATATAGATTGGAGGTTCCCACCACCCCCTCCTGGAGGTCAGTTAATTTGCTAGAGCAGTTCACACTACTCAGAGAAACATTTTACCTACTAGATTACTGGTTTATTACAAAAAGATGTAACTCAGAAGAGACAGATACAGCAGATTCATAGAGGACATGATATGGGGAAAGGGACCTAGAGCTTCCATGCTGTCTGCGCACACTTAACTGTCCCCAGATCTCCACATGGTCTCCAACCTGGAAGCTTTCCAAATCCTGAACTTTTGTTTTTTATGGAGGCTTTATTATATAGACACAATTGACTGAATCACTGAACTCCATCTCCAGCTGTTCTCTGCCCCCAGGAGGTTGAGGGAAGGGTAGGGAGTACTAGGACTGAAAGTTCCAATCTCTTTGACTCCACTGGCAAAGAGTGTCCTTGTTCAGGTGCTTTCCGAAAGTCACCTTATTAACATAACAAAAGACCCTTTAGCATTCCCCCCATAGGAAATTCAGAGGGTTTTAGGAGCTCTGTGTCTGTAATAAGAATGAAGACCAAACATGGTTGACCTTTCAAAAACGGGTTTGAGCGCTGTGAGTCCAGTTATATGCAGATTTTTTTCCCATAAGTACAGTGTAGTACTGCAGATGTATTTTTTTCTTCCTTATCATTTTCTTAATAACATTTTCTTTCTCTAGCTTACTTTACTGTAGGGTAATAATACATAATAATACATATACAAGATATGTGTTAATTGGCTGTTTATGTTATCAGTAAGGCTTCTAGTCAACAATAGCCTATTAGTAGTTGAGTTTTAGGGAAGTCAGAAGTTACGTGTGGATTTTTGACTTTGCAGGGGGGTCTGTACTCCAACCGCTGAGTTCAAGGGTCAACTACATTTCTTACTATGAATCAAAATATCACAAAGAGATGGTTATACAAAGTTTAGGAAAAATAACAACCCTAGAACACCTTCCCCACATTTTCCCTTTCCCAGGGGCAAATACTTTCAACATTTTTAGTTGATATTGTATTTACCTGTCTTTATTTTTTTTTTTTTTTTTTTTTAACGTTTATTTATTTTTCAGACAGAGAGAGACACAGCATGAACGGGGGGGGGGGCAGAGAGAGAGGGAGACACAGAATCGGAAGCAGGCTCCAGGCTCTGAGCCATCAGCCCAGAGCCCGACGCGGGGCTCGAACCCGCGAACCGCGAGATCGTGACCTGAGCCGAAGTCGGACGCTCAACCGACTGAGCCACCCAGGCGCCCCTACCTGTCTTTAGATACACATGTGACTTGGTGATCTACAGGGGCATGGAGAAATAGTCACTATTATAGTATGGAGTGAGAATGCACATCTGCTGCTTTAATAGCTTTTAACTAGACCTCCTTTCAGCCCCACCTTTACTCCTACTTCCAGTGGAACCTGGGCCACAGTCCTTGAAGCTTTTGTTGATTTTTATGGTATAAATTGGGTTGATGTTCTCTTTTGTCCACTATCATGTTCTGCTTTCTCAGATCTGCAAGGTTAGTTACTAGTCATACATCTTATTTAAAGCTTCATTTTTATTTTTGTTTTCTATTTACCTGTGCATATATATGTATGCCTTTGCTGTAATTTCCCTTATATATTATATATTTTTTAAGTTTATTTATTTTGAGAGAGAAAGAGTGTGCACACAGGAGCATGAGTGAGGGAGAGGCAGAGAGAGGAGAGAGAGAATCCCAAGTAGGCTCTGTGCTGTCAGAGCAGAGCCCAGGTTGGGGCTCAAACTCACAAACTGTGAGGTCATGACCTGAGCCAAAATCAAGAGTTGACCCTTAACTGACTGAGCTCCCAGGCACCCCTCAGTTACATAGCGTAAAGGAGTAAAGTTCAATGCCGTGTTTAATTAGCCTTTTTTTTTTCTAGTAGTTTAAAATACGTAACTATAAAATTACTCTCTAATTAAGTCATTTGAATGCTACTGCTTGTATGTTCTCAAAATTTAATTTCCTGATGAACTTGGCCTAGAAGAATCCAATGTGTCTTGTCAAATAGGTCAGAACAGGGATAAAGTTATTTTATTTTATTTTTAATTAAAAAAAATGTTTATTTTGAGAGAGAGAGAGAATGGGAGAGAGGCAAAGAGAGAGAATACCAAGTAAGCTTGGTATTGTCAGCTCAGAGCCCGACTCGGGGCTCAACCTCATGAACTGTGAGATCATAACCTGAGCCGAAATCAAGAATCGGACACTTAACCAACTGAGCCACCCGAGCTCCCTGATAAAAATTATTTTAGACAGAGGAAATATGACCAGGACTGGAAGGCAAGCATGAAAATGTATGGTACATTCAGAAACCCACATGGCTAGATTGTAGGATATGTATATGAATGGTAAATTGGAGAGGGTAGCTGAGAGGTCGTGTGTGGAAGAAGATAGCTGCTACTGATTGTAAAGGCAATAAATCTATGATCAGGTTGTGAAAAAGGGGGGGGTTGTCTACTATACTAATTAAGCTTTTTTTTTTTTTTTAAGTTTATTTATTTATTTATTTTGAGAAAGAGCACATGAGCAAGGGAAGGGCAGAGAGAGAGAAGGAGAGAGGGAGAATCCTGAGCAGCTCAACACTGTCAGCGCAGAGCCTGATGTGGGGCTCAAAACTGCAAAACATGAGATCATGACCTGAGCCGAAACTGGTCATGCCTGAGTCAGATGCTTAACCAACTGAGCCACCCAGACGCCCCTGATTAAACTCTTTTCTTAGGCAATGGGAAATCATTAGATATTTTTGAAGAGGAGATAGACATGAGGAGGTCAGGAGTTCAGAAAATGAAGAAGTAGTGGGGCACCTGGGTGTCTCAGTCAGTTAAGCGTCCAACTTCGGCTCAGGTCATGATCTCGCAGTCCATGGGTTCGAGCTCCGTGTCGGGCTCTGTGCTGACAGCTCAGAGCCTGGAGCCTGCTTCTGCTTCTGTGTCTCCCTCTCTCTCTGCCCCTAACCCACTCGCATTCTTTCTCTGTCTCTCTCAAAAATAAATAAACATTAAAAAAAATTTTTTTTAATAAAAAAAAAGAAAATGAAGAAGTAGTAAGAGACTGTTAGAGTGTTCTTGGTAATAGATGATGGTGACTTACTTGCACCAGACCTGATAATGGGCCCGGAAGGGTTATAGGAGAGATGTGTTGGCAGCATGACAAAGTAGACTATATTTATTTACTCCTTCATGTTTACTGAATGGTTCCTATGTGCCACATATAAAAAACTAGTGGTGGTGGGAAAGGGAGAAGGCAAAAAAGTTTCTAGCGTTCCTTGTGTGCATAGGAGATTGAATAGATGGTAAAAGAGGAGTCAATTTGAGAAGGGAAAATGCATTTTATTTTTTTTTCTTGGAGGTACTTATTACAGGTTCACAGAAAAGCTTAATTTATGGTCCCATATTTTCTGTTGAGTGTCTTGAATTGAAAAGAAGAAGTGAAACTGGGTGTCTTCTCTGTACTTCCTTCTGTTAGGAATAACAGAAGTAAAAATGCAGCTGTTGTTAGTTTTATTAAAAAATAAAATACAACCGAGTAAATTTAAAGATCCATTTGGCTTTATTCAATAATTCATGAATTGGGCAGCATCCCGTTTAGCAAATAGAAAGGAGCTCCAAAAAGCTGAACAAAATGGAACACTTTTATAGGCAGAAGGAGTAGGGACAAGGAAAGAGCAGATTAATTCATCTTTCTTTGGGGGTCGGAAGGGGTCTGTTAGACAGACTACCTCACTAGTGCTGACCAGGAAATTCCAGATTCACTGGTTTAAGATGACATTCCTGGGAGGAGTTGAAGCTGCAGTTAGGTTAGGTATTAAGTCTTGGTTTGCTGACATGGGGTTTAGCACAAGTGACTCTATTTGGAGTCTGTTGTCTTTTATTTATTTATTTTTTTTACATTTAACAACTCTATCTTAGAATAATTAAATTTTACTTTTCAGTTGTGTCAGTAACTTAAAAGATTACGTTTAGTACTTAAAACATAAATGTTGAAAAAAAGTAAGGGTAGAGTTTCTGAATAAAAATGAAGTAGGATCACAGACCTTTTCTTCACTAAAACCAAAAAAAGAAGGAAAAAGTGGGTGGGAAGAGGAGAGGGCAAAAATTGAAATAGAAGAGGACAAAAGAGGGGTATGTGTGAACTTATGCCAAATACTTAAAAAACTAGAGGCCAAGGAAAGAATGAGAAGCTAAAAGGTGTGTCAGATGAGGTTGGTAATTCCCGCTGCAAATCCCAGAAGCCAGACTAAGGAAGACAAGGCCTACAAAACAGTAAGCAAGCTCAATAATACTGCCCCTGGAGGCAGAGCTAAGAGGTGCATAGGGAGCGAAAAGTCAAGGAAGAATCTTCATACTGATGCTGAGCCTCACAGAGTCAGGGAACATTGCCATTTTAATTACGCTTTGGTAAAGGACAAGAGCCAAAGCCCACAAAGGTGTAATAGCCTTCTGACTGGAGGGATAGATCCTCATACAAGATACCTAATGAAATTTCAGCATTCAGAAGTACCCCATTTCCTGCATCTTTGGGTTATAGAAAAATAGATGAAAAGCAGTATCCAGTTCTCAAATTGAAGACTGTGTGTGTGTGTGTGTGTGTGTGTGTGTGTGTGCGTGCATGCGTGTGTGTGTGTCTGTCTGTCTGTCTATGCCTGCATATGTCAGCACAGAAATAAAAATGATCCCAGCTACAGTGAGAACGGTGTTGAAGTTGTTAAGCAGAACCTATTGGATATCAGAATAAGTAGGAGCTTAGCACAGCCCTCCCCATGTTAAACACCATCAAGATTTAAAAAAAAAAAAAAAAAAAAAAAGGCATGGCAGCTCTACAGATATGCCACAGGAAAGAAATAAAGGAAAGAAATGACCACGAAAAGACTGTCCTGGATAAGAATAGCGTGTATCCCTGACAGAGATTACAACAAATGGAAAAGAAACAATTACTCAGAAATATTCTGAAATAAAACCTGCATTTTCAGGTTGAACGACACTGAATTGCAGGGGGGAGAATTTATGAAATGATTAAAATTGACTGTACCTTAGAAATAACTAACTTTAAAAATGAGAGAATTATTTTGGCATCCTGGACAAAAAGAGAACATGACCTATAGAAGCAGGGACACAAATTTAGCTGACTGCAGACTCCTCAATTGCAGTCAATAGCCAGAAGACACCAGAGCAGTGTTTACAAAGTTTTGTTGGAAAAGAAGAGTGAACCAAAAGTATGCCCAACAGTATCCATTAGATTTGGTTTGGCTGCTAATAACAGTGGCTGTTATAAGTCAGTCACATGATCTATATTGAAGTGATCTTTGAAAGGCACATCTTTCAATTAAGTATGCATTTGTTCACTTTTGACAAATGCATATATCTGTATAATCCACCTCTGATTTTAAATATTGACAATGTGTTTATGGTTCCCAAATCCATATCTCTATCCTTCTTGGTCTCCTCCAGCTTCAGACCCATCTCTCCAACTACCTGTTTGACTTCTTTACTTTAATGTCTAGTCACTTTAACAGGTCTGAAATTTTTGTATTTACTCTCATAAACTTTTTTTTAGTGTGTGTCCATCTCAGAAAATGGTTCAAGGCAAAAATCTAGATTCTTCTTTCTAATCCCTTTCCCCAACCTGCTTCATCCTAGTCCGTTTCCAGGTCTTGTAGATTTTACCCATAAATAAAACTCAGAACTGCCCACTTAGTGCCATCTCTCCTGATTGCACCTGAGCCCAATATGTTGTTATCTTCTACATGGGATTAAGACTTTCTTAACTAGCATCTAACTAGCATCACTGCTTCCACTCTAGCTCTTCAGTCCAGTCTGTTCTCTATAGAGTTGTCAGAGTGGTCTTTGCAAAATAGAATATTACTGCATTCTCAAATCACTTCAGTGACTTCCTATCTTTGTAATAAAATTATTTGCTATGGTGCCTGGGATCCCATGACCCCTACCTCCCTTTAATACATCATCTTGAATCACTGTCACTTGTGTCACATTGGCTTCCTTTCTGTTCCTTAGAAATACCAAGCTCATTCCCACCTCAAGGTCTTTGTGTTTGCTCCTCCCTCTGCTCAGGGTGTCCTCCCTCAATTCTTCATATAGTTGGCTGTTATCGTCCCTAAGATCTCAATTCACATGTCATCTCACTGGGATTTCTTGACCATTCTTTTCAAAAGTTTCCCACCCTGTCCCAATCATATTTCCCTGTTCATTTCTTTTATGGCACTTCTTCAACACCACGTTATCTTGTTTGTTCATTTTCTGTCTTTTCTCTTTGCAGTGTAAGTTTAATCAGGGCAGAGACCTTGTTTGGTGTTCACTTTTGTATCCTCAGTGCCTAGAATAGTACAGTATTAGTAGTAGGTATTCAGTAAATAAGTATTTTTATTAAATGATCAGATTAAATATCTCTAATGATTTTCAAATTGTATTCATGGCATTTTTGATGAGGTATAGTTAACTATTTTAATCTCTAAGTAAAATCATTTTTAAGATCTATTAAATCTTTAAACCATTTGAATATCATTTAGTGCATTATTATTTTGATAAAGAGTACCTGGGCCATTTATTTAGTGAATGTTTCTACTAGAGGCCAGTAATAACATATCTATATTTAAAAATTTTTTTTAATGTTTATTTATTTTTGAAGGAGAGATAGAGACAGAGTGTGAGCGGGGGAGGGGCAGAAGAGAGGGAGACACAGAATCCGAAGCAGCTCCAGGCTCTGAGCGGGCAGCACAGAGCCCAATGCGGGGCTGGAACTCACAAAGCACTACGAGATCATGACCTGAGCTGAAGTCAGACGCTTAACTAAGACACCCAGGCACCCCAACATGTCTATATTTGAGTGGCGCCTGATTGCTTGATGGTAAAAATTTCTTGTGAGTAAATGAGGAAGTTAAGCCATTTAGACTGTATCTCATTGATTTTTTCTAAGTGGCACAACAGTCAAAAATATTAAGTACTTTAAAAAAAAAAAAAGAAAAGCCCCCCAAATGCTCAAGAAATAGAGATGATGTGGGTATATGCTAAGGTTAAGAAACCCTGAAATTTACAATGTTGCATTAAGGGACATACAGGGTGGGTTGGTTGTACCCATCAGGAAGTTCCAAAGAGGTCTTTGTGGGTAGTATTAAAACTATCACTCTAGGGATTCTCTTGGATTTCACAGTAGCACAAAATGTTTTTGTAAATACAGATTTAGAGAGTTACATGCTTAAAATTTTCCTTCTTAGATTAGGTGTTATCTTCCAGCCTCAAATATACAGACTATGCACTGGTTCCATGCAGGGAAATAAGAATTACAAATATTCTTTTTAGGGGCACCTGGGTGGCTCAGTTGGTTAAGTATCGACTTCAGCTCAGGTCATGATCTCACGGTCCGTGAGTTCAAGCCCCACGTCAGGCTCTGTGCTGACAGCTCAGAGCCTGGATCCTGTTTCAGATTCTGTGTTGCCCTCTCTCTCTGACCTTCCCCCTGTTCATGCTGTCTCTGTCTCAAAAATAAATAAATGTTAAAAAAATTAAAAAAAAAAAATATTCTTTTTATGAACTGGTAAAAGAGGAAATGTATAGCTCTTTTTATTAGACCTTATTTTCCATTTCATTTTTCTGTCCTAAGATTGAAAACAACTTTAAACATGTAGTGTGTGGTATTTATTCTTCACAACATTTCTTTGAAATCGTATCCTCATTCCAGATTTAAAATTTTGCAGGAAATTTTAACAATCTGTGGGTCCCATGATTAGAAAGTAGCTGCCTTGAAGCTGGTAGATTTCCTTCAGCCCATACCATGTTCCTTCTACCAGAGTTTCATTGTCTTCCCAACTTTGCTACCAGTGTAGCAAATTTTGACTTGAACTTTAGCATTCATTGCCTTTCTAAGGTCAGAACAGCTTTGTTCCTAGTTTCTGAAGCAAAAAAAAAAAAAAAAAAAAAAGGCTTATTTTAGCTGTGGAGGAAGTCACTGAGTTATATTTAATTTTAGCATTTAAGAATGAAGTTAGACTAGAGTTGGCAGGTTTGACTTTAACTCCTTTACTTTATACTTTTTAAATCTACAAATATTTATATATTTGTTGATTGAGTGATATGTCAGTAAATAAGCCATATTTATTATACTTCACAATATTTTTATACCTCTTAGTGTTAGGAAAGAGTATGTTTCTGTATTTATGCACGTGTCACAGTAGTGCAGGAGTTTGATGGGTAGAATTTTCAATTGTGGTCCTTAAATGGACTCATCTGTGGGTGTGCTTTCATTAGCAGTTTTTAGATTTGGTTGGTAAACATTGTGTTTAATATATACAAAAAAGCTATTATGAGAATTCAGAGATAATGACAACATTGGACTGCTCTCAAAAAATTTATAGATGGGACGGGGCCACATATCAGCAAGTACACAGAGTATACACTAAGTATAATGGGAACACAGAACAGGATGAGAAATCTTTAGTGGAGAAATTTGGGAGAAACTTGTAGAGAAAGTGGAATTTAGGATGCCTTCTGGAAATCCCCCTTGTTTTGTAAAGAGAAGTGTTAATTTTGACACAGAGGTGGAAAAGTGTAGGAAAATATGGTATGGTTGAAACAAGATGTATGAAAACAGATGAACATAAGGGAAGCAAAAATAATATAAAAACAGAGAGGGCGACAAAACATAAGAGACTCTTTTTTAAGTTTATTTATTTATTTTGAGAGAGAGAGGAAGAATAAGCAGGGGAGAGCAGAGAGAGAGAGGATCCCAAGCAAGCTTCGTACTGTCAGTTTGGAGCCCAACACGGGGCTCGATCCCTCAAGCGGTGAGATCATGACCTGAGCTGAAATCGAGAGTCTGACACTTAACCGACTGAGCCACCCAGGTGCCCCATGTAAAAGACTCTTAAATATGGAGAACAGACAGAGTTGCTGGAGGGGTTGTGGGTGAGAGGATGGACTAAATGGGCAAGGGGCATTAAGGAGGACACTTGTGATGAGCACTGGGTGTTATATGTAGGGGATGAATCACTGGATTCTACTCCTGAAATCATTATTGCACTATATGCTAACCAACCTGGTTGTAAATAAATAAATGAGTGCATGAATAAAGGAATGAATGAATGAAATAGGGTGTATGAGAAGATGATAGCAGTAATGTTGGTAAGTTGGTTAGGGTGAGATTTTAAAAAGTCTAATTCTAAAGGGTAGAGGGTCTAGATAGGTTTGTAAAGGCAGTAGACAGTGATACAAGGTTGTTGAACAGACTAATAATGAAATCAGGGTCTGAGGAGATTTGCATAAACTGCCTTTTAAAAATAACCCATGTTCCATTTTGTCTAAAGGTTTTATTACGTTAAGTTCCATTTATGTAACACTGGTTTAACTAATGGTCGTGTTTTGGGGTGAGTTAGTAAAGGAATGCAGAGAAACTCCTGTACATTATTAGAATTGTTAGTTGTTTAGTCTTTATTGAGTTGTGGAATGTTTGGCTAGATGGCACTAGTGAGAAACTAAGGCCCAGAGAACTCAGTAACTAATTCAAAAGCACATCTCATTTAGCGTCAGAACTTGGATCTAGAACCCAATTCTCCTGATGCTTAGTCATTGCTTTTTCTCTGCTCTACTTCCTCTACGCCTATTTTAAAGTACTGGGTATTTAGAGACACAAAGGAAGAAAGATGCATCTGTTTTTTTCCTTTACAGTGTTTACATGTAATCAAATGACATGTGGCTATACTGCTTTTCATTTTTATTTAAATACCAGATTTATTAGTACAGACCAGTCTGAAAGAGACATCAAGCTTCAGCACTTTTTGTCCAAGTGAACACTTGCAAGAAGCTTTATTTTAGAGTAAGTAGGATTCTAACTGATTGAAGAGGATGGTTGAGTGGAGAAAAGGAATGAGAATAACAGCACAGGCGAAGCATCAGGGGTGGGCATGAATGAGTTGTTTTGGAGCATGGTGAGAACCATGGTAAAGCAGAGAAGTTTGTTTCAGAATAATGAGAGAAGTTCCTTATAACATTTGTAGTGTTTGATAGACTGGGTTTGTTTTTGTTTTTTTTTTTTCTTTTTTTTTTTTTTTTAACATTTTTTTAATGTTTATTTTTGAGAGAGAGAAAGACAGAGTGTGAGCCAGAGGGGCACACAGAGGGGCAAAGAGAGAGAGAGGAAGACACAGAATCCAAAGCAGGCTCCAGGCTCTTAGCTGTGAGCACAGAGTCCAACACGGGGCTCAACTCTCCAACCATGAGATCATGACCTAAGCTGAAGTCAGACGCTTAACTGACTGGGCCACCCAGGTGCCCCTAGTCTTTGATAGATTGGGTTTTGTTCTAACATAGGGAATGGTTAAAAACCTCCCCCCCCCCTTTTTTTTAAGCTACAAAGAATACCCTTGGGCATTACTATATTTGTGATAGTGAGATTTTATAAAGGTGTACTCAACATACGATCTCTTTGTAGTCGTCCTTTTTCTCTACCCTGGGCTTTAGCATCATAAATGCATTTTGCGTTGTCCTTGACATAGTAAAGTATTTTCAGGTGTTTTGACAAGGTATAATGATTAAAGCAGTGTTAAGGAGAGAATTAGCTCAGAGTAACTGTCTATACTGATATTTAAATGTTATGTCTGCAGTTAGCTCTGTGGTTTATAATTGGATTATTTCTATATCTTAATACCCATCCTTCTCTGAGATCAGTTGATCAAAAAAGATTAAGGTTCTCAATTCAAGGTACCCAGTAAGCTTTCTATGCCCCTCTTTTTGTCTGTAAATTAACTTTAGTGTCATAATGTAGCATTAAAAACAGCATGAACTATCAATATGATAGAGACTGTAAACCTGTGTTTCTGGACTGTTAGAATCATCTTAATTATTCATGAAATCGTTTGTTGACTTATTCTTGTTGTATGAAATTTGGGTGTCTCTGAGTGTACTTTTTCAGATGTCCAATTCAGAAATCTATCTCAGCATGCTGTAAAACCTGTTTTAAAAATAGGTATGAGCCACTTGTGTCACTGAAAGGCTGTTGACACAATGGAAAAACTATTAAATGAGTTTGCAGAACAAACCTTGCCATTACTGAGGAAAGGCTTGTTTAAAAAAAAAAAGTAGATTGACTTTTTATTTCTGTAGATCCAAAGAAATACAAATAAAATGTTTATAACATTTCATATACTTTGTGTCCTGTTATAAATGATTTTCAAAATTTATTTCTAAGTGTAGCTTGGTGTAAACCAAAGTATATTAAAAAATAATCTTTTAGATCATTTTATTTGAAGCAGGCAATGTTTTCCTCACTTTCATTGAAGCTTTTTTTAAAAAAGTTATTACTGTTTATATGTAACCACTTAAAGATTCCCCAAATGTATTAAATATCTCATACATTTAATAGATGGAGTGAATAAAAAATCCTTTCACATTTTGTATATGAAATGCATATTATTTGCACTCCTGGAGGATTAGGAGAGAGGATCTTTTATCTTGGTAGATAACCTGGAATTTTTGTCAATAAAGATTAGGTAAAGAGAAAGGAGGTTAAAGTGAAATGTTGAGATTCTCATAGTTTTTGTACCATTTTTTCTGCTTTTGCATTTGGCAAAGGTGAAGGGCAGGAGAGGGGAGAATGAATGGAAAAAACTTCTAGGATGAAATGTGTTGAAGCTAATGAACTACTCTCAGAGATGTCTAGGAAAAAAAAATGGGAGATATTATTTTTTTTATTTTATTTTATTTTATTTTATTTTATTTTATTTTTTAGTGTTTATTCATTTTTGAGAGAGAGAGAGAGAGAGAGAGAGAGAGAGAGAGGATGAGAGCATGAGTGGGGGAGGGGCAGAAAGCGAGGGAGACGCAGAATCCTAAGCAGGCTCCAGACTCTGAGCTGTCAGCACAGAGCCCAATGTGGGGCTCAAACCCACAAACTCTGAGATCATGACCTGAGCCTAAGTTGGACGCTTTAACTGACTGAGCCACCTAGGCACCCTGATTTTATTTTTTTTTAATTTTTTTAATTTTAGTTTTTTTAATTAGGGAAAGAGAGAGTGAGAGAGAGAGAGAGAGAACGAATGGGGAAAAGGGGCAGAGGGAGAGAGAGAATCCCAAGCAGGCTCCATGCCCAGCACAGAGCCCGACTCAAGGCTAGATCCCATAACCCTGGGATCAATCATGACCTGAGGCTAAATCAAGAGTCAGACAATCAAATGACTGAGCCACCTAGACGCCCCCAAAATGAGAGATTTTAAATCAGTAGTAAGGGAAAGCTTCCCCAAAAACCCTGGTGAGAAAAATGGAAGTAGCCATACCTGACTAACTTCAATGGCGGTGAACTTTGAAATCTCTAAATACTCCCATGTGCATGTAGTTGGAAATTGACATTGTGATTTTATGATAGTCTGGTAGCTATTTTTATTTTAAATGTCAACAAAAACTGATTACAGGTATTCCTTCTCTAAACCTTTTGCCATGTTTAAAAAAGGAAATATAAACACTTCCCAGTTCTTGGCTTGCAGGATTTTTAAATATAAAATTAATAATAAAAATAATCATAATTAACATCTGTTCTACGTACTGGACTCTGGTAGGCATTTTATGTATATCATCTTATCAGTCACAAAACCCTCCAAGGGATGAACAGATAGTCATTCCTATTGTACTAGTGAAAGAAACAGGTTAGAGAGATTAAGTTGCTTTTTCAATATTACATACCAGATAGTGGAAGACAGTATTTGAATCCAGGTCTTTAGACTCTATGCTCCTCCGTTTGTCCGGAATTTCAAAACATAGTTTGGTTGAATTTGGTCAGTTAAAGATGGAATTATTATTATCATAGGAAAGGTAATAAAACAATCTGGTTTATAACACTTTCAAAAATACACACATCAAGTAAATTCTGCCTTAAATTTTATTTAGAGACTGATCATCTGAACATTTGAACTTGTGGATAGTAATTTTCTTTATATTTGAATCCTCATATGCTTCCAAGAATGATTTGTAAACCTGGTATTTTGTTTACTCTGGGCAGACTCTGTAGCAGTAGCATCTCTAAAGTTGCAGACCTGCATGTGCTCACTAGGGTACTTTACTCCCAGGATTTCCCTGACATCCTCTGTAGCCTTAGATGATCTTGGTTTGTAATGAGTTCTGGGGCAAGTGTTTGTGTTTGAACCTGTTTAGGCTCATCCTTAACACCATACCCTCCATGCCAGCCTGGTCTTATGACTAAAGAAGTATTCCAGAGTTAACTGGAATCAGCCTGGAATTAATTCTCTCCAGGGCTAAGGAACCATTAAGTTTTGAATCCAGAACTCTTTTAGACAAACACACACAATATGCTTATGAAATGGTCTGTGGTAAATTTCTGAAGATTAGCAGACTGATATCTGGGAAGTGTTTAATATTAATTATTCCTCTGTAACTAACCCTGATATCAATTTAGTATTTAACATAAATTAGTTAAGTTTCTCCAGTTATTTGATTTTAGTTCGAAGTTCTGTTTACTGAGTACCAAGGAGCATTAAATATGATTATAAACTTTGGCATCTTTATCAAGCCATCCTTTAGCAACAGTAATTGGCACTAGTTCCTAGATAGGAACTGTAGCAAAACTGATCTGTTACTGAGTGAATGAATGGATTTCTACTTTTAAATGAAGAAGTTCCAGTATAACCTGGGAAATTCTGAAATTTATTTAAAAGGCTTATTTAAAAAAATCCATCTTGTTAGAAAATTCAAGTGTTACATTCTCTTAGAAAGATCCTTTTATTATGGCAACTGATTTTTGTTTACTTAAGAGAACCTGTTGCTAAAATAGTAATGAGGAAGGGTGTAATACAAGTATAGTCATACACCCCTTGCTCTGCAAGTAACCAGAGTGCTATGTTCGCGTGTTGTTTAGTCTCATTTTGGACGTTGGAAATAAAGTCGTCTGTGTGTTTTTCTCTCTTGCACAGCCTAAAATGACGAATGTGTGATTTCAGTGGAATAAATGGCGTCCAAAGTCACAGATGCTATAGTCTGGTATCAAAAGAAGGTAAGTTGATCGTCAAAGCTTTCAACCTTTTAAATATTTTTATTCTAAAAATGCATGCTTTTTCTTAAGGTGCTATGGGTTTATGTCAAATATTACCTGAAATAATGACATATAGATTTCAGGATCTTTTGAGTGGAATGGGAGCATTTTGGTTTTTCTTGTGCTAATTTTATTTCTAAAGAAATTAGAAAGATGATGCTTCACAGTGTTTTTCTCCACTGTTTACTCCACATTATTAAAGTAGCTAGATTAATTATTTTCAGTTATAATATAAGCCAGATTTCCAGGACTTTGAATATAATTAGCATTTTATAAAAGCATTAAATTTTTCTTGCATTAACTTCTTTTAAAGCTAGGTTAGCAGAAGTCTTGTAATTTTATAACTTTTTATATCTAGAAAATATAGTCTTAATCTGTTTCTTGTAAGTTCAACTCAACAGTTGAATCTTTTCAATAAAATAAAATAAACCTTTGAGGTCTGTGTTTTTCAAACCAAAATAGTAAAATGTTTATTTTGATGTTTTAGGATTAATTGTCCTAACTACTAAACTAGCTGTGTCCTCTATATATTTCAAAATAAGCTTTCAATGTAATATTTTTATGAAGTGCAAGAGAATAAATGTCTTTTTTGAAAATAAAGTGTTTTTTCCTGAAGAGTGTTGTTTAGACTCTTTAAAATGTATGTTGTTATATGTAGTATTTTAGATTTTTAGTGTATATAGTGAGTTATGTTTGTTTTCATAGTTTAAAACATTTTTGATGCCTTATTCTTCAAGTCCCTATTAACAAAATATAATTATATATTTAAAGCTTTTCTCATATGGGGTAAAATCAGACAATTTGTAAGTTTACTTGAATTGAAATGGTAATTAGAGTGCTTTCAAGATTAAGCAAACCTGAGAATACAGTCTGTCTTTGGATGTGTTTCTCTTCTGTGTAGAACATGCCACAGATATACAGGATCACATGTTTCATATAAGGTACTGAATTGGAAGTATTGACATTGATCATACTATTAATTCTGTCTTTTGTAGTTCTGTATTCATGTCATCTTTACCTTTAAACTTCCATTCAACTTAAAACTGAATAATGAAACTAAAACAAAATTATTTTTTATTTTTTTTTATTTCCTACATAAATCCTTGAAAGCTTTTCTGTTAATGCCTACTTATTATGAGAGTTAGTAATGTTTACTAAGCATTTTATCTATCTGGTTTTTTATGTTAAACATTTCAAACTTCACTGAAGATCATTTGTAGAACATGCTAGATTTACTGTCCTTTCTTGGTAACGGAGGGTTTGAAATATTACACTCGCATTCAGTTAGCTCACTAATACCCTTCTTATCTGCGGGTCATTTACCTAGCAGCTTTAGATATGTGCAACCAAAAAATTCTCCAGAGCAACCATAACAGATGTCACAAATTATATCTAGCAAATGTAATCACACATTTTATGTTACTGAGTCACCAGAACCATTAACCAGATTTTATTTGCTCTATTTTTAAATTTTGCTTTTAAATTTAATTGTCTTGAAGAAATACATGTGACTACTTTGAAAAATTAATGTTTCTGGGCTAATTGGGAAAAAAAAAATAGCCACCAGTACTACCTTTCCCTGTCCTTACCCAACTTCTGAGCTTTGCTCCCCAGAGGCAATGATTTTACATTCTTTATAGCTGAAACCAAAGTTCTACTACTCCTCATCACTGGTAGGGAGTTAGGAAGGATGGGTTACAAATGTGGGGTGTGAAGTTTTGGTTTTCTTAATTACTTTTGGGAGAATGCTGATATTTGTGGGTTAGAAATCACAGATACTAAATGTCATGCAATACTCTAAACAAGGGTTGGCAGACTTTTTCTGTAAAGGGCCATATAGTAAATATTTTAGGCTTTGAGAGTCATACGTATCTGTGACAGCTATTCAGTTCTGCTGTTGTATGGTACAAAAGCAGCCATAGACAGTACATAAATGAATGAATGAATGAGTATGGCTGTTTTCCAATAAAAATTAATTTACAAAAACAGGCAGTGGGTTAGATTTGGTCCACAGGCCTTAGTTTGCTTATCTGTACTGTAACATAGCCCAATACAACAAATAATTGTCCTATTCAAAATGCATTAGTGCCCTATTAAATTACACTGCTTTTTTTTCTAATGGTATTTGTGTTTTAAACTTGGCCCTTTCTTGATTATTTCATTATAGATGTTACTTGTTGATTTCTGACTGTATGATAAAGATTTAGCTTTTTTATGAGTCCCTCTTCAACCAGTATTCCTTACCCGAATCCTCCCAATGACTACAAATTTTGGTGAAATCACTATGCAGAGCTTCTGGTTGTGTATGTGTTGTTTAGAGCTATGTCATGCCATATACTCTGATGTTTTCTGTCTGTGCAACTTTTTCCTCCTTTTGCTTAATTTTCCTAATTCTCCAAAGTCTCTGATAGAACTATAAAACTCCTTTTGTTGTAGTCAGTCATATTCAAATATTCTAGTAGTTCTTTGCCTCCCCCCACAAATCCCCCTTTGGGAATGACCTCCTAGAATTCTCTGTCCTTCTCTTCCATTCTGGGGGGATTGTTCTCATGTCACACCTCTCATCTGCCCTCTTGGTGTTTTGTTTTGTTTTGTTTTGTTTTGTTTTGTTTTAAATATGAAATTTATTGTCAAATTGGTTTCCGTACAACACCCAGTGCTCATCCCAGCAGGTGCCCTCCTCACTACCCATCATCCACCCTCCCCTTCCTCCCACCCCCCATCAACCCTCAGTTTGTTCTCAGTTTTTAAGAGTCTCTTATGTTTTGGCTCCCTCCCTCTCTAACCTCTTTTTTTTTTTTCCTTCACCCCTCCCCATGAGATTCTGTTAAGTTTCTCAGGATCCCCATAAGAGTGAAAGCATATGGTATCTGTCTTTCTCTGTATGACTTATTTCACTTAGCATAACACTCTCGAGTTCTATCCACATTGCTACAAAAGGCCATATTTCATTCTTTCTCATTGCCACGTAGTATTCCATTGTGTATATAAACCACAATTGCTTTATCCATTCATCAGTTGAAGGACATTTAGGCTCTTTCCATAATTTGGCTGTTGTTGAGAGTGCTGCTATAAACATTGGGGTACAAGTGCCCCTATGCATCAGTACTTCTGTATCCCTTGGGTAAATTCCTAGCAGTGCTATTGCTGGGTCATAGGGTAGATCTATTTTTAATTTTTTGAGGAACCTCCACAGTTTTCCAGAGCGGCTGCACCAGTTTGCATTCCCACCAACAGTGCGAGAGGGTTCCCGTTTCTCCACATCCTCGCCAGCATCTAGAGTCTCCTGATTTGTTCATTTTAGCCACTCTGACTGGTGTGATATCTGAGTGTGGTTTTGATTTGTATTTCCCTGATGAGGAGCGATGTTGAGCATCTTTTCATGTGTCTGTTGACCATCCAGATGTCTTCTTTAGAGAAGTGTCTATTCATGTTTTCTGCCCATTTCTTCACTGGATTATTTGTTTTTCGGGTGTGGAGTTTGGTGAGGTCTTTATAGGTTTTGGATACTAGCCCTTTGTCTGATATGTCATTTGCAAATATCTTTTCCCATTCCGTTGGTTGCCTTTTAGTTTTGTTGATTGTTTCCTTTGCAGTGCAGAAGCTTTTTATCTTCATGAGGTCCCAGTAGTTCATATTTGCTTTTAATTCTCTTGCCTTTGGGGATGTATCAAGTAAGAAATTGCTGCGGCTGAGGTCAGACAGGTTTTTTCCTGCTTTCTCTTCTAGGGTTTTGATGGTTTCCTGTCTCACATTCAGGTCCTTTATCCATTTTGAGTTTTCTTTTACCATCCGCCTGAGAGTTCCCTTCACTCCTCTTAGGTCATACAGATTTGTTTTTTTCTTAAATACGTATTTATTTAAAAAGTCCTTTTACAGGTGTTTAAGTTTCAGTGAAAAGAAGGCTTGACTGCTGATGCTGATATGATACTTGCTGATTATATGACCATGGGCAAATAACTTCATTTGAGTTTCGCTTACCACTCACTACATTAACTTGATAATCATTCTCAGCTGCTTTTCAATCATCCCTTTGAAATTGTGATGAACTTTCCAAATTCTCAGGATCTTATTGCCAGAAAAGTGTATATAATATAGAAACACAATAAAATTTTCGCATCTGATTTGAACCCTCTAAGTCTTCAATTAGATAATTTTTAGAACATTAGTATTTTAACATTCTTTAATTTTTGTGACCTATCATTCAGTGGTATTCAGCTTATAATAGGAAGTATTGCTATAAATAAAACCAAGAAATGTTCAGGGGCACCTGGGTAACTCAGTTGGTTAAGTGTCTGACTTCAGCTCAGGTCATGATCTCGCCGTCCATGAGTTTGAGCCCTGCCTGTTGGGCTCTGTGCTGACAGCTCAGAGCCTGGAGCCTGCTTTGGTTTCTGTGTCTCCCTCTCTCTCTGCCCCTCCCCCACTTGCGTGCGTGCGTGTGTTTGTGTGTGTGTGTGTGTGTGTGCACGTGCGCTCTCTCTCTCTCAAAAATAAACATTAAAAAAAGTTTCTTTTAAAAAAAGAAATGTTCAGCTTCATTTTCTTGAACATATGTATGTTTAGTTGTAGCTCACTTTAGTGTCACCTTTTCCACTTAAAAATGGTGACATCTTTATATTTTTGTTTTGAGTACTGAGCACTAGCTAACCCCAAAGACCATGACTTGATCTGTGGACTGTTGTGAACATGAACTCTAATATCAGATGTGAAATTTCGAGGAGAAAATAAAAACAAAAGTTTTAAAGTATTAAATCTAATTAGATGATGTCAGGGTACCTTTAAATAAATTATTCTCTGCATGATTTATTTTGAAATTTTTAAAAGTTCTTTTAACATCTTATTTTAAACTTCATTTGGTACTATTGTAGCCATCCATAGTCATGAATAATTTGAAAGTCCCTATTGAAAAAAATAATCTTCAGTCACTAATTCAGAAGAAAAATTAATGCCTCAAGAATGGTGACTGGAGAAACCAGAATAGATTTCCATTAGTATTAGGCTGTTAAATTGAAGTACTGAGCCTCAGACAAATGGGTTTATTACTTTTTCTCTTCTAAGTATTTTTTCCCTGAACCATATTCTCATATGTACCATTAAATATTTAATGTAATTTTACTTACTTATTTTTTAAAATGTATTTATTTTTGAGGGAGAGAGAGAGTGAGTGCGAGCACGTACACATGTAAGGTGGGGAGGGGCAGAGAGAGAAGGAGAGAGAATCCCAAGCAGGCTCTGTGCTGTTATAGCACAGATGAGGGTCTTGAACTCAGGAGATAAGGGATCATGACCTGAACCAAAATCAAGAGGTTGAGCCACCCAGGCTCCCCCAAACCTTTTATTTTTAACTAGAGGTGATGAAAAAGACCCTGTTGCTTCTTTCAAGGCACTAGAAGGATTGAAAGTCTGCAGCAGGCAGAAGACAATGAGACAGCACCAGAGCAGGTCAGAAATAGGGAAAAAAAGAGACAACCACAGGCCAGCATAGCGCTCTAGTCCCTGGATTCACTTCACCCCAAGATTAACTTCACTCCAAACTTGGAGTTGTTTACCCATGTCAGCCAATAACCCCTCCCCCCCTTTTTGCTGATGCTAGTGTGAATTGGATTTTTACTTGCAAAACAGAAAGTTCTGACTAATGCAAAGGCAATATATATACATTTTATTGAGGTGTAACATACTCAGAAGACCACACAGATTTTAAGTGTTCAGCTTCATGAATTTTTACAAACTGAACACCTGTTTGTGTTTAGGACTGTTTGTGTCTTGTTTATGAAACAACTCAGATCAAGAAACAGAATGTTAACCAGCTCTACAAAACTTTCATCCCTCCCTCTCAGTCACAACCTGCCCTTGTTGAGGGTGACCACTGTGCAAAGCTGTGTATCTTAATGGGTAACAAGAACATAGATTTTGGGATTAGAAAGCTGAGATTTGAATCCTTGTTCTTGAAAGCCAGTATGATTTTGGACAGGTTGCTTAATTGTCTCTGAATTTCACTTTCTTCATGTACATAAATACCATTTTTTGTATTTATTTTAGGAGTAACTGATGATATATGTAAAATGTTAAGCAAAGTGCTCCACACAGGGTAAACCTTCAATAAATGAGAATTATTTCTATTATTATTACTTCATATTCACCATACTTATCAGATGAATTGTTCCCCAAACTTATCAGAGTGCTTTATTTCATGGATTCTAAAAATTCTCATGACGCTAAAAAAAGATTCTTACTTGTAAATGAGAAATGTAAAATGTCAGGCTTCTAATATTCAATGTTAAAACAGTGGGTATTTGTTGACGTTTGTTGTCTAACCCTCATACCATAAAATCATGATTAAGTGTAACTTATAAACTTCAACTGTCCTTGCTTCAGTCACTGATCATGTTTTCCACTTCTTCCTTTTTAATATCACTTACTTGCCAAAAATAAGACTTGTCCTACCAGAAATAGATTGGTTAGTTTAGTTGCTCAAATATTTGCCTTTTCACTTAAGGTTTTTCTCCCCGTTTTAGTCATGAAGTCCTTGATTTTCCACCTTTATCCATTTCCAGTTCGGGTATTTATAGCATAAATAATTTGAGTTTTAGTTTTAGTTATAAGGAAGAAAGAAACTATGCTGTGCAGTAGTCATGATAGTTTGACTTTAGAGATCATCTGGTTTCTGTTAAACTTTTTGCTTTATAGGTAAGAAACCTGATGCCTGTAGATCTAATAACTTGATCATAGTCATGAATTAGTTATAAAACCAAAACTCAGGTCTACTGACTTTCAGGTCACTCATCCTTCTGTACTAACGTAGCTTTGAAAAACAGACTGAAGAAACTTTTACTATAAAATTTTCTTGTTTAATTTGAGAGTTTATTTTTAGATGACTTCTAATGCGAAAGTGAGGAGATACACATTTTTTTTAAAAAGATGGTTAGTATTATACATATATATCTGTTGATTTAACAACAGTAATGATAGTGATGATGATGATGGTGGTGGTGATGTGATAGCACTGCCTCACATTTAAAAGCATTTATTTTTCAGAGTGCTTCTGTTTCTGTTTTCATGGTTTCATTTATTGTGATAATGAAGTGGATTAACTCAGTGGTTATTATATCAAGATACTGTAAGAAGTTTTATAAGTTTCCTGGGGCTTTTGTAACAAAGGACCACAAACTGGGTTGCTTAAAACAACAGAAGTTATTTTTTTTCACAGTTCAGGAGGCCGGAAGTCCAAAATCAAAGTGTCAGCAGGGTTGGTTCCCTCTGTAGGGAGGCTTGAGGGAGAAATTGTCCCATGGGCCTCTTCTAGCTTTTTTTTTTTTTTAAGTTTATTTATTTTGAGAGAGAGCACACAAATGGGGGAGGGACAGAGAGAAAGAGGGAGAGAGAATCCTAAGCAGGCTCCACACTGTCAGTGCAGAGCCGGATGTAGGGCTCAAACTCATGAACCATGAGATCGTGACCTGGGCCAAAGTTGGCTGTTTAACTGGCTGAGCCACCCAGGTGTCCCTCTTCTAGCTTCTAATGAACACAATCCTTAGTTTTCTGATGCATCATTCCAATCTCTCCCTCCATCTTCATGTTGTCTTCTTGACTCTTCTTATAAGGACACCAGTCAATGGATTTAGATCTGCTCTAAATTCAGAATGATTTCATCTTGAGATCCTTAATCAATTACACCTGCAAAGACCCTATTTTGAAGTGAGGTAACATTCCAAAGTTCTGGGAAGACATGTGGTTTTTTTCCCCACTACAGAAGTATGTCTAAAGCATATGATTGGTTTGAGTGGATTCAGTGTGGAGATGTGTAGCTTTATTTATGTCCTTTTGTGTAGCTGTGTCCTAGACCACCAGTATTGTACTGAGTAGAAGAAGATCAGGATCCTCACTATTTTCTTTATATTCTTAAAAGTTAAGATTGTGATCACTTAGCTCCTCCCATATGAAATGTTAAGGAAGAAGTTTCTATAGAATTCAACACAATTTTCTGTTTCCAGTTCTTAATAATACATAGATATTTGTGTTCTTTATTTAATCTAATTATATGAGGTTTATTGTCTTAATTATCATAGATAATAATAACATTCTTTCCCTTTAAAACTGCATGTAAGTTAAACCACAGTGTATATTTTTCAATGTTCTAATCTTTAAGGGTCATCAGATCTACTTTTTGATAAATTTTGACTGTTTCTTAAAATGCCAATTGTTTATATTAGAACCAAACAATTTTATATATAAAAGTAAATATTTAAATGTGTTTAAAATATTAATCTGTTGTTTCAGATATAAAACTGTGTCAGTTGAGTTAAAGTATGGAGTTTTATTTATTTCTTATTTCAAAGCTTATTTCTTTTGAAAGAGAGAGCATGCACACATGTACATGGGAGCAGGGAAGGGCAGAAAGTGAGGGGAGGAGAGAGAGAGAGAGAGAGAGAGAGAGAGAATCCCAAGCAGGCTCCTCACTGTCAGCTCAGAGCCCTACATGGGGCTCAATCTTGTGAGATCATGACCTGAGCTGAAATCAAGAGTAGGACACTTAACCAACAGAGCCACACCAGGTGCCCCCAAACTATGAAGTTTTAAAAATTTAAACTCTTATTGAATTAAATGTATGAGAACATTTTTTTTTCTATTTTTTTCTATATTTGCTACAGACTTTTGAACAATTATCAATCTCTTTGATGCTTCAGGAACTTGTATTTGGGGCTAATTATGTACAACACTAGTTTCTTAACTTAGTACTGAGTTTTAGTTTCTTTGTCTATAATACTGAGATGAGAATCCTTAAAGATTGCTATGATGATTAAATGAGATAATATGTAAACACCAGGTACAGTGTTGGTGTATAGTAGGTATTCAGTAAATATTGCTAAATACCAGTTCCTGTGCCTTATGTTCTCTTTCACTAAATATGGAGTGTTGTTAATAATATATTTGGTTAATTAAAGGTTTTGGTTAGTAGTTCTTGTAAACTGAACATTTTTGTATCTATTAAAATAGAAAAACATTAAAAGAAGTGGTCAATCTTTTGTGTGTTTTTGTATTCTGTACTTGCATTTAATTGCTGTCTCCTTTATCCTTTGCTGTAATTTCTAGCACAAATAGTTTTTTTCTCAGCATATGTCATTATTTATCTGAGATCATTTTCTTCTTTTTTGGCAAGAGGTGTTTGGGGAATAAACAAAACAAATGATACATTAAAAAGTGGATAGATAGATTGGGGCACCTGGGTGGCTTAGTCAGTTGAGCATCTGACTCTTGATTTCAGCTCAGGTCGTGATCCCAGGATCTTGGGATCTAGCCCTGAGTTGGGCTTCTTGCTGAGCATGGAGCCTACTTAGGACTGACTCTCTCTCTCTCTCTTTCTTCCTCCCTCCCTCTACCCCTTTCCCCTACTTGTATTTTCTCTCTCTCTCTAAAAAAAATAAAGTGGATAGATTAAATAAATAGAAGGATAGATACAGTTTCTTACATTTAATGCCACCTAACTTTACATGGTATTTGCAGGCACATACTACACTGCTGGGTGAACTTTCTGGGTACCTTTTTTTAAATGACCAAACTTTGTTTTATTTTTGACTCTTTATAAAAAGTTCTTTTTTTTTTTTATTTTCTTTTTTCTTTTTTAAATTTTACATCCAAATTAGCATATAGTGCAACAATGATTTCAGGAATTGATTCCTTAGTGCCCCTTACCCATTTAGCCCATCCCCCTCCCACAGCCCCTCCAGTAACCTCCAGTTTGTTTTCCATATTTATGAGTCTCTTCTGTTTTGTCCCCCTCCCTGTTTTTATATTATTTTTGTTTCCCTTCCCTTATGTTCATCTGTTTTGTCTCTTAACGTCCTTGTATGAGTGAAGTCATATGATTTTTGTCTTTCTGTGACTGACTAATTTCAATTAGCATAATACCCTTCAGTTCCATCCGCGTAGTTACAAATGGCAAGATTTCATTCTTTTTGATTGCCGAGTAATACTCCATTGTGTGTGTGTGTGTGTGTGTGTGTGTGTGTGTGTGTGTGTGTATACATACACACCACATCTTCTTTATCCATTCATCCATTGATGGACATTTGGGCTGTTTCCATACTTTGGCTATTGTTGATAGTGCTGCTATAAACATGGGGGTGCATGTGTCCATTCGAAACAGCACACCTGTATCCCATGGGTAAATGCCTAGTAGTGCAATTGCTGGATCATATAGTAGTTCTATTTTTAGATTTTTGAGGAACTTCCATACTGTTTTCCAGGGTGGCTGCACTAGCTTGCATTCCCAACAAAAAGTTCTTTAACTTCAACTGCAAATTGAATAGAAATAGCCATTTCTAATATTTTTCTGAGCAGTGGTTGTTTTCGTCTATTAATTTCAGCTTTGATCTAGAATGCATTGTAATTTATCTCTCTTCCTTTCCTGTGAATTTTTACTTCTATAAACTTCTCTCCATTTGTTGTTTAATCAGTTAGTGGAACTGAAGGTAAATTAATTACATTGCTCTGAAGCAAAACCTGATGGAAGGCTCAAGGGAATTTCTCCTTGGGTAAAAAGTCAAGTATTCCAGTGAACTGATTTTGCAGACAGATCTCTAAGGTTCAGAAATCTCCAGTTTGCTTGCTTGCTTCTTGCCTGCTTGCTTGCTTTCTCTCTTTCTCTTCTCTCTCTTCTCTTTCTTTTCTCTCTCTTTCTTCCTTCTTTTCCTTTCCTTTCCTTCCTTCCTTCCTTCCTTCCTTCCTTCCTTCCTTCCTTCCTTCGTTCTTTCCTTCATGTGTGTTTGCCTGAGGCTATCCCTGAGGTTGCCGTGTGCTAGAATCTAACTTCTTACTAAGGAATCAGGAAGTAGAGATGGGAAGGACCTTAAAATTAACCATTCTAATATTTTTATTTTACAGATGAGGAAACTGAGACACTGAGAGATAAGGGAACAAGGTTTTGTTTTGTTTTTTAAATCTAGTCTAGAGATCTTGTCAGCTGTACCATGACTTACAGAATTTCACTTTTTGAACAAGCAGAACCTGTACTTAGTTGAGATAGCAGCTTCACCTCCCATGGGTAAAGAAAATGGAAAAAATCGGAGAAAAAAAAAAAAAAGAAAGAAACCTTTCACTATTCCCTAGCAATATCCTTCTGGGCTACCCAGTAATGTTTACAGACTCCAAGGGGACCTATATTCAGTACTCCTGAGTATAGAAGTACTGGTTTCACAAAAACACTTTCAGTAGAAAATTCTTTATCTATTTTTAAAGTTTTTGCAACATCTTTTTAAACTGTGAAGACATAAACACCTAAATGGTTAGTATTTATGTTTGTCCTCTTTAGAAACTGAGTGTTTGGAAATAGAAGGTTTTGTTTTTGTTTTGCAAATACATTGATGTGTCAGAAATAGGAATTTCTACATAGTACATAACCTCTTTGAAATGCTGTGGTTCTCTTACTTATTTGCTTATGAATTTTTTTTTTCTTTTGGATAAATGTAATAGTTATTCCATTAAAAGGAAACATCTATGTGCCTACAGCAGTTGCCAGTAACAGTGCCTAATAATTAAAGTAGTTGTTTACACAGGTATGAGGAGATTCAAGAAACAGTATTATTTGACTAGAGTTGAAATTTTTAATGAATAAAGCTTCTTATGCCTCTTGGGAGTTGGGAAGAAAATTATTTTATGGCATACTGGAAAACTAGTTTCTAACCATTTTCATTTTCTGATGAATAGATTTAAAATAGAAATGTTAGCCAAGGATAGAATGTTTGCCAGTTATAGTCCAAATATCTTGGAGTTTATCTTTAACCATGATAACAGACATAGTGGTGAAATAAGTTGGTAGGTTGCCGTTGGCTGCCTAAAATTAGGCAAATGTACCAGCTTTGAAAAGGCCTGAGAGTGTCTAAAACACTGGTGTTAACCTGCTGAATGTTTATAGTTGCACGATGAATAACATTTATAAATGCTGTTTAACAGAGTAACTTAGAAGCTAAATTGCTCTTTGCCATATGGCCCCTAGAGTTTATTCAAATGAAAGCTGTTAATTCAATACCAGGGACTGATTCACAAGAAGGAAATGCTGAAGAAGCTATGAAACTTAAAAATTTCTCATTCTAGTTTTTGCCTAAAATTAATATCCTTATTAGGATATGTTATATTCACTTAAAGTGGAATCTTGTTTTAGTTTGCTTTCTGTTTTTAATGTCTTCCCCCACCCAACCCCATGAAGGAATTAGAAGTACAGATAAAGAGTTCTGGTTTACCTTGTTTATGGAGAAATGGGTTGGTATGTGGCTCTAACCAGGTAAAAGACAGTATGTAAAGAGAAAGTCAGGTGGCCTTATTAAAATTTAAGTCTTTTCAAACATTAGGGAACAAGAAGATGAGATCTTATTTTTCCAATCTCAAAATGGTAGACAGCAGGATATATTTTAATTACCGCTTTATGGACACTGTAACACTTTGCTGTGTGGTTTATTTTTATTTACTGGTAGAAAACAAAGGAAAATTGCTAGGTGAAGCCTTATTACATTGACTTCAATTAGGGAAAATTCAGTACATTTAGTTTTACTAGTACAGTTTGACTTTTAACACTAAAGACTTTTATGACCAAGACTATCTCTGTCTCTCTGTCTCTCCAAAAAAATAATGTCATGGTAGAATTTGCATCTGTCTACCTTTAAATAACATTTATGATGGACCTACTATGTATAAGGCACTGAGCGCTTATCTTAATACAACTCTGCATCATGGAGGAACCAAAATGCAAATAACTATTATACTTTATGGTAAATGCTACAGTGGAATTGTCTTTAAAGCATTATGGTAAGTCACATAAATTTCCATCTAAGTTTGTTTTTCCAGTCACCATTCTGTCACTACTTTTATCTCCCAGATATTTTTCAGATTTCCTATGATCTCCCTTCCTTCATTGTTTTCTTCATTCTTATTTTCAGTCAAATATTTTCTCTTCACAACCCACCAGGGTGACTTGTCTTAAATAAAAATTTGACCTTGTCATTTACCTACTGAATAACACTCTTCCAAGATTTCCTCTTACGTGTGGTATAATCTTCTTCCCGAGGCCTTTAAGGAATTTTTTTAACATCCAGTTTCAGTTGGCTTTCTAGCCCCATCCAGCCTTCAGCTTTTATTCATTAACTCCATCCTCCACCAAATACAACTTTTTGAAGTCTCTCCATGCTGCTTTTCACCTTACTGCTTGGGATGCCCACATCTGCTTTTTTTTTAAATCTCACTCAAATTGGTCCTTAAAACTCAAAGCTAGTATCTTCTTCAAGGACATCTTTCCTAACCCCATGGGGACTGGATTTAGGTGTCCCAAGCTACTTCTCCTATACAAAGGTTATGTGTGCTGTTTTCATGGCAGTAGTATTTTTTATTTCTTGATTCTTCTTCTTTTTTACAAGTATACCAAGTAACATGGTAGTTACATACCATCCTTCAAAAGTCAGCACTGTTGTTTGTTTTTAAATATCATTGTGAACTCTTGGTTTAAAGATACTTTACATGCTTCAAACTGTTGCAGTTATTCATGCTTAGATTGTTCTGTTTTGCCATTGGGAGCTTCTTTAGATGGCTTCTGAGTGTCTAGTCGTATTTGACTGTGTTCCTTTGAAGAAGCAAATTTGAAATGGGAGCGATCCTTTCTGCATAGGGACAAGGAAAACTACAGAGAGATCTTGATCCTTTTTTAATCATCCTAGATATAAACATGTTGAGATGGTGGTATAGTTATAGACTGAATTACTTCTGCTCCATCTAAGAGCAATTACAGGGAAATTTTTCTATAAATTCAATTTTTCTTTTATCTCTGTGTTACAGTGGTATTTGTGTATTCTAGCATTTATCACAGCTTGACTTGCATTATAATTAATTCCCCCCCTGCTAATCTGTAAGGGTAGGAATCATTATGTTTGTATCTACATCATTTATTCCAGTGCTTTACCTTATAGTTGGTACTTGGTAAATGTCTGCTGCTTTGAGAACAGTGCTCTCAGGAGACAATACTTACCTTAAACTTTTATTTAGTTCATGTAGTTCTTCGTTATATTGAGTGCTTAGGATGTGCCATGCACCAAGTTAGACACTAATTCAAGTAACTTATTTAATGGTAATGCGTGAAATTCTGTCTGTATGCTGAATATCTATTACATTAAGTGCTAAACATAATGCTTTAACCTATAGCAATATTTCCCAAAGTGCATACTGAATAATGTCAGTAGGCATTAGCAAAATTAGAGGGATTTTGTGATCAAAGAGTTTGGGAGATACTGAGCTAGACAAAGATAAACAAGTTTCTGATTACAGGATTTTATTATGCAAATACGTGTAGTGTTATTTACTACCTAAGAGGCAAAGAAGATATCATTTCTCAATTTGTTTGACTTAGGTTTTTTTTCCCCAAGTATTTGTGGAACATTCTTAGGAAAATGCTGACCAAGTTACATAAAAGAATGTGGTTCAGCAGAAAGGACGTGGGGTTGTAAGTCAGAACTTGGGTTCTGCCCCTAAATACTAGGTATAGAACTTTCTGACCCTTCTTAAAGCCTCAGTTGTCTTCTTAATACAAGAAGTTAATACAGGTCTATACAGCATAAGACTGCAAATCCTTTACAAACCACTTGACAAAAATTAGTACTTTTGTACAGTCTTAGTATCTAGATAAATGGTTCATTATAAAGTTAAAATCTGTAAGTGAATATTTTATTTCTTCTTCTGCAGAGTTTTTCCTTAATTCTCCATACTAGAGATTAAAGGTATAACTTCTGTAGGCATACTTGAGTCAGTAGCAGTTTTATAGCCACCTGGATTCTTACAATTACAGCATAACTTTTCTTGACCAATGATGACAGTGGACTAGCTCCCTTAGATTGTAATTCTGAGGAATCTGGACTAAGCACCCAGGAGCAATTTATCTTAAGTTTTTTCTCCATAGTAATGTTACCCTATATAGATAAATGGAAGGAAGCCAAACAAATTAATGTTTTGATTTTGAATAATTGAACAGATTTAGATCTGTTTCAGGGTCTCGTTTTTTATTTCAAATGAATGAATGAACAGCAATAATGTTAGTTATTTTCTAAAATACAAATGTACTTAAGTAACCAAGATATGGTAATACTCTTGGCATTTAAATTGCCTTAAAAATATGATACACATTTTTATGCTATTTATAGTACACTATTAGAAATATGCAAACAAGGAAGGTACTGTAGTCTTGATTCATATTACTTATATGTGGTTTAGTCAGGTTATGTTTTAGAATAACAAACGAGAATATATCCTATGATAAAAACTGAAAGAATGTAGATAAGGCATATGCATTCCTTCCTTGTTTCATGCTGCAGTATGAGGGAAAAGGAAGCATTGGGTAATTCATCCAATGACATAATAGATAACTTTTTTGAGTTCTTATGTGTCTGTTACTGTTGTTAGCTCAGTATGTGTTAGCACATTTAATCCTCAAAGTGGTACTGTGATTAATATATTAACTGTTTTACATATTTTTAGGGCTGAATAAGTTGGACTTCATGAAGTTTCGTGTATTTTCATTTGCTCTTTTAACAGGGTCTGATAGCTTCCCTGCTAGGAAGGCAACCAGGGAGAGACATGAGAGACAGAAGTCTCTGACAGCAGTTAGGGGTTAACTGCCACTCTTCAGACACCTCTTAGTGATCAGAGCCAAGACAAGAAAGAGAACATGGGTGGGTTTTGTTAAGAATGTGAATGAAATCACTGGTGGGTAACTACTGGCTCAGCTGTGGAGCCAGTCACTTGGATTTGAATTCCTGTATTTTGCTGCTTACGTTTAGCTTTGTACAATTTAAGGTTTTGTTAACTGTGCAACAGGGATGTGGTAATGTCTATTTCATAGAGTTATAAGGATTAAATGAGCTAATACATGGAACATGTGTCTGGTACTTGATAAATAATAAATGCTAACTCGTTATTGTTACTGTTACTACTATTATTAACAATATCAATTGCCTTGACTGACAAGGGAGTGGAAACCAGAGACCTTAATATCTTCCTCAACCAGTGGTGGGACCTTCCATCCAAGCTGGGTCCCAGTCAGTCCATGGTTATTTTAGACATAGCCTCTTATTGCCATCTTGGGTAGTGTTTAAGTTGTTTGTTTTCAATGATTATCACCCACTACCAACACTTTTTTCTACATTTATTTTCAAGTTATGCATAATTTTTATATATACTGTTTCTCAAACAAAACTCCTAATAAATATGTTATTATTATTTGATTTCTTGAGGGGGAAGGTTAGGGGAGAGATTTTGAAAAAATGGGAAATTTCTTCTGAAATGTCTCTCTACTATCATAAATGAGAAAACCCAGAGAACTCAAAGTAATTTGACTGAACTCATTGAGCTGGTAAGTAATGAGGCTGGAGTTTAAATATAGGAATTTAATTCTGTGCCCTTACTAATTAGTTCTCCTGCCTTTTTTTTTTTTTTTTTTTTTGCAAAGAAATAATAAAACAAATTATTTTAGAGTGAATATATATTTTCTAATTTACTTTCTTTTTGTAAAGACGGTAATGTCTTAAGTTAGACATGTAATAAGACTGGGTTCCATTTTTTAAAAATTGCTTTCATTTCTAATATAGAATGATTTTTTTTTCCCTGAAAGTAAATACTATGGTGTCAACAGACTGTAGTTTGATATGGTTGGATTTTTAAAATCAAATCAAAATGGAGATAAATATTAAGTCTGATCTGTACAGTATCCTTGGTTGATGTCTTTGATGCAAATTAGCACAAGACTCCCTTTTTATTCACTTGGAGATACATTACAAATTCCTGTGAATGAGGAAAATCTTCATTTATGTAACCCCAAGCAAAAGTGACTGCATAGAAATGCAGACAATGAGAAATAAGAAGTTGAGGGATTCTTGGAGTGTTTGAAAAATGTTCATAGGGCACCTGGATGGCTCAGTTGGTTAAGCATCCAACTTTGGCTCAGATCATGATCTCACAGTCTGTGAGTTCGAGCCCCATGTCGTGCTCTATGCTCACAGCTCAGAGTCTGGAGCCTGCTTTGGATTCCATCTCCTTCATGTTCTCTCTCTCTCTCTCTCTCTCTCAGAAATAAACATTTAAAAAAATTGAAAAAAAAAAAAACAATGTTTAGATACAGGTATTCAGGTTTAATTTGTTTTCACAGTATGTTGACTCCATCTCCTGATGTTTTGTTCTTTGGAAATTTCCTTTATTGAAATTGTTTTTGTACCTGTGATGCTTAGAGAAATGCCCTGCTGAACTAATCAAAATTGAAGGCTAAGAGAGCTTGGTTTTCCAATGAATACTTCAATTTAATAATTGCTGTTGTCTAATTAATATAAGCATTCAAATCCTTCCTTCATAGCTTAAACTGTTCCTAATTACTTATCATTTCTATTTGCAAGTTCATACCACAGTTCAACGTATCTAAAAATCAGAAATTAACTCAGCTCTCCATTGTATTTGAAATACTATGTCATGGAATCAAGAACTCATACTTTTATTTCAGTGTTGATCCAAAAATTCAGGAGAGATCACTTTGATGAAGTCCACTTACACAGATTCTCTCCAAATTATATGATATTTTTGTGTAATTCTAGACCCGGCTGGGGTTAAAAACAAAATTTAAACACCTAGTGTATACCAAGTGTTGTGCTCAATGAATTACACATCATGGTCCAGTTTCCCAAACATTACTGAAGAAACAGGCTCAGAAGTTTTTTTCATTTGTTTTATTTTTTTTTTTTAAGTGCTCCAGTCACTATATAAATGGCCTGCCCAGATGTTCAGTCTGCTTACAGCCTTGCCTTTAAAAAACAATCTCAGGGCACCTGGGTGGCTCAGTCGATTAAATGTCCAACTCTTGGTTTCAGCTCAGGTCATGATCTCATGGTTCATGAGTTCAGGCCCAGCATCGGGCTCCACATTGCTGGTGCCGAGCCTATTTGGGATTCTCTCTCTCTCCTCTCTCTGTTCCTCCCCCACTCACTTGCACTCTCTCTCTCTCTCCCTCTCAAAATAAATAAATAAACTTAAAAAAAAATTCTCATTCTCACCCTTTATTATTGTAGCAATTACCTGGTCATCCAAGCAAAAATTATCTATTTAATAATTTCAATTATTTGAAATGTCACGTAATTTTAATTTTTATTTGAAAATTTGCATATTTTCAAATAAACCTTAAAATTCCAAATAATGCAAATTTAGCAACTATTTGTACAGCATAGACAATTTTTAAATATTTTTTTAAAGTTTGTTTAGTTTTAGTGATCTCTATACCCAGTGTGGGGCTTGAACTCATGACCCTGAGATCAAGAGTCACACACTCCTCCAACTGAGCCAACAGTTTCTTTATATTGACAACTTATTTTCTCAGTTGCAATGAACTGTAATTTACACCACATAGCGTTTAAATATCTCAAATCCTTTGGGAAGTAAATCTTACCAATATGCAAATGAATGTTAGGCCAAGATTAACATTAATTAATAATAATCTAGCATAGGCACCAAAAAAAAAAAACAAAAACAAAAAACAGAAGTAGTCTTCTGGATAGAGAGGAATAGCCTGCTAGGAGTCAAAACTTGATGAAAAAGTTTTTTCATTCCAAATTCCCCTAAGATCTAAGGCCTGTGTGTGTGTGTGTGTGTGTGTGTGTGTTTATCACTTTAAATGTTTGTCATGTTAAAGAAATCTTACAGAAATATAGCTATTTCTTCTTTTACAAAACAGCTTTATTGATATATAAATAAATGCCATAAAATTCGGTTGTTTTAAGTATCTAACTCACTAATTCTTACTAAATTTATAGAGTTGTGCAGCCATTACCACAATCTAATTTCAGAACATTTCCATCATTCTAAAAAGAAACTTCTTTCTTGTTTGTAGTCACTCATTCCCACCTTGAGGCAGCCACTAGTCTACTTTTTGTCTCTATAGATTTGCCTCTTTTGTACATTTTATATAAATGGAATGATACTATACATGGTCTTTTGTGTCTGGCTTCTTAACATGATGATTCTGAATTTCACTCAAGTTGTAGCATGTTTGAGTACTTCTTTTTTTTTAATTTTTTTATTGCCGAGTAGAATCCCATTGTGCCACATTTTTTTATCTGTTCACAATTAATGGACATTTGCATTGTTTCCACTTTTTGACTAATATGAATAATGCAGACATAAACAATTATGTACAGATCTTTGTACGGACATTGAGTTTCATTTCTCTTGGGTAAATAAGTAGGAGTGGAATTATCAGGTCATCACTGTCAAATTATTTTCCAGAGTGGCTGCTTCATTTAACAGTCCCACAATATATGAGGATTTTAATTTCTCCACATCCTTGCCAACATGTTATTGTCTGTCCTTTTGATTTATGGCCACGTTAGTAGGTGTGAAGTAGTGTCTCTGTGGTTTAATTTGCCTGGCTACTACTTTTCATTAATTGTTTATTGTCTATATTGAATGACATTTCTATAGCTTTGGAAATCCTGCAAGAGACTTAAACTGGCATGGTCCTTGCCATGTGAAGTATTGGTTTCCTCGAAGATTCTGACTGTATCCTGTAAAATAAAGTCTTTGAATTGTGATTTAAAATTTAGGCCTCTTCAGGTAAAATCAAAAGGAAAAGAGATTAATTACTTGTCACACAAAAAATAATCAATCTTAGCTGATTGGCATATTACTGGTCATTTCCTGCTTTAACTCTGCTATTACTAGTTGAGTTGTAGGAGGTTTTTTGGGGTTTTTTTGTTTGTTTTTTTGTTTTTGTCTTGATCTTACCTATTATCATGAACTATTATTCCATTTTCCTCAAAGTGTGATGATAATTGATGAAGTAGTCCTGGAATTTTCTTTCCCCTTTCTGGACCATCTAAGAAAACATGTCAAATAATAGATGTCAGTCGGCAAAAAAATATTTTCATTTTTTTCATCATTGTAGGTTGGGCAATAAAAGGTGTAAAATAAATATTTAATCTACAGTTTGATGCAGTAAGACATTTATGGAATTTTCCTTTTGGTTTTATTAGACTGATGAAACCCTGTTTAAGGAATTTACGAGGTGGGCTGAACTTTAAAACAAGTTGCATTTTTGTGTTAAAGCATGCCCAATACCTGTTATAGTTAAACAGTACAGGTGAGAGGACAATATAAATATATATTCATTTTAAGGAAATGTTTCTTTTTGTTCTTCCCCCTCAGTCTACCTGAAGTGCCTTGGTGGGAACTTTTCCCACTCTTCCAGGATGGCATTTAGCCTATTCTTTGCAAAAGAAGTAATAATATTGGACTTTTAATTATAATCATGAATACAAAGAAAAAGTGATAGCTGTTCTTGGGTGTGTGGTTATTAAAAAAACAAGTCTTGGCAAGTCGAAGGATGGATATGTCTGAAATAGGTGATATATTTACTTAATTCTTTTCTAAAAAAAATGTTTGAAATGGTTTCTGCTATTAAGGCATAGCAGTTTCTACAGACTGCTATTATTTTGAGAAAAGACAATTAAGATTTATCTTAGGAAGGTAAGACTACGTAATGGCCAGCCAGCCAATGGGCAACTGTGTCTGTAGATGGGGTCCAAATTCTATGTCTTAAAAGCTGTCCGACCATGGGCAAGTTGTTTCAATCTCTCTGAGACTCAATTTTTTTATCTTTAAAATTGGAGTGAAAATGTTGACTTATGAATAGTTTGTAAGAAAGTTCTAGCACAGTATCTGAGAGCTTTTGAAGTAAACATTATGTTGACTCAATTTGTATTTGTACCACACATGGATACACTGTGAGTCTTATAACTTAAAAATCAATCAGGAAAAAAAACAAAACAAAAAATAAGGCCCTTGGAGCCAGCGCATCTTGTGTTTGAATCTGGTTTGGTCATTTGCTGTCTTTCTGACTTTGGGCAAGTTATAGAACTTCTCTATCTCTGTTCAGCTTTCTTTAAAATTGGAACACTATCTGGGGCTCCTGGGTGGCTCAGTCGGTGAAGCAGCTGACTTCGGCTTAGGTCATGATCTCTCGGTCCGTGAGTTCGAGCCCCGCATCGGGCTCTGTGCTGACAGCTCAGAGCCTGGAGCCTGCTTCAGATTCTGTGTCTCCCTCTCTCTCTGACCCTCCCCCCGTTCATGCTCTGTCTCTCTCTGTCTCAAAAATAAAATAAACGTTAAAAAAAAAAATTGGAACACTATCTATTTCAAGGATTGTTATGAGAATCGAATGACATTGTGTAAGTAAAGTAGTTGGCCCAGAGCTTCCTCTGTCATGGTTGTTGTGCTGGTTGAATAACAACAGGTGGTATTTATTGAACACTTACTGTGTGCTGCACACTTTCCTAAGTCTTTACATGCATTTAGTCATCACAGCAACCCCATGAAATAGGCATTACACTCGTACATACACTGACTAGCTTGGTTTTGGTCATTATTATTTAACTGAGTTAATTAATTTTTATAAATGCATATTTGGCTAAGAGAATTGTGACCTTTGTTGTCAGTGAAAGCCCTTTCTTGGACTAGGTGGGAGGATGAAGTTCATGTCTTTTTGAAGTTTTTTTCCCCTTAAGTTTGACATATAAATATGAACAGCGCTGTTAGTGGTAAAATCAAGAGAGAATAAAGTTTGTTATTTGGTCTTCCACTGTGTTTCAATGATTTAGAAGCTAAAGAACTGAAACCTTATTTTTTTTAACTAACCTGTTTGTTTTAAGTAGTAAATAGCTTTTAAAAAGCCATTTTAATTCGTTTTAATAATTATTTTAACTATTTTTAATAAAATTACATTTTTATTTAATAAACGAATTGTTGAGATAACACTTAATGAAAAGCCCAGATAATTATTAATTAAATTAAACTTTAAGGGTTTGTCTATATAAAAGGTTTAAAACCTGGGGAGATATGTTACAAGTTTGTTAAATAGAACTTTAGTATTTACCCTGGATAATGTGTCTTGACCCTCTGCTTAATTGATGAAGTAAGGCGTATTTGAATTATTTCATGTGATTAATATAAAAACCAGTGATGATCTTTTTTCTGTCATTAGCGGGGTCTGCACAATTCATGATGCAAGGTTTGGTTAAGTAGAAAAGCAGAAGTTAAACGGTCTTTGCCAAGATGACTTCTTGGGAAAGGTTATTAATTGGGCAGTACCTTGATTAATAAATCTACTGAGAATGTACTGCCATGTACCAGCAAGTTGGAAAATAAACAATCTTTGTAAATTATGCAGAGTGGTGTTGGTTTGCATTAGCAGCAATGTTCTCATTAAAGTTGGGCCAGGAAAAAACACCACTGTGTTCTGCTTCTACTTTTCACTACGCATGTAAACTACGCCAACAGCAACAGCCAACACCTGGGAAAGAAAGGCAAACCAGCCCTATGTTGGGCCCCTTAGCAGCAGAATTTCTAGAAACTTGTCTGTAGGACTTTGTTGTTTAATTTTATTCTCCTCTATTAGCCATCCAAGTGTTTCTCTTGATGATCTGACGTTTGAATCGGGAGAGAATCTGATTGGCTCAGCTTGGGTCAGCTCTCTAGCTTTGGATTACCGTGGAGAAGGGTTTCTTGCAGGATCAAATAACAGTGACCTGGTCCTGGAGAGTGCCCCTCACACACAGTATAGCAGGTTCTTAGTTCTTTACGCTTAGTGATTTAATGATTTTACTTAAGTATACATGAGAGATAGGTATTGAATCAACTAAGTACTTGCTTTTTTTAATCTTAAAGAATTAGTTTCTTATTAAGGATGGGGCTTGGCATTTGAGGACCATTGAGGGACCCCTGAAATCTGCACTGTGTCTAGTAAATCTCACTGGCTCTGAGGGTTAATTTTAATCTCTTGAGAACTGAGGGGGAACAGAGAACAGGAGTCAGATGAGACAGTCCATGGCCAGTCCCTGCTGGTTGCTGTAGAGGCCAAAAAGCTGATGATGGCCTTCTCTCCTTGGCTCCCAGAACTTGGAGTTCTCCCAGTTCTACCATGTAGCCGTTTATTGGGCTCCCTTCCCTCCATTGCCTCCCTTTCCTGTGTGAACCATTTGAATTCCTTCCCTTACCACCTAATGCAATTTAAGTTACCCTTCTGCCACAAGAGTCCCTTATGGAATGTTGTTTTCTGGGGTAGTATATATTTTAGCATTTTGGTTCTTTAACCCATTTTTCCCCCTTATATCCTAGCTAGGATATTGGTGTCTGTCTGCCCTTTTATAGTACTCAACTTTGACAGTTTTATTGTTAAGGTATAACTTTTTTTTTTTTAACTTTTTCTTTTTTTATTAAGGTAGAACTTATTAAGTGAAATTTCCATTCTGTAACTCATAGGAAAAACCTTATTTATTTTCACAGTGAGACTTAATTAAATTGATTTTGTGCAGTGGCAATTCCTTTCTTAACAACTTGCCCCTCTTAACAGTATTTTTCCATGAGAAAATGTGTTCAAGAGCATCTAGTCCAGTGCCTAACAGTTGTTATTACTGTGATTAGCTTTCATTTTCTCTTGATGTTTTTAAATGAGATTTTATTATGATTTAAAAGTTATACATGTCTATCATAGGAAAATTGGAAAATGCAGGTAAACATAGTAAAATCACACAATTGCCCTACTGTTAACCTTGTGAAATTTCCCCCAACAATATTAGGATCATATTGTATCTAGTTTTTCTATTATCCTGTTTTCATGTAACATACCAAAAGTATTTTCTCACATTACTGAATATCCTTTTACTTTTTAAAGTTTATTTATTTATTTTGAGAGAGAGAGCGAGCGAAAGAGAGAGTACACATGTGATTGGGGGATGGACAGAAAGGGAGAGAGAAAGAATCCCAAGCAGGTTCCCCACACTGTCAGCGCAGTGAGAACTCACGAACCGTGAAATCCTGGCCTGAGCCAAAATCAATAGTCAGATGCTTAACTGACTGAGCCACCCAGGTGCCCCTGAATAACCTTTAAAACATAATTTTAATGAGCATAATATTCTATTGTATAAATATGCCGTAATTTATTTTTTAAGCCTTTCCCCTGACTACATATAGCATTCACGTCGTTGAGATAATCTCTTACTGGGACGCCTGGGTGTCTCAGTTGATTGAGCGTCTGGCTTCAGCTCAGGTCCTGATCTCACAGTTCGTGAGTTTGAGCCCCACATCAGGCTCTGTGCTGACAGCTTGGAGAGCTTGCTTTGGATTCTGTCTCTCTCTCTTTCACTGCCCCTCCCCCACTTGTGCTCTGTCTCTTCTTTCTCTCAAAAATAAACAAACGTTTTTTTAAAATTTTAAAAAGTAAACTCTTATTTCCTTTTTTTTAAAGGTGTTTTTTTTTTAAGTTTATTCATTTATTTTTGAGAGAGAGAGAGAGAGAACAGGGGAAGGGCAGACAGAGAGGGAGACAGGGAGAATCCCGAGCAGGCTCCACACCAGCAGCGCTGAGCCTGATGTAGGGCTCAAACTCACAAACCCTGAGATCATGACCTGAGCCGAAACCAAGAGTCAGATGCTCAACTGACTGAGCCACCCAGGTACTCCTCTCTTATTTCTTTAATAGGTTTATAGGTAGAGATTTCTGAATAAACACAGTGAACATTTTCAGTCTATTGAGCCCTCAGTCTCCACATATGTAACCAGTCTCCCATTGTAGCTGCCATCTCATTCTGTATATGGATACCTTTCTCATCCCATTCAAACTTTTTATTGTAGACCTCTTTATCTTTCTTGGGCTCTGACACCCCACATTAGGATAGATGTTCTCCAAGTGAGGATCTTCCTCACCCTGCATGGGTTTTAACACCCTGTCTGTGCTGGGTAACCCCAAAATATGGTCATCTTCATGACCCTGCTCAGGCTCTGAGTTCCCTGACACCACAAAGCCCCTGCTCTACACCCCACTTGGGCTGGTACCCCACACCTAGCCACACCTATGTGTTAGACCTGGCTTTGGGCTCGCCCTATTTAATGATGTTGACACTGAATTGTTCAGGAAAGGCATGGGGAAAGGGAAATGATGCTATACCGTTTGAAGACTTACTGAGGGGTGTTGCCAGGTGATAGCATCATGCCTGGCGTACTGTAGGTATTTGGTGGCAGGGTGTGCATACGTGTGTTTAATTCTTCCCCTCCTGATCCTGGAGTGTTGAGTCTTGGTGGTAAAAGGAATGATTGCTGTTTACCTTTTTATTGACCCCCATTTTCCAAACTCCAAGCTTCTATATCTTGGCTAATGACTTTGCCTACTATTTAAATGAGATCAAGATTATTTGAGATGAACATGTTTAACTGCCTAACCACCTCAGAACATTTCAATATTTTCAGCTCTTCTTATTTTACCTTCTTTCTTGAAACTCTTTCCTCTTTTGGCTTTTATTATAGTGTATTGTCCCACTTTTCTTCTTGCCTGACTAATTTTTCTAAATCTCCTTACCTGACTTTGATACGTCTACCCCCCAGCTGGATATTTATCTTTCTTAATATTTTGTTATTGATCTCCTTAAGCCATTCTGTTTCCCTAGATTATTATTAGCGATAAATTGTCCCAACACCTAGGTTTTGCTGCTGAATTCTGGATTTTATTTTTAGTTTATTTTTATTATTTTTTTAATATTTATTTATTTTTGAGAGAGAGAGAGAGAGACAGAGACAAAGCATGGGCAGGGGAGGGGCAGAGACAGAGGGAAACATAGAATCTGAAGCAGGCTCCAGGCTCTGAGCTGTTAGCATAGCGCCCCACTCGGGGCTCAAACTCACAAACTGTGAGATCATGACCTGAGCCAAAGTCGGACACTTAACTGACTGAGCCACCCAGGTGCCCCCTGAGTTCTGGATTTTATACCTTCCCAACTCTAGCTCAGATTTTATACTGACTCTAGCCATAATTCCTAGTAGGTTTATAGCTCCCAACAGTGTTTTTTTTTTTTTATTCTTTTTCTTCTCTTTGCTATTCTTTTATTTCCTTTTTAAATGTTTATTTATTTTGAGAGAGAGAGAGTGTGCAAGCAGGGTGAGGGGCAGAGAGAGAGGAGAGAGAGAATCCTAAGCAGGCTCCATGCTTGGGGAGTGAGATCATGACTTGTGTTGAAATTGAGAGTCAGATGTTTAACCAACTGAGCCACCCAGGCACCCCTGCCCCCAATTTTTTTAAACATGGGAGAGGGAGAAAGAGAGAGAGAGAACATTTTAAGCAGGCTTCACATCCCACACGGAATCTTTTGTGGGGCTCTATCTCCCTGCCATGAGATCATGACCTGAACCAAAATCAAGAGTTGAAAGCTTAACTGACTGAGTTACCCATCCCGTAAGTTTCCTGTTGTACATTTTACCTTACAAATACTGCTATTTTTCAGACTGTCTCTCATTTGTGTATAGTACAATAGTACTTACTTGATTCTGCTTTGAATTATAACTAATTCTCTGAGTATTTTTCTTTGGATTTGTAACTTCTTCGAGGCAAGTTCTACTATAATCATTTCTTTTTGTTGAATTAATGAACACTCTTAAAGACATTTTTTCTAAACTTGAGTCAGTGTTTTACTGTATCATTAACTGGTTTTCCCTAGGCAATAGGAAATTGGTCATGATTTGATTATATGTATGTGGCCTGTAATACACTATTCTTAGGGTTAATGCAGGAAAGGGTGTGATTTTAAGATGATGCATAAATTGACAAAATATGTGGGAAGATTTTAAATAGCTTTAACTACTATTATAATGAATAGAATCTTTGCTAATTACCTAGATTCTAGCATCTCCAGATGAGAATGTGTTTTCAGACTTTGATGTTTACGTCTGAATGTCAGAGGCTACCTAGAAATGTATTTCATAATTGATTGGATTCTAGAAATCTGTTTTCTTTCTTGAAAAGTTGTATTCTCCCCCCCACCAAAGATTTTAATCTTTTTAAAAGTTTTATTTTTTTATTTGCTTTTCTACTCAAGCAGCTTTTCTTTACTGTACTTAAACTATTAATTATATGATTCTGCTAATAACTAATAGCAGAAGAAATAAAGGACAGTTGAAGCAAAGGTTACAAAGAAACTCTTTGCTTATAATTATTCATATTTATTCCATGATTTAGAATTCTTTCCCCAATTAAGATATCTTAACTCTGAATACTTACCCATGTCTTCCCTTTCCCAAATAACACTAGAATTGTGGTGAAATATTTTAATGATTGGATTTAAAGACTTCTGTGATTTGGCTTTTCATGTTTTTTAGAGCTCTAAGAAAAGGTTGATTCAGAAGAATTAAAGATTTGGTAAAAAATTTGGTACTTGTTTTACATTTGGAAGGGTTACTAGCTCTTTCCATATCCTCAGACCACACCTTTTTGTCTGACATCATCCTCATTCATAGTTCATATTGTGTAATTAAATGATTCAACTTCCTCATATTTCCTCATTATTAAAGTCACCTGAGTGTCTGACCTCTCTAGGTATTGGGGGCGGGGGGGGGGGGGGGCAGTGCATGTGCACGCATGCAGTGGGCAATCAGAAACATTGGCAGTATCTTGATTAAAATAGGACATTGTGGGGGCACCTGGGTGGCTCAGTCAGTTAAACGTCCAACTTCAGCTCAGCTCATAATCTCACTTTTTGTGAGTTCTAGCCCTGCATCAGGCTCTGTGCTGACAGCTCTCTCTCTGACCCTCCCCGACTGGCATGTGTGCGCTCTCTCTCTCTTAAAAATAAACATTAAAAAAATAGGACATTGTGAAGAAATAAGAGACTAGAACAAGAGAGCACGAAAATGGAGAAGTAATGGGAATTGCTGCGCAATATAGTAGATTAGAAACAAGGTTCTTCAGGAGCAGTTATAAAGACTCAGAGATAGGGGCGTCTGGGTGGCTCAGTTGGTTGAGTGTCCAATTTCAGCTCAGGTCATAATCTCACAGTTCCTGGGTTTGAGCCCTGTGTTGGGCTCTGTGCTGACAATTCAAAGCCTGGAGCCTGCTTCACATTCTGTGTCTCCCTCTGTCTCTGCCCCTCCCCCACTCGCGCGCGCGCGCGCGCGCGCGCGCGCGCGCTCTCTCTCTCTCTCTCTCTCTCTCCGTCAACAATAAATAAACATTAAAAAAAGAGAGAGAGAGAGAGAGAGATATTGCCAGGCATTCAGTAAAGAAATTTGTTTGAAAGTCAGTAGTTATGATCAAAGAACGGTGAAAACCTATTTGATAAGCCCTGAAAGCTATACTTGGAAATTAAAAGTTATAAGAAGTCTAAAAAATCAGTTTCTACTAATACCAGGTATGGATTTATCTCAAGGTTAATCAACAATTCTGATGGAAGTGGCCCTAATCGTTTTGTTAGTATGGTTTAGTGATATGAACAGAAGTATTAAGTCTAATTTCAGAATGTCCATAGTAACTTTAATTTTGTTATATTGCTCAATGCTTCAATTTATTTTTTACCAAATTTATGAAAATGCAAGTTATATATAGTTTAGATATCTGGGCAGATTAGATTGTGAGTGTTGACAGCCCTGTTTTAATTTATAAGTTGTAAACAATTCTTTAAAAAGTGTAACATTGACTTTTTAATTGTCAAAATGACATTTATCTCCACAGCTTATTTCTGCTTTATTCTTTGTTCCTTTTGCCCAGGCATTTATAGCTACTTTTATTGGTTCTTTCTTTTTTCATAGTTGTAATGAGTCTTTTCTCCCCACATACTCATACATTAAAAAATTATGGCCATCCAAATCCTCATTAGTGAATATAAATATTGTTATAAATTAATTTAAGTATAGTTCCACTTTATCAATTTAAAAATGAGATATTGAAGCCTAGAGAAATTGATTTACCAAGAAAGGAAAGAACTAATATTTAAGGAGCACCAACTATATACCAGACACTCTTTTTACATTCTAGTTCTGTGAAGTATGTTTTGTTGTCCCCATTTTACAGATGTTCAGAGGTCAAGAAACTTGCCAAGACCATAAGACTTGTCATGGTGGAGGCAGGATGATAACCCACTTCTGGTGCACAGTCTGGGGTCCTTGCTACTCCTGTCAGCAAACATTAAAAGTCAATCAGCTAAGGCAGTGAGAGAACAAAGGATTAAAAACAAACACTCCAAATATAACAAAGGGTATTTTCTGATTGATAATTTTGTTTTTATTAAAAAAAAAAGACTCAAAGGTAAAAATTATCTTTGGTTGTGTAGCTATTTAAATCACTATTGGGGCACCTGAATAGCTCAGTTCGTTAAGTGTCTGACTCTTGATTTCAGTTCAGGTCATGATCTCATGGTTTGTTAGATCAAGTCCTGGGTCAGGCTCCATGCTCATGGCAAGGAGTCTGCTTGGGATTCTCTTCTCTTCTCTTCTCTTCTCTTCTCTTCTCTTCTCTTCTCTCCTCTCCTCTCCTCTCCTCTCCTCTCCTCTCCTCTCCTCTTCTCTCTCTCTCCCCCTCCCCTGCTCTCTCTCTCTTCCTCTCTCTCTCTCTCTCTCTAAATAAGTAAACATTAAAAAAAAAAATAAATCCCTATTAAAATATGAGACTTGTAGGTATAAAAGCAACATGACCTTTACCTATTTGGGTCTTCTAGTTGATGATGTATGTACAAAAATATAGTCACAGAAAAAACTAGAATATATTTACTATCAGTATAGAGATGGAAAGAATCACGAAGGTCACAGGCATCTTTCCTTTTATTTTCTTTTTGAGAAGTGGTCTCAAGAGATTCTTTAGCTTCTTGCCCTGAGGGTATCCTTGTCATGTTCTTAACACACACACACACACACACACACACACACACACACACACACAATGGAGTACTACGTGGCAATGAGAAAGAATGAAATATGGCCATTTGTAGCAACGTGGATGGAACTGGAGAGTGTGATGCTAAGTAAAATAAGCCATACAGAGAAAGACAGATACCATATGTTGTCACTCTTATGTGGATCCTGAGAAACTTAACAGAAACCCATGGGGGAGGGGAAGGGAAAAAAAAATGAGGTTAGAGTGGGAGAGAGCCAAAGCATAAGAGACTCTTAAAAACTGAGAACAAACTGAGGGTTGATGGTGGGGGTGGGTGGGAGGGAGGGAAGGGTTGGTGATGGGCATTGAGGAGGGCTTCTTTTAGGATGAGCACTGGGTGTTGTATGGAAACCAATTTGACAATAAATTTCATATATTAACACACACACACACACACACACACACACACACACGCACACACACTTTTGCTATCAAAGGTTCATTTGTCCTGGCACATGATTGGCCTCTGATTAAGTTTATTGAGTGGACCAAACTCAGAAGGGATTTGGGTTCTGTGTTAACTTTTTGAATTAAATTTGATGTTTGTGAGAATTAATAGGTTGCTTTTCAGAGTTTTTGAAATGAGATTCCAAAAACCGAAACTGAGCATGATAGAAGTAGGAAAAAGTAGGACTTTGATATATAGTATTATGGTGTATCTGTTCATTTTCTAAGGAAAGGAGGTGCTTAAAATATGTGTGCAAATCTGGGCCTCCATTTGCCCTGCTTATGTCTATTTGTTAACTCTAAATCTTTTATCTAAGCACTTAATCTAATTAAACTATTGGTAACTACCTTTTTGAAGCAAGACACCTTCTCTTTAGTCTCTTGATATTTGAGCCACTGCCATTCTGAATGTGATGACCTAAGGGGTAATCAGATCACCTAAGAGTAGCTTTTCAAATTGTTTTTCAAACATTTCTTTTCTAGAATTCCTTAGTGATGTGTGTTTCCCATTTCATCATCATCTAGGTTTTAACATTTGTACTCTTGATACCATCATATTCATTACAATTTTTTTTTCCCTTAGAAGCCAGAGCTGATTCTGGCAGACACCTAGACAAAGATACTCTTTTTCTCCACCCACCAATCCTCCCCTTCCTTATCCCTGTCTATCCCTGACTTCCCCTCATTGTCCTCCCCTCTTTTTCTCCTTCTCCATTTTGTTTTGTTTCAGTGTACAGGACGATAAAAAATTAGATTGATGATAGGTAGAGGTAGGTGATTCCCTGTAAACATACTATTTAGTGGTAGAAACATTAATTTCTTAGTTACTTCAAATTACTTTGGGTTAGAATCTTACTTTACAAAAGTAGTACATATCTATTATGAGGGGGAATATGATGTAAAGAAAAAAATAAAAGTATTCTCCTATACTTCTTTTAGATAATCTCTATTAATAATGGCTTTCATGTATCTTTCTAAATATCTACTATATATATTTAGGGATATACTTAATGTAACATTAGCCACATTAGTTTCAGATTTATAACATGTACATTTTCTTTTTATTTTCTTTTTAAATTTTTTTTTAACATTTATTTATTTTTGAGAGACAGAGAGAGAGAGAACATGAGCAGGGGAGGGGGAGAGAGAGAGGGAGATTCAGAATTCAAAGTAGGCTCCAGGCTCTGAGCTGTCAGCACAGAGCCCAACGCAGGGCTCGAACCCACAAACCGTGAGATCATGACCTGAATTGAAGTCAGACGCTTAACTGACTGAGCCACCCAGGCACCCTACATTTTCATTTTATGATAGTCTTCTGTAGGTCAGAAAGTATATATAGTATTCATTTGATTCAATTTTAATTCACTTGATATTACTCTAGTATCTCAATTTCTTCTTTTTTAATCAACCTCTGTAAAGGCTCAAAGTTTATCAAAATAGGAGGAAAGAAAATAATACTAGAAGTAATAGATGAGAACACGGATACTAGAGATGGAGAAGACAGGAAATGAAGACATTTGCATCTTATGACTTCAATCTTAGTAATTGGAGTGGTTAGCTATATGTTCTGCCAGGAGAGGTAATGCTCACAGTAATTAGGAATTAAAGCCTGTAGGAAGAAAGTTTAGAGCTCCCCTTACTGTCATGGGAAGTATTGTAACAAATCAATACAGGATTGCCAGACCTGTTGTTACAGACACAGAATGTTACAGATATAGAATGTTACAGATACAGAATGATTTGTAGAGGGCAAAGTGTTTGGTCTGGAACCAGGTGAGAAAAAAGCTAACTGTAGGTCAGCTCTGGTTGGGTAAGAGTACACCGGAGGCCTAGGTGTTCATGGAATCTGTGGGAGTAATAACCAGAGTGTTAATAAAATTGCTTATCATAGCCAGGCACCAGATAATGAACTTTCTTAATGGTTGCCTGCACATCAAATGTAAATCAGGATTTCAACGTAGTCTCTCATAATTTGAGAGAAAGTGTTTTTGCCTCCTTGAAATAGATGGTTGGTTATGAAGAATATTGTTTGAAAGCCATATAACTACTCATACATTAATTACGTTGGTATTTTGTAAGGTACCTTACAGAAGGTTGGTCTGTTTACCAACAAAGCATTATTTGTATGTATATCCCTTTGTTTCCATAGAATATGGGGCACTTTTCTAAACATCCAAACAGTGGAGGGCAGGGGAGAACAGAAAGGAAGTAACTGAAATTTGGAAGTAGCCAAAATATTACATAACATTCTTCTCTCAGTGGGAAAACATATTATCTTTTTTTTTTTTTAAGAACATATTATCTGATTAAATTTCTTTTCTGTTGGACAAATGCTACTGCTGAGATTCCTTTAACTTTTTGTATGGCATTTAAAAAATAATGTAATTTTTTTGTCCTGATCTTTTGCAGAGAACTATAATTGAACTCAGCTTTGTGACTTAATTTTATGTAGAAGAAATACAGAAACAACAACAACAGTTATTAAGGTTAGGTGACTTAGTCAAGTCTGCCAAGTGTTTGTGTGTAGAATAGAACCTTTGGAAAGTGTATTGAATTATTTGTTTTTTAATTTTGTTAGCATAGCTCTGCAGCTTATTCTTCATCCCTGACCCTAAGTCTTGAGAAGATGGTTCTTCTGTTTTTCAGTCTGAGTTTCACTTCTTTTCTTGCTCTGTGATGATTGACCATAAGATCATGTTTCTTTCAGGGGAAAAGCTTGAACTCAGCCACTGGGGTTCTGATTTATCGTGACAGATTGCAGCGTGGAATTAAATGAGGCTTTAGACCAGAAGGGGTCTTGAGAATTCCTTCCCTGCCCTTCTGGTATCCTGTCACCACCCTTATTTCACGATACTTCTGATGTGCTACACACATATCCCAAAAAACCAAGCAATTTTCAGACGCAATTAGGTCTGAATGTCTATTTAAGAGTAATTTGTTAATGGCATATGCATTGCT